>NC_140994.1:23266104-24466104 GCF_052327205.1 Somniosus microcephalus
TAGGAAAAAGAATCTTCAGGTTAGATAAAATATTTACAAATGAGTGATTTATTTCAAACAATTTAATAAATTCAATTTTATTTTGCTGGAAATGTATATTTGAAAAGAAAGACGCAGAAAGCTGGAAAAAGAATGGAAGCAAGATGGCGGCTACTCACCTCGGTTCAGAACGATAAGGCCCGCCCACACACGCACCGATTGGCCCGGCGGCACACGCCAGCAACCCGGCGTACGATTGGTCGAGCTCGAGGTCACTCTGTCGCTAATGAGCGGATAATGAGATGCTAATGAGCGGAATGTTAAGGTTTTTCAGATACCGCGGGCGCGATTTTAGCCCGGCCGAAACGTAAATACGCTTAAAACCGTCTCGGAAGCGTAAGCTTTCTCTGGAGGTAACGCGCGCGTAGGTACGCCCTGTAACTTTCGAGCGCATAGCCCGACAGACGCACACGCGATGACAGACAGACGGACAGACAGATCGACCGATTTATATATATAGATTTATATAAAAGCAGGGGCGAGGGGGGGGGTGGGGTGGCTTATAGTAACATCCATAGAAACAAACTAATAAATCGGAACACATTTGGAGGAATAATAGGGAACATTTATCAGGAAGAGCCAAGTATTTTGAGCTGGTTGAGCCTATGGAGTTCATGTCAGACCTCAGCTTTCATGAATAATGATATTTCAAGGCTAGGAGCTATTTCTGGCTCATTCAATGTAGATGGACTACAAACCATCACAGTAGATGCAGATTGGTCAGTAGCAGTTACCTGGTCTTGGTTCTATGCCCTATAAGTCAGTACTGAATTTCAATCATAGATTTAGAAAAAGTGTTTTAGTTCTGTTTTTTCTGTTTAAGAAAACGAGGAAACTTTTCCACTCTTGTCAATTGGGAGCTGATGGTTTGTTCAGGTTGGATTTTTTTGGGGCTTATTTTGGGTTCCTCCTTCTTGTTCTGGGGAGACTTTATTCTCCGCTTGATCTACTCTACTGATCCGATTCAGTGTAATGGTAATGGATCTATCGAATAAGTTAACAGAAAGGCCATTGAAGTGGAGAGGAAAGTGGCTTCAAGGGTCAACCAGATGTATTTCTGATGAGAGAATGGGTTGCGAGAGACGATGAGAAGCTGGATAGGTGGATTTGAAATTGGCGGCGAGTTTAGCCCTACTCGCTCAGCAGAAACCTGGTGGGTGGGGCAGTTAAAATCGCCCCTGGCTCTTACCTGTCTGAAAGCCGCCATGATCGCAACATTTGCCATTTTAACCTGCTCTCCTGAGCAGGCAGCAAGGACAGACGCCCGGAGCCAACAGGATCCTTCTTTACATGTGAATGTTGTGGCCCGATGACATCATTGAGATCCGACTGTAATTTTGAATCAGGCCTGAGCGGGGAATCCACCTGGAGTTAAAATCGGGGCCAAAAAGAGCCTTAAAGCCCTTTTCCTATTCTTGAAATTCTGATGTTTCGAATCCTTGGTTTATTACCATATTTTGCTTGTCGTGCCTTGGCCTATGTTAGTGCTATTATTGAACCATTTTTTGCGGTTATGCTATTGCAGCTGTTGATGATGTAGAAATTCCAAAAAATAAACATTAAAAAAGGTAGTTTTTCAAAATGTTGGATTGTTGATTCAAGTAATAGTGCCACTTGCAGCAATTTTGTATTTGGTTCTAATCCTGTGAATGGGTGTGTAGAATATTCATGGTTACAGGAGGAGCTTTTTCACAGAGATAAAATTGGCCTTGAAATTAAGCTGTGTGAATGTTAATGGATTTCTACGAATTTCCCTTCTCAGTTATTTTTACAGAGGGATTAACCCACAGGTTTGCGCCTCTATAAACTGCAAAGGAATTTAATATAAATTGAAAAATGGGAGACATTTTATAATTGCAACAATTGTTTTGCTTATGTTAGCGATGGGAGGAAAAGATATGTATTTATGTGTTTCTGTTGAAGTCAATGAAAATGAGAATTAGGAGAGATGTATAATGGGGCGGCTGATCCGATATTGCCCCTTATACACTGTCATCCCAGGTCAAAATGACCCCTTTCTCTCTGTATCTCTCTGTGTTTGTTCTGACTTTTTTTTTCATTTTCCCTCTCCCTCTCCCTCTCCCTCTCCCTCTACTGCTCCTCTCCTTCCTCTCCTTTTTCCTCTCCATTTCCCCCTCCTCACTCTCCTTCTTCCTCTCCCTCTCCTTTTCACGTTCCTTCTCACTCTTCTTTTCCCTCTCCTTCTCCCTCTCACTCTCCTTCTTATGTTCCTTCTCACTCTCCTTTTCCCCTCTCCCTCTCCTTCTTCCTCTCCTTTTTCCTCTCCCTCTCCTTCTCATGTTCCTTCTCACTCTCCATCTCCCTCTCCTTCTCCCTCTCTTTATCCTCTCCTTCTCCCTCTCCTTCTTCCCCTCCTTTTTCCTCTCCCTCTCCTCACACTCCTTCTCACTCTCCCTCTCCTTCTCCCTCTCCTTCTCACTCGCCTTCTCGCGCTCCATTTCCCTCTGCCTCTCGCTCTCCCTCTCACTCTTCCTCTCCTAGCTTTTCCGCTCTCCCTCTCCCTTTCGCTCTCCCTCTCCCTCTCCTTCTCACTCTCCCTCTCCTTCTCACTCTCCCTCTCCTTCTCACTCGCCTTCTCACTCTCCATTTCCCTTTCCCTCTCGCTCTCCCTCTACCTCTCGCTCTCGCTCTCCCTCTACCTCTCCCTCTCGCTCTCCCTCTACCTCTCGCTCTCCCTCTAACTCTCCCTCTCGCTCTCCCTCTACCTCTCACTCTCACTCTCCCTCTCGCTCTCCCTCTACCTCTCCCTCTCGCTCTCCCTCTACCTCTCACTCTCGCTCTCCCTCTCGCTCTCCCTCTACCTCTCCCTCTACCTCTCCCTCTACCTCTCACTCTCACTCTCCCTTTTGCTCTCCCTCTACCTCTCCCTCTCGCTCTCCCTCTACCTCTCACTCTCACTCTCCCTCTCGCTCTCCCTCTACCTCTCCCTCTCGCTCTCCCTCTCTCTCTCCCTCTCACTCTCCCTCTCACTCTCCCTCTCGCTCTCCCTCTACCTCTCCCTCTCGCTCTCCCTCTACCTCCTCTCACTCTCACTCTCCCTCTCCCTCTTGCTCTCCCTCTACCTCTCACTCTCGCTCTCCCTCTACCTCTCACTCTCGCTCTCCCTCTACCTCTCACTCTCACTCTCCTCTACCTCTCCCTCTCGCTCTCCCTCTCTCTCTCCCTCTCGCTCTCCCTCTACCTCTCCCTCTCGCTCTCCCTCTACCTCTCACTCTCACTCTCACTCTCCCTCTCGCTCTCCCTCTCGCTCTCCCTCTACCTCTCCCTCTCGCTCTCACTCTCACTCTCCCTCTCGCTCTCCCTCTCGCTCTCCCTCTACCTCTCCCTCTCGCTCTCCCTCTACCTCTCACTCTCACTCTCCCTCTCGCTCTACCTCTCCCTCTCGCTCTCCCTCTACCTCTCACTCTCACTCTCCCTCTCGCTCTCCCTCTACCTCTCCCTCTCACTCTCCCTCTACCTCTCACTCTCACTCTCCCTCTACCTCTCCCTCTTGCTCTCCCTCTCTCTCTCCCTCTCCCTCTCCCTCTCGCTCTCCCTCTCGCTCTCCCTCTCCCTCTCGCTCTCCCTCTACCTCTCCCTCTCGCTCTCCCTCTACCTCTCACTCTCACTCTCCCTCTCGCTCTCCCTCTACCTCTCCCTCTCGCTCTCCCTCTACCTCTCACTCTCACTCTCCCTCTACCTCTCCCTCTCGCTCTCCCTCTCTCTCTCCCTCTACCTCTCACTCTCACTCTCCCTCTACCTCTCCCTCTCGCTCTCCCTCTCTCTCTCCCTCTCGCTCTCCCTCTACCTCTCCCTCTCGCTCTCCCTCTGCCTCTCACTCTCACTCTCACTCTCCCTCTCGCTCTCCCTCTCGCTCTCCCTCTCGCTCTCCCTCTACCTCTCCCTCTCGCTCTCACTCTCCCTCTCGCTCTCCCTCTCGCTCTCCCTCTCGCTCTCCCTCTACCTCTCCCTCTCGCTCTCCCTCTACCTCTCACTCTCACTCTCCCTCTCGCTCTCCCTCTACCTCTCCCTCTCGCTCTCCCTCTACCTCTCACTCTCACTCTCCCTCTCGCTCTCCCTCTACCTCTCCCTCTCACTCTCCCTCTACCTCTCACTCTCACTCTCCCTCTACCTCTCCCTCTTGCTCTCCCTCTCTCTCTCCCTCTCTCCCCTCTCCCTCTCCCTCTCCCTCTCGCTCTCCCTCTACCTCTCCCTCTCGCTCTCCCTCTACCTCTCACTCTCACTCTCCCTCTCGCTCTCCCTCTACCTCTCCCTCTCGCTCTCCCTCTACCTCTCACTCTCACTCTCCCTCTACCTCTCCCTCTCGCTCTCCCTCTCTCTCTCCCTCTACCTCTCACTCTCACTCTCCCTCTACCTCTCCCTCTCGCTCTCCCTCTCTCTCTCCCTCTCGCTCTCCCTCTACCTCTCCCTCTCGCTCTCCCTCTGCCTCTCACTCTCACTCTCACTCTCCCTCTCGCTCTCCCTCTCGCTCTCCCTCCTCGCTCTCCTCTACCTCTCCCTCTCGCTCTCACTCTCCCTCTCGCTCTCCCTCTCGCTCTCCCCTCTCGCTCTCCCTCTACCTCTCCCTCTCGCTCTCCCTCTACCTCTCACTCTCACTCTCCCTCTCGCTCTCCCTCTACCTCTCCCTCTCGCTCCCCTCTACCTCTCACTCTCACTCTCCCCTCTCGCTCTCCCTCTACCTCTCCCTCTCACTCTCCCTCTACCTCTCACTCTCACTCTCCCTCTCGCTCTCCCTCTACCTCTCCCTCTCGCTCTCCCTCTACCTCTCACTCTCACTCTCCCTCCTCGCTCTCCCTCTACCTCTCCCTCTCACTCTCCCTCTACCTCTCACTCTCACTCTCCCTCTACCTCTCCCTCTTGCTCTCCCTCCTCTCTCTCCCTCTCCCTCTCCCTCTCGCTCTCCCTCTCGCTCTCCCTCTACCTCTCCCTCTCGCTCTCCCTCTACCTCTCACTCTCACTCTCCCTCTCGCTCTCCCTCTACCCCTCCCTCTCGCTCTCCCTCTACCTCTCACTCTCGCTCTCCCTCTCGCTCTCCCTCTACCTCTCCCTCTCGCTCTCCCTCTCTCTCTCCCTCTCACTCTCCCTCTCACTCTCCCTCTCGCTCTCACTCTCTCCCTCTCGCTCTCCCTCTCGCTCTCCCTCTCGCTCTCCCTCTACCTCTCACTCTCACTCTCCCTCTCGCTCTCCCTCTACCTCTCCCTCTCGCTCTCCCTCTCTCTCTCTCCCTCTCACTCTCCCTCTCACTCTCCCTCTCGCTCTCCCTCTACCTCTCACTCTCACTCTCCCTCTCACTCTCCCTCTCGCTCTCCCTCTCGCTCTCCCTCTACCTCTCACTCTCACTCTCCCTCTCACTCTCGCTCTCCCTCTACCTCTCACTCTCCCTCTACCTCTCCCTCTCGCTCTCCTCTACCTCTCACTCTCACTCTCGCTCTCGCTCTCGCTCTCGCTCTCCCTCTACCTCTCACTCTCACTCTCACTCTCACTCTCCCTCTCGCTCTCCCCCTACCTCTCCCTCTCGCTCTCCCTCTCTCTCTCCCTCTCACTCTCCCTCTCCCTCTCGCTCTCCCTCTACCTCTCTCCCTCTCGCTCTCCCTCTACCTCTCACTCTCCCTCTCGCTCTCCCTCTCGCTCTCGCTCTCCCTCTACCTCTCACTCTCGCTCTCCCTCTACCTCTCACTCTCACTCTCCCTCTCGCTCTCCCTCTACCTCTCCCTCTCTCTCTCCCTCTCACTCTCCCTCTCGCTCTCCCTCTACCTCTCCCTCTCGCTCTCCCTCTACCTCTCCCTCTCGCTCTCCCTCTCGCTCTCCCTCTCGCTCTCCCCCTACCTCTCCCTCTCGCTCTCCCTCTCTCTCTCCCTCTCGCTCTCCCTCTACCTCTCCCTCTCGCTCTCCCTCTACCTCTCCCTCTCGCTCTCCCTCTACCTCTCACTCTCCCTCTCGCTCTCCCTCTCGCTCTCGCTCTCCCTCTACCTCTCACTCTCGCTCTCCCTCTACCTCTCACTCTCACTCTCCCTCTCGCTCTCCCTCTACCTCTCCCTCTCTCTCTCCCTCTCACTCTCCCTCTTGCTCTCCCTCTACCTCTCCCTCTCGCTCTCCCTCTACCTCTCCCTCTCGCTCTCCCTCTCGCTCTCCCTCCTCTCGCTCTCCCTCTCGCTCTCGCTCTCGCTCTCTCTCCCTCTACCTCTCCCTCTCGCTCTCCCTCTACCTCTCCCTCTCACTCTCCCTCTACCTCTCACTCTCACTCTCCCTCTCTCTCTCCCTCTCACTCTCCCTCTCACTCTCCCTCTACCTCTCACTCTCACTCTCCCTCTCGCTCTCCCTCTACCTCTCCCTCTTGCTCTCCCTCTCTCTCTCCCTCTCCCTCTCCCTCTCGCTCTCCCTCTCCCTCTCCCTCTCGCTCTCCCTCTACCTCTCACTCTCGCTCTCCCTCTCACTCTCCCTCTACCTCTCCCTCTCGCTCTCCCTCTCCCTCTCCCTCTCCCTCTACCTCTCCCTCTCGCTCTCCCTCTACCTCTCACTCTCACTCTCCCTCTCGCTCTCCCTCTACCTCTCCCTCTCGCTCTCCCCTCTACCTCTCACTCTCACTCTCACTCTCCCTCTCCCTCTCGCTCTCCCTCTACCTCTCCCTCTCGCTCTCCCTCTACCTCTCACTCTCCCTCTCCCTCTCGCTCTCCCTCTCCCTCGCTGTGTTATAGTTGCGAACATTGCTCTTCGATTCCCGTTTTGGTAAAATGTGTAGTAGACTTTGCTGTTCGAGAATGGTAACCTGTTGTCTTTTGAAATTCCAAAGAAAAATAAATTGAAAACAATGGCAATCATTTGCCCCTGGCTACACTTGGCTACTTGTTCTGAGAGATTACCATTGAATCACAGTCACAGCAAATTGAATGATTCACATCACAACAACAGCTGGGGTGCTGCAGACAACACTGTAACACGGGGAGTTTACTGATTAAAAGAGAGGAACCACTGGCAGTTATAGAGCACTCTTCAAGTCTTCAGGACAGCCCAAAGTGTTTTACAGCCAATGAATCACTTTGGAAGTGTAGCCACTGTTGTAATGTAGGAAACGCGGCAGTCAATTTGCGCACAGCAAGCCCCCACTAGCATCAGTGAGGTGAATGAGTTTGCTGGTGCAGGTTGAGGGGTAAATGTTGGCCGCGGCACAGGGAGCACTCCCCTGCTTGTCTGAGAATAGTCCCACGGGATCTTTTGTGTCCAGCTGAACAGGCAGACAGGACTTCAGTTTAACGCCTCGTGCAAGAGACAGCAAGCACTGCCTCAGTACTGCACTGCACCTAGATTAACACGCCGGAGTGGGGTATAAACCCGTGACCTAGCAACTCAAAGGCGAGAGTGCTGAAACTGAGCCAAACGGATGGTGTTTTTGCTGCTAGGTGGGCAATTTGTGTTTCCTAAGCAACAGGGCACGACAGTGGCAAGGCAGGGAGGTGGCTTTGAGCCCAAGATCAGCCATGATCTTATTGAATGGCGGAGCAGGCTCAAGGGGCCAGATGGCCTATTCCTGCTCCTATTTCTTATTTTCTTATAGCAACTGTTGCAGTTTGACACAATTGTCTCAAAATCCAATTGATCCAGAGATTCGATGAAAAGCTTTTTAGGATGCATTTCATCTCTAAAGCCACAAAATATATATTTCACAGCGGTGAGTGATAGAGTTAAACAGGTTTTACAACTTGGCGACAGATCTTCCCCCCCCCCACACCCCGTATGAGGCCATGCAAC
Source organism: Somniosus microcephalus (assembly GCF_052327205.1). Lineage (NCBI taxonomy): Eukaryota > Metazoa > Chordata > Chondrichthyes > Squaliformes > Somniosidae > Somniosus > Somniosus microcephalus. The sequence goes on from NC_140994.1 coordinate 23,273,911, forward strand.
TGTGCGGATAATTTGTATTTCTCTACATGTCTAATCGATGTCTTAAAAACCTCCCACAGAATTAAAAATGGGATTTAGGTTCTCATCTCAAATGTGCAATACAATTAGAATATGATATGGCGGCTCAGCATTGAGGAGCGATCAATTTTCCCCGCTCAAGATCATAGCTCACTTGTGAATTTGGTCTACGCAAGTTATCTGGAGTGCGTCCCTTATGATTCCATCATGTCTCAGTGATAGCCCGCGGCACACCCTATCTTTATGTCAGAGTGAAATAAAGTTTTATTCGTTACTTGCGGGACAGTTTGTTTTTTTAACCAGTAACGATTTTCTAAAAGAGCGTTCCGAAGGGAAGGCAAGCACAGATGGGATAGCCTTATGCGCCATAGGCTTCCTCGGAGCCTTTGCGGTCTCACCCAGCAGGGCTTTCGAAACCTAAAGCGACAGATAAGTGCTGACCCGTGCGTGATGGAGAAGCCGGAGCCACTGAGGAATGTTTCAACACCTCCGGGGGTTGAGCAGCACCACAATACCAGCACAGGGAAAAAGGCGAGAAGGCAGAGCCTGAAATTTATGACGCACATGCGACCGTTCAGCTAGTCTTGTTAGGGCAGCATTTTGCTATGAAATGTGAACCAGAGCCCCTGGATGGAAAGTGGAAATTTAAGCAGTAACAACTGTTTATTTCTCTCCCTTTTCTGACTACCGTAGCTGACATCGCCGCAGAAATGTGCAGTTGTTATATCACTAACAGTCCTTTCTTTCTGCAGAACTCTGTTTCGTCCATTGAAGGGCGATTCTGCAAACAAAAGTAACAGTTATTGTGCGCCTCCCCTGCCCTTCTGTTCCCATACTGCTTGGAAGGTCCAGTTGTGTTTTTGAACTTGTTTCTGGGTTATTCCAAAGATTGAGGAAAAGGCCTAACTTTACAAAAGATTGCGTTTCCACAGTGACCACACTTCAAAAGTACTTCATTGGCTGTAAAGCACTGTGGGACGTCCTGAGGTTGTGAAAGGCGCGATATATAAATGCGAGTTCTTTCTTTCTATTTTAAAATAGCCCAGCGTGAAGCAGCACCCAGCACTCCAACCCTTGCCAATGAATGCCTTGCGAAGCCTCTCTGACTGGAGCAGACTGCTTCAAACTGGTTGGCTAATTGAAATATTGTCAGATGCTGATTGTTACATACGTAGACTGATATGAAACACTAACACTTTCCTAAGTAAAGGAACTCTATCAATGATAAATGAGGCAGGTTGGGTTCCTGTTTCAGATTTTTAACATTTTAACTTTCCACCCAAACCAAACCCACCCGTTTTTGTGGTTAAGAACACAAGAACATAAGAACATAAGAATTAGGAGCAGGAGTAGGCCATACGGCCCCTCGAGCCTGCTCCGCCATTCAATAAGATCATGGCTGATCATCGACCCACTTTCCCGCCCGATCCCCATATCCCTTGATTCCCCTAGAGTCCAAAATCTATCGATCTCAGCCTTGAATATACTCAAAGACTCAGCATTCACAGCCCTCTGGGGCAGAGAATTCCAAAGATTCACAACCCTCTGAGTGAAGAAATTCTTCCTCATCTCAGTCTTAAATGGCCGACCCCTTATCCTGAGACTATGCCCCTAGTTCTAGACACTCCAGCCAGGGGAAGCAACCTCTCAGCATCTACCCTGTCAATCCCCTTCAGAATCTTGTATGTTTCAATGAGATCACCTCTCATTCTTCTAAACTCCAGAGAGTATAGGCCCATTCTACTCAATCTCTCCTCATAGGACAGCCCTCTCGTCCCAGGAATCAATCTAGTGAACCTTTGTTGCACTGCCTCCGAGGCAAGTATATCCTTCCTTAGATAAGGAGACCAAAACTGTGCACAGTACTCCAGGTGTGGTCTCACCAAGGCCCTGTACAATTGTAGCAAGACTTCCTTACTCTTATACTCCAACCCCCTTGCAATAAAGGCCAACATGCCATTTGCCTTCCTCATTGCTGGCTGTACCTGCATGCTAGCTTTCTGTGTTACTTGCACGAGGACACCCAAATCTCTCTGAACACCAGCATTTGAAAGTTTCTCACCATTTAAAAAAGATTCTGTTTTTCTATTCTTCCTACCAAAGTGAATAGCATCACATTTCCCTGCATTATACTCCATCTGCCACCTTACAGCCCACTCACTTAGTCTATCTATATCCCGTTGCAGACTCTTTGGGGGTGATTTTGCCAATGGGGAGCTTTTGGAGGCGGGACTCCCACTTGTCGGGTTTCAGTCCCGCCTCCAACAACTTCTGTCCAATCCACGCTATTTTCCCTTGATTGACCTTGTTCAGCTCGCCCAGCGGGCTTAGCAGGCCAATTAAGGGAAAGCCGGTTGCAGAGAACGTCAACGTATGACGTGTCATCTGTCAAAAACTTTTGACAGCTGAATTGTCATCGTTTGACAGCTCTGTGAAGCTGTTTACAGTGACATTCTCTGCAGTTTGATGAGGACTTGAATACAAGACCCCATCAAACTTCTTTCTTTAACAGAATTGAGATGGTTGTTACATCTGTGAATGCAACGGCCACCTGTCATTCCCAACGCGGAGGTCCGAGACTCTCCGCATGCAAACTGACTGAAGCCTGCAGGAAGAAACAAAGGTAAGTACACTTTTACTAACACTTTGCACTTACCTCAGATACTCACCTTTACACTCTTGCACCCATCACTTACCCTCACAGCACACTTTTGCACCCCCCCTCCCCCAACCCCCGCAGACCCCCTACTTGCCTTGCTGAGTGGGTTTCGGAGCCTTCGGGAAGCCCACACTTGTGAGGGCAGAAAGGGGATTATCCTATTTTCTGCCTGTTAACTACCTGTAATGTTATTTAAAGGCATCAGCATGGGACTGCAACAGGACATAGAAAGGTTAGCAGAATGGGCAGACAAGTTGCAGATGGAATTTAATAAAGAGAAGTGTGAGGTTATGCATTTTGGCAGAAAGAACAGGGAGAGGCAATATACACTTAATGGCATTGCCAGCGACGCCCTGATCCCATAAGCGAATAATAAAAAAAAAAAATTATGACTCTATGGGCTGGATTTTGATTGAGGAGGCATGTAGGAGGCGGGACTACAACTTTCGGGGTTGTAGTCCTGCCTCCAACGAGTTGTGGCCAACCCATGCGATTTTCACATGATTGACCTTGTTGAGCCCGCCCAGCGGGCTCAGCAGGCCAATTAAGGGCCACCCGACAACAGGTGAAGTCACAGATTGACATTTCATCTGTCAAAAGCTTTTGACAGATGAAATATCAGCGTTTGACACTGACAATCTGTACTCCAAGTTAATTCCTTCCTCTCAGGCTGATTTAGAGATCCCTCCAGAACAGAAAGCTGAATGCTGCAACTTTTGACAGCTCGCGGCCATTCTGCTTTCTGTACCGGTGAGATGAGGGACCCCTGAGACCTGAACGAAGGAAGGCTGTAAAGGTAAGTAAATGTAAGTAAAACTTCTTTAAACACTTTACACACACCAAACACACTTACCTCTGAACTCATGCACCCATCACTCACCTGAACACCGGACATCTCGAACCCTCCAAGCCCTTCAGCCCGACGGGCTGCCTCGCTAACTTGGCGTGGTTTGGAGCCGTCGGGAATCCCACACTTCAGCAATAAAAATAGGGATTAGGCTAAAAACTGCCTGTTAACTACCTGTTAACAGGCAGTTAATTGGCACTAATCCCCTTCCCGCCTCGGGAAGGCAGGTCCCAGCACAGGTTGGATATCCGCCTCCTTTGAAACTGGCATGGAGGCGGGTTGGGGGTGGGATGGGTTCGTGCCCCCTGATTTTGAGATTTTAACTCCCCACACGCCTCCAATCCCGCCTCCACGGCCCAATGAAAATCCTGCCCTACGACTCTAATCACTCACAGCTTTCAGGGCAGGTTAGTTTCAGTGGCTTCTTGTCAGTTTCAGCCAATGGAGCAGCTTGTATGAGTAATTTCAAGCTTGTTTTTTATCAGCAGTCTTCTGGCAAGTGCAGAGTGGCTACATTTATTGTTCAAAGATTCAAACTACTACACTTGGCAACGTTGGTGGGGGCTGTAGTGGCGCCACCTCGCCCTCCAGGATCTACATTGGAGGGAGCGTAGGCAGCAAGAAATATGGGAACATGTGTGCAGAGAGATGAGGAGGGACATCAGGGCTCTCACCAGGAGGCCTTACCCTCCGAGGGTATTCTGGCAGCACTTCTCCTACCTTCAATTAAGTGAGGAGCAGTGTACTAGACGGCTCCACATCACAGAACTCTGCCAACTCCTCCAAACAGACCTCCGGCCTCACAGCAGGATGACTTAAACCCCAGTCCCTTTTGCTCACCACTTACCCATCATACCACGCCTGTGTCAATCCATATCACAGCATCCTCCTGGGCGCAAAGGTGAAATGAGAGAGACCACAAAATATTGCAAACTCCATTAATAAATTTATGCATAAACATATCACACATATCACATTCATTCTAATAACTAATGACCCTTGTGCCTGCCATAGTTGAATAGCTGTCATTGTGTCCAAGGTGTGAGATGTGGGTGTGAGTGTTAGGAGGTAGAGATTGTTGGTGGCTGAGTGCTGGGGTGCGGTGCTTTGGGCAGTGTGTGAAGCTTGTGGTACAGATGGTGGTATGTAGCATTTATTGAAGCATTCAATCACCCTGACCACCCGACTGAGGTGGATCTGCCATGAGCACACCTGCTTCAGTCCTCTGGCTCCTCCTCCTTGTTGTGCTTCTCCTTGCTGAGGCAGCAGCACAGCCCGCAATGCTGAGAATGAGGTGCTGCAGTATCAATGAGCCTCCCCTTTAAGTGCTGGGAAAAGCCTATGGTAGCAAACATAACCCTGCTATTTAAGAAAGGAAGAAGATAAAAGATGGGGAACTATAGGCCAGTTAGCCTGACATCAGCAGTAGGCAAAATGCTAGAATCTATTATTAGGGACGTGGTAACAGGGCACTTAGAAAATCATAATATAATTAGGCTGAGTCAACATGGTTTTATGAAAGGGAAATCGTGTTTGACAAATCTGTTAGAGATTTTTGAAGATGTAACTAGTAGGATGGATACGGGGGAACCAGTGGATGTAGTGTATCTGATTTTCCAAAAGCATTCGATAAGGTGCCACACAAGAGGTTATTACACAAAATTTGGACTCATGGGACTGGGGTAATATATTAGCATGGACTGAGGATTGGTTCATTGACAGAATACAGAGAGTAGGAATAAACGGGACTTTTTCAGGTTGGCAGGTTGTAACTAGCGGGGTACGCGCAAGGATCAATGCTTGGGCCTCAGCTATTTACAATCTATATTAATGACCCAGATGAAGGGACTGAGTGTAACATATCCAAGTTTACTGGTGATACAAAGTTAGGTGGGAAAGTAAGCTGTGAGGAGGACGTAAAGAAGCTGCAGTGAGACATAGACAGGTTGACTGAGTGGGCAAGAACATGGCAAATGGAATGCAACGTGGGAAAGTGTGAAGTTATCCACTTTGGTAGGAAAAACAAAAAAGCATCATATTTTTTGAATGGTGAGAGTCTGGGAAATGTTTGCTCTCAGAGGGATCTGGGTATCCTTGTACATGAATCACAGAAAGTTAACATGTAGGTACAGCAAGCAATTAGGAAAGCAAATGGTGTGTTAGCTTTTGTTACAAAGGGTTTAAAGTATAAGAGTAAAGAAGTCTTAATGCAATTATACAGGGCATTGGTGAGGCCACACCTGGAGTACTGTGTACAGTTCTGGTCTCCTTACCTAAGGAAAGACATACTTGCCTTAGAGGGAGTGCAACGAAGATTCACTAGACTGATTCCTGGGATGAGGGGATTGCCCTATGAGGAGAGATTGAGTAGACTAGGCCTATATTCCCTCGAGTTTAGAAGAATGAGAGGTGATCTCATTGAAACATATAAAATTCTTAAGGGGCTTGACAGGGTTAATGCTGAGAAAATGTTTCCCCTGGCTGGGGAATCTAGAACACGGGGTCACAGTCTCTGATTAAGGGGTCGGCCATTTAGGACTGAAATGAGGAGAAATTTCTTCACTCAAAGGGTTGTGAGTCTTTGGAATTCTCTACCCCAGAGAGCTGTGGATGCTCAGTCATTGAGTATATTCAAGACAGAGGTCGATACATTTTTGGGGACTAAGGGAATTAAGGGATATGGGGATAGTGCGGGAAGGTGGAGTTGAGGTAGAAAATCAGCCATGACCTTGGTAAATGGCAGAGCAGGCTCAAAGGGCCAATTGGCCTACTCCTGCTCCTATTTCTTATGTTCTTATGTTCTATGTGGTTGAATGTGTCTTCCCTGAAGCTTTGAAAAAAGCGGATAAAACTTTGCAATGTTTGCACTGAGGAAGGCAATTATGACTGCAGACAGTTTCCGCAGTGTATTGCCACTTTGAAATTCCTCCTGAACTATTTCAAAGGATAGGATTGTTTTGGGTTATTTTGAAGTTTTGTGTGCATTTAATCCTGGTTATTTCCCATCTCATGTCTTTGGCCCGTCTCTGAGCCACTCACCAGGTTCTGGCTGAGTGGGGAGGTGTGTGACCTTCTCCCAGACCTATGCAACTGCAGTTATACAGTGCCCGCTAGAGGTGATTTAAGGAGGAGAAACTAAAACAGTGTTGACACTCGGATTTTAGTAACGCATATTGTCGGTCCATCAAATTTAATGCAGCTGTATTGAATTGCACCCACCCCTGCCCTAGGGTTCCCACCTCTGTTTGGAGGTTTCATCACATGACCTCCCGCCTCCAACCGCCCCGCCCCGCCCCCCCCACACTCCTGTCATTGGTCGCCTGACACGTCCATCCTCGTGCCGCCTCGCCTTCCCACGGCAATTGGAAAGCAAACAGACTCCTCATTACCCAATTGGATGCTACTTGATTGTCAGTCAAACAGCCTTCCTTCCCAGCTCCAATAAATTTATACCTAAGAAACGAAAGTGTTTGAAGAAAATAAAAAACAACAAACAATTGTTTATAACGCCCCCTATGGTTCTTCTCCCGGGTTACTTGTAGCGGTGACTAGAATCTTAAATTCCCAGAGACTCCAGGCCAACCCTGGAGGGTTGGCAACCCCCTCAATCGCTAAGTAAACTCCGGCCTCTGCTCGGCACCGTCCCAAAGTGAGGCGGCTGAGATGGGCCAGCTCAGCAGTGGGTAGGGTCCCGCATGAACCTGACCTGGGGTCGTGTACTGGTGATGCTGTGCTGCGGCAGAATGTCACTGTGGTGTTCTCCACACCAGAAGAGCCCCTTCTGAGGCATTTCGTCCCACCCTCAGAGTTATCAGGTGAGATCTGGAACATGTGATCTGGCCCCGGTAACAAAGTCTCTAACCCCAACATGCAGCTCACATCAAAAGCGGTACAGTTCACATTCCATTTTAATGTCCCTCTTAAAAAATGGATGTAGAAGCACTGGAAAAGATGTAATCAAGATTTACTAGGATAATACCAGAACTGAGAGGTTATAGCTATCAGGAAAGGTTGAACAGGCTGGGGCTCTTTTCTCTAGAAAAGAGAAGGCCGAGGATTGATAGGGTAGACGTAGAAAAGATGTTTCCACTGTCCAAAACTAGTAGCCATCAATATAATATTATCACTAATAAATCCAATAAGGAATTCAGGAGAAACTTCTTTACCCAGAGAGTGGTGAGAATGTGGAACTTGCTACCTCAAGGAGTAGTTGAGGCGAATAGTATCAATGCATCTAAGGGGAAGCTAGATAAACACAGGAGGGAGAAAGGAATAGAAGGTTATGCTGATGGGGTGAGATGAAATAGGGTGTGTGGAAGCTCGTGTGGAGCATAAACACCGGCACCATCTACAAGGCACAAGTCAGGAGTGTGATGGAATACTCTCCACTTGCCTGGATGAGTGCAGCTCCAACAACACTCAAGAAGCTCGACACCATCCAGGACCAAGCAGCCCGTTTGATTGGCACCCCATCAACCACCTTAAACATTCACTCCCTCCACCACCGGCGTACCGTGGCTGCAGTGTGTACCATCAATAAGATGCACTGCAGCAACTCGCCAAGGCTTCTTCGGCAGCACCTCCCAAACCTGTGACCTCTTCCACCTAGAAGGACAAGGGCAGCAGGCGCATGGGAACATCACCACCTCCAAGTTCCCCTCCAAGTCACACACCATCCTGACTTAGAAGTATATCGGCCGATCCTTCATCGTCGCTGGGTCAAAACCCTGGAACTCCCTCCCTAACAGCACTATGGGAGTACCTTCACCACACGGACTGCAGCGGTTCCTGAAGGCGGTTCCCCACCACCTTCTCAAGGGGCAATTAGGGATGGGCAATAAATGCTGGCCTTGCCAGCGATGCCCAGATCCCATAAGCGAATAAAAAAAAAAGGCCAGTTGGATTGAAAGGCCTGTTCCTGTGCTGTACATTCTTTGTAATTCGATGTACTATCAACAAAAACGATTTAAATAGCAATTTTAAAAAAAGGAAAGGCTTCACTGGAATACCAGATAGGGACAGGATGAGGGCTGACTGTGAGGCCCCTTTAGTTGATGACTTGGTAACGTTCACGGTTGCTCACGAATACTGAGCACCAGGGCCGGGTAGTGGACGATGATTCATTCCTGTCAGGTGTCAACGGGTTCAGGGGAGGAGCAGGTGGGAGAATATTAGTTGGGGAAGCGATTCTAGTTGAAATGCTGACTAACATCTAGAAACCGGTCAGTGCACGATCTTTGTATCTGGAGATTAGCTCATCGGTTAAAAAAGGACCTGATTAGTTGACAGGCACTGCCTGGTGCAGTTTACCCAGACTACTGCTTTAAAAAAACATTGCTTTACCGAGAGGATCCGACACCTACTAAAGAGGCAAGGCTGCCCGATGTTCTATTAAGGAAAACAGCAAATCTTGTTTGATTTAAATAATTAGGACAGCTTCTATGTTCTGCATACAGACGCCTGTGGCTTTGAAGCTGCTGCTTGATTATTGCTGCGTCAGAATGATGTCACAAGTTGCGAAGGCTGTTAAAAAGGCATACAGGATCCTTGGCTTTATAAACAGAGGCATAGGGCTCGAATTTCATCGGGCCGTTGAGGCGGGATTGGAGGCGTGTGGGGGGTTAAAATCGCGAAATCGGGGGGCACGAACCCATCCCGCCTCCATGCCCGTTTCCCTGAGGCGGGAAGGGGATTAGTGCCAATTATCTGCCTGTTAACAGGTAGTTAACAGGCAGTTTTTAGCCTAATCCCTATTTTTATCCCTGAAGTGTGGGCTTCCCGACGGCTCCAAACCACGCCAAGTTAGCAAGACGGACCGTCGGGCTGAAGGGCTTGGAGGGTTCGAGATGTCCGGTGTTCAGGTGAGTAATGGGTGCATGAGTGTAGAGGTAAGTGTGTTTGGTGTGTGTAAAGTGTTTAAATAAGTTTTACTTACCTTTACTTAATAATGCAGGCTTCCTTCCTTCAGGTCTCGGGAGTCCCTCATCTCACCGGCACAGAAAGCAGAATGGCCGCGAGCTGTCAAAATCTGCAGCCTCTGCTTTCTGTTCTGGAGAGATCTCTAAATCAGTCTGAGAGGAAGGAATTATCTTAGAGTACAGATTGTCAGTGTTTGACAGCTTCAAAGAGCTGTGAAACGCTGATATTTCATCCGTCAAAAGCTCTTGACAGATGAAATGTGAATCTGTGACGTCACCTGTTGCCGGGTGGCCCTTAATTGGCCTGCTGAGCCCGCTGGGCGTGTTCAACAAGGTCAATCAAGGGAAAATCGAGTGGATTGGCCACAACTCGATGGAGGCAGGACTACAACCCCAAAAGTGGGAGTCCTGCCTCCTACACGCCTCCATTGACAAAATCCAGCCCATAGAGTACAAAAGCAAGGGAGTTCTGCTAAACCTTTCTGAAACACTGGTTCAGCCTCAGCTGGAGTATTGTGTCCAATTCTGGGCACTACACTTTAGGAAGGACATCAAGGCCTTGGAGAGGGCGCAGAGGTGATTTACCAGAACCGGTACTAAAATTGGCAAATTTACTCAAAGTCACAGGATGGGTAATGTAGGAGATGGAAAAATGTCACACGGGTGTAGGGGGAGATGGGGGGTGGGGGAGGCGGGGGGTGGGGGAGACGGGGGGTAGGGGAGACGGTGGGGTGGGGGAGGGAGGGCGGGGTGCTTTTCTGAGGTTGGGGTTGATGCACGTTGTTGGGGCAGAGTGGAGGGAGTTCTACCCAGCACTGATATCCCTCAACTTGATGAGCACAAAATTCACACAGGAAAAAGTTAAAAGTGTTTAGGGTTTTAAAAGTCTGTCGATTGTAAGACTGGGAGTGGTAGAGGTAATACAGTATCGAGATCCTTCATTAAATAAGTTAAAAAATGAAATTGCACAGTGAGTCTTGATTTCAACACGGTGAGGCTGGAGTGAGAACAAAGAGCCTGTAAAAGCACAATTAGCAGGAACAAGCGAGGAAAGCTCAGAGCACTAATGACTATAGGTAGTATTGATAAAATAAGGACATGCAAGGCTGTGATGCAAAGAGATAAGGTGAAGTCTGAGAGAAGGACTGACTATCTAATGAGAACCTTTTCTGTGTTTCCTTTCCAGCTACATGAGCGAAATTACATAGAATTTACAGCACAGAAACAGGCCATTCTTACCCCGCCTGGGGTCTCCTCTACGTTGCTTCGGATCTTCTCTTTCGGTGTGCTCAATTAATTTGTTAGTGCTGGTTAGTCATGGGCATGAGTACCTAATTGGTTCATGCATCAAAGTTTTACCACATGGGTTACATATATCAAATACACTATCATTACAAGTTGGAGAACTACCAGAGCGTGTGAAATAATACGAGCCTGAGGGTGTGCTGATATATTAAACCCAATATCCCACCAGTGTGAATCGTCCCCTATGCTGTCAATTTCAATACCTATTCTCGAGTTGTCTTGCTCCAAAACATAAAAATGCTCTAGGGAGGAGTTCAGTCGCATCACGAGCTCACTGAAGCGCTCAGACAACAGAGGGATGTCGTACCCAATTGTGCCACATAATTGTGCAGCTCATACTTAAGTATCTTATTTACTGTCAGTTTCACTTGAGCATAGGTTTTGATATAGAGTAAAATGTTTTGGTTGATGGTTGTGAGTAGATGTGGCATGAAGCAGAAACTGAGGCTATTAATGGGACAGGTCCTGTTAGACCCGTAAAGCATGGTAGTTGCGGTAGTAGTGACACAGGAGGCACCACCAAACCACCTCATACTGGATTCGTACTGGCTTTTCCCACGCTCTGTTACCTACAAAACACAATTATTACAGTTACAAATTATAATTCAATCTTACAATCATTTCAAGCGACACTACAGTTTAACATCTAATCAACAAGTCATGGACTTAAAAGATTCTCCAGATCTCTTTTACTCGTATCCATCTTGTGGATTATCCTTGCTAAACATGATTTCTCCTTAGCCCTCAATTGTCCCAATCCAAATTCCATGTAACTCTCCACTTCAACTACGATTTCATTCCCTCTAACAGATACTAGTGTGTTTAATTCTATTCTGATTGTTTTGTTAATTAGATAGTTTCTCGATGGAGTTTATGTCAATGCTTTAAAAACTGTCTCACTCTCCAAAGTCACATTGACCATTTCATGTCGTGCTGTTGTCAAGTAACTGAGCATGTCTGAGACCCCTTCTTCAGTGCAGATTCACCATGCATTTCCGCATGCTAATTGCTTCATATGTAACAAATCACATTTGCACACTCACACCAGTATCCCAATATCATGCCACGCATGCCATCCGATACAAGCCATTCTTGGCCTTTCAGGTGATCTCATCAAAAGATGGTCTGGAGATCTTTGCTCATCTTCCACCACATGGTCCCGATGTCTTGGTTAGTGGCCGGACTATCAAATTCAGTTTTCTTAAGAAGTTCAGAGGCAAGGACACAAATGTCTCCAAGAGAAAGCTATTAATTTACTAGTCTGTGCTGGTGTTTATTCTCCACACGAGCCTCCTCTCACCCTACTTCATCTCACCCTATCCTTGTGCATATCCTTCTCAAAATGCTATAATAGCCTCTTCAAATATGGTAGCAATATTCATACCTTAAAATCAAAGGAAGCCTGGAAGTGCATCAGTGGGAACACGCATCGGAAAATGGATGGACAATCATAGTGTGCAAATGCCCGATTACACACTCTCGTGCCAGGAGCACCAGAGTGAAAAATCTCCTCTATGATTTCAAGACATGACCATGGATGAAGAGTCACGGGCTGTGGTGCCCAGTTTCCCAATCTGCCCTCCTGGTCAGGTAGAGCTTCTACAGAGGCAGTGGAAAATCTCCACTCAAATTTCCAAATGTCCCAAGGTGCTTCACAGGAGCATTATCAGACGTTAAAATTAACACTGAGCCAAAGAAGACATTAGGACAGGCGACCAAATGCTTGATAGGTTTCAGGCAGAGTCTTTAAAGGAGGAGAGAGAGATGGAGAATTCCAGAGCTTTCATATACTCAGGTTTCATCTGTTGCTACAGCTCGTTGGCCGAACTCCTATGGCTGTATAGGCAGGCCAACGGTTTCAGCAATATTCTACTTGAAATTAATTTTTTTGGAATCCTCATTGGTTTTACAAATAAGGTAACTTATTGTCACTTCAAATAAAAAAGATGGAAAGGCTGGAAATGCACAGCCTGTCAGTCAGCACCTGCAAGAGAAAGATACAATTCTAACTGAAGGCCCCATCCAGAACATTTGCCTCACTTTACCTGCTCTGTATTTCCCAACATTTGCTGCCCTTATTTTGGAATTCCAGCATTTTTGGTTCCTTGCTTAAACGACGGTAACATTGTGAGGCAGAGCGGAGCCTTCCTAGGTGGAGCGCAGGTTGGAGATTGGGCTCTGTGGCTCTAAGGGCCGATTTTCAGACCCTCTCATCTAACAAGGCTGTACATCGGGAGGAGATAGCTCGCCAAAATTACACTTCAAATCTCTACATACTGTAATTTAGTTTGCCTGAGTGGACCTTCACCAAAAGGTCAAAATGTTTCAGTATGTAATCTCCATTTCCATTCAGCTAACAAGCAGCAGTTATTAATAGCAACGGTGAGAGGTGCCATTAAAATGTTTTTTTTTTAAGTTTCTAACCACTTACCAGAAATATCTGCTTGTCAGGAATTCAGCTATGTGAAAACAATAGATATCTGTAGAGGACGGCATGCTGGGCTAGCTGGTGGCAGGGTTCTGATTATCAGAGCTGACAGACTAATATAAACCAGGCGGCGATAACCTAACGTAAACCTTAAGCAGAACATCCAGCTTCCTCATCACGAGATTTCTCTTTAAATGTGATCTGAATTCTTGGGTCCCTCATATCTCCTGTCGCCTACCGAGCACTCATTAGAACAGGGCCTGGGAATTTATGACTACAGTCTGTAAATAGCAAATTGGTTAATAGTTTTTTTAGAAACGGTGACTGCCTGGCAATGTGATGCGAAGTTCAGTTTTGAGGGCAGGACAAATAGAAACCCTGAATGCCATTGTAGATTAAATGAAGACACAGTACTATCTCCCAGAAAGATTGATACAATTGCCCCAGGGCATCCGTGTAAGAGTGTGGCTATGAGTGAGGTAAATCAATGTGCGTCTCCAATTATTTTACCAATCCAGGGATCCTCTGGGATTTCAAGTTCTAAAGGCTGGATGCACTTTGAATGTTGGCAAACAGCTTACAGGACAAGGGATTCTTTGCTAGCATTAAGGAGTTAAAAACAAATTGTTTCAATAATTTTCCCAGGGGATCCAACACACTGCAGCCAGTGCAAAGCCAAATTGATGTCAGAATATCTATTTGGGGTGGTTTTATCCAGCTTGGCAGAATGCGATGCAGTGCCAGACTTCACTTATACTGCAGTTTTTACATTGATGTGACATGAGATGCTGTAGAATGAGAACATTAAAAGGAATTACTTCATACTTTAATTTGTTAGTAGAATTGGAAAGGATTGCATACAGTTCTGGTCACCAATTTATAAAAAGGATAGAGAGGCACTGGAGGGGGTGCAAAAAAGATTTACACGGATGATGCCAGAAATGTGAGGTTATTCCTATCAGGAAAGGATAAACGGGCTGGGTCTCCTTTCTCTTGAAAAGAGAAGGCTGAGGGGTGACCTAATAGAAATCTTTAAAATTATGAAAGGTTTTGATAGAGTGGATACAGAGAGAATGTTTCCACTTGTGGGGAAGAGCAAAGCTAGAGGTCATCAATATAAGATAGTCACCAAGAAATCCAATAGGGAATTCAGGAGAAACTTCTTTACCCAGAGAGTGGTGAGAATGTGGAACTCGCTACCACAGGGAGTGGTTGAAGCGAATAGTATAGATGCATTTAAGGGTAAGCTAGATAAGCATATGAGGGAGAAGAGAATAGAGGGTTATGCTGATAGAGCTAGATGGGCAAAGACGGGAGGAGGCTCATGTGGAGCATAAACGCCGGCATGGACTGGTTGGGCCGAATGGCCTGTTTCTGTGCCGTATATCCTATGTAATCCTATGATTGTCACCAAGTGTAGAGAACAGAATTAGAGAAATAGAATTGAAAAGCAGAGATATTGGGCTGAATTTTATCAATGGAGACGAGTAGGAGGTGGGACTCCCACTTTCGGGGTTGTAGTCCCGCCTCCATCGAGTTGTGGCCAACCCACTCGATTTTCCCTTGATTGACCTTGTTGAGCCCGCCCAGCGGGCTCAGCAGGCCAATTAAGGGCCACCCGGCAACAGGTGACGTCACAGATTGACATTTCATCTGTCAAGAGCGTTTGACAGATGAAATATCAGCGTTTGGCAGCTTTTTGAAGCTGTCAAACACTGACAATCTGTACTCTAAGTTAATTCCTTCCTCTCAGGCTGATTTAGAGATCTCTCCAGAACAGAAAGCAGAGGCTGCAACTTTTGACAGCTCGCGGCCATTCTGCTTTCTGTGCCAGTGAGATGAGGGACTCCCGAGACCTGAAGGAAGGAAGCCTGCATTAGTAAGTAAAGGTAAATAAAACTTATTTAAACACTTTACACACACCAAACACACTTATCTCTGCACTCGTGCACCCAACACTCACCTGAACACCGGACATCTCGAACCCACCAAGCCCTTGAGCCCGACGGTCCGCCTTGCTAACTTGGCGTGGTTTGGAGCCATTGGGAAGCCCACACTTCAGGGCTAAAAATAAGAATTAGGCCAAAAACTGCCTGTTAACTACCTGTTAACAGGCAGTTAATTGGCACTAATCCCCTTCCCGCCTCGGGGAGGCGGCTCCCAGCACAGGTTGGGTACCCATCTCCTGGGAAATGGGCACGGAGTCGAGTTGGGGGCAGGAAGGGTTCGTGCTCCCCGATTCTGCAATTTTAACACCCCACACTCTTCCATTCCTGCCTCCACGGCCCAGGGAAATTCGAGCCCATTATGTTAAACTTATATAGAGCTTTGGTTAGATAACACTTAGAGTACTGTGCACAGTTCTAGTCTCAATATTGCAGAAAGGATATAGAAAGTGCAAAAAAGATTTACAAGGAAGATACCAGAACTGAAAGGGTATAACTATCATGAAAGGCTGAACAAGCTGGGGTTCTTTTCTCCAGAAAAGAGAAGACCGAGAGGTGACTTGATAGAGGTCTTTAAAATTATGATGGGGTACGATAGGGTAGATGTAGAGAAGATGTTTCCACTTGTGGGGAAGACCAGAACTAGGGGCATAGAAACAAAGAAACTTTCTCCCCATATCCCTTGATCCCCTTAGCCTTAAGAAATATATCTAACTCCTTCTTGAATATATTTAATGAATTGGCCTCAACTGTCTTCTGTGGTAAAGAATTCCACAGGTTCACCACTCTCTAGGTGAAGAAATTCCTCCTCATCTCAGTCCTAAATGGCTTACCCCTTAGCCTTGGACTGTGGCCCCTGGTTCTGGACTCCCCCGCCATCGGGAACATCCTTCCTGCATCTAGTCTGTCCAGTCCTGTTAGAATTTTATAAGTTTCAATGAGATCCCCTCTCATTCTTCTAAACTCTAGCAAATATAAGCCTAATCGACCCAAATCTCTCTTCATACATCATTCCTGCCATCCCAGGTATCAGTCTGGTGAATCTCCGCTGCACTCTCTCCATGGCAAGAACATCCTTCCTTAGATAAGGCAACCAAAACTACACACAATACTCAAGGTGTGGTCTCACCAAGGCCCTGTACAACTGCAGCAAGACATCCTTGCTCCTGTACTCGAATCCTCTCGCTATGAAGGCCAGCATACCATTTGCCTTCTTAACCGCCTGCTGCACCTGCATGCTTACCTTCAGCGACTGGTGCACAAGGACACCCAGGTCTCGTTGCACTTCCCCTTTTCCCAATCTATTGCCGTTCAGATAATAATCTGCCTTCCTGTTTTTTCCACCAAAGTGGATAACCTCGCATTTATCCACATTATACTGCATCTGCCATGCATCTGCCCAATCACCCAACCTGTCCAAATCATACTGGAGTTTCTCTGCATCCTCCTTACAGCACACACGCCCACCCAGCTTTGTGTTGTCTGCAAACTTGGAGATATTACATCTAGTTCCCTCGTCTAGATCATTAATATATATTGTGAGTAACTAAGGTCCTAGCACCGATCCCTACGGTACCCCACTAGTCACTGCCTTCCACTCGGAAAAAGACCCGTTTATTCCAACTCTTTGCTTCCTGTCTGCCAACCAGTTTTCTATTCACGTCAGTACCTTACCCCCAGTCCCATGTGCTTTAACTTTGCAAGCTAGTCTCTTATGCGGGACCTTATCGAAAGCCTTCTGAAAGTCCAAATACACCACATCCACTGGTTCTCCCTTATCTATTCTACCAGCTACATCCTCAAAAAATTCCAGTAGATTAGTCAAGCATGATTTACCTTTTGTAAATCCATGTTGACTTTGTCCGATCCTGTCACTGTTTTCCAAGTGCTCTGCTATTACATCTTTTATAATGGACTCTAGCATTTTCCCCACTACCGATGTCAGGCTTACCGGTGTATAATTCCCCATTTTTTCTCTACCACCTTTTTTAAGTAGTGGGTTTACATCAGCTACCCTCCAATCCATGGGCACTGTTCCAGTGTCTGTAGAATTTTGGAAGATGACCAGCAATGCATCCACTATTTCTAGGGCCACTTCCTTAAGTACCCTAGGATGTAGATTATCAGGCCCTGCGGATTTATCGGCCTTCAATCCCATCAATTTCTCTAACACCATTTCCCTACAAATACTGATTTCATTCAGTTCCTTCCTCTCATTAGATCCTATGCTCCCCGACATCTCTAGGAGTTTATTTGTGTCCTCCTTTGTGAAGACAGAACCAAAGTATGTATTTCATTGATCTGACATGTCTTTGTTCCCCATTATAAATTCCCCTGATTCTGAGTGCAAGGGACCTACACTTGACTTTACCAATCTTTTTCTCCTCACATATCTATAGAGGCTTTTACAGTCAGTTTTTATGTTCCCTGCAAGCTTACTCTCATACTCTATTTTCCCCCTCTTAATTAATCCCTTTGTCCTCTTTTGCTGAATTCTAAACTGCTCCCAATCCTCAGGTTTGCTGCTTTTTCTGGCCAATTTATATGTCCTCTCCTTGGATCTTATGCTATCCCTAATTTCCCTTGTTAGCCACGGTTGAGTCACCTTTTTTGTTTTATTTTTATGTCAAACAGGGATGAACAAATTCTGTAGTTCATCCATGCGATCTTTAAATGTTTGCCATTGCCTATTCACCGTCAACCCTTTAAGTAACATTCCCCAATCTATCCTAGCCAACTCGCACCTCATACCATTGTAGTTTCCTTTATTTAAATTCAGTACCCAAGTCGCTGAATCAACTACAGGAAACTCTCTTTTAACCGGCACCTAAATATCCGGAAATCTCTCTTAACCAGCAAAATTCAGGAGTAGGTTCAGGTAATTTTAGTATATATTAGTAGCCGTGTAACCGGGGTTCCTGGATCTGTGGCCGTGTAACCAGGGTTCCTGCACCTGTGGCCGTGCTACAGGGACTCCTGGATCTGTGGCCGTGTAACCAGGACTCCTGCACAAGTGCCGTGTAACCGGGGCTCCTGCACCTGTGGCCGTGTACGGGGCTCTCCTACCTTGATAAGTATACCTCTCTGTAATCCGAACTTTTTGATCAACCGGCACCATGCCGGTCCCGTCGGTGCCGGATAAAAAAGAGTTTCCTTTACTTCACTCTCCATCTTAATGAAGAATTCTATCATATTATGATCGCCCCTCCCCAAGGGGCCTCGCGCAACAAGATTGCTAATTAATCCTTTCTCATTACATAATACCCAGTCTAGGCTGGCCTGATCTCTAGTTGGTTCCTCGACATATTGGTCCAGGAAACTATCCCGTATACACTCTAGGAATTCCTCTTCCACAGTATTATTACTAATTTGGTTAGACCAATCTATATGTAGATTAAAATCACCCATGATAACTGCTGTGCCCTTATTGCATGCATCACTAATTTCCCATTTAATGCCATCCCCAACCTCTGTTTGGGGGGTCTGTATACAACTCCCACTAATGTTTTCTGCCATTTGGTATTTCTCAGCTCTACCCATACAGATTCCACATCATCAGAGCTAATATCCTTCCTTACTATTGTGTTAATCTCCTCTTTAACCAGAAATGCTACCCCACCACCTTTTCCTTTTTGCCTGTCCTTCCTGAATATTGAATACCCCTGGATGTTGAATTCCCAGCCTTGGTCACCCTGGAGCCTTGTCGCCGTAATCCCAATTATATCATATCCGTTTACATCTATTTGTGCAGCTAATTCGTCCACCTTATTATGATTGCTCCTCGCATTAAGACACAAAGCCTTCAGGCTTGTTTTTTTAACACTCTTAGACCTTTTAGAATTATTGTTCACTGCGGCCATGCTTGATTTACACCCTTGATTTCTCTGACTTCCACTTTTGCTTTTCTCCTTCCTGCCTTTTGCTTCTATCCTTGCTTCCCTTTCCTCTGTCTCCCTGCACAGGTTCCCAACCCCCTGCCATTTTAGTTTAAACCCTCCCCAACAGCACTAGCAAATGCTCCCTCTAGGACATCGGTCCCGGTGCTGCCCAGGTGCAATCCGTCCAGTTTGTACTGGTCCCACCTCCCCCAGAACTGGCTCCAATGTCCCAGGAATTTGAATCCCTCCCGCTTGCAGCATTCTTCTAGCCACGTATTCATCTGAAATATCCTTCTATTTCTACTCTGACTAGCACGTGGCACTGGTAGCAATCCTGAGATTACTACCTTTGAGGTTCTATTTTTTAATTTACCTCCTAACTCCCTATATTCAGCTTTTAGGACCTCATCCCATTTTTTACCTATATCGTTGGTACCTATATGCACCACAACAACTGGCTGTTCATCCTCCCCCTCCAGAATGCCCTGCAGCTGCTCCAAGACATCCTTGACCCTTGCACCAGGGAGACAACATACCATCCTGAAGTCTCATCTGCGGCCGCAGAAACGCCTATCTATTCCCCTTACAATAGAATCCCCTATCACTATAGCTCTCCTGCTCTTTTTCCTCTCATCCCATGCAGCAGAACCACCCATGGTGCCAGGAAGTTGGTTGCTGCTGCCTTCCCCCAATAAACCATCCTCCCCAACAATATCCAAAGCGGTATATCTGTTTGAGAGGGGGATGACCACAGGGGACCCCTGCACTACCTGCCTGCGCCTACTACTCTGCCTGGTGGTCACCCATTCCCTTCCTGCCTGTGCAGCCTTTACCTGCGGTGTGACCAACTGATTAAATGTGATATCCACGACGTCCTCAGCATTGCGAATGCTCCAGTATGTATCCATTCGCAGCTCCAGCGCTGCAATGCGGTCTGCCAGTAGCTGCAGCTGGATACACTTCCCGCACACATGGTCGTCAGGGACACAGGAAGTGTCCCTGATTTCCCACATAGTGCAGGAGGAGCATGCCATGGGGCTGAGCTGTGCTGCCATGACTTACGCTTTAATTAATTTAAATTAAATCAATACCACCAATTATACTACAATTAAATGATATACGCAAGGGCCCTTGTTTCCTAGCACTCCCCGCTACACAACAGAGACTTTAGAAACTATAACCACAAAATTAAGACCGTCTAAACTTTATAAACTATGAACCTTAACTGTCAAACTATAGAGTAGTATAAATAGTCACCTGGCCATATTCACCCAATCAGCTGTTTCCTCCTGCCCGCATCACGTTTTGAATCGTGACGTGGCTCTGGAACGCCGCCGCTGGTCTGTGAGATTGGTAAGCCTCTGTAAAAAAGCCTGCAAAGGTGAGTTTAAATACTCACTCAAACTCCGCTTTCACCGCTCCCGACACTGGCCTGTGAAAGAAAGCCCGCGAAAGTGAGTTTAAATACTCACTGAACCTCCGCTCTCACCACTCCCGACACTGGCCTCTGTAAAAAAGCCTGCGAAAGTGAGTTTAAATACTCACTGAAACTCCGCTCTCACCGCTCCCGACAATGGCCTGTGAAAAAAAGCCTGCGAAAGTGAGTTTAAATACTCACTCAAACTCCGCTCTCACCGCTCCCGACACTGGCCTGTGAAAAAAAGCCCGCGAAAGTGAGTTTAAATACTCAGTGAAACTCCGCTCTCACCGTTCACTGGCGATAAATACAAGATAGTCACTAATAAACCCAATAAAGAATTCAGGAGAAACTTTTTTACTCAAAGAGTGGTGAGAATGTGGAACTCGCTACCACAGGGAGTGATTGAGGTGATTAGCATGGATGCATTTAAGGGGAAGCCAGACAAGTACACAAGGGAGAAAGGAACAGAAGGTTATGTTGATAGGCTGAGGTGAAGTAAGGTGGGTGGAAGCACGAGTGGGGTCGAATGGCCTGCTGTAAAATTTGATGTAATTCTATGAATATGAATTGGCCAGCCAAAGCGGAGATAGTTTTCTTGGATATCTAGGTTAGTTTTTGAGAGAAGTTTAACTCCTTTTGGTTTCAAATTGGTTGTGGGTAGCCTTGTATCCAAAGAATTGCATTTATAGCAACTCTGGGCCTTCTTCTGATGGCATAGTTGAGGTTGGGTACTCACCACATGGGTGAGCATGTACATCCTCCCACTCTACTGCGCCCTATTGAGTATGGTGCTCGTTCCACAAGAAGTGGAAAGCTATGGAGCTCACGTAGTCATCGGTGAGCCATGTGATCGTTATTGTGGAAGAAAGCTAACATTCGACGAACATTATCCCAGTGTTGTCCAACTCTGGTAGAGATGGGACTTGGAGTGCTTGAGCCATTGTGAATAAAGTGAAAATCCTTAGGCTGACATGGGTACCAATTGGCACCTGCTATTCATCGCCCTGTCTCGCAAGGGAAGTGATAAATCAAACATCAGGAAGCTTACACGTCCATGGTAATGCGCACACATTGTGAAATATGATAATCATTGCATCTCTGAAGAAAATGTCTCCTGGCTGCCAGAAATTAACGCTGTCATCAAGTAGAAATGTTTCTGTACGTGTTCCAGTTCAAAGTTTTTTTTCCATTGTTTTAATAATAATAGCAAATAGACGAAGGCAGACTGGAGACCAAAATTCTAAAATCAAAACAGATGGTCTATCCATACTCTGAAAATTTGGTCCATCCATAGAATATTTCCTCAGAGTAACAGAAAGATTGTTGACCCATTTAGATGTTAAATTAGATTCCCATTACAGCTGGCTTGATAATCGTGAGGAGCTTTGTCGAAACAATAAAAGATGAATTCGCCACGAAGGGTAAACAAGCATTTCTCTTGTCTCAGTTGATAGCCCCCTCATTTTTGGGTCAGAAAATCGTGCAATTTAAGCCCATAAGCTCGGCTGGGACTCCACTGCGGTGCTGAGGTGGTGCTGCATCATCAGTGCTGGCCGTCCTTCAAATGAGAGACTAAACCGAGGCCCCTTCTGCCTGCTCCAGCGGTTCAGATGGACATCAGCGATCCCAAGGCATTATTCAATAAACATCAGGGCGTTTATGCTTATGTTTATGAATCTGGAATAAGAAAAAGTCACTAGGCCCCATTCTTTGGTTGATTTCACCAGCTATTCTTCACCCCCCACCACGCCTCTTCACCACCTCATGGGCTAGGGAAAATTCAGCAGTTTTTCAGTCAAAAATTCATCTCTGGCCCCCCCCATGGGCTATTCGACAAGTCCCCAAAGGTCCCAGGCCAACAAATTATTTTCTAGAATAATTTATTCTTGCCTACAATATGCCAGGATCACCTTATTTTCCAGAAATCTATCTAACACTTTCAAGAACTGTAAGCAGTCAGACTTCATTACTTCCTCTGGAATCCTGTTCCAAAGGTTGATAACATTTGGATACTAAAGGAATCAAGGGATATGGGGATAGCGCGGGAAGGTGGAGTTGAGGTAGAAGATCAGCCACGATCTTATTGAATGGCGGAGCAGGCTCGAGGGGCCGAATGGCCTCCTCCTGCTCCTGTTTCTTATGTTCTTATGTTCTTAAAATTCTGTCAAAAGTAAAACGTCCAGATAATCAAACTAATTGCCTGCATCCTCTGTTAGTGTGGCTAGCTCTTAGTTCTCCTAGACCCATCATCTCAAACAGACCATCTGCTTGCATGATGTCCATGCTTTTAATAATCTTTGGTTCTCCCAATGTCCTGGCCAAAAAGGTGTATAATGACAGTCAATGTAATTCGTTGTATGTAAATTGCTTTGAGGCATTTATGAGAAAGTTGATAAGGGGCTATATAAATGCAAGGCTTTACTTTTAATTTGATGGCTGCCTAAAAAGAGGCAAGTGCACACATTTATAGAATAATTTTATTTTTGAATTTCTACTCAGTCTCTGATTGAATATGGATGCAGTGAGATAACAGGCTTTTAAACTAGTGAACTACTAATGATCATTTTTCTACTACTGCCATTTTGCAAGTTTCCCCCTCTTTACCCCTTGCACCATTTCTGGTAGCCTGTCATTGTGTTACATAGAGTCACATAGGGCAGGATTTTCATTGGGCCGTGGAGGCGGGATTGGAGGCGTGCGGGGGGTTAAAATTGCAAAAACTGGCGGGCGGGCCCAACCCCGCCTCCATCCCGCCTCCAAGCAATTTTCATTAATTCGTGTCTAATGGTCCCGTCTCCGCCCCGCCTCCAAGAGGCGGGACAGGCTGTTAATGCCCTTAACAACCACTAAATTGCCTCTATAATGCCATTTTGAAAGGCCTTTGCGATTTTAACCCTTTTCCCACGTGAAACACGCCTGTTCTGAAACACGACGGTGAAACCTGGCGGGAGCACAATTGGATTGCTGACTATCAGCTGCAGCTCAACCATTAAAGAGGAGATTTGATCAGCCATCATTTGCAGGTGGCAGGACTTTGTTGTCTCAGGTCTGGGGGAACTTTTAGAAGGCATAACCACAGCTGTGGAAGTTTGGAGCCTGACACCCATCTCCAGTGGGACCTCCTGGGAACCCCCTCTCGCCACCTTCACTGGGTGCTTCCTCAACTGAGGCATATACCAGAAGCATGGGAGCCATTTATTTCCTTCCCTTCTGGACATTAGATGAGGACAAAGACCAGCCGCGGCACCAGCAGAACCAGGAACAACAGCAGCACCAACAGCAGAAGCACCAGCAGAAGCGCCAAGCTGCTGCTCACCCACCTGAAGCTGCACAGGCCAGAAGGGGCCAGCCCATGGAAGCCCGTCGGCGCAGGATATACCCCCCAAACAGGGTCTACAGACACAGGGTCAGCTATCTCAACATGTCTGAGCAGCAGTGCCAAAGGCGGCTCTGACTTTCGCGAGATGTAGTGGGTGACATCTGCGCAATGCTGCAACAAGACCTGCAGCCCAGAGGACCAGGTGGACAACCCTTACCAGTGGCCGTCAAAGTCACCACCGCACTCAACTTTTTTGCCTCCGGCTCATTCCAGGGATCAGCAGCAGACATCAGCGGCATCTCCCAGAGGGCCGCACACACTTGCATCACGCAGGTAACCGATGCCCTCTTTGCCATCGCGCACAATCACATCCATTTCACCAAGGATCAAGCAAGTGTCACGGCGCGTGTGGTTGGATTAGCTAATCTGGCAGGCTTTCCAAGGGTGCAGGGCATCGTTGACTGCACACATGTGGCCCTTAAGGCACCCCATCGCAACCCAGGTATTTTTGACAACCGCAAGGGCTTCCACTCCCTTAACGTTCAGCTGGTGTGTGACCACAAGAAGGAAATTTTGCATGTTTGTGCCAAGCACCCTGGCAGTTGCCATGACTCCTTCATACTGTGCCAGTCTAGTGTGCCTCCGCTATTCAGTCCGCCAGACCAACTTAACAGGCCTCTTGCATTGTTCCACGGAAGCTCAACGTAAACTCGAGGAACAGCACCTCATCTTCCGATTAGGCACTTTGCAGCCTTCCGGACTCAATATCGAGTTCAACAATTTCAGATCATAACCTCGGCTCCTTTTACATTTTTACTTATATTTTTTATCCACCCCTTTGTTTTGGTTTTTCCCTCCCCCCTCCCTTTTCTTTTTTTTCTCTCTCCCACATGGCAGCTGTCTCTCATTCTGCCAGAACATTTCACACCTAATCTAGAGCCGTCTTTTGTCTCCACTAGTCCTATCACCATCTCGTCTCCTTTTGAATACCTCTTAATGTCTCTTCACTTCTTTTGTTCCCTCCCAGCCCTGCCTTTTGATCTATTTCATTTCCTTTCCAGTTCTGAAAAAGGGTTAGACCCAAAACGTCGACTCTAATTCCTCTCCACGGATGTTGCCTGGCCTGCTGAGTTTTTCCAGCATGTTCTGTTGTTATTTCGGATTTCCAGCATCTGCAGTATTTTGCTATCTTAACAGATGGCTACTTGGAGACAAAGGCTATCCCCTGAAGACATGGCTAATGATACCGTTGAGGAGCACATCCAACGAAGCTGAGGAGAGCTACAACTCCAGCCACACGTCCACCAGAGCCATAATCGAGCAGACCATCGGTTTGCTGAAGATGTGCTTCAGATGCCTGGATAGATCAGGTGGAGCCCTGCAGTACTCAGCAGCCAGGATCTCCAGAATTGTCGTGGTTTGCTGTGCACTTCACAACATGGCACAGCGTCGTGGCTTGCAGATTCCTGATGACCAAGTGGCTTGTCACATATCCTCCTCAGATGAGGAGGAGGAGGAGGAGGAGAGTGAAAATGAACATCTTGCAGAGGTCCATCAACCAGCGGCAGCAGTACACGAGAACATTGCTGCCCGGGATGCAAGGAACGCACTCATCTTGGTCAGATTTGCTTAGCCTAGCCAATCAAGCACTTTTGCCTCGCAGCTTCTTACCTGAGCATCGACAATGGCCAAGAACCAGCGGATTCCTAGCAATTTGACCACCATACTGACAATTGCAAGTAATCCTAAGCCGTCAATGTGAAAGTCCCATTCGCAAAATGACACACGCCACAACTACAGCAGTAGCCATCAGATTTTTCATGTACATTATTCATCTGATGGCTTTTTCACAGAAAACATCAAATTTCACCCATGTGACTACCCTTGTGACTATTTGTGCAGTAGCTTTCTCTTACACATGCTCCTACGTAGTGCTTCCCCTGTGGCTTCAGTAGATGTGGAGGCCCCTTGCTCACTTTCCTGCTGCTCCTGTCTCGATATCTTTGGCGGGCGTCCTCTGGGGTTGCGAGCCTGTGAGGGCTCATCAACAGTCTGCTGCTCCTACGGCTGTGCAGGGGTTGAGACGCCGATCTCAATTAGGTGTAGACTCTGGTGGGGCTCTGACCGAGGGCTCTGCAGTGGCATGGAAGTGTGAGCACTTGGAGAGGAGCCCCCACTTCCTTGATGTCTGCCACCAACTTCCCTCTCATGGGTCAGGTCCCCCTCAGCGCTTGCAAGTGGCTTGAGAGCATCTTGCTGCACATCCGGGGGTTCCTGGGGACCCGTATCTGCACTGGCAGTTCTACTCAGAAGGACTTTCATGAAGGTCTGGTTTCTCTGTTCAATAGATGAGCATTGCTCCTCCAGGGGTGTCATTCTATTTTGAACACTCACCATGTTTTCTGCACTCTAGCGACTTATCACCTCCATGGAGGTTGCCAACCTTTCCATGGCGATGCGTTCATGTGCCAATGACTCCACAAAGCTCTGCTCATGTTCGCAATGGACTCTTCCATTCGCTCCACACTCGCAGCGACCCTAGAGACAAAACCTGCCAGAGACTCCTGCATCTGCTCCTGGAGTTCCAGCACCGCTGATCTTATGGATGGACCCAGAGGCAAAGGGTCGACATGCAGCTGAGCCGAGCTGGCAGAGTCCTGCGCCCTCTGACTAGGACTCTCCACTGCTGTCCCTGTCTCCACAATCTGCTGATGCTCACTTGTGAGCTGTGATACACCAGGTGACAACACTACTCTATGTCCCAAAGGTCCCACCGAGGTGTGAGTGTCTGCGCTGGTGCTGGGTGCGCTGAATTATGCTGATGCTGCGCCCTCAGAGGTTGCAGCTTCCTCTGAGGAGTCTGGATGCTCAGGCTCTTCCTCATGGCTAGTGGGGACGAGTGCTTGCGATGGTCCTGTGGGGGATTAAAGGAAAGAGTCAGAGATGTGATGCCAAGGTTACATGCACATTGCATATTGCAGATGATCATAAGTCCATCTGTTAGAGCTTCAGAATCATCATCAGCGACTCATGCAATGTCAATGAGAGAGATGGAAAACTATTCTGTCACCAGCTTGCTGTGATGCTTCCGTCTGTCCGTCCCCCACTTGCGCATCTTCCTCCACTCCTACGATCTCCAGGACTGCCTCCTCCCAGGGGGTGTGGTGGGCTACTGAGGGTGACCCTCCTTTTGTCCTCACTCTTTCTCGCTTATTGTGAGCTCTCTTTTCCTGCAATTAGGGTGTCAAGTAGAGGTTGAGTGAGAATGAAGGAGTGAGTGAAGAGATTCCATAGCATAGATACTTAGAAGGAGACAAAGATGGAATGAGGTGGCAAGACCAAGGGCCCTCCCTGTGTGTTGTCAGTTGTTTTCATAGCATCACAGTGATAGGGAGTGTGAGGGCTGCATAGTCGAATAGTTAGGTGAATGTGACCATAGAGAGAGAGGGAATGGGTAAGGGTGCATGGATGTCAGTGTCAAGTGGGATGTGGAGGAAGAGATTGCTAAAGCTGAGTGCTGGTGAGGAAAGGCAATGGGGATCAGATTGAGGGTGATGGGAAATTCATACTCACTTTTCCAGTGCGCAGAAGATCATGAAATCTCTTCCTGCACTGAATCCAGGTTCTGCGGGTTACTGATAATGGGTTGACCTCCTCTGCCACCTGGATTCACACAGCCTTGGTCTGCTGGGGAGGCTTCTTCCTCCCTGAAGAAGGGAAGAGCACCTCTTTATGAGCTCTTGCTCCCTCAACTAAAGCCTGCAGGGCAACGTCGTCAAACCTGGGAGCAGACCTAGGTCTTTCAGTGGCCATTCTGCCTCCAGGTCCCTCTAGCATGAAAGGCCAAAGGGCTGGCAGTCTGCAGAAGAAGCAAGGCTTGTTGCAGACCTTAAATGCAGCAGCAATGATGACGTCATCGGAAGCGACTTTCAGACTGGAAAAACTCATTGGCCATGGGTTCCCACACGTTGGAACTCAATTGGCCAATTACATTAAAATTGCATCAATCTCCCACATCGATTTAGATTTGGGTGGATAACACAAAATGCGGATTACATGACCCCAGCCCGCCCCTGAATCAAAATCCAGCCCATCGAGTCTATAAGCACAGAAACAGGCCATTCAACCCAACTAGTCTATGCCGGTGTTTATGCTCCACACGAGTCTGCTCCCACCCCTTATCATCTCACCCTATCAGCATATCCTTCTATTCCTTTCTCCCTCATGTGCTTATCTAGCTTCACTATAATGCATCTATGCTATTTGCCTCAACTATTCCTTATGGTAGTGAGTTCTGCATTCTAACCACTCTTTGAGTATTCAGAATTCAGAAGAAACTTCTTTATCCAGAGAGTGGTGAGAATGTGGAACTCACTACCACAGGGAGTGGTTGAGGCGAATAGTATAGATTCATTTAAGGGAGAGGCTAGATAAGCATATGAGGGAGAAGGGAATAGAGGGTTATGCTGATAGAGTTAGATGAGGAAGGATGGGAGGAGGCTCGAATGGAGCATAAACGTTGGCATAGACTGGTTGGGCCGAATGGCCTGTTTCTGTGCTGTATATCCTATGTAATCCTATATAAAGAACTTTCTCCTGAATTCCCTATTGGATTTATTAGTGACTAGATTATATTTCTGACCTCTAGTTTCAAACACCCCACTAGTGGAAACATTTTCTCTACGTACCCTATCAAGCCCTTTCATTATCGTAAAGACTTCTAGGTCACCCCTCAGCCTTCTCTTTTCTAGAGAAAGGAGCCCCAGCTTGTTCTGCCTGTCCTGATAAGTATATCCTCAGTTCTGGTATCATCCCTGTGAATCTTTTTTGCACCCAGAAGCCTCTGTCAATGTTGCTCTTCAAGCAGCTGCTGAGAAGTGTACGAGAGCGCGGACTGTAATGTCAGATTGGTGCTGTCATAAATCGCAACTTCTACAAGAAGTACTACTGAATGGCCAGCTGAGGGCGTCGCCCGTGAAGTATAAATACTCGGGAGTGGGCCCACCTTGGCTAGAGACAGTCTGGAAACAGGAAGCTAGTGACTACTAACTAGACCTCCATGTTTTGTTACAAGTCAATTAAAGCCTTGCTTTATGTACAACCAAGTGCGTAGTGAGTCTTTATTACATCAGGTGCCATGCAGTAACACTCAAACATCTTTGGAGGTCAGGGAGGAGTTTCATGGAACGTTATCTTTGGTGTTTTACCTGTGGAGATTCACCTGGGATAGACCTTGAATGGGAGCATGGCAATGGGCAGATAGCTGCAGAAGCTGGGAGCGGAGAGAGTAGTGTGGTGGTAATGCCTTGTGGCATTTATAGTCAATCTGTGTCAAGGCCCACAGTACAAGACGTCAGCAAAATTCACATCAGTAGGGGAGAAGGTGAGATAAATCAATAAGTAGTCAACTAGTGATGCCATACTTAGGTTTTAAAAGTCTGTAGATTGTAAGAGATAGAGAAAGCAGGGAGGAACATGTTCCACAGTTTTGGATTCCTGCAAAAGTAGGAGATGGTGCAATCATTTCAATAGAGTGAAGATGACTGACTGCTGGATTCACCTCATTTAAGAGACTAAGTAAAGTAGTGTATGGTAGTACAAGTTAGATCTGGTCAGTTGGGAGGTGCAGGATAAATTGTACGGCATGAAGTTGTTAAAGGCAAGTTCTGTTTGATAAATGTAATAGCTTTTTTGTTGAAGAGGAGACTGATTGCTTAGATAAAGGGAATACATTAGATGTAGTGTATATGGATTTTCAGAAGAAGTTCAACAAGGAGGCTTGTTACAAAAACATCAGACGTAAAAGAGCAATAAGAGGAAATGTAGCAAAAAGTTGGTTGACAGACAGGGAACAAAGAGCTAGGGTTAATGGGGATTGCTCAGATGGAGAGGGGTTGAATATGGTGTACCCCAGGGGTTAGTGCTGGGACCAGTTTTGTTTTTGATATATATGTACAGATACAAATATATATATATATATATAAGTATACAGATGATTTGGGCTTTGGCCTAGGGAGCACAAGATTTAGCTGATACAAAATTTGGGGTTTGGCAAGCAGTGAGGAGGACTGTACAAGAGTTCAGCAGAATATAAACAGGTTAACAGAATGGGCAGACAGGTGGCAGATGCAATTTAATGTGGAGAAGTGTGAGCTAATGCATTTTGGGAGGAAAAACAAAGAATGAGAGCACACATTCAATGGAAAGATACTGAAAGGCGTGGAAGAACTAAGAGACTGAAGGGTGCAAATAGATAATTCTCCAAGCGCAAGTAGACAAAGCCATTAAAAAAAGCCAATAAGTATTTCTGGTTTTATATAGTTTTATAGAGTACAACAGTACAACAGAGGTTATGATAAACGTGTACAAGACAATGGTTACTCTGCTAACTCTGTGCATTTTTGAAAGGATATTAATGCCATAGATAATATACAGCGTAGTTAAACCAGGATGATACCAGGGACGTGAAGCTATCAGTATGTGGAGAAAGTTGAGAACTGGGACTATTTCCATTAAAATAGAGAAGGCCAAGGGGAGATTTCAGAGAGGATTTTAAAACGGTGAAGTGGTTTGATATGGTGAATAGGGAAAGACTTTTTCCTTTGGTTGAGGAGTCAGTGATGAGGGGCCTTCTGTTTAAAATTGTTGCTAAGAGAGTGAGGAAAGGATCAGAAAAATGTATTTATGCAGCGAGTTGTTAGAGCATGGAATACTTTGCCATTGTGGAATAATGGAGGCAGAGACCTTTGCATCTTTTAAGGAAGAGTAAATAAGCATTTGAAGCTGTGCAAAGATATAGGGCTAAGGGGAGAATGAAGGGAAGTGGGATTCATTTTGAGTTACTCCAGCAAAGAGCCAGCAAAGCCATAATGGGCCGAATCGCATCCTTCAACGCTGCAAAGTTCTATGGTTCTCTTGATCCGAACTTTCCCACATTCTTAATTGCATTGAACCCCATTTATTAAGCTACCTTTCCCTTTCAGATTAACCTGCTATGTATTTCCATCATTTTCCGTTGTTATTTACAATTCTGATAGTCGTAGCCTTAAGGAGAAAAGTTCTGATGATTGTTTCCGAAATGTTATGGCCCATGGATTCTGCAGGCACTGGTTTTGGCAAGAGGTGCAGACCAAATGTCTTATATTGTTGACAACTCGGATCAACTTGCTGTCATTTACACTAGTGTCCTAAGAATGGTGCAATGCGATGATCTCATCTCACGTCTTTAAAAAGCCATGTATTGGATTGAGATATCAGATATCCTATGCAAGAGTCCCAGTCTCTTGAAAATTCTAGAACAAAATGGCGGTTGGGGATACTTGTTTTTGGGAAAGTTGCAAAATGTGCAGTAGTATCAATTTTCAAAGTTCCCTTTTGAAGTTAAAACGTCATTGTACTATTGAACAAGTGGTTCTTAAAATAAATATAACAGGTTGTTGGCAGCCGTACATGATTACGAGATAGTAACCTTATCTAGTGGTTCAGATAATGACATAAACAGTAAGAGCAAAGCTGAAGAGTTTCATGACATCTGAATCACTGAATGACGTCACTGCCTTGTTATTGTCAGTGGGTAGTTGCTTTATAAAAAAATATATAAACTGTGGTGTTTCATAGAATCATTGGGCACGATCTTGCCAGCCCTGGGGAGGCAGGTTTGGAGGTGGGACTGCCGGGAAAATGGCAGAATTTGGGGGCAGGTGCCCAACACGCCCCCAACCCGCCTCCGTACCATCTTGCCAGGAGGTGGGTAGCCGACCCACGCTGGGTACCATCTCCTTGGAGGCGGGAAGGGGATTACAGCCACTTAACTGCCTGTTAACAGGTAGTTAACAGGCAGATAAGAGGATTATTCCCATTTTACCCACACAAGTGCGGGCTTCCCGAAGGCTGCAAACCCCGCCAGGGTCACCGAGACGAGTAGTGGGTCTGCGGGGGTCGGAGGGGTGCAAAGGTGCGCTGTGAAGGTAAGTGATGGGTGCAAGTGTGGAGAGGTGAGTATGTGAGGTGAGTGGAAAGTGTTAGAAAAGGTTTACTTACCTTTGTTTCTTCCTGCAGGCTTCAAGAGTTGGGTATGCGGAGAGTCTCGCAGCTCCGCGGCAGAGATGACAGATGGCTGTTGCATTCTCCAATGCAACAACCATCTAATTTCTGCTAAAGAAAGAGGTTTGAATTCAAGAACTCATCAAACTACAGAGAATGTCAGTGTTTGACAGCTTCACAGAGCTGTCAAACGATGACAATTCATCTGTCAAAATTTTTTGACAGATGAAACATCATATACTAATGCTCTCTGTAACCGGCTTTCCCTTAATTGGCCTGCTAAGCCCGCTGGGCGGGCTTAACAAGGTCAATCAAGGGAAAACAGCGTGGGTTGGCCACAAATCGATGGAGGCGGGACATTGACCCGACAAGCAGCAGTCCCACCTCCAACGCGTCCCCATTGGCAAAATCACCCCCATTGAATGATAAATCACAGAAGAAGGCCATTCGGCCAACATATCTGTGCCGGCTCTTTGAGAGACCTATCCAGTTAGTCCTATTCCCCTGCCCTTTTCCTCATAGCCCTTCAAGTCTTTATCCAATTCCCCTTTGAACGTTATTATTGAATCTGCTTCCACCACTCTTTCAGGCAGTGAATTCCAGATCATAACAACTTGCTGCATAATTTTTTTTATGTCGCCTCTGGTTCTTTTGCGAATTACCTTAAATCTGTGTCCCCTGGTTTAGCATAACTTCACTACTTTTCAATTCTATCCCTCTATAAATAAACCCTAGTGCTTGGTTACTTTTTTATGGCCTTGTTAACCTGTGTCGCTACTTTTAGTGATTTGTATATTTGTACGCCGAGATCCCTTTGCTCCTCTACCCCACCCAGACTCTCACCCTCCAAGTAATACGTGACCTCCCTATTCTTCCTAACAAAATGTACTATCTCACATTTATCTGTGTTGAAATTAATTTGCCAACTATATGCCCATTCTGCAAGTTTATTAATGTCTTCCTGAAATTTGTCCTCCTCAGTATTGACTATCCCCCCCCAATTTGGTGTCATCTGCAAATTTAGAAATTGTGTTTTTGATTCCAAAGTCTAAATTGATCTTATAAATTGTGAACAACAGTGGTCCCAGCACTGATCCTTGTGGAACACCACTTCCCACCGTCTGCCACTCTGAATAGCTACCCTTTACCCCTACTCTCTGTTCTCTGTCCTGAAGCCAGCTAGCTTTCCATTCTGCTACTTGTCCCCTGACTCCGCATGCTCTGACCTTATTCATTAATCTGTTATGTGGTACCTTATAAGAACATAAGAACATGAGAAATAAGACCAGGAGTAGGCCATACGGCCCCTCAAGCCTGCTCCACCATTCAATAAGATCATGGCTGATCATTGACCTCAACTCCACTTTCCTGCCCAATCTCCATATCCCTTGATTTCCCTAGAGTCCAAAAATCTATCTATCTCAGCCTCGAAGGCCTTTTGAAAATCTAGATAAATTACATCTACTGCATTACCCTTGTCTACTCTCTCCATTACCTCTTCAAAAAATTCAAAGGGATACCCACTTAAAATGTGGCTGATGACACCCATGAGGGACCCAACCAATGAGGCCCATGCAATGCCAATTCCCCCCACCCCCTTCCTCCAACACAAAGCAGTCCTGCAAACAACCAAGCATCCCTTTCACAGCCCCCAATTGCTCACCGTTAATTCTTGCCTCACCATTCATCACAAGTGAAAAGGCCACTTGTCAAGCAGCAGCCAAACATGGGCAACACGGGACATTGGTGTAAACAAGTAATATTTATGTGGCTCAAAAATGAAACAGAAACTTAACATTCTAACATTGTGTAACACACCTATGTGCATACCCTTGTGGAACTACAAACCTTTACCCTTCCTCTCCCTGGCACTTCTACATGGTGCGACCAGTGTGGCTTCAGCAGCGGTAGAGGCAGGCTGCTCAGATCCCTGCTCTCTGACTCCTGAGGTGCTCTTGGCCGACGTCTTCTCGGTTTTGGAGCCTGTGAGGGCCCCGCCAAAGACTGCTCCACCTGCACCTTGGGACACG
The DNA here is from genome assembly GCF_052327205.1 of Somniosus microcephalus. Lineage (NCBI taxonomy): Eukaryota > Metazoa > Chordata > Chondrichthyes > Squaliformes > Somniosidae > Somniosus > Somniosus microcephalus. The sequence goes on from NC_140994.1 coordinate 23,307,722, forward strand.
AGGCAGCATGTGGGATACTGACTGGGGGTGGGGGGCGGGGGGGTGCGGGGCGCAATGGGTAAGAAGTGGAAGCACTTTGAGCCAAGTCCCCACTTCCATGTCCCCTTTCACCATCATCCGTCTCATGACCCACCTGCACTTCCCTGGTAGCAATGAGCTGGAGAGCACATTGCTGCAGCTCAGTGGGGTGATGAACGGCCAAGGCTAGGGTTTCATCAATCCTACTTGAGGTGGCATTCATAGTGTGCAAGCCATTGTTGAAGACCTGCATGCACTGGTTCGACTGCCGCGTGTGATGCTCTATGCAGATGGCCACCCTTTCCATGGACAAAGACATCATCGCAAATGCCTGTGACATCATGCCACTTATGCTTGAGACGGACTCCTCCAATCTCTCTGCAAGTGTGTAGCTGGAAAGCCTGCCAGTACATCGCACATTCTTTGCTGCTGCTCCAGAAATATCCTCTTCGTCGACAGCACCTGAGGTTCAGCATCTGCGTCCAACCGAGCAGAGCTTGGACCGTCCTGTGGCCTCCGACGTGGACTCTCCACCGCTGTCCCTGTCTCCACCATCTGCTCTTGCTCACTTGTGATGTGTGAGTCACCAGGTGAAAAAAACCCAGCGAACTTCCTTACTGGTCCCACCAAAGTGTGAGTATCTGAGCTGGTGCGTGGTCTGCATGAGTCCTGTGACGGTGCACCCTCAGAAGGAGTGATCTCCTCTGAGGAGTCATCGTCATCCTCCTGCACCACCTCCTCTGGGACGCTTGAAGGCCCTGTGGAAGATTAACGAGTTGAATTAGAACTGTGAAGGTAAGAAGGTGTTAACTGATCATTATGCACATGATTATATTTCACTCGCTGCTGATATCAAGTCAACATGAGTGAGTATGCCATGTGGCTGTATGATATTTAATTCTGTCACCAGATAGCTGGGGGATTTCCATCTCCTCATCTCTGATGGCCAAGCACGCCGAGACTCTCCTGATGCCCAGCACCTCCTCCTGTACAGCTGTCAGTTGCAAGATTGATGGGGGAAACACTTTTGGTTCTCTGCTTCTCCCTGGTGTTCTGTGCCCTATTCTCCTGCAAGAAGGGAAAGAAGAGACCTATGAGTGAGAGTAATGGAATGCGTTCACCTGATTCATTTGTTGAAAGAAAAGAAAGACTTGCATTTATGTAGCGCCTTTCACAACCACCGGACGTCCCAAAGCGCTTTACAGCCAATGAAATACTTTTTGAAGTGCAGTCACTGTTGTAATGTAGGAAACACAGTAGCCAATTTGTGCACAGCAAGCTCCCGCAAACAGCAATGTGATAATGACCAGATAATCTGCTTTAGTGATGTTGATTGAGAAAGAAAGAAAGACTTGCATTTATATAGTACCTTTCACGACCACTGGACATCTCAAAGCGCTTTACAGCCAATGAAGTACTTTTGAAGTGGAGTCACTGTTGTAATGTAGGAAACGCGGCAGCCAATTTGTGCACAGCAAGGTCCCACAAACAGCAATGTGATAATGACCAGATAACCTGTTTTTGTTATGTTGGTTGAGGACACCAAGGATAACTCCACTGCTCTTCTTTGAAATAGTACCATGGGATCTTTTACATCCAGCTGAAAGAGCAGACAGGGACTCGGTTTTATGTCTCATCTGAAAGACAGCACCTCCGACAGTGCAGCACTCCCTCAATACTGCACTGGAGTGCCAGCCTAGATTTTTGTGCTTAAGTCTCTGGAGTGGAACTTGAACCTATAACCTTCTAACTCTGAGGCAAGGGTGCTACCAAATGAGCCACAGCAGCCACTGAAGGGTGACTATGAGGGAGAGGCATGACATTGCATAAAGATGAGGGTGAGTGTCAGTGGTGGATGGACAGATGGGGATGTGAGGAAGTCCATTGACAGAGGAGGATGGGTGCACCTGCAAGGTAAGTTGGTGTGAGGAGTGATGTGCTGGAGTAGGCTTGAGAAGGCAGAGTGAAGGGGTTGGTTTGATACACACATTAGGATGTAGTTGAATGTGCTTCTGTACTCACCTTTCCTGCCCAGCTTTTGGCACTGGATCCAGGAGCGTGGCACCACACTCCTGCTGCTCACCTCCAGCCACGCTTTCACTGGCAGGCTTCTCCCTCCTGTCAGGAGGGAACAGTATCTCCCTGCGGGCCCTTGCAGCCCTCAGCAAAATAACCAGGGAGGCGTCACTAAAGCGAGGCCCAGACTTGGAACGTTGGGACTCCATTCTGTTCCTTCGTTTGTTCTCCCACCTCCAGAATCCATCAAATGTCACCTTTGCAGTGCCCCATTAAATACTGGAGTTGAAATCGACTCATGCAGGTCGTCATCACGCCCACTCAACCTAATTGGTCGGGAAACCCGGAAGTCAGACGCAAATGCAGTGCGTGGGTTAAAAAGCCACTGACAGACACGCTGCACTTACTTCCAGGTTTCCCACATGCTACCGGACACCTAGCGTGTCGGCAATTCCCCCCATGCCTCTATCTACAAAGCCAAGGATCCCGTATACATTTGTTAACAGCTTGATCAACTTGTCCTCCCACCTTCAAAGATTTGTGTATGTGAACCCCCAGGTTTCATTGTTTCTGCACCCCCTGTAAAATGGTACCATTTAGTTTATATTGCCTCTCCTCATTCTTCCCACCAAAATGAATCACTTCACACTTCTCTGCGTTAACTTTCATCTGCCATGTGTCTACCCATTTCACCAGTCTGTCTATGTCCTCCTGAAGTCTGTTACCATCCTCTTCACTGTTTATTACATTTCTGAGTTTCATGTCATCTGCAAACTTTGAAATTATGCCCTGTATATCCAAGTCCAGGTCATTAATATATATCAAAAAGAGCAGTGGTCCCAATACCGACCCCTGGGGGACATCATTGTACACTTCCCTCCAGTTGGAAATACAACCGTTCACCACGCTGGCACTGCCATTTTAATGCCATAGGTTTCAATCTTGCTAACAAATCTATTATCTGGTAATTTATTAAACGCCTTTTTAAAGTGCATGCACACAGCATCAACCGCACTACCCTTATCAATCCTTACTGTTACTTCATCAAATAACTCAATCAAGTTCATCAAACTTGAAGAAATCCGTGTTGGTTGCCATTTATTAACCCATATTTTTCCAAGTGCCAATAACCTGCTCACCGATGCTCAGTTTGGGGATCAGGGGGAAAATCTCCACTAGCTGGAGTCATACCTAACACAAAGGAAAATGACTGTGGTTGTTGGATGCCAATCATCTCAGCCCCAGGACATCCCTGCAGGAGTTCCTCAGGTCAGTGTCCAAGGCCCAACCATCTTCAGCTGCTTCATCAATGACCTTCCATCCATCATAAGGTCAGCATTAGGGATGTTCGCTGATGATTACACAGTGTCCAATTCCTCATTTAATGAAACAGTCCATGTCCACATGCAGCAAGATTTGGATAACATCCAGGCTTGGGCTGATAAGTGGCAAGTAACATTTGGGCCACACAGGTGCCAGGCAATGGCCATCTCCAATAAGAGAGAACCTAACCACCTCCCCTTGACATTCAACAGCATTACCATCATCCAATCCCCCACCCATCAGCATCCTGGCGTTCACCATTGACCACAAACTTAATTGGACTAGCCACATAAATGCTAGTAAGAGGCTAAGTATTCTGTGGCGGGTGACTCACCTCCTGACTCCCCAAAGCCTCTCTACCACCTACAAGGCACAATTCAGGAGTGTGATGGAATACTCTCCACTTGCCTGGATGAGTGCAGCTCCAACAACACTCAAGAAGCGCAACACCATCCAGGACAAAGCAGCCCGCTTGACTGGCACCTCATCCACCACCTTAAACATTCACTCCCTTCACCACCGGTGTACCGTGGCTGCAATGAGTACCATCTACAAGATGCACTGCAGCAACTCACCAAGACATCCTCCACAGCACCTGCCAAACCCACAACCTCTACTATCTAGAAGGACATGGGCCGCAGGTACATGGGAACACCACCACCTCCAAGTTCCCATCCAAGTCACACACAACCCTGACTTGGAAGTATATAGGCCGATCCTTCATCGTCGCTGAGCCAAAATCCTGGAACTCCCTCCCTAACAGCAGTGTGGGAGTACCTTCGCCGCATGGACTGCAGCGGTTCGAGAAGGCGGCTCACCACCACCTTCTCGAGGGCAAGTAGGGATGGGCAATAAATGCTAACTTTGCCAGCAATGGCCACACCCCGTGAATGAATGTTTTTAAAAAAATCAATTTTGTCTCAGATTATTGTCTAAAAGTTTCCCCACCTCCGCAATTAGGTTAGCTGGCCTGTAGTTGCCGGGTTTACCCCTCTTCCCTTTACTGAGCAGGATTGCAACATTTGCAATTCTCCAGTCCTCTGGCACCATTCCCATAAGGACCTGTTGGGCCGAATGGCCTGTTCCTGTCCTGTAAATGCTATCCAATACTTTGTAATATCTAAGGAGGAGTAGAAGATTGTGGCCAGGCTCTCCGTAATTTCCACCCTTACTTCCCTCAGAAACCTAGGATGCATCTCATCCGGATCAAATGACTTTTCTACTTTGCGCGCTGCCAACGTTTTAGTACTTCCACTTTATCTATTTTTATCCTATCCAATTTCTCTACTACCCCCTCCTTTACTGTGACATTTGCAGCATCCTCTTCTTTAGTGAAGACAGTCTTTGAGGAGATAGTTTTATTACATTTTGTCTTTGTTTAACACCCCTCCTCCAGTGACATCTAGGATGTTCCTTGAAAATGAACTGTGATATCCCATACTGAAGGGTTAGCCACTGTGATGAAATTGCCATGCACATATCAACTTTTCAAGTTTTAGACAGACTTGGGGTTTATGGATAACCGTCAGCTGATTATCCCAAATATATGGCCATAAATGATAATTTCACACCCAAAACCATTATTTTACATGAGCAAAAGGAGGAAGCAATCATTCGGAAACATGGGGTTTTCTTTTTATGTGGACCCCACCACTGAAAATGGAATGTGTGGTTCCCAGAGAATAAACAGCAATTCCTCGGAGATCACTGGAACAGTCATTTCTTGCAGCCATGCCAATTTCTCCTTAACTGACCACAAATCACTGGCATTATAGCAGTTGAATTTTATCATAGTGGAGTGGGGTGTTTTTTCAGAGATATAGGACAGGATCAGACAGGCGAACAAGTTAAATAGAAGATGACTAGCCCTATTCCTAGTTTTACTAATACTAACTATTCCGCCCCCCACCCCCCCCCCCCCCCCCCCCCCCGTCTCTGCACCTGCTTAATATCTGTTACATCTCCAGCTTCTTCCAGTTCTGATGAAGGGTCCCAGACCTGAAGCGTTAACTCTGTTTCTCTCTCCACGGATGCTGCCTGGCCTGCTGAGTATTTCCAGCATTTTCTGTTGTTAGTACTAACTATTCCTTGTTCACCTAAGCACATCTAAGCATGTCCGTTTAACACCTCATTGTTCATTTCTAATCAATGTCTAGATCATCTAATGTTGGAGTTATATTACAGTGGTGTTGTAACCTACAATCTAGACTGCACTCTTAAATGCATACTCAAATTAACAGTGTATAAAATGTCAGTAAAACAGATACACACTTATCATCATATAATCAGTTTACCGGTATGGAGAGTGGGACAGGAGTGAAGTACTTTAAGTTGAGTTGCTTGAAATCCTGCATTTATTCACACTGAATGGAGCTTGGGCAGGTTTCCCTTAACTGTGTATGAAATTGACACCCTGACAACATGGCACCTCTAATGCACTCTTCACAGTATCAATGAAAGATCCTGAAAATCCAGAGTTAGAACTTAAGAGGACAAGCTATGTGTTGCTATATATGAAGGCAACACAAGATGCACATATTCCTTCCTTTAGGTTTAAAATAGATCAAACCAGCAAAACATTTATGTTGACTTGCCTCAACCAAGTATTTTGAAGTGCCCAATATCTACAGGATACTGTTAAATTATTCTCGTCCATACAATAATTGAATTCCATTCTATTCTACCACCTCCGACTGCATCATTGTCAACTCACAAACCATCATAGGAACCATCCCGTGGCCTGAGTGAGATTATCAATTTAGTGTCAAATTATGGGCAACCTCTGTTGTAGGCTCACACTCACAGTGACTGGATTAAGAATGCTCCGTCTCTTTCATTTAGGACCTCATAGCCAGAAGAAAGAGACCTTCATTTCATTGTTGTGATTTGAACGTAGATTCCAGGGAGAAGGAGTGCGGCCTAGTCCATGTAATGTGCCACCTTTAAAGGTTGAAAATATCTTTCAGGACCTAACGCATCCAAAGCGAGTGGTACCGTTGCTTTAAAATATTTTCATTCCTCCCCAACACAAACGTTTGTCTACCATCCATAAGGTTACGGGCCGCACAGATGTTTATAACTTGCACTGAATTAAAGCACTGTTAATTGTGATGGCTGCAGCACACGGGGTCCAGGTACGTTCTTGTCATCACAGGGCCCTGAGAAGCCAGCCATAAATCGGTGTCTCGCTCCTCCACCACCACCCGCCCATCCCCCAACTTCGCACTGCCCGTCTGCTGGCTGTATCTATACATACTTTTGGCAAAGTCAGGGGGACGCCCAATTTAGCCATTCTAATCTGGGCTTGTCAGCTTCCGTATAATCATTATAGACAGTTCAGAGATAGGTTCAATGTTTGTGTGGGACTGTAGCTGTTAATAGGGGTTCTCTACAGTGTCTCCACTTCACACCACAGTCCTTTTTTTTAACGTAGAAATATATTCGAATTACCTAAACCCCGTGTAGATATTCAATCCTGCGTTGCTAGTTACATCAACTGTAATCGTATCGCATGATTGCAATTTGCTGCCACTGGCAAATTTCTGTGATGGTGATATTATAAGCCAGAAATTACTGTTGCCGATATTAATGGACTAATGTTAAAATAGTGGGCTGAGGGACATCTATTAATCGCTAACAAAATCCAACTATAACATCTAGCCTTACTTAACTCTTAAACTCGATGGCCCGGATTTTACGGGGCCTATGATGGTGTACACACAGCATTCGTGGTCATAAGTGCCCCACAGGTTCTGGGTTTCCGTGTGCGGTGTGCATTCACAAAAACCCGTAACCTGCGATCGGTCAAGTTTCAGCTTGACCGATCGCACAAATCCACAGGAAATGGCCATTCGCTGGCGGAGAGTTAGGCGATTTGCCCAACTATCGCCCAGCGATTGCCCACGAAACCCTTACGCCTGGTAAAAGCAGGCACAGGGCCTTCTTTTACCAGCGTAAGGGTGAAAATAAATATTAAAATAATTTTTTTAAATGATTTAAACACTCTAAAACCTTTAAAATTAGTTTAGGTTATTTTTGGCGCATCCCTCTTGGGGCGCGGCAACTGAAAATCGCAGCGCAACATGCCGCAGCGCCACACGCTGCGGCACGGCACGCTGTGGCACGGCGCGCTGCGGTACTGCAGGCCTTCCTCCCCTTCTTAAAGGGGAGGGGCCTGCTGCAGCGCGCTTGAAGAGCGCGAGTGACGGCAAAAGAGACCGGCACCGAGGAGAAGTGCCAGGCTCTTGGGACACAGCCGGCACTCCGCGGAGGGGGGGGCTCAGGAGGCCGGGGACAGCAGCGCGGGGAGGTGCTGGCAGGCACCAGCAAAAAAAATGGCTGCCCCGCACCTCAGCGCCTCTACCGCCGCAGGTAGGCCCCCCTGAACTGGTTGCAAATTGCGACCGGCGTTAAAGCAGGGGGCGCTACTAAATTTCGCGTTCGGGGCGGTAGCGGGGCGCTGCGCACACCGATGACGTCATCGGTAGCGGCGCAGCGCTAACGGCTAGCGCCGCCATTAGCGTCCCGCTAAATTTAGCGGGAGGCGTGGCCAGTGGCGTAAAACCCACTAAGTGCCCTCTTAAGGTGCTATCGGGTGGCGCAGCCCACTGAATTTCTAGGCCGTAGTGATTTATTTTTATTTCGGTCGTGTGAAAGTGTGTTTTTTATGTCATTCCTAATATGCTTATGGGAAATCCGTACGTAAATGGAATCCTCATAAGCAGAATGGGATTCCCCTTTGCCATTGGTTGGCCTGGCCTGCGTGAGCCCAGGGATGCTTGCGAACCACCTGCGCCCCTGCGATACGTGGGCCTCTACGCAGACATAGGCCTGCGGGCCCAGGGCTGCAAGAGGCCGAAGATACAGAGGCACCAGGTACGTGTGTACTTTTCTTGCGGATGGGAGGCATTCGCCCACGGGAAGCCTCCGACCACAATTTCAGGTCCATTAAGTCCTGACGGTTGGGAAGCACTTTCTGAAGTTTACTCTCAAATGGCAAAATACAGATTAGCACGTAGCTGATCCAAGCATAGAGTTCTAACACAGCAAGCCAAGACCCTCTTTTTCCCTTCTTGCATAGATTGCCTGACTTAAGCACTGCCTTTAAGGACTATTTAAGAGATACAAGCTCTTAAGATTTGCTGAAATAAGTCAGGACCCAGCCCCCCACCACCCCACCCCATTGTCCTGCTAAATTACAATCTGGCAGTACCAAGGACATGAGCCAGACCTTTGAATGTTGAAAGTCATGGATATGTAGAAGTAAGCAGATACTTTGGGTATCTGACGAAGGGTCTTCGACCTGAAATGTTGACTCCGTTTCTCTCCACGGATGTTGCCTGGCCTGCTGAGTTTTTCCAGCGTTTTCTGTTGCTATATATAAGCAGATACTTTTATTGACATATTTAAATTGACCACTGGCAGTATTCAGGATTGTATAGACCCAAACTAATGAATAACACCACGGGGGGGGGGGTTAATGTTGACACCCAGGTCGACAGGTAATTACTGAGGAGAAGATGGGCTGAACGGCCTCCTTCAGTGCTGTATCATTCTATGATTCTATGAAAATTTCAGATTGTAAAGGGGAGGGGATTTAAAAGTGATGTTTAGTGGCCACAGCAATATTAAGAACAACTCAAAATCACCCTAAACACTGATTACAAGATCAGCAGGAGGTAGAAATTACCCCAACCCAATCCTAATTTACATAAAACTTCATTTAAGCTAAGCTCCAGTGAAATTGTCACATGTACCTACATGTATAGTCTCAATACCTCGCAGTTAGCTGATAGTCTGTTCTGACCATAAGTCACTGGTAAGCTTACTTTTGGAATATGCTGTATAATTTTGACATTATTGTACATTGTTGAGCAACAAGAATGATTCTAAAGTTCAAAACAGACCTGAAGAAAGCTTGACAAATTTGAAATTCCCCTCACTTAAGAACATAAGAAATAAGAGCAGGAGTAGGCCATTTGACCCTTCGAGCCTGCTCCGCCATTCAATAAGATCACGGCTGATCTTTGACCTCAGCTCCACTTTCCTGCACTATCCCCATATCCCTTGATTCCCTTAGTATCCAAAATCTATCACTCTCTGCGTTGAATACACTCAATGACTGAGCATCCACAACTCTCTGGGGTAGAGAATTCCAAAGATTCACAAACATTTGAGTGAAGGAATTTCTCCTCATCAAAGTCCTAAATGGCCGACCCCTTTTTCTGAGACTGTGACCCCTAGCTCTAGACTCCCCAGCCAGGGGAAATATCCTCCCAGCATCTACACTGTCAAGCCTCTTAAGAATTTTATATGTTTAAATGAGATCACTTCTCATTCTTCTAAACTATCTGTAATATAGGCCTAGTCTACTCAATCTCTTATTAGGACAATCCCCTCATGAAAGCATCATCCCCATCCCAATGGGTTTGAACATTTGTTTGGCTGCCTAAGACAAGATGGATTGCTTCATGTTCCTGGTCATTCTGGTTAACGGGCCTGTGATGAGATAACAGATTCTTGTATCAGTTTGAAATAGGCTGTGAATTGTGACACCTTAAAACATAGCTCTTCTGGTCTTAACACACATTCTTCAATGCCAGCAGCCTGAGGCCTTTTAAACCTGTGCAAATTTACTTTGTTTAACAACATTTAAACATAACTTAATCCCATTCCGTGAAGAAAAAAAGATCAAAAATCCCAAAAAGGGGCAGATCAATTTGAAGAACCTGAATGATCTTTCAATGTTTCCCCATTTTAAATTATGAAAAATTTTGATAGAGTGGATACAGAGTGTTTCCACTTGTGGGGAAAAGCATAACCAGAGGCCATCAATAGAAGATAGTCACCAAGAAATCCAATAGGGAATCCAGAAGAAACTTCTTTACCCAGAGAGTGGTGAGAATGTGGAACTCGCTACCACAGGGAGTGGTTGAGGCAAATAGTACAGATTCATTTAAGGGGAGGCTAGATAAGCATATGAGGGAGAAGGGACTAGAGGGTTATGCTGATAGAGTCAGATGAGGAAGAACGGGAGGAGGCTTGAGTGGAGCATAAACACCGGCATGGACTGGTTGGGCCGAATGACCTGTTTCTGTGCCGTATATCTTATGTAATCCTATGTAATCCCTGTATAATTTGTGGGACTGCTTCTATCTGGTCATGCACACATCTTTGGACCTCCATAAGGGAAAGGAGTCAACCAATCATTCAACATCTAGGCACTGTTGCCCACCTACTAGCTTGATAGCATGGAGACCTCCCGTGATCCATGGAAATTGGCAATTGTATTCGTGATGTGGCGATTACTGTCACACCTGATCTTCTTGTTCATTGTTTTTTTTTGTTGTTGTTAAGGAAACTGGTTTATTTTCAGAATGTGTTCACATCTGCATGCAAGTGCAATCAACTGAAAAATCCACATACTTGGTGACGTAAGAAAACTCACTAAGCACTTGGTTGAGTATAAAACAAGGCTTTAATCAACTATTTCACAACCATGAGATTCTAGTTACATCACTAGTTCCTGGTTACAAAAACGTCCTGGGCAAGCTGGGCCCATGCCCAAGTATAAATACTCCTTGGACGGCGCCACCAGCTGGCCACCCAGTGTTATTTCATGAGTCATTTCTTCATGAATGATAAGATTCACGACACTTGGCTACTGTGCTTAGGACTCTACAGTTCCTCTCAGAGCTCCTGGCACAGATCAGTTACTTGAAAGACTATGGCGGGGCAGGGAGGGCGGTTCTCCTGATTCCCCTCCATAGCTTCAGCAGGAGGAATGGCAGAAACCCTGGAGAAATCGCGTAAATGTCCATTTTAACCGCTTATACAATTTTCTGGGGATTTCACCCAAGTTCCGGTGGGAGATTGAGATTGAGAGAAGCCCCCATGCAAGATCTACCTAATGGAGCAATTTCACTCTAGGACATTATTCTTCCTTTCTCCTCCACCACACTATGAAGAAAGAAAGAAAGACTTGCATTTATATATCGCCTTTCACGACCCCAGGGCATCACAAACCTCTTTACAGCCAATGAAGTACTTTTGAAGCGTAGTCGATGTTATAATGTAGGAAACATGGCAGCCAATTTACGCACAGCAAGCTCCCCCAAGCAGCAATGTGATAATGACCAGATAATGTTTTTTTAGTGATGTTGATTGAGGGGTAACTATTGGCCAGGACACCAGGGATAACTCCCATGCTCTTTGAAATAGCGCCATGGGATCTTTTATCGCCACCTGAGAGAGCAGACGGGGCCTCGGTTTAACGTCTTATCCGAAAGACGGCACTTCCGACAGTGCAGCACTCCCTCAGCACTGCACTGGAGTTTCAGGTTAGATTTTTATGCTCAATCCACAGCCTTCTGACTCAGGGGCGAGAGTGCTACCCACTGAGCCACGGCTGACACAAATGAAGGGTTTCCCAGCCACCCTTAGCAGAATTCTGTTCTGTCTCTTTGCCTTTATCTGTACCTCGAGGATCTTTTATAAAAACTGAAAGGTCAACTCACTCCAGAAACTTGAGCACATAATCCAGGCTGACTCTTCAGTGCAGTACTGAGGGAGTGCTGCACAGTTGGAAGTGCCGTTTCTCGGATGAGACATTAAACCAAGGCCCTGTCTGCCTGATGGATGTAAATTATCCCATGGTACTATGTGAAGAAGAGCACGGGAGTTCTCCCAGTGTCCTGGCCAACATTTATCCCTCAAATAATACCCAAAAGTAAATAACTTGGTCATTTATCTCATTGTTGTTTGTAGGGGCTTGCTGTGCGCAAATTGGCTGCCACGTTTCCTACAATACAACAGTAATTACACTTCAAAAATACTTAATTGGTTGTAAAGCGCTTTGGGATGTCCTGACGTCGTGAAAGGCGCTATATAAATGCAAGTCTTTCTTTCTGAAAGGGGCATAAACTATTGCCAGTGTGGTCTGTGATTCATGTAAAGAGAATACGAGGAGGAAGTGCAATTGCTCTGCAATGAAGAAATGTTTGATTGGCAGAAAGATATATATATCTTTTTGCTTCTTTCAGTTTCCTCGTCAAGGTGCTGACTCCGTACAGCTCTGTGGGCATCAAGCCTCTTACCCAAACAGCCATTCTTCAAAATCTATGCCCAAAGATTTACTGTTGACGGGCTGTTTGATCATGGGATGGTTGGTCGGGGGTGGGTGGGGGGGCATCACAGCCGAGTCTGATCCAGTCCTCACCTAATATCCACACCCGGACACTTTCAGATGCGGTAACATTGGGTGATTGTTCTCCTCCCTAGCCCATGCACATTGAGCTCAATTGTCGCATTCCTAACACAGACCTGACTAAGATCAGCTAACTCAACACAGACCATGGATTGAATCCACAGAACCCACCTACTCTGTACGGCTCAGTTTCACACTGGGCAGCGTATTAACAAACTGCGCTATGGAGCGAGGAGGCAGAGCCATTAATATGTGTATCTCATGCAAACATCGCAGCAAAGTGCACGTTCCAGAGCTAAACATAAGATACAGTCACCAAAACTCCACATGCAGTGATTGCAAGTTGGATTGAGGGGCCACTCTCCATGAAAATATTTCACTGGCAAATATACACATTTGCGTTTAATATTAAAAATATCTTGCCAAAGTACTTTTTTGTTAAACACCCCATAAAGGGACACTTGTGAACGGTTTTAACCAGCCTGTTTTGTGACAAACTTAAGTCCTTTCAGGATTGGCGGTAAAGCTCTTTAGGTCAACCTGTATAGGTCACACTTCATTTGTCATCATCGTGCATCCAAACTTAGAAGATTATTATTTGAATGGCAATAGATTGGGAGAAGGGGAAGTGCAAAGAGACCTGTGTGCTCTTGTGCACCAGTCGCTGAAGGTAAGCATGCAGGTGCAGCAGGCGGTTAAGAAGGCAAATGGTATGTTGGCCTTCGTAGCAAGAGGGTTCGAGTACAGGAACAAGGATGTCTTGCTGCAGTTGTACAGGGCCTTGGTGAGACCGCACCTTGAGTATTGTGTGCAGTTTTGGTCACCTTACCTGAGGAAGGACGTTCTTGCCATGGAGGGAGTGCAGCGAAGATTCACCAGGCTGATACCTGGGATGGCAGGAATGACGTACAAGGAGAGATTGTGTCAATTGGGCTTATACTCACTGGAGTTTAGAAGATTGAGAGGGGATCTCATCGAAACCTATAAAATTCTGTCAGGCCTGGACAGACTAGATGCAGGAAGGATGTTTCTGATGGCCGGGGAGTCCAGAACCAGGGGTCATAGTCTAAGGATAAGGGGTAAGCCATTTAGGACTGAAATGAGGAGGAATTTCTTCACCCAGAGAGTGGTGAACCTGTGGAATTCTCTGCCACAGAGGGCGGTGGAGGCCAGTTCATTAAATATATTCAAGAAAGAGTTGGATATATTTCTTGAGGCTAAAGGGATCAAGGGATATGGGGAGAAAGCAAGGACAGGGTACTGAGTTTGGATGATCAGCCATGATCTCATTGAATGGCGGAGCAGGCTCGAAGGGCCGAATGGCCTACTCCTGCTCCTATCTTCTATGTTTCTATGTTAATGGGGACTTTGTTACCCATCCAACCAAGGTAAAGCTCTGTGCTTTTGAGTCTATATCCAATTACAGTGGGTCGTGAGTGGTAAGGGATTACACGTAATTCAATCATTGTAAACAGGTTGGTCTTCTCCCTTGAGAGCCACCTTGTGCTCCGTTGTTCATTTGTAGACGATGATATCAATGTTTCACGCACTGATCTTCCCAATTGTTCTGTTCTTGGCCTGTGAACAACAATCTTGGCATACATTACTACTCTGCAGTATTGGATTGGTGGCTTTCCTTAGGATTAATCGTGTCTTCTAACACGCAAGTATGTAGCAGCACTTCATTTTTAGATCATTTTTAAAAGCTGCATTTTTAGGGTTTTTGGAAACCGATTGAAATCAAGGCAGCGACAAGCACCAAGAGGAATGGATAGCATAGACACAAGCAGAATATTTAATTGGCATTGCGATAGAGGATGCAAGTACAAAATGAGCAGACCTCAACAGAGTAGTGGATATGTGGAGTAGATGTCCAGACAAAGCAGTTAGTGCTGTGTTGACTAACATCTCTAAAGAAGAGCTGGGTGAATATTTGTTGAGCAATGAGGTTGATGACTATGAAGATTAGAGGGGAGACTTTCCACTTCATTGCACCTGGGGATTTCCAGGATCTCCCCAAATCGTCGTAACTGGGCCTGCGCCTGCAGTAGGTGCAAGCCAGCGTAAGGATATTTCTCAATCAGGAAGGAGCATTTCTGCCTCCCACCTCACGTTCCTATGTGTGCGCCCGTGCGCAGAACATAACAGTTCCTGAGCTGCTGGGACCATGGAGCTATCAATCCAAGGAGGGGCATAGACAGCACATTTAAAATTGCACACAGTTCTTTGAATTGGTGCCTTCCCTCAGAAAATAACATTGCAGGGTGCGAGTGGTTGGAGACATGACGTGTGGTGAGTGCAGCAATGCTTGGGAGGAAACAGGTGACTTTGGGCCTATGGTTCCCAAGGCTCTCCGCCACTGGGGTTTTCCTCATGTCATGTCTGGGTCTGTTGGAGACTAGTTGATGGAGATTGATTGCTATGGTTGGTTAACAACTCCATTGCCGTTGTATCATGCGACTACCAGGTTGGTAGAAGGCGAACTAGATGGTCGTTGATCTTCCTTCATCTAGCAATTCCTATGGTCCTCTCTCCCCAGTGTACATTAATGTATATTCTAAAGGTGATCCAGGGCATGCGCCCAGACATGTGTGAATTTTATATTCAAAATGGCACATTTTGGTTAACTTTAGAGCACTTTTTCTTTTACTGCCCACTCGGTGTTAAAAATAAAATCTATGTCCATTGATGTGAGGCTAGCCACTGAAGTATCTTGAACTAAATGTTCAGCATTATAAGCTGAAACTGGACAGGGACAAAACACTTGAGCCACACAACAGCTGCATGCAGCTCAGGAGATGCTGGTGGCGCATGCCAGTTATGAATGCTCAGTCCAGATTGGAGACTGAAATTACAGTCAGACTTTGCTGGGGCCCATTAATTCGAAGTTAGAAAGAGAATTAAAACTCAAACTGCTCAGCAATATCCATCCTCCACACATGATACGTGTACAGATACAACCCTCCCAGTCTGTAACGCTACGCCCTACAACCATGAATTCAGGTGGCCAGGAATGTCCTGGTTGCCCGTCGTAACTCTGGTGGGAACCTCGGATGCACGCGTAGATCTTCCGCCAAAGTTGCGGTTGCCAATTGAGAGATCCACCCCGAGGAAATTCCGCCTAAGGAGACAGACAGTTCCAAAAAGTCTTTGTTTGCGACCATTTTAAAGGAATGTTTTGTTTTTCCGAGGCGCTCTCAACTTTTGTGAGTCCCTCAGAAAGATCAACTGGTGAAATATTTCAAAATTAAATGTTAACCTCAAGTCTTCCATATCTCGATTTTTTTTTTAACTGTAAGAATTAATTTATTTACTGAAGAATTCCTTATTCTCAATCAACACTGCTACAATTCCCTAAATTACCAACTTCTTACCTACTGCAGACGCCAAGACTGTCCTCCTGAAATGTCATTGTTTGAGCAGCTCAGCCTTTCATTGTATTGGCATGGACTTGCCTCTCCAAGTCACACACCATCCTGACTTAGAAGTATATCATCGGTCCTTCATCGTCGCTGGGTCAAAATCCTGGAACTCCCTCCCTAACAGCACTGTGGGAGTACCTTCCCCACACGGACTGCAACGGTTCAAGAAGGCGGCTCACCACCACCTTCTCTGGGGCAACTAGGGATGGGCAATAAATGCTGGCCTTGCCAGCGATGCCCAGATCCCATAAAAACGAATATAAAAAAAAAGAGCTGCTGTTCTGAGGAGGCATAAGGTGGGAGAAGAACAGGTCTTCATGTGGGCAGCTGGAAAGTAGAATCCTAATGCCTAGTTCATTGGGTACTGTCGGAAACTTGGGACAAAGTTACTCAAACACCTGCATTGTTATGTTGCCTATAAGAACAATGGTGGGGGTGGGTGGGGGGTGAAAGAATAGGAAGAATCCACACCTTCTTTGAAAAAAAATACTTTTATATCATCTTTAAATAGCTCGCGCATTGCTGCTAGGCCAATCACCCATTGCTCCTGTAGGAGAATATGGTCTGCATCTGTGACGTCTCTTTAAAAGCTGGCTTCAATTGGTCCGCATACAGCAATGTTCTTGTCTGTCAGTTGTGCCCAACAACTATAGCCTGCCTATTAAACACCTGGCTGACAGACAGTTCTCCATGTATACCTCTTGGTGCCAGTGTTTGGAAAGGATCTTCAGAATTGGCACTTGGCCCCCTCTCCTGCAAAACAAAGTATGCAGTCGGCTAGATTGCATGCATTTGGCTACGCCCGAGACTAAGGAAGGCAACTAGTAAAAGATGAAAATTGCAGGATGCAAGGCTGAATAGGAATCCTGGGGCTTGCGTGATTTGTATTTGGAAGATATTATGCTGAAAATTTGCTCAGGAGATTACAGGGGAGCACAGGGGTCTAAATGTAACATTGTTGCGCCTGTTTTATGATCCGAAAAAGGGCGTAACCATAGCCAATTTAGCAGGGCAGAGGCCTGGGCCTAATCCGCACGGGCGTTCAATATTGAAGTGAGGCTCCTGGTTCGCCCTAGTTGGAGCTTGTGATGCATTTCCAGGTCCTGAGCAGCCGAACCAATGGTCCTTAAAGGGAGCGCTGGAGGCTGCTCAAAAGAGACTCAAAAAACCTTTGTTATTTGTGGAGTCAGAAGGAGCAGGAGTGCAGGCCTGCCTTCGCAATCCCACCACCCCTCCCCCCAACCCTCGAACATACCTCTGGGCCTCGGCACGGGGCGAAATTGGTAAGGCCCTGAAAGGCAAACTGCATTGCGGTGCCTGATCATCTGCTTTATTCCGATGAGGCCCAAAGATGAATTTAGTTCGATCCTTGGAACCGTGTCCGGTTTCGGCCGCTAAGGAATTTAGGCCCTATTGTCTTCATGATCGACGGCCTGTGTTTGATTTAAGGAAAAATGGGCTTGCTACCAGAAAATCAGTGGCTTTTCTTATTCCATGCTTTCTCACATTAATAAGTAGTAAACTGCAGTTTTAGATTCATAAGGGGTCATTTTAGCCTAACCCGGCTGGCGGGAAAGTGGCAGGATTGGATTGGGCACCCGTTTTACACACCACCCGATTTTACTTTCCATTGAAGTCAACGGGAAGTAGGATCGAGACTTTGGCTGAGTGGTTAACATTCCTCCCTCACCACCAACGTTCCCGCCGAGCCACGCGACCATGCAGCGGTCTGGAGTTCCCGCGCAGGCCGCTCACTGGCTTCTTCACACGGAAGAAACCGCGCGTGCGCAAAAGTTTGAATGGGCCGCACAGCCAGTTAAAGGGAGCGCGCACGAAAAAAAAAAATTAGAGGCAACATTGCTCACCACCACCTTCTCAAGGGCAATTAGGGATGGGCAATAAATGCTGGCCTTGCCAGCGACCCCAACATCCCGTGAATGGATAAAAAAACAAGTGTCAGAAGGTGCAGGGTTTGAACCGTACTTCCTGACAGTCCTGGGGAGTGGAGGCCGGAGCTCCCACTGTAAATTCTGGGTTGACATCCAGGGAGAAAACTGTGTGCTGCTATACAGGACTCACCACCCTATTGGATGGTACAAAGACAGCCACGAAAGGCATGTTTGTGATGTGGCCTGTCACAGCCTGTTAATCAGCCTATGAAGCTTTCCACCACCTCACACTAGTCTCCAAGGGAAGAGCGTGAAGATGTGCTTTAAACAAAAAATGGCAAGTGAAATCAGGCAGGGTGTAAATTGGACATCTGATCTGATCCTGTAAGATTCCTGCTGTGTTGGTTTGGTCAAAATTATCCCATAGCCTTTCACAGCACAGAAGGAGGCTGTTCCACCGGCCTACCATATCTGTTCCGGCTTTCTGAAGATCTATCTACTTAGTCCCGTTTCCCTGCCCTTTCCCTATATCATTTTAATTTTTTCCCCAAATATTTATCCACCTCCCTTTAAAAAGCGATGTAGTCTGCTTCCCCCAATGTCTCTGGTAGAGATTTCCATGTCCCAACAACAATCTGCATGTAAAAAAAGTCTCCTAACTTTTCCCTTTGGTCTTTTGATGATAAAATTAAATGTAAATTCTAATAGTAGCAGATACCATATAAGGCACACAGCTCAACAACGTTTTCATCTCTTTATGGAGGTTAATCAAAGGCCAAGAAAGAAGAAAGACTTGTATTTACATAGCGTCTTTCATGACCACCAGACGTCTCAAAGCACTTTACAGCCAATGAAGTGCAGTCACTGTTAGTAATGTGGGAAACGCAGCAGCCAATTTGCACACAGCAAGCTCCCACAAACAGCAATGTGATAATGACCAGATAATCTGTTTTTGTTATATTGGTTGAGGGATAAATATTAACCAGGACTAACTCCCCTGCTCTTCTTCAAAATAGTGCCATGGGATCTTTTACGTCCACCTGAGAAAGCAGTTCAACGTCTCATCCGAAAGACGGCACCTCCGACAGTGCAGCACTCCCTCAGCACTGCACTGGAGTGTCAGCCTAGCTTTATGTGCTCAAGTCTCTGGAGTGGGACTTGAACCCATAACATTCTGACTCAGAGGTGAGAGCGCTACCCACTGAGCCACAACTGACACTTGCATGCAATGGAATTAAATATCAGGCGTTGTGTATAATGGGCGGCTGATCCGATACCCCCAAGACTTTTAATGCCTAGCTGATTAACTTTAGTTGACATGAAGTGTATCAGTTCCATGCAAACTATATACGTGTTTGTTAAGCACTTCATATGCATCATTCATCTGTCTGAGGGAAATGTATTGATGTCTGGTGTAGATTCAGTATGTTGGTTTCCAGTCAAATTACATCAGATCCTATGCTAACTTCATCAATCTGTGTATAAAGCATAGCGATTTGCATGCAACCTATTTAAGTTTGTGCGTAAGCCATATTACTTTACATATATGCGCATAAAGAGTGAAGGATATTTGACCCGTCAAGTACATTGCTTGAACAGATCATGTAGAGTCCATTCTATCATGGACGCTCTTGGTGAAAGGTGCAGCAAAGCTTCTCCTTGTTCCCCAAGAATGAATGAAAGAAAACTATCTAACTTGATATCACAACATTTCCAGAGTCCAACAGCTCAGGAACCATAGTGTTCAGAACTGGATCTATTTTTATCACCTTTTTAAAAAAAAGGTTTTAATTGACACAGCCATTTCAGCTGGGAGTCTATTCCACATATCCACTGCTCCATGGCGGTGGGGTGGGGTGGGGGGGGGGGGGGGGGGGTAAAATCATTTATGTGTTGACTTAAGTTGACTTGTCACTGGTGAAATATTTCCTGCAGGACAGCTAAATATCATTGGTCTCTGAAGGCCTCTACTGCATTGGAAAGGCAGGAAGAATCAACATAAATTGAATAATTCAAAGAGACACTGGTTTCATCTGTGACATTTATTTCACGTCAGAAACTTGGTTAAAAAAAAATGCAATTTCTTCACTTTTTCGAATATTCTCCCCATCCTTTCTGAGCTGTGGCTTAGGTTTGGTTCTTAGGATTGCCACCAGTTCACTTTGTTTGGTTGTTTTATGAACAGGCTGTCCAGTTTTAATGTAAACCTTTGAATAAATGTCCGGTTTTATGGGTTTTTGTCATCTTTTGTCCGGTTTTCGGTGGATGTTTTCCATCTGCTACTGTGGGGCCTCCAGTAAAATCTCAAAATTGGACCTGTTCCAGTGACTGAAAAACTACTCGGACCTCAAAGTGAAGCTCAGCGTCACCAGTAAGGAGAGAAGCAGTAAGCACCGGCAATTAACGCCAGGGTATCTAAATCTGTAGCATCAAAACAAAGAGCTGCAAAAAACAGACAGAAACAAAAAAATTAGATGAAAACAGCGGGAGAAAGAGAAAGAGAAGGATAAAGAAAAAGAGAGACTCCATTAGAATATGAGTACCCTCTATGCCAGTTACAAACATAGGACCATAGGAAATGCTAAACGAGAAAAGACCAGGGCTCATCTAGTTCGCCTTTTACTATCCTGGGAGTCGCATGATACAACGATAATGGATTTGGTGTCTAATGATAGCAATCAATCTCTCTCAATTAGTCTACAACAGACCCAGACATGACACCAGGAAAACCCCAGTGGTGGAGAGCTTTGGGAACCATAGGTCCAAAGTCACCTTTTTCCTCCCAAACATTGCTACACTTACCACATGCCATGTCTCAAATTACTCATATAGTGTCTCTCTTCGCTTAGGCAGTCCCTCGGAACCGAGGATGACTTGCTTCCACATTAAAAATGAGTTCTCAGGTGACTGATTAGTCCAATGCGGGACCTACAGTCTCTGTCACAGGTGGAGCAGGCGGTGGTTGAAGGGGCGGGTGGGTGGGGTGCTTGGGTTGACGTGCGCTCCTTGCGCTGCCTGCGCTTGGCTTCCACTTGCTCCCGGCGAAGAGACTCGAGATGTTCGGCGCCTTCCCGGATGCTTCTCCTCCACTTTGTGCGGTCTTGGGCCAGGGATTCCCAGGTGTCAGTGGGGATGTTACACTTTTTCAAGGAGGCTTTGAGGGTGTCCTTGAAGCGTTTAACTCTGCCCACCTGGGGCTCTTTTGCCGTGCCGGAGCTCCAAGTAGAGCGCTTGTTTTGAGTATACTCATATAGTGTATCCCAAAGTTGAATGTTGAATCTACACCATAACTTGAAATAATTTGTCTTAATACTATTTTTTTAAAAGTTTTTGCCAAGCCACGGCCCCTGCCTGCATTTAAACTTGGAAAAGGGTGACAGCCTTACTGTTCAACAGGCACCCTCTGCTACATTGCCTAAGTGATCATTCCTCATGTGTGACCCTGGACTGCAAGTGTCAGTCAGCTGTTTGATGAAGGGACATCCACATATATGTACTTTACAGAAGCTGCCACTGGGTAACAATGAGGACCAGGAACCCTTGCTGCTTTCTCCTGCCCACCCTAGCCCTGAGACATTGAAAGCAATTATATTCCCTGTAACAATGCCCCAAGATCAGTTAATACACCTGAGATAATTTAATCCAACACAGACTGGGGATTGAACCTGGGATGTTCCTGGTCTATATGGCACAGTCCCACACTGGGTGATGCATTTACTCACTAGACCATCAGGGAGCTTCCATTGCAAACTATTTTGATGTCTTAATTGCACACTTTAGCTTCACAAATGCAAACACAGCACCGACCAGGGACATAGAGCATGACCTAAGATTACATTTTCGACAAAGAGGCAAGGTAGGAACCGCAGGGGCAGTTTTAGTTGGTTAATCCCGTTGGGAGCCCGCCCTGCATAGACAGTGACCTGGATCAGGGTCATGGTGGGCAGAAGTCCCACTCCGACTCTCCTCTAGTGGAGGAGGGGAAACCCAGCCCTGTGTCTCAACACAGCCACCACCTTGGTCAATGGTATTCTGCTACTGAACTCTGTAGCTGCTCCTAGGATCCCACATTAAATGTTCATTAGGTTCACTTTTCAATGTGCCCTTATAAATGCTTGAAATATCATCCGTGGCAACACTTGCCTCTGGTTAAGACAGTCAGTGCTGGTCTTAAACTCACAACCACAACTTTTGGAAGCAAGTACCTTGTGCTGCGTTTATATTGGAGATGAAACAATTTTTCCGTCTCGACTAACAGTCCCACTGCTATACAGAATAGCCCATTGGTATTGTGGGGAGCAGCTCAGCTGGATCCATTTAAGACCAACCGGCTTAGAAAAATGGGAGCAGGAGTAGGCCATTCGGCCCTTCGAGCCTGCTCTGCCAGCTTGCGCAAGCAACAGCACAGTTACTCTGCTGAACTGTATGGGAGAGCTCCTTCCTGTCAGTGGTCATGTTTTCGTTACTTACCTACCTGCCACTGGAGGTTTAGCTGAGAACCATCTACTTTTGGTGGCAAGCGCACCATTTCGTAGACGTCCCCCCCCCACCCAGTACTTCATCCAAGTGGCCATTTTTAATGCGTGTACTTGGATGATGCAATCCAAATGATTGCGAGAGGCACCACAGCCAAATCCAAACCGTTCACCCCCAACATTCACACAAATGCACTTTCCAGTAGCGCTCACGGGATAGTGATCGAGTGCTGGAACTCTGGCTCTTTCTTCCCCCAACCCCCCACCTTCCTCCCTCCCTCGGACCAGCCAGCTCAGTACAGAATGATGCCGAGGCTTAGAGGGTTAAGTTCTGAAGACAGGTTGCATAACCTTGGCTTGTATTCGCCTGAGTATAGAAGATTGAGGGGTGATCCGATCGAGGTGTTTCAAATGTTAAAAAGGATTCGACAGGATAAATGCAGAGAAACTATTTCCTCTGGTGGGGAGGAAGTCAGGAACAAGGAGCCACAATCTTAAAATTAAAGCTAGTCCATTTAGGTTGGAAGCACTTTTTCAGACAAAGTGCAATAGAAATCTGTAATCCTCTTCCCCAAAAGGCTGCGGACTCTGGGACAACTGGAGATGTCAAGTCTGAGATCACTAGATTTCTGTTAGGTAAGGGTGTCAAGGGATATGGAGCTAAGGTGGGTAAATAGAGTTGAGGTGCAGATCAGCCATGTTCTAATTGAATGGAGGAGCAGGCTTGAGGGGCTGAATGGGCTACTCCAGTTCCTGTGTTCCTAGCATAGACCAGGAATTGCGGCCTTGCTGGCCTGGATGACTTAGTTCCATACTTTACCAATTGAGCCAACAGGGAAGCTAGGCTTTGCTAATTTGCTGATGATAAAACTTTGTAAAGCTGCTTGCAGACTCCAACAACACTTGAGGCTGAATATTCAGCAGCAGACAGTGCCCTCTGTAGGAAATGCTGTCAAATAGTTATGTGATCCGAACCCAATCAAGATTCTCCTCATTTTTAAATAGGAGCTGAATTTTCCGTCTTTGTCAATTTTAGCAAAAAAAACAAATATAAATATTAAGATTAATAATCCCCAATAATTGAATCCATAATTCCCTGTAGATATCGATGATAAGAAAGTCTAGTTTAGGGGTCAGCACTCTCATTTTTAGTTAAAATTAGCAAAGATGGGAATTTTGATCACACAATGAATTATCCAGGGGACATCAGAATTATTTTGAAGTTTATTTATAATTTGAGGAACACATTGAACATATAGAGCTAAATCAGTTCAACTTCCATGAACGCATAGGTGACAGTGGACTGTGTGAGCAGATTTTTGCTTGAAGCTTTGCTGAAAAAAGATCAGACTTTTGAAGCTTTTTAAAAAAAATGATGCATGTAAAAATGGCAACCTGCACTGTGCGGTTCTTATGCACGATATTATATTGGAGCCACGGTACTTCATAATAACTCGCCAACACGTAACTGAGGAGTTTGGATTTATCAGGAGTTCCCAGAATGACTGTAAGTAACTGTGTTGGATTCCTTTTTAAAGGGAGTTTCATTACCATAGAGCGAATTGTGCTGGCTGATTGCTCTGTGCCAGAGGGCCGCTAAAACCTGTGGATCTGTCCCCCAGGCTCACTGTCTGGTCTGTCATTAAACCTGTGGATCTGTCCCCCCAGTCTCACTGTCTGGTCTGTTGTTAAACCTGTGGATCTGTCCCCCAGTCTCACTGTCTGGTCTGTCATTAAACCTGTGGAACTGTCCCCCCAGTCTCACTGTCTGGTCTGTCATTAAACCTGTGGAACTGTCCCCCCAGTCTCACTGTCTGGTCTGTTCTTAAACCTGTGGATCTGTCCCCCAGTCTCACTGTCTGGCCTGTCATTAAACCTGTGGATCTGTCCCCCAGTCTCACTGTCTGGTCTGTCATTAAACCTGTGGATCTGCTCCCCAGTCTCACTGGCTGGTCTGTCATTAAACCTGTGGGTCTGTCCCCCAGTCTCACTGTCTGGTCTGTTGTTAAACCTGTGGATCTGTCCCCCAGTCTCACTGTCTGGTCTGTCATTAAACCTGTGGATCTGTCCCCCAGTCTCACTGTCTGGTCTATCATTAAACCTGTGGATCTGTCCCCCAGGCTCACTGTCTGGTCTGTTGTTAAACCTGTGGATCTGTCCCCCAGTCTCACTGTCTGGTGTGTCATTAAACCTGTGGATCGGTGCCCCAGTCTCACTGTCTGGTCTGTTGTTAAACCTGTGGATCTGTCCCACAGTCTCACTGTCTGGTCTGTCATTAAACCTGTGGATCTGTCCCCCAGTCTCACTGTCTGGTCTGTCATTAAACCTGTGGATCTGGCCCCCAGTCTCACTGTCTCGTCTATCATTAAACCTGTGGATCTGTCCCCCAGTCTCACTGTCTGGTCTGTCATTAAGCCTGTGGATCTGTCCCCCAGTCTCACTGCCTGGTCTATCATTAAACCTGTGGGTCTGTCCCCCAGTCTCACTGTCTGGTCTGTTGTTAAACCTGTGGGTCTGTCCCCCAGTCTCTCTGTCTGGTCTGTTGTTAAACCTGTGGGTCTGTCCCCCAGTCTCACTGTCTGGTCTGTTGTTAAACCTGTGGGTCTGTCCCCCAGTCTCACTGTCTGGTCTGTTGTTAAACCTGTGGATCTGTCCCCCAGTCTCACTGTCTGGTCTGTCATTAAACCTGTGGATCTGCTCCCCAGTCTCACTGGCTGGTCTGTCATTAAACCTGTGGATCTGTCCCCCAGTCTCACTGTCTGGTCTGTTGTTAAACCTGTGGGTCTGTCCCCCAGTCTCACTGTCTGGTCTGTTGTTAAACCTGTGGGTCTGTCCCCCAGTCTCACTGTCTGGTCTGTTGTTAAACCTGTGGGTCTGTCCCCCAGTCTCACTGTCTGGTCTGTTGTTAAACCTGTGGGTCTGTCCCCCAGTCTCTCTGTCTGGTCTGTTGTTAAACCTGTGGGTCTGTCCCCCAGTCTCACTGTCTGGTCTGTTGTTAAACCTGTGGGTCTGTCCCCCAGTCTCACTGTCTGGTCTGTTGTTAAACCTGTGGGTCTGTCCCCCAGTCTCTCTGTCTGGTCTGTTGTTAAACCTGTGGGTCTGTCCCCCAGTCTCACTGTCTGGTCTGTTGTTAAACCTGTGGGTCTGTCCCCCAGTCTCTCTGTCTGGTCTGTTGTTAAACCTGTGGGTCTGTCCCCCAGTCTCACTGTCTGGTCTGTTGTTAAACCTGTGGGTCTGTCCCCCAGTCTCTCTGTCTGGTCTGTTGTTAAACCTGTGGGTCTGTCCCCCAGTCTCACTGTCTGGTCTGTTGTTAAACCTGTGGGTCTGTCCCCCAGTCTCACTGTCTGGTCTATCATTAAACCTGTGGGTCTGTCCCCCAGTCTCACTGTCTGGTCTGTTGTTAAACCTGTGGATCTGTCCCCCAGTCTCACTGTCTGGTCTGTCATTAAACCTGTGGGTCTGTCCCCCAGTCTCACTGTCTGGTCTGTTGTTAAACCTGTGGATCTGTCCCCCAGTCTCACTGTCTGGTCTATCATTAAACCTGTGGGTCTGTCCCCCAGTCTCACTGTCTGGTCTGTTGTTAAACCTGTGGATCTGTCCCCCAGTCTCACTGTCTGGTCCATCATTAAACCTGTGGATCTGTCCCCCAGTCTCATTGTCTGGTCTGTTGTTAAATCTGTGGGTCTGTCCCCCAGTCTCACTGTCTGGTCTATCATTAAACCTGTGGGTCTGTCCCCCAGTCTCACTGTCTGGTCTGTCATTAAACCTGTGGATCTGTCCCCCAGTCTCACTGTCTGGTCTGTTGTTAAACTGTGGCTCTGTCCCCCAGTCTCACTGTCTGGTCTGTCATTAAACCTGTGGATCTGTCCCCCAGTCTCACTGTCTGGTCTATTGTTAAACCTGTGGGTCTGTCCCCCAGTCTCACTGTCTGGTCTATTGTTAAACCTGTGGATCTGCCCCCCAGTCTCACTGTCTGGTCTGTCGTTAAACCTGTGGATCTGTCCCCCAGTCTCACTGTCTGGTCTGTCATTAAACCTGTGGATCTGTCCCCCAGTCTCACTGTCTGGTCTATTGTTAAACCTGTGGGTCTGTCCCCCAGTCTCACTGTCTGGTCTATCATTAAACCTGTGGGTCTGTCCCCCAGTCTCACTGTCTGGTCTGTCGTTAAACCTGTGGATCTGTCCCCCAGTCTGGTCTGTCGTTAAACCTGTGGATCTGTCCCCCAGTCTGGTCTGTCGTTAAACCTGTGGATCTGTCCCCCAGTCTCACTGTCTGGTCTGTCGTTAAACCTGTGGCTCTGTCCCCCAGTCTCACTGTCTGGTCTGTTGTTAAACTGTGGCTCTGTCCACCAGTCTCACTGTCTGGTCTGTCGTTAAACCTGTGGGTCTGTCCCCCAGTCTCACTGTCTGGTCTGTTGTTAAACCGGTGGATCTGTCCCCCAGTCTCACTGTCTGGTCTGTCGTTAAACCTGTGGATCTGTCCCCCAGTCTCGCATATGAGCAGCAGATTCATTGCATGTGACTATTCAAATTTGCATGTTAGCAACCCCTCCTGACCCGACCTTGTTTTAATCATTTATTTTATGTTTCTATGTTTGTATGTTATTTTCCCCTCTGCTCTTCTGATTGCACCGACTTGTGCTGGGATGCTTTTTTCAGGAATTCCGCTACGTCACCGAAGTGGCCTTTCTTACGCGAGCAGGTATTTGACTGTGGAGAGCATCACAGCAAAGTTCAATCCTGTCCTCATAGTGTCAGCAAATTTGGACATCACTCCTTCTAACCTTTTATTTAATCCATTCACAGGATGTGGGCATCGCTGGCAAAGCCAACATTTATTACCCATCCCTGATTACCCTCGAGAAGATGGTGGTGAGCCAACTTCTTGACAAATGAATGGTTTGCTCGGCCATTTCAGAGGGCAGTTAAGGGTCAACCACATTGCTGTGGGTTTGGAGTCACATGTAATCCAGACTGGGTAAGGACGGACGATTTACTTCCCTAAAGGACATTAGTGAACCAGATGGGTTTTTATGACATGGTTACCATTACTGATACTAGCTTTTTATTCCAGTTAATTTATTTAACTGAATTTAAATTATCCAGCTGCCATGGTGGGATCTAAACTCTTGTCTCCAGATCATTAACCCAGGCCTCTGGATCACTAGTCCATGGAGACATGTCAAGGCAGCATTACCGAACAAGTTCTCTGATTTCGGGCATGCTATCAGATAGTCCCTGACACAGGGCTCAGCACATCAACATGGAAATGGTGGGATAATTGTCGGAAGTATGACCCGCACTATGTACATATCGGCTATGGAGCAGCATTGGGATAGAAAGAAAGACTTGCATTTATATAGCGCCCTTCACGACCACCCGATGTCTCAAAGCACTTTACAGTCAACAAAGTACTTTTGAAGTGGAGTCACTCTTGTAATGTGGGAAGCACGGCAGCCAATTTGCACACAGCAAGGTTCCACAAACAGCAATGTGATAATGACCAGATAATCTGTTTTTGTTATGTTGGTTGAGGGATAAATATTGGCCAGGACACCAGGGATTACTCCCGTGATCTTTCAAATAGTGCCATGGGATCTTTTATGTCCACCTGAGAGGGCAGATGGGGCCTCGGTTTAATGTCTCATCCAAAAGACAGCACTTCTGACAGTGCAGCACTCCCTCAGCACTGCACTGGAGTATCAGCTTAGCTTTATGTGCTCAGGTCCCTGGAGTGGGATTATGAACCCACAACCTTCATGACTCAAAGGCGAGGGTGCTACCAACTGAGCCATGGCTGACAATAAGCCCAGGAGAGCATTGCCTGGCTGCCCTCTTTGAGATAGAGTTGCCACCTTAGGTGTCAACTTTGGCACTCTTACCCCTGAGTTAGAAGGTCATGAGTTCATGCCCCCCCACCTCACCGCACAACACCACCGCCCCCCACCGTACCCCAGCCCCTCCAAAGCCTTGAGCAGATATTTTAGGCTGACACTTAAGTGCAGGGCTGAGAATGTGCTGCATGGTCAGAGGTGCCGCCTTTCGGATGAGATGTTAAACCACACCTAGTCTGCCTTCTCCGGTGGATATAAAAGATGCCATGGCACTATACGAAGAAGAGCAGGGGAGTTCTCCTGGATTCAAATATTTTCTTTATCTAGTATAAAAATTCTGAGAAAACCTCAAAAACTAGTATCTCTGCATCATGAAACAGAGAATAAGTGGGGGGAAAAATAAGCTTTTACTTGTGTGTCCTGTGTACGTTTTAGAAACTTAGACATGGCCAACTCAAAAACAGGGCTGTCTTGGGATGGGGGGCTGGGGACTCTATTGGAGGGAGAATAGTAAATAATATACAGAACTGGGAGGGACTGCGAAAAGAGGAGGGAAAATAATTTGCAAAATTGTTGAACTAAAAAAAAGAGACGTGACGCAGCCAGAAAGGGTTTTGCTTTTATTCAGCGGGAGGAGCAGACCCATCTGTCAGCACAGACTCACCCAAATTGCCAACATTAAACAGTGGACTACTCTCCCGTGGGAAAAGTGCCAGCCTTGATGGCGCAAACTCCAAAGGACTTGGCCCTAAATAGTATTGCTCTGTGAATGGCTGCATTGCTTAGTTTACAGGGCTGAACTTACCAGCTGGCACATCAACACCATAACACCAGCGAATCACGCACATGTTCAGGTCTAATACCGTATGACTCTCTGCCCCTGGCCACATGAGTGGGGTCAAAGTTCGTAGACATGACAAAGAGCTTGGCTTAGCTCCAGAAGCAATGCTGGCTCCTCTAATTCTGGCCTCTTGAACGTCCCCGATTTTAATCGCTCCACCATTGGCAGCCGTGCCTTCAGCTGCCGTGGCCCTAATCTCTGGAATTCCCTCCCATAACCTCTCTGTCTCGCTAACTCTCTTTCCAAGTTTAAGACGCTCCTTAAAACCTACCTCTTTGACAAAGCTTTTGGTGATCTGCCCTAATATCTCCCTATGTGGCTCTGCGGCAAATGTTGTTTTATATAACGCTCCTGTGAAGCGCCTTGGAACGTTTTACTACATCAAAGGCGCTATATAAATACACATTGTTGTTGTTGTTGTCAAGTAGGAGTCAATGATGATGCTCTACAAAATTTAAATGATTTGATTGACACCTGGGGTTATCACATTAACTGAGACCCCGATCAGCAGGGATGCCTGATGGCGCAGTGGTGAGAGGGTTCACTTCACAATCCAGAAGGTGGCAGATTTAAATGCCAAGGGCACTTGAATTTGTTGATGGATATAAAGCGATAGAGAGGTTGGGTGTCTCTGCAGTAACCGCGTTCCACCACAAGTGAGGAAGAACTTATGCATTGTATGTCTGTCACAAATGGATGAGTGGTTGGGTTTGACTTACCCGAGTGGGACAAACTCAATATCCTGATGTTTCACATTATTTGCTCTTGTAAATAAGCATTTGCACATTATGTTGATAGTTTTGCATTCATTAACATGAAGGATATTAGAATCATAGAATCTTACAGCACAGAAGGAGGCCATTCGGCCCATCGTGCCTGTGCCGGCTCTTTGAAAGAGCTGTCCCATTAGTCCCACATGGCGCTGCAAATATTTCCCCTTCGAGTATTTATCCAGTTCCCCTTTTGAAAGTTACTATTGAATCTGCTTCCAGGTCACAACAACTCGCTGCTAAAAAAAAATTACTCCTCATCCCCCCTCTGGTTCATTACAACACTAATAAACTTCATGAATTCACTTCAGCTTCGCTGCAGGAATCCCTGATTAACCCTTTCGATCCCTGCCCGGCCTGTTCCATTTGTCCGATGTTAACTGGAGCCTGATCATCTATAAGACTGGTGCGGTCACTCAGCATTGCTGTCAGCTGGGAATGACGGCAAGGAACTTTCTTATAGATCCCAACCTGTTACATTATACACTCACTGTAAGAATCACATACGTTAGTGATGGAGAATTAAACACAGCAGCATCATGGTCTCGATTTTAACTCCCCCCCTCCACCGCCCCGCCCGCCCACCCCCTCGTCGCGATCAGATATTCTTGCAAGGGAGAGCAGAGATGGTTTCCCTGCCAGGCCAAACCTGCTGTGCCAGAAGAGGTCCTTCAAAGTAAAATTGCTCCAGGGATTCCCCCCCTTCCCTCAACCAGGGTTTATCTCCTGGAGTACATACCTCTGCTGGCCCACGCTAGCACCCCCCCCCCACCCCCTCCCTCCCATTTTCCTCCCCCCTCTCAGGACTTGCCTGAGGGCCGCTAACAGCAAGGGCCAAACTGGATGTCAAGAGCTGTCCAGCTTGGGGAGCTGCCTCTGGAGGTGTGCCAGACACCGGATGCATACCAGAAATATGCTGATGAGGCCCAAGGGCCAATTTTGGCCAAACCACTGGCTTCTGTCATGTGCTCTTAGGCCTGAGGCTAGGAAATCATTGCGTGCAAATTAATGGGGAAAAAAAACATATGTCCTACCACTTAAAACAGTGACTTTCTGCCACACCGCGAGGGAAACTGAAATAACGCACCTTACTGCAAGATCGGTCTAGCTTGGGGAGACAAGCAACAGGAAACTTAGAAGAAGAAGAAGACTTGCATTTATATAGCGCCTTTCACGACCACCAGACGTCTCAAAGCACTTTACAGCCGATGAAGTACTTTTGAAGTGGAATCCCTGTTGTAATGTGGGAAACGGGGCAGCCAATTTGCGCACAGCAAGCTACCACAAACAGCAATGTGATGATGACTAGATAATCTGTTTTTGTTATGTTGAATGAGGGATAAATATTGTCAGGACACCGGGGATAACTCCCCTGCTCTTCTTCGAAATAGCGCCATTTTACGTCCACCTGAGAGAGCAGACGAGGCCTCGGTTTAACATCTCATCCGAAAGACGGCACCTCCAACAGTGCAGTGCTCCCTCAGCACTGCACTGGAGTGTCAGTCTAGCTTTGTGTGCTCAAGTCCCTGGAGTGGGACTTTGAACCCACAACCTTTTGACTCAGAGGCGAGATTGCTACCCACCGAGCCACAGCCGCCACTGTGAGGGGTGCCGTCTAGAGTCGGGGTGGGTGGCGGGGGGGGGGGGCAGTAGAAATAAAAAAGTAGACCTGTTGACGGACTAACAAAATTCCGCAGGAACAATTTTGGGAAAAATAAAGTTCAACAGGCCCTTCCCACAAAAATACTGCCCACCGGCCAATATTCAAAGCAATAATATAAAGTCACATTGGCCCAGATTTTGCTGTGGCAGGGCATCTAACGGGGGCTGCCGGTAGTT
Source organism: Somniosus microcephalus (assembly GCF_052327205.1). Lineage (NCBI taxonomy): Eukaryota > Metazoa > Chordata > Chondrichthyes > Squaliformes > Somniosidae > Somniosus > Somniosus microcephalus. Next base: position 23,339,353 of record NC_140994.1, read on the forward strand.
AAGCTTGCCCTTGCATGCTTTAGGTTTTTTCAATATTTTGCCTGGCAAGTTACTGAAAGTGCGAGCTGATAACGGCGCAGCATGGGGAAACCGGGCACCTGGGACCTGAGTGAACAGGACAAGCAACGGGGTATCTCCTTAACCAATCAGATTGAAGGATTGTAACATTAACAGCGCAAGGTCGGAGAAGGAAGGGTGGGTGGGTTCAATGTCAAATCAGGTACAGAAAGAGAAATAAAGAGAGGGAAAGAAAGATTGGATTAAGAGAGAGAGAAAAAAAGAGACAAAAAGGAAAAGTTTAAAATAAAATTAATTTTACATTTTTAAAAATTTCCAACAATTAAAACCTGAAGGAATGAGACTTGGCAATAGTTAATTTTCCGTGCCAGAGAGGTTGTGCGGCAGTAATTAACACTTATTACATCGTTAAAAGGATACTTAGACTTGAAATGACTTGACTTAACTTTCTGTGACGAGTTTAGTTCCCATCTACTGCGCAAATACAGCAACTTCACGCCGTTCAATGCACGTTAATGGTGAGGCAGACAGCGCGATGCCGTTTTCACGAAGCTAACAGCGGAGCGGCGCAACTCGGACAGCAACTTCTGGATTTTTGGGTTTAACCACGAGTCTGCCCCTCGCCTGAAGTTGCAGTAGCACTTGCGCATAGATAACGGCCAGCACCATTAGCCTCACCGTAACTTTGACAGCAAAATCTGGGCCGTTGAAATGCATGATTGCATCACTTCTATCTGATCTCATTGTAAAAACTATGAGGCACAACTCTTCTCAAACACAGAGGTTGAGCTTACAATTTTTCATGAAGACAATGTCCCTTTAAAACATCCCAGGCTTCTTACCTAGGTTAAAAATAAGTCCCTCGCACTGTGAAGGGTTTATTGTTTCTCTGTGCAGGATATGAATGAGGCCTCTCTTTTTTGCTTCTGACCAAAACGTTCCGCCCTGTGTTGCTGACTGTTTTAAACCACAAGGTCAATAGGAGTTCAAGCATCTGTCAACACAAAGCAGGCAGTCTGCAGACTTGCCCAGTTGGTGCCCGCGCTAGAATCCAATTGCTTTCGCTAGGAAAGGCTCAGCAGAATTAATAGTTGTGAAAGCTGGCATGTGGGAGGCAGCCAGGCTTCGCTATCAACACCGAGGCTCCATGGCAGGCCTACTGAGTGACAGCCACAGCATGCTGCTGTTGAGAGATGGAATTCTGCTGTGGTTGCAGTCAGTCGCACGCGTCAGGTGGCCGATGATAGGCCAGTCATCCTGCACTGGCAAAACACTTCCAAACAATCCTCAGAGAGAAATAAAAACAGAAAATGCTGGAGATACTCAGTGTTGAGTCTGTGTTTTCCAAATGTAGTTATGCTGAATAACTGGACACAGACAACAGAATACTTAAACAGGTCTTTAGTAATTGAGAGTCAGGGCTGAACTGAAATACAAACTGCTCCACAGAGTTATATACCGGTGTGGTCACCACCGGTACTACAATATACAGGAGCCATCAGAAAGTAGTTCATCACCTTAAGGTAGTCTCTTAAGGTGGTACAGGTTACATACACTACAATTCCTCCCCTTTTAGCTTAACAGTGTACACCCCAATTTAAACATAACATGGATAACATATATACAACTTTCATACAAAACTGTTCAAAGATTCAGTCTCTGAGGAGGCCTCCTGATCCGGGCCGGATAACGCCTTTCAGGGGTCTCTGGTTCTTGTTGCTGGGGTGACTCATCCATTTGATCTCTTATGGATTGAACATCATCATGTACGTTCGAGTCTGAGGTAGATGCTACAGGCTCAACAACTTCTTCAACTGGTGTCTCTGCCGTAGACATGGGGTCGACCCTTGTTCTCGATTCCACAAGTTGGTCAGCATGACGTCGTATTACGTTCTCACCAACGTCTACCGTGTACATCAAGGGTCCTTGTCGGGCACGAATTGTTCCGGATTGCCATTTATCATTCCTATAGTCCCTGGCCAACACAGGTTGTCCTATTTCGAAACTCCGAGTGCCCTTGTTATTTACGTGCTGGAATTGTTTGTTTTCGACTTCCCTACGCACATTGGGTTTTAACAAATCCAATTGGGACCGCAACCTCCTGTTATAGAACATTATGGCAGGGCTTTGATTTGTCACTGCATGCGTGGCGTTTCGGTATGCCATCAGGAAATTGTCCACCTTGTGTTGTAGTGGAATATGGTCTTCGCTCATGGCCTTTATCGCCTTTTTGAACGTTTGTACAAATCTCTCGGCCAACCCATTTGTAGCCGGATGATATGGGGCAGATGTATAGTGTTTCACCCCATTCTTCTTCATGAATTTCTGGAATTCTTCTGACACGAACTGTGGTCCGTTGTCTGAACATATTTGTTCCGGCAGCCCATTCCTTACAAATATGGTTCTTAGAACTGCGATCGTCTTTTCAGAGGTAGTGTTCGATATCTTAATCACTTCTGGCCATTTAGAATGTGCGTCTACCGCTATCAAAAACATGGAATCCATGAATGGACCTGCAAAGTCGATATGCATGTGATGAAATATTCCATTCATCACTGCCTGTGACTGTGGTTGGTTTCAGGTTTCAGTTCCCTTACCTCAGTTCCGTCTCCTCACCATTGTATTGTATATTGTAATGTATTGTGTGTAGGGCTCCGCCCATACCTGGCCCCTATGTAAGCAAGCTCAGTCTGGCCTCATATCCAGTACTGCAGACCTCCAGATGGAAGATACCTCTCTCCACTGCGTGTTACCTTCTAAGTTAATAAAAGCCTTGTTTTGTTTCGCTAACATCGAGTCTCGGAATTATTGAGGCACATCAATGCACACGTTGCCATGGGGTTAAAGGCCATTCCCACGGATGCAGCGGTGCAATTGGAGGTGCATTTTGAACTTTTTGGCACCCTGAGCAGCTTTTAGTCAGATCCTCTATTTGTTTGTCGATACCTGGCCACCACACATAAGCCCTAGCAAGGCCTTTCATCTTGACTCCCCCCAGATGACCTTCATGCAGTTCCTTCAGAACTCTCTCCCTTAATTTAGGAGGAATAATCACCCTTGTTCCATACATCAATGTTCCTTGACAGACGGACAGCTGCTCTCGTCTGGCTGAGAATGCCGGTAACAGTGGTTCACCATGTGTTGGCCATCCCTTCACTGTCAAATCGTAGACCCGAGACAGTGTCGGGTCGTTTCTGGTCTCTCTCTCAATACTCGCATTGGTGACTGGTAAGCATTCGATGATGGTCGAGTGAAATGTCTCGACAGGGTCAACTGCCGGTGCCTCTTCCGCTGTAGGTAGTGGCAGGCGCGACAGCCCATCAGCATTACCATGTTGCTTTGTACCTTTGAATTCGATATCATATTGATGTGCCCCTAGGAAAAGGGACCATCTCTGAAGCCTCTGCGCCGTCATAACCGGAACACCCTTCTTAGGGTTAAAGATGGAAACCAATGGCTGGTGATCTGTCAGCAGCGTAAACCTTTGGCCTTGCAGGTAATGGTTAAATTTCTTAACTCCCCACACGAGGCTGAGAGCCTCCCTATCTATCTGAGCATAGTTGCGCTCAGCGGAGGTCAATGATCTGGATGCGAACGCAACTGGCCTTTCCAAGCCATTTGGCAACTTATGTGAGAGCACTGCCCCGATACCATATGGAGAAGCATCACAAGCTAAACGAATAGGCAGCGTTGGGTTAAAGTGAGCCAACACTTCCTTAGAGGTGATCAGTGCCTTGCTTTTTTGAAAAGCCCGCTTACAGTCCTTGCTCCACTTCCATGGTACTCCCATTTGCAAAAGAGTGTTCAGCAGGTGTAACACCGTGGATAAATTTGGAAGAAACTTGTGGTAATAATTAATCAACCCAAGGAACGACCTCAACTGGGATACATTTTCCGGAGCGGGAGCTTTCACAACAGCTTCGATCTTGTCAGGTGACTTATGAAGCCCCTCCTGGTCAATGACGTGACCGCAGTACGAGATTCGCTTCTGAAAGAACTCACATTTCTGGCGATTAACTCTGAGTCCATATTCTTTCAATCTGGTGAGCACCTGCTCCAAATTCGCGAGGTGTTCTTTATCATCATCTCCTGTAATCAGAATGTCATCCAGGTAGCATTGTGTGCCTGGAATTCCCTGTAATACCTGCTCCATGGCCCTTTGCCAAATCGCTGGAGCCGATGCCACTCCAAAAACCAGTCTATTATACCGATATAAGCCCTTATGTGTGTTGATCGTGAGATACTGGCGTGACGCTTCATCAACTTCCATCTGTAAGTACGCCTGCGCCAGGTCTATCTTGGTGAAGTGTTTCCCGCCAGACAACGAAGCGAAGATATCCTCAATCTGCGGAAGCGGATATTGCACCGTGTGAAGAACCGGATTAACAGTGATCTTGAAATCGCCACAGATGCGAACCTTCCCAGGTTCCCCCGGCTTGTTGCTCAACGAACGCTTCATGACGGGAACAATGGGCGTGGCCCATTCGCTCCAGTCCACCTTTGACAGTACTCCTGAACATTCTAGCCCTTCCAGCTCTGCTTCCACTGCAGGTCGTATCGCATAAGGTACCGGTCTGGCTTTGAAAAATGTTGGGTTTGCATGTTCTTCAACCTTGATGTTTGCCGTAATTCCTTTCAGTGTTCCCAGTCCCTGTTGGAACACCTCCTTAGCATCGTCCAATATTTTGGACAGTCGTTTAGGTTTGACATCGTCCTCTTTACAGGAATCTACAGTTAGTGCTTGTAAGGAATGCCAGTCCATATTTATTCTCCGGATCCATTCCCGTCCCAGTAGTGGTGGACCTCCCTCAGGTAACACATACAAGTCCATTCCCTGACTTTCTTTACCATTGTAGACCACCTTTACCTTTATCTTTCCGATGGGGTATACTCTTTGCCCCGTGTATGTTTTCAATACAATCTCCGTATCCCTCAGGGGAATGTGTGAGAATAACCTTTTGTACTCTTGCTTATTCATGACCGTCAATGCCGATCCAGTGTCCAATTCCATCTTCACTTGGACTCCTGCTATCCGAAGCATGACCCAGATAGTTTGGTGGTCTGCTGTGTTACCCACATTATGTATTTTTAGACAACCCAGTTCCTTACTGCTGGAGTCTGAATCCGTCTTTTGTTCATCCGAACTGTTCTCTGTCACCTTGTGTACTTTCTTGTACTTCTCCTGCGGCGACTTTTTGTTGCTGGTCTTCTTTCCTGACCAGCATACTTTCGCTATGTGACCAAGTCTGCCACATTTCCTGCATTCTTTATCTTTGAACCAGCACTGGTTCTGATCATGCGTTGTCCTTCCGCAACGATAACACTTTACTGCACCCAATGCCATTTCATTGGTGCTGAATTCTGATGGCCTTTGCTGCATTTCCGCAGTGCCTTGTGCTGCTGCCTCGTGCGATGCTGCAATGCTGAAAGCTTTGTCCAGCGTACGATCCTTTTCCTCTAGCAGTCGCTTCTGGGTTCCTTCCTTTAGTAGCCCACACACGAACTTATCTCTCAGAGCGTCTGCTAGTCCTGTACCGAACTGACAGTACTTTGATAACTTGCGCAGTTCGATTAAGAATTCAGCGTTGCTTTCCTCTTTAAGCTGAATTCTTTTGTCAAATTTAAATCGTTCCGCTATCAGCAGCGGCGTGGGGTTTAAATGCTCTTGCAGGATAGTAACAATCTCAGCGAAACTCTTTCCTACCAGTTTATCTGGTGTTACAAGGTGCCTTAATAACCCGTACGTCTTCGCACCCATCGAGTTTAATATGGTTAGTGCTTTCTTATCCGCCGGTACCTCATTCGCTGTACAGTAAACTTCAACGCGTTCCACATAAGTGGCCCAATCTTCTACATCGCTATCAAAAGCAGTGATGTTACCCGTTTTTGGCATCTTGTTGAGTTTCCTTTATTTTATTTATTTTTCCAAAATGGCGGCTTCCTGCGCTTGGCGGCTTTTCCTGCGCTTATCTTCTTCCCCCGCCGACTAAAATGGCGATTACCGCGCTGTTGCCGTTCTCGCCTCCCAGCGGTCCTTATTTCCCCCGACGCTGCTGCTCTTGTTCCCCGCCGCTCCCGCGGTCCTCGTGAACATTAACGCTTTTCTGGCTGCTGCGCATCTCTGCCCGATTGCAGTCCAGCCCTTTTCACCGGCTGCGGTCGTGTTCTCTGCCCTTTTCTTCGGTTTCCCTCCCCTTCTCCCACTGACAACTCGGCCGGCTTTCTCTCCGTGTCGCTAGATCGGGCTTACCCGCCGCTGTCGTAGAAGGGATGATCACTGCCTGTTGCTGATGGTGGACTTCGTGGCCAGCAAATCCAAACCGGGTTCTCGATGCCTCCCATGCGATGCGGTGCTCAGCAGGATGATGAGGGCGGATGCCCCTTTTCGACGCCCGTTCTGAGGACGAAGCTTCCTTGGATGCAAAACTGCCGCTAGGTACGATCAGACTCGTCGCCACTGTTGAGTCTGTGTTTTCCAAATGTAGTTATGCTGAATAACTGGACACAGACAACAGAATACTTAAACAGGTCTTTAGTAATTGAGGGTCAGGGCTGAACTGAAATACAAACTGCTCCACAGAGTTTATATACCGGTGTGGTCACCACCGGTACTACGATATACAGGAGCCATCAGAAAGTAGTTCATCACCTTAAGGTAGTCTCTTAAGGTGGTACAGGTTACATACACTACACTCAGCAGGCCAGGCAGCATCTGTGAAGAGAGAAACAGAATTAACATTTCAGTGAGATGTCGCTCAGATATGATGCACTGACCTTTGCAATATTTACTCATTTGTTTTGCTACCGTTTTAACTATTTTCTCAGGCGTTCTCCTTTTTCCTCCTGAAGGCAGGAACTCAGGCCGGGTCAAAGGGCAGTCGACAAAATGGCCATTCTTCATGTATAAACCTGGTCGGCAGGTCATGCAACCCAAGGAGCCCATCCTCAATTGACGGCCGCATGCACTTCCCAGAACAGGATAGCAATCCTGAGGGACTTTTCCACTCCCAACGCCACGGTGCTGAGGCCAAGTGTAGCATCCCAACTGCTGTTTGGCTGAAAGTGGCTGGGGATCGAATTTGGGGCCTTCCGACCTGAATGGTTCGGTGCCATTGCACTGACCTCCGTGGAGTTTATGTTTATGGTTTTAATTAAAGCCTCAATCGGGAATTTCCTCCGAGCTGCTCCCGCTCTGCCACCAGAACTTCACTAGCAGGCAGCTGTCCATCCCATTTATGGGCACGAACGGGGATTCCACTACACTTCTGGTGAAGTTACGGTGGCGGACTGGGAGTAGCTCAGAGGGAATTCCCGGCGTCAACGATACGGCAGTAAGGAAAACGCTTCATTCAGACTTGCGGTGCTCGTTTTGTTAAAGGTTTGAACTGGAGTTGATGGAATCCACTAACGCAGGGCAGACTTGCACTCATAGGATTGGAAGTTGTCACCGTAAGTCCCCACGCAGTGGGCTCGAATGGAGGCATGTGGGGGGTTAAAATCGCAAAATCGGGGGGCATGAACCCTTCCCGCCCCCAACCCGCCTCCATGCCAGTTTCCCAGGAGGCGGGTACCCGACCTGTGCTGGGAGCCGCCTCCCCGAGGCGGGAAGGGGATTAGTGCCAATTAACTGCCTGTTAACAGGTAGTTAACAGGCAGTTTTTAGCCTAATCCCTATTTTTATCCCTGAAGTGTGGGATTCCCGATGGCTCCAAACCACGCCAAGTTAGCGAGGCGGACCGTCGGGCTGAAGGGCTTGGAGGGTTCGAGATGTCCGGTGTTCAGGTGAGTGATGGGTGCGTGAGTTCAGAGGTAAGTGTGTTTGGTGTGTGTAAAGTGTTTAAATAAGTTTTACTTACCTTTACTTACTAATGCAGCCTTCCTTCCATCAGGTCTCGGGAGACCCTCATCTCACCGGCACAGAAAGCAGAATGGCCGCGAGCTGTCAAAAGTTGCAGCTTCTGCTTTCTGTTCTGGGGAGATCTCTAAATCAACCTGAGTGTACAGATTGTCAGTGTCTGACAGCTTCAAAGAGCTGTCAAACGCTGATATTTCATCTGTCAAAAGCTCTTGACAGATGAAATGTCAATCTGTGATGTCACCTGTTGCCGGGTGGCCCTTAATTGGCCTGCTGAGCCCGCTGGGCGGGCTCAACAAGGTCAATCAAGTGAAAATCGCGTGGATTGGCCACAACTCGATGGAGGCAGCACTACAACCCCAAAAGTGGGAGTCCCGACTCCTACATGCCTCCATTGATAAAATCCAGCCCAGTATATCCTAAAATCGTGGTCGCACCATTATGGGACGGTGTGAAACTGAGGACGTGATTGCCACGGGGAGAGAGGAAAATAAAAACAGAGGGCAAGTTACTCTAACCTGCTTCTACTACCTGGCTCAAGAAAGGTCACAGCTAGGTTAGCCATCCCTCAAGGATTGTCCTGGAATCTCCAGGAATTACAGATTAATCTCCAGGCCGCTGCTGTGAGCTCGTCATTGGGCATAAAAAAAAATGGTGCTTTTTTTCATTTTCTTTGAACACACAGGCCCTGAATTGGTAGTCGGAGGCTTCCTGCTAGAGTTTAGAAGAATGAGAAGGGATCTCATTGAAACTTATAAAATTCTAACAGGACTAGACAGACTAGATGCAGGAAGGATGTTCCCGATGGCCGGGGAGTCCAGAAGCAGGGGCCACAGTCTAAGGATAAGGGGTAAGCCATTTAGGACTGAGATGAGGAGGAATTTCTTCACCCAGAGAGTGGTGAACCTGTGGAATTCTCTACCACACAGGGCAGTTGAGGCCAATTCATTAAATATATTCAAGAAGGAGTTGGATATATTTCTTGAGGCTAAAGGGATCAAGGGATATGGGGAGAAGGCAGGGACAGGATACTGAATTTGGATGATCAACCATGATCTCATTAAATGGTGGAGCGGGCTCGAGGGACCGAATGGCCTACTCCTGCTCCTATCTTCTATGTTTCTATGAAATGCTTCCGATCCGCAAATAAAATGCCCGCGTACCCGGTGGTCCGGGAGTTACGGAGACTCACGCTCCTGGGGCTCGCCTGGTACCCGCGGGTAGAGTCCCACGTGTCTCAGGGTGCAGGTAGTTCACAGCACCCCTGGGATCACGTGGGCCGGCCCAACGAATGACAGAAGGGAATCCCCATTCATGCTTTTGGGGATTCCGTATGTACAGAAACCCCATAAGCATGAATGGGAATACCTCTGCAGCCAGGAACGTGAGTCCCGAAAGCTATGTTGCCTACCTGGTGCCAGGGTAAAGGACATCTCCTCCGGGCTGGAGAAGAACTTGGAGTGGGAGGGGGAGGATCCAGTTGTCGTGGTCCACGTAGGTACCAATGACATAGGTAGGACAAAGAAAGAAGTTCTGCTGAGAGAGTTTGAGCAGCTAGGGACTAAATTAAAAAGCAAAACCACAAAGGTCATAATCTCTGGATTATTACCGGAGCCATGAGCAAATTGGCATAGGGTCAATAGGATCAGGGAGATGAATGCGTGGTCCAAAGATTGGTGTGGGAGAAGTGGGTTTCGCTTCATGGGGCACTGGCACCAGTACTGGGGAAAGAGAGAGCTGTTCCCTTGGGACGGACTACACCTGAACCATGCTGGGAACAGAGTTCTAGCGAATCGAATAACTAGGGAGGTAGATAGGACTTTAAACTAAATAAGGGGGTGGAGGGTCCCGGTGGAGAGAAATCTAGAATGCTAAAGAGAAAAGACAAGGAAGTAATGCAGGAAAGTGATTGGGGTAAGTATAACCAGATTGAGTATTGTGTGCAGTTTTGGTCGCCTTATCTGAGGAAGGATGTTCTTGCCATGGAGGGAGTGCAGCGAAGATTCACCAGACTGATACCTGGGATGACAGAAATGACGTATGAGGAGAGATTGGGTCGATTAGGCTTATATTCGCTGGAGTTTAGAAGAATGAGAGGGGATCTCATTGAAACTTATAAAATTCTAACAGGACTAGACAGACTAGATGCAGGAAGGATGATCCCGATGTGGGGGAGTCCAGAACCAGGGGTCACAGGTTAAAGATAAGGGGTAAGCCATTTAGGACAGAGATGAGGAGGAATTTCTTCACCCAGAGAGTGGTGAATCTGTGGAATTCTCTACCACAAAAGGCAGTTGAGGCCAATTCATTAAATATATTCAAGAAGGAGTTAGATATATTTCTTAAGGCTAAAGGGATCAAGGGGTATGGGGAGAAAGCAGGGACAGGGTACTGAGTTTGGATGATCAGCCATGATTTCATTAAATGGCGTAGCAGGCTCGAGGGGCCGAATGGCCTACTCCTGCTCCTATCTTCTATGTTTCTATGTTTCTGTGTGTCAGGAAGGGACAGAGCGTACAAACAAAGGAGTGCACTAACAAATAGGGTCCAGGTAAGAAAAAATGGTAAGAGAAATAGCGCCATAGTAGAATTTTTTTTTAAGATGTCTAAAAATGTTAAAAAGACAAATCTAAAGGCACTGTATCTGAATGCACGAAGCATTCATAATAAAGTAGATGAATTAACAGTGCAAATACAGGAAACTTTGGTTTATCCGGAGGTTAATTGTCCGGAATGCTCGAGCCACCGGCAAAATTCAGGAGTCGGTTCAGTAAGTTTTTTTTCTTTTCGTTGCTTTTTTTTCACTAGTCAGGCTCTGCAAGGTCTAGCTAAAGCTGTTGCTTAGCTACAGAGACGCTTGCAAGCTACGGCCGACTGTTTAGAAGCTGTTGCTAAGCAACAGGGTTTGTTGCTAGATACGGAGCTCAAAAGCTTCCGTACGTTTTAACATTAGCGCTGGTTTGTCCGGCAGTTTTGATGGGACGGCAACAGCTCGGTCCCGTCGGTGCCGGATATCACAAAGTTTCCTGTAGATGTAAACGGATACGATATAATTGTGATTACGGAGACATGGCTGCAGGGTGACCAAGGCTGGGCGCTGAATATCCAAGGATATTCAATATTTAGGAAGGACAGGCAAAAAGGAAAAGGAGGTGGGGTGACATTTTTAGCAAAGGATGAAATCAGAGCAATAGTGAGAAAGGATATTGGCTCAGAAAATAAAGATGTAGAATCAGTCTGGGTGGAGCTAAGAAGCACCAAGGGGCAGAAAACATTGGTGGGAGTTGTCTATAGGCCTCCAAACAGTAGTGATAATGCAGGGGATGGCATCAAACAGGAAATTAGAGATGCATGTAACAAGGGTACTACAGTAATCATGGGTGACTTTAATTTACATATAGACTGACCAAACCAAATTAGCAATAATACTGTGGAGGATGAATTCCTGGAGTGTGTACGAGATGTTTTTTTAGACCTGTACATTGAGGAGCAAACTAGGGAACAGGCTATCCTAGATTGGGTATTGTGCAATGAGAAGGGGTTAATTAATAATCTTGTTGTGCGGGGTCCTTTAGAGAAGAGTGACCATAACATGATAGAATTCTTCATTAAGATGGAAAGTGAAGAAGTCCAATCTAAAACTAGGGTCCTAAATCTAAACAAAGGAAACTACGAAGGTATGAGGAGTGAGTTGGCTATGATAGATTGGGGAGCTTCATTAAAAGGCATGACAGTGGATAGGCAATGGCTAACATTTAAGGAATGAATGCATGAATTGCAACAGTTATACATTCCTTTCTGGCGCAAAAACACAAAAGGAAAAGCGGCCCAACCGTGGCTAACAAAAGAAATTAAGGATAGTATTAGATCCAAAGAGGAGTCATATTAAGTTGCCAGAAAAAGTAGCAAGCCTGAGGATTGGGAACAGTTTAGAGTTCAGCAAAAAAGGACCAGGCGATTGATTAAGAGGGGAATACTAGAGTATGAGAGTAAACTTGCAAGGAACATAAAAGCGGACTGTAAAAGCTTCTACAAGTATGTAAAAAGAAAAAGATTAGTGAAGACAAATGTAGGTCCCTTACAGTGAGAAATGGGTGAATTTATAATTGGGAACAAGGAAATGGCAGAGCAATTAAACAAATACTTTGGTTCTGTCTTCACAGAAGAGGACACAAATAACTTCTCAGAAATGCTAGGGAATCAAGGGTCTAGTGAGAAGGAGGAATTAAAGGAAATTAGTATTAGTAAAAAAATAGTGCTGAAGAAATTAATGGGACTGAAAGCCAATAAATCCCCAGGGCCTGATAATCTGCATCCCAGAGTACTAAAAGAGGTAGCCATGGAAATAGTGGATGCATTGGTTGTCATCTGCCAAAATTCTATAGATTATGGAACAGTTCCTGTAGATTGGAAGGTGGCAAATGTAACCCCACTATTTAAAAAAGGAGGGAGAGAGAAAACAGGGAACTACAGACCGGTTAGCCTAACATCAATAGTAGGGAAAATGCTAGAGTCTATTATAAAGGATGTGATAACAGGACACTTAGAAAATATCAACGGGATTAGACAAAGTCAACGTGGATTTATGAAAGGGAAATCGTGTTTGACAAACCTACTGGAGTTTTTGAGGATGTAACTGGTAGAATAGACAAGGGAGAACTAATGGATGTGGTGTATTTGGATTTTCAGAAGGCCTTTGATAAAGTCCCACATAAGAGGTTAATGTGAAGAATTGAAGCACATGGGGTTGGGGGTAATATACCGGCATGGATTGAAAATTGGTTAACAGACAGGAAACAGAGAGTAGGAGTAAATGGGTCTTTTTCGGGGTGGCAGGCGGTGACTAGTGGGGTACCACAGGGATCAGTGCTTGGGCCCCAGCTATTCACAATATATATCAATGATTAGGATGAGGGAACCAACTGTAATATTTCCAAGTTTGCTGACGACACGAAACTAGGTGGGATTGTAAGTTGTAAGGAGGATGCAAAGAGGCTTCAAGGCGATTTAGACAAGTTGAGTGAGTGGGCTAATACACGGCAGATGCACTATAACGTGGATAAATGTGAAGTTATCCACTTCGGTAGGAAAAATAGAAAGGCAGAGTATTATTTAAATGGTGATAGATTGGGAAATGTTGATGTACAAAGGGACCTGGATGTCCTTGTACACCAGTCACTGAAAGCAGGTGTAGCAAGCAGTTAGGAAGGCAAATGGTATGTTGGTCTTCATTGCAAGAGGATTTGAGTACAGGAGTAAGGATGTCTTACTACAGTTATATAGGGCCTTGGTGAGACCACATCTGGAGTACTGTGTGCAGTTTTGGTCTCCTTACCTAAGAAAGAATATACTTGCCATAGAGGGAGTGCAGCGAAGGTTCACCAGACTGATTCCTGGAATGGCAAGATTGTCGTATGAGGAGAGATTGGGTCGACTTGGCCTGTATTCACTAGAGTTTAGAAGAATGAGAGGGGATCTCACTGAAACATATAAAATTCTGACAGGGCTAGACAGACTGGATGCAGGGAGGATATTTCCCCTGGCTGGGGGGTCTAGAATGAGGGGTCACAGTCTCAGGATATGGGGTAGGACATTTAGGACTGAGATGAGGAGAAATTTCTTCACTCAGAGGGTGGTGAACCTGTGGAATTCTCTACCACAGAAGGCTGTGGAGGCCAAGTCACTGAATATATTTAAGAAGGAGATAGATAGATTTCTAGACACAAAAGGCATCAAGGGGTATGGGGAGAGAGCAGGAATATGGAATTGAGAAAGAGGATCAGCCATGATCATATTGAATGGCGGAGCAGGCTCGAAGGGCCGCAAGGCTTACTCCTGCTCCTATTTTTCTATGTTTCTAATACACCTACACATCAAATAAAAAAAACCATTACATATTTGAAATTAATTAAAATGCCATTTAATTAAATATTGAAAACTAAAAGTTTTGAAAAATAAATTTAAATGTTTTAAAGGGGCTAAAAACAACCGTACCTTATTGCACAGGTTTTATTTTTATGTTCATTTAAACTCTTGTGTTGGCCTTACGTCTGCTCTTACCAAGCGTAAGAATTTCACGGGCATTCGCTGGGCAGTAGTTGAGCAAATAGTGCAACTCTCCGCCCGCGGATGTCCATTTCCCGGGGATGGCTTCGCGCGGGAAAACCCAGAACTTGTGCGGCCTTTACGGGTGCGTACGTACAATTACGAGCCATTAATTTATTTGTTGTAAAAAATATTGGAGATAGGAGAAAAGGGTGTTTGACTGGGTGGGGCGGTTAGAGTCAGGAGCACGTGTGTGATGAAACCTCCGGGAATATGTCCAACCAGATTTGACAACCTTAGTTGGGACTTGCCCCTGTAGTGTATGTAACCTGTACCACCTTAAGAGGATACCTTAAGGCGATGGACTACTTTTTGATGGCTCCTGTACATTGTAGTACCGGTGGTGACCACACCGGTATATAAACCCTGTGGAGCAAAGTGTATTCCAGTTCAGCCCTGACCCTCAGTTACTAAAGACCTGTTTAAGTATTTCTGTTGTCTGTGTCCAGTTATTCAGCATAACTACATTTGAAAGCACAGACTCAACAGCCCCCACCCCTTCTCACCCAAGGAATGTTAAGTGGTGCAGGAGAAGATGAAAGGAGTGGAAGAAAAAAAAGTGGGGTAAAAAAAAAAGTGTGAATTGATGCAAATATAAATGCTGGCTGTATATAACACAGCTACACTCATGGCTAGCTTTGATTATCCAGCATCCAATGTTAGAACCGATGTCAAAAATTGGCAATAACTAGGGAAAGGTCAGACAAGCACACACAAGGTTACCATTACAAACGGGAGCTGCTGGAAACGCACAGTGGATGGATCAATATCCAAAAGAGAAAGGTCGGTTAACATTTTGGGTGTCACCCGTTATCAGAACTGGGATAGTTCAGGCTGGATAAGCAGGACTGAAAATGACAAGTCAGATCATGTCTAAGAAGTAAAGAGACACGGGGAGAATGGCTGGAAGTCAAGAGTTCACGTATGCTAACTACTTTGACAGCTCCTGAATGCTGGAAAGAGATATAACGTGATTTACACGATACAAATGTCAGATAGACTGCGTACTTTAGTGTTGTTCTGAGGGACTGCTGCATTGTGAGATGTGCTGGCCTTCAGATGAGGCTGTAATACCTCACGATTGTTAGAAACAATTATATTTTTCAGAGCATAATTTGTGCCATTTGTTGTGAAGGTGTCACAGTGCTGGTGAAGTTCAAGAACTCGAACCATTGATCTTTGCTTTTCAGCCGTGGTTTGCTGTCAGTCATGGAACTGGAGCCCAAGGTTACACGGTGGAGGTCACTCTCATTACACTCTTGTGTAAACTATAGCTTCAAGCAATTGACCTCGGGAGAGCAAAGTTCCAGCAGATCTCCTGAGGCGTTGCTCGTGGTGAATCAGCGATTACACTGCTGATGGGGTGTGGAAGTGGCAGAAGGACGCACATCTCCGCTGAAAGAATTTGGAAAAAAATGCGCAGGAGATTTCCTCAAGAGATGTTTTTTGATGGGAAACATTGGCCTGGAATTTGTGGTCCTGACGACGGCAAACTGGCAGCGTTTGCGTCATTTCGTCTTTGAAACTTCAGGATTTAGCGCAGACTAACGTGGAAATCCTGAAGTTGCGGTCTGTCATTCGCTGCTCCCCTACAGGCTGCGCTGTGGACCGCCTCCCCCCGCCCCCCCCCCCCCCCTCACCACCCACAGAGTCGGCAATCAGTGAAATCTCTCGAATCAGGAAAACTTCGGCTCCTCACGCTGTTAAATTCCCCACTAAAAGTTAGACCCAAAGGGATTAGGTGTAACTGGGGGTTTTAACACCGCAGTGACTGCAGAACCAGGGGCCACAGTCTAAAAATAGCGGGCAAATCATTTAAAACAGAGATGAGGAAGAATTTCTACACTCAAAGAGTGGTGAGCCTGTGGAATTCCCTGCCACAGAGGGCTGTGAAGGCTAATTCAATAAATATTTTCAAGAGAGAATTGGATATATTTCTGAAGGCTAAGGGGATTAAGGGTTACGGAGAAAAGGCGGGGACGGGGTACTGAACTGGTAAGATCAGCTATGATCTCAGACGAAGATCAGCCATGATCTCATTGAATGGCGGAGCAGGCTCGAAGGGCCGAATGGCCTACTCCTGTTCCTATCTCTATGTTTCTATGTTATGGCCCCCCCCGAAAAACTAACTTTCATTTTGTGCAGTGTCAAATTTGTCCATTTTAATAAAAATTTAAATTTTTAAGAAACTGCATTGTGATCGGCTGCTTGGATAGCTTGCTGTCGTCAGAGCAGCTCGCACTAGGGGATCCCCGCTATACTCGGTCGATTTGAACTACGCGTCGGAAAACCCAAACTTCTGGACACAGAGATCACAAGATCTTCGTGCGAAGCTTACGTCAGGGCCGGCGGTGAACGGGGCCAATAATGTTTTCCTTAGCCATTGCAACCTTCGTGAACCAGAAAAAACAAATAGTACAAAGTAAGAAGTGATTTCTGTTACAGTAGGCAGGTCACACATTAATATGTGGATGGAAATATGGATGTTTATTGTTAAAGCTTTTAATAGTCCAGCATCGTTGAGAGCTCCAATGTAATCTCATCCGGTATTAAGTAATTATTGTGCAAGTTTAGCCAACAATAATATGGTAACGCGCTGCGTTCTTTTCCCAGCCGCGGGGTGTTATTAACAAGGGTAACGCTATCAGAATAATCACCGCTAATGAACTTGTCATATTCCTTATCTCAACATACGGACAGGATTATCTCAAAGATTCCAACTCCCACTCGACTGAGCAGGGTTTTACTCAAGTGTCTGTTGTGACAGAACATGACACCAAGGCCAGCGATTGACCTCAGCATCATCCAGCTCAGCAGAGGCTTATTCTGCAACACGTGGGCTCAGAGTTAATCTCTTGCTATTTAGTTTCCTTGCATGATAAGATCACTACTAGACAATTACCCTTTGATGTACTGGTGCGGTGTAGTATTTCACATCACAGCAACATAAGGCACAGGGATTATTTTAGATAAATCAAGAAATAGCGATTAGCTTGCTGAGGAAAGTGAGTGTGTGCGTGTGTGTGTGGTGGTGGTGGGCGGGGTGCGATGAGAAATAAGATAACATTCTATAGAGTGAACACACTGGCTTGGATTTTGCATTGCGAGTAACAGTGAGGCTAACAGCGTTCACCATTAGTATGGAGTAAATCGGACAGCAACCTCCAGAGTCCACACAAGCGCAGTTAAGCACAGAAATACAGAGGTTGCGGTCCTAGTTACCCTGCTCCTCCACAGACTCGCCAATAGACTCACCATTGAAATCAATGTAAGGGTGTGACATTGCAGTCCCTACCCATGAGTTGCCAACTAAACATACCAGAAAAAGTTAGGGCTGGTGTATTCAGGTGTTAAGTGAATTTTTAACAGCGTGATCAGTAATAATTATTGCCAAACAACCTCTCTGGCCCTGAAAATTTAATTTTACAAACGTGGAGTCTCATTCCTTCAGAATTTAATTAGTGTTGGAGAATTTAAATTTTTTTTTTTTAATTTACTTTTTCTGTCTCTTTTAATCCAATTAATCCCATCTTTCTTTCCCAATTTTTATTTCACTTTCTGTGCATGATTTAAATCTAATTTATACTTCCTGGTTTAGGCTCAATGAGGATTCTTCAATCTGATTGGTTGAAGAGCCTCGCTGTTGCTTTTTCCTGCTCACACACGCCACAGATCCCCTGTAGAGGGCACCGCGCTGGATCAGATGCCCAATGACAGCAAGTCTCTGCTCAAAAGCCCGCAAAAACTCTGTGGGCAGCTGACAGCGTAGTGACCGGCGAGCGCTGTTCCTTTGCAGCTGACTGCAAAATCCGGGCCACTAAAGAGATGAAGAGGGAAAGCGAGCTAGAGTAATGATTCTCCCAGTTTCTCCGTCTCTGCTGCATCTGCTCCGACGATGCCACCTTCCATACCAGTGCTTCCGACATGTCTTCCTTTTTCCTCAACCGAGGATTCCCCTCTACTGTGGTTGACACGGCCCTCGACCGGGTCCATTCTATTTCCCGCACTTCAGCCCTCACCCCGCCCCTCCCTCCCGGAACCACAATAGAGTTCCCCTTGTCCTCACCTTTCACCCCACCAGCCTCCACATTCAACGGATCATCCTCCACCATTTCCGCCACCTCCAACGTGATCCCACCACCAAACGCATCTTCCCCTCCCCTCCCTTTTCAGCATTCCATAGGGACTGCTCCCTCCGCGACACCCTAGTCCACTCCTCTATCACCCCCAGCACCCCTTCCCCTTCGCCCGGCACCTGCCCGTGCAAGCGCAGGAGATGTAACACCTGCCCTTATACCTCCCCCCTTCCCACTGTCCAGGGCCCCAAACACCCCTTCCAGGTGAAACAGCAATTTACTTGTACTTCCTGCAATCTAGTATACTGTATTTGCTGCTCACGATGTGGTCTTCTCTACATTGGGGAGACCAAACGCAGATTGGGTGACCGCTTTGCGGAACACCTCCATTCAGTCCGTAAGGGGGACCCCGAGCTTCCGGTTGCCTGTCATTTCAATTCACCGCCCCATTCCCACTCAGACCTCACCGTCCGCGGCCTCTTGCATTGTTCCACGGAAGCTCAGCGTAAGCTCGAGGAACAGCACCTCACCTTCCGATTAGGCACTTTACAGCCTTCTGGGCTCAATATCGAGTTCAACAATTTCAGATCATAACCTCGGCCCCTATTATATTTTTATATTTTTTATCCACACTTTTGGTTTGTGCCTTTTCCTTTTTTTTCTCTCCCACATGGCAGCTGTCTCTCACTCTGCCAGCGTATTTCACACTTCATCTAGAGCCGTCTTTTGTTTCTTAATCTGTCCTATTACCATCTCGTCTCGCCTTGAATATCTTTATTTCTCACAGACCTTCCCTTTTGTTCTTTCATCCCCTCCCCCATTTCCCAGCCCCCAAACTTGCTTTTTCATCTGTTTCATTTCCTGATTTTTTCTCAGTCCTGACGAAGGGTCTTCGACCTGAAACGTTGACTCTGTTTCTCTCTCCACGGATGTTGCCTGGCCTGGCTTTTCTGTTGTCATTTTAGAGTAATGAGGGGTTTGGCCACCACCTCGGGACACTTTCTTGGGATTAGCAGTATCTATCAGTAATTTGCACAAGTGTTTCTTCAAGAAATTTGCACCCATCCTGGCACAAATAACTTGTGCTGTAATCTCAAGCAGTGGGGGGGGGGGGGTGGGGGGGAGTTGGTAGAGTGATTTAACCTTTGATCAGGACAGTGATGGCTAATCACACGGCAGCAATTTCATCTGCGATCGTTTATAGGTTTGGATGAAGGAAGCTCTACCGCTCATTTCATCTCACCTATCCAGAATGCTAAGACTGCCACACTGTAGCACCTTGCTGTTTCTTAAATGACTCCGGTGTCCTGGGCTCAATTATTCTTCCTGCCAACCTGTTCCAGCTCTTGATCACCATCAATATTTCCTGGATGTCTGTCCAGGATGTTTGCACTTCACTGCCCTGATTCTGCCCCCTTTCTTTACCGCTGCCCTGGAATACCTGATAGTATTGTTCTGGGTTTACTTTCCCTCACCCATATATGCTTCTCTACGGTTCCCTCTGACGCATTTTTCTCATCAAGTTGTCCCTCACGGCTTGCCTCTCTCGCACCTGGAATCAGCCTCATTGTTCTCTGAGGCACTGCCTCCGGGGCCTCACTGGCCCCCTCATACCACAGTGATCAGAACTATCGGCCGAACCAGATCATTGCACAGCTTCTGCGTGACCTCTAGCGAGCTGGATCTCCTGCGCTTTCTCCAGCTGGACTAATTTCACAAAAATACTTTGGGTCGCACCGTCACTGTAATGTCACTTCAGGAAAGAGAAACAATCTGAATCACAATGAAAAGGCCTGAAAGCCATCATTTGATTTTCTTGTGTGATGTGGTTTTAATGCATGGTTTGGGTCACAGCAGCTACCTGCTACAGTGTCATTTTATATGTACACGAGTCGATCTCTTGTGGCGTCGCATATAGGCCGTCAAGATAAGGGTCGCCAGGCCTCCAAGATTGCCCTGGAGTCTCCAGGAATTAAAGACTATTCTCCAGGACATTGCTGCGAGCAATGAAGGAGAAACATCGTATGGGCATTAAAAAAATTGTGTTTTTTAAAAGAAAAAATCTTTGAATACTATGGTTTCCTAGCCATAAAAAATACTGGACGTTCACCCATCACCCTAAGGCTAAAGGGATCAAGGGATATGGGGAGAAGGCAGGGACAGGGTACTGAGTTTGGATGATCAGCCATGATCTCGTTGAATGGCGGAGTAGGCTCGAGGGGCCGAATGGCCTACTCCTGCTCCTATCTTCTATGTTTCTATGTTTCACCCCTGTGCTCGCTGACCTACATTGGCTCCCAGTTAAGCAACGACTTGATTTCAAAATTTTCATCCTTGTTTTCAAATCCCTCCATGGCCTCGTCCCTCCCTATCTCTGTAATCTACTTCCTATCTCTGTGTCCTAGGTCCAACCATCTTCAGCTGCTTCATCAATGACCTTCCCTCCATCATAAGGTCAGAAGTGGGGATGTTCGCTGATGACTGCACAGTGTTCAGTGCCATTCACAACTCCTCAGATAATGAAGCAGTCCATACCCACAAGCAGCAAGACCTGGACGACATTCAGGCTTGGGCTGATAAGTGGCAAGTAATGTTCACGCCACACAAGTGCCAGGCAATGACTGTCTCTAACAAGCGAGAGTCTAACCACCGCCCCTTGACATTCAACAGTATTACCATCACCGAATCCCCCACCATCAACATCCTGGGGGTCACCATTGACCAGAAACTTAACTGGACCAGCCACATAAATACTGTGGCTACAAGAGCAGGTGAGAGGCTAGGCATTCTGCGGCAAGTGTCTCACCTTCTGACTCCCCAAAGCCTTTCTATTACCTACAAGGCACAATTCAGGAGTGCGCTGGAATACTCTCCACTTACCTGGATGAGTGCAGCTCCAACAACACTCAAGATGCTCGACACCATCCAGGACAAAGCAGCCTGCTTGATTGGCACCCCATCCACCGCATTAAACATTCACTCCCTCCACCACCGGCGTACCGCGGCTGCAGTGTGTACCAACTACAAGATGCACTGCAGCAACTCGCCAAATCTTCTTCGGCAGCACCTCCCAAACCCGCGACCTCTACCACCTAGAAGGACAAGGGCATCAGGCGCATGGGAACACCACCAGCTCCAATTTCCCCTCCAAGTCACACACCATCCTGACTTGGAAGTATATCGTCGTTCCTTCATCGTCGCTGGGTCAAAATCCTGGAACTCCCTCCCTAACAGCACTATGGGAGTACCTTCACCACACGGTCTGCAGCGGTTCAAGAAGGCAGCTCACCACCACCTTCTCAAGGGCAATTAGGGATGGGCAATAAATGCTGGCCTTGCCAGCGACGCCCACATCCCATGAACGAATAATAAAAAAATCTCCTCCAGCCACACAACCCCTCGAGATATCTGCACTCCTCTAATTCTGCCCTCTTGAGCATCCCTGACTATAATCGCTCAACCATTGGTGGCCGTGCCTTCAGCTGCCTAGGCCCTAAGCTCTGGAATTTCCTGCCTAAAACTCTCCGCCTCCCTACCTCTCTTTCCTCCTTTAAGATGCTCCTTAAAACCTACCTCTTTGACTAAGGTCATCTGCCCGAATTTCTCCTTATGTGGCTCGGTGTCAAATTTTTTGTCTTTAATACTCCTGTGAAGCGCCTTGGGACGTTTTACTATGTTAAAGGCGCTATATAAATACAAGTTGTTGTTGTTGAAAATAAGGGCCGTTTTACTGTCAGTCAAGAATCATCCAATCGGGTAATGACGAGTCTATTCTCTTTCCGATTGGCCGCGGGATGTCAGGGGAACGGCGAGTATGAGCGTGTTGGGCGACCAATGGCAGGAGTGTGGGTGCAGGGCGGTTGGAGGCAGGAGGCCATGTGATGACACCTCCAAGAATATATCCAACAGGAGCTGACAACCCTACGGCAAGACTGAGTGTAGTGTTCAGGTGAAACGGAGTTAGAAGGCGGGGTGGGGGGGGGAGTAATTTTGCCGCAGACATGAGGGGGTGAATTTCCGTTTAGGCCGTATATCCGGGGTTTCCGCGGATCTTCCACTGAAGTTACATAGGGCGAGCGGAGAGAACCCCCGTAGAAATTCATCCCCCTCCACTCCCGGCCTGTGCTTCAGATGTCCTGCTCTGTTACAGGTGCAAAACAATCTCAAACAAAGAGAAAGAAAGCCTGGCATTTACAAGCAGCAGCATCAACTGGATTACTGGAGGGGGATGTCAGCAGCGGCTTTAAAGGGACAGGCCAGGGAGATCTGCTGGCATTGAATAATTTTACATAGCTATTGTAACTGAAAATGCCACTTGTAGCTTTCAGCTGCATTTTGTTCACCTATTCTAAAAATTCACAAATAAGTGTTTTTAAAAAAGTATCAGGTGAAGCGCCAGGACTGAATACCTTCGACGATCTCTCTGTTTTGTTAAGTCTCACCCAGTGACAGGCTGGTGCTGGTGCTGCTTTATGCCATCTTTTGTAGTGTCTGCTGTGGTTCAATTGGTAGCACCCTCTCCTTCTGAGTTTGTGAAGGTGGTGGGTTCAAGTCCTCCTCCAGAGACTTGAGTGTGAGCTAGTTCTGGCTGACACTTTGGTGCCGCACTGTCGGAGGTGCCGTCTTTCAGATGAGACGTTAAACCGAGGCCCCGTCTGCTCTCTCAGGTGGACGTAAAAGCTCCCATGACACGATTTCGAAGAAGAGCAGGGGAGTTCTCCCTGGTGTCCTGGCCAATATTTATACCTCAACCAACATCACAAAAAACAGATTATCTGGGTCAATATCACATTGCTGTTTGTGGGAGCTTGCTGTGCGCAAATTGGCTGCTGCGTTTCCCACATTACAACAGTGACTCCACTTCAAAAAAGTACTTAATTGGCTGTAAAGTGCTTTGGGATACCCAGTGGCCATGAAAAGCGCTACATAAATGCAAGTTTTTCTTCTTTCTTTTCTTGGTTTTATGAGGTGCTATATTTGTTAAGCAGATGGTTGTGAATTCTGAATCTTCCATTAAGCTTATGCTGCAGAATTGGGTTATCTATTTACAGTAGATGTTCAGTAGCAGTCAGCTACATCGGAGTCCATCCCATATTGGGTACTGGATGCCGAGTCAGCAGATCATCTTTTGGTGCAGTCGGGAGGATTTCTCCTCCTTTTTCATTTATTCACGGTTTTAATACTTTTATAGCTATCGCCCGAATAGTAAACTTCTCAGTGGGCCTTGCATCCCTGGAGCCCTTCATTTGGCCAACTGAATGCAGCGGAGCTTACGTTAGCTGTAAGGTAGTACGTTGTTATTACAGCAGAGGGCGACAGTGCTGCTTCTCAGCATTTGTTGGCGACTGAGTAAAAGTTTTGAGATCAGGAAATGGGGGTCTACTTAGGTAGTGTTACCTCCTTTGTAAATTTAGGTCAGGTAAGCAATTAGTACAATCAGTCGTAGATCACAGTTGGTTGACTGCAGTCTTTCCCACTGTTTCATGCTCCCCACACCGTAACTGCCAACAGTAAGCAAGTTATGTGAGAGCCATCTTGTGGTTATCATAGGTAGAGCTGGTCTGACCAACCCTGATTGTAGTATCGGAGTATCTCCATGAGAATTTACAGAGCCAGAAACAAATCAATCTTTCACTCTCTTTTTTCTTTTTCTTTCTTTCACTCTCTCGCTTTCTTTCTCTCTTTTTCTCTCTCACTTTCTTTCTCTCTCTCACTTTCTTTCTCTCTTTTTCTCTCTCTCTCTTTCTTTCTTTCTCTCTCTCGCTTTCTTTCATTCTCTCTTTCTCTCGCTTTCTTTCATTCTCTCTTTCTCTCTCTCGCTTTCTTTCATTCTCTCTTTCTCTCTCTCGCTTTCTTTCATTCTCTCTTTCTTTCTCTCTCGCTTTCTTTCATTCTCTCTCTCTCTCGCTTTCTTTCATTCTCTCTCTCGCTTTCTTTCATTTTCTCTCTCGCTTTCTTTCATTCTCTCTTTCTTTCTCTCGCTTTCTTTCATTCTCTTTCTTTCTCTCTCTCGCTTTCTTTCATTCTCTCCTTTCTTTCTCTCGCTTTCTTTCATTCTCTCTTTCTCTCTCTCGCTTTCTTTCATTCTCTTTCTTTCTCTCACTTTCTTTCTTTCTCTCTTTCTTTCTCTCTTTCTCGCTTTCTCTCTTTCTTTCTCTCTTTCTCGCTTTCTCTCTTTCTTTCTCTCTTTCTCGCTTTCTTTCTTTCTCTTTCTCCTTCCCTCCCTCCCAGATCCTACGTTCAATCTCGTGTATGTGCTAAGGTAGCCAGTCACAGCCAGGACAGTGGTAGGGGTGGTACAACTGGCTTCCATAGTGACTGTGTCGGGAAGCCCGGAAGTACGGGTTTTCCTCATTACCCGATTACCGTTTTTGGAATCCATTTCCCGGTTGCAGCCAGCCAGATTGAGAGTCCAAGCCTGATCCACTCTTCATTAACTTTCAGTGGGGGCTGTGGGAAAGCCAATCAAGAGAAGGAACTCTTGACTGATTCTCCCCCCCCCGAGCTTGAGGCACTGAGCCCAGTTGTAGCGCTCAAGCCTCAGCTAACACAGGCAATTGAATCCGTGATCTTCACGGTCTGTCGGCCTTTATTGGTCCACCTGGGGAAAAGTGACAAAACAATCTTAGTTGAGAAAAATAACTCTAATGAAATCAATATATAAGTATTATTACATTGTCAATTTATAGAGGATATCCTATGGGGACTGGTGTGATATGCTCTTTATATGAAAGACCATTGACTATTTATAGAGCTCATGATCCCATTTCACATGATTGACCCAATTGTTTGAGTGTTATTCGATGGGCTTCATTTATAAAAACAGTGCATTCCCAGTACCCATAAAAAAAAACTTGCATTTATATAGCGCCTTTCTCCACCACCGGACATCCCAAAGTGCTTCACAGTCAATGAAGTACTTTGTGAAGTGTAATCACTGCTGTACTGTAGGAAACGGGCAGCCAATTTGCGCACAGCAAGCTCCCACAAACAGCAATGTGATAATGACCAGCTAATCTGTTTTTTAGTGATGTTGGTTGAGGGATAAATATTGGCCAGGACACCGGGGAGAACTCCCCTACTCTTCTTCGAAATAGTGCCATGGGAGCTTTTACGTCCACCTGAGGGAGAGCAGACAGAGCCTCAATTTAACATCTCATCCGACAGATAGGCGCCTACCGACAGTGCGGCACTCCCTCAGTACCGCACTGGAGTGTCAGCCTAGATTTTTATGCTCAGTGTCTCATTGAGTGGGACTATGAACCCACAACCTTCTGACTCTCGAGGCGAGAGTGCTACCCACTGAGCCACGGCTGACACACCAGGGGATAGCCTCTAAAAATGCTATTTTTCTCCTGTTGATTTGAAGCTGATGGGCAAAGAAGGAACAACGAGAAACATTGTTTGAGCTACTATATGTTCCAGGAATCAGGAGGATGTCACAATCAAGGCACAATTACTGGTGGAATGTGAAGTTTTAAATCCACAAACAAGTAGATCTCCGCTGGCATTTCTCCAGGGTAGTCAGGGACCTGGGGTCTGCCGTGATTTCTCCCTCGGGTCTGCTTTGAGCCCTGGGAGCCCCTGTTCCTGCTCTGAAGCCGCAGACCTCACTACAGTCCCAACTCGGACACTGGCAATGCTCTTGCGAGTGCACCCAGGCACCTCAATCTGTGTGGATGAAGGAAAGGCACGCAACCGATGAGGAAGGAAGACATCTCCGAGCCCAATCTGGAAAAAGCAGCTTCTGATGTAGACTGTATCTTTCAGGGCGATCACACCACAACAAAAAACAAAAGAGTGGAGGGAAGATTTTCCGTGCTTTTGCTGCTCGTGTGGAGCACGCTTCTTGGAATTGCAAATCCCCAGCCCACGATTTTCTGTCCATTCAATTTAATGGATGGAAAATTATGGTCTGGGTGTCCGCCATTTCCTGCTGTGTGGTCCCACTGTAAGCCAGGAGCGCCAAAGCAGAAAATCTCGCCTTTATTGGAAAGCTTTAGACTGATTGTAGGCTGTGTGCACGTGACAGAATTGACAGGTGAGCATGTGATTCACGTCAACCCCACTACCTTCAGGTTTGCTGAAGCGTTCTTGCAAGCTCGACGACCTTATTCAGATGATTTAGAGAAGGTACGATAGCAAAATACTGCAGATGCTGGAAATCCGAAATAACAACAGAAAATGCTGGAAAAACTCAGCAGGCCAGGCAACATCCGTGGAGAGAAAATAGAGTCGACGTTTCGGGTCAAACCCTTTTTCAAAACTGGAAAGGAAATGAAATAGATCTAAAGGAGAGCTGGGGAGGGAACAAAAGAAGTGAAGAGACATTAAGAGGTATTCAAAACGAGACGAGATGGTGATAGGACTAGTAAAGAGACAAAAGACAGCTCAGATTAGGTGTGAAATGTACTGGCAGGGTGAGAGACAGCTGCCATGTAAAAAAAAGAGGAAAGGGGGGGAGGGAAAACCCAAAACAAAGGGACGGGGAGAAAAAAATATATATAAGTAAAAATGTAATAGGGGCCGAGGTTATGATCTGAAATTGTTGAACTCGATATTGAGTCCGGAAGGCTGCAAAGTGCCTAATCGGAAGATGAGGTGCTGTTCCTCGAGCTTACGCTGAGCTTCCGTGGAACAATGCAAGAGCCCGAGTACGGTGAGGTCCGAGTGGGAATGGAGCGGTGAATTAAAATGACAGGCGACCGGAAGCTCGGGGTCATCTTTACGGACTGAACAGAGGTGTTCTGCAAAGCGGTTACCCAATCTGCATTAGGTCTCCCCAGTGTAGAGGAGACCACATCGTGAGCAGCGAATACAGTATACTAGATTGCAAGAAGTACAAGTAAATCGCTGTTTCACCTGGAAGGGGTGTTTGGGGCCCTGGACAGTGGGAAGGGGGGAGGTATAGGGGCAAGTGTTACATCTCCTGCGCTTGCACGGGAAGGTGCCAGGCAAAGGGGAAGGGGTGCTGGGGGTGATAGAGGAGTGGACTAGGGTGTCTCGGAGGGAGCGGTCTGTAGTGTATGTAACGTTCCACCTTTAAGAGAACTATTTTAAGGGTTGCACTACTTTATCTTGGCTACTGTATACTGTAATACCGGTGGTGACACACCGGTATATAAGTGCTGTGTAAGGATTTATTGGGCAGTTCCGCCCTGACCTTCAACCAGTAAAGTCCTGTTAAAGTTTACTCTTGTGGTCTGTGTAGTAATTCGCAATATAACACACAGACTTAACAGTGGCGACGAGTTCGATCTTACCCTGCGGCAGAGATACATCCGAAGCAGTTAACGGGCGTCGAGAAGAGGCATCCGCCCTCGTCATTTTGCTGAGAGAAGACTCGAGTCTGCAGAGCAAGGAAGAAGGAAGAATTCTGACACGAAGCCTTCCATCAGCAACAGGCAGTGATCGTCCCTTCTATCACGGTGGTGGGTGAGCCGATCAGCGACGAAAAGCAAGTCGGCCACGTTGACTGTGAGTAGGGGGGAAAATAAAAAAAACGGAGGATATAAGGGCGGAGAACTCGACCACGGCCGGGGAAAGGAGCCGGACAGAAGTCGGGGCCAGAGGCGCTGAGACTGGGGCAGCGTAGGGCACGGCAGCCGCGGTGCAGGCAAACGCAGCCGGTGTGAGAGACCGGGCTACAAGCGGGAACGCAGCCGGTGTGAGAGACCGGGCACAAGCGGGCTGGGAGACGCAACAGCATTGAGAGACAGCTCGACCGCGACAGGGGAAAAAGGCCGGGCACCTACTGAGGCCGCGAGGCGCTGCGACCGGGATCGTAAGGCGCGGGAGGTAATAAAAAAAAAGAAACCGCGGAGAACTCAGCCGCAGCCGGGGGAGGAAAGGACCGGACTGCGAGAGGGGCTGGGAGGCGCGATTGAAAACCGCTGAGGGACAGACAGAGCCCGAGTGAGCGGGAGAGACAGAGCCCGAGCGAGCGGGAGAGCGAGGGAGACCGAGCGAGTGAGGGAGAACGAGACCGTTCGAGCAAGGGAGAACGAGACCGAGCGAGCGAGGGAGACCGTGCGAGCGCGGGAAACCGCCATTTTTGGAGGCGGGGAAGAAGACAAGCGCGGGAAACCGCCGTTGTTGTTTCTCAAAAAGATTGCGAAGATGCCTAAGCGTGGTAACACCAACGATTTCGATCCCGAGGTGGAAGAGTGGGCCACGTATGTAGAACGCATAGAGATATATTGTAAGGCAAATGAAATATCAAATGATGATAAAGCACTAACCTTACTAAACTCAATGGGTGCGAAGACATACGGGCTATTGAAGCATCTTCTATCACCAGCTAAACCGGCGGATCAGACTTTCGCTAATATTGTTGCTGTCCTGAAGGATCATTTGAACCCCACACCGCTGATGTTGGCGGAACGATTTAAATTTTATGCGAGAACGCAACTGAAAGAGGAAGGCAACGCGGAATACATGGTTGAACGGCGTAGGCTAGCGAAATACTGTCAGTTTGGGGAAAATCTGACAGAGGCACTGAGAGACAAGTTCGTGTGTGGGTTGTCGAAGGAAGGAACACAAAAGCGACTGCTCGAAGAGAATGATCTTACACTTGATAAGGCGGTCACTATTGCAGCATCGCACGAAGCCGCAGTGAGAGGCACTGCGGAAATGCAGCTGAAGACAGCGGTACTCAGCGTAGATCAAATGGCTTCGGGTACAACGAAATGTTATCGTTGTTGGGAGACAACACACGATCAGAACCAATGCTGGTTTAAAAACCAGGAATGTAGGAAATGTGGCAAGCTTGGTCACATAGCTAAAGTATGCCGGTCAGGAAAGAAGACCAGCAACAAAAAGTCACCGCAGAAAAAGTACAGAAAGGTACATAAGGTGGCTGTGAAGAGTTCGGATGAACAGAATTCGGACTCAGACTCCAACAGCAAGGAACTGGGTAGTCTGAGAATTCACAATGTGAGTAAGGAAACTGACCGACAAACTATCTGGGTCACACTGCAGATTGCAGAAGTCCAAGTGAAGATGGAATTGGACACCGGATCGGCATTGACGGTCATGAATAAGCAAGATTACAAAAAGTTATTCAAACATATTCCCCTACGGGACACGAAGATAGTATTGCAGACATACATGGGGCAAAAAGTATACCCCATCGGAAAGATAAAAGTCAAGGTGAGACACAAGGGCAAAGAACACCAAGGAATGGACATATATGTACTACCCGAGGGAGGTCCACCACTTCTGGGACGGGAGTGGATCAGGAAAATAAATATGGACTGGCACTCCCTAAACGCAATAACGGTAGATTCCGGAAAGAAAGATGTCAAACCTGAACGATTGTCCAGAATATTGGATGAGGCTAAAGAGGTATTCCAACAGGGACTGGGAATACTGAGAGGAATTAAGGCGAAAATCAAGATTGCAGAACATGCAAACCCAACATTTTTCAAAGCCAGATCGGTACCTTACGCAATACGACCTGCTGTGGAGGCTGAACTGGAAGAGCTTGAACGTTCAGGGGTACTGTCTAAGGTGGACTGGAGTGAGTGGGCCACACCCATTGTTCCCGTCATGAAGCCTTCATCGAGTAACAAGCCAGGGGAACCGGGAAAGGTCCGCATCTGCGGAGACTTCAAGATCACAGTTAATCCGGTGCTTCACACGGTACAATATCCGCTTCCGCGGATTGAGGATATCTTTGCTTCATTGTCTGGCGGGAAACACTTCACCAAGATAGACCTGGCGCAAGCGTACTTACAGATGGAAGTTGAGGAAGAGTCGCGCCAATATCTCACAATCAACACGCACAGAGGCTTGTACCGATATAATAGACTGGTTTTTGGAGTGGCTTCGGCTCCAGCAATTTGGCAGAGGGCCATGGAGCAGGTCTTACAGGGAATTCCAAGCACTCAGTGTTACTTGGACGATATCCTGATTACAGGAGAGGACGAGGAGGAACACCTCGCAAATTTGAAACTGGTGCTCACCGGGTTGAAGGAATATGGCCTTCGAGTTAATCGCCAGAAATGTGAGTTCTTCCAGAAACGGATCTCGTACTGTGGTCATGTCATTGACCAAGAGGGGCTGCACAAGTCACCTGACAAGATCGAAGCTGTCGTGAAGGCCCCCGCTCCGGAAAAAGTATCCCAGTTGAGGTCGTTTCTGGGGTTGATTAACTATTACCATAAGTTTCTGCCAAATCTATCCATGGTGCTGCACCCGCTGAATGCTCTGTTGCGGAAAGAAGTACCATGGAAGTGGAGCGAGGACTGTAAGAAGGCCTTTTGCAAAAGCAAGGCATTGATCACCTCTGAGGAAGTGTTGGCTCACTTCAACCCAACGCTACCTCTTCGTCTAGCTTGTGATGCTTCCCCTTATGGTATTGGAGCAGTACTCTCACACAAGTTGCCAAATGGCTCGGAAAGGCCAGTCGCATTTGCATCCAGATCATTGACCTCCGCTGAGCGCAACTATGCTCAGATAGATAGGGAGGCTCTCAGCCTTGTGTGGGGAGTGAAGAAATTCAATCATTACCTGCAGGGCAAGAAGTTTACACTGCTGACAGACCACCAGCCGTTGGTATCCATATTCAACCCTAACAAGGCCGTTTCTACTATGACAGCGCAAAGGCTACAGAGGTGGTCCATTTTCCTAGGGGCACACCAATATGACATCGAATACAAAGGGTCCAAACAGCATGGGAATGCTGACGGGTTATCGCGCCTACCGTTGCCAACGGTAGAAGAGGCGCCTACAGTGGACCCAGTGGAGATGTTCCACTCAACCATAGTGGAATGTCTACCAGTAACAAATTCTAAAATCGAAAAGGAAACAAGAAATGACCCGACTCTCTCACGAGTCTACGATTTAACGGTGAAGGGATGGCCAGCACATGGTGAACCAATGTTGCCAGCATTTTCGCAAAGAAGAGAACAGCTGTCAGTGTGCCGAGGAACTTTGATGTGTGGATCCAGAGTGGTGATTCCACCCAAACTCCAGCATAAAGTGCTAAAGGAGCTTCACGAGGGGCATCTGGGTGGAGTGAAAATGAAGAACCTAGCCAGAGCGTTTGTGTGGTGGCCAGGTATCGATGGAGACATCGAAGAAATGACCAAGAGCTGTCTGGGATGCCAGAAGGTCCAAAACGCCCCACCACAAGCTCCTCTGCATCCATGGGAGTGGCCCTCATCTCCATGGCAAAGGGTACATATCGACTTTGCTGGTCCATTTATGGACTCAATGTTTTTAATCGCGGTGGATGCACACTCCAAGTGGCCGGAGGTAATAAAGATGTCCTCCACCACCACGGAAAAAACCATCACAGTATTAAGGACCATATTTGCCAGGAATGGGCTGCCGGAACAGATCTGTTCTGATAATGGACCGCAATTTGTGTCCGAAGAATTCAGGAAGTTCTTAAAAAGCAATGGGGTTAAGCACTACACGTCCGCCCCATACCATCCCGCCACCAATGGATTAGCTGAAAGGTTTGTCCAGACCTTCAAGAAGGCCATAAAGGCCATGGGTAATGAAGACATAAATCTACAACATAAGGTAGATAACTTCTTGTTGGCGTACAGGAATGCAACACATGCGGTCACAAACCAAACTCCCGCCATGATGTTTTTCAATAGAAGACTAAGATGCCGGCTGGATTTGATCAAGCCAAACGTCAGAAGGGACGTAGAGAACCGGCAATTTCAAGGCATGAATGAAAGGCCAACTAGAACCTTCCAGATAGGTCAACAAGTTTTGGCCCGGGACTACTGTACCGAGAAATGGCAGCCTGGAACTATTTGCAAACGGCTAGGACCGCTGATGTATACCGTGGACATTGGTGAAAGCATAATAAGGCGCCATGTTGACCAGATCATAGAGTCATCCGAAAAGGGCCAACCTACTCCACAACTCTATACGCCTAATGTTGATGCAGAGATACCCATAGCATCTACCTCCGATCCGGTAATACTGGAATCAGATGAACCCGACACTGGCCTTCAAGCCGAATCGACCTTGCCAGAAGAACCTACTACACCACCGAAAACTACTACACCACCGAGGCGTTATCCGGACCGAGTCAGGAAGCCTCCAGAGAGACTGAATCTGTGAACTGTTTTTACATGAAGTTGTGTATATATGTTATGATGTTATATTTAATGGGAATATATACTGTTAACCTAAAAAGGGAGGATTGTAGTGTATGTAACGTTCCACCTTTAAGAGAACTATTTTAAGGGTTGCACTACTTTATCTTGGCTACTGTATACTGTAATACCGGTGGTGACCACACCGGTATATAAGTGCTGTGTAAGGATTTATTGGACCTTCAACCAGTAAAGTCCTGTTAAAGTTTACTCTTGTGGTCTGTGTAGTAATTTGCAATATAACACACAGACTTAACACGGTCCCTACGGAATGCTGAAAGGGGAGGGGAGGGGAAGATGCGTTTGGTGGTGGGATCACTTTGGAGGTAGCGGAAATGGCGGAGGATGATCCGTTGGATGTGGAGGCTGGTGGGGTGAAAGGTGAGGACAAGGGGAACCCTATCGTGGTTCCGGCAGGGAGGGGCAGGGGTGAGGGCAGAAGTGCGGGAGATAGAATGGACACGGTCGAGGGCCGTGTCAACCACAGTAGAGGGGAATCAGGTGATGTTTATTTTCTTATTAACGGAATGGATGTCAACACTCAGGGATGACATCTCTAATTTTACTTACCTAGTGCCGGTCTCGACTACTCCCCAGGCCAGGAATAGAAGAGGTTAGATACAGATTAAAAGCCCATCGACACTGCCCCTGAAACATGTCAAATCCTCACCTCCAGGGAAGCCCCCTTTACTCTGCCAGTTTGAATTATCCACTTCCCATGCCAGCGTTTCTTGTAGCTTCTTTGAGGGTGAATGCCACCTTACTTAGCAGCAAGTGCTGGTACATTAGCACTGCTGATTCACACCCACTGGAAACTGATTAGACCGGCTCAAGCGATTTCACTTATGGCTGTTACATCCATTAGAAAGAGAATACTTTCACTGCGTCAGTCTGGGCTGGATTTGAATTAAGAATACAGTGGTGAAAGGACAATTTTCTAACCTATTACCCAGAATCAAGGAGCAGATCATAGGATCACAACGGTGATGAGAATCAGTGGCGGCTCGCATAGAAATTGATGCAGGTGCCAATCACAGGCCAGTCTGCTCCTGTCCTCAGCTAGTGTATCCTGTATGCTCCAGCGAGCACCTTCTGCCCCTCTGACTCCTGCCAACGGCTTGCTCCAAAGAGTTTGCAGGAGCCTAAATCTGCACGACCTTATTCGAATTACTTAAAGCAGGCAATTTTGATTTTCTTCAAGATTTAGAGAGCTGTTGAGGAGCACCGACCTATGCTTACTGGTATGAAGCCATATTTATCTAAATGAAAGATCAGCTAATAGACTAGCTAACTGCCTGCTTAGTGTCATGCAATAGCTTTGATTGGGAATTTGATTCATAGGATTAGGCTCAGTGGTGTTAATGGGAAACCAAATGACAGCTGCAGTTGGGGGCACTTAGCAGTGGTTTAATATCTTACTTGGATGGTCATAAATATAACAGACGTGCTTCTAAAACTGCGAATGATTCCCATGGCAAATCATCACTCTTAAGAGCAGGAGTCATTATCCATCTGTATCAGTTTCTACCAGATTGTGTATTCATTACGGTCCAGTTGACGTATCAATACCTAGTGCTGAAGGTTGGTAGAGTTGGTCCGAGTACCTGAGGCCAGACATTGTAAAAACTCCTCAGTTGAAAGTAAACACTCTTCCATGTGGATGGATAAAAGTTTAATTGGAGGACAAGTCAACTGAGCCACTCTCAGAAGCCACCTAATGCCCAATTCAAGAACTGCGTAGACACCAGACTAGAACCAGATTCCTTGCCTCTTCCTGGGAACCGCTAGAAAATTGGGGCAAAAATTATGACTTGGAGGGGGGCGGGGGGAAATGATTGAGCTGAGAATCCTCTGGAAGTGGATAAATGACCAATGACTGCGTGTAATTAAATCTTAGACCGCAAATCACTATTTATTAATGTGCTTACATCTAAACGAGAAAGCTCTCTGAATGTTTCATTGTGAATGTTATTCTTCTTCTTCTTAGGCTGTCCCTCGGAACCGAGGATGACTTGCTTCCACATTAAAAATGAGTTCGCAGGTGACTGATGAGTCCAATGCGGGACCTACAGTCTCTGTCACAGATGGGGCAGACAGTGGTTGAAGGGGCGGGTGGGTGGGGTGCTTGGGTTGACGTGCGCTCCTTGCGCTGCCTGCGCTTGTCTTCCGCTTGCTCCCGGCGAAGAGACTCGAGGTGTTCAGCGCCTTCTCGGATGCTTCTCCTCCACTTTGTGCGGTCTTGGGTCAGGGATTCCCAGGCGTCGATGGGGATGTTACACTTTTGTGAATGTTACCACAGCTGCTGCCACATTCATATCCCTGCATGTGAGATCAATACCAGAGGCCAGTGCTGCCTACTGGGCTTAGGTTATGTGAGCCACTTACGGCCAGTGCTAATATATTGGCCCTGAATTTGCGGTCAGAGGCTTCCCACGGGGAAATGCCTCTGATCCGCAAATAAAATGCCCGCGTACCCGGGGCCTCGGGATACACGGAAATTCGTGGTCCTGGGCCTCTTCGGGTGCCCGCAGGAAGAGGCCCGCGTATCTCAGAGGCGCAGGTGGTTCGCAAGCACCCCTGGAATCATGTGGGCCGGCCCAACCAATGAAAGAAAGGGGATCCCCATTCATGCTTTTGGGGATTCCGTACGTATGGAACTCCCATAAGCATGAATGGGAATACCCAAAAAAATACACCTACACATCAAATAATTTTTTTTTAATCACATATTTAAAATTAATTAAAATGGCATTTAATTAAATATTTTAAACAAAAATTTAATTAAAAAAAATAAATGTACATGTTTTAAAGGGGCTAAAAATAAACTTACCTTATTTCACAGGTTTTTAAATGTATAAATAATTGATAAAATTTTATTTTTGTTTTTCTTAAAGCTCTTACGCTGGTAAGAGCAAGTCTTATGTCTGCTTTTACCAGGCGTAAGAATTTCACAGGCATTCGCTGGGCAGAACTCTCCGCCCGCAGAGGCCCTTTTCCCGGGGATGCGTTGGATCGGGCAAGAATCTTCTTGACAGATCGTAAATTCTGGGTTTTAGCGCATGCCTAAACCCGGAACTTGCGCGGCCCCTACGAGCATGTGTGCACCTCGTTACGCACCCACAGGGGTCGCAAATTACGGCCCATTAATTGTTCAGCTGTGTACTGAAGTCTAGCCAGTATGAGTATCATACCCTAAGAACGGTAGGTTCTGCAAAGTAGCCTTATAAATGGTTACTATAAGTCGGCATATTTCCCTTTACAGTGGCAGCTTGGCTCAGTGGAAGTGCTCTCGCCTCTCAATCAGAAGGTTGCGGACTCAAACCCCACTATGGAATTCAGCACATAACCTAGGCTCAGGCTTCAGCCCAGTACTGCGGGAGTGTTGCTTTGTTGGAGCTGCCATCTTCTCGATGAGGTCCTAAGCCTGACTGTTCAGGTGAATGTAAAAGATTCCCTGGCACTATTTAAAGAAGAATTCCCCTGGCGTCCTATCCCTTAGCGAACCACTAATAAAACAGAATAACGAGGCATTATCTTATTGCTCTCTGTGGGACTTCGCACTGCAGTAATTGGCTGCCTCATTTACATAACAATAGTGACTGCACATGAAAAGTGTAAAGCATGTTAGCACTTCCTGAGGATGTGAAAGGTGCTATACAAATGCAAATTTATTCCTTTTTTGGTAAAAATGACTGCAAATAACATGCAGATTTACCAACCTTATTCCGCACATGTAGATCAAAAAATAAATGAAATCTAACAATCTAGTGACTAACCAGAAGGGAAAACCTGATCCTGGATTGTTGAATCTGTGATTCTTAAAGTATGATGTTTTCCAATAACTACACGGAGGCTGTAACTTAACAATCAACAGGTGTTTACTGGATGAGGGTAGTCTAAAGACTGACAGTACAGAGGCATGCCCAAGGCTTATATACAGGTGTGGTCACTGCCAGTACTACAGTATACAGGAGCTGTAAAAGTAGTTCTCTCTTAAAGGTACATACACTACAATTCCTCCCCGTTTAGATTAGCAGTACCCATAATATTCAAATAACAATTAACACGTTAACATGCACATTAAACTGAAATAGTCCATTTATAGATTCAGTCTTTGGGGCGGCTTCCTGATCCTTTCTGGATAGCGCCTTTCCTGAGGTTCTTGTTCTTGGTGCGGAGGCGATTCTGGCCCCTTTTCGTCGGTTATTTCACCAGTTTCCACTGCTACTGTTTCTGAGGTAGATGCTACCGGTATGTCGGGTTCATCCCCAGGGACGTGAGACATGGGGATGACTCATTCCTGTGACGCTAAGATCTGGTCGACGTGACGTCTCACAATGTTCTCCCCGACATCCACTGTGTACATTAATGGCCCCTGCCGTGTGCATATCGTTCCGGGTTGCCATTTCTCTGTTCGGTAGTTACGGGCCAAGACTGGTTGTCCTACATTGAAGCTCCTTGTCGGCTTCTCATTGATGTGCTGGAATTGTTTATCCTCAACATTTCTTCGCACATTTGGTCTGAGCAAATCCAGACGAGATCTCAACCTTCGGTTAAAGAACATCATGGCCGGGGTCTGGTTGGTAACTGCATGTGTCACATTTCTGTAGGCTAACAGGAAATTGTCCACCTTATGCTGTAGTGGAATTTCATCATCGCACATGGCCTTTATCGCCTTTTTAAAGGTTTGTACGAACCTCTCAGCCAATCCATTTGTGGCTGGATGATACGGGGCGGATGTGTAATGCCTTACCCCATTCCTTCTCATAAATTTCCAAAACTCTTCAGACACAAACTGTGGTCCATTATCAGAGCAAATCTGCTCTGGCAAGCCATTCCTGGCAAATATGGTCCGTAGGACTGCAATCGTTTTCTCTGTAGTGGTTGAGGATATTTTTATCACCTCAGGCCATTTCGAGTGCGCATACACTGCTATTAAGAACATTGAGTCCATGAATGGACCAGCAAAATCAGTATGCACCCATTGCCATGGAGAGGAGGGCCACTCCCATGGCTGTAGAGGGGCATGTGCTGGTGCATTTTGGAACTTCTGGCATCCTGAGCAGCTCTTGGTTAGGTCCTCGATTTGTTGATCGATCCCCGGCCACCACACATAAGCCCTAGCAAGGCTTTTCATTTTCACCCCTCCCAGATGACCTTCGTGAAGCTCATTGAGCACTCTCTCCCTTAACTTGGGTGGAATTACCACTCGGGATCCACACATCACTGTCCCCTGGCATACTGACAGCTGTTCTCTTCTGGATGAGAATGCTGGCAACAGTGAGTCGCCATGTGTTGGCCATCCCCTCACCGTCAAATCATATACCCGAGACAGTGTCGGATCATTGCGGGTCTCCTTCTCTATATCCGCGTTAGGTACTGGCAATTGTTCAATTATTGACGAATAAAATATCTCGATAGGGTCCACTGCTGGTACTTCCTCAACAGTAGGCAGTGGCAGGCGTGATAGCCCATCAGCGTTTCCATGCTGTTTCGTGCCTTTATATTCTATTTCATATTGGTTCGCCCCTAGAAAAAGGGACCATCTTTGTAACCGTTGTGCAGTCATCACCGGAACGCCCTTCTTTGGATTAAAGATGGAGACAAGTGGTTGGTGGTCAGTCAGCAAGGTGAACTTCTGCCCATGCAGATAGTGGTTGAATTTTTTTACTCCCCATACTAGGCTGAGGGCCTCCCTGTCAATCTGGGCGTAGTTGCGCTCAGCTGAGGTTAGTGACCGAGACGCAAAGGCTACTGGCCTCTCCAACCCGTCTGGGAATTTGTGCGACAGCACCGTTCCAATACCATAGGGTGATGCATCACATGCCAACCGAATTGGTAGTGCTGGGTTGAAATGGGCCAACACCTCTTTTGATGTGATCAATTCTTTGCACTTCTGGAAAGCTCGTTTACATTCGTCATTCCACTTCCATGGGACCCCCGTTTGCAGTAGGGTGTTCAGTGGGTGTAACACTGTAGGCAAATTTGGTAAGAGCTTATGGTAGTAGTTTACCAGCCCGAGGAACGACCTCAGTTGTGACACATTTTCCGGTGATGGAGCCTTGACTACTGCCTCAATCTTTTCAGGGGACTTATGTAATCCCTCTTCATCAATAACGTGGCCACAATACGAGATCTGCTTCTGGAAAAACTCGCACTTGTGGCGATTAGCTTGTAGCCCATATTCCTTTAATCTAGTGAGCACCTTCTCCAGGTTGGCGAGGTGATCACTGTCATTTTCGCCCGTGACCAGGATGTCGTCCAAATAACACTGGGTCCCTGGAATCCCTTGCAGGACTTGATCCATTGCCCTTTGCCAAATAGCTGGAGCCGATGCTACCCCGAACACCAGCCGATTGTATTGATAGAGACCTTTATGAGTGTTGATCATGAGGTATTGTTTCGAGGCTTCTTCTACCTCCATTTGCAAGTACGCCTAGGCCAGATCAATTTTGGTGAAGCGTTTACCTCCAGATAGCGAGGCGAAAATATCCTCAATCCGTGGAAGCGGATATTGTACCGTGTGAAGGACTGGGTTCACTGTCACCTTAAAATCCCCACAGATGCGGACCTTCTTTGGTTCCCCAGGCATATTACTCAACGACCTCTTCATTACAGGAACGATGGGTGTAGCCCAGTCGCTCCAGTCTACTTTGGACAGTACTCCTGAACGTTCCAACCATTCCAGCTCTGCTTCGACGGCTGGTCGGATCGCATAAGGCACCGGTCTGGCCGTAAAAAACTTTGGGCTTGCATTTTCCTCTATTTTAATCGTTGCTGTTATGCCTTTTAGTGTTCCGAGTCCCTCCTGGAACACTTCTTGTGCATCAGTTAGCATTTTTGACAGTCGTCTAGGTGTGATGTCGTCATCCTTTTTGGCCTCAACCTTCAGTGCATTTATGGAATGCCAATCTAATTGTATCTTCCGGATCCATTCACGTCCTAGTAGTGGTGGTCCTCCATCTGGCAATACATATAGGTCCATTTTAGGTATTTCCTGGCCTTTGTATATCACTTTCACCCTTATTTTTCCTTTGGGGTAGACTTTTTGCCCCATGTACGTCTTCAAGACAATCTCTGTAGCTTTCAAGGGTATATGTGAAAATAGCCGCTTGTAGTCCCTTTGGTTTATGACTGTTAGGGCTGATCCTGTGTCCAATTCCATTTTCACTTGGACTCCGTCTATCTTGAGTGTGACCCAGATAGTCTGGTGATCCTCCATTTTGGTTACCTTATGTAGTTTCAGACAACCCAGCTCCTTGCTTCCGGAGTCTGTATCACTTTTCTGTTCGTCTGAACTACTGTCCATCACCTTATGTACCTTTTTGTACTTCTCCTGTGGAGATTTCTTGCTGCTGGTTTTCTTCCCTGACCTGCAGACTCTTGCTATGTGTCCTGCTTTGCCACACTGTCTGCACACTTGGTCCTTGAAACAACAATCCTTCTGGTCGTGTGTTGTTCTGCCGCAGCGATAACACTTCCCTGCTCCATATGACATTTCATTGGTGCCATATTCTTGCAGTCTCCGTTGTATCTCTGCAGCGCCCCGTGCGGCTGCTTCGTGTGATACTGCCATGCTGAAAGCCTTGTCCAGCATAAGATCCTTTTCTGATAGAAGCCGTTTCTGGGTTCCTTCACTTTGAAGCCCACACACAAACTTGTCCCTTAACGTATCTGCTAGTCCCACTCCAAACTGACAGTGTTTCGATAGCTTGCGCAGTTCCGTTAAGTACTCAGCATTACTTTCATCTTTATGCTGGTTCCTTTTGTGGAACTTAAATCTTTCTGCTATCAGCAGCGGTGTGGGGTTTAAGTGGTCCTGTAGGATTTCCACTATGTTTTCGAAATTCTTATCCACTGGCTTCTCTGGGGTTATTAGGTTTCGCAGTAAGCCATAAGTTTTTGCACCCATGGAATTTAACAAAACCAGTGCTTTCTTAGCATCTGGCACTTCATTCGCCCTGCAGTACACCTCAATGCGTTCCACATATGTTGCCCAATCTTCTACTTCATTGTTGAACGCAGTGATACTGCCACTCTTCGGCATCCCTGAGTGTGATTTAACTGTCTAAAATGGCGTCTCCCGCGCTCTCCCTTCTTCTCTGCTGGCACAAAATGGCGTCTCCCGCGCTTTCCTTTCTTCCTGCGCTTGCCCTCCTTCTCCGCTGCGGCTTCTAAAATGGTGTCTCCTGCGCTCTCCCTTCTTCTCTGCGGCTCAATGGCGTCTCCCGCGCTCTCCCTTCTTCTCCCCGTGGAAGCGGTTCAGCCCTTGAGCCCTGGCTGTGCTCTGCGCGTTCTCCTGTGCGCCTTTCCCGTTGTCGTCGCTCGGTCCTGAACCCGGCTGCTGCTTTACCCTCTCTCTCTCTGTTTTGTTTTTCCTCGACGCCGCTCGGTTTTCAACCCCCGGCTGCGCCCTGTGCGCTTCACCCTCTCTCTTACCCCGTCGACGCTGCTCGGCTTTTTCTTTGCCGTCGGTCGGCTCCAGCCGCCGCTGTCCGAGAAAGGTCTGCGCTGTACCTGTTGCCAGTCTGTTGCTGGATTGTCGTGGCTGGGGAACCAAGCCCGGCTCTCAACAGCCTCCCCTGCGATGTTCACTCTCTGCCGGATGACTGGGCGGTTGCTCGTGGTCGACGCCCGTGCTTCTGGCCTCGACTTTCTTTCACCGCCCTCCCGGAGCGAATCCTTGAAGGGAAATGCAGAGTTGCAGGCAGATTCGAATCGGCCTCGTCGCCACTGTTGAATCCATGATTCTTAAAGTATGATGTTTTCCAATAACTACACGGAGGCTGTAACTTAACAATCAACAGGTGTTTACTGGAGGAGGGTAGTCTAAAGACTGACAGTACAGAGGCATGCCCAAGGCTTATATACAGGTGTGGTCACTGCCGGTACTACAGTATACAGGAGCTGTAAAAGTAGTTCTCTCTTAAAGGTACATACACTACATGGATGAGCTGGATATAACTGTGTGACAGGATTGCATCTCTGTTCTGTTCTCATTTTAAGTATTGTTGTTTTGACTAAACCAAACCTTTGCCGGTTTGAGTCAAATTTGCTTGGATTATTTTTTAAATGGCAACTTTGTACGCCTGCAGTGGTTCAAATAAATAGGTACCAGTGCCTGAATTAATGACATAGGTTTTGAATCCAGTTTAGTCCCAATTTACCAGCGTTAATCCCTGGCTGTCAGAGTTTATTTCTCACTGTTGAGACCTCTAGATGTTGGATAAAATAAACAATTTCAATTCAATTCAATTCAATTTTATTTGCCATATGTAACCAGTACTAGTACAAGTACAATGGAATGCTTACTCCCCGTGGGGACACGTCAGCTATTCTTACAGCGCCGTGTTCAGAAAGTCAATTCAATGGCATCCAGTGGCAGTGGGAGCACGATGTCCCTCAGCCACTCCGTCCTCCTCGTCACCGCGGCCTCCTCCTCACTGTTGCTGGCTCGGCTCCACGTGTGGTGGCCTGCTTCTCCCGCTGACGATCCAACCTCTGGCCACCATGCCCGGCTCCCCTCCTCCCAGTCGGACTGCGAGCTTCCCGCCAAGGAGCTGCCGGCCGACGTGCTGTAGCGGGTCATCGTGGCTGCTGCTGCTGCTCGTTGCGCTGCGCTGCCTCGGCCCGACTCGCCGAACACATCATCAGGATGTAAATGCTCCGGTCGCCACAGCCTCCTCCTCACCGTCGCCGGCTCCACGGTCCGACGGCCCGGGGCCTGCTTCTCCCGCTCACGGTCCGGCCTCTGGCCGCCATGCTCGGCTCCCCTCCTCCCAGTCAGAATGCCTTCCCGCCGAGGAGCTGCCGGCCGACGTGCACTAGCGAGTCGTCGTGGCTGCTGCTGCTGCTCATTGCGCTGCGCTGCCGCCGCCCGACTCACCAAACACTTCGCTCCGGTTGCGGGAGCGAGCGGCGAGAGCGGGCCGCCCAAAGCAGGGAGAGCGCGCTTAACA
The DNA here is from genome assembly GCF_052327205.1 of Somniosus microcephalus. Classification (NCBI taxonomy): domain Eukaryota; kingdom Metazoa; phylum Chordata; class Chondrichthyes; order Squaliformes; family Somniosidae; genus Somniosus; species Somniosus microcephalus. The sequence continues at coordinate 23,381,489 of NC_140994.1, forward strand.
CCGGACCATCTCGGCTGCCATCTTGACTTTCTCCAGATGAGAAATTATAATTATAATTCCAATGCAAAAGCAAAATACTGCGGATGCTGGAAATCTGAAATAAAAACAGAAAACGCTGGAATCACTCAGCAGGTCAGGCATTGTCTGTGGAGGAGAAAAAAAACGAGTTAACGTTTCAGGTCGATGACCTTTCGAGGTTAACTCTGTTTCTCTCTCCACTTGCTGCCTGACCTGCTGAGTATTTCCAGCATTTTCTGTTAATTTATAATCCCAGCTGCTTAAGATGACTCTACTGTATTTTCTGGAGATATATCTGTCTAAGGGTCTGGCTGTTGTAAGGTCAATATTTCTCACTGACCAGCTCTTTTAATATTGGTCTGGGAAAATGAAAGTTTTATGGGAACGATCTTTGCTCGAAATGGGTGCCAAGTTGGCGGAGCAGCCGTGACACCCGACCGTTCTTGCCAGCGTGAGGCCTGGAGCCATTTTGAGGTCCGGGCCTCATTTAAATGCCACCGGTGCCAAGTGGACAACCTGCTGCGGCTTACTGGCTGTGACAGCACAGGAGATCGGCCGGCTCCCGCGCCGGAGGTTTCCCAGGCCATTTTCTGAGGGGCTTTAAGGACCCTTAATGACTGCTGGTTATGCCGATCAACGCCTGGTAAAAAAAATGGGCGGAGAACGCGCGGTGCAATCGGGGTCCGACAACCGGCCCAGAACCTCGATTTGCATAGTTAATCAGCATCCCGCCTTTTTCAAGCCTGCCTGAAAGTTGCATCAAGTGGGCCTCGGGCATCAATGGGGCAGCTGAGGTGCTTCCCTCAATTGACGGCTGCTCATTTTTCAGGCAAGAAACGGGCAAGCAGCAGCTGATAATCATCCCCCGCCCCCACCCATGTGTCTAAATGAAGTTGAATCCAACATCTAAATTCAGTTCAGTCTTTCTGCCAATTAAACATGCATAAATATGGTGAACACTCCATTTAGATGGGCACCGCATCTAAGCATAATTCCAATCTGTGTATAGATTTCCAGAGTGCTTCGCCCTGTATCCTCCACACTCTGCCCTACAGGGCCTTGACAGGGAGAACACTGCAGAAGGGTACTTGCAAGCACCGACGGCCCACCCTGACCATGGAATGACCCCATTCCCTCAATTTGGGATGGGATCTACGGCCTACTGCAAGGTCGGACCGTGGCTCTGCTCCATCTCTGTTTGTTGATGGAGCGGCCTTGTTGGCACTTTGCTTTATTTTCTGTGTTATCCCCTACAATGCTGCCAAACCCTGACCGCTGGTGTGGGAGAACTTGTGTTGGGACGCAGCATCTGATGAGAGAACAGACGGGTCAGCCTTTCGGGGGGAGGGTCCTAGTTCTGAAGAAGTGATTCTATGAAGTGGTCGGCTTGTACCTGCCTCTTCCCTCGGCAGACGCCGACTGGCTTGCTATCTGCTTCCTGCACTTTTACACAACGTGGGTTCCCCGCTCCAAAATGGATAATGGGTCAGTCGAAAATAGGCAAATTGACTGGTTAGAAATAAAGTAGATACGAAATGATGTAAAGTAAAGTGTAAAATATTAGAAAGTAAATGGGAAATATAATTTTTAAAAGGGAGAGAGAATAGGGAAGAATAAGAGAAGCTGGCCAAAGTAATGGCTTCATAACTTTTTATTTAGGTTTAATTAAGCATTGCTATTTATTATTAGTAATAAAGTAGTAATAAAGCAATACTGTGAAATTCCTGAGCTTCACGGTAATCTTTTAAAAATGGCCACCTAAGGGTGTACAGAATTCCCTAGAGATGTTTGTGGTGAAAAGGATCAATGCAATGGCTTTTGCAATACATATTAACAGAGAGGTGCGACTAAAATATATTATGGGCAATGAGAATGAGTGCGCTACGGGGCTGAGCTCCTGTAACAACCATTCTCAGTGCAACTCCCTTGATGGCTCAGCTGGTTATGTTTTACAGATCGGGTAGTTCCCCGGCTTGATCTGTGCTGAGTTCACCGATGGGCAACACAGCTGGCCTCAGTGGCCTGGGTTGTGGAGGGGAAGAAATTGGGCCGTGCTCCTGTTCTTAATCGCTGTTCAGCAAGCCCCTACTGGGCGTGGGCATGCCCGGATATCCGGTGAGGACAGGCCCAAGGTTCGGCGGTGTTGCTCCACCCCAGGGTTGCTAAGTCCGCACAGGACTCACTGTCTAAACGCACACATGAAGAACGAGTACTTGGCTGGGGTATTGGGAGGTAGCCCGTGCCCATAGGGAGAAAGAGTTGCATTTATATAGCGACTTTCACGACCCCAGGATGTCCCAGAGCGCTTCACAGCCAATTAAGTACTTTTTGAAGTGTAGTCACTGTCGTAATGCAGGAAACATGGCGGCCAATTTGTGCACAGCAAGCTCCCACAAACAGCAATGTGATAATGACCAGATAATCTTAGGGGTAGAGTTTCTGCTAGGTTCCGCTGATCAAATCATCCCGAATCAGCCAAATCAGCCAAACCAGCACAAGCGATCCAGGAATTTCAAACACAAATCGAGTTTCCGCCATCTTTTGCACTGGTTTAAAAAACATTGCGCCCACAAAGCTGGCCAGGCCCCCAGGATCGAATTAATCACCATGGCGAGTTTCTGTTAATTGTGTCCGTCTGCAGGTCTTCGGGAAGGTTCTTAAAATTAAGTTTTTTTTTTAGACGCAAGGGCGCTAATTGGCACCTTTTAGAAGCTTTTAAATATTAAAACATATTTAATATATTAAGAAAATGACTACTGTACACCAATGAAACTAGTAAATGGCTCTGTATGTTTGTAAAGTCATTTTCAGTTATTTAAAATCAGGTTATTCAAAGGTAGACACACTGATTAAAAATTGTTAATTTTTGTCATCAACCCATTTTCAGCTGCATAAATAAAACTGCACCAGGTTAACACTTTTACTATATCACGGAATATTTTTTAATGCAAGAAAACAAAAGTAAACAATTGCGTTCTAAAACGCGGCCCGATTGCGGAGGTTCATGGAAGACTTTCCATTTGCCGATATGCAAATGAGCTCGAGCAGAAACTTGAGCAAAAAAATTCAATTAAAAAAACTAGCGCACTTTGCGCCCGGATTGCTGATTGTGCCCAAAGTGGAAACTCTACCCAATCTGTTTTTTTTTTTGAGTGATATTGGTTGAGGGATAAATATTGGCCAGGACACCGGGGAGAACTCCCCCTGCTCTTCTTCAAAATAGTGCCGTGGGATCTTTTACATCCACCTGAGGGGCCCAGACAGGGGCCTTGGTTTAACCTCTCATCCGAAAGACGGCAATTCTGACTGGGAGTGTCAGCCTGGATTGTGTGCTCAAGTCTAAGAGCAACATAGTGAGAAGCCAACATCCAGATGAGGAAGAAAAGGAGGAGAACATTCATAGTAAATCATTGCAAGATTTATGGAATGATCGGTCCCAAGGACATTTGTTTGAATGCTTTAGTACAATTCAGGACAGCCATTAAAAATGAAGAACAGAAGCCATTATGTGCAGATGGACTGCTGTCTCTAACAGATTCATTGACTAAATAAGGGGCGGCTGCAATCCAAGGTAGTGCTGCTATGCATTTAGGACCACTAACAGATGGGCAGTAGTAAATCTTCCTGCAGCACACGCCTGCTGCGAATGTAGTACTGTAGTCAGAGCACCTAAATAAAACCACAAAGGTTCCAGAAAATGGCATTGAAACCAAAGAGAGGCTTCCTGTTGACATGCAGCAGAAAGTCATAGGGCTAGATTTTCGGGGAGCCGTCAGGTGGGGTTTCAGGCGTGTGGGGGGGGGGGGGAATATCCTGAATTTGGGGGTCCCGCCACCATCCCACCCAAAACCCTGCCCCACGTAAATTTCAGGGGCGGTGGGTACCCGCCCCGCACTGGGACCCGCCGAAACCAGGCGGGAAGGGATTAGTGCCAATTAACTGCCTGTTAACAGGTAGTTAACAGGCAGTTTTTAGCCTAATCCCTATTTTGAGGGGTTTTGTGTGGGTTTCCCGACAGCTCCAAACCACGCCAGGTAGATGAAGGCAAGGCGGTCGTACATTTTGTACAAATGAAGGCTCCAATTTCTCATTAAAAAAAAACCCAAGATATTGCCATGGTGATTAAGAGATACCGCGTTCCAGTAATAAGCTTTTGACTCCCTGAATATCTGCCATCTCTGCTCTTCTCCTGGCTCATATCAATGACATGTTATCAGGTGGTCCATATGCATTGATGTTATGGGGAACCAGCAATGTGGACAACCATGGAGGTCATTCCAAGGCACCGAACTCTGGAAAAAACATGCACTCACTACAGGCACCAGTTTTCCTGTCTCTGTCCAAATATCTGACAGAAGACAAGGGCTGAAAATCCACAAGGCCAACATCCTGGCCTATGTACCGGGATATGCCCATAGGTGACCTCTATTCCTGTCCCTGACAGAGTTAGTGGGGTCAGGGGGTGGTCTTCAGTGTTGCTGGTGGGTTCCCACACTACTAGGAGTGCATCTCAGGTGCCTGCCTGGCTTGGAGCATGTTTTTGTTTAGGGAGCAGTTAGAATACATAGGCTGAACATAGGGATAAGAGTAGGCCATTCAGCCCCTCGGGTCTGCTGCGCCATGCAATTAGATCATAAGAAATAGGAGCAGGAGTAGGCCATACGGCCCCTCGGGCCTGCTCCGCCATTCAATAGGATCATGGCTGATCCGAATCTAGACTCACGTCCACTTCCCTGCCCTCTCCCCGTAACCCCTAATTCCCTTATCTGCTAGGAAACTGTCTATCTCCATTTTAAATTTATTTAATGTTGCAGCTTCCGCAGCTCTCTGGGGTAGCAAATTCCATAGATTTACTACCCTCTGAGTGAAGAAGTTTCTCCTCATCTCAGTTTTGAAAGGGCAGCCCCTTATTCTTAGATTATGCCCCCTAGTTCTAGTCTCACCCATCAGTGGAAACATCCTCACCGCATCCACCCGATCAAGCCCCCTCACAATCTTATATGTTTCGATAAGATCGCCTCTCATTCTTCTGAATTCCAATGAGTAGAGTCCCAACCTACTCAACCTTTCCTCATACGCCAACCCCCTCATCTCCGGAATCAACCGAGTGAACCTTCTCTGAACCGCCTCGAGAGCAAGTATATCTTTTCTTAAATATGGAAACCAAAACTGCACGCAGTATTCCAGGTGTGGCCTCACCAATACCCTGTATAACTGCAGCAAGACTTCCCTGTTTTTATACTCCATCCCCCTCACAATAAAAGCCAAGATTCCATTGGCCTTCCTGATCACCTGCTGCACCTGCATACTAACTTTTTCTGTTTCATGCACCAGGACCCCCAGATCCCTTTGTACTGTAGCACTTTGCAGTTTCTCTCCATTTAGATAATAACTTGCTCTTTGATTTTTTCTGCCAAAGTGCATAACCTCACACTTTCCAACATTATATTGCATCTGCCAAATCTCTGCCCACTCACTTAGCCTGTCTATGTCCTTTTGCAGGTTTTTTATGTCCTCCTCACTCACTGCTTTCCCTCCCATCTTTGTATCGTCGGCAAACTTGGATATGTTGCACTCGGTCCCTTCCTCCAAATCGTTAATATAGATTGTAAAGAGCTGGGGTCCCAGCACTGACCCCTGCGGAACACCACTAGTTACTGATTGCCGGCCCGAGAATGAACCATTTATCCCAACTCTTTGTTTTCTGTTAGATAGCCAATCTTCCACCCATGCCAGTATATTACCCCCAATCCCGTGATTTCTTATCTTGATCAGTAATCTTTTGTGTGGAACCTTGTCAAATGCCTTTTGGAAGTCCAAATACACTACATCCACTGGTTCCCCTTTATCCACCCTCTATGTTACATCCTCAAAGAATTCGAGCAAATTTGTCAAACATGACTTCCCCTTCATAAAACCATGCTGAATCTGTCCTATTAAATTATGTTTATCCAAATGCTCTGTTACTGTTTCCTTAATAATGGACTCCAACATTTTGCCAACCACAGATGTTAGGCTAACTGGTCTATAGTTTCCAGCTTTTTGTCTACTTCCCTTCTTTAATAAGGGTGTTACATTAGCAGTTTTTCAATCTGCCGGGACCTTTCCTGAGTCCAGGGAGTTCTGGAAAATAATCACCAATGCATCCACAATCCCTACCGCCACTTCTCTCAAGACCCTAGGATGTAGGCCATCAGGTCCGGGGGATTTATCCGCCTTAAGTCCCATTATTTTACTGAGTACCATCTCCTTAGTGATTTTAATCGTCTTTAGCTCCTCCTCCCCCTTCCCCCCATTGCCCCCTGTTTGTCCAGTGTTGGGATATTTTTAGTGTCCTCTACTGTAAAGGCTGATACAAAATATTTGTTCAGCGTCTTTGCCATCTCCATGTTCCCCACCACTAGTTTCCTGGTCCCATCCTCTAAGGGACCAACGTTTACTTTAGCCACCCTTTTTCTTTTTCTATAGCTGTAGAAACTCTTGCTATCTGTTTTTATATTTTTTGCTAGTTTACTTTCATAATCTATCTTCCCTTTCTTAATTAATCTTTTAGTTATTGTTTGCTGGCTTTTAAATGCTTCCCAATCTTCTATCCTCCCACTAGATTTGGCTACTTTATATGCCCTTGTTTTCAGTCAGATGCTATCCTTTATTACTTTACTAAGCCACGGATGGCTGTCTTTTCTTTTATTCCCCTTTTTCCTCAGTGGAATATATTTATCTTGAAAGATGTGAAATATCTCCTTGAATGTAGACCACTGCTCTTGTACCGTCTTACACTTTAATCTGTTTTCCCAGTCCACTTTAGTCAATTCTACTCTCATACCTTCATAGTCTCCTTTATTTAAGCTCAGTATGCTGGTTTGAGATCCAACTCTCTCATCCTCAAACTGAATTTGGAATTAAACCATATTATGGTCACTCATTCCAAGGGGATCCTTTACTAGGACATTTTTTATTAATCCTGTCTCATTACACAGGACCAGATCTAAGATTGCCTGCCCCCTGGTTGGTTCAGTTACATACTGCTCAAGGAACCTGTCCCTAATACACGCTATGAACTCTTCCTCAAGGCTGCCATGCCCAATTTGATTAGTCCAGTCAATATGAAAGTTAAAATCCCCCATGATTATAGCTGTTCCCTTATTACAAGCCCCAACTATTTCCTGATTTATACTCCGACCAACAGAGTTGCAACTGTTAGGAGGCCTATAGACTACGCCCACTCGTGACTTTTTCCCCTTATTATTCCTTATCTCCACCCAAACTATTTCACTATCCTGATCCTTTGACCCAATATCATTTCTGATCTGTACCTCAACTCCGGTCTCACCCCCACCCATGCCCCATCCCCTCTCCCTCAGGTAGAAATCATGCTTTCCGCCCTCTCCGGCCCCAAGAATCTCAGGGACTGCATATGGATTTCATGGTCGATTAGATGAAGAAGAATCCCATTTGCAGCTGTATATTCAGTGCCCCCGTAGGCAGGGATGGAGCATAAATCTAATTGAGATCTAGTTTAGGATGTGGGATTATTAGTATTGCGGCATGGCACTGACCTCATGCAGCCATGGGAATGCTGCAAGCAGATGGCGAAAGCATCCACTGGCACTTGCTGACATTTAAGTACAGGCTGTGTAATGCTTCAAGCATTGCTTCAGATTCCTGAAGACATGTGATCATTTTCAAAGCGCGCCCACCTCTCCGCCCCACCACCACCACCCACCACCACCACCCACCCCCCCGCTCCCACCGTTCCCTGCCCCATCACCAATCTGTGGCGTGTTTAGCATTTGTAAATGCAAAAGTGTGTCGAGGACCTCCAGCATTCTGCTTCTGATTTATAGCCAATAATGTTAAAGTGATTGAGGTTGCAGGGGGATTGGATTTGATTGGATTTGGGTGAACTGCAAAAATCGGAATGGATCTAAACTCACATCGGCCCGTTGCATCGCGCCTGTAAAGTGAAATCAAGCCCGTTAATGTCAACTACTCAACGAAACGGTAGGAATGCCATTAAGTCGATGAAAACGTGGCTCCCTTTCACTTAACGACCACTTTAATTGCTTTTTAAGGAAATATTCTGTCTTTATATCGTGACTGATTTTTAAAAAAAATTTGCCTTTTGCGAGTGGTTTCCACTTTCACCGAATCAAAGTCACTTTTAGACGATTCAGATGCAGAGGCTGGATTAGTTGGAAACTTAATGCAGGAACTGCGTCAGTTAAATCCTGACAAGATTTTTAAGGCTGTCAAAGGAATTTATGGTCTTAATAGCACAGTGATTTTATTAAGTAAACTTAGCTCCAAGCTTAGAACGGGAGAGCTCAGACAATCGGTTTTAAGAGAGCTACCGCATCAGTAATACAAATTAATGGACTGGGAGATGCAAAAAAAAAGGCCAAGATTCTGTTGCTCAAAATCTTAAAATGTTTGCGCTTTGTGTGAATTTTCACCTGAAATTTTTAGTGACCGGAATAGGACAGATCTCATCTCCACTCAGCCCAGAAAGATTTAGCAAATGCTTTACGTGAAGAGAGTGTTCCTTTAATAGAAAGAATGTTAGTCCTGCTTTATGTGTTAAAAAAACAATGACCATTAAAAAGAAAGACTTGCATGTGTACAGCACCTTTCACGACCTCAGGACGCCCCGAAGCCTTTTACAGCCAATGAAGTACTTTTTTGAAGTGCAGTCGGTGTTGGATTGCAGGATGTCGTCGAACACAAAAAACGGAAAATGCTGGAAACATTCAGCAGCATGAAACTTTTCCTCAGAGCAGAGGTTCTGCGGAAGGATTCCATACCGAGAACGTTGACACTGTTTCTCTGAACAGGTGCTGAGTGTTTCCAGCATTTAAAAAAAAATTTTTTGTTTCAGTTTTCCGGCACCGGCAGTATTTTGCTTTTTCTCCGAATCTTCTAACATGTTGCGTAATGTATAGCCTACCAGCGCTTTGGTCGGCGAGCAGCTAGCCGGCGGTAGGACACTCACTGCTCTTCATCATTAAAAGATGAAGCAGTCCTTCAAATAGAAAAGAAAGAGTGTGAATGACCACTGGTCTATTTGCAGCATGTTTAACTCGGTACGTGACAGAACATGTGAAAAATCTCTACAATGTAAACATTGTTGATCTGATAGAGACCGTTTGCATTATCGCATGAATAACCAATCAGTTAAAGAGCCTGCGAACATTGAGCATTCAAAACAAAGACAAAAGGCTAAGTCCAGTTGTAGGGGGACTTTCAAATAATACATTTCTTTGTCAGGATGCCACACGGATGTGAAATTTTATTGGTGGGAAAGATGCCAAACCATCGGCTAAAGATAGCGGTGTGAATAGCATGCTTTGTAGGCGCTTTGTTTTCCGCCAATGAAAATTCGAATGATTCAGTCAAAGTAAACACCTAGGGTGTTAACTGAGCCATTTTAGATTGATGGGCATGTTTTCTTTTGTAAAATGAATTCACTGCTGAGACACTGTATGAGCAATTGATCTTATTCTCCCCTGACACGCCATTCCGATTTTGGCCGCCAGTTGTACTTTTTCATCAACCTGCTCCCCATCACATTACTAAATACCCTGACTGCTTCTCCTGAGACATGTGACTCTGACAGCAATGTTGCACACTAAGCTTTCCTGTGTAGATTTTTGTATCATATAACACTGCGCTAAAAGTCATTTTCTGTACGTTTCTAATGTTAAGTACCGTACTATGGGTTCATCTAGAACTAGGTAAGAGTTGGTCCAGGTGGCAGTATTCACCTGTGCAGCTCTGAGACACCCGTACTCTCTTCAGTCTCCATTACATCATCTTCCTGGGCCACAGTCTAAGGTTAAGGGGTAAGCCATTTAGGACTGAGGTGAGGAGGAATTTCTTCACCCAGAGAGTGGTGAACCTGTGGAATTCTCTACTACAGAAGGCAGTTGAGGCCAATTCATTAAATATATTCAAGAAGGAGTTAGATATATTTCTTAAGACTAAAGGGATCAAGGGATATGGGGAGAAAGCAGGGACAGGGTACTGAATTTGGATGGTCAGCCATGATCTCATTAAATGGCGGAGCGGACTCAAGGGGCCGAATGGCCTATTCCTGCTCCTATCTTCTATGTTTCTATGTTTCCTATGTTCCAAGCTGACTCCACCCTCTCCATGTTTTGAAGATCCCATGCTCTGTCCCTGTCTGTGTGTCTTCGTGTCTCTGAGATTTTCTCCTCCTTCACCCCCCCCTCCCCGCCCCTAACCACAGCACTCCAGATCTCCGTGCCTCTCTGGCACTTTGTCCCACCAAGTGGCTGCAAAGCCCCAGCTCTCTCTATGTTTCTGAGATCTCTCCACCCTCTCTCTGTATCTCCAAGATCACGCATCTCATCTCTACATCTTCAAGATTTCACATCTGCCCTGGCTCTCCAAGAATCCCCACATCATCACCATAAACCTGTTACCCACCATCTCTTTGACTCTGTAACTCAAAGGCCACTTTGGTGACTTCGCGATCCCAACCCACTCCGTGTCTCCAAAGATTCCATCACCCATTCTATATATGAGTAACACCTCTTCTTCTGCTCCGTGAAGCCCCACCCCCCACCACCCCAGTCCCACCTTCCCTCCATCTCCCACTCCTTCCAGAACCAACTCCACTACAACCCTTTTATGTAACAATACTACATTTTGTTGCTGGAGTTCAAAAGGTCACCAGTGACAACAGGATCATAGTTAGAGGGAGAAACAGAAAAAAACTGCTGTGTAGTAAAGCAGTCAGATAGTGAAAAATAGTTACTTGGTAAAGACTCTAACAAAGCCATCTTGAGCCGTGTAATGTTTCTAGTCTCCGAAACAATGCAACTCCCTCTCTAAAGTCAGATTCAAGTTCCTTTCCTGCCCATTACGTCTGCTTCTACCTCTCCCTCTGTCACTGCTGCTCCACCTCTCATTCTTTGCTCTCAACAGAATAGGAGTGGGACTATCCCGTCATGCCAAGCAGCAGTCTGTTCCTTCACTGAATTCAGGAGGTCAAGTTAGCCTCACCCAACATAGCTTCCTGTTGCTAGGAGAAAAAGGAAATGCAGCAAATGCCATTGAAAGAACGATAGGAGTGGCCATGGAATGTGGGGAGGAAGATTTGGGCATGTACTGTATCGGGCACATGAGAAAGAGTGGGAGGGCAGTAGATGGCAGGCAGGAGCAGGTAATATGAATTGACCCTGAAGTGCCAAAAAGTTGCCAGATACTCCCTAGAAGCAACTGGTGATTTGTGGAGTCTGTACAACCGAAAACTTCAAGAGAGTGTCAACCATTGACAGAGATTACTTGATATGAGAACTTTTCAACTTGGACCCTTTATATTGCAACCATCCCAATAATTAACACTTTCAGTGTTCTATGTTTTTGTTAACTTCATAAAAAGAGAGCCTCTTAAAGTTATTAATATAGCTTCCCCAGTTGGCTCAGATTCAAGTTCCTTTTCTGCCCAGGAGAATAAGAGGTGATCTCATTGAAACGTATAAAATTCTTAAAGGGCTTGACAGGGCAGATGCTGGAAGAATGTTTCCCCCGGGTGGGGAGTCTAGAACTATCTCAGAATAAGGGGTCATTTAGGACTGAAATGAGGAGAAATTACATTTGGCTTCAGTATCTCTGATCTAGGGAGAGGAAAACTCAGCCACATTTCCACTTCCAATTGTGATCAAGCTTACAAGTGTGATGTCGGCAAGGACTCAGCTGTGATGTCCCAGGGTTCAAATAAGCTGCTGCCACTCGCTATCCAGGCATTTGGACAAGGCACCAGAGGGCTACTGACACCAATGGAGGAGCGGAGAGGCGTGGGGAGAACAGGAGGAAAGGAAAACAAATGAGAGGAAGGGGAAGAGGAGAGGAGAGAACAGAGAGCAAAGGGGAGAAAAGGAGGAGTAAATAGGGGGGGAAAAATGAGCTAAAGATAGAGGCGCAGGTGGCCAATGTTTTAGAGGTGGAAGCAGATGATCTTTGTGATGGAGAGAATATGAGGTTGGAAGCTCAGCTCATGGTCGGGTAGGACAACAATATTACAAACAGTATGATTCAGCCTAAGACAATGGCCAAGATGGAATCAGCAGCAAGGGTATGGAGTTTGTGGTGGGGGTCAGAAATCCCTAAACTCACACATGAAGAGCGACCACTTGAGTGAGGGTTCTCACCACCTATGGAGCGGTCTCAGCACAAGTCAGAGCTTTCAGGAAAGGAAGATAGAGATTGAAGAAACTATAGACGTAAACATATTGGGTAATTGTAGGTGCTCTGCTCTCAATTCCTGGAGATGTGGAGCTGGCAAGGGCGGTCCCTGCTGGCCGTAAGCTCAGAAAACTGGCCCTGCTGTCTCCTCGAGGTCGGGAAACCTGGCAGTGAAAGGGAGGCGGGAGCTGCTGGCTCCACAAGGTAACTGCTTTTTAGAGGTGTAGTGTATGTGCCTTTAAGTCAGAACTACTTTTACAGCTCCTGTATACTGTAGTACCAGCAGTGACCACACCAGTATATAAGCTTTGCGCATGCCTCTGTACCCCCAGTCTAGAGACTACCCTCCTCCAGTAAAGACCTGTTATTTGTTAATGTACAGCATCCGTGTGATTATTTAATAATAACATATCCACTGAACCACGGATCCAACAGTGGCGATGAGTGTCGATTCGAATCTACCTGCAACATAAAAAAAAAAAAATTAAAAAAATAGTCGAGGCCAGGAACACGGGCGTCGACCACGAGCAACCGCCCAGCAGTCAGGCAGAGATTCAACTTCACAGGGGAGGCTGTGGAGAGCCGGGCTTGGTTCCCCAGCCACGACGAGCAGTAAGAGACCGATGACAGGTCCAGCGCAGACCCTTCCCGAGCAGCGGCGGATGGAGCCGACCGACGGCAGAGAGAAAGCCGAGCAGCGTCGACGGGGTAAGACAGAGGGTGAAGAGCGCAGGGCGCAGCCGGGGGTTGAACACCGAGCGGCGTCGAGAAAAAGAAAACAAACCAGAGAGAGAGAGGGTAAAGAAACAGCCGGGTTCTAGACTGAGCGGCATCGAAAAATATAAAAAGAACAACGCGCAGAGCACAGCCAGGGCTCACGGGCTGAACAGGGTCCGCGGGGCGAAGGGGAGACGCCATTGAGCCGCAGAGAAGAAGGGAGAGCGTGGGAGACGCCATTGAGCCATGGAGAAGAAGGGAGAGCGCGGGAGACGCCATTGAGCCGCGGAGAAGAAGGAAGAGCACGGGAGGCGCCATTTTTAGAAGCCGCAGTGGAGAAGAAGGGCGAGCGTGGGAAGGAAGGAAAGTGCGGGAGACGCCATTTTGTGCCAGCGGAGAAGAAGGGGAAGCGCGGGAGGCACCATTTGTGACAGTTAACTCACACCCAAGGATGCCGAAGAGTGGCAGTATCTCTACGTTCGACAATGAAGTTGAAGATTGGGCGACATATGTGGAACGTATTGAGGTGTACTGCAGGGCGAATGAAGTGCCAGATGCTAATAAAGCACTGGTTCTGTTAAATTCCATGGGTGCAAAAACTTATGGGTTACTGCGAAATCTAATAACCCCAGAGAAGCAGGTAAACAAGAATTTTGAAAGCATAGTAGAAATCCTACAGGACCACTTAAACCCCACACCGCTGCTGATAGCAGAACAATTTAAGTTCCATAAAAGGAACCAACACAAAGACGAAAGCAATGCTGAGTACCTAACGGAACTGCGCAAGCTATCGAAACACTACCAGTTTGGAGCGGGACTAGCAGATACGTTAAGGGGCAAGTTTGTGTGTGGGCTACAAAGTGAAGGAACCCAGAAACGGCTTCTATCAGAAAAGGACCTTACGCTGGACAAAGCTTTCAGTATGGCAGTATCACACGAAGCAGGCGCAAGGGGCGCTGCAGAGATACAACGGAGACCGCAAGAATATGGCACCAATGAAATGTCCTATGGAACAGGGAAGTGCTATCGCTGCGGCAGAACAACACGACCAGAAAGATTGTTGGTTCAAGGACCAAGTGTGCAGACAGTGTGGGAAAGCAGGACACATAGCAAGAGTCTGCAGGTCTGGGAAGAAAACCAACAGTAAGAAATCTCCACAGGAGAAGTACAAAAAGGTACACCAGGTGATGGACAGTGGTTCAGACAAACAGAAAAGTGACACAGACTCCGGAAGCAAGGCGCTGGGTTGTCTGAAACTACATAAGGTAACAGAAATGGAGGATCACCAGACTATCTGGGTTACACTCAAGACAGACGGAGTCCAAGTGAAAATGGAATTGGACACAGGGTCAGCTCTAACAGTCATAAATCAAAGAGACTACAAGTGGCTATTTTCACACATACCCTTGAACGCTACAGAGATTGTCTTGAAGACGGATACGGGGCAAAAAGTCTACCCCAAAGGAAAAATAAGGGTGAAAGTGACATATAAAGGCCAGGAAATACCTAAAATGGATATATATGTATTGCCAAATGGAGGACCACCACTGCTAGGACATGAATGGATCTGGAAGATGCAATTAGATTGGCATTCCATACAGGCACTGAAGGTTGAGGCCAAAAAGGATGACGACGTCACACCTGGACGACTGTCAAAAATGCTAACTGACGCAAAAGAAGTGTTCTAGGAGGGACTAGGAACACTAAAAGGAATAACAGCAACGATTAAAATAGAGGAAAATGCAAGCCCAAAGTTTCTGAAGGTCAGACCAGTGCCTTATGCGATCAGACCAACTGCTGAAGCAGAGCTGGAAGGGTTGGAACGTTCAGGAGTACTGTCCAAAGTGGACTGGAGCGAGTGGGCTACACCCATCGTTCCTGTAATGAAGAGGTCGTTGAGTAATACGCCTGGGGAACCAAAGAAGGTCCGCATCTGTGGGGATTTTAAGGTGACAGTGAACCCAGTCCTTCACACGGTGCAATATCCGCTTCCACGAATTGAGGATATTTTCGCCTCGCTATCTGGAGGTAAACGCTTCACCAAAATTGATCTAGCCCAGGCGTACTTGCAAATGGAGGTAGAAGAAGCTTCGAAACATTACCTTACGATCAACACTCATAAAGGTCTCTATCAATACAACCGGCTGGTGTTTGGAGTAGCCTCGGCTCCGGCTATCTGGCAAAGGATGATGGATCAGGTCCTGCAAGGGATTCCAGGGACCCAGTGTTATTTGGACGACATCTTGGTCATGGGCGAAAATGACGGTGATCACCTCGCCAACTTGGAGAAGGTGCACACCAGATTAAAGGAGTATGGGCAACGAGCTAATCACCACAAGTGCGAGTTTTTCCAGAAACAGATCTCGTATTGTGGCCACGTCATCGATGAAGAGGGGTTACATAAGTCCCCTGACAAGATTGAGGCAGTAGTCAAGGCTCCAGCACCGGAAAATGTGTCACAACTGAGGTCGTTCCTCGGGCTGGTAAACTACTACCACAAGTTCTTACCAAATTTGTCTACGGTATTACACCCGCTGAACACCCTACTGCAAACAGGGGTACCATGGAAGTGGGATGACGAATGTAGATGAGCTTTCCAGAAGTGTAAAGAATTGATCACATCAAAAGAGGTGTTGGCCCATTTCAACCCAGCACTACCAATTCGTTTGGCATGTGATGCATCACCCTATGGTATTGGAGCGGTGCTGTCGCACAAATTCCCAGACGGGTTGGAGAGGCCAGTAGCCTTTGCGTCTCGGTCACTAACCTCAGCCGAGCACAACTACGCCCAGATTGACAGGGAGGCCCTCAGCCTAGTATGGGGAGTAAAAAAATTCAACCACTATCTGCATGGGCAGAAGTTCACCTTGCTGACTGACCACCAACCACTTGTCTCCATCTTTAATCCTAAGAAGGGCGTTCCAGTGATGACTGCACAGCGGTTACAAAGATGGTCCCTGTTTCTAGGGGCGAATCAATATGAAATAGAATATAAAGGCACGAAACAGCATGGGAACACTGATGGGCTATCGCGCCTGCCACTGCCTACTGTGGAGGAAGCACCAGCAGTGGACCCTATCGAGATATTTTATTCGTCAATAATTGAACGATTGCCAGTAACAAACGCGGATATAGAGAAGGAGACCAGCAATGATCCGACACTGTCGCGGGTATATGAATTGACGGTGAGGGGATGGCCAGCACATGGCGACTCACTGTTGCCAGCATTCTCATCCAGAAGAGAACAGCTGTCAGTATGCCAGGGGACAGTGATGTGTGGATCCAGAGTGGTGATTCCACCCAAGTTAAGGGAGAGAGTGCTAAAGGAGCTGCATGAAGGTCATCTGGGGGGAGTGAAAATGAAAAGCCTTGCTAGGGCTTATGTGTGGTGGCCAGGAATCGATCAACAAATCGAAGACCTAACTAAGAGCTGCTTAGGATGCCAGAAGGTCCAAAATGCACCACCACATGCCCCTCTACACCCATGGGAGTGGCCCTCCTCTCTATGGCAACGGGTGCATATTGATTTCGCTGGTCCATTCATGGACTCAATGTTCTTAATAGCAGTGGATGCTCATTCAAAGTGGCCTGAGGTGATAAAAATGTCTTCAACCACTACAGAGAAAATGATTGCAGTCCTACGGACCATATTTGCCAGGAACAGTTTGCCAGAGCAGATTTGCTCTGATAATGGACCACAGTTTGTGTCCGACGAGTTCCAAAAATTTATGAAAAGGAATGGGGCAAGGCATTACACATCCACCCCGTATCATCCAGCCACAAATGGATTGGCTGAGAGGTTCGTACAAACCTTTAAAAAGGCGATAAAGGCCATGTGCGACGATGAAATTCCACTACAGCATAAGATGGACAATTTCTTATTAGCCTACCGAAACGCGACACATGCAGTTACCAACCAGACCCCGGCCATGATGTTCTTTAACCGAAGGTTGAGATCTCGTCTGGACTTGCTCAGACCAAATGTGCGAAGAAATGTTGAGGACAAACAATTCCAGCAGATCAACGAGATGCCGACAAGGAGCTTCAATGTAGGGCAACCAGTCTTGGCCCGTGACTATCGAACAGGGAAATGGCAACCCGGAACGATATGTACAAGGCAGGGGCCATTAATGTACACAGTGGATGTCGGGGAGAACATTGTGAGACGCCACGTCGATCAGATCTTAGCGTCACAGGAACGCGTCAACCCCATGTCTCGAGTACCTGGGGATGAACCCGACCTACCGGTAGCATCTATTTCAGACCCATTAGCAGTGGAACCCGATGAACTACCCGATGAAAAGGGGTCAGAATCGCCTCTGCACCAAGAACAAGAACCTCCAGAAAGGCGCTATCCCGAAAGGGTCAGGAAGCCGCCCCAAAGACTGAATCTATAAATGGACTTTTGTTGTTTAATGTACATGTTGAAATGTTAATTGTTTTTTTGAATATTAGGGGTATTACTAATCTAAAAGGGGAGGAATTGTAGTGTATGTGCCTTTAAGTCAGAACTACTTTTACAGCTCCTGTATACTGTAGTACCGGCAGTGACCACACCGGTATATAAGCTTTGCGCATGCCTCTGTACCCCCAGTCTAGAGACTACCCTCCTCCAGTAAAGACCTGTTATTTGTTAATGTACAGCATCCGTGTGATTATTTAATAATAGCATATCCACTGAACCATGGATCCAACAAGAGGCACTCCTTGTGGGTCAAGGAAGACTTCAGCCTCCTCTCTGTTGATCGCAGCCTCTCTCTGCCCCCTCCCAATCGATGCCCTCTCCCCTTCCTCTGCGCTAGCTGATCTTTCCCCTTCCGCCACAATGTCTTCTCTACCCCCTCCCCTATCACGATGACTTACCTTCCCTCCTCCCAATTGCCGGGGAATGTCCCCAAGGGTCCCCGGCTGCGGCCTCCTGCCACTGGCCCTCCTTCCCGGCCACACTGTCAATTTGGCCAGTAGCCGGGCTGGAAACGGATCCAAAACGTGATAATGGGGTCCTGCCGTTAAGATCGGCAGGACCTCCACCTTTTTAATCTGTTTCATTTCCTGCTTTTTCTCAGTTCTGATGAAGGTTCTTCGACCTGAAACGTTAACTCTGTTTCTCTCTCCACGGATGTTGCCTGGCCTGCTGAGTTTTTCCAGCGTTTTCTGTTGTTATTTAGGACCTCCACCTCCCCGGCCTTGTCAGGTTCTTCGGCCTCACCCGCACCCTCCCAGTAAATATCGGGGTCTGATATCAGCCACCTGATTCACTGTTGGTGGGGGGGAATCCCAATGGTGCTTGATCCTATCCTCGCTTGATGTCTGTACACTTTCTCTTTCCGTCAGGTCGCAAATTTTCCCTGCCCTGTGAATGCGAGGACTGAGACAATTTGAAACAAATAAATTCATTGATGACAAGTTTTAATAAGGAGAAAACAGGGTGAATTGCCACTTCTAGCCCTGGTCGGAAAGTCAATGGAAAGGTGAATCGGGCGGGTGTATGACGGGTGGCCGATCTGCCCGAAGGTGAAAGTGGACATTCACCCACATCTGTTTTTATGTCTAACCATAAAATACCAATAGGGAAAAAGGTTATTTTTTCAATTCATGTTTGTGAGTTCATTGAAGAAAGGTGTATTACTGGTGACTTGGCAAACCCGTGTCTCCAAATAGAAAGTGGACTCATTACAAAGATAACATTCAATGTGGAAAATATTTACACTGGAAGCCTTAACATGCTGACTAAACTTACTGAGGCCAAGAATCATATAAGGAGAACCTTTGCTACGCAGAACACTTTGCCGTTTCTTTTTTAATCTCAGAAAATGTATTGCAAAGCCCATTTCACAACCAAAAGCTTTCATTCTATAGATAATGTGAGGAGGGAGATTCATAGCTGTGATCCCGTGATTTCCTAAGAGGCGCTCCCTGTAAGCAATGATTCCCGCTGGGAGTGCTGGAGTGCAGAATCGCCCCTGAAGAGAAAGAAAGCCAATCCTTTATTGTTGGCTTTTCTGGCCTCCAGGTAACCAAATGGCAGATGTGGGCCCCACTTGAGTGTCTTCTTGGCCAAATTGGGGTCATGGCTTGAATCTCCGAAGAGATTTTTGGGGTCATATTTTGGCCCTCCAAGAAAGGTGGTCAATAGGGCAAGACTCATGTTTTACCAATTGGTCCCCAACATGCACCCCTTCCCCCCCCCCCACCCAGAATGGCTCACTTCTGCTGTGCTTTGCAACCTCAAGAGGGAAGGCAGCGGCACTGCCTGAGTGGCGCAGATGCCCGCCAGAGCCAGGCAAATGGGATGGTCGCCCTCCGACCCCGCAAATCCCAGCCGCATCAGCAGATCCATCTCGGCACTTGCCCTGGGAATGTTGGTCCAGTGGGTTTTCAACCCCCGATGTATTTTGCGGCCTCTCTTGCTAATAGCAAAACGGGTTGCGTTTCCTCCCTTTACATTTTCTTTTTTTACCCGCTGCTGCTTGATGCACACTTTGATTGCCCGACTCCCGAGGGCTTTCACACGGGCAACTGGTCAGTTTGGCTTCCAGAAAACCGGGATCTGTGAGACAGCTTCGCACATGCACAGTGCTAAATCCGGCACCCTTATCATGGATCCACAATAAACTGGGTCTACGATTCTGGCATTGGGAAAGGGATTCAGCTTTCGCAGTCTAAGCACTGAGAGCTGGCTTCAGAACTGTCAGTCTGCGAAACTTAACAGTGTAAAAGCACCTCCGGATAAGGCACTTCAAGCATGAAGAGTCACGGATACAAACGTCAGTCTTACGTTCTAGGCACCTAACCATTTGAACTATTTTTGACATACAGCTAACAGCTGAATTTTTGAGCATTTTTGTGGAAGTAATTTAAGAATCAGAATGTTCTGTTTTGCTTTCCCAGTCCATACTGAAACTAAAAATCTATTCCACATATTGGTGCAATGTTCTCATCTGTGTAGGAGGAAAATTCATTTAAACTCACCTAGTGTTTTCATTAATTTATATGGACCGCACTAGGAGAAAGGGGAGAAGCAAATCTTTGTACATTTGAAGTAGATACTCTCCTCGTTTTTACCCAAAGTTGTTTAATTCGAATGATCTGATCATTCAATTTATTTTTAGCATTAAATTCCCATTTTGCTGTGTTAATTATATCGCTTCATTCAAAGTATTGGATAATTCAACATTTTTTAGCACAAAAGAAACCCCTCTGATCTCTTAGGAGTAGATCGTAGACAACAAGGCAGAAATTCCCAGCAGATGACTGGCAGTGCAGGAGTATGAGACCTCTGTGCGCCAGTCTACCCCGGGGGTGGCCCCAAACCAAATCGCAGGATGGGGTTATTAGCATAAAGGGGTGGGTGCCCACACTGTTTATCGTGATCCTTACGCATCTGCCCTACAAGCGGGTTCGGAATCTTGGAGCAGCATTTTGACAAACTGCCAAACAGCAAATTGTTCCCATAGGAACCATCCTTTTAGTTACTACTTCTGAAGAATTTACATTTATATAGTGCATTTCATGCCCTCAGGATGTCCCAAGGCACTTTACAGCTAATTAATGGCTATTGAAGTGCAGTCACTGTTGTAAAGTAGGAAACGCGGCAGCCAATTTACACACAGCAAGGTTCCACACACAGCAATGTGATAATGACCAGATAATCTGTTTTTTTTTAGTGATGTTGTTTGAGGGATAAATATTGGCCAGGATCCCTGCTCTTCTTCAAACCAGTGCCATGGGATCTTTTATGCCCACCCGAGAGGGTAGACGGGGGCCTCAATTTAACGTCTCATCCTAAAGACAAAGGCCTAGAAATTCATTAAGGCGCTGCCAGCTTTGCGGCCAGTTACCGCCTAAAGAGGGCTTTTGCGCCAAAAATGAGTTTGCGCTGATATTCAGCGCAGCGGTATTGGCGGCAGTAGCCGTTAGCGCTGCGCCGGCACCGATGACGTCATCGGTGTGCGCAGTGCCCCGGTTCCGCCCCGAAACCGGCCCGATCCCCATATTTAGTAGCGGCCGCCTCCTCCGAAGCGGCCGCAAACAGCGACCAGAAAACGGGGCCGTGCTGTAGCCTTAGTGGGGTGCTTTAAAGGGGAAGGTGCGGCCGGCCGCTTTTTCGGCAGCCGCCTGCCCGCACCTCCTTCCCCGGCCTCCTCCACCACCCCCCCCCCCGCGGCATTGCCGGCTGCTTTCCGTGAACCCGGCACTTCTCCGTGGTGCCGGGCTCATTTGCCGGCACTCTCCAGCGGCGATCTCCCCGTTGCAGGCAGCTCCCCCTTAAGAGAAGGAGGAGGCCTGCAGTACCGCAGTCTGCCGCTCCGCAGCGGCTGGCGCAGCGGCGCCAAGAGCGCTGAAATTCAGTGTCAGCGCCCCAAGCGGAGGCGGGCACACCCTGGTATAGCGCCCGGTTCTGAATTGGGGCGCAAACACTGAATATCTGACGATCGCTAATGGCTCCCTGCCCAGCGCTAACTTTTGGGCACGAGCGAGCTGGCCGCCCCAAAGTGAATTTCTAGGCCAAAAGACCTTGAACAGCGCAGCGCTCCCTCAGTAATGCACAGATTTTGTGCTCAAATCTCTGGAGTGGGATTATGAACCCACAACCTTCTGACTCAGAAGCGAGAGTGCTGCCCACTGAACCACGGCTGTCAGTAATGGCACTTAATCTCAAAGAGATCATCATTTGCTGTTGTGAAGCAGTATTATGGGTCCTATTTACATCTCTAGTACGGCAAGTATACTTGCATCATGCAGATGTTACTATATGTTGGTCGAGAGAGCTGATAGGATTTCCAGTGGGGAACATCATCCTGCCAGTCCTGCCTCTTACAGTGACGTTAGGATGGGGACGGGCAGAAAAGGCATCCGAGTCCCACCCCGTGTCAGAATTCCTCGCCAGGATCAGAAAGGGTGGATACACAGCCGAATCAGGTGCTGCCCCAAGTTCCTCTTCCCTCCCCACAGATTGCACGATTTCCAAGCCAGAAAAACTGGAGGAATTTCGAGATAGGATTTTGAACTCCTGAACCCTGGGTTTAAATCAGTAACCTAATGCTGTTACAAGCTCCTGCGGCAATATCATATACTTTGAGTCAACCACTGGCAAGAATAACACGAAATGATCCCAAGGTTCCCCGCAGGAGTGCTGACAAAATTGTTACTTGGATTGTATTGTACCTGTGCCGTACGTATTCAAAAACAATGGGATTTTAAGGGGCCTTGGGAATGTAATATGTAGACTGCAATCCAGCGGGCTTGAATACTTCATATTATAATCCCAGATTAATATCCCAGATTTTTCATATTTGTCTCTTTCGATAGATTGGGGTAAATCTATGTGGGCAGAAATAGTACATGGACTGTCAGGAGCAATGGCCTCAATGGCCCTTCTATTATTTTTATCTAGTCCAAGGTTAAAAAGCAGCCAAAGCAAAAGGACGGCATATTTTAATAACCGTTGTTGATCATCACTCACATTGTGTCTGGAAAAGGCTCAACAGTAAAGAGATGCATTGTGTGTGTACGTGTGTGGGCGAAGGGGGGAACAGGTTGAAAAACCACTCGGCAGATGGACACTGCTGTCCTGACATTTTTCTCTGCATTCCGAAGTTCACGCCTTCTGTGTAAACCCGCTGGCTTAGGCTGTCAGAGGCATTTTATCGCCGAGGCTCTTAAGTCGCCTTAATTTATCCAAGTGTCATCTCGCAGCAGTGCCAGTCCTGAGCGACAGGTGCACTCCTTCCTGTGTGTCAGCGCTGTGTTAAGGATGAGTTTAAGCTGCAGAGTTTTCTGACACTGAAAACCCTGAGAAGATGAGTCACATTTCAGCACCGATAGCTTGCCATCAAAGAAAGAAAGACTTGCATTTCTATAGCGCCTTTCACAAATACCGGACGCCTCAAAGCGCTTTACAGCCAATAAAGTACTTTTTGAAGTGTAGTCACTGTTGTAATGTGGGAAACGCGCCAGCCAATTTGCGCACAGCAAGCTCCCACAAACAGCAATGTGATAATGATTAGATAATCTGTTTTGGTTATGTTGATTGAGGGCTGTAGGGGGTTGGCGTGTGCCCAGTCAGCTTCACCTCTGACTGTCTCTGAGCGGTTCGAATCGCTCCCACACCCCTGGGTTCTAGACACCGGACTTAGGTACAGGCGGCGATACAGAAAATAGAGTAGACAAGTGGTTTGGTGCAAGAAAAACAAAATTTTATTGAAGACAGAATAAAACACAATGGGGCAGAAATTCGGATTGGGGGCTTGCCGCGCGTGCAAGCCCCCGATCTGCACTTACCCGACGCGCCTGCCGTTCACCTCCAGGGACGCCTGGAATTCCTTTTTGAAAGAGAAGAATCCCGGACAGCGTCTGATGTCACGCCGCCCAGGAGTGCAGCCAGCGCGAAGCCTGTAGCGCGCTGTGCAACTGAGACACGCCCCTTGAGGTCTCAGTTTAATAGGACACGCCCCCAATGTTTCTCACAAGCTGCAAAGCATTTTTACATGCAAAGCAGCATTTTAAATAGGTTTTTGGTATTTTTATGAAGCTTTTGGTAACTTTTAAAAACGTTTACATTATTTTGAAGAATCTGAAGTCGTTTTAAACAGAATGAAAGCAATTTAAAGACTTTTAAAAGCCCTGAAAGAATATTTTTCATTCCATTTATTTATTTAGCAATGTTGTCGTCATACGTGTCTTCACACTGTTCCCTTTGGGGAACTGTATGAAGTGGTGGAAGGATTTATGGCCATGATTAACGCTCCTTCCGTGACCGTAACCATCTTTGTACCAGCCATTAGGGTGGTTAGTCCTATGGCGGGAGGGTTTTATGGGCTCCCACAAGCTATACGAGGAGGGGGGGCCACCCACACACACGGATGCAAATATCCCACTGGATGTCAACCCAGAATTTAGAGCCGGAGCTCCGACTCCACTTGCCGGGACTGTCTGGAGCGGGGTTCGAAACCCTACCCTGTCTGGCCCAGTGGCGGGGATCCTACCGCTACGCCAAAGGCCCACTCTGATTAGCAACGTGAAATGGCTGGAATGAGCACAATTCACGGCATTAAAAGAACTCACAATTGAACTGATGATGACCTCAGCAATCTCCTCAACGAGGTGGAGGTGCAGCGCCTGCTCATCATTGGTAATGAGAAGTCCAAGGCGCCGCAAAAAGGACAGATGATAGCTTGGTCTTTCAAGTGGCAGCATAGGGCTCCAGTCATGGTGAGGGAAAAGGCGCAGGAAATGTATGGGTGTCACCTTTTGCACGGAGTGGGCCTTTTGCATAGTGGTAAGCATCCCCGCCGCTGGGCCAGAAGGAGTAGGGTTTTGAACCCCGCTCCAGACAGTCCCGGCAAGTGGAGTCGGAGCTCCAACTATAAATTCTGTGTGGACATCCAGCGGGATACTTGCGTCCGCGGGTGTGGGTGGCCCCCCCCCTCAGATGGGTTGTGGGAGCCCGTAAAACCCTCACGCCATAGGACTAACCACCCTAATGGCTGGTATGAAGATGGTTATGGTCACGGAAGGAGCGTTAACGTGGTCAGAAATCCTTCCACCACTTCATACAGTTCCCGAAAGGGAACAGTGTGAGGATACGTACGACGATGACCTCTTGCGCAATGCACCTCCTTGGACCCTCAGTCGCAGATGCGAGGGGGCAAATCGTGCAATTGTTAAATTTTTCATTTTATTGACATGTAAAATGTTGGCCCAGTAATTCCGTTCCAAACGCGTGAGTACGGTCGGGGTACTCACGCGTCTGGCCGGAGGAAATGCCGGTTTTCAGCATGCACAGCGCATGTGGGGAAAACCGGCATTTCCTGTCCTCTGAACGAAGGGGTTCAGAGGCAGAACGCGTGCGACTGCACAGGCAGCGCGTGCGCAGTAAAATTCGCCGGTTTCATTCATGCTTTCAGTGAGGTTAAGTCCTTACAACTTACACATGAAAAAAGCATGAGTACAGTTGTTCCAGAGGCTGCGGAGGAAGATATATTTTATCGTGGAGCTTCTGAAAGGCAATATTTTTGTTTGGGAAAGGGAGGAAAGTTACTTTAAGAAATGCTGAGGTAAGCTTTAATGTTTATTTTTGTTTTTTAAAACGGGTTTTCAGTACTGTAGGTAGAAGGAGCAATTGTGGCTGTGTGAATTGAATTTGCTGTGAAAATGACTGTTCTAAAATGAATAATGTAACATTTCCAACATTTTTAAGAAAGAAACTTTTCATCAGTAATATATTCTTTTAAGTAATTATGTATGTATGTCTGTATATATTCCTTTGCGTATATGTATGTATGTATATATTCCTTTACTTATGTGTATGAATGTATGTATTTAATTATGACTTTCAGAGAAAGTAACTTATTGGAAAATCATAATTAAATACATACATTCATACACATAAGTAAAGGAATATATACATACATACATATACGTAAAGGAATATATACGGACATACATACATAATTACTTAAAAGAATATATTACTGATGAAAAGTTTCTTTCTTAAAAATGTTGGAAATGTTACATTATTCATTTTAGAACAGTCATTTTCACAGCAAATTCAATTCACACAGCCACAATTGCTCCTTCTACCTACAGTACTGAAAACCCGTTTTTAAAAAAAATTAATCTTTAAAACTTACCTCAGCATTTCTTAAAATAACTTTCCTCCCTTTCCCAAACAAAAATATTGCCTTTCAGAAGCTCCACGATAAAATATATCTTCCTCCGCAGCCTCTGGAGCAACTTTACACATGCTTTTTTCATGTGTAAGTTGTAAGGACTTAACCTCACTGAATCCATGAATGAAATCGACGAAGTTCACTGCACACGCGCTGCCTGTGCAGTCGCACGTGCTGTGCCTCTGAACCCCTTCGTTCAGAGGACAGGAAATGCCGGTTTTCCCCACATGCGCTGTGCATGCTGAAAACCGGCATTTCCTCCGGCCAGACGCGTGAGTACCCCGACCGTACTCACGCGTTTGGAACGGAATTACTGGGCCATTCTTACTGAGAATTACTGATATAGTTACAGGCATAAACAATTACACTTATATGGGAATAGGGAACACACGGCACATTGAGGGAAACAAATACATTAAAAATCCCCTTATCCTGATCCCACCCCCTACTACCTAACTAGATTAAGCTATGAGGGGCTAGGAATTCATGCTCACCAATTCGAGACCTGTTGTTTTAACTGGTACGGGTTTTGAGGTTCACTCTTCTTGTCCTTTGGGGTACTTCATCACCACGTGGTCACAGGGCGCGGCGATGGAGTTGTTTATGCGAATCACCCTCCTTTTCCTCAGCTAACATCGTCGTCGAGTCGCGATGGGTCTTCTTCTTCCTCGGGCAGTTTAGTCGCTGATGGGTTTTTAAAACGGTTGGGGCTCGGTTGGTGGTTTACACTGTCAAACTGATTTTACTATCCATGCTTCGAATGCCAGTTTATTCGTCATGGACGCTGCTACCCATGCTTCGAACGCCAGCTTATTCGTCAAACTGGGGTTTTAGTGTCCATGCATGCAACGCCAACTTATTCATCAAAACGCCAGCTTATAACTAGGCGTTTTTCCCCCAACGTGTCTTTCCACTGCCCTTCTCGGTTTACCGTATTCTTCATCTCGTCTCGTCTCATCTGCCCGTTTGTGGCCTGTGTGTTTTCGAACTTGGGTCTTGATCTCCTCCCGCGTTTGGCCCCGGTGTAATGGGCGTCCTTGGTGTTGAGCGGTGCGGGGAGGGAGAAGAGGGCCCGCCACGAGGCACGAGAGCGAGAGGCAGGAGCCCAGAGCGAGGGGCAAGCGGCAAGAGCTAAGAGATAAGAGACCGATCACTACCGATGGGCCTATAATTATACCTGGTTCTTCACCCTTATCTGCGCGCCAAATCAGGTCAGTCCTTTGTCTAACTTTTGGCGGGCTCGTTTAAAATGATTACAGCCATTTACTTTAACGACTTCTGGAGCGGTTGTCTCCTTGTATAATAGCTTTGATATCCTGGCTGTTTGTCATTTATGAAACTTAATCAGGTTTCCTGACTTGTCAGCTACCTGTGAGCTGTTACCGATTATTTATGCGAAGAGTAGATGGCTTTCAGATTAGGGCCATCCTGGCTTGATCTGTTCCAAGGTGAAGAATGCATATTCTGTGTGTACTTAGCTGTCTAGCTTTACAAAGTCTTTTCACAGATTCCTGCATGTTAGGTTTCGTTTCAGGGCCTGCCTGTTTGCAGTGCCTTGCTTTTTAAAATCCTGTCGGTTTTGGTCACGAGGTTACAGAAGCCATTTTGGGTACCCTTTTTAATAACTTGTCCATACAGGGTCCCTTTAAACATAACTTTGGGGAATGTGGGAATTTTGAGAACCCTACACTCCCCCCTGTTGATACTAAACTCGCTTTAAGTATCACCCTGATAAGGTGAGCAAAATTTCCGACCCTCCATAGTCAATCTTCCCCTGTAATTACCTATACTAAGATACCCATGACACATGCATTTCCCATTCTGTAAAGATGTAGTGTACATAAGCATACATAGAATAATTA
Source organism: Somniosus microcephalus (assembly GCF_052327205.1). Classification (NCBI taxonomy): domain Eukaryota; kingdom Metazoa; phylum Chordata; class Chondrichthyes; order Squaliformes; family Somniosidae; genus Somniosus; species Somniosus microcephalus. The sequence continues at coordinate 23,408,970 of NC_140994.1, forward strand.
CAGTCGTTTACACACATCCAAGCATGGAGGGGTCTAACACCCCTGCACCACTTGGTACACATACATCTTTATTAAAACAACACGTTGAAAATCTTTATTAAAAACAACAAAAACACAAAAGAAAACAACAATCTTTAGTCAGAAATACAAAAAAATTCAAACAGGTGTATCTCCCTCCACCTTCACATAATGTTCCTTTCAGGTCCTTTGGTTTCGGAATTCTAGTATTTGACCTTTTCCCTTGCACTGAGTGCATACTAGGTACAATACTATCCCCAGCTGTCAAACCACGAGGATGTGGGATGCCAATCTAATCCACGAAGGGACCACTATGTTATTGAAAATGTCCCATCAGGGTGGAATCACGATGTCCAATATCTTAGCCCCTATCTCTACCATCTTCTGCTCTAAAGTGTCGAAATGTTTCTGCGAGACTATAACTGCTTTGAGTATCTTGGTAAGGTGTTCTGGGAGAGGGGGGATTTCGTAGCCAAAATGCGCTACGTATTTTTGCAGGTTGGTGAAATTCTCCTTTACAGTGAGGTGAACAGTGGAGGGTTCAGGAATGGGGACAATTCGTTCCTGGGCCACTTGAACTTCTGTCTCAGGTTTAAAGCAGAAACTGCTGTCACTTACCGGACACCAGCTATGCTGTCCATGCTGGTAGTGGGGCGCGCCTGTGGTGACACAATATGTCCCACCTCCTATATATGCTACCTGTGGGGGAACATGGCCTTGTGCCATTGCCTCCATGGTACAATTTATAGGTTTTGCGCCAACAGCTTTAAACCCGCACTGTGGTTTTGAATAGGCATTCAAGTGCTGGGGACACAGTATTATGTGTGCTCCCCGGCTCCGGCATCCCGAGAGGTCAGTACCTGTCATAGCATGCTCCCACTTTATGACATAAGGTGGGACCGCTGTGAAACGGATGTGTGCACCCCCTTGAATGACTCCAATGTTCTCTACCCTGTATACCAGTGCGGGTCGGGCTATCCTACCCATGACCGGCATTCTCACTACTATACCCATGATGGTGTGGTTGGACCGCCCACAATCCACTGGGACTGGGTAGGCCTCAGAAGCTAGCCGGAGTTGACACAAGCTCAATGTGTTCTCAAAAGGGTGGGGGGCTGCGAGGTGTTTGTTGCTGATCCAGGAGGGGACTAAACCCTGTTTTAAGTCCTCCAGATTACTGCGGCCCTCGCCCAGCAACTATGCCCCATACAGCACGCACACCTCGTTCTGTGCAGCCTGGTCAGAAGCATTTCTGTCCTCTCTTATGAGGGCATTTACAGTCTTTGCATGCTTCTCCAGCTCGGCTATAATCTCTTTTAAATGGACCATCATGGCCTGGTCCTCATGTAACTCCGAGCCCACTACCTTATTCTCATCCATCAATATTTTCCTTAACTGTGTTTTCAAACCGTTTATCTGGGTCTATAACTCTATGTCATCCAGACTGTTGATGACAGAGGACCCTGTGTTAAACGCAGTAAAAACCTCATTCCATACTCCCCTTCTTTGTCTCCCCGTATTACCAAATTACTCGTGGTGTGTGGTGTACAGTTCGGTTTTGTCTACATTAGTGAAATCGAACTCATAAAACTTCCTAAACATGTCCTTTAACAAGGCCTGGTATAGCTGCTCTGTCTCCTTGAGGCACCACTCCGGTAAGTGTACCTCGGTAAGGTTCAGGATCACGGAAGCTACCGCGTAGTGTATCCCCTGGTATAGCACCTGTTCTGTCGGCACTAGTACCAGGTGGTGGCAGGGCACCCCTCTCTGTGTGTCCTTGCTGCCTGAGTCATGGGCAGGGGATTCCGGGCACGTGCCACTAGCTCAGTGGCTTTGACTGGGGCTGGGTAATGGACTATGCAGGTGTGTAGGTGGGAAGCCCATAGATTCCCTGTTCCGACTCCCACCACTATCCCAGCATACGCTAGTCCCTCCTTGGGGTCCCGGTGACCGTCCGGTGGGTGTCGTTCCCCATTCGTTCCCAGTCAGCTGTACTGTCCCCCATGTCTGTGCTCAGCATCCTGAGCCACCACCACCTTCCCAGGGGAATCTGCCCTCTACAAGTCAGGCATACGCGCTTCCCCTCAGTGACCCTGACCCGTGAGGCCACAACCTGTACGCTGGGGCAGGGGAGGGAGGCCTCCCCGTAGGTGAACCCGGTCTGACTGGAGTACCGGGTGGAGTTGGATCCCAACCACCCGGGCCATCTTCCCTCATGGGCGTAGATGGCGGGTTCCTCCGCGCCTTGTTCGCTGCTCCCCGCAGTCACCACTGGTGCTTTCTCTCCCGAGCACCCATAGATGTGAGAGTCCTCCACGTCACCTCGCTTTCCAAAGCTCATCCCTATCAGGGCGAGTAGGAGTACGCCCCCCTTCATTCTGAATCCTTTCCTGCAAAGAGACACAAGAGCATATAGCCAGGTCCCAAGGAGATTCTCTGGCTTGGGTGAAGCATAGTCGAGCCTTGCGACCTCGACTCAATACAAACATTCTTAAAAATACTACTACTTATTAAAACTACCCATCACCTTGTTTAAACTTAAACTAAACACCCAAACTTAACAATATAAACTTATGTTACCTAAAACTATGTACATCCGCCGCCCGTCTCCGGGCGACCAGGCTAATACCTGTTCAGGCCGTGGCACACCGCTCCCTTCGGCGTGGCCGCACTGTCCTGTACTGTCGGTCCCTCGCAGCCTGTGGCTGCCGGCTGGGGACCTCTGTCCTTGGACTTCCCCCTAACTCGGGAGGCTGTCCCTTTAAAATGGGGAGCTGGTGACCATGGTTTCCTTGGCTGGGACGTCCGTGGGGACCTTCTGAGGACTTTGGCGGGTGGGCTTTTCTTGGCTGGTGGGCCTTTAACCCGAACCGCTGCCCCCTCCGGTGCGGTCTGAGGGCTCACTACTGCTGCTGGCTGGGGGTCCTCGCCCTCAGGGCCCAAATCTGGGTCTGGGGCGGGGTCTTCGACCTCAGGTCCCTCCTCCTCTAAACCTGGGTTAGGGGCGGGGTCTCCGCCCTCGGGTCCCACCTCCTCTAAACCTGGGTTAGGGGCGGGGTCTCCGCTCTCGGGTCCCACCTCATCTATAACTGGGTCAGGGGCAGGGTTTTCGCCCTCGGGTCCCTCCTCATCTATATCCCAGAAGAGTGGGGGAATGTCCCAAGCAGTGGGCGGGATGGCCCCTCCCCTTAAACAAGCCACAGCACCTGCCTGTGCAGTCTGTGAACTTGCTCCTGCTGCGGGCTGAGGATTTCTATCCTCAGACCTTGCCCCAACTGGCTGTTTTTTCTTCTCGGGTTTAAACAGTTTACACTGATTAATATGGAACCATTTGGTGCACCGAGGCATCTTAATGGCGCATACCATGGGGCTTGCCTTGTCTACAATGCTGTAGGGCCCCATGTATAATGGTTCCAGACTCCCTATCCGAGCAAAATTCCTCACCATGACCTGATCCCCTACCTCCTACTCGTGGTATTTTCGGGGTTCTAACAGCAATCGGTTACTCCGATGCTGCTTTCCCATATTCCCAGCCGCCTGCTCGTGGACCTGTTTAAGATGCTCGAAGAGGTTTCGGGCAAACCTGTCCCGGTTTACCTCTCTGAGCTGACCCTCCGTGAGCACTGGGGCTAGTACATGGGTGGGGGTCCGCATAACCCCGCCAGTCATCAGCTCGTACGGGGAGTACCCCGTGCTTTTTGACTAGCTGACCCGGATCCCCATCAGGACCAACGGTAGGACCTCCGCCCATTTTCTAGGCGAGTCCACCGTTTCGTTCCTCAGCCTTTCCTTTAAGGTCCTATTCATTCTCTCCACAATCCCTGATGACTGTGGGTTGTGGGCCACGTGCCACTTCCCCTCGATGCCTAGCAGCATAAGGGTATTCTGCATTACCTGCCTGATAAAATGACTCCCTTGGTCGGACTCCACATACTGTGGTAGCCCCCATCGCGAGAACACCTCCTGGACCAGGATCCTGGCTGTACCCAGAGCTGTGGCTGTTCTGCAGGGGAAGGCTTCTACCCATTTCGTGAACACATCTACCAGGACTAGGCAGTACTTATAGCCTCCCTGGGCGGTGGGCAGGGCCTGATGTAGTCGACCTGTATCGACTGCCATGGTCCCTCTACCCACCTGATGTGTCCCATAGGTACCTTCCTTTTGTGGGGGTCAGGGTTGTTAGCAGCGCACACCAGACAGAACTCGCGGGCATCTTCCCTGAGTCCTGGCCACCATCCCGCCTGTTCCACCCGCTGCCAGGTGGTTTCAGGCCCGGGATGCCCCGCTCCTGGACCCTTGTGGGCCAGTTGAAGGAATTCCCTCCGGTGTTGCTGCGGCACAACCCACTGTTCCCCCCGGAATAGCATGCCCTCTTTCGCGGAGAGTGTTACTGTGCCGTAACGACCCTCTACCCTTTTTCCCTCAGTCACGGCACTGAGGACTGCTTTGAGGACAGGGCCTTGGGCTTGGACAGTCTTAAGGTCCGGGGCTAAGGCTACCCCTGCACTCCCTTGTGTCTCGTCCCTACCTCTGACTGCCGCCATGGGTCTGGACCCATATGGGTCCCAGAAAGTGCCTGTGCGGGCACCCTCCTTAGCGAGCATGTCAGCCTGCTGGTTGCCTTGACTACGGGGTTCTGTGGAGGAATGAGCTTTCACCTTATGGATGAAAACCTCCCCTTCCTCCCCCACTGCTGCTAAGATTTTCTCCAGCAGGGGTTTCACTGTGAGGGGTCTCCCGTCGGTGGAGGTGTATCCACGGCAGGACCAGATGGCCAGGTACTCCGTACACGAATTGCACGTGAACATACTGTCCGAGCAAATCGTGTATGGGGCGGGGAAGATTTTGGGGTGTGTAACGACGTACACCACCGCGGACAGTTCAGCCTGCTGGGCGCTCATGGTGCTGGGGAGCTTAATTGCCAGGGCAATGTTTGCCGCTGGGTCATAAACTCCACACTCCGTGAGTCGCTCGCCAGCAGATACCATGCTGGAACCGTCCACATAGATCTCGCGGCCTGCGGGGTGTATCCCGGCCCATAAACCTATGTCCACTTCCCAAACCCCTTCTATGGAACACCGGTGGGCTGTTCCAGGATATACCAGGTTGGCTGCGAGCTTTGGCTCGCAGAGACCCTTCACCTTTAAGTCCATCTGTGAGAGGAGCAGGGTCCAGCGAGCAATGCGGGCACTGCTCATGGTCCCATCCTTGATCCTCCCATCCAGGAGCATCTGGGTGGGTGTGTGATGGGTGAGGAGGGTGATGGGAGAGGTGCCCGTGAAGATCAGTGATCTTTTCACAGCCCAATGTGTGGCCAAGAGGTGCCTCTCACAGTTGGAGTAGCTCCTCTCCACATCCATGAGTATCCTGGAGGAGTAGACCACCGGCCTCAGTCTGCCATGCCGCTCTTGGAGCAGCACAACACTCAGGCTGTCCCCGCTGGCTGCTACCTCCAGGAAAAACTCTTTCCCCCCATTTATGGCCCCTAGAGCTGGTGTGGTCTGCAAGTCCTTCTTGAGCCTGACAAATGCTGCCTGGCATCCCTAATCCCAAAGCCACTCCACTCCCTTGTGTAGGAGTCGGAGCAGAGGGGCTGCTGTGGCGGCATAGTCTTCAATGAAGTCTCTGCAGTACCCGGTTAACCCTAGAAACGACCTCACACCCATGACTGTGTTGGGGACTGGTAACTCTTGTACTGCTTCTCTCCTAGCCTTATCTATGGCCCTTTCTCCAGCGCGTACGGTCAGGCCTAGGAATTTCACCTCCTGCTGGCCGATCTGCGCTTTCTTGGGGTTTACTTTAAAACCCGTTTGCCCGAGCAGCTCCAGCAGTTCGGCCAGTAGTGGGCCATGCTCCTCTCTCGAATCAGTGAACAGGAGCAGGTCATCCACATACTGCACCAACTGTCTGGGCTGGCTGAAATCCTCTAAACTGTTTGCCATGCACTGATGGAAAATGCTGGGGCTGTTGTGGAAGCCCTGAGGCAAACAGTTCCAGGTTTGCCCTTTAAACGTAAAGGCAAACTTGTACTGATCCTCCCTCCTTAAAGGGATGGATCAAAACCCGTTGGAAATATCCAGCACTGTGAAAGTGGTCACGGATGCTGGGATACTTCCTATCAGGTCGGCAACTGCTGCTACCGTGGGTGCACAGGCTGGGATGTTGCTGTTGAGCACTCGATAGTCCACCGTGGCCCTCCAGGAATTGTCCGGCTTTCTAACCGGCCACAGTGGAGAGTTTACTTGGGTGGCTATCGGTCCCAGGACTCCCTGCTGTACTAAGGAGGACATGGCTGCTTCCATGTCTGGCTCCGCTTCCCTGGGGAAGTTGTACTGTTTTTGTGGTCGGGCCATGAGGTCCCCGTCTACGCTGACCTCAAACCCGTTGACCCTCCCGCAGTAGTGTTTGTGTGTGGCAAATGTGGCTAGGTGGGGTTGCACAAATGCCTGGAACTCTTTTGGGGTGTTACTGACCATGAGCTCAAGGTTATAACCCTCTTTGGGCTTCATGGTGCATAGGGTCCCCTTCCCTTCTTTCCCTGGGATTACTACTATCTCGCCGTCCTTTCCTGTACTTGCCCCCCATAGGCAATGATTTCTTAAATCGACCAGGATCCCGTGGCCTACAGTAAAGTCGGCTCCCAGGACCCCTCTTCCACCCTCCACTTCCCACTTCATTAGGACGCAGGTCCACTTAGAGCGGAGTGATCCTAAACGAATGGCGAGCGGGATGGAAAACGAGCTGGCCTGTTCCCTGCCTGTGAATCCCGACAGACTGTATGGGTCCCCGTTAGATGGAGGTGAGGTGGTGGGGTTAGCTGAATGGACCACGGTGCATGATGCCCCCGTGTCCAACAGATAGGTCCCCTTCACCTTTTCTACCTTCATCTCCACGAGGGGTCTTTTCCATGCATCGTACCGAAGGGAACACAGGTAAACAGGCTGCGCTGGCTCTAGTCAGGGCATTGGGTTGGATGGGGCTGACGGGGTCAGAGCACCGGTAGCGGCTGCTACTCTCCCGTGGCCAGTCAATAAGGACCTCATGGTGTCCAAAAATGACTCGACCGCGGCGGGAGGGATTCCTGCCTCTGCCTTTTGGGCTGGGGCTGTGGAATTCTTTCCCTTGTTGTCTTTCCAAGGGTTTTTGCACTCCTTCCTCCAGTGTCCATCCTTCCCACACCTGTAGCAATTCATCTTATTGCTGGAAGGGTTATTCCCTTCCTGATGCCACTCCTTCCTACCCTGTCTGGGTTTTACCTCATGCACCTTCCCCTTAGGTGGGTGTGCATCGGTTCCCCTACCGTTCTTATAGGCTAGGGTCAACTGTCTGATCACCGCAAGTTCGGTGGTCTGGGGATTCTTGGGGTCGAACCAGACTTCCGCCTTGGCCCGGACCTGTGGCAAGCTGTTTGCCACCAGGCAACGGAGCCAGTGGACCAGGTGATCCCGGTCCAGGAACGCCCGGTTAGGTGCCCCTGTGCAGGCACTCCTGTAAACCGGCCATAACCTGTCCGCGAAAGCCTGCGGGGTTTCCCCTGTGAGCTGGACGATCTTCTCCACACGGGAGAAAGGACTTCCCTCATTCATCCCCATGGCCTCCAGAACTTCATCCCTGAGTGCCTCATACCCGCACTGCCCCTTCTTACACTCATCAGAGAGGGATTGGAGGAGCCGACTCTCCAGGGAGAATAGCAGCATTTTGGCCTGCTCAGCGTCATCACAGTCGTTGACGCTGGCTGCCTGCTCTACTTCTCTGAAGTGGATCGAGGGGCCCCCTTTTTCAGAGAGCTTTGGGATATGGCTCACCATAGCCCTAAGCTGTTGGGTGCTATAAGGTAATACGAACTGGTTTTGGAGGGGCCCCTCGTCGTCGCCATTAACGGGTGGGCCGAACCTCCGATGCCGGGCTGGGCACATCGGTCCCGGCTTCAGCCTCTCTGGCGGGGGCTGTTCCAACTCCGCTCCCACCCCTGACTCCACCCCGCCTTGCTGCCAGACCTCGCTAAAACCTGGCGCTACGGGTGGTGGTCGTGAGACCTCCTGTTCCTCAACCTGGTCGTCCCTGGGCACTACCAGTGATGTCTGAACTGTCCTCCCCTCGTTCCCTATAAAATCCGCCTGGCCTGCCTTCGGGCTTATGAGGCACACCATGCATTTTGCCTTCCTCAGGGCCAGGCTCAGATTCTCTATCTGTTCCTTGCAGGGGCCATGATCTGCATCTTCAAACCCCTGTTCGCTCGCTAGCTTGTAAGCTGCCTTTACCTCTTTTACTTTCTCCTCCTGTTCTCTTATTTGTCTTGCTAGGCGGGCCTTCTTTTCCCGTAACCTCAACTCATTACCCTTGGCTTTGGTGACCTGGCACTGTAGGTATTCCAACTTGGCCTTATGTTCTCCCATTAAACGTACCCTTTCCTGATTCAGGGCCTGCAATGCTACCAGTAACTTCTCTCCTGCTAGAGCTTTGTCCTGGATCTCCAGGGCTGACTCCTTTAACTCGGCTGCCTGTGCTGCAACGAGCCTGTCCAAAAGCTGAAGCTGCTTCTTGAAGCACATCAGCCAGACTGCCTTCTCTAGGGATTTCTTGTGTTCCTTCCCTTCTGTCCACTTAGCTGCTGCATCTACTGGACGCCCAGCCCTTAACAGATTGGTAATCCACTTCTTTGTGATATTCACCTTACTAAACACATAATCAGAAATCCTTTCCTCCATCATGGTTTGCTCATCCGAACCATTGTCTACTGTAACGCACCCCTGTTGCCGGAGTCCTGCCACGGTCGCCATTTCTGTAGGGGGTTGGCGTGTGCCCAGTCAGCTTCACCTCTGACTGTCTCTGAGCGGTTCGAATCGCTCCCACACCCCTGGGTTCTAGACACCGGACTTAGGTACAGGCGGCGATACAGAAAATCGAGTAGACAAGTGGTTTGGTGCAAGAAAACCAACATTTTATTGAAGACAGAATAAAACACAATCTTACTGAGAATTACTGATATAGTTACAGGCATAAACAATTACACTTATATGGGAATAGGGAACACACGGCACATCGAGGGAAACAAATACATTAAAAATCCCCTTTTCCTGATCCCACCCCCTAATACCTAACTAGATTAAGCTATGAGGGGCCAGGAATTCATGCTCACCAATTCGAGACCTGTTGTTTTAACTGGTATAGGTTTTGAGGTTCACTCTTCTTGTCCTTTGGGGTACTTCGTCACCACGTGGTCACAGGGCGCGGCGATGGAGTTGTTTATGCGAATCACCCTCCTTTTCCTCAGCTAACGTCGTCGTCGAGTCGCGATGGGTCTTCTTCTTCTTCCTCGGGCGGTTTAGTCGCTGATGGGTTTTTAAAACGGTTGGGGCTCGGTTGGCGGTTTACACTGTCAAACTGATTTTACTATCCATGCTTCGAACGCCAGTTTATTCGTCATGGACGCTGCTACCCATGCTTCGAACGCCAGCTTATTCGTCAAACTGGGGTTTTATTGTCCATGCATGCAACGCCAACTTATTCGTCAAAACGCCAGCTTATAACTAGGCGTTTTTCCCCCAACGCGTCTTTCCGCTGCCCTTCTCTGCCCTTATCGGTTTACTGTATTCTTCGTCTCATCTCATCTCGTCTGCCCGTTTGTGGCCTGTGTGTCCTGTGTGTTTTCGAACTTGGGTCTCGATCTCCTCCTGCGTTTGGCCCCGGTGTAATGGGCGTCCTTGGTGTTGAGCGGTGCGGGGAGGGAGAAGAGGGCCCGCCACGAGGCACGAGAGCGAGAGGCAGGAGCCCAGAGCGAGGAGCAAGCGGCAAGAGCTAAGAGATAAGAGACCGATCACTACCGATGGGCCTATAATTATACCCAGTTCTTCACCCTTATCTGCGCGCCAAATCAGGTCAGTCCTTTGTCTAACTTTTGGTGGGCTCGTTTAAAATGATTACAGACATTTACTTTAACGACTTCTGGAGCGGTTGTCTCCTTGTACAATAGCTTCGATATCCTGGCTGTTTGTCATTTATGAAACTTAATCGGGTTTCCTCACTTGTCAGCTACCTATGAGCTGTTACCGATTATTTATGCAAAGAGTAGATGGCTTTCAGATTAGGGCCATCCTGGCTTGATCTGTTCCAAGGTGAAGAATGCATATTCTGTGTTTACTTAGCTGTCTAGCTTTACAAAGTCTTTTCACAGATTCCTGCATGTTAGGTTTCGTTTCAGGGCCTGCCTGTTTGCAGGGCCTTGCTTTGTAAAATCCTGTCGGTTTTGGTCACGAGGTTACAGAAGCCATTTTGGGTACCCTTTTTAATAACTTGTCCATACAGGGTCCCTTTATACATAACTTTGGGGAATGTGGGAATTTTGAGAACCCTACAGGATAAATATTGGCCAGGACACCGGGGATAACTCCCCTGCTCTTCTTCGAAATAGTGCCTTGGGATCTTTTACATCCACCTGAGAGGGCAGACAGGGCCTCGGTTTAACGTCTCATCCAAAAGGCGGCACCTCCGACAGTGCCGCACTCCCTCAGCACTGCACTGGACTGTCAGCCTAGCTTTATATGCTCAAGTCCCTGGAGTGGGACTTGAACCCACAACCTTCTGACTCAGAGGTGGGTGTGCTACCCACTGATCCACAGCTGATATCAAAGCATATAAACAAAAATGAACAAACGGAAATAAAAAGGGAAGAGGGAAAGCAAAGGGCAGGTCTGCATCCACAATGTACAGTTCGATGGTTGCATTGTTTCAAAGGATTGTGAGTTGTGAGGCTGTGGAATTTATTTCCAGGGTTAGTGGTTGAGGCAGAAACTGCGCCAACGTTGAAGATTAGACTGGATAAGCGGATGATGGAAAAGGGGTTGAAGAGATATGGGGACAGGGTGGGCAAATGGGCAACTATTTGTTCGCAGGGAGGGTAAACGCTGAGACGGACTGATTGGGCCGAATGGCCTGTTTCCATGTTGTAACTTCTATGACTTCTTTAACTTTCAGTTGACAGAAGTATCAGAAAAAGAATTCAAGCTCAGATCCTCCAGTGATGTAATGGGTATGGTGTTAAACCACACAGAGCAGTGTGGCCCCAGATTCACTCCCTGGCCTGTGGTGAGGTGGCTGATCTCACCTAGGCAAAAGTAACAGTGCCACAATTAGCCATTGGGCTTGGAAAGGTAAAAATCAGCCAGCTTTCCCAATAATTCTGGTGCCTCCCACTATGGAGTTCAATGTGATCTTCCTCCATGAATCCATTGTGTGTTTTAATCCAAACGCATCACAACATTCCTTACTCTAACTCATTCTTTCCCAGGACCTAAAAAGTTGAAATAAAAACAGAAAATGCTGGAAACACTCGGCAGGTCAGGCAGCATCTGTGGAGAGAGAAACAGTGTTAACGTTTCAGGTCGATGACCTTAGAATGTTGGATAATCCGAAGTCTTCTCTTTCTCCCACAAAATATGGGCTTTTACGGGCATGCGCTAAAACCTGGAACTTGCGATCTGTCAAGAATCCTCTTGACAGATGATCCGCATCCACGGGAGATGAGCCTCTGCGGTCGGAGAGTGGCGCTACTTGCCCAACTTCCGCCCGCTGAATGCCCGTGAAATTCTTACGCCTGGTAAAAGCAGGTGTAAGGCCCGCTTTTGCCAGCATAAGAGTTTTAAAAAATAGAAAAATAAAATGTTATCACTCTTTTATACATTAAAAATTCTGTCCAATAAGGTAAGTTTATTTTTAGCCCCGTTGAACCTTATTTAAAAAAAAAAATTTAATTAAATTTTTGTTTAAAATATTTAATTAAATGGCATTTTAATTAATTTTAAATATGTAATTAAAAAAAATTATTTCATGTGGTTGTGTATTTTTTAAGTGATCCCCATTCATACTGATGGGGTTTCCGTACGTACAGGACTCCCATAAGTATGAATGGGGATTCCCTTCTTTTATTGGTCGGGCCGGCCCACGTGCTCCCAGGAGTGCTTGCGAACCGCCTGCGCCCCGGGGCTACGTGGGCCTCTTCCCGCGGGTACTCGGAGAGGCCCAGGAGCGTGAGTCTCCGTACCTCTCGGACCACCAGGTAAATTTGTAGATTTTTTACAGGTCGGAGGCATCCGCCCGTGGGAAGCCTCTGACTGCAAATTTTGCGTCAATATATTGGCAATGAACTCTTACCAGAGTCTGTTGGCACCACTATGTCAGCCAATGAGTTGGAGGCGGGTGGATCTTACGGCAGGACTCACAGCTAACAGTCTATCTTACAGCAAACAAAGTCTATTCACTAAGCAAACAGAGTCTATTTAAAAAGAGTCTCTACGAACTGCAGCAAACAGAACTCATGTCTGAAACAACAGCAACGTCTCCCGATAAAAGCAAGGTGATTTCTCCAGCAAAGTACAGTGAGTGGAGGATAGTTACATATCACAAATTATCTGCTAGGGATGGGCAATAAATGCTGGCCTTGCCAGCAAAGCCCACGTCCCGTGAATGAATAAAAAAAATCAATCCCAGTCACTTACAGCAGGTGCGATTGACAGGGGAATTGCCCAATCATCTCCACACTGGCCAGGAATAATGGCGTCCCTATATGCAATCAACTCTTAAAGCTGCACCACACTTGCCATCTGTGGGTGTTGGATGAGAGAACTGTAAATGAGCTCTGCATAAGTAGGGCCTGAGGATGTCCCTTTATCTGCTGGTTCGAGAGGAGGAAGGGCAGGATCAGAGGAAGCATCAGACAGCCTGGCAAAGATATTCAAAGGTATTGTTACTCGGTGCATCTTACACAGAAACATAGAAACATAGAAGATAGGAGCAGGAGTAGGCCATTCGGCCCCTTGAGCCTGCTCCGCCATTTAATGAGATCATGGCTGATCATTCAAATTCAGTACCCTGTCCCGGCTTCTCCCCATATCCCTTGATCCCTTTAGCCTTAAGAAATATATCTAACTCCTTCTTGAATATATTCAATGAATTGGCCTCAACTGTCTTCTGTGGTAGAGAATTCCACAGGCTCACCACTCTCTGGGTGAAGATATTCCTCCTCATCTCTGTCCTAAATGGCTTACCCCTTATCCTTAGACTATGACCCTTGGTTCTGGACACCCCCGCCATCAGGAACATCCTTCCTGCATCTAGTCTGTCTAGTCCTGTTAGAATTTTATCAGTTTCAATGAGATCCCCTCTCATTCATAGAAACATAGAAACATAGAAGATAGGAGCAGGAGTAGGCCATTCGGCCCTTCGAGCCTGCTCCGCCATTCAATGAGATCATGGCTGATCATCCAAATTCAGTACCCTGTCCCTGCCTTCTCCCCATATCCCTTGATCCCTTTAGCCTCAAGAAATATATCCAACTCTTTCTTGAATATATTTAATGAACTGGCCTCCACCGCCCTCTGTGGCAGAGAATTCCACAGGTTCACCACTCTCTGGGTGAAGAAATTCCTCCTCATTTCAGTCCTAAATGGCTTACCCCTTAACCTTAGACTATGACCCCTGGTTCTGGACTCCCCGGCCATCAGAAACATCCTTCCTGCATCTAGTCTGTCCAGACCTGACAGAATTTTATAGGTTTCAATGAGATCCCCTCTCAAACTTCTAAACTCCAGTGAGTATAAGCCCAATCGACACAATCTCTCCTCATACGTCATTCCTGCCATCCCAGGTATCAGCCTGGTGAATCTTCGCTGCACTCCCTCCATGGCAAGAACGTCCTTCCTCAGGTAAGGTGACCAAAACTGCACACAATACTCAAGGTGTGGTCTCACCAAGGCCCTGTACAACTGTAGCAAGACATCCTTGTTCCTGTACTCGAACCCTCTTGCTACGAAGGCCAACATACCATTTGCCTTCTTAACTGTCTGCTGCACCTGCATGCTTACCTTCAGCGACTGGTGCACAAGGACACCCAGGTCTCTTTGCACTTCCCCTTCTCCCAATCTATTGCCATTCAAATAATAATCTGCCTTCCTGTTTTTGCCACCAAAGTGGATAACCTCACATTTATCCACATCATAGTGCATTTGCCATGTTTCTGCCCAATCACCCAACCTGTCCAAATCGTACTGGAGTTTCACGACATCCTCCTCACAACTTACCCTCCCACCCAACTTTGTGTCGTCTGCAAATTTGGAGATATTACATCCAATTCCCTCATCCAGATCATTAATATATATTGTGAACAGCTGGGGTCCTAGGACCGATCCTTGCAGTACCCCACTAGTCACTGCCTGCCACTCGGAAAACGACCCGTTTATTCCAACTCTTTGCTTTCTGTCCGCCAACCAGTTCTCTATCCGAGTCAATACCTTGCCCCCAATCCCATGTGCCTTAATTTTGCACACTAATCTCTTATGTGGGACCTTATCGAAAGCCTTCTGAAAGTCCAAATACACCACATCCACTGGTTCTCCCTTATCTATTTTACCAGTTACATCCTCAAAAAATTCCAGTAGATTAGTCAAGCATGATTTACCTTTTGTAAATCCATGTTGACTTTGTCCGATCCTGTCACTGCTTTCCAAGTGCTCTGCTATTACATCTTTTATAATAGACTCTAGCATTTTCCCCACTACCGATGTCAGGCTTACCGGTGTATAATTCCCCGCTCTTTCTCTCTACCACCTTTTTTGAACAGTGGGGTAACATTAGTTACCCTCCAATCCATGGGAACTGTTCCAGAGTCTATAGAATTTTGGAAGATGACCAGCAATGCATCTACTATTTCTAGGGCCACTTCCTTAAGTACCGTAGGATGTAGATTATCAGGCCCTGGCAATTTATTGGCCTTCAATCCCGTCAATTTCCCTAACACCATTTCCCTACAAATACTGATTTCATTCAGTTCCTCCCTTTCATTAGACGCTATGTTCCCCGACATCTCTGGGAGGTTATTTGTGTCCTCCTTTGTGAAGACAGAACCAAAGTATGTATTTAATTGGTCTGCCATTTCTTTGTTCCCCATTATAAATTCCCCTGATTCTGACTGCAAGGGACCTACGCTTGACTTCACCAATCTTTTTCTTTTCACATATCTATAAAAGCTTTTACAGTCAGTTTTTATGTTTCCTGCAAGCTTACTCTCATACTCTATTTTCCCCCTCTTAATTAATCCCTTTGTCCTCCTTTGCTGAATCCTAAACTGCTCCCAATCCTCAGGTTTACTGCTTTTTCTGGCCAATTTATATGTCCTCTCCGTGGATCTTATCCTATCCCTAATTTCCCTTGTTAGCCACGGTTGAGTCACCTTTGTTGTTTTATTTTTATGCTAAACATGGATGAACAAATTCTGTAGTTCAGCCATGCGATCTTTGAATGTTTGCCATTGCCCATCCACCATCAACCCTTTGAGTAACATTCCCCAATCAATCCTACCCAACTCCCGCCTCATACCATCATACTACTTCACTCTCCATCTTAATGAAGAATTCTATCATATTATGATTGCTCCGCCCCAAGGGGCCTCGCACAACAAGATTGCTAATTAATCCTTTCTTATTACATAATACCCAGTCTAAGATGGCCTGGTCTCTAGTTGGTTCCTCGACATATTGGTCCAGGAAACCATCCCGTATACACTCCAGGAATTCCTCCTCCACAGTATTGTTACTAATTTGGTTAGCCCAATCTATATATAGATTAAAGTCACCCATGATAACTGCTGTGCCCTTATTGCACGCATCTCTAATTTCCCGTTTAATGCCATCCCCAACCTACGCATTACTGTTTGGGGGTCTGCATACCACTCCCACTAACGTTTTCTGCCCCTTGGTATTTCTCAGTTCTACCCATACAGATTCCACATTATCAGAGCTAATATCCTTCCTTACCATTGTGTTAATCCCCTCTTTAACCAGCAATGCTACCCCACCTCCTTTTCCTTTTTGCCTGTCTTTCCTGATTATTGAATACCCCTAGCTGTTGCGTTCCCAGCCTTGGTCACCCTGGAGCCATGTTTCCGTAATTCCAATCATATCATATCCGTTTACCTCGATTTGCACAGCTAATTCATCCACCTTATTACGAATGCTCCTCGCATTAAGACACAAAGCCTTCAGGCTTGTTTTTTTAACACTCTTAGACCTTTTAGAATTATTATTTACTGTGGCCATGTTTGATTTAAACCCTTGATTTCTCTGACTGCCAGCTTTGCTTTTCTCCTTCCCGTCTTTTGCTTCTATCCTTGCTTCCCTTTCCCCTGTCTCCCTGCTCAGGTTCCCAACCCCCTGCCATTTTAGTTTAAACCCTCCCCCAGAGCACTAGCAAACACTCCCCCTAGGACATCGGTCCCGGTCCTGCCCAGGTGCAAACCATCCACTTTGTACTGGTCCCACCTCTCCCAGAACAGGTTCCAATGTCCCAGGAATTTGAATCCCTCCCCCTTGCACCATTCCTCTAGCCACGTATTCATCTGAAATATCTTTCTATTTCTACTCTGACTAGCACGTGGCACTGGTAGCAATCCTGAGATTACTACCTTTGAGGTGCTATTTTTTAATTTACCTCCTAACTCCCTATATTCAGCTTTTAGGACCTCATCCTGTTTTTTACCTATATCATTGGTACCTATATGCACCACGACAACTGGCTGTTCACCCTCCCCTTCCAAAATGCTCTGCAGCCGCTCTGAGACATCCTTGACCCTTGCACCAGGGAGGCAACATACCATCCTGGAGTCTCGTTTGTGGCCACAGAAATGCCTACCTATTCCCCATACAATAGAATCCCCTATTACTATAGCTGTACCCCTCTTTTTCCTCCCGTCCTGTGCAGCAGAACCACCCATGGTGCCAGGAAGTTGGCTGCTGCTGCCTTCCCCCAATAAGCCATCCTCCCCAACAATATCCTCTGTTTGAGAGGGGAATGGTCACAGGGGACCCCTGCACTATCTGCCTGTGCCTACTACTCTGCCTGGCGGTCACCCATTCCCTTCCTGCCTGTGCAGCCTTTACCTGCGGTGTGACCAACTCATTAAACGTGCTTTCCACGATGTCCTCAGCATCGCAAATGCTCCAGTATGTATCCATTCGCAGCTCCAGCACCGCAATGTGGTCTGCCAGTAGCTGCAGCTGGATACACTTCCCGCACACATGGTCATCAGGGACACAGGAAGTGTCCCTGATTTCCCACATAGTGCAGGAGGAGCATACCATGGCGCCGAGCTGTACTGCCATGACTTACCCTTTAATTAATTCAAATTAAATTAAATTAAATCAATCCCATCAATTACACTATAATTAAATGATATACTCAAGGGCCCTTGTTTACCAGCAGTCCCCGCTACACAGCAGAGACCTTAGAAGCTATAAACCACAACATTTAAGTTTGGAAAAAAGTGAGAAAGAGAGAAATACTCACCAACCAATCACTTACCTGCTTTCTGGTGATGTCACACTTCGATTACTTTTTACTTCTCTCTCTCCTCTTGCAGGTCCGCCTCTCCTGCTCTCGGAGCTCAGTTTAAATCAGCCTCTCCTGCCTCTCCTCTTGCAGGTCTGCCTCTCCCGCTCTCAGAGCTCGGTTTAAATCAGCCTCTCCCGCCTCTCCTCTCGCAGGTCCGCCTCTCCCGCTCTCGGAGCTTGGTTTAAATAAGCCTCTCCTGCCTCTCCTCTCCCAGGTCTTGCACAACTTTGCCCTGCAAAGGGGCTTTGTCATTCCAAATTGTCTTCAGTCTGCCTACCAAAAGATTGGAGGAGCACAGGTGAGGGTGTGTGGTGAAAGATCGCATTCACTTTTCTTGGCCAATCTTTTTCTCTGGAATCTGGCCAACTATTCCTGCATCACAATACCCTGATGGAACCTGGTGGAAGGCTGGGCGGGTGAGGGAATGATATGTACCTCAGGAGGAGCAGCCAGTGTACAAGAACAAGCATGTGGTTTCTCAAAAGCAACTTATTTGCAAGGAGGCTTGATAAGCCATGCAGCGCCATATTTGGTGCAGGCAATGGGCCCCATTTCTAGCCCTGCAGTCACTGGCTGATTGTTCCTTTGCACGGGTTAAAGATCAGCGGTGATCAGTGTTGATTTAAGAGTTACTCTTTAAAGCTAGTGACAGATTCATAAAGACAAGCATGATCACTTGTTACAGAGATTTGTTGCCGAGCAATTAGCATTCATTTCAGACCCAGCCTGAAAGATGTGATTGCAGAGTGACTCGGAATGTCAGGTATTTGTGCTTGATCCCTGATGCTGAGTTAGATGACATGAGCCGAGAGGCAGTGATAGGGCTAGGGTTGACATATTGTTGGAAGCCTGATCACGTGATATTTGATCTCGTGACATTTGATCACGTGATGTTTGTGCACACTTTGCAAATGTTGTTGCGTTTACCTTATAAAGGTTGTGTCCCCTGTAGCTGAGTGTCTTTGCTTGTGCATAACAGTATTTTCAGGAAATAGAAAGAAAGACTTGCATTTCTATAGCGCCTTTCATGACCACCAGACGTCCCAAAGTGCTTTACAGCCAATGAAGTACTTTTCAAAATGTAGTCACTGTTGTAATGTAGGAAAAAAATGCAAGAGTAATCAAAGGAGACCTGTTTTCTAGTGAGGTGTGAATTAAAGATATTGAGCCAGATTTAGGTGGCAGGTGCATTTTTTTGTAATGGGACCTCTTTTCTGTTAGATCCCAAGCACGGAGAGGGTCCTACGCCTCTGCACCGCTTGGAACTGTAAAACAAAATACAAAAATCTTCATTAAACATTTGAAACAAAACGCTGAAATAAACCCCGACCATCGCGTGCCAATGATGGGTCGCGAAATTCGAGTGGGTATTGCTCCTCCCACCCAGGCAGTAAATGTTCCTTCCACCCCCGCCTTTTAATGGTCTTCATCTTTTAAAACATACAGAATGGATTTTACAGAACAGTCTGATCCGCCAGCCCCGAGCCGTTCCCTTGTCCCTTTGTGGAGGTGGGGTACCCCTCATGTTTCACAGACCGAGACCGAGGAGTATGGGATCGTGACTCCCAGTCCCTCCCCCTCCCGTCTTCCCTCGACTGGCTGCAGAAAATGATGGGTGCCTGTGTGGCGGCTCTCACTGGCCCCACACTCAAAATTGGATCCCAGATCCGGCCACCCACTCATCCTTCCCAGCCACACTTACACTCTAACTTTGCCCGTGTGCCCCGGGTGAGTTCCTCCCTTCCCCGAATGCACCCACACGACTCTTGGGTCTCCCCCTCCCCTTTACAATCTTTCCCGGGCCATCACCACCCACTCCCGGGGAATGTGTCCCTATCTGACAAGGCGCCCGTGCTTCCCCACCATGACTCCTCAATAGTGAGGTCTCCCGCAAGTGAACTTCGGTCAGGATAGTGCTGGGTTGGGGCCGTGCCCCACCCAGCTGGGGCCATCTCTTCCACGTAGAATGAGTAGGCAGGTTCCTCTGGACCCTGTCCGGTTTCTCCCGAAGGTCGCTGCGGGGTCTCCTCCTGGATTTGTCCAGTGGCGAGGTGATCCCCAACATTCTGTATAACCAAATCTTCATTCGATGCCCAGCTCGGACTGGGCAAACAGGGCTGCTCCTTTTTCCACTCTCCTGCAAAAGAACTTAAAGGACATGCAGCCAGGTCTCTCACTGACCTGCTGCCTTAGGTGGAGATATGCTCGGGTCCCTCGACCTCGGACCAAAATACAAGCATTTGGCACACTTATAAACTTAAACTTTAAACTTAAACTCAAAACTACTAATTACATTCTAAACTTAAAATTTAAACACCTTAAAAGCAAGCTATAAACATTGGTAACTTAACACAAAGCTATAATACAAATGCCGCCCGTCTCAGGACGGCCAGGCTAATCTCTGGTGTCACTGTCGCAGATTTCTGCTGCCTGCAGTGAAGCTGGACTGCCTCCTGCTTCTGGTCCCTGGCAGCTTATGGCTGCAAGTTGGGGACCTCTGTGATCTGTTTCCTCCCGGGCTCGGGAGATTGCTCTTTGTGGCGGGTACTCTGGTGACCATCTTATCTTGGGCTTGCGGACCTGCTGAGACCTTCTGAGGGGTGTCGCTGTGGGGGAAACTTTGGCTGATGGACCCTGAGCCTGGGTCACAGCCCTAGCTGGCTGGTAACCTTCTCCCCCTGATGCAAACAGCCCGCACTGTTTAATATACCTGGCAGCCTGCCGGTAACCCGGGTTTGTCTCCTTTTCCCTACCCACTCCTGTACTGGGGGCAGGTGTCCCCTCACCACCCGCTGCTGGTGCTGAAAATCTTCCTCTCCAGATCCAAAACCTGGCACTGGCTCCTTCCATATGACCCTGCAAGAGGAATTGCTATCCCTTCCTCCCCAGAGTCCCACACCATAGGGGGAACCACTCTAGAAGCGGGCTGGGAAGCTTGTCCCTTTAAACAGGCGACTGCGCCTGCACGAACCTCCTCCCTGGAGTCCCACGGCAGAGGCTGTGAAACCTCTGTATTCAAACAGGTGACTGCGCCTGCGCGGGAAAACTGAAGAGGGGCCGCTGTGGTCACGGGTTGGGGAACTGCGCCTGTGCGAACCCAGTGTTGGGAAACCTTTCCCCTCAGGCGCGTGACTGCGCCTGCGCAGGGAAACTGAAGAGGAGCCGCTGTGGTCACGGGCTGGGGAACTGCGCTTGCGCGAACCTCCTCCCCGGAGTCCCACAGCAGAGGCTGTGAAACCTTTGTATTCAAACAGGCGACTGCGCCTGCGCAGGAAAACTGAAGAGGAGCCGCTGTGGTCACGGGCTGGGGAACTGCGCCTGCGCGAACAGACCGTTCAAAAGACTGGGGAATTCCTGTCTCCAGACCAGCGACTACGCATGCGCGGGCAGTCTCTTCAAAAGGCAGCTCCTCCCTGGAGCCCCCCAAACAATTTTCTGTGAATGAACTCGCAGCAGCCTGCAGATTTTTACTCTCAGGCTGCGGTTTCTCTGTTTCTGAACTAAATAACTGGTTCAAATTTAAACTTTGGCCAAAACTTAGGTCCCACTGGGGCAGGGAAGTGTCCCAATTGGTGGGCCGGACAACTTTTCCCTTGAAACAAGCCACAGCGCCTGTCTTTACAGCCTGTGAACTTGAACTTGTATGGTCAGATTTATACAATTTACATTGGTTGGCGTGGAACCACTTTGTGCACCGGGGTAGTTTTACTGCATAGACCATGGGGCTGGCCCTATCAACTATACTATAGGGTCCCATGTAGATCAACTATACTATAGGGTCCCATGTAGAGTGGCTCTAAACTTCCCACCCGGGCATAGTTTCTTACCATCACTAGGTCTCCTATCTCCCACTGGTGGCTCTTGCTAGGCTCGAGCAGCAGCCGGTTATTCCGATGCTGCTTCCCCATGCTGTCTGCTGCCTGCCCATAAATTCATTTGAGGTGTTCTAGGAGGGTTCGGGCGAATTTATCCCGGTTTATTTCCTGCAGTTGTCCTTCAGTGAGTCCGGTCATGAGCTCATGTGGTGAATGCCCTGTGCTTTTGGACTGGCTGGCCCGGATCCCCATGAGGATCAGAGGTAGGGTCTCTGCCCATTTTTGGGTCGACCCCACGGCCTCTTTCCTCAATCTTTCTTTAAGGGTACGTTCATACGCTCCACAATCCTTGAGGACTGCGGGTTTTAGGCTACGTGCCACTTCCCTTTGATACCGAGCAGCATGAGGGTATTCTGCATGACTTGGCCAGTGAAGTGGCTTCCCTGGTTGGACTCCACGAACTGGGGCAGTCCCCACCGCGAGAACACCTCCTTCACCAAGATCTTTGCAGTCCCCATTGCTGTGGCCGTCCTGCAGGGGAAGGCTTCCACCCACTTGGAAAACACATCCACCAGGGCAAGGCAGTATTTGTAGCCTCCCTGGGTGGTGGGCAAGGGCCCTATATAGTCGATCTGAATCGACTGCCATGGTCCCTCCACCCTCCTAATGTGTCCCATGGGCACCTTCCTTTTGTGGGGATCGGGATTATTTGCTGCACACACAAGACAGCTAGCACAGAACTCACGGACATCATCCCGGAGTCCTGGCCACCATCCCGCCTGTTCCACCCGTTGCCAGGTGGTCTCAGGCCCGGGGTGTCCCGCTCCCGGCCCCTCATGCGCCAGCTGAAGGAACTCCCTCCGGTGTTGCTGGGGTACTACCCACTGTTCTGCCTTAAACAGCATGCCCTCCCTTACGGTGAGAGGGGCTGTGCTGTAGGGGCCCTCTATCCTTTTGCCCTCCATCACTGTGCTCATTATTGCCTTTAGGACGGGGTCCTGTGCCTGGACCATTTTAAGGTCCAGGGCCAACACTATTCCTGATTTTCCCTGTGTCCCATCCCTGCCTGTAATCGCTGCCACTGGCCCAGACTCATATGGGTCCCAGAAAGTGCCTGCATCGTACCGGAGATTACACAGATGGACAGGCTGCGCGGGCTCCAGTCATTGTGGGGAGGCAGAGGTGGGTGAGGGGGCTGCAGCACCACTGATGGCTGCTACCTTTCCCTGATTGGCCCTGAGGAAAGATTTTATCGACTCCATGACGGACTCGACTGTATCGGGAGGAGTTTCTGTCTCTGCCTTCTGAGTTGGGGCTGTGAGGGTCCTGGCTTTATCGTCTCTCCCAGGCTTTTTACAATCCCTGCGCCAGTGGCCATCCTCCCCGCACCTGTAACAAGTGACCTTGTTCTGGGAGGGACGGCTCCCCTCCTGGCGCCACTCTTTCTTGTATTGAGCCCCAGGTTTAACCTCGTGGACCTTACCCTTTTGCTGGGGGGTCCCACTATTCCTACCATTCCTATATGCTACTGTGAGCTGCCGGATTACAGTCTCTTCGGTTGCTAGGGGGTCTCGGTGGTCAAACCAAGCATCAGCCTTTGCTTTTATCTGGGGCAGGCAATTGGACACCAGGCAACGAAGCCATTGGGTCCGCTGCCGCTGGTTCAGGTGTGCCCTATCTTGTCCCCCTGTACACGCGCTGTTGTAGACTGGCCACAGCCTGTCTGCAAATGCCTGTGGGGTCTCCCCTTCCTTCTGCAGTGTTTTCCCTATGCGATCGAACGGACTGCCGTCGTTCGCACCCATGGCTTCCAGTATTTCCTCCTTTAGGTCCTCAAAACCGTTCTGCCCTCTCTTAGCCTCATCTGAAAGGGTCTGATAGAGCTTACTATCTACAGAGAAAAGCAACATTTTGGCTTTCTCTTCGTCATCACAGCCGTTAACACAGGCTGCCTGTTCTATCTCTTGGAAGTGCATTGAGGGGTCTCCTTTTTCGGAGAGCAGGGGAATATGTTTCACCAGGCCTCTGAGCTGTTGGGTATCATAGGGTACCAGATAGGTATGCTGAACAGCCCCTGGGTCATTATCGTTCACGGGCAGACCGTACCTCCATTGTCGGAGGGGGTACACTGGTCCTGGTCCCCGCCTGCCTAGCGGGACCTGCTGGTGTTCTCCTACCACCCCATTGCCCACCCCTTCTTGCTGCCAGAGCTCCTCAAAACTCAGAGCTGTGGGCTGCGGTCTTGGGATCTCTAATTCCCTAGCCAGCTCTGTTCTGGGTGCTGCCTGTGGGGCGGTTTGATTTGGGCTGCTGGCACTGTCTGATGGACTTCCCTTTGGACTTATGAGACATACCATCCCTTTAGTCCTTAATAACTCCATACCCAAACTCTCTATCTTTCTGTTACATGGGGTATGATCTGCTCCACTAAACCTTTGGTCACAGGCCAGCTTATAAGCTGTCTTTATCTCCCTAACCTTTTCCTCCTGCTCTGTTACTTCTGAGGTGAGGCGGGCATTCTCTTCCCGCAGTCTCATCTCGTTACTCTTTGAACTGTAAATTTGGCACTTTAGGAACTCTATCTTGTGCCTCGCGTGGCTTTTGCCCTCGCTAGCTTCTTGGGTGAGGTGTGCATTTTCCTCCTGTAGCCTCATCTCACTGTCCCTAGCCTCTGTGACTTGCTGCATAAGGCGCTCTATCTCTGCCAGGCATTTCGTGACCTCTAGTGTGAGGCGTGCATTTTCTTCCCGCACCCTCATCCCACTATCTCTGGCCTCATTCACCTCTCTTATGAGGCGTTCTACCTCCGCCTGTGAGGGTGCCAGTCAGTTCCTTTAATAACCTCTAGATGGCACCTTCACTTGTTTGTTTCCTTGTTAATTGTTTCTAGTTTCCTGTGTTAATTCTTAATTGACTGTTATTGGGCTTATGAGTTTCACCTGTGACTTGTAGTATTTAGGTTCTGTGGTTTCTTCTCTCTGTGCTCAGTCCTGACAAGGGAGTTAGTCTTGACAAGGTTCTCTGTCTTGGCTAGGTGCTCAGTTTTGACTAGCCTTTTGCTCTGTGGCAGCTTGCCTTGACAAGCTGGTTGCCATGGTTGTTCCTTGTATTTAAGTCTATGGTTCTTCCTTTTGATCTTGGTCCTGACAAGTTGCTTAGTCTTGATAAGGTGCTCAGTTTGGACAAGCATGTTGCCCTGTGGTAGCTTGTCTTGAGCTCTGTATTGATAAGCCGATTACCCCTGTGGTAGCTTGTCTTGAGTCTTCTCAGCAAGCCTGTTGCCCTTGTGGTAGCTTGTCTCGAGCTCAGTCTGGACAAGTGGGTTGCCTCATGGAAGCTTGCCCTGAGTTCCTATCTTGACTAGCCGTTTGATAGCTTGTCTTGAGCTCTGTATTGATAAGCCGATTACCCCTGTGGTAGCTTGTCTTGAGTCTTATCTTAGCAAGCCGGTTGCCTAGGTGGTAGCTTGTCTCGAGCTCAGTCAGGACAAGTGGGTTTCCTCATGAAAGCTTGTCCTGAGTTCCTGTCTTGTCTAGCTGTTTGGTAGCTTGTCTTGCTCTCTTATGTTTATTAGTGTTTTCCTTGTGTGAATCTAGTTATGTGTAAAGTTCAAATAAAGTACTGTTACTTAAGACTGTATACCTCGCTTCTCGCCTCGTCTCTGCACTTGGGTCCAGAACCTACCTCGCTCGGACAGCACGGCCCCGTGTTTACACGGCCCCGTGGCTCCCACCCCGTGACACCGCCTGGCATTTTTCAAACTCTGACTCCCGATTCTTGGCCTCTGTAACCTCCTCCCGCACCCTCATCTCACCCTTCTTAACCCAGCCACCTATACTATAATAGGTCAGCTTACATGCTGCCGCTAACTTCTGCAGGGCTACCCACAGACTGAAAGCAAGAAAAGCAAGAGCTGATGCTTTCTCCAGATCCAGACCACTTATCATATCGAAAACTGCCTCCAGTCCTGCCGCGGTCGCCAATTTGTAGGGGGCATCCTTTACCTGGTTTACGGTAATTTACCTGGTCAGGCAGCCTTTTGCCACTGCACTGTGACCAATTCCAATCAGCAGTTTCGAATCGCTAAACCACCCCTTCCAGTTCTGACTCGAGGAACTTATAATTAATGATATATTAAAAACGGACAAATGGTCTGGATGCAAGAAAGTCAAATTTTATTAAAACTAAAGAAACTACACCACACGATCAAAGTAATCACGGTAAAATTGCTTAACTAGGGAAGGAAAAACGGACACAACGAGGGAAAACGACTAAAATCACAATTCTAACGAAATTCCCACTTTACTCCCACCGTTATGCCTATCCTAAGTTGCCTTGTGGAAGGCCAGAAAAATATATGCTCACCGCTGCAATGCCAGCTCCGTGCCCTGTGAACTTAGATCTTCACTGCCCCGAAGTAAAGAAAACACCCCAGTGTTTTAAAAGTAAACTGCTGGTGTTTTACTTCTTCAGACAGACTCCCACGCTGTAGAGGCACACGGAGGCAAGACCAGAGAGCGAGATGCTTCTGGGAAGCTATCTTTTATACCCCTTTTTTAGGGCCCGCCCAGATCTGATGTTTCTGGGCTAAAACAAAAGAGATCCAAACTGTTCACTTGTCTGGGATGGGTTTGGATAAAGTTGCAGTTTAAATGTGTCCATTGTCTGTGATCGCTTTCGAATAAAGCTGCAGTGGTTTGAATGTGTTCTCCCATTCATTTAAACGGTTCCTCCTCAGTTTGGATGTGTCCACTTGATATACAAACAAATGCTAATAGCATTCAATTGCTTTGTAAACAAAGCATTGTCCTGTGGTCATCTGGAACCGCAATTGATTGACAGTCTTGAGTGCTTAGCAAACAAAGTCCCTTTGTTCATGCTGGCAGTTTCAAGTACTTGATCTTAGAGTCAATTTCAGTGAATGGATGTGTGTAAACAACCCAGTGTGCTTGCTGTCCAATGATTGGCTGATTCAAACGGGCTACTCCCCAGTGTAAACAAGCAGCTTGTAGGTTACCGGACCCGCCCAATACCACAGGGTGACTGACAGCTCGGGCTCCATTCAAACCCACTACAGGGCAGTGCTGAGCTTTTTCATATGCTAACAGCCTGTCTGTTTCATATGCTAACAGCCTGTCTGTCCTTTTCTGCTGCCTTAAAATTCTGTTTCCATGAGGTCTGTTCAGCCATTTTTATGCCCTGGGCAATTTAAACAATCCAAAACTCAAGAGTACATCTTTTAATAAATGTACAATCTTAAAGTGTGTGATTTTCACAAAGTTCTTTGATTCCAGTGTCCAAGTGTTGCCCAGCTTACGAGCTTTTTAACGCAGCCTTTTGCGGTTCTGGGTATGTTTTAAAACATTGTCCAACCCAGAGACAATTTAAATCACACAAGCCTTCGTCCACGATGTGGATTAATATTTCCCGATCTTCGGGGGCTGAGGGGATTTTGCGACCCCTACAGTAGCAAGGAGGAGAGGTTTACAGAGGGAATTCCAGAGCTTAGGGCCTAGGCAACAGAAGGCACGACCACCAAAGGGTGAGCGATTATAATCAGGGATGCTCAAGAGGGCAGAATTAGAGGAGCGCAGGTATCTCAGGGGGGTTGTGGGGCAGAAGGAGATTACAGAGATAGGGAGGGCAAGGCCATGGAGGGATTTGAAAACAAGGATGAGAATTTTGAAATCGAGGCACTGCTTAAACGGGAGCCAATGTAGGTCAGCGAGCACAGGGGAGATGGGCGAACGGGACTTTGTGTGAGTTAGGACACGGGCAGCCGAGTTTTGGATGACCTCACATCTACATCTTTACCACATCTTTCGAGCAGTGCATTCACTTACTTGGCCAGCAGCACACCATTTACTGTACTCATGTAACCCAAAGCCCTTGAGTTCTGAATGCTGATTTCTGGTGCACCGTGGAGATCCGAGCAGCATTGCTGATGATGAGCAGCCGTGTATGCAAGAGTCCTTAAGACCAAAAAACTGGGTAAGCTTTAAACAAAACAGAGAGGATGGACTCTCCTTGGGAGTTCTGTTATTTCAGATTACTGTTCAGCACTTGGTCTTCATGCTTATTAGGTGTTTTGTTTCTTCTCCAGCATGACTGGACTGTTGTCACACCTGTTCCAACCTCCCAGACCCCTAACCATGTTAGCCAGACCATCCCAGTGCAGTGTGAAGCAGGAGGGTGTCTTGTTTTGCACACTTTGTACAAAAATAATAAATTGCAGGACAATGGAGTATTACAGTTTAAACTCTTTTATGAAGCATCAGGTCTGTGATCTCAACCATACAGCACAGTGGGGACAAGATGGAGTTAGGACCCCTTACAGATGCCTGCAGGCCAATGACAACTCAGCATGTGATCACATGTGAATATAATAGGTATTCCTTACAGATGCCTGCGGGCCAATGATAATTCAGTATGCAAATGTTACAGAGGGAAGAAGCTTTAATAAAAACAGAAAATGCTGGAGAAACTCAGCAGGCCAGGCAGCATCTGTGAAGAGAGAAACAGAGTGAACGTTTCAGGTCGATGACCTTTCGTCAGAACTGGAAATAAGCAGGAAATGGAACAGATTTTTAAGCAAGTGTAGAGGCTGGGAAAGGGGGGAGGGGATGAAAGAACAAAAGGGAAGGTCTGTGATAGGATGGAAGGCGGGAGTGATTAAGAGACATTAAGAGATATTCAAGGCAAAAGGAGATGGTAATGGGACAGGTTAAGAAACAAAGGATGGCTCTAGATGAAGTGTAAATTGCGCTGGCAGAATGAAAGACAGCTGCCGTGTGGGAGAGAAGAAAAAAAGACAGACAAAAAGTGTGGATATAATATATATATATATATATATATGATAGGGGCCGAGGTTATGATCTGAAATTGTTGAACTCTATGTTGAGTCCAGAAGGCTGCAAAGTGCCTAATCGAAAGATGAGGTGCTGTTCCTCGAGCTTTAAATGGGATTGACCCGCCATTCAGTTGTGAGATCCCTCGGTCCTAGTGTCCATTATATCAACTTTTGGCTTTTAACAGGAAGCGATTAAGGGCCAGTGTGAGAATAAGTCCTCTCGCCCCCTTCCATTCATCCAACACTGCCCTTGATAATGATTACCATTCTTCATTCTCACTTTTATTTTTGGCTTTTGTCCAAGAAAATTAAATATTGAGTAAAATCCCAAGAGGAGCAGGAAGTAGAGTTCTTTGCTGCACTTTTTGGTGAATTTTGGGTGTGGGGGGAAATCTTTGTTTCAAGAACTCAGCAAAACCTTTCTCAATATATATTAATGATCTAGATGAGGGAACTAGATAGAGAACGGGTTGGCAGACAGGAAGCAAAGAGTTGGAATAAACAGGTCTTTTTCCGAGTGACTAGTCGGGTACCGCAGGGATCGGTGCTAGGACCCCAGCTATTCACAATATATATTAATGATCTAGACGAGGGAACTAAATGTAATATCTCCAAGTTTGCAGACGACACAAAGCTGGGTGGGCGTGTGTGCTGTGAGGAGGATGCCGAGAAACTCCAGTATGATTTGCACAGGTTGGGTGATTGGGCAGATGCGTGGCAGATGCAGTATAATGTGGATAAATGCGAGGTTATCCACTTTGGTGGCAAAAACAGGAAGGCAGATTATTATCTGAACGGCAATAGATTGGGAGAAGGGGAAGTGCAACGAGACCTGGGTGTCCTTGTGCACCAGTCGCTGAAGGTAAGCATGCAGGTGCAGCAGGCAAATGGTATGCTGGCCTTCATAGCGAGAGGATTTGAGTACAGGAGCAAGGATGTCTTGCTGCAGTTGTACAGGGCCTTGGTGAGACCACACCTTGAGTATTGTGTGCAGTTTTGGTCACCTTATCTGAGGAAGGATGTTCTTGCCATGGAGGGAGTGCAGCGAAGATTCACCAGACTGATACCTGGGATGGCAAGAATGACGTATGAAGAGAGATTGGGTTGATTAGGCTTATATTTGCTAGAGTTTAGAAGAATGAGAGAGGATCTCATTGAAACTTATATAATTCTAACAGGACGAGACAGACTGGATGCAGGAAGGATGTTCTCGATGGCGGGGGAGTCCAGAACCAGGGGTCACAGTCTAAGGATAAGGGGTAAGCCATTTAGGACTGAGATGAGGAGGAATTTCTTCACCCAGAGAGTGGTGAACCTGTGGAATTCTCTACCACAGAAGACACTTGAGGCCAATTCATTAATTAATAATAATTCAACTTTATTGTCATTGTACAATGCACAAGCACATGAACAACGAAATGTGATCTTGCAAGCTCCCATGAGTCCAGTACAAATAACATTAAATGTAAATAGCACCGTCCTGGGAGAAGCAAAGCCACTGCGTCTGTGCGCGCCGCCAATCCATTTCCACCATTCCTCCTGTCTGACAATCTTCAGCCCAACGCCCGGGCCTGCTCACCAGCCACCCCTCCCGGGGCTCCTTCCGTGACCTTTTCACCAACCGCCCCTCCTCGGGGCTCACTTCCATGACCTTCTGCACCTGGTCTTCCGCTGATGGTCACTCCTCCAGGTACTAACCAGGCCTGGCTCTGTTTAACTTCCAAGCCTTGCCAGTGACCCTGTCCCTAGTCCCAGGAGCATATATTCAAGAAGGAGTTGGATATATTTCTTAAGGCTAAAGGGACCAAGGGATATGGGGAGAAAGCAGGGACAGGGTACTGAAGTTGGATGATCAGCCATGATCTCATTAAATGACGGAACAGGCTCGAGGGGCCAAATGGCCTACTACTGCTCCTATCTTCTATGTTTCTATGTTTCTATGTAATAGCAAAATACTGCGGATGCTGGAAATCTGAAATAACAACAGAAAATGCTGGAAACACTCAACGGGTCAGGCAGCATCGAGGAGAGAGAAACAGAGTCAATGTTTCGGGTTGAGGACCCTGAGGGTCTCTCCTGGATGCTGCCTGACCTGCTGAGTGTTTCCAGCATTTTTCTGCTGTTATTTAAAACCTTTTTCAAATTCATTTTACTTTCATGTGCCGTTTACAAAATGTTTTAATCTAAATTCGTTGTATTTCAAAAAAACCTTATTAGGAAATCTCGTGAGTTGGCAAATTTGTTCATTTTGGGGTGAGGATCGGTGAAAATGAATTGGGAACAATTTAAAAATCCAAAAATTGATCAGGGAAAATCAGTCAATACAGACACTGAAGCCCCTTAATAATGAGTCGCGTTCCTTTTCCTCTGAAGTACACTTGGTATTAGCACGGGACATGTAATGCAAATCGGGTTAGATTATTAACAGTCCAAGCTATTTCAGACCAAGGATAGATCTTGACCTTTTATAGCTTGCCTGATGTCCCAGATCGCAATTAAGCTTTGTGCTGATAATGAAGTTCAGCTTTGAGATGCATCCATCATACTTAAGGTGTTACTACACTGCAGACATCACACATTTGCATCACAAATTTCAGTGTCACCCTTTAAAAAAAAAAGCCAGCCATTTCCTGTTGGGATCTTCTAACCGTTTTGGCAGCTGGCACGCTACAGAACATCTTCCCCAACAGTTAGCCGTTAATTGACCTCAGAGAGTGCCCTATTTACAGTGAGTGGGCCCTATGTTCTTAAAGGGACAAGCCACATAAGACACAGCTTCAGCTTTGCATCGGAGCAATACGTGTAATGCTCCTATTCTTCTAAAACAGGCTAGTCCTTGACTTTACTGTGAGGAGCACCACAGGTGATCTACCATTTTGTATGTCTATTTTTCACCATTTCTAATGAAGCGTGATGTATCTCTATCGTCATTGCTCTAATTTGCTCTCCTCCTTCCTTTCCTGAAGGCAATGAATCAGGTGCACAGATGCTGACGGCCCTTTGGTAGCTTGTCCGTGTCCATCCTTCATGTGTGAGTGTAGAGAGTGAGGCCCCGATTTTCTGCCAGCCGTCGGGCGGCTTTCCAGGCGGCTGGGGGCTGAAAATTGCCGAAAAAGCGGGTCGCGACCCCCCCACCCCGCCTCATCCGACTTTTGGACCGCCGTTTCCCCGCGACCCGAATCAGTCCTGCCCGCCGCTGGCGGGACTGGCCGTCGGAACACTAATAAGCAATTATTACCTTGTTTAAGTCGATTTTCAGGGGCCGTTGCAATTTTGGGGCTTTCCCCACATCAAACACGCCTGCGGGGAACCCCGCTGATGAAACCTGGCGTGAAGCTTGCCGGCTTGCTTGCTGTCATAGAAACATAGAAACATAGAAGATAGGAGCAGGAGTAGGCCAGTCGGCCCTTCGAGCCTGCTCCGCCATTCAATGTGATCATGGCTGATCATCCAAATTCAGTACCCTGTCCCTGCCTTTTCCCCATATCCCTTGATCCCTTTAGCCTCAAGAAATATATCCAACCCTTTCTTGAATATATTTAATGAACTAGCCTCCACCGCCCTCTGTGGCAGAGAATTCCACAGGTTCACCACTCTCTGGGTGAAGAAATTCCTCCTCATTTCAGTCCTAAATGGCTTACCCCTTATCCTTAGACTATGACCCCTGGTTCTGGACTCCCCGGCCATTAGAAACATCCTTCCTGCATCTAGTCTGTCCAGACCTGACAGAATTTTATAGGTTTCGATGAGATCCCCTCTCAATCTTCTAAACTCCAGTGAGTATAAGCCCAATCGACACAATCTCTCCTCATACGTCATTCCTGCCATCCCAGCTGCAGGTCATTCGGAAAAGCTGCGATTTAAAGGGACAGCACTTGTATGTTGAAGGACCTTGTCGCTGCAGGCTTGGGGCTACTTCTTCAAGGCTTAGGCACAGCTGTGGAAGGTTGGAGCCTCACAAACTTCTCCAATGTGATCTCCTGGGAAGTCCCTCTCGCCACCCTCACTCAGCGCTTCCTCAGCGGAGGCATCTATGAGAAGCATGGGACGCCTTTTTCTCCTTCCCTTCTTGCCATTAGAGGATCTCCAGCAGCAGAGGTGGCAGCAGCAGAACCAGGAATAGCATGATGAGCACCAGGAGCACCAGGCTGCTGCTCACTCACCTGAAGCTGCACAGGCCAGAAGGGGCCAGCGCTTGGAAGTGGCTTGAGAACACCTTGCTGCGCTTTAGGGGGCCATGGGGACCTGTTTCTGCACTGGCAGTCCTACTCAGAAGGACTTCCATGAAGATCTGGTTTCTCTGTTCAACAGATGGCCAACGCTCCTCAAGAGATGTCATTCTCTTATGAGCACTCACCATGTTTTCCGTACCCTGGCGAGTTATCTCCTCCATGGAGGTTGCCAACCTTTCCATGGTGATGCGTTCATGCGCCAATGACTCCACAAAAGCTCTGCTCATGGTCGCTATGGACTCCTCCATTCGCTCCACACTTGCAGCGACCCTGGAGACAAAACCTGCCAGAGACTCCTGCATCTGTGCATGGAGATCCATCGCCTCTTCTCTTGCAGATGGACCCAGAGGCAGAGGGTCGACATGCAGCGCAGCTGAGCTGAGCTGGCAGAGTCCTGCGCCCTCCGATGAGGACTCTCCACTGCTGTCCCTGTCTCCAGAATCTGCTGAGGCTGACTTGTGAGCTGTGAAACATCAGGTGACAACACTACTCTATGTCCCGAAGGTCCCCCCAAGGTGTGAGTGTCTGCGCTGGTGCTGGGTGCGCTTACTTCTGCTGGCGCTGCGCCCTCAGAGGTTGGAGCTTCCTCTGAGGAGTCTGGCTGCACAGCCTCTTCCTCCTCCACAGTGAGGACGGGGGCTCTGGATGGTACTGTGGGGGAGTAAAGGAAGGAGTTAAAGATGTGATGCCAAGGTGACATGCACATTCGAGTTGACATCTGCTGACACCTGCATCCATGCAGCCTTGGTCTCAGTGGGAGGCCTCATCCTGTCTGACCTAGGGAAGAGGACCTCCCTGTGGGCCCTAATCCCATCCAATAATGCCTGCAGTGAAGCTTCGTCAAATTTGGAGGCAGCTCGGGGTCTGGCACTGGCCACAGCTGCTGCAGGCTCCTCTGCCATCCTGTATGGTTCGTTTGGAAGCCTTCAGAGGATGCAGTGCTTGCTGTGGACCTTGAAAGCACCACGAATGATGACATCATACTGTGGGGCTTTCTGACGAGAAATGGACAATTAGCAAGGCTTCCCACATGCTGGGAATTAATTGGCCACTTGAGGGAAAATTGCGTGGAGCTGGCTGACATATTTTTTTGTGTGTCAGAACCCCACATTCGGGGGAATCCGACCATTTCCCACACAAGCCACAAAATCGGGCCCTGAGTGTCAGTGGGCTATTTTCATGCATCACAACTAACTGAGCCAGTTTTTGTCCTCATCCAACATCTATATAAGTGCAGCGAGTCACTAGATAGCTATCAACAGTGATAGCTCTGGTTAATTTATTTCCCCTAGCCCAGGGACATTGAGACACCAACTGTTGTCCTGGCTGAGATCAACCAAGTCTACATGATCCATGGATAAAATGTTAGACATTCTGGTTTGTATCACTCAGTGACACACCATCTAGACAGATATATTTCTAACTTGAATTTGCTGGACAATGATTCTGTCTGTTTATCTATTACTGAAAGAACCACAGGCACAATATATTTCTTAAAGTTCCAGTGTGAAGTTATACTTTATATCACTAGTGAACAAGCTTTTTCAGAACGGTGGAAACAAGAGGAGGCAGTAAAACCAGAGGAGCATGCAAATTCATTCGTTGGCCTCTTGTGCTGCCATTGCTTTCATATGGATGGTTATGATGGATGTGGCACAATTGACATTCTCCAACATTGCCAACTCAGTGAGCTCTTACAGAACATACACAAGGTCAAGTTTCAAAGCTTATGTGTTTTGTAAATGTCAACGGTTAAATAAAGGAGAAGTGGCACCGCTCACACAGACAACTGTTGTTCATGTGCCATGCATTCGGAGGGCTTTGGACTATGAACAGAGATAGAATTACATAGAATTTACATAGAAATTACAGGCCATTCGCCCCAACCAGTCTGTGTTGGTGTTTATCCTCCACACAAGCAGTGGTCCCAATGCAGGGAGTCCACCCTGCTCCAGATGTTAAAAGTTCCCTCAGAAGTAAATTAAATTTGTACTAAATACCTATCCTGTGAGCATTGGGTTATTTTCCATTGAGAAGCACATGTTGATTCCGTTATTGAAAAACTGCAGTGTTCTGGGAATTGGGACCGGTTGGATAATCTTCCAGCGCTGTATGTTGCATTGTTCCTGTCCCTTGTTTTAAGGTCAGGTACAGTAATTGTATTTGGGTGATGCAATATGGAAAGAAAGAAAGAACTTGCATTTATATAGCACCTTTCCCAACCTCAGGACAGCCCAAAGCGCTTTACAGGCAATTGAAGTACCTTTGAAGCGTAGTCACTGTTGTATTATAGGAAACTCACAGCCAATTTGCGCACAGCAAGCTCCCACAAACAACAATGTGATACATGACCAGGTAACCTGCTTTAGGTGTTGGTTGAGGGATCAATATTGATCAGGCCTCCGGGCCTTGTCAGTGATCAAGAGCCTAGGACGAGAAGCTATGGAGATGTCAAGGTGGAGGGGGGTGGCTGTGAGATTGGAAAGGAGAGTTTAATGGCGGCTATGATTTAGGGGAGATTGGTGGGCAGTGGATTCAGAGGAGAAAGGTCAAGGGGAATTGTGCTGAGGCTGCTGCTCATAAGGAGGAAGCTAATAAGCGGCAATCCAAACCTTCCTAAAACCTCACTGAGCCCATTGCTCCCATTTGTACATCCAGCAGTGAATACACAGGCACATCAGTGTACTCACATCACATTTCCATAACCATAACTAATCATATACATTTTTACCCAACCCACAAATCATAAATTTGTGAACTGGATCGAATCAGTCCTACACCATCTCTTTGAGGACTGAGAACACTGAACAATGACCGTAAAACTGGGGTGGTAGGTCAAATACTGGAGTCAAGTAGCAAAAGATTGCCTGCACAGGTTTACAGGTCTTAAAATCTGCAGGACGGTAGGAGTTGTGTATATATTTTTTTACCAAGAATCCATGTAAATACACCTCATCTAAACTCTAAAATCTACACTCTTACCCTTCAATACAGCAGTTCATGTTTATGCTTAACTGTTTCCTGTTTTCATGTTCAAGTGTTCCACGGCCTTGAATTAGATTCTGCTAACCAACTAACTGCCCACTTGAAAAGGATTAAGACAAAACTAAGCACGGTGCAAACCAGCGGGATTAACCCTGTGTAAAGCTAACCTTCAGCTTCACGAGTGTGGCATTTCAAAAGATTAGTTAACAAGCGGTTCCCAGCCAATCGCCAACCAAAGGGGGTGAGCTCTACTGTATGAATGGCACACAGTTTAAACAGAAAACTGACAAACAGATATAAGGCCACAGTAGTAAATACACCCATAGTCATATTCTAGACCCTTTGTAAAACTCCCCAAATGCCAAAAGTATAAAAGGCTATACTTTCTTAAAAACACGGTTTGCGGTACTGATAATGAATCTGCAGCATACAAATGTTTAGCAACACTGGAGCCAACAGTACTTTTACATCATGTTATGTGGGTTGTGTTGACTGTCGGCATCACTCTATAAGATAAACCCAAGCAATGAAAAATGTCTCAGTGGACCCGAAACCCACTGGTCCTGTTTTATCATTCGCATTTGTTACTCTCACACCAGGCAACACCGCTGAGTTTATATACTTAAGAGGAGTGCACTGCTGGGAGTTGCGTGCTGTCTGAATCAGGGTAAATCTGGGGTGGGGGGATTGAGCGTGGGCTCAAATACCCAGTGGCACTAGTGTAGCAACAGCTGTGGACTCTGCAAAATATTGGCATGGACCTACGTGATGACAGGTCTTGTGACTATATAGCACCATTGCCGAATTAGCACTTCGTGATCCATCTAGTGATTGACGGTGCCACCTGCCATGTATTCTATGAAGAAAAGGAATATCTACAATTGCAAAGTACCAAGAGGTCAACTTGAAAATGTGCTAGATTATCAATGTTGTGTCGTTGTATCCTCTTAAGACCAAGCTGGCTTCACAGTCACAACAACATTTGGTCATTATCTTTCCAACGTTGAAAATTGATTAAACTTCCTGTTGGGCTGGTGATGAAGTGCCTCACACAATGTGTGACCCAGGTTTCACCCCTGCTCCATGCTGATGTTGGCCAGTCTCTCTAGAGGTGATGGTGGAGATATTGGGCTGGATTTTCCTCATTGATGGATTAACCTTTGAAAGTGCACAGGAACTGTTCTTCAACCCGACAGTGTTATACCATCGCGAACGTAGTGCACCTTCAACATATGTTCTTGGTCGACTCCAGGAATAATTAGTGCGCTCTATGAACAACTCGTCTCTGGGATGGGCGGGGCGGGATGGGGGGAGGGGGTTAATCCCGTGCTGCTATAGCAGCTGAAATGATCAAGGCAGCCATTTTGTAACCATGTGACTCATCAAAATGTCTGAGTCTGGTGCTCCTTCAGGGTATGAGATGTTTTTGTCACTGATGGGCTGAGTGCAGACTGAAATGGGGCAAGGATTGCTTGGACGAAGTAGTGGTAGAAAGATCTCCAAATGGCAGCCTTGGTAGCTGCAGAGGAGAGCAACTGAGCTGAGTGTGTTGACAGGACTCATTTGGCACTGGCCTTGGGTCTTATAATGGCTCCTTTATGAGCTGTGCCCACAGCTGTTTGGCAGCTGGCACAACTCAGTTATTGCTTCAGCAGGGAAGAGCAGCCTTCTGAAGCATAGGCATGAATCACGGTGAAGCAGCCCATGACCCCACTGTGATCTTGAACTGCCCGCCCCACCGCATACTGATGAAGGATTCCTAGCACATAGGAGGATGGTTGTGGTTGTTGGAGGCCAATCATCTCAGCCCCAAGACATCACTGCAGGAGTTCCTCAGGACAGTGTCCTAGGCCCAGCCATCTTCAGCTGCTTCATCAATGACCCACCCTCCATCATAGGGTCAGAAGTGGGGATGTTCGCTGATGATTGCACAGTGTTCAGTTTCATTCGCAACTCCTCAAATAATGAAGCAGTCCATGTCCGCATGCAGCAAGACCTGGACGACATTCAAGTTTGGGCTGATAAGTGGCAGGTAACATTCGCTCCACACAAGTGCCAGGCAATGACTATCTCCAACAAGCGAGAGTCTAACCACCGCCCCTTGACACTCAACGCCATTACCATCGCTGAATCCCCCACCATTAACATCCTGGAGGTCACCATTGACCAGAAACTTAACTGGACCAGCCACATAAATACTGTGGCAATAAGAGCAGGTCAGAGGCTGGGTATTCTGGGTATTCTGCGACGAGTGCCTCACCTCGTCACTCCCCAAAGCCTTTCCACCATCTACCAGGCACAAGTCAGGAGTGTGATGGAATACTCTCCACTTGCCTGGATGAGTGCAGCTCCAACAACACTCAAGAAGCGCGACAGCATCCAGGACAAGGGCAGGAAGGAGGGCTTTAGTTTCCTGGATCACTGGGTCTGCTTCTGGGGAAGGTAGGACCTGTACAAGTCGGACGGGTTGCACCTGAACTGGCACGGGACCAACATCCTTGCGGGGAGGTTTGCTAGTGCTGTTGGGGGGGTTTAAACTAACTTGGCAGAGGAATGGGATACGGGGTGGAGCTATAGTAGGGGGTGATGCACAGCCAAGTATAGAGGAAAAAAACAAGTCAGTCTGGAAGGCAGAGCAAATATGTAATGGCACAAGGGAGTATGGCAAGGCTGGATGGCATTTATTTTAATGCAAGGAGTCTTACGAGTAAGGCAGATGAATTGAAGGTGTTGATGAACACATGGGAGTATGATATTGTTGCTATCACAGAGACATGGTGGAGGGAGGGGCAGGACTGGCAGCTCAATATTCCGGGGTATAGAATCTTCAGGCGAGACAGAGGGGGGTGTAAAAGAGGAGGGGGTGTCGCAATATTAATCCAAGGAGTCAACTACTGCAGTAAAGAGGGATGATATCTTAGCAGGTTCCTCTAATGAGGCCATATGGTAGAACTTAAAAACAAAAAGGGGGTAAGCACTTTGCTGGGAGTGTACAATAGGCCCCCAAACAGTCAGGGGGAGATACAGGAACAGATATGTAGGCAAATCTCAGAGAAGTGTAGAAATAATAGGGTAATAATAGTAGGGGATTTCAACTTCCTCAATATTAACTGGGATAGTCAGAGTGTGAAAGGCTTAGAGGGTGTGGAATTCTTAAAGTGCATCCAGGAGAGCTTTTTGAGCCAGCATGTAGAAAGTCCTACAAGAGAGAGGGCGGTACTGGACCTAATTCTAGGGAATGTAGCCGGGCAAGTGGTAGAAGTGTCAGTAGGAGAGCATTTTGGTGACAGTGACCATAATTCGGTGAGATTTAAGGTAGTCATGGAAAAGGACAAAGATGGACCGGAAATAAAGGTTCTAAATTGGGTGAAGGCTGATTTTAATATGATAAGGCAGGATCTGGCCAAAGTGGACTGGGATTAGCTACTTGTAAGAAAATCCGCA
This sequence comes from Somniosus microcephalus, assembly GCF_052327205.1. Classification (NCBI taxonomy): domain Eukaryota; kingdom Metazoa; phylum Chordata; class Chondrichthyes; order Squaliformes; family Somniosidae; genus Somniosus; species Somniosus microcephalus. The sequence continues at coordinate 23,447,693 of NC_140994.1, forward strand.
TCAGAGCAGTGGGAGCCATTCAGAAAGGAAATAGAGAGAGTACAGCGCCAACATGTTCCCGTAAAGGTCAAGGGTGGGACCAACAAGCCCAAGGAACCCTGGATGTCAAGGGATATACGAGAATGGATTAGGAAAAAAAGGGAGGCTTTTGGCAGATACAAAGGACTAAAAACAGGGGAAGCCCTAGAGGAGTATAGAAAGTGCAGGGGGGTACTTAAAAAAGAAATTAGGAAAGCGAAGAGGGGGCATGAAAAAACACTGGCGGGCAAAATAAAGGAAAATCCCGAGGTGTTTTGTAAGTATATTAAGGGCAAGAGGATAACTAGGGAAAGAGTAGGGCCCATTAGGGACCAAAGTGGCAATCTGTGTGTAGAGCCGGAAGATGTAGGTGAGGTTTTAAATTAATATTTTGCATCTGTGTTCACTATGGAGAAGGACGATGTAGGCATAGCAATCAGGCAGGGGGATCGTGATATACTTGAACAAATGAGTATTGAGAGGGAGGAGATACTAGCGGTTTTAGAGGGCTTAAAAGTGGATAAATCCCCAGGCCCAGACGAGATGTATCCCAGGCTGCTGTGTGAGGCAAGGGAAGAGATTGCAGGGGCTCTGACACAAATTTTCAGAACCTCTCTGGCCACAGGGGAGGTGCCAGAGGACTGGAGGACAGTTAACGTAGTACCATTATTCAAGAAGGGTAGTACAGGTAGACTATCCTTTATCCGAAAACCTCGGGACCAGCCGTGTTTCGGTTTTCGGAAAATTTCGGATTTCGGAAGGTATTTTATAAGACTGGGAAATTTGTCGGGGGTGGGGGTCGGCGGGGGGGTCGGCGGGGGTCGGGGTCGGCGGGGGGTCGGCGGGGGTCGGGGTCGGCAGGGGGTCGGCGGGGGTCGGGGTCGGCGGGGGGTCGGGGTGGGGGTCGGCGGGGGTCAGGGTCATGCGCACGACTTACACTGAACGAAACCTTTCGGTTTTCAGAGGATTTCGGTTTTCGGAAGTGCGGATAAAGGATACACTATCCCTTATCCGAAAGGGTGGGGGGTCGGCGGGGGGTACGTGGGGGTCGGGGTCGTGCGCACGACTTACGCTGAACGAAAAAACCTTCGGTTTTTAGAGGGTTTCGGTTTTCGGAAGTTCGGATAAAGGGTAGTCTACCTGTAGGGATAAACCGGGGAATTACAGGCCAGTGAGCCTAACATCAGTGGTAGGGAAATTATTGGAAAAAATTCTGAGGGACAGAATTAGTCTCCACTTGGAGAGGCAAGGATTAATCAAGGATAGTCAGCATGGCTTTGTCAGGGGGAGATCATGTCTAACCAATTTGATTGAATTTTGCGAGGGGGTGACTAGGTGTGTGGATGAGGGTAGGGCAGTTGATGTAGTCTACATGGACTTCAGTAAGGCTTTTGACAAAGTCCCGCATGGGAGACTGGTCAAGAAGGTAAGAGTTCATGGGATCCAGGGCAATTTGGCACTTTGGATCCAAAATTGTCTTAGTGGCAGGAGGCAGAGGGTGATGGTCAAAGGTTGTTTTTGTGACTGGAAGCCTGTGTCCAGTGGTGTACCACAGGGATCAGTGCTGGGTCCTTTGCTGTTTGTAGTGTACATTAATGATTTAGATATGAATGTAGGAGGTATGATAAGTAAGTTCGCAGATGACACGAAAATTGGTGGAGTGGTAAATAGCAAGGAGGGAAGCCTCAGGCTACAGGACGATATAGACGGGTTGGTCAGATGAGCAGAACAGTGGCAAATGGAATTTAACCCTGAAAAGTGTGAGGTGATGCATTTTGGGAGGACTAACAAGGCAAGGGTATACACAATGAATGGTAGCACCCTAGGAAGGACAGAGGACCAGAGGAACCTTGGTGTGCATGTACATAGACCCCTGAAGGCAGCAGGACAGGTAGATAAGGTGGTTAAAAAGGCATATGGGATACTTGCCTTCATTAGCTGAGGCATAGAATATAAGAGCAGGAAGGTTATGATGGAGCTGTACAAAACGCTAGTTAGGCTACAGCTGGAATACTGTGTGCAGTTCTGGTCACCACACTATAGGAAGGATGTGATTGCATTAGAGAGGGTGCAGAGGAGATTCACCAGGATGTTACCTGGGCTGGAGCATTTCAGCTATGAAGAGAGACTGGACAGGCTGGGGTTGTTTTCCTTAGAGCAGAGAAGGCTGAGGGGGGACCTGATTGAGGTGTACAAAATTATGAGGGGCATAGATAGGGTAGATAGGAACTTTTCACCTTAGTAGAGGGGTCAATAACCAGGGGGCATAGTTTCAAGGTAAGGGGCAGGAGGTTTAGAGGGGATTTGAGGAAAAACATTTTGGAACGTGGTTGGAATCTGGAACTCACTGCCTGAAAGGGTGGTAGAGGCAGGAACCCTCACAACATTCAAGAAGCATTTAGGTGTGCACTTGAAACGCCATAGCATACAAGGCTACGGACCAAGTGCTGGAAAATGGGATTAGAATAGATAGGGCTTGATAGTCGGCGCAGACACGATGGGCCGAAGGGCCTCGTTCTGTGCTGTATGACTCTATGACAAAGCAGCCCGCTTGATTGGCACCCCATCCACCACCTTAAACATTCACTCCCTCCACCACCGGCGCACCGTGGCTGCAGTGTGTACCATCTACAGGATGCACTGCAGCAACTCGCCAAGGCTTCTTCGGCAGCACCTCCCAGACCCGTGACCTCTACCACCTAGAAGGACAAGGGCAGCAGGCGCATTGGAACACCACCAGCTCCAAGTTCCCCTCCAAGTCACACACAATCCTGACTTAGAAATATATCGCCGTTCCTTTATCGTCGCTGGGTCAAAATCATGGAACTCCCTCCCTAACAGCACTGTGGGAGCACCTTCACCACATGGGCTGCAGCGGTTCAAGAAGGCGGCTCACCACCACCTTCTCAAGGGCAATTAGGGATGGGCAATAAATGCTGGCCTTGCCAGTGATGTCCACATCCCAGGAATGAATAAAACAAAAGGAAGGAGGGGCCTTGGCCGTCTCACCTCCCCCCAACACTTCACTTTGTCCCTGCCCACTTACCGCCATTGCAAGCCACTACCTGAAGGTGAAAGGTCACACAGCAGTCTGATTCTACAACATTGTCTTGGCTGGGTGTCGCTTCCAATACTTAGAAGCTGCAGCGTCTGAGCAATTAAAGATACTCTATGAAATATGCTGTGAATTTAAAGGGCACTGTTCATAGTAAAGTAATGGATTTCCCTCTGGAAATTCCATTGTCCCTGTCCTTTTTGAGGAGGAGGATGATAAATAGATGAAGGAAGAAAAGATGGAAGTCAGGAGAATGCATGCAGGCACCGCCTGGCCCGTAGGTATCCATGCCATTGCATTTATACAACATGGAGGTCCAAGCTGGATCTTTCCTCAAGGCAGTATCTGAGAAGGTTGCCCCTGGAGACTGGAACAGAGATACGCAACCACTTCCCACCAGCAGCGCAGCAGTTTCTGTGGCTGTGAAGGTGACAACAGCATTTGTCGTCTTTGCATTCCAATGCTTCCAGGCAGCTCTGGTGGCATTAGTCACAACAACCAGTCAGCACTTCATCGCTGCATTAAACAGGTCACGGATGCTGTATGCAGGCACGCCTGTGAGTTTTTTCAATTCCACATGAACCCAGCAAAATAGAGAGTGCGAGAGAAAGCCACCAACTTCTTCACAGAGGTTGGATTCCCACTAGTGCAGGATGCCACTGATGCCACCCATGTGGGTCTAACGGCCCTGTCTGAAAGTCCCATCAGCTTTATAAACAGGAAGGGATTTAATTCCCTGAATATCCAGATAGTGAATGATACTAACCACCTCATTTTGCATGTCAATGCGTGCTATCCGGGGGAGTTGCCTTGATTCACCTATTCTCAGACATCCAAGCACCCAAGGTCCTACCCCACTGTGGGACAAGAACGGAGAGGTACTCATCAAGGACAGAGAAGCAGTCAGTGCCCGCTGGAAGGAGCACTTCGAAGATCTCCTTAACCGAGACTCTGTCTTCGACACGAGTGTCCTCAACTCCATCCCGCAGCACGCTACCCGCCACCACCTCAGCACAACCCCAGCCTGGCATGAGGTTGAAAAGGCCATCCAACAACTGAAGAACAACAAGGCCTCAGGAGCAGATGGAATCCCTGCCGAGGCATTAAAGCATGGCGGAGAAGCACTATTGGCGCGAATACATGAACTCATTTCTCTTATTTGGAAGGAGGAGAGCATGCCAGGGGATCTCAGAGACATCGTAATCGTGACCATCTTCAAGAAAGATGACAAGTCCGATTGTGGTAATTACAGAGGAGTTTCCCTGCTGTCTGCCACAGGGAAAGTCATCACAAGAATCCTCCTCAATCGCCTCCTCCCAGTGGCTGAAGAGTTCCTCCCAGAGTCGCAATGTGGATTCCGCCCACTAAGGGGCACAATGGACATGATCTTCACTGCGCGTCAAATACAAGAGAAATGCAGGGAACATCCTACTGTCAACAAGGGCAGACATCGATGATGATGTCCAACACCGCCTTCAGTGTGCCAGTGCAGCCTTTGGTTGCCTGACGAAGAGAATGCTTGAAGACCAGGACCTCAAACCCAGCTCATGGTCTACAGAGCAGTAGTGATTCCCGCCCTCCTGTATGCTTCAGAGACATGGACCATGTTCAGCAGGCACCTCAAAGCACCGGAGAGGTACCACCAATGCTGCCTCCGCATGATCCTGCAAATCCATTGGCAGGATAGGCGCACCAACGTCAGTGTTCTCGCTCAGGCCAACATCCCCAGCATCGAAGCTTTGACCATGCTCAATCAGCTCCGATGGACGGGTCACATCGTCTGCATGCCCGATACGAGACTCCCAAAACAAGTGCTCTACTCAGAGCTCCGACACGACAGGAGAGCCCCAGGTGGGCAGAGGAAACGCATCAAGGACACCCTCAAAGCCTCCTTGAAAAAGTGCAACATCCCCTCCGACACCTGGGAATCCCTGGCCCAAGACCGTACAAAGTGGAGGAGAAGCATCCGGGAAGGCGCCGAACACCTCGAGTCTCTTCGCCGGGAGCAAGTGGAAGCCAAGCGCAAACAGCGGAAGGAGCGCACGTCAACCCAAGCACCCCACACCCACCTGCCCCTTCAACCACCATCTGTCCCACCTGTGACAGGGACTGTGGGTCCCGCATTGGACTCATCAGTCACCTGAGAACTCATTTTTAGCATGGAAGCAAGCCATCCTTGGTTCCGAGGGACTGCCTAAGAGATTTTCAGACAATGCATGAAACCTGCTCTGCTCAGCTACAGCAACGAGATTAGGTGGCTGATAAAAGACCAGGGTACCTGCTTTAGCCTTGGTTGACGACTCCTTTTTGGCATCAGAGACTAGAGACTGAAAACATGTACAATAAAGGCTTGGGTCCTATCAGGATCATAGAAGAACAGACCATTGGCATTCTCAAGTCCCGTTTCCATTACTAAGACAGGTCAGGGTGAGCCTTTCAGTGGAGTCCAGCAAGAGTTTCCAGAATTGTGCTGCATCTTCCATAACGTCCCCATTACTAAGGGATTGGGCTTTCCAAGCATGGAGGCTACTTTGAAATACATAGAAGTTGCAATGCAGAAACAGGCCATTCGGCCCAACCAGCCCTTTACCTGCTGGCATCGTTCCCTGGGAGCTAAACAACCTTCTTGGCCTTATCTCTGCCAGCATCACCTCCAACGCATTTTCTGAAAACTTTGGGGCCTTGGTCATAGCAGACCTTTGGGATGGTGCTCCTCCTTCTCCCATTGCAAATTTGTCTTGAGGGATAGCTCTGGTTCTCTCTCTCTATTCCACCCACCCCCGCACCCCCCACCACCCCCATGACTTCTGAACCACCCGCTATACTTCAGGCCATTTCAGCTTCAGCAGCTTTTTAACTGCTATAACTAGTCCCAATTTCCCTCCCTTCCGGCAGAGGAGACCCCCACTCCAAACCCGCTTTGCATAATAATTGAGCCCCTCACCACCTCCCGCCCCCACCCCCCCAACAAGGAAAATGCTGGCTGGATCGCATGTGCAGGCGGAAATTCCCCCAGCCATTATCTATGATGAGCACAGCACTGAGTGGCAGTTCATTATTTTTGGCCGTGAACCTCATGGAAACTTGACAGCTAACAGTCTTTGAGACCACTCACTGGGGAGCTTTGTGACAGCAGAATGTTCTACCTCTGGATGTGTTTGTGCGCGGTGTTAGAATGGAAGCTCAGCAGGGAGGCATACCTTCCACCTACTAACCCCCCCTGCCTCCTATTGGGCTGTAGCCCAGGTCTTACTGAAATTAAAAACTGAAAATGCTGGAAACACTCAGCCAGTCAGGCAGCATTTGTGGTGAGAGAGAAACAGAGTTTACGTTTCAGGTCGATGACCTTTCGTCAGAACTGGAAAAAGTTAGAGATGTAACAGTCCTGCCTTGCTGGCTAAGGGAGAGGAATATGAGGACAGGACCGCCGCTTATGATGGATTAGAAAATTGTTTGGTGAATTAGATAGATTTTCTATGCATTTTGATGACAGCTGAATGTTTTTGACCTGCCTGCCCCTGTCTCTGCCCTCAGTGAGAAGACTCGTTCGCGATAATGTGACATTTGCCTCCTTGAGTTGGCATTTGCATGGCATTATAATCCCTCAGTTATGTAACAGACAAATGGCATTGAGTTAATCCAGTCAAGAACAGAAATAGAAAAGAATAGAATTGGCATTATGCAGATGACATTGTTATTGAAATGAATAGCCATCTAATGCTTTGTACTAAATCTCTGAAAATTGCTATATGTATGCAATCATTCTTAATTGTCATTTGTCTCAAATTCTTTCGGGGCCTGGGCTCATCATAGAAAATGGCTGGGGGAATTCCTGCCTGCACACTGGTGGAAATTGGCCGAGAGTGCAACGGAGGGAAAGGAGAATCGACCAGGACCAGGAAATGTCAATATTTTGCCAAGTAGAGCATTAGCAGTGAGTTACTGATGAGGCTTTGGGGAGGCAAAAGTTCCCTCCATCCCATTAAAGCCCCCTCCACGATCCTGCCCAAAAGCATTTTGTTTAAATTGGCCCTCTTACAAAGGGGAGCAATGCCCTTCAGTGCCATATCTTTCGGTAGGGGATCACCAGCAGAAACCCCACGTAGTCATCTGATACCTCAGGGCAGACTCCTAGGCCCAACCATCTTCAGCTGCTTCATCAATGACCTTTTTTGATCATAAAATCAGAGGTCGGGATGTTCGCTGATGACTGCACAGTGCTCAGTGCCATTCGCAACTCCTCAGATAATGAAGCAGTCCATGCCCGCATGCAGCAAGACCTGGACAACATCCAGGTTTGGGCTGATAAGTGGCAAGTAATATTCGTGCCACACAAGTGCCAGCCAATGACTATCCCCAACAAGAGAGATTCTAACCACCTCCCCTTGACATTCAATGGCATTACCATCTTCGAATCCTCCACCATCAACATCTTGGGGGTCACTAGTGACCAGAAACTTAATTGGACCAGCCACATAAATACTGTGGCAACAAGAGCAGGTCTGAGGGTGGGTATTCTGCAGCGAGTGTCTCACCTCTTGACTTTCCAAAGCCTTTCCACCATCTACAAGGCACAATTCAGGAGTGTGCTGGAATACTCTCCACTTGCCTGGATGAGTGCAGCTCCAACAACACTCAAGAAGCTCGACACCATCCAGGACAAAGCAGCTCGCTTGATTGGCACCCCATCCACCACCTTATACATTCACTCCCTCCATCACCGGCGTACCGTGACTGCAGTGTGTGCCATCTACAAGATGCACTGCAGCAACTCGCCAAGGTTTCTTCGGCAGCACCTCCCAAATCCGCGACCTCTACCACCTAGAAGGACAAGGGCAGCAAGTGCATGGGAACACCACCATCTCCAAGTTCCCCTCCAAGTCACACACCATCCTGACTTGGAAATATATCGCCGTTCCTTCATCGTCACTGGGTGAAAATCCTGGAACTCCCTCCCTAACAGCACTGTGGGAGTGCCTTCACCACACGGACTGCAGTGATTCAAGAAGGCAGTTCACAACCTGCTTCTCAAGGGAAATTAGGGATGGGCAATAAATGCTTGTCTTGCCAACGATACCCACATCCCATGAAGGAATACATTAATAAAAATACAAGAAGACTTTAATAAACTTGCAGAATGGACATATAAATGGCAAATTAATTTCAATATAGATAAGTGTGAGGTGCTGCATTTTGGTAGGAGGAGTAAGGAGCCCACATATGCCTTGGAAAATAAGCGTCTGAATGGGGTAGAGGAGCAATGGGATCTAGGGGTACAGATTAACTAATCATTAAAAGTAGTAATGCAAGTTAACAAGACCTTAAAAATGCAAACAAAGCACCGGGGTTCATTTCTAAAGGAATTCAATTGAAAAGCAGAGATGTTTTGTTATACTTGTATAGAACCTAGGTTAGACCACACTTAGGGCTGGATTTTACCAGCCCTGAGGAGGTGGGTGTGGAGGCGGGACTGCTGGCAAAATCAAAAAGAATGGGAGCAGGTCCCGAACCCGAACCCGCTCCCAACCCGCCTCCAAACAATCTTCCCGGGAGTCGGGGCCCCGATTTGCACAGGGCCCCGACTCCTAGCGACAGGAAGAGGATTATAGCCACTTAACTTCCTGTTAATAGGTAGTTAACAGGCAGTTAAGAGGCCTTTTCCCATTTTGAGACTTCTGCTGCGGGCTTCCCGATGTTGGGGAACCCCGCCAGGGTAAGTGAGGCTTGCTGTGGGTCTGTTGTAATGTTTGTGTATAGATGACAGCTGCTGAAGTGGTGTGAAGGATCCAATGGTTCAATGGTGAGTATCAGAGGTAAGGAGATGTTGGGAAAGTCATTTTTAATGCGTTTAGATTTTTCTGTAGGTGACAAGCTTTGAAGTGTATGTGTGGCCTCACCTCATTGGGAGAAGTGACAGATCGCTTCTGTAACCTCACCTGCAGCTGTCATCTGTTTTATCCTAAGGTGAGATCATTGGAAAGCCTGGGTGCAAGGGCTCACCTTTGTACAGTGATTGTCAGTGTTTGACAGCACCTCAATGCTGTCAAACACTGACAGCACCTCAATGCTGTCAAACACTGACAAATCATCTGTCAAAAATAAATGGCACATGTCCCTTTAAGAAAATCGTCAGATGAAGCGTCATCAACTGACGTCATCTGACACCGGCTTTCCCTTAATTGGCCGGCAAGCCCGCAGGGCGGGCTTAACAAGGCCAATCAGGGAAAAATAGCGTCTGTGCGTCGGACGTCGCAGGGGGCGGGACTAGAACCCGGAAGGTAGCAGTCCCGCCCCCCAACTCGTTTTGGCAGGTAAAATCCAACCCTTAGAGTATTGTGTACAGTTCTAGTCTCCATATTACAAAAAGAATATCGAGGCATTGGAGCAGGTGCAAAAGAGATTTATAAGGATGATACCAAAACTGAGAGGTTATACCCATCAGAAAAGATTGAACAGGCTGGGGCTCTTTTCTCTAGAAGAGAGAAGGCTGAGGGGTGACCCGATAGAGGTCTTTAAGATTATGAAAGGGTTCGATGAGGTAGATGTAGAGAAAATGTTTCCACTTGCAGAGGAGATCAGAACTAGGGGCCATAAATATAAGATAGTCACTAATAAATCCAATAGGGAATTCAGGAGAAACTTCTTTACCCAGAGAGTCGTTAGAACGTGGAACTTGCTACCACAGGGAATAGTTGATGCATTTAAGGGGAAGCTCGATAAACACATGAGGGAGAAGGGAATAGAAGGTTTTGCTGATAGGGTGAGATGAAGAGGGGTGAGAGGAAGCTCGTGTGGAGCGTAAACATCGGCATGGACCTGTTGGGCCGAATGGCCTGTTTCTGTGCTGTAAATTCTACGTAATTCTATGTAACTACAGCCTCTCTTTATGGCCCGGCAGCTCCAAATTCAAAAATGACTGAGAGAATTTTTTTTTTTTAACTCCTTAAGGTCTGCTTGCTGAGAAATTTCATTAAGCCATTGCAGAGTCAAAACTCTTTGAAATTCTGGGCCCAACTGTCTCTCAAGATCGCTGAGGACCATTCTGTCAGTGGTCACCGAAAACAAGTTTCATTGACCTTCATTGTCAAGGTCAATCCAAGGTGTTTGGTAAAGGCAAAAGAGATTTACGTCAGATGTATCTCATATATTAAATTGTTAGTTTGATGTAGAACATTACAAACTGGCTGAACCCGCTGGTGCCTGAATGAGCTTCCCATATGTCTGGAAGCCTCACTCTCTGTAATAAACTGGTTTGACAGTGCTTTTCTTTAAAGGGACGAATTTCACAAGGTCTTTGATTTATGTGACACTTTGTAGTCCTAGATTCCATGTGGTAACGACTCTCGGGGACTCAAGCTAGCTTGGCCAGAAATGCTTGCTGCTCTAATCTAGACTGAGTTGTCTTTTTTTTTGTGTTGCTAATTGGATTGCCTTTTGATTGCAGTGCTGCCAAGACCTTGGATAAGAATCCTTTTTCTATCAGCGCCCAATTGAGCGGAGTAACTCCAAACCCTCCCCTGCCATCTGCTGCCAGTGTCCAGCTCGCTCAGCTCCAAGCTCAGCTCACCCTGCAGCGGTTGAAATTTGCACAGTCAGCTGTGAACAGTAACACAGCAGCTGCAACCGTCCTGAGTCAGGTTCTCACCAAAGTCGCCATGTCCCAGCCTCTGTTTAACTCTTTACGGGCTCCCGTGCTGATCAATGCTACTCACGGACAAGCAGTAGGAGCGCAGCTCGGGCCTAGTATGCCAGGCCCGGGTATGCCACCCGGCGGACTACCTTATCCTTCTCAAACTCCGGGATTGCCTCCTTTGGTGGCAGGAGGCATGAGCCAAGGTGGCAACTTACAGCCTCAAAACCCAGGCCCAATCAGGCTGAATCCTTTTGCTGGTATAATATCGCAGCCATCCGCAGCAGTTATGAATCTGAACAAACCTGTCCCATCGCATCCGCCTGGTGGCTTTTCAGAATATCCTGGAGACTTTCCCAATAAGACCAATGTCCCCAACAACCAGACGTACATGCACGACGAGGTGCTCTGCACCCAGGGATTTCATCAGTTTGGTTTCAGTGATATGCCCAATGTACTGAATGCTAATCTTGCCTCAGGGAATCTGGTCAAAGGACAGCATATTTTGAACCAGCCACATGCTGGTTTGCAGCGAGATTTCCAGAATTCTCAAGGACAACAGATGTGTAGAATGCAGGCACCGGGTTATTCAGGAGAAATTAATGTTAGCGGCTTCCCACAGAAACCCGAGGGCTTTCATCAAGCCAACCCAACTGGAAATTCACAGAATCAGGGAACTTGGGCATGTGATCAGTGGCAAAATTCCTCACCGTTCTTGCAGCCCAACAGGCCTGAATTTGCAGCCCAGTCTCATAATATGTGGTCATCAAAAGGTCAGCAGTTGCAGATGAGAAATGAGCTCTATAATCCCGAGGAGCCAACACCCGAAGGAAAGCTCAACATTGGGTGCCCACCTCATTTCAACAGGTTCAACAACAATAACCAGAACTTCACAGGCCCCCAGTTCAATCAAAGTGACCAGCAGCTACACGGTGCCTTTCATCCTCACCTACCAGAGAGACAAATCCAGCCTCACGAACTTAACGACTTCCACGGCTTAGTACCATCACAGCTGCCACACATTTGCTCAATATGTGACAAGAAAATCTTTAACCTAAAGGTGGGTAATATAGCATGACCGTAGCAAATGTTGTTACACATGGTGGAGGTGGTCCTGAACAATTAATGGGTGGTGCATGAAACGTGTAGTTTTAATTACAGTGCATTTCATTCCCATGGGTATCTCCTTAGCATCCTGAACTAACCTATATAGAATTTATAGCACTCAGGTGCATTTTACTTTTGAAGAGGGTCCACTTACAAACATGTACAATTTACCCTATCGTGGATTGTAACCGAGCTATTTAATCTACTGAGGCAAAATTCTGCATTAATACTCTCTGATCCCCCAAGGTTCTCAAGCATAATCCAGAATAAAAGACAGAAAGACTTACATTTCTATAGCGCCTTTCACGACCACCGGACGTCTCAAAGCGCCTTACAGCCAATGAAGTACTTTTGGAGTGTAGTCACTGTCGTAATGTGGGAAACGCGGCAGCCAATTTGCACACAGCAAGCTCCCACAAACAGCAATGTGATAATGACCAGATAATCTGTTTTTTTTTGTTATGTTGAGTGAGCGATAAATATTAGCTAGGACACTGGGGATAACTCCCCTGCTTTTCTTCAAAAGCGTGCCATGGGATCTTTTACATCCACCTGAGAGAGCAAACAGGCCTCGGTTTAACATCCCATCCAAAAGACAGCACCTCTGACAGTGCAACTGTCCCTCAGCACTGCATTGGAGTGTCAGCCTAGATTTATATGCTCAAGTCTCTGAGAGTGGGAACTTGAACCCACAACCTTCTGATTCAAGAGCTGAGTGTGCTATCCACTGAGCCACCATGGCTGTCACTCAGGTCAAGTTCCCATTGCACCTAGAGGGATAGCTATTTCTACATAATGAACGAGAGTTTCTGAGGGAGTGAGAAACATTTGTGGAGAAAGTTCTTTAACTGTTTAATAAAACCGTAATGGATTTACACTTGAACCTACTAATTGCTTATAATGGATATTTTATGTTGGAATAGGATTAGGAAAGAAATTGGCAAAGTGAATCAAGGCAATCGCTAGTATTCAAATACCTGGGACCACAAGTTAAAAACTGCAGAGTTAGGAATAAGAACAGAAGTCAGAGGGAACCTGTTTACAGTAAGAGTAATATGTTTGTGAAGCAACTTAGCAGAGAAGGTCATTGAAGTAAATCACTGAAGAAAATCTGTATGTGTTTCTGGACAGAGAAAGGGGGAATAGGGTTAAAAAGTGGAAAGGTAGGATTGAGTTAGTCAGGCTTTTTTCGGGATCCCAAAAGTTATTACGTCTTAAAATACTTGATTGTACTTCCAAATTTATTTATGCCTTGGTCTCGTGTTCCAACATAAAACATATTGTAATATTCATCAGGTTCAGAAAAATTGGTCATGAAAATAATGACATTATTACCTCACTGCTCCTACTAACATTGTTTTCTTGAGCGACTAGATTGAATTCATATGATAAATATAAATAATCAAAGAAGTCCGGTTTCATGTCATTGATGTTTTGTTGACTAGTTTTATGTTGTCAAAATGTTTGTTGATCAATGTTAGAATAGTGAGTGCCTCTGGCAATCCTGATGTGTCAGCCATGGCTCAGTTGGTAGCACCCTCACTTCTGAGTTAGAAGGTTTATGGGTTCATGTCCCACTCCACTGACTTGAGCACAAAAGAAATTCTAGGCTGACAATCTATGTGCAGTGCTGAGGGAGTGCTGCACTGTCCAAGGTGCCGTCTTTCGGATGAGACGTTAAACCGAGGCCCCGTCTGCTCTCTCAGGTGTGATGCAAAAGATCCCAAGGCACTATTTCGAAGAAGAGCAGGGGCGTTATCCTCGGTGTCCTGGCCAATATTTATCCCTCAATGAACATCACTAAAAAACAGATGATCCAGTCATTATCACATTGCTGTTTGTGGGAGTTTGCTGTGCACATATTGGCTGCCGGGTTTCCCACAGTACAACAGCGACTACACTTCAAAAAGTACTTCATTGGCTGTAAAACGCTTTGGGACGTCTGATGGTCGTGAAAGGCGCTATATAAATGCAAGTCTCTCTTTTTCTTTTAGATCTGTTATATATACAGAGCAAAAGAAACAAAATGGCTAACATGAGAACAGAATAAATCTGGAAAGAGTAAAGGCTATTGAGCCCATCAAGCTCGCTTCACTGCGAGTCCATCGATCATTATTGTGCCATTGGCCCCCGCCCCACCAACAAACACGCACGCATCTATCAGCTACCAATCTATCAATCTGCTGAGTGACTGTTCCCAACGATTTTACAACATGATGGTTAAAGCAAATGAACCGTATTTTTAACGACCAATTTATCATCTAGTATAGTTTTCCAGAATTTTCCAGCTATTTCCTAACTGCTAACTCCTAAATAGTAATCTAATCCACCCTCCTTCATCATCAAAACTCAAATAATTTCACAAGAAAACCCATCAGTAAATTAGTCAACGCCAAGATTTTGCGCACAACAATTTCACATGAGCAGGGTCGCCGTGAACTGCTTCTAAGCAGCTTAATAATATTTTTACAGGGTAAAGGATGTGATTTGATTGAGAAAAAGAGATGTTGTCGCGTTGAATGTAACAATCACTGAAAAGGTAGCGTTATTCTTCTTGCTATAAATTTATTTAGGCTTTTTTAATAAAACAAATCATCTGATTTCATGAAAGTGTTCCAAACATCTGGAGAAGGAGTCAACATGACTGGAACTGAGATTGCGTGAATGCGGCTTTAAAAGTGATTTGCTCTCATTTCAGTCTATTCAGGCTGTTTATTTGATGTCATTAAATGTGCTGGATAACTCTGACCTTTGCCCTTTGACCTCTGCTGGCGTATAAAATGAAGAACCCACAGATTGAACTAAAATTGGAACTTTATCTCATTTGCAAAAGATATACCGTAATTGTTAAGATCACAAATACAGTATATATATGTGTATATAGGAAGACTAACATTTATTTAACACTTTCTCACATCCCTCAGAGTTCACATATAATTAATTACTTATTGAAGCGTATGTTGTTGTTATGCAAGCAAATGTGGGAGCAGACGTCTTTAGTTCAAGTTCTATCCGTCCTCACATAATAACAATTCCCCAAAGTGAAAGAAAGACTTGCATTTATAGAGCTCGGTATCACAGTTCTCAAAAATGTCTCAAAGTACTTCACTTACAGTGAAATACAGTGACTTGTTATATAGGCAAATCAGCAGCCATTTTACGCACAGCGTAAGGTGACTGACCATTGTGTTTTGGGATTTCTGACCATTTTGGCATTGACGGGGGAACGGGGTCAGTGTAATTTATATTAAAATGAGCTTTTAAATTATAGTTTGCCTTCAAGTGGTTAAATTCGCAGTACAGCCACCTGCTGGGGATGTGCATCAGATGTCAGACAAAGCATCTGTCCAGATGGGCTCAGACAATGGATGTTTATTAAAAAACATCCCAGCAAACATTTGCCCTTAAGGGGTTGGGTTATGTCTACCTTGTGAGTTTAGCATGAACTAGTTTCAAGGGGTCTTTATGGGCTCAGTGGCAACTCTACTGGCCAACTTCTGGACAGGGAAGGAGTCAGAGGTAAAACTGCCAAATGTCCTGTTAAAAGGGGCCACATGACCACAAAGGCACACATGTTTAGGGTCAGTTGGTAAGGTCTGCCAAGACAGACAGGCAAGACCTACCTTAAGAAGAGAGCTGACCAGGTCTAGAGCAAGCCTTGGTCTGATTCAGTGTTAGGACTAGCCAAAAACAAGACAGCTAACTGGGACGGTAGGGCGATTTCTTAGAAATAACTTTTCCTATTTACAAGGAGGGACTAAAGATAAGATGAAGTAAGGTAGGATTTGCTATAACTGTTATCACACACGTGCCTTTACTGATTAAAATAAAGCAGCTTAATGATTCATATCTGGCATCGCTTCAGTGAAGTGTAAATGATTCTGCCTTCAGAGACCCATACACGAGGACACGTGTGAGGATCATGACATTCAGCTCGTATAACAAAGGGTTTCACTGTTGCACTCCCCCTAAGGTTATACTATCATATGTCTTTATATTGAGTCTGGAAAGTAAAGTCCTGATTGTGAGGGACATGGGTTCGCTTATGGGAAAGACTGGTGATACTGACCTGAGAAAATATTACATAGTTACATAAAATTACCTAGGCCAAAATTTTGCCGGCACTCAGTGGACGGGGTGGGTGTTAAATTGAAAATGATTAACTGCGGGTCAGGAACCCGCTGTCAAAACGCGCGCACTGGACTTTCCCGATGTCGGGTCTGCCAGCGCTGAGCAGACCCAACAGACAGCGGCGGGGGTGGGGGGGGGGAGGCAATTAAAATCATTAGTGGCTTGTTTACAGCAACTTAACAATGCTTTTTTCCCAGCTTTTTGAATTTGACATGTCGCCCACCGATTTCTCACTGTACCTAGACCTCATCTGTCAAGCTGAGGTGGGAGGTCATTGATCATTGAATCACCTGATGAGTTGACAGCTTCAAATGTCAAGTCAAAGCTCCCAGCTGATTGAGAAATGTTCCCTTAACCACCAGCTTCTCTAAACTGCATTTCCACTACAGATTCAGGATGCTGCAAGTCTTTACACAAGTCTCCATCCAGTCTAACCTCATTACCTCTCCCACCATTGACAGATCGCTTCTGTCATCTCTACTTCACCTGCCATCTATTCCATCAGCATCGGTGCACTCTATACTCTCTCACCTTGGTCCTCAGAATCACACCACGATCAGCCTGAACACCAACAGCACCAGGCACACCAGCAGCACCAGGTACACCAGCAGCACCAACCTTCTCCGCAATCAATTGATGCTGCACAGGACACAGTGCATCAGGACCCGACCACATTGCTGCCCGGGATGCCAGGGATGGCCTCACCATAGCCAGGTTTACTTCACTTGACACTGTACACCCTGGCTGCCACATGATGCGCCAGGTTGGCACCACCCCACACCAACAACATAAAGCATCCCTACAATGCTCAAGCCATTCCTTTCACACTGACCACCAGTGCGGGGGTACCATTATGTCTCACCATTCACTGCAACTCACTATGACACTTCCAAAGGTGCACAGAAATCTGTTCAAGAATGCAAAGTGTTGAAAATAAATATTTCAATGTTTGACAGCACATTAACAGAAACTTCACATGAACATTGGCTAAAACACACAAGTGCCTACCCTTGCGTGTTGTTAGTTAGTATGATTGGGTTAGGATGAGGGTGTGTGTTAGGGGTGGCTAGTGAGATGGGGAAGTGATAATGTAGATAGAGAGGGATGGGTGGAGGTGGAAGGTAAGTTGGTGTGAATAAGGTTGTGCAGGAGTAGGGTAGGGAAGGCAGAGTGATGGGGATGTGATGAGCGGCACAGCAGGATGAGGTTGAGTGTGGCTTTGCAGTAACATTTCGTGATCTACTGAGATCATTGAAAGGTTTGTGTCACTGCAGCCTTGTCCTCCTGACGACATCCCTGCTTTTGTCCTCCTGTGTAATGTGCAACCAGGCTGTGTTGGTCTCCTGGGGAGGTCTCTTCCGCCCATGGAAGGGAAGAGAACCGCCCTACGTGCTGTGACTGCCTCCATAAGCATATGGAGGGAGTCATGGGAGAGCCTGGGTGCAGCCCTGCACCTCTGTGCAGTGCTTGTCAGTGTTTGCAGCACCTCAATGCTGTAGAAAACTGACAGCACAAATGTCAATATCAATTTGCGCATGGTCCCTAAGGAAACTGGCTAATGACGCGTCATCAAATGACATAATCAGACCCACTTCCTTCAATTGGCCGGGAAACACGTTGGGCGGGCTTAACAAGCCCAATCAGGGGAAAGTCATGTCAGAGGCC
Organism: Somniosus microcephalus; assembly: GCF_052327205.1. NCBI lineage: Eukaryota > Metazoa > Chordata > Chondrichthyes > Squaliformes > Somniosidae > Somniosus > Somniosus microcephalus. Next base: position 23,465,299 of record NC_140994.1, read on the forward strand.
GGGATGGAGACAGGAGCAGGGCAAGGACCAGACAGCAACATCGTCTGTCATGGACCCGCCGAGGTAGAGAAAATCGCAGCCATTGTATTTATAGCACAGAACTTGGCCATTCGGCCCAACAGGCCTATGCTCCACACGAGCCTCCTCCCAACTTACTTCATCTCACCCTAGCAACATATCAAAGATCTAAGGCAGGCCCAAAATTTGTAACAACCAGTTAATGGATGAGGGAGAATTGTAGGCCAGGGCACCAAGAGAACTACCTGCTCTTCTTTGGATTAGCGCAATGTGGGATCTTTAACAAAGATTGAGCAAGTAGGTAGGGCCTTAGTTTATCTCAACACGATGCTGGAGTCTCAGTTTTGATAATGTGTTTAGGTGGTGTTGCGGGCATTAAATCGGCAACTTTCCACCTCAAAGCTCAACTGACCCTTCTGTGCTGAGTGAAATGTCATCTCCCAGCAGTCACTTGCTTTTATTCTCTAAAACATGCAGCAATTTTCTTTTTCTATTAATGTGGTTGCTGACTATTAAAATCAGTTCAAATATAGTTGGTCTCTTCTGCCAGTGAGGGTTGAGAATGATGTATTATCTGGAAGTCAGGAATGGTAGAAAAGCATTAAACAAAAGGCAGATACCTCATTTTATTATCCACAAGTTTTGAATACCTCACAGCTCACTTCCTTGGGTTATAAAATAACTTCCTTATTTTCCTTGCTCCCTTTCCCACAAGTTTTTACCCCTCTTCCTCTCCAGCTGAGGTATGGCTCCACGGTATCTCACCCAAGTGGCTGTTCCTCATGTGTAAGCCTATACAGTAAGTGTTGGGAGGCTATTTGAGCACAGAGAGCTCGATCCTCTCCCCACCCGATGAAGCAGGTATGCTTTGACGTAAGAAAACTACTAGGCACTTGGTCTAAGCGTTAAACAAAGCTTTAATCAACTGTTTAATAACATGGAAGTCTAGTTGTGTCCTTCACTAGTTCCTGTTAAGAATGTCCTGCGCAAGCTGGGCCCATGCCCGAGTATTTATACTCTCCCTGGACAGCACCACCCGTAGGCCGCTCAGTATTATTTCATAAGTCTTTCTTTCACGAATGACTGATTCATGTCATGCTTATTTTTGCATCCTTTGTGAGCTCCTCTTCTGATGACCTTGCCTTATCAGTCACTGTTTGACTTTCATCAAAAAACATGCATTTATATAGCACCTTTCATGTTAACATCCCAAATTGCTTCACAGTCAATTCATTATTTTAAAATGTAGTCACTGTTGTTATGTAGGCAAGCACAGTAGCCAATTTGTACACAGCAAGGTTCCACAAACAGCAATGAGGCAAATGACCAGATAATCGGTTTTGGTGGTGCTGGTTGATGGATAACTATTGACCAGGCAACATGAGAACGCCCTTGCTCTTCTTCAAATAATGCCCTGGAATCCCTGGGTCCACCCAAACTGGAGGGTTGAGCAGGAACATGACACACATGGAGCTAAGGTGGCAAGGGTCTACCATCACACAAAGGCGGTGGCCAATTGGCATTAATACATTTTTCTTCTCTTTTGGAAAAGAAAGGAGAAATCAGCAAGGGAAAACACTTCCAAATTCCATAGAAAATGAGAAAGAGGTAAAAAGACAAAAGGAGGTTAGAAAAAGGGGAGAGAATAAAAAATATATCAATGCCACTTGGGTGCCCTCTGAAGCCTGTGTGACAGACTCTTGCTGCTTTAACTCTACAACTTGTCCCCTGATTCCATCTCCCTTCCTGATGCCCACTTAAGCGTAACCTAACGATGTGTAACTTCAAGGTCCTGCTCAACACGAGCTGAGCTTGAAAACCCATATCCAGCCCATCATCAAGATCCCTTACTTTCCACCTCTGAAATGTCACCTGTCTCCACTCCTACCTCATCCGTGCTGCCCTGAAACCCTCATTCATGCCTTTGCCACCTAGCTGTCCCAAAAATGCAGCAACAGCTGTAATCTCTTTGTTGTTTCCAGAACGGCACAAACCACCAGAATTCCACAGCGGCTTCTGTCCTGAGGCTTCTCCAACACCAGCCTCTTTAATGCTGCCACTGTAGACGTTACCTGTGTCTTTCACCACCACAGCTGATTCACCGGACTGATACCTGGGATGGCAGGAATGACGTATGAGGAGAGATTGGGTCGATTGGGCTTATACTCGCTGGAGTTTAGAAGAATGAGAGGGGATCTCATTGAAACTTATAAAATTCTAACAGGACTAGACAGACTAGATGCAGGAAGGCTGTTCCCGATGGTGGGGGAGTCCAGAACCAGGGGTCACAGTCTAAGGATAAGGGGTAAGCCATTTAGGACAGAGATGAGGAGGAATTTCTTCACACAGAGAGTGGTGAACCTGTGGAATTCTCTACCACAGAAGGCAGTTGAGGCCAATTCATTAAATATATTCAAAAGGAGTTAGATATATTTCTTAAGGCTAAAGGGATCAAGGGATATGGGGAGAAGGCAGGGACAGGGTACTGAGTTTGGATGATCAGCCATGATCCCATTGAATGGCGGAGCAGGCTTGAGGGGCCGAATGGCCTACTCCTGCTCCTATCTTCTATATGTTTCTGACAATTTTAACTCCCATGTTTAAAGCCTAGCCCTGAAATTGTAAAGTAATGTAACTCTACTATAGCAGTAGAGGCACTCTGTCATCTATCCCCAGCATCGTACATGTGCCTGGATTTCCTTTTCTCTGTGTGGGCCTGTACCCAATGGTGCGCGCCTGAGATAGGTAAAATATGCCCGAGAGGAAGTTAGACTGCTGAGCTCTTGGTCCTGGCAGAGTGCGCGTCTGGTGCGCTCCACTCAAGTTACCCCAGACAGTGCAAATTAGTCTAGTGTTTCTTCAATTTAAAAAAAGCCTAGTTAGGTCATATTTTGGGCACTGAACCCCTTTAACAAGCTTCCATAGAAATGTATACTCAACAATCTTATGCATTTGCTTCTCTTTTACATTGGCAGGATTGGGAACATCATGTGAATGGAAAGCATCACATCCAGAACTGTACACTCTTCTCTGAAAAGTAAGTAACCCATCCAGATTAGCTTCGTTTGTCGAGGTTAAATTATTTTTTTTTTCTTGTGATCCACACCGACCCATGATCAGATACTCAAGAACAAATCTCCATTAGTTATAATCATAGATTATCCTTCAGATCACTCACCACTGTGATGAGCTTTTGGTTTGTGCCCAGCTTAGTAATACTGCTTGTATTAGATGTCCTGCACATCGATACACCTGGGCTTTCAGAAAGTAATGCTCTGTAATTCCTTGAGCACTGTGTTTCAGAAGTTCAGTTGTATAATTTTCTGTTCCAGGGGTTGTTCATGCATGACTGCAAACATTTATCCCTCACTTTTTCCATTGTTTTTCCATCACTTGGTAACCTGTTCCCAGACCGCTGTCAGAGCCGCTGTCACTCTGTAATACACTATTAATTATGGGTTTACTTTCTTTCTGATTTTCCTTCCCTTTCTTTGGGAGAAGAGCTTCATATCCACGCAGCAACTTCTTTGATGTATATTTTGTTGCTCTAATCTCTCTCTAATATCATAATTAGCAACTCACTCTGTGGGGAATTTCTGGCACAGACCTGTATCATCACCAAGTGCCAAAACACGTTAATGGATCTGCGTCCCCCGCCTTGGGTCCACTTTTATAAGTTATTTTTTTTTATCAGCAAACCTTTGATCTACCAGCGAAAGGGTTGCAAAGTAGGCCCATCAGCAAGGTTCAAAGCTGCTCTAAAAGAGCCTACATGATCACCAAGTAGCCCTGACATCATCTCAATGAGGCATGGACAATAACGTGGTCTGCTATGTGGGCCTTTCAGTTTATCCACAAATGTTAGGATTTAGTTTTACACAAAACATCTATCTGAATGATTTTATATAAACAATTTTAGATCTATAAATGACAACAATTCCTGAAGATAAGAAGTAAGAAAATAGTCACCTTTCTATAATAGCTATTACATCCTCAGGACACCTCAAAGTGCTTTACACCTATTGGATTACTTTTGAAGTGTAGTCACTGTTGTGATATAGGCAATAACTAAAATATATCCATACGTGTCTTCCTTACTACAGTGTAGGAAAACCGTCTGTTCTTCCCCAGCAAATGCATGGATCTCAATGGAATAAGTCTTTTCAGTTTCTGAGATACCTGGGCCAGTGAAGAGGTTATCTTAGAGCATCTCTGTTTTTCTGCCATTCTACCTGTGTCGTTCTTACTTCATTTTTATTATACATTCTGATTTTAATCCTAGTTCAGGCATTGGGTCAACTCATTTTACAAGATCAACGAATGGAGGTGTCAACTCATGTGGAGCCGGTACGATTTTGAATCTTTCTGGTAATCGATCTAAATCTATTATATATCGGTGCACTCCTTTGGTGCAGAAAAAAAATAAACAGTTAAACACAATGTACAGTGCATGTAACGTTAACTGTGCATAGTTGGCTAATGTTAAATATAGCTTTGTGTTGAATTTAACATCAAGTCCTTAATAACAGTGTTGATGCTGGAGAAAAATGTGGAAAACATTTTATCAATTGTAAGTGGATTGGGTGGAAGGAATGAGTATCTCAGTGCAGCAAGATAGTCTCCATTAAGTCATCCATCAATGAACCATACTTGTACATTGTTGAAATCCTCTAGTTAAATGGTGACATAAAGGTGTGATTTCCATCACAGTGACGTTAAATTTGTAGTATAAAATCCAGGGTTAGGGGATACCTGGTGCAGGTAGTCTCACCTTGGTTGAGTATGATGCTGCATGGATCTCCTAGATGCATTTTAAACCTACTTGGAGTTTATTTAAACATGCCAGTGTGGACACTCCTATCATTTTTTTTCTCACTCCTTTCCTGTGGAGAAGTGATTGGTATCTGCTGAGCACTGCCCCGGAACAGGATGGGAGAGGTGGGAACTAGTAGTGTGGGGATATCAGGCAGGAATCCACATCCCATTATTCTGTGGCACTGCAAGATGGTCCTGTTCCAGTTAATCCACACAATGAAAAATGGTCCTTTATTGTTCATAAGCTTATTGCTACACAATTGCCGGACCCAGAGTAGCATTGTACACCTGTCTGGTACCTTAATGAACATCCCTAATTTTACTTCACGTTATTGTCCTTTATCATTCAGACCTTCCATCAGATGGCAGTCAATCTCACTTGAAGACATTTCCCCAACCAAGTCATGGATTCTCTTCAACACCTTCTGGATCCAAGGTATTTGCATTCCTAGATGCTCAACAGATATACAATTCACCTTAGCATCATTTTCTATTTGCTTATTTTTTTTAAAAACGTTCTCAGGATGTGGGCAATGCTGGCTAGACTGTATTGTTGCCCATCCACCAAGGGCAGTGGGCCTTCATAGAGATTTTTGTTTCGCAACTGAGTGGCTTGCTAGGCTACTTCAGAGGGTATTAAAAGAGAACCACATAGAATGGGTATGGGATGACAGGTTCCCTTCCCTGAAGGATGTTAATGAATCAGCTGGGTGTTTGTGACACTATAGCAGCTTTCATGGTCATTTTTAAGGTACTAGCTCACATTATTGAATTCCATCTCACAACTTGCCATGGTGGGATTTAAACTCATGACCTCTGGGTTGCTAGCCCAGAACCAGAATCAGAACTGTAAAGTCCGCGCCTCAATAATACACGGACTTCGGGAGAACAGTTTAACAGGTACTTTACTGAACAGGAGGGCAACGTCAGACTGAAAATACAGAAGCCTGCTAGGGCCTTTAATACAGGGGTGGTCACTGCCGGTACTGCAGTCTAAAACCAGTTCTTCCCTTAAAGGTACATACACAACAATTACCACTACTGCCCCTGCTGCTACGATTACTAATACTACGACTACTTGTGTTTAATGTAGAAAAATGTCCCAAGGTGCTTCACGGAGGCTTAAGGGGGAAAAAAACGACACTACTGTAGCTGTATAACTTTTTTTAGTAATGAATAAGGCTGTGACAACAGTATTCCTGGAATCACTTCTATGATGTTTAGTAGATCCTCTAAACTAGCCATGCTCTCTCCTTAGGTCTCTGCTTATGAGAGCAGGTGTTCTGTGACATTGGCCTCCCACTGAGTTGAAGGTTTATTGCTGCTCCACCCCTTGAAGGGATAATTACTAGTCCTAGCCCTTTTCGGGCTACCCCAGAGCAGGCGTATTCCCCAGACGTTCACCTTCAACTAAAGTTAAAGATAGCCAAATTCTATAAGATGCTTAATTGGGTCTAAAGGTTCAGACTATCTCTCCCTAAAGGAAAGGAACAACGTGACGATGTTACCGTCCTCTGGATAGCACTTTTAATAAGTTTAACTAGACTGCAACCTTCCGGATATTTTGAGGGTCCGGAATACCCCCCAGAATTCTGCAACTCCTCACAAAAGAGTGTACAGAAATTGAGTTCGCGAGATTGATACAGAAATACTACTTGAGACAATTCTAAAAATATATAGATTTATTTAAGAGTCGACATACCGTTAACAGCTGTTGAGTCAGTCGCAACATTAACAGTTCAAAAACAAATAGCTTATTTTTCTTATCCTCAGAGATCCTTATTCTCAAATCTTAACTTTGTACATTTTTGCATTTCTTATTCTTAATTCTAATCCAGGATAGCCACCAAAATCAAATACCTTGATTACCCGAGACTCAGAGTTGTAGGCTTACAGAGCGGTTCTGAAGCCGAGAATCGCTTGCCCGTTTCCAGTGACTTCTGATTGTCTATCTGAAAAGCTCTTATTTTTATACCTTTTTTTAGTGGTTTATCCTTTGAACTTTTCTGCTGATGTAAGCTAATTATCTCTAGTCATTTTTTTCTGTTGACTTCTTTCTATTCTTACTGTCAATTCAACTGTTAGTTTTTAGAATCCTGTCTCTGTGCTTAGGTGTTTCAAAACCCATCATAAAAAACAATATGACAGTAGTATTTATTTGATGTCATTCTTATCGAAGGTCTTCCATTCAATTCTTAATATTGGCTTAACTGGTTATTAGCAGATTCCTGTCTCCGTGGTGTTCCAAGTTCAATACAAACACAATGTAATTGCTTGGTGCATCTATTGAAGTCATATCTTCAAAGTATTCTGTTGGTATCATATTTACAAAATGTAAATTAAAAACATTTCAACTAGGGTGTTTGCTTGTTTTCTAGCTATCTCAATAGTTGTATTAAGAATTATGTCTCCTGTCTTCCAAGTTTAACATAAAAACTATTTGACCAGCAGGTGTTTCTTTTACTTGATGTCATCTTTTCAAAGGCACATGCCTCTTTTAATGTTTCTGTGTTCCTGTTCAACGTGTTAGTTTATAACACTTTACTTGGGTCATTCCATTGTGTTTCTCCCAAACTCCAGACCTTCTGGAAGCACCAAACTGCTATTTCAATAGGGCCATTGTTTTAGTATTTTTAACCAATTCCCATTTCAAAGCTTGTGTGGTGTTTTACAACTTTTGTGTTATCAAACCATCCCATCTCAGAAGCCTGTATTGACACAGCTTGTGTCGCTGAGGCTTTCCAGACTTTTAAACCATGTATCGTGTATTAATAAAATCAGAATGCTGTTCATATGATGGTGCATTTTTCTGAAATATGGCTTATTCCTTCACACCCTCACTGGGTCTTTATTTTTTATACTATTCCTTTTCCATGCCTCCAGTGTCTCAATAGACCTTAGACACCATGTTGAATGTCTTAGCAAGTTTTCAGTTTCTGGCTCTTCATGGGAGCCTTGCTTGGCCTCTGGTAAATAACCCGCTCGTTAATTCTATTGGCCTTCTTGAAGAGAATGTCAACTTCTTCTTGAAGAGAATGTCAACTTCTTCAGGGCCAAGGTTCTCTTTTGTAAAGCAAACGTACCATTTTGAAGAAGGCTCAACAAATTCCAAGAGATACAACAATCTTTCAAGTGGGCATATTGTGTCATTCATGGACAGTGGGACATTAAGGGTTGGGGAGGCGGGTTTGGAGGCGGGACTGCCGGGAAAATATGGCAGAATTTGGGGGCAGGTGCTGAACCCGCCGCCAACCCGCCTCCAGCTCACCGGCACAGAAAGCAGAATGGCTGCTGAACTGTCAAAAGCTGCAGCCTTCTGCTTTCTGGTCAGGAAGGCTTTCTAATTGAGTCTTGAGTAAAGACACAACTTAGAAGACAGATTGTCAGTGTAAACGATGACATTTCATCTGTCAAAAGCTCTTGACAGATGAAACGGCACTCGCTGACGTCACCTGTAACTGGCTTTCCCTTAATTGGCCTGCTAAGCCCGCTGGGCGGGCTTAACAAGGTCAATCAAGGGAAAGTAGCGTGGGTTGGCCACAAGTCGATGGAGGCGGGACTAAAACCCAACAAGTGGGAGTCCCGCCTCCAAAAGCTCCCCATTGACAAAATCCAGCCCTAATAGTCTGTACCTCTGTTATCCGTGTTTTCAATTATCTGCAAGAAGATTCCTGAGAGTTGGCAGACAACTAGGAGTCAAAACTGCCGGCCTTTTTTCTTTCAAAATGTCCCGACTGATAGCTTAACGGCAATGATCTAGTCAGTAGGAGCAACATAGATAGGTGCTGTGGGATGCATCTCTGCCCTTGCCTCACCTCTTATACTGCTGAAACCCTCATCCATGCCTTTGTTACCTCTAGACTCGACTATGCCAGTGCTCTCCTCCCACCTTGCAGCCTCCGTAAAATTGAAGTAATCAAAAACTCTGCTGGCTGTAACCTAACTCATACCAAGGCCCCGATTTTCTCCCAGCCATCCGGCGGGTTTTCAGGCGTGTGGGCGGGGAAAATCGCAAAAACAGGGGGTCGCGACCCCCCCCCCCCCGCCTGATTCCCCGCCCCATCTGACTTTCGGACCGCCGTTTCTCTCCGACCCGATTCAGTCCCGCCCGCCGCTGGCGGGACTGGCCGTCGGGACCCTAATCAGCAATTATTGGCATGTTTAATGCCATTTTAAGGGGCCCTTGCTATTTTCAAGGGTTTCCCACGCTAAACACGCCTGCGGGGAACCCCGCTGATGAAACCTGGCGTGAAGCATCCCGGCTTGCTTGCTCTCAGCTGCAGGTCATTCGGGAAAGCTGAGATTTAATCGGAGAGCATTTGTATTTTGAAGGACCTTGTTGTTGCAGGCTTGGGGCTACTTGTTTAAGGCTTAGGCACAGCTGTGGAAGGTTGGAGCCTCACACACTTCTCCAATGTGAGCTCCTGGGAAGCCCCTCTCGCCACCCTCACTCAGCGCTTCCTCAGTGGAGGCATCTACCAGAAACATGGGACGCCTTTTTTTCCTTCCCTTCTTGCCATTAGAGGATCTCCAGCAGCAGAGGCGGCAGCAGCAGAACCAGGAACAGCAGGATCAGCAACAGGAGCACCAGGCTGCTGCTCACTCACCTGAAGCTGCACAGGCCAGAAGGGGCCAGTGCTTGGAAGTGGCTTGAGAGCACCTTGCTGCGCTTTAGGGGCCATGGGGACCCGTATCTGCACTGGCAGTTCTACTCAGAAGGACTTCCATGAAGGTCTGGTTTCTCTGTTTAATAGATGGCCATCGCTCCTCAAGAGATGTCATTCTCTTATGAGCACTCACCATGTTTTCCATACCCTGGCGACTTATCTCCTCCATGGAGGTTGCCAACCTTTCCATGGTGATGCGTTCATGCGCCAATAACTCCACAAAGGCTCTGTTCATGGTCGCTATGGACTCCTCCATTCGCTCCACACTCGCAGTGACCCTGGAGACAAAACCTGCCAGAGACTCCTGCATCTGTGCATGGAGATCCATCACCTCTTCTCTTGCGGATGGACCCAGAGGCAGAGGGTCGACATGCAGCGCAGCTGAGCTGAGCTGGCAGAGTCCTGCGCCCTCCGACGAGGACTCTCCACTGCTGTCCCTGTCTCCAGAATCTGCTGAGGCTCACTTGTGAGCTGTGAAACATCAGGTGACAACACTACTCTATGTCCCGAAGGTCCCCCCGAGGTGTGAGTGTCTGCGCTGGTGCTGGGTGCGCTTACTTCTGCTGACGCTGCGCCCTCAGAGGTTGGAGCTTCCTCTGAGGAGTCTGGCTGCACAGCCTCTTCCTCCTCCACAGTGGGGACGGGGGCTCTGGATGGTCCTGTGGGGGAGTAGAGGAAGGAGTTAGAGATGTGATGCCAAGGTTACATGCACATTGGAGTTGGCAGATGTTCATAAGTTCAAATGATGTAGCTTCAGAATCATAACAGCGACTCATGTTATGTCAATGAGAGAGATGGCAAACTATTCTGTCACCAGCTTGCGGGACTGCCCCCGTCTCTCCTTCCCCAACTTCCGTGGCCACATCAGCCCCAACAATTTCCAGCACTCCTTCCTCCCAGGGGGTCAGGTGGGCTACTGAGGGTGGGCCTCCTCCAGTCCTGGCTCGCTCTCTGTCATTATGAGTTCTCTTTTCCTGCAATGAGGGAGACAAGTGGAGTTTGAGTGAGAAGGAAGGAGTGAGTGTAGAGATTGCATAGCATAGATACTTAGAGGGAGACAAAGATGGTGTGAGGCTGCAAGACCAAGGGCCCTCCCTGTGTGTTGTCAGCTGTGTTCAAAGCATCAGAGTGAGAGGGAGTGTGAGGGCTGCATGGTGGAATAGTTATGTGAATGTGAGCATAGAGAGAGATGAAATGGGTAAGGGTGCATGGATGTGACTGTGAAGTGGGATGTGGCGGAAGAGAGTGCTAAAGCTGGTGGGGAAAGACAATGGGGATCAGGCTGAGGGTGTTGGAAACTTCATTCTTACTTTTCCTGTACGGTGAAGGTCATGGAATTGTTTCCGACACTGTATCCAGGTTCTTCTGGTGACTCCCAGCGAGTTGACATCTGCTGACACCTGCATCCATGCAGCCTTGGTCTCAGTGGGAGGCCTCTTCCTGCCTGACCTAGGGAAGAGGACCTCCCTGTGGGCCCTAACCCCATCCAATAATGCCTGCGGTGAAGCTTCGTCGAATTTGGAGGCAGCTCGGGGTCTGGCACTGGCCACAGCTGCTGCAGGCTCCTCTGCCATCCTGTATGGTTCGTTTGGAAGCCAACAGAGGAAGCAATGCTTGCTGTGGACTTTGAAAGCACCACAAATGATGACATCATACTGTGGGGCTTTCTGACTGAAAATAGTCAATTAGCAAGGGTTCCCACACGCTAGAACTTAATTGGCCACTTGAGGGAAAATTGCGTGCAGCTGGCTGATCCATTTTTTTTCGGGTCGGAACCCGACATTCGGGGAACCCGAAAATTTCCCACACGATCCAGAAAATCGGGCCCCAAGTCTCGTTCACCCTTCACCATAGTGCTCACTGACCTACATTGGCTCCCGGTCCAGCAACTCCTTGATTGTAAAATTCTCATCCTTGTGTTCAAATGCCTCGCTTAAAACCTATCTCTTTGATCAAGCTTTTGGTCACCTGTCCTAATACCTCCTTATGTGGCTCGGTGTCAAATTTTGTTTGATAATCATTCCTGTGAAGCACCTTGGGACGTTTTAACACATTAGAGGTGCTATATAAACAACAACAACAACAACTTGTATTTATATAGCACCTTTAATGTAGTAAAACATCCCAAGGCGCTGCACAGGAGTATTATAAGACAAAGCATTTGACACCGAGCCACATAAGTGGAAATTAGGGTGGGTGACCAAAAGCTTGGTCAAAGAGGTAGGTTTTAAGGAGCGTCTTAAAGGAGGAAAGAGAGGTAGAGAGGTGGAGAGCTTTAGGCAGGGAATTCCAGAGCTTAGGGCCTAGGCAACAGCAGGCATGGCCACCAATGGTTGAGCGATTATAATCAGGGATGCTCAAGAGGGCAGAATTAGAGGAACGCAGATATCTCGGGGGGTTGTGGGGCTGAAGGAGATTACAGAGATAGGAAGGGATAAGGCCATGGAGGGATTTGAAAACAAGGATGAGAATTTTGAAATCAAGGCGCTGCTTAACCGGGAGCCAATGTAGGTCAGTGAGCACAGGGGTGATAGGCGAACGGGACTTGGTGTGAGTTAGGACATGGGCAGCCGAGTTTTGGATGACCTCAAGTTTACGTATGGTAGAATGTGGGAGGCCAGCCTGGAGTGCGTTGGAATAGTCAAGTCTAGAGGTAACAAAGGCATGGATGAGGGCTTCAGCAGTGGATGAGCTGAGGCAAGGGCGGAGACAGGCGACGTTACGGAGGTGGAAATAGGCGGTCTTTGTTATGCTGCGGATATGTGGTCGCAAGCTCATTTCAGGGTCATTCAGTTCTCTATCTGAATGCATGTAGCATTCGTAACAAAATAGACGAGTTAATGGCACAAATAACTACATATGGGTATGATCTTGTGGCCATTACAGAAACATGGCTGCAGGGTGACAATGCCTGGGAATTAACCATACCAGGTTATTTAATGATCAGGAAGGACAGGCAGGAAGGAAGGGGAGGTGGGGTGGCTATGTTAATAAAGGAAGGAATCACTGTAATACAGAGAAATGATATTGGGTCAAAAGATCAGGATAATGAAACAGTTTGGGTGGAGGTAAGGAATAATAAGGGGAAAAAAACATTAGTGGGCATAGTCTATAGGCCTCCGAACAGTGGCAACTCTGTTGGATGGAGTATCAATCAGGAAATAGTTGAGGCTTGTAATAAGTGAACATCTATAATTATGGGGGATTTTAACTATCATATTAATTGGACAAATCAAATTGGGCAGGGCTGCCTTGAGGATGAGTTCATTGAGTGTATTAGGGATGGGTTTCTTGAGCAGTATGTAACTGAACCAACCAGGGGGCAAGCAACCTTAGATCTGGTCCTGTGTAACGAGACAGGATTAATTAAGAATGTCCTAGTAAAGGATCCCCTTGGAATGAGTGACCATAACATGGTTGAATTCCATATTCAATTAGAGGGTGAGAAGGTTGGATCTCAAACAAGCGTGCTAAGCTTGAATAAAGGAGACTATAAAGGTATGAGAGCGGAATTACTCCGGGTGCTCCGGTTTCCTCCCACAGTCCAAAGATGTGCGGGTTAGGTTGATTGGCTATGATAAATTGACCCTTAGTGTTAGGGGGATTAAATACGTGGGGTTACGGGGATAGGGTGGGATATATGTCGGGCCGATGGGCCGAAATGGCCTCTATCTGCACTGTGGGGTTTCTGTGATTCTGTGTGATTCTGTGAATTGAGCAGAGTGGATTGGGAAAATAGATTAAAGGGTAAGACGATACATGATCAGTGGTGTACATTTAAGGAGTTATTTTACAACTTCCAAAAAATATATATTCCACTGAGAATAAAAGGGTGTAAAAGAAAAGACAGCCATCCGTGGCTAAGTAAAGAAATTAAGGATAGTATACGACTAAAAACAAGGGCATATAAGGTAGCCAAATCTAGTGGGAGGATAGAGGATTGGGAAAACTTTAAAAGACAGCAAAAAATAACAAAAAGATTGATTAAGAAAGGGAAGATAGATTATGAAAGTAAATTAGCAAAAAATATAAAAACAGATAGTAAGAGTTTTTATAGTTATATAAAAAGAAAAAGAGTGGCTAAAGTAAATGTTGGTCCCTTAGAGGATGAGACCGGGAAATTAATGGTGGGAAATATGGAGATGGCAAAAACACTGAATGAATATTTTATATCAGTCTTTACAGTAGAAGACACTAAGAATATCCCAACACTGGACAAACAGGGGGCTAAAGGGGGGGAGGAGCTAAACACGATCAAAATCACTAAGGAAGTGTTACTCGGTAAAATAATGGGACTCAAGGCGGATAAATCACCTGGACCTGATGACTTACATCCTAGGGTCTTGAGGGAAGTGGCGGTAGGGATTGTGGATGCATTGGTAATAATTTTCCAAAACTCCCTGGACTCGGCAAAGGTCCCGGCAGACTGGAAAACTGCTAATGTAACACCCTTATTTAAAAAGGGCAGTAGTCAGAAGGCTGGAAACTATAGACCGGTTAGCCTAACATCTGTGGTAGGTAAAATTTTGGAGTCCATTATTAAGGAGACAGTAACAGGACATTTGGATAATCATAATTTAATAGGACAAAGTCAGCATGGTTTTATGAAGGGGAAGTCATGTTTGACAAATTTGCTGGAGTTCTTTGAGGAAGTAACATATAGGGTGGATAAAGGGGAACCAGTGGACGTAGTGTATTTAGACTTCCAAAAGGCATTTGACAAGGTGCCACACAAAAGATTATTGCTTAAGATAAAAAATCACGGGATTGGGGGTAATATTCTGGCATGGATAGAGGATTGGCTATCTAACAGAAGGCAGAGAGTTGGGATAAATGGTTCATTCTCAGACTGGCAATCCGTAACTAGTGGTGTTCCGCAGGGGTCAGTGCTGGGTCCCCAACTCTTTACAATCTATATTAATGATTTGGAGGAGGGGACCGAGTGTAACATATCAAAGTTTGCAGATGATACTAAGATGGGAGGGAAAGTAGTGAGTGAGGAGGACATAAAAAACCTGCAAGGGGACATAAACAGGCTAAGTAAGTGGGCAGAGATTTGGCAGATGGAATACAATACTGGAAAGTGTGAGGTTATGCACTTTGGCAGGAAAAATCGTAGAGCAAGTTATTATCTTAATGGCAAGAAACTGGAAAGTACTGAAGTACAAAGGGATCTGGGGGTCCTGGTGCACGAAACTCAAAAGGTTAGTATGCAGGTGCAGCAAGTGATTAAGAAGGCCAATGGAATGTTGGCTTTCATTGCTAGGGGGATAGAATATAAAAATAGGGAGGTATTGCTTCAGTTGTACAAGGTATTGGTGAGACCGCACCTGGAATACTGCGTACAGTTTTGGTGTCCATACTTAAGAAAGGACATACTTGCTCTCGAGTCAGTACAAAGAAGGTTCACTCGGTTAATCCCGGGGATGAGGGGATGGACATATGAGGAGAGGTTGAGTAGATTGGGACTCTACTCATTGGAGTTCAGAAGAATGAGAGGCGATCTTATTGAAACATATAAGATTGTGAAGGGGTTGGATCGGGTGGATGCGGGGAGGATGTTCCCGATGATGGGTGAAACTAGAACTAGGGGGCATAGTCTTAGAATAAGGGGCTGCTCTTTCAAAACTGAGATGAGGAGGAACTACTTCACTCAGAGGGTGGTAGGTCCATGGAATATGCTGCCCCAAAAAGCTGTAGAAGCTACATCATTACATAAATTTAAAACAGAAATAGACAGTTTCCTAGAAGTAAAGGGAATTAAGGGTTACGGGGAGCGGGCAGGAATTTGGACATGAGTCTAGGTTCGGATTGTGTAGCCTGATCCTGCTCCTATTTCGTGTGTCTAATTCTGTTAGATTCAGGAGATGGTTCTGTGATAGTGGAATGGCGGTTAGGATCAGATCAGCCATGATCTTATTGAATGGCGGAGCAGGCTCGAGGGGCCGATTGGCCTACTCCTGCTCCTATTTCTTATGTTCTTATGTTCTTATGACACCAAGGTTGCGAACAGTGTGGTTCAGCCTCAGACAGATGTTAGTTGTTGTTGTTGAATAGGACGAAGGCAAGCAGGTAACGAGAGACAAAGCAGTCAGAATTCAGAGCAGCTATTTCTTTGAGGATTCTGCATTATCCAGCCGGGAGACTGGGTCCCGCTCCATTATGGCGGATCAGCAAGGGTGCAGTCGAATTGGTTTCACATTGCACTGTGGATGTGCATTTTTATGCATACATTTTTAAAAATATTACTCAGCACATCCACAGGTTGGAAATGAATTACATGCAAATCCATACTTTTTACCCTCAATAGAATCTGATTGTTCTTTGTCACCTCCAATTCATTTCATGTTAGTATCTGTCTTGTTTAATTAAAATTTTAAAATTTACCTGTCAAGGGTAAAAAAAACGAACATAAATAAGAATTGTATCACTATCCCATTTATATAAGCTTTTATTGTGCAGATTGTCAAATAACCTGTTGTGTATAGTTGTAGTTATATAAAGCAATTAATGTATCCTTTTATAACCCCATCATTTTTTATGACCTAGTCATAAACAACAATGAGAGAGGCAGATGCTATTTACAACCTGCCCATTTTATATGGATCGTGATCTCTTAGGTCCTACAATTAATATATGGTCAGTCGTAACTTATACGTACATGGTCCTTTGACATAGGGATAAGGATGAGCATTAAGATTTTTTAGTCCATATTTTTTGAGCCCTTAAACCTTAAAATTCAGGCATTTGCATAATTCTATTACTGCCGGTAGTCATTTATATTTGCTCAAATTAATGGTAAGATGGAGTAGCTACCAAGTCTGGGATTTTTCCCTCTCTCTAAGCACTGGAGACAGGGAGCTTCTACTGGGATCTCTGGAAGGGGTAAACTGATTCAAAGGGAACAGGTGGGTGGGTCAGTGGTATAATGCTCTGCTGGCTAAATTTCTTGGCATTCCATTGATAAGGGGAGCTGAGGATCATCGAGTTATTAATAGCATTGTTTGATCTTTTTTCTGGGGAAATAGGGAAAGAAGCTAAGTGATCCTTAAAGTCGGAGATCAACTTCTGGTGCGGAAGGGAAGGTCATGATAAGACAGACTCTATAAGAAAGACTTGCATTTATATAGCGCCTTTCACGACCACTGGACGTCTCAAAGCGCTTTACAGTCAATGAAGTACTTTTGAAGTGGAGTCACTGTTGTAACATAGGGAACGCGGCAGCCAATTTGTGCACAGCAAGCTCCCACAAACAGCAACGTGATAATGGCCAGATAATCTTTTTTAGTGATGTTCATTGAGGGATAAATATTGGCCAGGACACCGGGGATACCTGTTTTACTACATTAAAGGCGCGATATAAATACACCAGTTGTAAGATCCCATGTGCAATTTTCAGGTACAAATAGGCTAAGCATGCACCGCGTTTGCTCCGCCCATTTGTACTGAGTGGTGAGCAGCGCTTAAAGAGACTACTGGAGGCCATTCCACAAATGGCCTGGAACTTTTTTGGAGTCCCACAAAAATACTGCAGCCCACTGCCGGCTGCTGGGTGGAAACCTTGGTGCTCCACCCCAAACCTCTTTTACTACTGACATCCGGCTCAGTCACTACAACCACCCCTCCCACCCCCCAGTGTTGCGAGCTGGTCACGTGCTCACTGAGCACTCGGAAGCTAACCCGAATTATGCCGATGAGGCCCAAAGCTGAAGATGGTTTGGGCCATCCAATGCTGACTTTGGCCTCTCTACCAACTGCAGGCCCATTTTGGGCAGAAGGTAAATATCGCCTCGTCGAATCGCTGCTTCTCCACGAGACATTTGATCGATTGTTTACTTTTGTGTCATAGTTTTTCAGCAGTTGCTGGAGGAGGTGCTTCTATAATCCATTTTAAGTGATGTTTATCATCCAACTCTACTGGGCGAATGTCTTCCATATATAACATGACAAGTAACGCTTTCTGCCAATTGAGCCTTATAAGCCACATTTGACTGTGTGCTGTGCATATTTTGGCTAACTAACTATTTTCCATCTGCACGATTGTCCTACTGAATGGACTGCTATGAAGATTAAGGATGATAGAATTGATACCCGGCTCATTGATAGAGAGCACAAGGTGATGATAAATAGAAAAAGCTCCAGCTGGGAGCAGTGACTGATGGAGTTCTGCAAGGATCTGTTCCAAGTCCCCTGCTGTTCCTACTATTCATAAATCAAATGCATCTTGTAACATTAGAAAGTTTGCTGATGACCACAAGCTACATGATCAGTTAATGAGCATAAGACAGATTCATAGTATTCAAGGGCATCTGGACCACTTAACTTCCTAAGCTATGAAATTGTAGATGGAAAATAAGGGGAGGGTGAGAATTGTATGTATAGCAACAGCATAAGTATTTTTTTAATTCATTCACGGGATGTGGACGTCATGTAGGCGCTCCTATGATACCGTTAGTATTGCCGCAATGGAGCTCCTACGGTACAGTTAGTATTGCTGTAATGGAGCTCCTACAATACAGTTAGTATTGCCGTAATGGAGCTCCTACGATACAGTTAGTATTGCTGTAATGGAGCTCCTATAATACAGTTAGTATTGCCGTAATGGAGCTCCTACAATACAGTTAGTATTGCTGTAATGGAGCTCCTACAATACAGTTAGTATTGCCGCAATGGAGCTCCTACGGTACAGTTAGTATTGCTGTAATGGAGCTCCTACGATACAGTTAGTATTGCCGTAATGGAGCTCCTACGGTACAGTTAGTATTGCCGTAATGGAGCTCCTACGGTACAGTTAGTATTGCTGTAATGGAGCTCCTACGGTACAGTTAGTATTGCTGTAATGGAGCTCCTACGATACAGTTAGTATTGCCGTAATGGAGCTCCTACGGTACAGTTAGTATTGCCGTAATGGAGCTCCTACGGTACAGTTAGTATTGCTGTAATGGAGCTCCTACGATACAGTTAGTATTGCCGTAATGGAGCTCCTACGGTACAGTTAGTATTGCCGTAATGGAGCTCCTACAATACAGTTAGTATTGCCGTAATGGAGCTCCTACGATACAGTTAGTATTGCCGTAATGGAGCTCCTACGGTACAGTTAGTATTGCTGTAATGGAGCTCCTACGATACAGTTAGTATTGCCGTAATGGAGCTCCTACGGTACAGTTAGTATTGCTGTAATGGAGCTCCTACGATACAGTTAGTATTGCCGTAATGGAGCTCCTACGGTACAGTTAGTATTGCCGTAATGGAGCTCCTACAATACAGTTAGTATGTAATGGAGCTCCTATAATACAGTTAGTATTGCCGTAATGGAGCTCCTATAATACAGTTAGTATTGCCGTAATGGAGCTCCTATAATACAGTTAGTATTGCCGTAATGGAGCTCCTACGGTACAGTTAGTATTGCTGTAATGGAGCTCCTATAATACAGTTAGTATTGCCGTAATGGAGCTCCTACAATACAGTTAGTATTGCCGTAATGGAGCTCCTACGATACTGTCAGTATTGCCGTAATGGAGCTCCTACGGTACAGTTAGTATTGCTGTAATGGAGCTCCTACGATACAGTTAGTATTGCCGTAATGGAGCTCCTACGGTACAGTTAGTATTGCTGTAATGGAGCTCCTACGATACAGTTAGTATTGCCGTAATGGAGCTCCTACGGTACAGTTAGTATTGCCGTAATGGAGCTCCTACAATACAGTTAGTATGTAATGGAGCTCCTATAATACAGTTAGTATTGCCGTAATGGAGCTCCTATAATACAGTTAGTATTGCCGTAATGGAGCTCCTATAATACAGTTAGTATTGCCGTAATGGAGCTCCTACAATACAGTTAGTATTGCCGTAATGGAGCTCCTACGATACTGTCAGTATTGCCGTAATGGAGCTCCTACGGTACTGTCAGTATTGCCGTAATGGAGCTCCTATAATACAGTTAGTATTGCCGTAATGGAGCTCCTACGATACAGTTAGTATTGCCGTAATGGAGCTCCTATAATACAGTTAGTATTGCCGTAATGGAGCTCCTATAATACAGTTAGTATTGCTGTAATGGAGCTCCTACGATACTGTCAGTATTGCCGTAATGGAGCTCCTACGATACTGTCAGTATTGCCGTAATGGAGCTCCTATAATACAGTTAGTATTGCCGTAATGGAGCTCCTACGATACTGTCAGTATTGCCGTAATGGAGCTCCTATAATAGTTAGTATTGCCGTAATGGAGCTCCTGCCAAACAGATAACATTGCAGGAGCAAAGTTACTCCTGACACCTGAATACCATTATTACTGTCACGTTACTGATTGTTTCAGTCATGCTGATGAGCTGAAATCTCAATAAAAGACAGCCAACCTAGGGAGCTTGAGATTCCCTGGAGCTGCTGGCATTCTATGGGTTAAAATATTAATTTATCTGCATTATCAATACTTAGCACTGACAAATGAAACCTAAAATACAATGCTCAGATTCACATTTTGCATCTTCGTTAGCACTAACAGAACTGCCAAAACTTTAGCTCATTACCTCCTAAAGCTTTTTTTTTTCGCACCATGTCGTATTCTACAACTCTTGGCAGTCACTGATATTAAATCTCTTTTTCCAAATCCATAATGTCTGCCAGTGGATATAAGGCTGCATGAAGCTCCTATGTGTTCAGTGTGTGAACCTGCTGTGAAATCTTTTTAAATCTCAGAATATAAGACACCTCCGTTTTCCTCGGCTCACATACCTGTGATCCAGTGCTGCTTCCTATCAGTTTATATCATCTCTGTGATTGTACAGAGAGAAACACCAATGCTGGAGATCTGAGCTAAAACCAAATAAATACTGAAAAGGTAGAGCAGGTCAGCCAGTGTCTGGAAGAGAAAAAATTGGTTAATGTTTTAGGTGCGATCCTTCATCAGGATTCATCAGACTATTTGTGGCTATTTTCCCTTTCTACCCACTATGTTTGCTGCAACATTGAACCCTGCTGACGTGTTGCAACTAAGCAACTAGGTGTTGGAAAGATTTGCTTGATGGCAGACTAAATACTAGTCAGCAAAGAGCTCAAGTTTCTGTGAGAGAATCAGACAGCCTTACGTCTTGTTTCCAAAAAGATGATATATGCCCCCACTGGTCTCAGCGCCAGAAATAAACATGGGTCACAGCCTTATTCACATTACGTAAAGCTACTTATTCTTTCCTAGCACTTATTGGCTGGGAATTTGCAGTTGTAATGGCGGCAAAACTGTCAGCATTCGCCGTCATTACTCTGTGAAACTGACAGCAACTTCTGGCGCCCGCACATGCGCAGTCAATGTGGAAATCCGCAAGTTGCTGTCAGTGATACCCTGCTCCTTCACAGGGTGCGCAGTCGCAGTCGCAGTCCTTGCAGATGCAACCAACACAGAATCAGTGATTTGACGTGAACTTCAACTTTTTACGTACTATTCTTGCTGTAAAAAACATTAAAAAAGTTAAGCCTTATTCAATGAGGTGTAACTGAGTTCTTAATGGCATACTAAGTCATAATTACTGCTGAATAACCTTTCTCGCCCTGAAAAACAAATTTTATATTGTGGAGTGTCATTCCCTCCAATCCATGATAAAAACTCAATAGATTTTTAAAATAATAAAATTAATTTTTACTTTTTTTTAAAGTTTGTTTATGATATTTCAGCTTCTACCTTAATCCCATGTGTATGTTTCAGTCTTTATTTCACTTTCTGTAAAATGATTAAAAAGTGAATGATAAAACCTGCTTTTTACTTCCTGGTTTGCTGTCTGCAAAAATTCTTCAATGCGATTGGCTGCTCAGCCTGCTTGATGACATCACTGTTCCTGGACCCCACAGATCCCCTATAGATAGTGCCAGATTGAAACTGACGTTAGATTAGGGGAAATCAACGTCTGCTAAATCTTTGTGGGCAGCTTTCTTCAAGGTCAGCGGTGAGCGCCGTCACTTCGCCGCTGACCACAAAATCTGGGCCATTAATTTCCTCAGATTCTGAGGGGAACTGGGCAAGGATCATGTACCCATGATCCAAGAAAAAAATATTTGCTGGAAGGCCATTTATTATCCTATATACATGCCAGAAGATAGACTTTGGTAAACAATGATCTACAAGAAGAGATCCTTGCTGTTTATCAGCAATTACTTTTCGTGGTGACCAAAGAAGAGATCGAATCCACTGCGATTATACAAAAAGCTGGAAACTATTGCTGGAATCTTCATTAAATGTGATATAAAACGGTTTCATTAAAAACATCCAAAATTAAATCACAGTATCCAATGTTTTGGTGAAAATTTAAAAATAAACACCTCGGACACTCTTGTACTTCACAAATTGACCATGTTTAATGCCTCTGTTTTTATTTACACTCTGTATGTACAAGCTTTGCTCCTATCCTCTCACTTTTTGCTGCTCCCTTTGAACCTCACATTTATATATCTATATGATGATGGGTAGTATAGTGGTTATGGGACTAGATTGGCAACCCAGATGTCTCACCGTGGCAAGCTGTGATGTTGAATTCAAAATAAATCTGGTAATTTGTGGACTATCGCCAGGAAAACAAAATGATCATAAATGTTACTGGGCTCTTGCAAACCGCCTTGAGGGTCGGGAACCTGCCATCCCTACCCAGTCTCTTCCAGGTGTGGCTTTAGTCCGCACTATCTGGTTGACTTTTAATGCCCTATGAAGTGGCCTAGCAAATGCTATGAAGCACCATCTTCTCAGGGAAGTTAGGAATGGGCAATAAATATCAAAACAACAACTTGCATTTGTATAATGCCATTAATGTAGTAAAACATCCCAAGTTACTGGACACAGCTTTTCCAGCATCACTCTGATAACACATAAAAATTATATCATTTGTTGTCTGAGTACATAGGAACATAAGAATTAGGAACAGGAGTAGGCCATACGGCCCGTCGAGCCTGCTCCGCCATTCAATGAGATCATGGCTGATCGTCGACCTCAACTCCACTTTCCCGCCTGATCTCCATATCCCTTGATTCCCCTAGAGTCCAAAAATCTATCGATCTCAGCCTTGAATATACTCAAAGACTCAGCATCCACAGCCCTCTGGGGCAGAGAATTCCAAAGATTCACAACCCTCTGGGTGAAGAAATTCCTCCTCATCTCCGTCTTAAATGGCCGGCCCCTTATCCTGAGACTATGCCTGGTTTATTTTAATTTCCCTTTCCTCTCTTTTTATCTACACTGAGCTTCAAGTAATTCTCACAGTATTCACTATCCCCAGCGGAGATTCTTTAGTTTGGTCCCTCCCAAATTAGTTTCCAATTTAAAATAAAATTGTTCTCAGGATGTGGACAACGCGGGCAAGGCTGGCATTTATTGCCCATCCCGAGCTGCCCTGGAGAAGGTGGTGGCGAGCCTTCTTCCTGAACTGCTACAGTCCTCATGGTGATGGTGCTCCTGCAATTATGGACTCCATTGGCAGTGCAAATGTGAATCTAGCCCGACCTAAGGTTAGCAAAAAATGTAGATGAACTCCAAAAAGACAATGGTGAATAAACAGGTGTATAAATTCTGGTTGTGTATGACTATGGCCTTGCCCAGTGGAACAGTGAACACATTATGCTTGTTACAGATTGTGTGGGTTTTCCTACACAAAGGGCACTTCCCATTGCTTTGAAGCTAACATTCTTTGTTTCTAGCCGTTTCCACAGAGGAAGCCTGGACCCAGCCGAGTTGTTCACATCTGTAATCTTCCCGAAGGAAGCTGCACCGAGAGTGACGTCATTAATCTTGGACTTCCATTTGGGAAAGTCACCAACTACATTCTCATGAGAGCCACAAACCAGGTGTGAAAAATCATCATTTCTACTAGCTGTTAATTCCAAATGTATTGTTTTAAACTCTAATAACTTGGTGCTCTGTAAAAGAACCTACCATAGCCTTATCCTCAGGCACCCCTTTAAAACTAAACCCGGGTGTTCTTTTTAATAAAGCTTATTTCGAAATAAAGCAAAAAAGAATTACATAGAATTTACAGCACAGAAGCCGACGTTTATGCTCCACACAAACCTCCTCCCACCCTACTTTATCTAACCCTATCAGCAGATCCTTCTATATATCTTTTTAAATATATTTTTTATCCACACTTTTGGTTTATGCCTTTTCCTTTTTTTTTTCTCCCACATGGCAGCTGTCTCTCATTCTGCCAGTGCATGTCACACTTCATCTAGAGCCATCCTTTGTGTCTTTACCTGTCCTATTACCATCTCGTCTCGCCTTGTATATCTCTTAATGTCTCTTCACCCCCCACAGACCTTCCCTTTTGTTCTTTCATCCCCTCCCCCATTTCCCAGCCCACAAACTTGCTTTTTAATCTGTTTCATTCCCTGCTTTTTTCTCAGTTCTGACAAAGGGACTTCAACCTGAAACATTGACTCTGTTTCTCTCCACGCATGTTGCCTGGCCTGCTGAGTTTTTCCGGCGTTTTCTGTTGTTATTTCGGATTTCCAGCATCCGCAGTATTTTGCTATCCTTCTATTCCTTTCTCCCTCATGTACTTATCTAGCTTTCCCTTAAATGCATCTATGCTAATCGCCTCAACTACTCCATGTGGGTAGCGAGTTCCACATTATAACCACTCTCTGGGTAAAGAAGTTTCTCCTGAATTCCCTAGTGGATTTACTGGTGACTGTCTTATATTTATGGCCCCGAGTTCTGGTCTCCCCTGCAAGTGAAAACATCTTGGTGTTAGGGAAATTGACGGGATTGAAGGCCGATAAATCCCCAGGGCCTAATAATCTACATCCTAGGGTACTTAAGGAAGTGGCCCTAGAAATAGTACATGTATTGCTGATCATCTTCCAACATTCGATGGAATTTGGAACAGTACCCATGGATTGGAGGGTAACTAATGTTACCCCACTATTCAAAAAAGGTGGTAGAGAGAAAATGGGGAATTACAGACCGGTAAGCCTGACATCAGTAGTGGGGAAAATGCTAGAGTCCATTATAAAAGATGTAATAGCAGAGCACTTGGAAAACAGTGACAGGATTGGACAAAGTCAACATGGATTTACAAAAGGTAAATCGTGCTTGACTAATCTACTGGAATTTTTTGAGGATGTAACTGGCAAAATAGATAAGGGAGAACCAGTGGATGTGATGTATTTGGACTTTCAGAAGGCTTTTGATAAGGTCCCGCATAAGAGATTAGCGTGTAAAGTTAAGGCACATGGGATTGGGGGCAAGGTATTGAATTGGGTAGAGAACTGGTTGGCAGACAGAAAGCAAAGAGTTGGAATAAACGGGTCTTTTTCTGAGTGGCAGGCAGTGACTAGTGGGGTACCGCAGGGATCGGTCCTTGGACCCCAGCTAGTCACAATATATATTAATGATCTAGACAAGGGAACTAGATGTAATGGCCCAGAAATTGGTGTTGGGGGCTTCCCGCGGGTGCAAGCCCCCGACCTACACTTACATAGCGCGCCGACAGTTGAAGCCTGGCCCTGCGTGGATTTCCTGTCAGTGGCCCGGTTCAGCTCCCGGCGCGCTGTGCTTGCGTATTCCAGCGGCATAGTTAGTTCGATGAGCCGGCTGGGATCACGTGAGCACTGGGCAACCAATCGGAGGTTGCAAAAGTTAATTCATGAGTTTGATAGTAATAACTGTCAAACTCATGAAAACTCCGGGCACCCAAAACAGTACTTAAACTTCAAATAAAAGTTAAAAAAACATCCCACTAATTAAATGAACTATTAATAACTGTAAAAAACTAATTGAAACAATTATTCAAAATTTTGAAAAAAATCATTTTTTAACAAATCGGGTCTAAAAATATATTTACCTTACTGTAAAGTCTTTAAAAATAATAAACCTGTGGAAAAAAAATTCTAACTTTAATTAATAGACCACTTACCTTTTAAAACTAAGTACTTACGTCTGCTTTTTTCTCGTGTAAAAACTGAAGGCCTTATCGTGCGGGCAACCCTGTAAAAAAAAAGGAATTTCAGCGTGCACGCGCAGACTCCTGCGCGCCTGCGTTTGACCTCTGAACCCCTTGGTTCAGAGGAAAGGAAATGCCGGTTTTCCGCACGTGCGCTGTGCATGCTGAAAACCGGCAATTCCATCGGGCCCACGCATGAGTACACGGTGCTTACTCACGCGTTGGGACCCGAATTACTGGGCCAATATCTCCAAGTTTGCAGACGACACAAAGCTGGGTGGGCATGTGTGCTGTGAGGAGGAGGCCGAGAAACTCCAGGATGATTTGGACAGGTTAGGTGATTGGGCATGGCAGATGCAATATAACGTGGATAAATGCAAGGTTATCCACTTTGGTGTCAAAAACAGGAAGGCAGATTATTATCTGAATGGCAATAGATTGGGAGAAGGGGAAGTGCAACGAGACCTGGGTGTCCTTGTGCACCAGTCGCTGAAGATAAGCATGTAGGTGCAGCAGGCGGTTAAGAAGGCAAATGGTATGTTGGCCTTCGTAGCGAGAGGGTTTGAGTACAGGAACAAGGATGTCTTGCTGTAGTTGTACAGGGCCTTGGTGAGACCACATCTTGAGTATTGTGTGCAGTTTTGGTCACCTTATCTGAGGAAGGATGTTCTTGCCATGGAAGGAGTTCAGCGAAGATTCACCAGACTGATACCTGGGATGGCAGGAATGACGTATGAGGAGAGATTGAGTCGATTGGGCTTATACTCGCTGGAGTTTAGAAGAGTGAGAGGGGATCTCATTGAAGCTTATAAAATTCTGACAGGACTGGACAGACTAGATGCAGGAAGGATGTTCCCGATGGTCGGGAAGTCCAGAACCAGGGATCACAGTCTAAGGATAAGGGGTAAGCCATTTAAGACAGAAATGAGGAGGAATTTCTTCACCCAGAGAGTGGTGAACCTGTGGAATTCTCTACCACAGAAGACAGTAGAGGCCAATTCATTAAATATATACAAGAAGAAGTTGGATATATTTCTTAAGGCTAAAGGGATCAAGGGATATGGGGAGAAAGCAGGTACAGGGTACTGAATTTGGATGATCAACCATGATTGCATTGAATGGCGGAGCAGGCTCGAGGGGCCAAATGGCCTACTCCTGCTCCTATCTTCTATGTTTTTCTACGTCTACCCCATCGAACCCCTTTCATAATCTTAAAGACCTCGATCAGGTCACCCCTCCGCCTTCTCTTTTCTAGAGAAAAGAGCCCCAGCCTGCTCAGTCAAATATGTTGAAGTGTTTGTAAGCATATAAAGCAGCTGTAAAGCCCCCACTTCCCATGAGCATTGCTTCAGAACACTCATTTTGCCTGTTGTGGATCAAAGAGGAGTGCTGGTACGTCAAACCAGAGAGCTGAGGTGTCAGGCCGCGGTTCGCAGCCTGAGACACAGCACAAGAATGGTGGCTCTGATTGGGGGCCAAGTAATCAGAGTGAAATATTTCCAATTTTCTTACATCTTTAAGTGATACGTTTCTTTTTAAACCTGGGTGAGTCCCAATCGAGAAACACTCCCGGATAAAACCACTCTACATCCTTTTCCTGGAATATTTCTTGAATTTTTTTTTTAAGTATTGTTTTTTTTTTAAAAAACAGAATTTTCGAACATATTCAATGTTGTTTTAATCACTAAGCTTCTCACAGCGTGTCCTGTTGCGCAGGGATGTGTGAAGTGATCTGGTCCGGTTTAACTTCTGTCCCTGAGCTCCATACTGGCAGTTCTCCGCGGTAGCCTGGTTGAATTCACCATGTAGGAATTTACAGGCATCAGTCTGTGTTGTACCCCTCCAGGGCATAGCGCATCAGCACGCCAAAGCGCAGCATACTAATTCACAGCACCACCTTCACCTTCAGCATAGACTGATTATCTTTCATTTTTTTGCAGGCCTTTTTGGAGATGGCATATCCCGAGGCTGCACAGGCCATGGTGCAATTCTATCAGCAGCAACCTCCTGCCATTAATGAGCAACAGCTACTCGTCCGCATGTCCAAACAATACAAGGAACTCAAGTTGAAGGCAAGGTTATATCGAAATGTATAAAAGTACTTGTACTCAGGTACCAAGACAATCCAAGCTCAACCTGATCAACCTTTTTTTAAAATTCATTGATGGGATGTGGGCGTCGCTGGCTAGGCCTGCATTTAGTGCCCATCCCTAATTGCCCTTGAGAAGATGGTGGTGAGCCGCCTTCTTGAACCGCTGCAGTCCATATGGTGTAGGTACACCCACAATGCTGTTAGGAAGGGAGTTCTAGGATTTTGGCCCAGCGACAGTGAAGGAACAGTGATACAGGTCCAAGTCAGGATGGTGTGTGGCTTGGAGGGGAACTTGGAGGTGGTGATGTTCCCATGCATCTGCTGCCCTTGTCCTTCTAAGTGGTAGAGGTCGCGGGTTTGGAAGGTGCAGTTGAAGGAGTTTTGGCGAGTTGCTGCAGTGCATCTTGTAGATGGTACACACTGCAGCCACAGTGCACCGGTGGTGGAGGGAGTGAATGTTGAAGGTGGTGGATGGGGTGCCAATCAAGCGGGCTGCTTTATCCTGAATGGTGTCGAGCTTCTTGAGTGTTGTTGGAGCTGCACTCATCCAGGCAAGTGGAGAGTATTCCATCACACTCCTGACTTTTGTCTTGTAGATGGTGGAAAGGCTTTGGGGAGTCAGGAGGTGAGACACTCGCCGCAGAATTCCCAGCCTCTGGCCTGCTCTTGTAGCCACAGTATTTATATGGCAGGTCCAGTTCAGTTTCTGATCAATGGTAACCCCCAGGACATTGATAGTGGGGGATTCAGCGATGGTAATGCCATTGAATGTCAAGGGGAGATGGTTAGAGTCTCGCTTGTTGGAGATGGTCATTGCCTGGCACTTGTGTGGTGCGAATGTTACTTGCCACTTGTCAGCCCAAGTCTGAATGTTGTCCAGGTCTTGCTGCATATAGACACACTAAAGGCCATTACAAGGGAAATAAAAAGTAACACTTCACAGGTTATAGGAGTGAAGCAATTTCTTCTTTTTTGATCCTTTGGTTGGGAGCGCTGAGGTTACAGATTGCTCTGTGACTGTTCTTTCTTGAGAAACTTAAGTAAAGGGTCAAGGCCCATATCGAAGGAAACCACCAAGCTTGGAAAGAGTAGTAGAGAAGATGAGATCGATCAAGGAGTAGTGGGTAGGTGAAGCTAAGCATGGGTTTTTAATGGATTGTAGAAAGAAGAGAAGACTGAGGGATGGCAGGAATTCCACAGTTCTGAGGTCCTAGCAAAGAATGAATTAGAGTAGGAAATGGTACAGCAGCTGAAACCTCCTGCCTACCTTTGCTGGATTTTTTTTTGTTGGTGAAACTGGGGAGGGCCAAGGCAGAAAATTGCTCGGAAACATGCTCGGAAACCTTGTTGTGAGGCCCGTTCCCGCACCCTCCCCATCCCTCCCACATTCCTTGCTCGCAAGGACTGGCAGTGAACAATACGCCTGCTGTATGGAAACTAGATGCAAAGCAAGGAAATGCATCCGCCAACATATTTCACATGACTTGCATCTTCAGACGCTGGAGGCAAGTGATGCCTGTTAGTGCCAGGCATCCAGGGAGGGAGTCCCGACAACGTTTCTGGATGCTGGGGCTTGTACAATCGCTCTTCAAGTGATGGAGTGCACATGCCTAAGTGGTAAATGACCTGTTGTACAGCCAGTACGGAGGCTGCCTACACCCCCTGTATTGCAGCAAACTTCTACCTCAGTGGGACCCCACGGCAAAGGCCGGGGTTGCCCCCCTCCGATATTCGAATGACCCAAAAGCCAGAAGATCGTCTGGCGTCTGGGAACAGCTCTGTGGTAAGTGTAAGTCCTGTCCCGTCCCGCCAGTGATGTGCGCCCCCCTCCCCCCCAATTCCGCAGAAGTAGAAAAACTAAGTCAATGATCTCAACACAGTGGTGATGTGAAGAGGAGGAAATGTGTGTGGAGCAGTGTATTTGGAGCTTAGGAGAACTGCTGCTAATAGAGTCCTAGAATTAGATGATCGAAGGCACAGACTATCCCCTTCCCCAACCCACCAAGATGGAACATGTTGCTCCTCCATTGCTACGAACCAATTCAAGTTACAGGCAGCTGCGGAATTTGAAATCTCTGCCTTCTATGGAGGAGAGAAATGCTCTTTCACTTCTGTTACACTGCCACCTGTTAAATATTAAAAAACAACCGTATAACTATCCCCTATGGGAGTCCCTGCCTGGATCACATTTTGCATGCGGGTCTAAACTAGGGTGTAGAGAAATCTGGCAAGCTGAGTATGGTCAGGACACACTCTGCTGCCCTCTTTTTAACCTCACCCTCTTAAATCAGAAAGTAAGTCAGCAGAGCTAATATTTTCCAATGTTATTTACCCAGTTACAGCGCCACCCTTCCTATTCATGGTCTGCCAGCACATTCACCAGAATAAATAAAGGCATCCTGTTGACTTTCCCTCGGTTGCCCTACTATCCAATGCGATTACTTGATTAAGTTAAGTACAAACTGAGCAGTTTAAGTCATGCAAAGGGCAGGGTAACTCGACAATAGCCACTTCGCCATAGTGTTTCTCCCCATTTTTATAAGTTTTAGTTTATGAATCAGTGTTTTGACAGAACTCCTCTGTGCAACAACAATGAAGCAGACACGCTGGTGTGATGTTACGTCTGAGCACCTTAGGAGCATAGGAACAGGAGTAGGCCATTCAACAACAACAACAACAACAACTTGTATTTATTTATATAGTGCCTTCAGCAACAACAACTGGCATTTATACAGCGCCTTTAACATAGTAAAATGTCCCAAAGTGCTTCACAGGAGCGTTATAAAACAAAATTTGACACCGAGCCACATAAGGAGATATTAGGGCAGATGAAGAGGTAGGTTTTAAGGAGCATCTTAAAAGGAGGAAAGAGATGTAAAGAGGCGGAGAGGTTAGGGGAGGGAATTCCAGAGCTTAGGGCCTTGGCAGCTGAAGGCACGGCCACCAATGGTCGAGTAATTAAAATTGGGGATGCTCAAGAGGCCAGAATTAGATGAGCGCAGATATCTCGGAGGGTTGTGGGGCTGGAGGAGATGACAGAGATAGGACGTAGTAAAACATCCCAAGGCGCTGCACAGGAGTATTATAAGACAAAAAGTTTGACATTTCAGTCCCTCGAGCCTGTTCCTCCATTCAAGTAAATAATGGCTAATCTGTCTCTTAACTTCATCTACCTGCCTTGGTTCTGTAACCCTTACTACCCTTACTTAATAAAAATATATCAATTTCAGTTTTCAAATTTTCAATTAACAGCTTTATCAGCTGGAATATTTGATGCGTATCATGGGATGCTACTTGGCAGACACTTGAACACCCACAGAACTGAGCCCCCTATCAGTTTGTAAAAAAATACATCTAGTACTGGTTATCATACTGTGGAGTGGGACGTTCAGGTGAGACCTCTGCCACCTGACAGCACTCCCATACCTCAGCTCTGCCCACCGCTCCATGACTGAAATCCGTAGGGGATAGTTATACAATCAAAGATCATTTAAAATCAAAATTTAAACAATAACTTATCACTAGAGAGGTCGTACTGGAGTTACTTTCCTCTTTAACTGCACCGACATTGCCAAACAAGTGCGTGGGCTATTCTCAAAATCACTGCATACCACTGTAGCACTGCCAAAAAGGAGGTCATCTCGAATCTGCCAGTACATTAAACCCAGGCTGTATTCTGTAGATATCGGTGTAAACTCTCTGCTGAAAATAACATTGATTGTTCTGTGCTGCACGGAGAGTAGGTTTGATTTTTACATTTTTGGTCTGGTGAGGTAGTAAATAAGACAGCTGCTTTACAGTAGGCATAGGTTAGTACAACTTACTGATATCGTTTTCAGTTTCCATTTGTACAGTTTTGGTAGCGGTGATGTCAAAGTCTGCTGTAAAACTGCTTAAACAGAAGGGTATATTGGCCTTGGAGGAGGTGCAGCAAAGTTTCACCAGAATAATACCGGGGCTAAAAGGGTTAAATTATGAGGGCAGGTTGCATAGGCGAGGCTTGTATTGCCTTGAGTAGTGGAAATCTGGAAATCTCTCCCCACCAAAACAGAGGATAGGTCAATTAAAAATGTCAAAACTGAGATTGATAGATTTTTGTTAGGCAAGAGTATTAAGGGATTATGGAACCAAAGGCTGGTAAATGGAGTTAAGGTACAGGTCAGCCATCATCTAATGCAATAGCAGAACAGGCTTGAGGGGCTGAATGGCCTACACCTATTCCTGTGTTCCTAGGCTGTGGTTCTCATGCAATAAACCTGTGGGCTCCCCATTGCTAGCAATAGCTCTGCTAACAACGCATGCAATTATTACACCAGTGCTGATTTGCTACTGGTGCCAAACCATCCCTTCTATAGTTCTATGTTTGGCAGCAATAGCCACTGAGCCTTCACTCTGCTGACCATCTGTGTGATGGATTTAAAAATGTCATTGGTTAGCATTTCACACCTTACTAGGGAAATAATTATTTCTTTAGCTTCCCTTATAGTGAACGTGCCTTCAGTACTAAAGAGTATGATTGCGTAGAAACCAAAGAGAAAACTATAGCGTGATCACCCATTAAATCAGCTCTGGATATTAGGGGAAATGATCCATTATAGAGAGACAGCCTTTTAATTTGTATTCTTTAAACTCTCCTCAGAAACCAGGAAAGAATGTGGACTCAATCATCAACGATATTAATTCTCAAAAGGAGAGGGAGATGCACAAAGACTGGGACAGGTAATGTAATGTATTTCATTAACATCTTAATTAAGTTATAACTACGGTCATTTTGACTGTTCAAATAGTTTGTTTAAAATGGAGCCTTGCTGGCAAAGTAAGTACATTTTAAAATAAAAACAATACATGGGGGGTGATTTTCACTTTGTGTGGTCATAGGGCAGGCAGTGGACGATGTGAGTATGCTGCCTATCCGATGTCCTTGGCGAGAGGGTTGTACCATTATGGAGGCTGAACCTCATATCCATTTGATCGGTGAGCTGTGAGTGATGACCCAGATGGGAGTGAATCATAGAATCATAGAATGGTTACAGCACAGAAGGAGGCCATTCGGCCCGTCGAGCTCGTGTCGTCTCTCTGCAAAAGCATTTCAGCTAGTCCCACTCCCCCGCCCTTTCCCCGTAGAACTGCAAAATGTTTTCCTTCAGGTACTTATCCAATTCCCTTTTGAAAGCCACAATTGAGTCTGCCTCCACCACCCTTTCAGGCAGTGCATTCCGGATCCTAACCACTCGCTGCGTAAAAAAGTTTTTCCTCATGTCGCCTTTGGTTCTTCTGCCAATCACCTTAAATCTGTGTCCTCTGGTTCTCAACCCTTCTGCCAATGGGAACCGTTTCGCTCTATCTCTCTGAGTGGGGAGGGAAATCTGGTGGCTGCTTTGTAGAGCCCAGCTGGAAGTAATGGGTTAAAGGACGGGGGTGGGGGTGAGGCAATCGTAGGTCAAAGTGTGGACAGGCCACACCAGTGGGTGGCAAGATCTCTGAGGGACCAGGAGGAACATTTCTCACTTCTGGTTGCGTTTTGAGTGACCTGCAGCCGTCCCTTTAAGAGCCACTAGTTAGGTCGCTCAACGCCTGATACCAATGGGCGGAACTGTGAGGAGTAAGCTACATAACCCCCAGTGGTCTTAGTGTCAAATTTAGTCATTGGTTTATTGTACATCATGAATTGGATTAGTTTCTTCAGGTTATCTGACGGCATGACCTGTCCCCAGAAAATCCTGATATTTTAAAACTATATTTTGTGCATTTTTCAGAATTTAGGAATATACTTTTTATATACTAGTCAATCTCTGAGGTGTTGCCGAGGCCAAGTCTTCAGGTGAAGCGAGGTCAGAGGGTGAGGGATAATTGGACCATGACATGCAGATGGTTGTCCAATCCCCATTTTGAAGTCTTTCTGTCCTTATCTTTATATATTTGATTTTATATCATTATTTATACTTAAATAGAAAAAATGTATGGCATTTTGGAAAGCAGAGAAGTAAAGCTGGTTGGAGAATAGGAGCTTCTCTGCAGTATAGGCTGAGTAACTGAGAGATGCAAAACTGAGAGACTGCAGTGCCTCTACTGGTGGGAGAGTGTATAATTATAACGTGACAAATTTACATAGGCAGTTTCCATTATAAAAGTGAAAGAAATAATTTGCATTTCATAGCACCTTTGACATCCTCAAGCATCACAAAGTGCTGCACAGTCAATGAAGTAGTCACTGTTGTAATATAGGAAAAATGTTGCAGCCAATTTGTGCACAACAATGACCCACAAACAGCAATGAGATAAATGGCTAGATTCAATGTTTTTAGTGTTATTGGTTGAAGGTTAAATGTTGGCCAGGACACTGGGAGAACTCCCCTGCTCTTCTTCAAACAGTGCCATGGGATCTTTTACGTCCACCTGGGAAGACAGACAGGGTCTCGGTTTAATGTCTCATTTGAAAGACGGCACCTCTGACAGTGCAGCACTCCCTCAGCACTGCACTGAAGTATCAGCCTGGATTCAGGCCTCAAGTATTTGGAGTAGGACCCCAACCGCAGAGTCTGATTCCTATAACTTGAGCCGCAGTAATGAGTCATTCTTATGGCCTCTCTGAATGAGAATATTGAATCAGTGCCAATTTGTGCCGGATCCTGGGCAATTTTCTATTATGGATCGGAAAACAATAGGAACTAAATTGAGAATGAACAAATTCATTTCATGTAGATCTCCTACTAACTATGACCCTTCATTATTGTACCAGTCATTCCCATTTGAAAGTATTTGTGGTGTTCAGAAAATATTACTGAAAGTAAAGTACTGAGGGCTTTCACGGACATTTTGTCGCTGTATATTGATTCTTACAGTTGGACCATTCCTTGTTACAGATTTCCATTGGAAAGGCCCAGGTCCCGCAGTCCCCTTACAAAGTCACTCAGCCCTAGGATGGAATCTCATAGCCCAAGCTTGACTTCCTGTAGTTCTTCCCAGCGTTCCTCAATGAGCCCTCGCAGGTGCAATCTGAGCCCTATGGCAATCAGCAGGGGAGAGCGGAATAATGGGATGGAAAGAAAAGGATCACGGGACAGTCGTTCTCACAAAAGAGAGGAGGAAAAAGATGAATCCATACTAAAGAATTATTGTGAACAGAGTAGAGATGGGTCCGTTAAGTGGGGTTACGACAGAAAACAATATTTAAAACCAAGTGGCCGATCTAGTCCAAAGCCATTGGAGGACAGAGGAGATGGATACCATAGACATAAAAATAAATATGCAAAATCCAGCCTTCAGAACCAGATTCCATTACAATCTAAGTGCAAGATCCGAAATGAAGAGGATTATAAGAAAGAACAAATGCTTAAATCAATAAGGAGTCAACATTCGCCATGGACTAAAGGGAAAGACAGTGAGGTCCACAGGCGATCAGGCAAGAGAAGAACCTTAAGCAGCCAAGATCAGACTGAGGACAAAGTTGAATGTGATAGTCTGACATCTCCAGCTCAGACAGACAGAATCCACACAGCCCCTGAAGAGAAGGAAAGGCGTGAACAGGAAGATGGAACATCTGATAGTGAGGTAAGAATGAAATGTCATGGCCATTGGCCAATGCAGGGAATCACACCTGTCATTGTCACCTGCCACTTTTCTTGTAAAGTAAATTTCCTATCAGAGTTTTTGAAGAAAGAACTTGCATTTATATAGTGCCTTTCACAACCTCAGGACATCACATAGTGCTTTACAGCCAATTAAGTACTTTACTGCCTTGTCACCCACTGAGATGGAAGAGTTTACACCCCTTGCTCAATAGGCAATGTGGTGAAAATCTTTAGATACCGTAGTTACAACAACAATCACTACAAAAAGTTTCTGACTTATTTTACATTTATTTCATTGCTAAAGGTATCATCTTCTATGATTCTCTGAGAACAGCTACATCGTATTAGACTATTAGTTTCTGCTGACCTGGTGCGTAACCAAAGTGCAATAGACACAAGATTATTATACTTACAAAAGTTACAAAACCCTTTGAATATTATTCTTAACCTCATGCACATATCTAGAAGTTCTGAATATAAGAATAGCAGAACTCATTCCATATTTTTTAATTACAGCATTCACCAATAATGACTACAATTTTATTCGTATGTTTTCCCAAGAACACCACATTATTATAAAAATCTTTTTTTTTGTGCCAATTACGTGCCCATCAGGTTGAGGGATGATAACAGGGGGAATGGAAACCGTTCCTCTTTCAGACACCCAGTGTCCCAACACTCCTGGATCAAGCATAGTGTAGTCAGATGCGGAACAAAACTTCTCTTTCTCTTCCCCAATAATGTCACTCATCCCCAACTTCAGTAGTGTGATTTCTTTCCATTTCCCACACCAGTCATTCTGTGGGAATTTTGTGCTGTGGGTCCAAGCCTGCTGGGAACAAGGTAAAGACACTCCGATCTAATTTTATGCAGCTCTCCTACAGCTAACAGGCAGAGGAGGCTCATTTACTTTTGGCATATATTTTATTCTTGGTCAAGTCAAGGCACAACACTTCCAAATCACTCTTGTTATGGTTGCAGGTTGATGAAGAACACAGTCAATGTTCGAGGAAACAATCCTCATCACCTCCCAGCAGCAGAAGATCACCAGACCCTGAGCCGGAAAGAAACACAAAGGAACAGGTATGTCCCAGTGATTGCTTCACCAGTTAGCCATGCAACAAGACTATCCAATCATCGAAGAGACGGCATGCTGAGGCAGTGTGTTGGCGCTCTAATGCATAATATTGTTGAGCAGTAGAACATGAGATTGTGCCCGTGATTCCCCATGTGACAAGTTCCTGATCTCAGCTAGGAAGAAATGACCGGGGACAAAGCCCTTTCATGCGGAAGGGTTGAGAATATCAGCGATCAGGTCGATCCAGGCTGGTGTTGTGCATCCCCATGTGACAAGTTCCTGATCTCAGCTAGGAAGAAATGACCGGGGACAAGGCCCTTTCATGCGGAAGGGTTGAGAATACTAGCGATCAGGTCGACCCAGGCTGGTGTTGTGCATTTCCGGTGTGGAGACCAAGAGCATCTTTAGCAGATGTCTGACAGCAGGTGGTTTCCCTGTCCTCTTGGTTCAGTAAAAGCATGTGAAGCAGAAACACAAAGGGGAAGGAATATAAAGTGAGGAAGGATTGAAAAAAGGAACTGTAGTTTAAATGTTCTTAAACAAAAATTGACGTTAATAATAGACCACAGGTTTTTTTTTTGCACAACTGAGGATGATCAAATTGCTACTGAGAGACAATGCCATGAGCAAACCTTTGATCACCCTCGTGACTGGGTGCATTCGTAGCTCCAGGGCAGCCTGTGAGAAATGGCATTCAAATATAGGCCACACTCTTCAAGTCCAAAAAAAGTTTACGTTCAGGGTGCGGCCTATATGCAAGTTATTGATAATATTTCCCCCTTGGGGAAGGGGCTCAATTTTGGGGGTTATCTATATGCAAGGGTAGCCTATATGTGAGAAAATACAGATTCTATTTATACTACACAATTAAAATATCAATGTTAATCATATTC
Source organism: Somniosus microcephalus (assembly GCF_052327205.1). Classification (NCBI taxonomy): domain Eukaryota; kingdom Metazoa; phylum Chordata; class Chondrichthyes; order Squaliformes; family Somniosidae; genus Somniosus; species Somniosus microcephalus. The sequence goes on from NC_140994.1 coordinate 23,502,348, forward strand.
AGATTTTTATGATATCACAGGTATAAAAATGTGAAAAAATAAGATCACGTTTTGTAGAAACTGTATTCTAATGTTTAAAATAAACCAAAAAACTCAAATGCTTTATTTAATTAATTGTGAATTTAATGTTTAATTAGGCCACTGGAGACACATTTCTATGGAATAAAAACAGAAAATGCTGGAAATATTCAGCAGATCAGGCAGCATCTGTGGAGAGCGAAACAGACTTAACGTTTCAGGTTGATGACCTTTAGTCAGAACTGGAAAAGGTTAGAGATGTAACAGGTTTTATGCAAGTACAGAGGCAGGGAAAGGCGGGCGGGGAGGAAAGAACAAAAGGGAAGGTCTGTGATAGGATGGAAGGCAGGAGAGATTAAATGATAAAAGAGATGATATTTTTAAATTATTCATTCATGGGATGTGGGAGTCACTGGCAAGGCCAGTATTTATTCCCCATCTCTAGTTGCCCTTGAGAAGGTGGTGGTGAGCCGCCTTCTTGAACCGCTGCAGTCCGTGTGGTGAAGGTACGCCCACAGTGCTGTTAGGGAGGGAGTTCCAGGATTTTGACCCAGTGACGATGAAGGATTGGCGATATACTTCCAAGTCAGGATGATGTGTGACTTGGAGGGGAACTTGGAGGTGGTGGTGTTCCCATGCGCCTGCTGCCCTTGTCCTTCTAGGTGGTAGAGGTCGCGGGTTTGGGAGGTGCTGCCGAAGAAGCCTTGGCGAGTTGCTGCAGTGCATCTTGTAGATGGTACACGCTGCAGCCACGGTACGCTGGTGGTGGAGGGAGTGAATGTTTAAGGCGGTGGAGGGGTTGCCAATCAAGCGGGCTGCTTTGTCCTGGATGGTGTTGAGCTTCTTGAATGTTGTTGGAGCTGCACTCATCCAGGCAAGTGGAGAGCATTCCATCACACTCCTGACTTGTGTCTTGTAGATGGTGGAAAGGCTTTGTGGAGTCAGGAGGTGAGACACTCGCCACAGAATGCCCAGCTCCTGACCTGCTCTTGTTGCCACCATATTTATGTGGCTGGTCCAGTTAAGTTTCTGTTCAATGGTGATCCCCAGGATATTAATGGTGGGGAATTCGGCAATGGTAATGCCGTTGAATGTCAAGGGGTGGCGGTTAGACTCTTGCTTGTTGGAGATAGTCATTGCCTGGTACTTGTGTGGCGCGAATGTTACCTGCCACTTATCAGCCCAAGCCTGAATGTTGTCCAGGTCTTGCTGCATGCGGGCATGGACTCCTTCATTATCCAAGGAGTTACGAATGGCACTGAACACTGTGCAGTCATCAGCGAACATCCCCACTTCTGACCTTATGATGGAGGGAAGGTCAATGATGAAGCAGCTGAAGATGGTTGGGCCTAGGACACTGCCCTGAGGAACTCCTGCAGCGATGTCCTGGGGCAGTGATGATTGACCTCCAATCACTACAACCATCTTCCTTTGTGCTAGGTATGACTTCAGCCAGTGGAGAGTTTTCCCTCTGATTCCCATTGACTTCAGTTTTACTAGGGCTCCTTGATGCCACACTCGGTCAAATGCTGCCTTGATGTCAAGAGCAGTCACTCTCACCTCACCTCTGGAATTCAGCTCCTTTGTCCATGTTTGGACCAAGGCTGTAATGAGGTCAGGAGCCGAGTGGTCCTGGTGGAACCCAAACTGAGCATCAGTGAGCAGGTTATTGGTGAGTAAGTGCTGCTTGATAGCACTGTCGACGACACCTTCCATCACTTTGCTGATGGTGCAAGACAAAAGGAGTTGGTAATGGGACAAGTAAAGACGCAAAAGATGGGTCTAGAGGAGGTGTAAATGGGAATAGCAGAATCATCAGCAACAGCTGCCGTCTAAAAAAATGGGGGCAGAAGTTATGATCTGAAATTGTTGAACTCAGTGTTGAGTCAGGAAGGCTGTAAAGTGCCTAATAGAAAGATGAGATGCTGTTCCTCGAGCTTCTATGGATATCCTTTGGATATTTTTAAAGGAGAGATTTATTTTTTTCCCTCGTCTCTTGGAGTTGGATATATACTTGTAGAGGAGAAATTTGCAAGGCCTCGGGTAAAGAGTGGGGAAGTGCGACTAATTGGGTAACTCTTTCAAAGGGTCAGCACAGACACGATGGACCGAATGGCCTCATTGTGAGATATTTGATTCTATGGTTCCTTTCCATGATTCTTAGTCTCTCCTCATCATAAGCCGTGCTTGGCTAAGTGGCTGTCCAGGCAACCTGCTGCCAGACCTCACCAAGGCTGCTCTGATACAGGCCTCTAGTGGCATGAGAATGCAACCTGGGGATGATTACTCTTCGCCCTGAGGGAGCACCTGGCCTCCACTGGGCATTGAGTAAAGTCGAGATCAGGAACTCAATGTTTGGAGAATCATGGAGAGATACCTTCATCCCACTAATACACCATCCGGAATTCTCTATTAACCGGCAAAATTCATACTCCGAAAACACCTCAATAACCATGGTGTGGAGATGCCGGTGTTGGACTGGGGTGGACAAATGTAAGAAATCACACAACACCAGGTTATAGTCCAACAGCTTTATTTGAAATCACAAGCTTTCGGAGCGCTGCTCCTTCGTCAGGTGAAGTGGAGAGATGCATAAAAACACAGCTTATATAGTCAGAGAATAATGTCAGATGTTTACAGGTAATCTTTCCAACTGACATTTATCACACCTCGGCAGAGAGATAATCACAGCAATCAAAGGTGCGAATGGTGTCCAAACAGGTTAGTCAGGAAAACATTACATCAAAGAACAATGAGGTGGGGTCACAAGGGGTCAAATGTTGCAGATGCTGGGGTCTGTATGAGACACACGACAATGCAAAATCATCGAGCAGAAACTGATAGCCAAATTCCGCACCCATGAGGATGGCCTCAACCGGGATCTTGGGTTCATGTCACGCTACATGTAACCCCACCTGACATAGGGTCATCCAGACTCGAGTCGTCGTTGGCTTGTTCTCTCCACACAGATGCGGCCGGACCTGCTGAGATTTCCAGCAAAAAAAATGTTTTTTGTCTGTTTTTTTGTTTTTCATACAGACCCCAGCATCTGCAACATTTGACCCCTTGTGACCCCACCTCATTGTTCTTTGATGTAATGTTTTCCTGACTAACCTGTTTGGACACCATTCGCACCTTTGATTGCTGTGATTATCTCTCTGCCGAGGTGTGATAAATGGCAGTTGGAAAGATTACCTGTAAACATCTGACATTATTCTCTGACTATATAAGCTGTGTTTTTATGCATCTCTCCACTTCACCTGATGAAGGAGCAGCGCTCCGAAAGCTTGTGATTTCAAATAAAGCTGTTGGACTATAACCTGGTGTTGTGTGATTTCTTACCTCAATAACCGGAATTGTTGCCAAGTCCGAGTCCAAGTCTCCCGCAGTGGCCAAGTTAGTCAGTGGGGTTGTTCTCCAAACTGCCACTACTTGGCTTCTTGGCACTGTCAGAAGTCAGAACACCTTAATAACAGGAGTCTGACTCTTTGTTTGTTAAAAATAGCCTCGGTAGATAACCCTCTCCATCATCCAGAATTTTTAATGAACCGGCACCATCCCGGTCCCGTCGGTGCCGGATACCAGAGAGTTTCCTGGTGAAATGGAAACCGTTCCTCTTTCAGCCACCTAGTGTTCACGCACATCAAAGACTCTTGGATCGACTTCCCCAATAATGTCCCTCAGCCCTAACTTCAGTAGTGTATTAGTGCTCCAACACACTATGCTACTTGGCCTGACCTTTAAATTTAATGATATCTTTGTCAAAATTTACATTCTTGTACAGAGCGCAACTTGGGAAAGTGGCAGCGAGACTGAAGGAGAAGCATGGTATTCTGGCAGCATGGAGGAGTTTGTGACTGTGGACGAGGTGGGTGAAGAGGAAGAGCATTCGATGGAGATACAGCTAGCAGTACCTGAGAACAAGGAGAGTGACTGTATTCAAACTGAACAGGATAGAAACATGGAGACAAGCAATGCAGACCTAATATCAAAAGAGACAATTCCTGACTGTGGACATCCCAGTGACAATCATCGTAGCACTTCACCCGAAGAGCTCAGACTAATGAGTCCGACTCCTTCTCTAGGCAGTGACCGATTCAGCGTGGAATCTGCGAGTCATTCTCAATTAACGCCTAACTCGATGAGTGAAATTGAACAAAATCTCAGAACTAATGTGCAGCAACCAGCAAGTCCTGTGGATTGTAAAAACTGTGAAATGGACAAAGTGTTGAGTGACAGTGAATCCATTGGGCATTTGGATACAGCGAACCAGTGCAGACCTGGTGAGTCTTATGAAACTAGCGAGAAGCTCCAACAGGATCACTTTTCAGAAGAAATACTAGAAACCCAGAGAACAGACCAATCAGTGGCAAGTATCAGTATAAGAAGTCCAGAAACAGATGAGCTCAAGAAAGAGTCTCCAGAAGCATTCAGTAAAGGTACATGATGTTAATCTCTTTTACCTGATGTATGTATCTAGCTTTTTGATTGTACAGGAAACTTTCTTTTTACTGGCACCTAAATAACTGGAAATCTCTGTTAACCGGCAAAATTCAGGAGTAGGTTCAGGTAAGTTTTACTTCATATTAGTGGCCGTGTAACCGGGGTTCCTGCACCTGTTGCCATGCAACAGGGACGCCTGGATCTGTGGCCGTGTACGGGGCTCTCGTACCTTAGTAAGTATACCTCTCTGTAATCCGGACTTTTTGATCAACCGGCACCGTTGGTGCCGGATAAAAAAGAGTTTCCTGTAGTACTTTTGTCCCACTCAAAAATATTATATTTATTTAGCAAACAAAATGTGTTCTTTCTGCATTCCTGTAGTCATACTTTATAAAATGTAGTATATGTTGTATAATATTCAATATTTGAGCAGCCTGAATGCTGGCGAGGTAGGCACAGTAAATACGATGCCAGGGTATTAGACTTTTGACTGACGATCTCATGTCTGAATCCCAGTCTTGGGGTTTACATTTGTAAGGATAGAGTAGGAGCATTTACACACGTTCTCTTACTTCAGTAAATGTCAATAGGTGGGACTCTGAACTTCGGCAGGGACGTAAGGTGTTGAAAAGTCGATGGAAAGGAAAATCTGGCGGGTTATATAACGGGCCGCCTGTTATACACTGCCGCCATAGTGCTGCGCATTGTTTCACATCACTTTCACTATGAGATTTAGAGACATTCCCTTAAAATCAGTATCTGTGCTCTTACCTACCCGATCACAGCCAGAGCATCTCTACCAATGGCTTCTCTTCTTGCCCCTGCACCATCACCTTTGGGGTTCCCCAAGGATCAATCATTGGCCCCCCTCCTCTTCATTTATCTACATATACTGCCCCTTATCGACATCATCTGTAGACATGGGGTCAGCTTCCACATGTACACTGAAGAAATCCAACTCTGTCTCTCTCAAAGCCTTCACTGCCTTTGTGCTGTTGGACTGCTTGTTCGACATCCGGTCTTGGATGAACCGCAATTTCCTCCAGCTAAACATTGGGAAACCTCAAGCTATTTTGTTGAGCCTTCACCACAAGCTCCATTCCCTTGCCACCCTCCAGGCTACTGCCCCAGGCTGAACTAGACTTTTCACAACCTCGCCACCCTATTCGACCCTGAGGTGAGCTTCCAACACCATATCTTCTTCATGACCAAAACTGGTTACTTCCACCTCTGTGACTTTGCTCACCTCTGTCCCAATTCATCCTATCTTCAACTGAAACCCTCATCCATGCCTTGGTCACCTTCAGACTTGACTAGTCCAATGCTGTCCTGTCCAGCCTCCCATAAACTTAAGCTCATCCAATACTTTGATGCTCGTAACCTAACTTCAGTTACGTGGATAGACTGGAGAAGCTGGGGTTGTCCCCCTTAGAGCAGAGAAGGTTGAGAGGAGATTTGATAGAGGTGTTCAAAATCATGAGGGGTCTAGACAGAGTAGATAGTGAGAAATTGTTCCCATTGGCGGAAGGGTCGAGAACCAGAGGACACAGATTTAAAGTGATTGGCAAAAGAACCAAAGGCGACATGAGGAAAAACTTTTTTACGCAGCGAGTGGTTAGGATCTGGAAAACACTGCCTGAAAATGCGGTGGAGGCAGATTCAATCATGGCTTGCAAAAGGGAGTTGGATAAGTACCTGAAGGAAAAGAATTTGCAGGACTATGGGGAAAGGGCGGGGGAGTGGGACTAGCTGAAGTGCGCTTGCAGAGAGCCGGCACGGGCTCGATGGGCCGAATGGCCTCCTTCTGTGCTGCAACCATTCTATGATTCTATCCTGCACCAAGTCCTGCTCTCTCCTATCCTTGACCTATGTTGGCTCCTGGTTCCCCAACACTTCAAATTTAAACGTCTCATCCTTGTGTTTAAATCTATTCATGAACTTTCCCTTCCCTAGCACTGCTTCAAACCCCTGATGAACTCTCCCTTCCTCTGACTGCAGTCCCTTGTGCCTGCCTACCACCCCTCCCCTCCGTCACCCCACGATTGGTGGCCGTGCCTTCAGCCACCTAAGTCCTGTGCTTTGGAATTCCCTCCCTGATTATCTCCACCTCCTTTAAGTCCCGTCTTAAACCCCATCTCTTTAATCAAACTTTTGGTATCATAGAATCATAGAATAGTACAGCACAGAAGGAGGCCATTCAGCCCATCGAGTCTGCACTGGCTCTTTCGAAGAGCAATCCCGTTAGTCCCACTCCCACACTCTTTCCCCATATCCCTGCAATTGTTTCTCCTTCAAGTATTTATCCAATTCCCTTTTGAAGGTTACTATTGAATCTGTATCTACCACCCTATCAGGCAGCGCATTCCAAATCCTAACCGCTCATTGCATACATTTTTTTTCCCCTCATGTCGCCTCTGGTTCTTTTGTCAATCACCTTAAATCTGTGCCCTCTGGATATCGACCCTTCAGCCATTGGAAACAGTTTCTCTTTATTTACTCTATCTGAACCCTTCATGATTTTCTTCTTTGGCTCGGCGTCCATTTTTTTCCTTAACCGTCTTTGGGGCATTTTTTTAAAATTATAGGCGCTATACAAATGTATGGTGATGTTGCTGACAATGAGAGTGCAGTAATCGGCAGAGCCAGCTAGAATTGGAATCAAATCAAAAATGTAAAATGGAGTTTGTAAACCAATAGAAATTGCTGTATGTGCAGTTGTTATAAACCTTAATTAATTTGTTCCTTTATTATTCAACCGTTGATTTTAATGAACCCTAAATCCAATTCAGCATAAGAACAGTGCAGTGTTAAGGCTCCCCTCTAGATATAGGCTTCCTCTAGATTGTTGGATGGGCCTTCAAAAATGTCAATAGAATTTGACACCCTTCATCAGCTTAATCTCACATTTTGTTGTCAAGTGTACTTTCTGTTTATTTTGAATCACTTCCAGCTGGAAATAACATAATTGTCCCAAGCACATGTACAGTGCAGATTTTAACTATGTGAGATTAACACTTTTGACGTGACATTTAATTAATCAGATATGACACCAGTATGTGAAAACAAAGAATGACATACATGTCTAGGATAATTGGACCACCACATCACACTCCGACTCTGACTTGAATCCAGCTATTTTCAGATGATTTATATCAGTACATATTAACTGTAATAATTTTGTCCTTCCAATGTTCATTCATTACAAACATGCCTTTTATAATTGGATTATGGTTAATTAAAATGCATGTTCTCTCGTGGCAAGCAGCTCTTTTTATCTGCTGCCACTTAACCGCCATTCTAGTGATCTAATGAACGAGCAGAGTCTCATAATGTCTGTTCTGATTCTTACTTTTGTTAATTCAGAAAACTCAAGTCAGCCAATACCAGAATCAGCTGCAAACAATCAACAACTACCTAATATGCAACAACCTCAGTTGCCATGGGAGCAGGACAATGTCTTCTGTAACCTTAGCATCCCTCTAGGTAAGTACTGGTACTGCACTGTCAAGCTATCTCTTGTTTTATAGCAGATTTTGTTTGACTAATATACATTTCAGGAGCTGTCAACAGTTACCTTTAATTTAGTGCCACTGTCGGCATTTGTTTGAGAAAACTAAATACAAGCAAGTTCACAGTTCTCCTGCCTAATATTATCTTTGAGATCCATATTCAAAGCACAATATCGAAAGGGGAGTTCTGTAAAGAAGGCCATGTTTCAGAGATGGGGGGGGGGTGGAATTCAATTCATGACTCCCTGTTGTGCCTCCGAATTTCACGTGTTGATCTCTCAGGAGGACTGTCCTCCTCTTCCTCTGCTCTGACTGGGCCCGTGACTTGTGAAGAAAAGTGAGTGGCAAGGGTTGGACGAAACAGATGAATGGCAGCTCAAAGCATCGCCAGTTGTCATGTAGAGTGCGGGGGCGAGAGTTCCGTGAGAAGATAAAAGGAAAGTAAGATGGGCCAAAGGCCCTGCAGAGCATAACCCCGACCTCGCCAGTTGTGACGCTTCAGACGCGTACTCGGCCCACTAAATCAATAGCTGTCTCTTCCATTAGGACAGTAGTTGAAATGATGGCGGTCCTCTTCCTGTACACGCCTGTTCCCTCCTATTGTGTACCAGCTTGTCCTGCAAGAAGAAAGGGTGTGTGTTAATGTGTGGCCCCCTGAAGGGTTGTGAAGATTTATGTGTCAGGGTAGAATAAATAGTGTGGATGGTGCATGACCACCCGTTATTGTATCAGCGGATATTTTAACATTTTCCAAAACCAGCTATTCTTTTGGACTCTCTGAACATGTCCAACAATTTAGTGCCAATTTACATAGAATTACATAGACTATACAGCACAGAAACATGCCATTCAGCGCAACTAGTCTGTGCTGGAGTTTATACTTCACACAAGTTTCCTTCCATTCCATCTAGCTCATCTCTGCCTTTCAGCAGATCTTTTCTCTCATGTACTCGTCTAGTTTCCTTTTGAAAGCATCTAAGCTATTTGCCTCAACCAATTTGTGCCAAATTATGGAATAGTCTTATGTTGTATTCTTCTGGCCATTAGAAATTGGATTGAAATTACTTTAATTCAATTAATGTAGGTCACTACAAGACGATATGATAAACCCTTGGACCACTAAATCCCCATGTAGAATTGTTTGCCTCCAAGTTTCTGCCCTCCTCTCCTTCGGGTGCTGACTTGAGCTAAGGTCTGGTTCAATAGGTACCACCATATGATATCTCACCCAAGTATCCATTCTTCATGTATAATCCTAAACATGTAGGTGTCAGCCGACGATTTGACAAGGTAACATCACAGACGATCCCCAACCCTGTCTTCAGCATGTCTTCCATGCATTCCCATTATGGCTGAGTTTTCCTCTCCCTCGCCAAGGTGTATTGAGAGGCCAACTGTAACACCCCAACTGCTACCTTGGCTGAGGTCAACTTAATTGCATTAAGCAAGAAATGCTTCAAGGTCCAGGGACTTGAGCACAAAAATCTAGGCTGACACTCTAGTGCAGTGTTGACAGAGTGCTGCACTGTCAGAGGTGCCATCTTTTGGATGAGACGTTAAACCGAGGCCCCGTCTGCCCTCTCAGGTAGACGTAAAAAAGATCCCATGGCACCTATTTCGAAGAGGAGCAGGAAGTTATCCCGGTATCCCTCAACCAACATAACAAAAACAGATTATCTGGTCATTATCACATTGCTGTTTGTGAGAGCTTGCTGTGCGCAAATTGGCGGCCACGTTTCGTACATTACAACAGTGACTGCACTTCAGAAATGCTTCATTGGCTGTAAAGCGCTTTGGGATGTTCTGAGGTTGTGAAAGGCGCTATGTAAATGCAAGTCTTTCTTTCTTTTCTTTGTAGGGTTCATTTACTGATGGAGCTTTCGGGAAAGGTCCGTTCAAAGTATTTTTCATGTTAATGTGAAAAATTAAACGGTAGATGGAATGATTTAAGAAAAGCACTAAATTCCTTCAACTTGTAGACCTGCAAAGAGAAAAAGTAGAAATGTTGATATCTGCGCTCTTGTATACCACACTCCAGAAAGGCCCCAGAACCCTCCTGCTAATTAGCGGTGTCTTAACAGACAAGTTCCGTAACTGGTGGCTCTCATTTTTTCAGGTGTTGAGTTTGTGGAAGCCAGAACAGGATTCTACTGCAAACTCTGTGGCCTCTTTTACATTACTGAGGAAGCAGCAAAGACAAGCCATTGCCGGAGTACTGTACATTATAAGAATCTGCAGGTAAGCGAGACAAGAACAACTTGATTTCATTTGCTCATGGGATGTGGGCTGTGCTGAGAAGTCGCATTTATTGCTCATCCCTAGTTGCCCTGTGAATGTAGTGGTGGGCCTGGAGGTAATGGTGCTCCCATGCTGATGTTCAGAAGGGATTTCCAAGGATTTTGATCCAGTGATGATGAAGGGACAGTGATATATATCCCATGTCAGGATGGCGTGTGACTTAGAGAGGAACTTGGAAATGAAGGTGTTCCATTAATGTTGCTGCTTTTAACTTAATTGCTGGTGGAGGTAGTGGGGCTGGGGGATACTGTTGGAGCAACCTTGGCGAGTTGCTGCAGTGCAACCTGTGGATAGCTCAGCACCAAACAGAAAGAGCAAACCCAGTCATGATCCAACTGAACGGTGGGACAGGCTCGAGGGGCTGAATGGCCTTCTCCTGTTCCTACGTTCCACTTTTTCAGCCAACACAGCAACAACGGTGCAACAACCAGTCTCGCATTGCTAAAGGAGGAGGAGGGGCAGCAGTGGGGGGCCAGAAAAGTCCGAGGCCATAAGGGCCACCAGGACCCATTGTTGCCCTTGGCAGCTTGTCTACTGCTGGCGACAGAGCTACTTCCGCTTCACGGAGGATTAGTGTGTGAAAAGGCTAGCCTCAGCGAGGAAGCCACGAGTAAAATTGTGCCATCTCATGGGACTATACATGGAATGAAGGAGCATCATTGGTGCCATAATGGTAAAAGTGGCAATGGCACTTAGCTATTTTTTCCTCAGAGGCTTTGTCCAGGTAATGGCAGGAGACTTGGCAAGGCTCAATCAGTTTCCAGCTCAGAGCTGCATTACCCAGAATACAGATTCCCTGTTTCAGCATGCTAATAAATACATTAAAATCAGCACCTGCATGCAGCAGCAGGAAAGGATTTTTCAAAAGACACATGGGCAGGGAACAGTCCTTGCGCCAGAAAGGGCGGGCCCGAGGCACACCCAATATTGGGCCTCGGGACTTGAGACCGGCGAGCTGCGGATACACGCTGGGCGTCCTTAGGCAGCTTGCCGGTGAGTCAGCATTGGATTTCGGGTCGTTGCATCGCAGGCAGGTAGGTCATGGGCGTGGGGAGAAGCGATCGGGAGGGAGGGGCGATCGAGAGGGAGGGGGGGACGATTGGGAGGAATGGGGGTGATTGGGAGAGGGGGAATTGATCGGGAGGGAGGGGGATAATTGAGAGGGAGGGGTGCTATTGAGAGGGAGGGGTCGATCAGGAGAGGGAGGTGGCAATCAAGAAGTAGGGGCCAAGCGGGAGCGGCAATGGTCTTCGGCACTACAGTGGATCTTGTATATTTTAGCAAACGTACCTTTTCGTTGGTGGCCTCCAGGGTCCCTATAAGGGCCGCTGGTTAGGCCACATGTAGACCATGGTTTCCTGACCACAGCCGGCCCAGCCCTGGCTGCATTCAGGGCAGACTAATTTTTCAAAGGGGGCATTAAACAAGCATAAGGCCCCTGTTTTTCTATGCGAAGGGCCTAACGCCTGTTTCAGGCACGAGCCATGGACACCCCTTTTTCTGGTGTTAATTTTTTAATTCATGTTTTAATTTTTTCTGCCATGGAATGCGCGCGCGCACGCTGCCCGCCATACTGGGCGCTTTGGTGAGCACCTGTACACCAGGTGCGGCGTCAACCAAGTTTCTAGAACAGGGTATCGTCAACTGTACCCATGTGGCCATTCAAAGACTGGTGATGTTAAACAATTGAAAGGGACGCCACTGAATGAACATCCAAATGCTTTGCAACCACCACCAAATCATTAAGCAAAGTTCCCAGGGAGTGCCCATGATATCCATATCTTCAGGTAATCCTGGAAAATATTTTACCCGCTTGAGACATGGCTCGTGAAATCTTTACACAACCCTTGTACTTCCCAGCAAAGAGAAAAGAGGGGAAAAATTTGCATTTCTGTTTCCAAAAGGTGAAGGGTCGCTAACCAGAGGGCACAGATTTAAGGTAATTGGCAAAAGAACCAGAGGCAACGTGAGGAAAATCTTTTTTTACACAACGAGTGGTTAGGATTTGGAATGCACTACCTGTTAGGGTGGTGGAGGCAGATTCACTAGTAGCTTTCAAAAGGAATAAATACTTGAAGGAGAAAAAATTGCAGGGATATGGGGAAAGAGCAGGGGAGTGGGACTAACTGGATTGCTCTTCGAAAGAGCCGCCGCAGACTCAATGGGCTGAATGGCTTCCTTCTGTGCTCTACTAGTCTATGATTCTATTTATACAGTATCTTATCACATCTCTCAGATGCATCTCATAACACGTCACATAGTATGAATTGTTTTGAAGCACAGCCAAACACAGCACCAATTATCCATAAGATTCCACAAATAGCAATGAGCTGCATGTGCAGTTAACCGGTTTTTGGTGGTGTTTTTGGTAAAGGAATGTTGGGAGAATCCCTTGCTCTCCCTCCCGTATTGCCTTGGGGCCTTCGAGGTACACCTGAACCGACTTTGCATTTTCTTGCGCAAAAAGTTAAAATAACTGGTGTATCCTTTTAGCCTCATAAAATAGTCCCAGTTTCATAGCTGACCCCACATGTTCTGAACTACAGACTGGCTCAACAGGGCTTATGGTGTTGCTGTTCCTTCACTCAACTACAGTCAGGCCTCTTCTTCAGCCAACTCTTGTCTTTCCACCCCCATCAGAAGTGTGGCAAAATCAACATTTTTGTCCGGCCTCAAAAAGGATTTTTTTTTAAATGTTTTGGAAACATAGGATGGAATTCCTTACTGAACTTCAAATGGAGACCAGAATCAGGCTGTCTGAGAGACACGCTCAGTTGCCTGATATGTAAATCCTTCAAGATAGCGTTAATTAGCTCCAGGTGCTGATCAAACAGTTGGTCCTCTGAAGGACAATGGCTATTTTACATATTAATTCCAGCTCATGCTAATCAGATGAAATTATGATTTCAGCTGTTGGCAAGTATTAAAATATATGAGCCGACAGACAAATTCATCATAAATGGCCGGATCGTCAAGGTAGCTTCATTTTAATTATATAGAGCACAGTTTTATGCATCTCTTACCTCAATCTTGGGCATTTTGTGTGTAGAATGTTTGAGAGCTCCTGAGTGCTTTGTGATTTTCAGCTGTAAGAATAAATAATTATAGTCAGCCATGAGTCATTCTCATTTACATGATTTTAGGCTTTTTGTATCCAGCTGTCTAAATTCCCAGCCATGCTTATTACTACCATTTATGTTTTATCTGCATATTGGATCAATTAGGGTTAACTATACTAAGGCACTCATGCAAAGCCCATCTGACATCTATGACTTACTTTGTCATCAGTCATTAGTTGTGTATTTGGCAAGCAACAGTTATTCATGTTTAATCTCATTTCTCACCATGGAACTCATCATATACCATCATATGTCCTTCCAGACTCGGTATGTGACCTTCCACTTGGTATGTGACTCCATGTTGATCTCCCATACCTGCTACATCCTCTGGACATTGGTGGCTTGCCCCTCCCCTCCACAGAAAGCACTTACTGTGACTAATGCGATCTGCAGTCCATGATCATAGTTCTTGCTTTACACCTTGGGGTAAATTCTTCCCTTCAGTGTCCTCCAGAAGCACATATCGGAAATTCAGGCACGTGCCTCCTATGATGTTTCATCCAGTAAACATTCAGCATTCAATCCTGGCGGGATTGGCGTCTGACAGCTCCTGAAGCAGTATAAAAGGGGGCTCACAGCTGCCGCTCGCTAGATCACAGGATCTTTTGCTGTCTGGTTTGCCAGGAGAGTTTCCAGTTTCCAAATTGCTACTTCGACACTTTTACTGCCTTACCACCCTTTGGTAAGCTTTCTCGACTTACTACGGGAGACATTCTTGCTTCTTTGTTCTGAACGGAGCAAGACTTGGAGGAGCAATGGCCTCAGAAACCACCATCACCAACACCTGGGCCTCTGAGAAGACAACAGGTAGGGGGTCACACCCGGCACACAGGATCTACAGGTCCAGAGTTACCTTCTTGGATCTATGTGAGGAGCAGCGCAGGAGGAGGCTGTGCTTCTCCAGGCAGCATGTCGCAGACATCTGCAACCTCTTGCAACAGGATCTGCTGCCTGCAGGACCAGGGGAGCATGCCATGCCAGTGGCCGTCAAAGTCAACACAGCCTTGAATATTTACGCCACTGGAGCCTTTCAGCCTGCTACAGGGGACATCAGCCTCATCTCCCAGTCTGCAGTTCACAGCTGCATTAAGCAGGCGACCAAGACCCTCTTTGCCAGGGCTGAGCAGTACATCATCTTCCCCACTGACCTCAGCAGTCAACAAGACAGAGCTTGTGGCTTTTCCGCATTGGCTGGCTTCCCTCACAACCAGGATTTGATTGACCCCAATCTGTGGTGCTTTTCTTTACAGAAGCGTTTCTTAACTCTACTACTCCTACAAGGTGCTCCCCTAGTGGCCCGAGCAGTGCTGGTGGAAGGCTGCGGAACCTCATGTGGGGACCTTTGAGATGCTGGTGGCCAGTGACTGCTGGGTGCTCGAGCCTGTGAGGGGCCCAGCCACAGGCTGCTGCTGAGGCAGTCTGGCCCGACTGACTTGCTGGCACTATGGCATGTATATGTTGTGCTGGCAGTGGGGGGGACGCACTGACATCCTGAGAGAAGCCAGCACATACTGGCCCCAAGAACTCTTAATCCGCTTCTGTTTCTCTGGAAGTAGACTTTTGTAGACACTCTTAACATCACTCCATTGTTGGGTAACAGAAGGCCAGCAGAGTCATTGGTATGTAAAATAGATTCCCAGATAAAGCAAGTAATATTGTATTAGTCAATAGAAATAATTAAGTTCTGTACAGAACAGCTAAGACCCATCGAAATGTTGCACCAAGGATGGTAACTGGTCAAGAATATAGGATGAAGGTTTTTTAAAAATTCATCTTTGGGACACAGGGAGAAACTTTTTTCAGAAAGTTTAAATAGATAAAGTAAAGTTTAATGGATCCCAGATGATCTGTGGAAGGAATGGACTTTGGTGGCCCAAGTGGCCTTCTCTTGTTTCATGTTTGCTGATGTTCTTACATTACTTGATTGATCAGAAAATGTCAGGTTATCAGGACTTTTTCCTTCCCCCGAGATGGAAATTATTAAATCCGTGAATCTTAAGGTATGGTGTTCTTCAATAAATAGACGGAGACTGCAGATCAACAATCAACAGGTGTTTACTGGATGAGGGTAGTCTAAAAACTAACAGTACAGATGCCTGCTCAGGGCTTATATACAGGTGTGGTCACTGCTGGTACTACAGTATGCAGGAGCTGTAAAAGTAGTTCTCTCTTAAAGGTACATACACTACAGAAATGACTTCCTTCCACAAGGTGCTACATCCAGTTACATACTGCTGACTAACAGAACTTCACCAGGTGAAGTTAGTAAGCACTGAGACTCCCAGTACCACCTGTTGTTTTCTGATTAGGGGTCAAGTGAGCCCACCTTCTAAACATGCAGGTTGTCTTCATTAGAGCGCTTTAAACAATCTATTTATACTTTAACATGTACCATGCGGCCAACTGTATCGCCGCAGTAGAGGACATGATAAAGTCAGCAATCTTCCATCTCCTCGAGTGTTGTTTTTGCTCCCTGTGGATAAGCTCCATGAGACCCAAGCCCTTCATTTGACCCTTTGTTAATTTTAATGTAATGCCTTTGAGGGCTATCTAGTGAGATATCCAATATTAGTACACCAACTGGTTTTGTGCTTCCTATGCTGGACTGTCCCCAAGTAACTGTCATCTAGTTACCCTTCTCCATGAAATTTGGACTTGTGTCAGCTATTTTTGCACTCCGACCATAGAACCAACACATTCCAAATTTAATGAGTAACCGCTTCAATTATTTCAGACTGTCCTGTTGTTTCATTTGAAGTCTGGATGTACTAACTCATCAAGGATTTCCAGTACTGCTGAAGCGCCAGTGGTATTGCAAAACCAGCTGAAAATTCCTGATCTTTTTAAAGTACTGCTGTGTGTCACAGTCGCGAGTAGCAGCACTTGCACTTAATTCACTTTACGTAACAAACACAAAGCTAGAGCTATTCTAATGACAGTCCATTAGCACCAAAGGAAGACAAGACGCATTTCTGCATCTTTTATTTCGGTGGATTGCGTTAACCCGTTCATTTTAAATGCATTGGTCCGCTATTATCACCAACAATAACTTGCAATCTTATATGTTTTAAGGTTTTTAAAAAAACAGAAAATGTTTGAAATGCACGCAGCTTGATTAGCTTCTGAAAGAAGAAAAAGAACAGGTGAAGGTTTGGTCGTAACCCCGCACCAGAACTTGGTTCTGACATTTTGTTGTAACTAATTGACTCTTATCCTTCTTGAAGTGATTCAAAAATGCATTAAAAAATTTTTTTTTATACTAGTTAAATCTGCATACATTCAGCCTGTCTCTGGACTGCTATGGGGCCTGGGACAGGGGCAGAAGCAGGAATGGGCCACTTTTGTCTTATGACTGCAGTTTGCAAAGGCAGTAGGGGTTATTGTAGGTGCATGTTGTAAAAAAATTCAGTTCAAAAATGCCTGAAAAATGAACCAAATCATATGTGGCAAAAAAAATCTAAATTAATGTTCAATAAAGTATATTAAAAAAAATGTTTTTAAAAGTTGGTAGCACTCTCGCCTCTGAGTCAGAAGGTTGTGGGTTCAAGTCCCACTCCAGAGACTTAAGCACATAAAGCTAGGCTGACACCCCAGTGCAGTGCCGAGGGAGTGCTGCGCTGTCGGAGGTTCCGTCTTTTGGATGAGACGTTAAACCAAATCCCTGTCTGCTCTCTCAGGTGGACGTAAAAGATCCCAAGGCACTATTCCAAAGAAGAGTTATCCCTGGTGTCCTGGCCAATATTTATCCCTCAACCAACATAACAAAAACAGATTATCTGGTAATTGTCACATTCCTGTTTGTGGGACCTTGCTGTGCAAAAATTGGCTGCTGCGTTTCCCACATTGCAACAGTGACTTCACTTCAAAAGTACTTCATTGGCTGTAAAGCCCTGCAATAAAAGTGGGTCTACTTGCAGCTTAAGTTATCACAAGCCTATATCCCACTGCACTTTCAGTCTAACTCCTAGTCTTTGCATATCATAAGGCCTACGTTCAGGGCCGATTTCCAGCTTTTTGCTATTCTGGGGCTGCAGCAGCTTTTGCTAGGTTGGCATGTATGTCTAAAGTGTATGGAGAAACAGAACACAAATAAATCGTTTGATACTACGCAAATTGAACAGATTTTTTGATGCAAGAACCAATTGAAAGGTAGAAGAAATCGACTACAGTATTGTACATTTTGAATATTGGCACTAGGCAGATAGACTTCCGCGGTCTTACTTATTTCTTTGTTCTTATCCCTCAACCAACATAACAAAAACAGACTATCTGGTCATTGTCACATTGCTGTTTGTGGGAGCTTGCTGTGCGCAAATTGGCTGCCACGTTTCCCACATTGCAACACTGACTCCACTTCAAAAGTACTTCATTGACTGTAAAGCGCTTTGAGACGTCCGGTGGTCGTGAAAGGTGCGATATATAAATTCAAGTCTTTCTTTCTTTTTTACGATTGAAGCCTATTTCATCGCATCAACCCAACAGTGACAAAAGCAACAAATATTTCCAACTTCCAAGACGACTTGTGTTTGTTTCCTCTCCTCTGATCAACTCTGCTCTGCTGCAACCCCATGAACGCCTCAGGAGCCAAGCACTCGAGTACTTGTGCTGCTCAACTTTCTTCTGATTTTTTCATATTTTCCTTTAGTTTCTTCATTATTATTCTTATAATCTTCACAGGCCCTCTTCTTCAATTTCAATTGGGTTTCTAACCTCTCCGCTTATCTACAGCAGCCCAAAACTATTAGGAGATTCCTTCTTTTCTAATGGAATATATTTATTCTATAACATTGCAATCTCTTTTTTAAAAACATCCCACCGTTACTCTCCAGCCCGATGTGCCAGTTTCTCCTTCCACTTCACTTTAGCTTGCTCGCTCCTCATTTTTCTAAGATCTACCCTAACCTAATCTGGTGTTCCAGTGTTTGTACTGACTTTTTTCCTTTCACTTAGTCAGATCTTAAAACTTGCCATATTGTGCTTACTACTCCCATGATGCTTGCCCACATTTATCTCATCAACTTAGGCAAAATTCGTTCGGTTTTAAGCTCCAAGCTTGTAAGAGAAAAAAGAAATCACTTCCGACTATATCTGCATAACCAACAAGCCAATCATTTATTCTACGTATAGATTGGGCCAATCAAATTAGTAACAATACTGTGGAGGAGGAATTCCTAGAGTGTTTACGGGATGGTTTCCTGGACCAATATGTCGAGGAACCAACTAGAGATCAGGCCATCTTAGACTGGGATTTATGTAATGAGAAAGGATTAATTAGCAATCTTGTTGTGCGAGGCCCCTTGGGGAGGAGCGATCATAATATGATAGAATTCTTCATTAAAATGGAGAGTGAAGTAGTTGACTGAGAGACTAGGGTCCTGAATTTAAATAAAGGAAACTACGATGGTATGAGGCACAGGTTGGCTAGGATGGATTGGGAAATGTTACTTAAAGGGTTGATGGTGGATAGGCAATGGCAAACATTTAAAGATCGCATGGATGAACTACAGAATTTGTTCATCCCTGTTTGGCATAAAAATAAAACAAAAAAGGTGACTCAACCGTGGCTAACAAGGAAAATTAGGGATAGCATAAGATCCAAGGAGAGGACATATAATTTGGCCAGAAAAAGCAGCAAACCTGAAGATTGGGAGCAGTTTAGGATTCAGCAAAGGAGGACAAAGGGATTAATTAAGAGTGGGGAAACAGAGTATGAGAGTAAGCTTGCAGGGAACATAAAAACTGACTGTAAAAGCTTCTATAGATATGTGAAGAGAAAAAGATTGGTGAAGTCAAGCATAGGTCCCTTGCAGTCAGAATCAGAGGAATTTATAATGGGGAACAAAGAAATGGCAGACCAATTAAATACATACTTTGGTTCTGTCTTCACAAAGGAGGACACAAATAACCTCCCAGAGATGTCGGGGAACATAGGGTCTAATGAGAGGGAGGAATTGAATGAAATCAGTATTTGTAGGGAAATGGTGTTAGGGAAATTGACAGGATTGAAGGGCGATAAATACCCAGGGCCTGATAATCTACATCCTAGGGTACTTAAGGAAGTGGCCCTAGAAATAGTATGCATTGCTGGTCACCTTCCAAAATTCTATAGACTCTAGAACAGTTCCCATCGGATTGGAGGATAGCTAATGTAACCCCACTATTTAAAAAAGGTGGTAGAGAGAAAACTGGGAATTATAGACCAGTAAGTCTGACATCGGTAATGGGGAAAATGCTAGAGTCCATTATAAAAGATGTAATAGTAGAGCACTTGGAATACAGTGACAGGATCGAACAAAGTCAACATGGATTTACAAAAGGTAAATCATGCTTGACTAATCAACTGGAATTTTTTGAGGATGTAACTGGTAGAATAGATAAGGGAGAACCAGTAGATGTGGTGTATTTGGACTTTCAGAAGGCTTTCGATAAGGTCCCGCATAAGAGATTAGCGTGCAAAGTTAAAGCACACAGGATTGGGGGTTAGGTACTGTCTTGGATAGAGAATTGGTTGGCAGACAGGAAGCAAAGAGTTGGAATAAACGGGTCTTTTTCCGAGTGGCAGACAGTGACTAGTGAGGTACCGCAGGGATCAGTGCTAGGACCCCAGCTATTCACAATATATATAAATGATCTAGATGAGGGAACTAGATATAATATTTCCAAGTTTGCAGATGACACAAAGCTGGGTGGGCGTGTGTGCTGTGAGGAGGATGCAGAGAAACTCCAGTATGATTTGGACAGGTTGGGTGATTGGGCAGATGCATGGCAAATGCAGTATAATGTGGATAAATGCGAGGTTGTCCACTTTGGTGGCAAAAACAGGAAGTCAGATTATTATCTGAATGGCAATAGATTGGGAAAAGGAGAAGTGCAAAGAGACCTGGGTGTCCTTGTGCACCAGTCGTTGAAGGTAAGCATGCAGGTGCAGCAGGTGGTTAAGAAGGCAAATGGTATGTTGGCCTTCATAGCGAGAGGATTCGAGTACAGGAACAAGGATGTCTTGCTGCAGTTGTACAGGGCCTTGGTGAGACAACATCTTGAGTATTGTGTGCAGTTTTGGTCACCTTATCTGAGGAAGGATGTTTTTGCCATGGAGAGAGTGCAGCGAAGATTCACCAGACTGATACCTGGGATGGCAGGAATGACGTATGAGGAGAGATTGGGTCGATTAGGCTTATATTCGCTAGAGTTTAGAAGAATGAGAGGGGATCTCATTGAAACTTATAAAATTCTAACAGAACTAGACAGACTAGATGCAGGAAGGATGTTCCTGATGGCGGGGGAGTCCAGAACCAGGGGTCACAGTCTAAGGCTAAGGGGTAAGCCATTTAGGACTGAGATGAGGAGGAATTTCTTCACCCAGGGAGTGGTGAACCTGTGGAATTCTCTACCACACAAGGCAGTTGAGGCCAATTCATTAAATATATTCAAGAAGGAGTTAGATATATTTCTTAAGGCTAAAAGGATCAAGGGATATGGGGAGAAAGCAGGGACAGGGTACTGAATTTGGTTGATCTGCCATGATCTCATTAAATGACAGAACAGGCTCAAGGGGCCAAATGGCCTACTCCTGCTCCTATCTTCTATGTTTCTATGTTTCTATGAAATGACAGGTTCTTTACTAAACTTTTATTTACAAGTAATCCTGATATGGACTTTTTAGATCTGGAGCATGAAACTATCAGATCAAAGTATTCAGATAGAAGCAGCAAGTATTTATGCTTAGAGTTCATTTCCTTTGAAATGTATCCTTATAAGTACAGAACTGAAACAATCTGAAGAACTTCTATGGTAGCATATGTTTTTTGTTTAGTTTAATTACTAAAGTTTTGATAGAAAGCTCTTCATTAATCTTGTCTACGGTTTCTTTGATCTTGGATTCCATCTCACGTTGGTGTTAATCCAAGAACCCGATGAAGGGAATATTATTCCGCAATAATTTTTCTTTTACTGCGCTCGGCATATGTCAGTAGCTTAAATAATTGTTAGGTAGGATTCCCTACATTAAAAACATTTGCAAGGTTGGAGGCAACTAAATGGGATTCGTAAGTATGGGGCTTTTGTTTTGTGCTAGAGGCTAAGATATTATCAAGGACATGCTTTAGTGCTTATTAGATAGCAGCCTTAATCTTCTGTACTTTGATTCAATTCTCTGGGGAGCTTTGTGGGGGGGGGGGGGCGTGGGGGAGTGGGGTGGGCATTGAGAATTGAAATGAATTCACAGAAATGGCCAATTCTATAGTTCTTTCTGGAAATTCAAGTGAATAAAAAAAAAATAACGGAATGGCCCAGTTGAAAAGCACCTGAAAAAATGCAGTTAAGTGAGCTAAACAGCTACCGAGCCATATATAGAAATAACTCACTTTGAGCCATTACAGCTAGAGTGCAAGGTCTTTCTGTCTTGTACTATCTAGAGGGAGATATTTTATAGCACTGTATGGCTTTTACCAATATAGCAGTAGCAAACTTCCCAGAGGATCTGTATAACAATTCTGCACCACCTCAGGGAGCTGTGAAACAACCCTATACTTTCTAGTGTAGGATTGGTGTCAATAATGTACTGTCTAGTAGTAGGGTAGTACTGCTGAGCCGAGGAGCCCTGTATGGCAATCCATACCGTCTCAGAGATTAGTCTAATAGTACTGGACTGCAATCCTGAGCGACTAGTCAACCTTTTAAAGTTTGTGCCAGTTGAAAATTTCCTACACTACATCCCGCGACCAATATTCCCTGTAATTTATTTTTTGGTGCGCGGGCCCTTTAACTGGCTGCACGGCCCATTCAATTTCTCTCGCGCGCACGGTTATTTCAACTGTAAAGCCGTTGAACGGCCCCGCGTGGGACCTCCAGACCGCTGCGTGGCCGCACGGCCGCGCAACTTAATGGGAACATTGATGGTGACCACACTTCAAACGTACACCATTGGCTGGAAAGCGCTTTGGGACGTCCTGAGGTCCCAAAGTGAAAGACGCTATATAAATGCAAGTCTTTCCTTCTTTTTTTAAATCCTCAAAATATACTTTAAATTTCGTTTCCAAAATTAGGATGCTCGACTTTGTTCTACATAAAATCATTCGCTGCGAGATTTGACGAGTTCAAAGAGTAGGTAGAGGTGATGTTCAAGTCACAACATCATGAGAGGAGATGTAAATATCACATTAATGTTTACGGTATATATTTAACATTTTTGAATATCATCTTCTAATGACAGAGCGATTGCCAATCGGAATTTAAAATGTCTGGGGATTAATTTTAAATGGATTAGGTTGTTCGAATTCCTGTGTAATCTATGTGACTAGATGATTAGTTTTGTAATTTGCACCATGTCTGCAGAAGTTTTATTCTAAGTCGTTTTGCAAGCACTTATTCACGTTTTATGAAAGTAGTTTCTTTTCATTGCAGAAATACCTATCGCAGTTAGCCGAAGAAAGCCTGAAGGAAGGTGAAAGAGACAGAAATCCTGGAACAGAGGAGGAAGTTGGGATCATGCCACAATTTGAAAGTAAAAAGTCTAATCCATCCTGAAACAGCCAGTTAAGATTACGCTTCAGTGTCTCCAATACCAAAGAGCCAATGGAACCAAGGCCTAGTTCTTAAGGATTGTTCCAGGATGTGGAGCATAAGTACCATACCAGGCCGAGGAAGGGCTGACAGAAAGAGAGAGTGAGAAAAAGAGAGAGAGAGAGAGAGAGTGAGTGAGTGAGAGAGAGAGAGAGGATCCTCTCAATTACTGCGGTACTTTGGAAAGACGTCCTTATCCTTAATCTTCATTGACCAGGCCAATCATATTCAGGGAATTTCTTGTTTCTAATTGTCACTGATTATGACTGAGATCATGATTAAATGTATTGGTTTGATGAAAGAATTTTACTTGGACCATTTCATATGGGTAATTAATTTATGTCAAAATAACATGTTGCTTGATTCAAGATCAGATTATTAAAATTAGTTTTTCTTCCAATTCTGTGTAATTTATTAGAAGCAGCGGAAACTCTTGTTTGAAAACACTGTAAACACGTGACATAAACTGTATTATTTAGAAAGTGGTATCAGGCAAACAGATATGAATTTAATAAACATTTTATTTAAAGATTTACATTGCTCGTTTTATTGCTGGAGACTCATTAAATAATTTTTCCAGTTTTCTTCCCCCTCCTCACTTGTTGACGCTGGTTGATGCTGGACTATGTTCCACAGGCATCAGGAGCCCTCTGTCAACTAGTCCAAAGATCATTCTTCACATGTGGGCCTAGACTATGAGTCTCTTAGGCAGTCCCTCGGAACCGAGGATGACTTGCTTCCACATTAAAAATGAGTTCTCAGGTGACTGATGAGTCCAATGCGGGACCTACAGTCTCTGTCACAGGTGGGGCAGACGGTGGTTGAAGGGGCGGGTGGGTGTGGGGTGCTTGGGTTGACGTGCGCTCCTTGCGCTGCCTGCGCTTGGCTTCCGCTTGCTCCCGGCGAAGAGACTCGAGGTGTTCGGCGCCTTCCTGGATGCTCCTCCTCCACTTTTTGTGCGGTCTTGGGCCAGGGATTCCCAGGTGTCGGTGGGGATGTTGCACTTTTTCAAGGAGGCTTTGAGGGTGTCCTTGAAGCGTTTCCTCTGCCCACCTGGGGCTCTCTTGCCGTGCCGGAGCTCCGAGTAGAGCGCTTGTTTTGGGAGTCTCGTATCGGGCATGAGCTGATTGAGCATGGTCAATGCTTCGATGCTGGGGATGTTGGCCTGTGCAAGAACACTGACGTTGGTGCTCCTATCCTGCCAATGGATTTGCAGGATCTTGCGGAGGCAGCATTGGTGGTACCTTTCCAGTGCTTTGAGGTGCCTGCTGTACATGGCCCATGTCTCTGAGGCATACAGCAGGGCGGGTATCACTATGCTCTGTAGACCATGAGCTTAGTGCCGGGTTTGAGGTCCTGGTCTTCAAACACTCTCTTCCTCAGGCGACCGAAGGCTGCACTGGCACACTGAAGGCGGTGTTGGGCTTCGTCGTCGACGTCTGCCCTTGTTGGCAGTAGGTTCCCGAGGTATGGAAAGTGGTCCACGTTGTCCAAGGCCTTGTCGTGGATTTTGATAATCGGGGGGCAGTACTGTGTGGCGGGGGCAGGTTGGTAGAGGACCTCTGTCTTACGGATGTTTTGTGTAATGTCCATGCTCTCGTACGCTTCGGTGAAGGTGTTGACGATGGTTTGGAGTTCGACCTCCGAGTGAGCGCAGACACAAGTGTCGTCTGCATAGTGTAATTTGACGACAGAGGATGGGACGACCTTGGATCTGGACTGGAGGTGACGGAGGTTGAACTGTTTCCCGTTTGTTCTGTAAATTAGCTCCACTCCAGTGGGGAGCTTACTGAGGGTGAGATGGAGCATTGCAGCAAGAAAGATCGAGAAGAGTGTTGGTGCAATGACACAGCCTTGCTTGACCCCGGTTCGTACGTGAATTGGGTCTGTGGTGGAACCTTTGGTGAGGATCACAGCTTGCATTTCGTCGTGAAGCAGGCGGAGGATGGTGACAAACTTTTGAGGGCAGCCAAATTTGAGGAGGACACTCCATAATCCCTCACGGTTGACAGTGTCGAAGGCCTTTGTGAGATCAAAGAAGGCCATGTACAGCAGTTGGTGCTGTTCCCTGCATTTCTCTTGTACAGGAAACTTTGGTTTATCCGGAGGTTGTATGTCCGGAAACCTCGATCTACCGGCAGAAATCAGGAGCCGTTTTGTTAGGTTTTTTTTCTTCTCATGGCTTTGTTTTCAACAGTCGGGCTCTGGAAAGTCTCTCTGAAGCTGTTGCTAAGCTACAGAGACGCTTCCAAGGTACGGGCAGACTGTTTACAAGCTGTTGCTAAGCAACAGTGTTTGTTGTCAGATACGGAGATGAAAACCTCCGTATGCTTCAACATCAACTTTGTATGTCCGGCAGTTTTGATAGATCGGCAGCAGCTCGGTCCCGTCGGTGCCGGATATAACAAAGTTTCCTGTAATTGACGTGCAGTGAAGATCATGTCCATTGTGCCCCTTAGTGGGCGGAATCCGCATTGCAACTCTGGGAGGAGCTCTTCGGCCACTGGGAGAAGGCGATTGAGGATTCTTGCGATGACTTTCCCTGTGGCAGACAGCAGGGAAACTCCTCTGTAATTACCGCAATCGGTAACAACAGCTTATTTGACCATATTTGGTATCACAGCCAAGTCTGATCCTGTCATTTAAACCAAGACTCCCTCTGCGTCCCTTTCACCCTTCACCCCTATGCTCGCTGACCTACATCGTCTCCTGGTCCGGCAACTCCTCAACTTTAAAATTCTCATTCTAATGTTCAAATCCCCCCATGGCCTCGCCCCTCCCTATCTCTGTCACCTCCTCCAGCCCTATAACCCTCCGAGAACTTTGCGTTCCTCCAATTCTGGCCTCTTGTACGTCCCGGATTTTCATCGTTCCACCATTGGCGGCCGTGCCTTCAGCTGCCAAGGCCCTAAGCTCTGGAATTCCCTCCATAAATCTCTCCGCCTCGCTACCTCTCTCTCCTCCTTTAAGAAGCTCCTTAAAATCTACCTCTTTGACCAAACTTTTGGTCACCTGTCCTAATAGCTCCTTATATGGCTCGGTGTCAATTTTTGATTACGCTCCTGTGAAGTGCCTCGAGACATTTTACTATTATTAAAGGCGCTATATAAATGCAAGTTGTTGGTGGATATAAAAGATTCCATGGCACTATTTAAGGAAAAGTAGAGAATTCTCCGGGTCTCCTGGCCAGCATCCCTTCCATCAATCATAACCACCAAAACAAAATCCAGATTATCTGAATTAAAACATTAAGAAAACTGAAAAAAACTAAACATCTGAACAAAAGGAAAGACAGGTGAGATAAGACCATCAGGTCCATCAATGCTCACCCTGTCCAATGCAACCTCGTGCACCAACCTTCCAACCTTGTTAGGCAAGGGTATTAAGGGTTACAGAGCCAGGAGAGGTAGGTTGAGTTGAGTTACAGATCAGCCATGATCTAATTGAATGGCAGAACAGGCTCCAGGAGCTGAATGGCCTCCTCCTGTTCTTATGTTCCAGCCAGTAGTAATGCTAACTTCTGGGGCAGGCAAAAAAAAATCCTGTTGCCAATTTCAAAAACATCTGGGAAATTCCTCCCTGACTCCCTTAGGCATTAGGAGACCATAGTTAGCTATGCCTCATCACTAGATTATACATGAAATAGCCTACAACCCTCACCCCAACCCATATGTCCCAATTTATTTAGGAAGGTAGGACGATATAAGTCCATAAAATAGCCATCTCCATCCATTGGGCCAGTCCCAAAGGTCACAGACTTCTTACTCCATGCTACCATTGATGTTCTTCAATAGCACGATAGCAAAATACTACGGATGCTGGAAATCCGAAATAACAACAGAAAATGCTGGAAAAACTCAGCAGGCCAGGCAACATCCGCGGAGAGAGAAATAGAGTCAACGTTTTGGGTCGAAACCCTTCTACAGAAGGTTCTGTAGAAGGGTTTCGACCTGAAACGTTGACTCTATTTCTCTCCACAGATGTTGCCTGACCTGCTGAGTTTTTTCCAGCATTTTCTGTTGTTGTTTCTTCAATAGCATGTCTGTTAAAAGTCTGCATATGCAGCACTTTCTCTTTAAAGCTTGTAGAAGCAACTTAACAAGCATGAAGACATAGGGAGCACAGTATCCTAATGAAACTCAATATAGCTAAAATCCACTGCTGAAACGTGTTAATTCTGACATATTATACATAACACTGTACGTGGCTGAACCTTAGGGGCTGAATTTTAATGGAGCTCAGAGGACGGGTTTGGAGGCGGGTTGGCAGCGAAAATCGGAAAAATTACTGGTTGGCTGCGACCCCGCCTCCAAACCGCCCCCACGCTAATTTCACAACTGTCGGGTCAGCCGCTCCCGAGCTGACCCGACACCAAACAGCAGGACAGGCAGTTAAAAGCCTGTTAACTGTCTTGCTAATCCTATTTTAATCTGCGATTCCGATTTTGGTGCTTTTGGCTCCTGTTTTCCGTCTTCCGAGAAACACGCCAGCTGCAATGAGTCGGGTTTCTCCAGGACATGATTTGTTGTCAGTTGCTGCAGCCGCTTAAAAGCGCTCCTGTAACATGGCTGACATTCAAATGCCACAACTTTGTTGTTGGAGGTTTGGGATAAGATTTTGCAACGCTACTGGCCTTGTGACTGGTCAAGCTGACAGCCATCTGCAGTGTGACCTGATTGGAATAATTTCAGGCCACTTTGACTGTGTTCTTGCAAGCTTCTTGCCTCAACTGAATTCTATACCAATGGGATGGGAACTGTAGTGTATGTACCCGTCTACCTTTAAGGGAACTATTGAATGTAACCGTTCACCTTTAAGAGAACTACTTTAGGTGTGGCACTATTTGTTTGGCTTCTGTATACTGTAATACCGATAGTGACCACACCAGTATATAAGTGTTGTGGCAGGATTGCTGGGGCAGATTCGCCCGGACCTTCGAATAGTAAAGACCTGTTTTGTTTGTTACTTCTGAAGTCTGTGTATTTATTAACTGCACAACCCACAGACTTTACAGTGGCGACGGGTTCGATCGTACCCTGCGGCAAGATTACCAAAGCAAGAAGAGCGTCGAAGAGAGGCAACCGCCCTCGTCGTGCTGCTGGAAGAAAACACGAGGCTGCAGCAGGAGAGAGGTGGAAGACTTTAGCAACAAAAGCTTCCATTAGCAACAGGCACTGACTACCCTTCTACCACGGTGCGGAGTGAGCCGATCAGCAGGGAACAAGGCGGCCGAAGAGACTGTGAGTAGGGGAAGGTGTAGAAGTATCCGGAGGATAAGGGCAGAGCACTCGACCTCGGTCGAGGGGGAGCTGTGCCGGCCAAAAGTCGGGTCCAACGGCGTCGGGTGACAGCCGGACCGCGATCGGCGGGAAAAATCCGGGCAGCGACCGCAGCCACGAAGCGCTGAGCCTGCGAGTAGGCACGGGAAGAGAAACCCAGCTGCAGCCGGGGAGGGAAACACCGGTCTGCGAGAGGGCTGGGGAGGCGAACGGGAAACGTGCGGGTGAGAGCCGGGTGCGGAGAGAGAGACTGCGAGGAGCCAGTCCAGCGGCTGAGCTGTTCTCCACCAACGGGGTACTCAGAGCCGGCAAAACCGAACGTGCGGGAGTGGGTGAGAGACACAGCCGAAAACGGGGTGAGAGACTGCGCGAGAGCCAGTCCAGCGGCTGAACTGTTCTCCACCAACGGGGTACCCAGGGCCAGTAGCACCGAACATGCGGGTGAGAGAGCGACAGAGCCGGGGACAGAGAGAGAGACTGCGCGAGAGCGAGTCCAGCGGCTGAACTGTCCTCCGTTAACGGGGTGTACCCAGCGCCGGTAGAGCCGTGCGGGCGGGAGGAAAAGACATAGCCGAGTAAGGGGAGCTGTGCGGAAGCCAGCCAGCGGCTGAACCTGTCTGCTGTGGGGGAAGCGTACCCCTTCCACCGGGAAGAAACGCGGGAAGCCGCCATTAGGCGGAGAAGACGCCAGAAGCGGGAAACCGCCATTGAAGTGGGCGGGGCGAGAAAGGAAGAGTGGGAAACCGCCATTTTCGCGGGAAAACCGCCATCTTGATTGACATACCGCCATTGAAGCTGGCGGGGAGAGAAGGAAAGAGCGGGAAACCGCCGATTTTGCGGGAAAACCGCCATCTTAGAAACAAACAAATAAATAAGAATACTTAAAGAAATACTGGTGCTGCTCCCAAGGGAAGAAAAATGCCTAAGCGAGGGAATATTAACGACTTTAATTCTGAAATAGAAGACTGGGCCACGTATGTGGAACGCATCGAGATCTATTGTGAAGCCAACAAAATAGAGGAAGACGACAAGGCGATAACATTGTTAAACTCGATGGGCGCAAAGACATACGGGCTCTTGAAGGATTTACTAGCACCAGCTAAACCGGCGGATCAGTCTTTCGAAGAGATTGTGGTTGTTCTGAAGGACCACTTGAACCCCACAC
The DNA here is from genome assembly GCF_052327205.1 of Somniosus microcephalus. NCBI lineage: Eukaryota > Metazoa > Chordata > Chondrichthyes > Squaliformes > Somniosidae > Somniosus > Somniosus microcephalus. The sequence continues at coordinate 23,531,740 of NC_140994.1, forward strand.
CGTTGATGTTGGCTGAACGATTCAAATTCTATGCAAGAACGCAACGGAAAGACGAAAACAACGCAGAATACTTGGTCGAACTGCGTAGGCTAGCGAAATACTGCCAGTTCGGAGGGAATCTGACAGAGGCACTGCGAGACAAGTTCGTAGGCGGATTGTCCAAGGAAGGGACGCAAAAGCGCCTACTAGAAGAGAACGACCTTACACTTGACAGGGCTGTCCTTATAGCCGCATCACACGAAGCCGCAGCGAAAGGAACGGCGGAAATGCAACTAAAGGCGGCGGCGCTCGGGGTGGACCAAATTACCTCGAGTACAACAAAATGCTATCGTTGTGGGAAGACAACACACGACCAGAATCAATGCTGGTTTAAGAACCAAGAATGTAGGAAATGTGGCAAACTGGGTCACATCGCTAAGGTATGCCGGTCAGGGAAGAAGACCAACAACCAAAGGAAGCCATCACAAGAAAAGTACAACAAGGTATACAAGGGGGCTGAGAAGAGTTCAGACGAACAGAATCCAGGCTCAGATCCAAACAGCCAGGAGCTGGGTAGTCTGAGTATCCACCATGTGAGTAAGGAAGCTGACCTACAAACTATCTGGGTCATGCTAAAAATAGCTGGAGTCCAAGTGAAAATGGAGTTGGACACCGGATCAGCTGTATCAGTCATAAATCGAGGGGATTACCACCGGCTATTCTCACACATACCCTTAAGAGATACCAAGTTCGTATTGCAGACATACACGGGGCATAAAGTATACCCCATGGGAAAAATAAGAGTCAAGGTGAGAGATAGGGGTAAAGAACACCCAAGAATGAACTTGTATGTACTACATGAGGGAGGACCACCACTTCTAGGACGGGAGTGGATCAAGAAAATAGACATGGAATGGCACTACCTACAAGCAATGACGAGTGAGGACTCGGTGCAGACAAGCAGCTCAGACTCTGAGCCGGAAGACGATAAGTCCAGCCCACGTATGAAAAACAAGGTTAACATGAACTCACTGACTAAGGTTGGAAAAACGATGGCGTGCATAAAGACAGAGAATTCTGAGTCTGTTCAAGTCACAGACATATGCATTACGGAGGAACACCGAGCTCGAACTCAACGTTATTTCAAAGTACGACAACAATTCGAACAATTAAGTTACCGTCTCGTACAAGAGATGAAAACAATGAAAAAGTTCTATGACACCGAATGGGAGAGTCTGGAAAGACAACAGAACCTGCTGGCTCAAGCAGAGAGCGACCATAGAGCCATCGTGACCAATTACCGATCACACCTCCCTTATGATGTTCAGGAGTTAGAATATTTGCATGATCTAGAGATACAGCATAAAGGCAAACCACGCTACACTGAGGATTTTGTTCTGCAATTGGAGACGGAGCTAGTGCAGGCAAGGTTAAGAGAAGCTGAATCGCAGTGTGCACTTAAAGAGATGCAGAAAAAAATCTTGGACATGGAAAAGAGAAACGCTTCTTTACCTGATGTGAATAATGTGGCCATGTTGCAAGAGGAGCTTATCACTCAGTTAAATGAAAATAAAGGGAAAATGACTGAGATAGACTGCAAGAATGAAGAAGATTTGATGGCAGTGAGACTTCAAGAGGCAGATAGCATAGCAGCCTTGGCTGAACTCCAACAGGAAATTGCGAAAGAAGCAAATGAAGAGGAACCTTCAGGAAGCCGGGATTTTATTCCAGTTCTTCTCTACGACTCCTTACAAGCAGAGTGTGAGAAGTGGAAAGAACAGTATGAACAGGCCCAGGCTACAATTCTGGAGGGGATTAACTCGGCAACCTCTGAAAAGCTAGTTTCAGTAGAAGCATATGAACAACTAAAGGTTGAACATGAGCAAGAAGTCCAAAGGCTGCAGGAAATTCTTGATGAGCTCAAGGCCAAGACAGACTCATCGGTAGAAGTTCCATCCATAGATGAGAATTTAGCGGTGAAAGACATGGCAGAACATGAAAGACAAGATGTCCAAGAACTCATAAAAATATTGGAGGAAACCCAAGACAAATATGAGGCGGCAATGACCGAGGTTCAACGACTTGAAGAGCAGAGTCAACTGGGAATCCTTTCAGTGGAAGGGAAGGAAACTGTAAGAAACACAGAGACTGTAAGAATGGGCTCTGAACATGAGCTTGGGAGCATCAAGGCGCAACTTCTTCGAGCGCTTGAAACCAAAGTACAAGAGGAAAGGAAGGTGAAAGCATTGGAGGGAAAGGTGGATGAAATGGTGAAGACTCTGATCCACAGAGTCCCCGCGGAAGAGTTAACGGTCAGCCAACTCCTTCACATGCTGAGAGACAAGACTCCACAATGGGAACACGAGCTTCAATCTGCAAAGGGAAGGAATTCGGAGCTCCCAAAAGTTACAGAAATAACTGAGGTGGCAACACAGATTTTGTGTTACAGTTTACTCTATGAAGAGTTCGTTGAATCACGTCAATGTGAACAGAAGAATGTTGAAACAGCTGCTTCAGTAGAAGGATTAAATAGCCTGATACCGCAATCCCCGGTGGAAGGGAAGGTATTGAACTCACAAATGAGGTCAGTAGTGAAGGAATGGCAGACAACCCAGGAAGAGCGGGATGAATATGAATGCATGAAGAAGTCTTTTCAAGAAAGATGTCTAGGGAAGGAACCACCGTCAGCTAACGTCCAGACGGGTGAGGAGGAAGAAGAAGGCTCTCTCGCTGGCCTAACTCAGGATGAACCCGAATATTACCATGACCTGTTGAGTGACACTGAATATTACGAGGATGTGGTCTGCCCAGCTTGTGGTGAAAACTCCCAAAGTGCTGAAATCCGGAGGAAGCACTTAAGGTCTAAGGAACATAGAGAGTTGGTGGCGCTACAGCTGGCAGCCGAGAAAGGAGCTCCGAGAGTTTCAAAAAGGCAGAAAAGAAAAAGAAGAAGCAGAAGATAATAACTGTCTAAAATATTAGCACTTCTACCATCTCAGGCGGAACACTACGAAAGGAGCTAAATTAGTTGAAAAACTGGAAAATGTCAAGACAGCCAGTTGGTTGTAAAAGTCCGCACTGCTGGTTCAACAGGACGAAAGTTCAAGCTGTTACGTCAAGAAAAAGGCTATGGAGGAGTCACGCTAGCCAGGTGAACCGGCTACACCAAAGAAATGTTGTTCGGAACGAGTCAAGATCAGAGACTGAATCTATGAACTGTTTCCGCAGAGACTGAACCTGTGAACTGTTCCCACCGAGATTATATCTGTAAATTGTTTTATATGACATTGACTCCACCGAGATTATATCTGTAATTTGTTTATAGGAAGTTGAAGATATGTATGTTTAACGGAGACTCTGTAAGTAATAAGCTAAAAAGGGAGGATTGTAGTGTATGTACCCGTCTACCTTTAAGGGAACTATTGAATGTAACCGTTCACCTTTAAGAGAACTACTTTAGGTGTGGCACTATTTGTTTGGCTTCTGTATACTGTAATACCGATAGTGACCACACCAGTATATAAGTGTTGTGGCAGGATTGCTGGGGCAGATTCGCCCGGACCTTCGAATAGTAAAGACCTGTTTTGTTTGTTACTTCTGAAGTCTGTGTATTTATTAACTGCACAACCCACAGACTTTACAGGAACCATTTATATCCTCTCATCCTGGTCGTCAGGTTCGTAGGAAGAGCAGCCACGGCAGCATCACAACCAGCCACAACGGCAACACCAGCACCAGGAGCGCCAACCTGCTCCTCACCCACCTGATGCTGCACAGGGCGGAGGGTGTCAGCGCACGGCTGCACCTCGCCGCAAGAGATACCCCCAATACAGGGTTTACAGGCAGAAGATCAGCTTCCTCAGCATGACTGAGCAGCAGTGCCAAAGGAGGCTGAGACTTTTGAGAGATGTAGTCGCTGACATCTGCGTAATGCTGCACCAACACCTGGAGCCCAGAGGAGCGTGTGGACACTCCTTACCAGTGGCTGTCAAAGTCACCACTGCACTCAACTTCTTTGCTTCAGGCTCCTTCCAGGGATCAGCTACAGGCATCAGCGGCACCTCTCAGTCGGCCTCATACACCTGCATCACGCAGGCTACCGATGCCCTCTTTGCAAAGGTGCACAATTACACCCACTTCTCCACGGATGGTCCAAGTGTGACCGCGCATGAAACATAGAAACATAGAAGATAGGAGCAGGAGTCGGCCATTCGGCCCCTCAAGCCTGATCCACCATTCAATGAGATCATGGCTGATCATCCAAATTCAGTACCCTGTCCCTGCTTTCTCCCCATACCCCTTGATCCCTTTAGCCTTAAGAAATATATCCAACTCCTTCTTGAATATATTTAATGAATTGGCCTCTACTGCCTTCTGTGGTCGAGAATTCCACAGGTTCACCACTCTCTGGGTGAAGAAATTCCTCCTCATTTCTGTCTTAAATGGCTTACCCCTTATCCTTAGACTGTGACCCCTGGTTCTGGACTCCCCGACCATCTGGGAACATCCTTCCTGCATCTAGTCTGTCTAGTCCTGTCAGAATTTTATAAGTTTCAATGAGATCCCCTCTCATTCTTCTAAACTCCAGCAAGTATAAGCCCAATCAACCCAATCTCTCCTCATACGTCATTCCTGCCATCCCAGGTATCAGTCTGGTGAATCTTCGCTGCACTCCCTCCATGGCAAGAACATCCTTCCTCAGATAAGGCGACCAAAATTGCACACAATACTCAAGGTGTGGTCTCACCAAGGCCTTGTACAACTGCAGCAAGACATCCTTCTTCTTGTACTCGAACCCTCTCGCTACAAAGGCCAACATACCATTTGCCTTCTTAACCGCCTGCTGCACCTGCATGCTTAACTTCAGCGACTGGTACACAAGAACACTCAGGTCTCTTTGCACTTCCCCTTTTCCCAATCTATTGCCGTTCAGCTAATAATCTGCCTTCCTGTTTTTGCCACCAAAGTGGATAACCTCGCATTTATCCACATTATACTGCATCTGCCATGCTTCTGCCCAATCACCCAACCTGTCCAAATCATACTGGAGTTTCTCGGCATCCTCCTCACAGCACACACGCCCACCCAGCTTTCTGTCGTCTGCAAGCTTGGAGATATTACATCTAGTTCCCTCGTCTAGATCATTTATATATATTGTGAATAGCTGGGGTCCTAGGACCGATCCCTGTGGTACCCCACTAGTCACTGCCTGCCACTCAGAAAAAGACCCGTTTATTCCAACTCTTTGCTTCCTGTCTGCCAACCAGTTCTTTATCCAAGTCAGTACCTTGCCCCCAATCCCATGTGCCTTAACTTTACACGCTAATCTCTTATGCAGGACCTTATCGAAAGCCTTCTGAAAGTCCAAATACACCACATCCACTGGTTCTCCCTTATCTATTCTACCAGTTACATCCTCAAAAAATTCCAGTAGATTAGTCAAGCACGATTTACCTTTTGTAAATCCATGTTGACTTTGTCCGATCCTGTCACTGTTTTCCAAGTGCTCTGCTATTACATCTTTTATAATGGACTCTAGCATTTTCCCCACTACTGATGTCAGGCTTACCGGTCTATAATTCCCCGTTTGATCTCTACCTCCTTTTTTGAATAGTGGGGTAACATTAGCTACCCTCCAATCCATGGGAACTGTTCCAGAGTCTATCGAATTTTGGAAGATGACCAGCAATGCATCTACTATTTCTAGGGCCACTTCCTTAAGTACCCTAGGATGTAGATTATCAGGCCCTGCGGATTTATCGGCCTTCAATCCCGTCAATTTCCCTAACACCATTTCCCTACAAATACTGATTTCTTTCAGTTCCTCCCTCTCATTAGACCCTATGTTCCCCGACATCTCTGGGAGGTTATTTGTGTCCTCCTTTGTGAAGACAGAACCAAAGTATGCCAGAACCAAAGTGAACCACAGAATGGGAGGAAAAAGAGGGGTAGAGCTATAGTAATAGGGGATTCAATTGTAAAGGGAATAGATAGGCGTTTCTGCGGCCGCAAACGAGACTCCAGGATGGTGTGTTGCCTCCCTGGTGCAAGGGTTAAGGATGTCTCCGAGCGACTCCAGAACATCTTGGAAGGGGAGGGTGAAGAGCCAGTTGTCGTGGTGCATATAGGCACCAACGATATAGGCAAAAAGCGGGATGAGGTCCTAAAAGCGGAGTATAGGGAGTTAGGAGATAAATTAAAAAACAGGACCTCAAAGGTAGTAATCTCAGGATTGCTACCAGCGCCACGTGCTAGTCAGAGTAGAAATAGAAGGATACTTCAGATGAATACGTGACTAGAGGAATGGTGCCAGGGGGAGGGATTCAAGTTCCTGGGACATTGGAACCGGTTCTGGGGGAGGTGGGACCAGTTCAAACCGGACGGTCTGCACCTGGGCAGGGCTGGAACCAATGTCCTAGGGGGAGTGTTTGCTAGTGCTGTGGGGGAGGGTTTAAACTAAAATGGCAGGCGGTTAGGCACCTGAGCAGGGAGACAGAGGAATGGGAAACAAGGATAAAAGCAAAAGATAGGAAGGAGAAAAACAAAAGTGGCAGTCAGAGAAATCAACAGTTTAAATCAACATGGCCACAGTAAATAATAATTCTAATAGGTCTAAGAGCGTTAAAAAAACAAGCCTGAAGACTTTGTGTCTTAATGCAAGGAGCATTTGTAATAAGGTTTGGTTGGGATTACGGAAACGTGGCTCAAGGAAGGCCAGGACTGGGAACTCAACATCCAGGGGTATTCGATATTCAGGAAAGAAAGGCAAAAAGGAAAGGGAGGTGGGGTAGCATTACTGGTTAAAGAAGGGATTAACACAATTGTAATGAAGGATATTAGCTCTGATGAGGTGGAATCTGTAATACTAAGGGGAAAAAAACATTAGTGGGAGTGGTTTATAGACCTCCAAACAGTAAGGCGGAGGTTGGGGATGGCATTCAAAGAGAAATTAAAGAAGCGTGCAATAAGGGCACAGCAGTCATCATGGGTGACTTTAATCTACATATAGATTGGGCCAACCAAATGAGTAATAATACTGTGGAGGAGGAATTCCTGGAGTGTTTACGGGATGGTTTCCTGGACCAATATGTCGAGGAACCAACCAGAGATCAGGCCATCTTAGACTGGGTATTATGTAACGAGAAAGGATTAATTAGCAATCTTGTTGTAAGAGGCCCCTTGGGTCGGAGCGATCATAATATGATCGAATTCTTCATTAAGATGGAGAATGAAGCAGTTGACTCGGAGACTAGGGTCCTCAATTTAAATAAAGGAAACTATGATGGTCTGAGGAGCGAGTTGGGTAGGATTGATTGGGGAATGGCACTCAAAGGGTTGACGGTGGATAGGCAATGGCAAACATTCAAAGACCGGATGGATGAACTACAGAATTTGTTCATCCCAGTTTGGCATTAAAATAAAACAAAAAAGGTGACCCAACCGTGGCTAACAAGGGAAATTCGGGATAGCATAAGGTCCAAGGAGAGGGCATATAAATTGGCCAGAAAAAGCAATAACCCTGAGGATTGGGAGCAGTTTAGGATTCAACAAAGGAGGACAAAGGGATTAATTAAGAAAGGGAAAATAGAATATGAGAGTAAGCTTGCAGAGAACATAAAAACTGACTGTAAAAGCTTTTATAGATATGTGAAGAGAAAAAGATTGGTGAAGTCAAGCGTAGGTCCCTTGCAGTCAGAATCGGGGGAATTTATAATGGGGAACAAAGAAATGGCAGACCAACTAAATACATATTTTGGTTCTGTCTTCACAAAGGAGGACACAAATAACCTCCCAGAGATGCCGGGGAACATAGGGTCTGATGAAAGGGTGGAACTGAAAGAAATCAGTATTTGTAGGGAAATGGTGTTAGGGAAATTGATGGGACTGAAGGCCGATAAATCCCCAGGGCCTGATAATCTACATCCCAGGGTACTTAAGGAAGTGGCCCTAGAAACAGTAGATGCATTGCTGGTCATCTTCCAGAACTCGATAGACTCTGGAACGGTACCCATGGATTGGCGGGTAGCTAATGTTACCCCACTATTCAAAAAAGGTGGTAGAGAAAAGGCGGGGAATTATAGACCGGTAAGCTTGACATCGGTAGTGGGGAAAATGCTAGAGTCCATTATAAAAGATGTAATAGCAGAGCACTTGGAAAGCAGTGACTGGATCGGACAAAGTCAACATGGATTTACAAAAGGTAAATCATGCTTGACTAATCTACTGGAATTTTTTGAGGATGTAACTGGTAAAATAGATAAGGGAGAACCAGTGGATGTGGTGTATTTGGACTTTCAGAAGGCTTTCGATAAGGTCCCACATAAGAGATTAGTGTGCAAAATTAAGGCACATGGGATTGGGGGCAAGGTATTGACTTGGATAGAGAACTGGTTGGCGGACAGAAAGCAAAGAGTTGGAATAAACGGGTCATTTTCCGAGTGGCAGGCAGTGACTAGTGGGGTACCGCAAGGATTGGTCCTAGGACCCCAGCTGTTCACAATATATGTTAATGATCTGGACGAGGGAATTGGATGTAATATCTCCAAATTTGCAGATGACACAAAGCTGGGGGGGGAGGGTATGCTGTGAGGAGGATGTCGTGAAACTCCAGCACGATTTGGACAGGTTGGGTGATTGGGCAGAAACATGGCAAATGCACTATAATGTGGATAAATGTGAGGTTATCCACTTTGGTGGCAAAAACAGGAAGGCAGATTATTATTTGAATGGTAATAGTTTGGGAGAAGGGGAAGTGCAAAGAGACCTGGGTGTTCTTGTACACCAGTCACTGAAGGTAAGCATGCAGGTGCAGCAGGCGGTTAAGAAGGCAAATGGTATGTTGGCCTTCGTAGCAAGAGGGTTCGAGTACAAGAACAAGGATGTCTTGCTACAGTTGTACAGGGCCTTGGTGAGACCACATCTTGAGTATTGTGTGCAGTTTTGGTCGCCTTACCTGAGGAAGGACGTTCTTGCCATGGAAGGAGTGCAGCGAAGATTCACCAGGCTGATACCTGGGATGGCAGGAATGACGTATGAGGAGAGATTGTGTCGATTGGGCTTATACTCACTGGAGTTTAGAAGATTGAGAGGGGATCTCATCGAAACCTATAAAATTCTGTCAGGCCTGGACAGACTAGATGCAGGAAGGATGTTTCTGATGGCCGGGGAGTCCAGAACCAGGGGTCATAGTCTAAGGATAAGGGGTAAGCCATTTAGGACTGAAATGAGGAGGAATTTCTTCACCCAGAGAGTGGTGAACCTGTGGAATTCTCTGCCACAGAGGGCAGTGGAGGCCAGTTCATTAAGTATATTCAAGAAAGAGTTGGATATATTTCTTAAGGCTAAAGGGATCAAGGGATATGGGGAGAAGGCAGGGACCGGGTACTGAATTTGGATGATCAGCCATGATCTCATTGAATGGCGGAGCAGGCTCAAAGGGCCGAATGGCCTACTCCTGCTCCTATCTTCTATGTATCTATGCATTTAATTGGTCTGCCATTTCTTTGTTCCCCATTATAAATTCCTCTGATTCTGACTGCAAGGGACCTATGCTTGACTTCACCAATCTTTTTCTCTTCACATATCTATAGAAGCTTTTATAGTCAGTTTTTATGTTCCCTGAAAGCTTACTCTCATATTCTATTTTCCCCCTCTTAATTAATCCCTTTGTCCTCCTTTGCTGAATCCTAAACTGCTCCCAATCTTCAGGTTTACTGCTTTTTCTGGCTAATTTATATGTCTTCTACTTGGATCTTATGCTATCCCTAATTTCCCTTGTTAGCCACGGTTGAGTCACCTTTTTTGTTTTATTTTATGCCAAACAGGGATGAACAAATTCTGTAGTTCATCCATGCGATCTTTGAATGTTTGCCATTGCCTATCCACCGTCAACCCTTTGAGTAATATTTCCCAATCAATCCTACCCAACTCGCACCTCATACCATCGTAGTTTCCTTTATTTAAATTCAGGATCCTAGTCTCTGATTCAGCTACTTCACTCTCCATCTTAATGAAGAATTCTATCATATTATGATCGCTCCAACCCAAGCGGTTGGCTTTGCCAATATGGCAGGCATGCCAATGGTGCAGGGCGTCATAGACTGTACGCGTGTAGCCATTAGGGCCCCCTATCACAACCCAGCTGTATTGGTCAACTGCAAGAGATTCCACTCCCTGAATGTCCAGCTGGTGTGTAACATCAGGCATGTTTGCGCTAAGTACCCTGGCAGTTGCCATGACTTCATCCTGTGCCAGTCTACTGTGCCTCAGCTCTTCCATCGCCAACCCAACTTTCTGGATGGCTACTTGGCGACAAGGGCTATCCCCTGAAAAGGGCTTATGACACCGGTGAGGAGGCCAACAAATGAGGCTCAGGAGCGCTACAATCTGAGTCACTTATCCACTAGAAGCATCATCGAGCAAACCATCAGCTTGCTCAAAATGCGCTTCCGATGCCTGGACAGATCTGGTGGAGCCCTGCAGTATGCACCAGCCAGGGTGTCCAGAATCATTGTGGTCTGCTGTGCCTTGCAGAACATCGCACAGAAGCGCGGCTTAGTGCTGCCGGACGAACAAGTGGCTCAGCACACACACTCCTCGGAAGAAGAGGAAGAGGACAAGGAGGAGGATGAGGAGGAGGGTGAGGAGGAGGATAAGGAGGAGCATAAGGAGGAGGATGGGGAGCCATGCATTGATGGGGCCGGATGTGGCCAATGCAGCCACACGCGACCACATTGCTGGCCGTCTGGCAAGGGAAGCACTCATCCATGCCAGATTCGCGTAAGCTTATGCTTCAAACACGGGAGGCTGGCAGATGGAGAGGAATATAAGGCTGACATTCTCAAAACCTCATGCATCATCTGTCCAATAAACGGTGGTTTCCGTTCACTCTCAACACCATCATTATAAATGAAATTAGCCCTGAGCCCTCACTCTTGAACTTCCATTTCCCAGAACACATAGGCCAAAACCTCAACTCTTTGTCATCACTTTTGTTTAATTACATCACAAAAGGATGACACTCGATATTTAACAACACTATAAAACACCCAAGTGACTACCCTTGTGACTATTTGTGCTTTAACTTCCTTTTAGACATGCTCCTACGTTGTGCTTCCCCTGTGGCTTCAGCAGATGTAGAGGCACCTTGTTCACTTTGGTGCTGCGCCTGCTTAGACGCCTTTGGCGGGCATCCTCTGGGTTTGGGAGCCTGTGAGGGCTCCTCCACAGTATGCTCTTCCTGCGGCTGTGTAGGGGGTGTGACAACCATCTCAGTTGGGTGAGGAACCTGGGGCTCTGACCGAGGGCTCCGCAGTGGCATGGTCGTGTGAGCGCTTGGAGAGGAGCCTACACTTCCTTGTTGTCTGCCACCAACATACCTCTCATGGGTCACCCACACTTCATTGCTAGCAAGTGGCTGGAGAACAACCTGCTGCACCTCAGTGGGGCCATGAGGACCCGTCTCAGTACTGACAGTCTTCATAATGGGGACATCCATGTACCTCAATAGATGCCCATCTATCCTCCATAGCAGACCATCTATTTAGAAGAGTCACCATGCTCTGTTGAGTCTGGTGAGTTATGTCCTCCATGGAGGTTGCCACCCTCTCCATGGTGGCACGTTCCTGCGCCACTGCCTCCGCAAAGGCAGAGCTCATGTTTGAGATGGACTCCTCCATTCTCTCCACACTCACAGTTACCCTGGATGCAAACCCTGTCAGAGACTCCTGCACTTGTTCCTGGAGTTCTAGCATCGCTCTCTTTCTGGATGGCCCCAGAGGCACAGGGTCCACATGCAGCTGAGCAGAGCTGGGAGCGGCCTGCGGTCTCCGACGAGGACTCTCCACTGCTGTCGCTGTCTCCACCATCTGCTGATGCTCACTTGTGAGCTGTGATACACCAGGTGACAACATTACTCTATCTCATGAAGGACCCACCGAGGTGTGTGCTTCTGTGCTGGTGCTGGGTACGCTGAGTCCTGGTGATGCTGCGCCCTCAGAGGCTCCAGGTTCCTCTGAAGATTCATCTGGCTCTTCCTCCTGGACAGTGGGGAGGGGGGCTCTCGATGGTCCTGTGGGAAAGTAAAGGCATAAGTTAGACATCAGATTTGGAGGTAGCAGACACATCCTATTTTGCAGATGATCAGAAGTCAATCTCTATGAGCAACATATGCCATTGCAGTCAATCATGAATTGTAAATGCGAGGGATGAAAATGCATTTTGTCACCAGCTTCCTCTAGTGCGCCCGTCTCTCCGTCCCCCACTTCCAGCTCCTCGTCACCTCCCATGATGCCGTGAGCGGCCTCCTCAGCATGAGTTAATGTGGTGAGTGATGGTGGGCCGCCTCCTGTCTTGGTTCCTTCCCTCTTATTGTGGGCTATCTTTTCCTGTAAGGAGGGACACAAGTGGAGTTTCCGCGAGAGTTATGGAGTGAGTGTGAAGAATCCATAAGGTAGAATCTTAGAGGGAGACCAAGATGGAGTGAGGTGGCAAGAGGAAGGAGCCTCCCTGTGCGTTGTTAGTTGTTGTCATTGCATAACAGTGAGAGCGAGAGTGACGCTGCATAGCCGGATGGTGAAGTGATTCAGTACAGAGAGAGAGAGATAGAAAGGTAAGGGTGCAAGGGAAGTAAGGGTAAGGTGGGATGCGGAGGAGCAGGCTGACAATGCAGAATGTTGGTGATGAGAAGAGGAGGGAAGCAGAGTGAAGGTAAGTGTGATGTGATACTCAATTTGGATGGTCGGACAAGATCATTGAAGCATTTGTGGTACTGGTGCGTCCACACAGCGACCTTGCGCTGACCTCCTCAGCGATCTCCAGCCAGGCTGCCTTCGTCTGTTGAGGAGGCCTCCTGCGGCCATCGGCAGGGGACAGAATGTCCCTGCGCCCTCTTAGTCCCTCTACAAGAACTTGCAGGGAGTCGTCATTGAATCTAGGAGCAGCCTTCTTGCCTGTGGCAGCACTCATGGTGATCCTGGCCCTTTCCAGCAGCAGCAGCAATGAGAAATGAGAGGCTGAGGCTACATGGAGCCCTTAAAAACAAGTGCAGCAAAGACCTCATCAGTGCAGACCAACAGACCCGCTCCGACTCATTGCAACAGGTAGTGCGCACGATGGGACTAATTGGTCCAATTGAGCCAAAATGGGAAATCAGGAGCAGCTGAAACCGGCAGCGGGACAGAAACCCGCACACCAGGCAACCCAACTCTAACCCGCCTCCTCCATTAAAATCGAGCCCTAGGAGTTCAACATGTTTGATGTAGATTTAATAACATTGTTATTATAAAGGTGTAAAAATAAGGAGCCAATGTGATCTCCATTCACACAGCATTTCTCCCAGGGATACCTGGTGGAAGTTGTTGGTGGGTTGGGGTAGCGTCCCCAATGTCCACAAATGGAAGGAGAGGGCTTAGTAGAAGCCTTGCCTTCCTTCAAATGGCCTCCAGACACTTACATTTTTAGGTCTCAGCCTACAGAGGATGCAGCTCCTGTCGTCTCCAGCCTCATAAGGTCCGTCGATGCCTCTTCAGGTGCTGCAGTTGTAGTTGCTCTGCCTGATGTTCCTTGATGGTACCAGCGGGCTCCCTTGTGTCGGTGGGAATACCATCAGGAGCCCGCTATGCATGTGTAGTGACCCCCAACCTAGGAAAATGGATTGGGGCTGTGGCAGTGTCCTAGGGGTGGATGAAAGTCCTACCCTGCCAGAACATCACCACAAGGAGGAAAATCCATCCCGCTGTATGCAGCATATGTCTATATTATAAGCACACAACATATACAGGTTGTCATAAATCGTGCCATTCATGTAGAAATGACTTATGAAATATACTGGGCGGCCTGCTGGTGGCGCTGTCCAGGGAGAGTATAAATACTCGGGCACGGGCCCAGCTTGCTCAGGGACATTTTGTAAACAGGAACTAGTGAAGGATAACTAGACTTCCATGTTGTGAAACAGTCGATTAAAGCCTTGTTTAATACTCTGATCAAGTGCCTAGTAGTTTTCTTATGTCACAGGTTATGCTATTCCCTATAGTACATGAGGAGGTAAAACACAAGGGCCTAGAAATTGGATCACGCTTGAATTGGGATACAATCCCCACATCCCTAATGAAGCCGGCAGCAGGACCATGGCAAATTGGTTTTCCAGCCTCGTTAGGATAGTACCAGCAATCTGTGGGAGCTCGGCGGTTGGGGGAGAAGACTGCAAGGTCAGCCACCTCAGATGCCAGTCGAGGAGAATGCAGGGGGGTGGCAATTGGAAGGGGGGCTAGCGGTGGCCGGCAGTGACCCGCGGTTTTAACGTAGAAGCACTGTTGCTCCTCTTATCTCCCCAATGAGGTGATTAAAAATATTAAACTTACCTTTTGGGTGGCAGCCTCCAGCGGTCCCTTTAAGGACCCCTGGTTTGACTGCTGAGCGACTGAAAAAATTGACTGCAGTATGCTATGTCATTCGTAGACCAATTTATCAGAGGGGCCTGAAACAGGCGTTAAGTTAGGCCCCCAACTTGCATGTGCAATGGGCATAATGCCACATCACGGAAGACCTCTCCTGGTCCCTCAATACCTCCTCTCTGGTGAAGAAGGCCCAGCAGCGCCTATATTTCCTAAGGAGGCTGAAGGGATGTAACCTGTCACCCCTGATCCTCTCTAACTTTTACCGCTGCACAATAGAGAGCATCCTGACAAACTGTATCACAGTATGGTATGGCAGCTGTAGCTACTATGACCGGAAAGCCCTGCAGCGGGTAGTCAAAACTGCCCAAAGCATTACCAGCACCCGGCTACCGACCATAGAGCACATATACCAGAAACGCTGTTTACGGAGGTCACGGTCCATCATCAAAGACCCTACCCACCCCAGCCACAGCCTGTTCGCACTCCTGCCATCTGGGAGACGCTACAGATGCATTCGCACCCGTACGACCAGATTTAGGAACAGCTTCTTTCCCAGGGCTGTCATCCTACTGAACTCCACAAATAAACTCTAAAGCCTGCACATCTGCCAATGCACTTTATTATGGTTATGTTTATGTTAATGTATTACAAGCCAAATGTATGTTGAATGTTTAAATGTCTTAATCTAAATGTACACTCTCGGGAGCCGCAAGCCTACATTTCGTTGTACTGCACTTGTGCACTAACAATGACAATAAAAGTTGATTTGATTGATTTTGATTTGATTTGATTTTGATTTAAGGTGTGCATCCTGGACTTCACTGAGCAGTCCAATTCAAGATGGTGGGCGGAGCACTTCCTGCGCGGAATGAGTGCATGGATACCACCCGCCATATTGGACCTTTAGGTGCCCTGTTTTATGCCTGTAAAGTGGGCGCGGCACGATTGAATTTTACGGCCAATAAAGTAGCACAATAGCAGCTGAGTTTAAATATGATTCAACCACAGCAGGTTACCTCCAATAGTGTCTACCATGATACCAGTCAACATCAAACAAATCTAACCCAAATCAGAATAAGCCAATTTCATAAGCTACGTGTGTAGAATAAAGAATAACTGAGGTAGGAGTGCATTTCAAATCAATAACACATCTCAAGCGATACTGGGAGGTTAACAACATTAACTGAATCCCTTGATTTGCTACTGCCTTCAATCACACTTCAAAATATGTGTTCATCTACATAATCCTGATGTGATGCCATAATTTCTAATGTCATGCAGCAAACATGGCTCTGGATCACTGGTCCTTCCTGCCATTTAACACTTCAGAAGGGGGGAAATTCGGTTGCTGCGCGCCTCCCTTTAGCACCCTAAGAGGGCGCTAACGGGGCGCAAAGCAACTAGCGCCTTGGCGCGGCGCAGCCAACGCCTCCCGCGAAATTCAGCAGGAGGTTAGCGGCGGCGATAACCGTTAGCGCCCCGCTGCGCTGCGCCGCTGGCGATGACATTATCGCCGTGTGCAGCGTCCCGCTTGCGCCCCGACCACGATCTTTGGTAGCGCCCCCTGACTTACCGCCAGACGCTATGTCCGACGGGGTCAGGGGGGCCTACCTGCGGCCGGGGCGGCGCTAATTAAAGGCAAGGTGCTGGGCGGCCATTTTTGTTGCTGGCTGCCTGCCAGCACCAGCCCCCACTGCCCTCTGAGAAGCCCCCCCTCGGAGTGCCGGCTGCGCTCCGTGAGCCCGGCACTTCTCTTGAGTGCCGGGCTCTTTTGCCGGCACTCCGATCCCTGGTGGCTCAGTTGGGCACCGGGACGCGCTGCGTCAGGTCCCTCCCCTCGCAGCGCCCCAAGAGTGAGGTGGGGCGCTTTCAGTAGCGTCCCACTTCCCTCTTGGGGCGCTACCATTCTATTTCGGCCGCAGGGGTGCTAACTTTTTCAGGGCGCTAAAGGCAAAGTTAGCGCCCCAAAGGGGGTGAAACTCAATTTTCCCCCCAGGTCTTTCATAATAACTGCTATTAAATGCTGTTGCATGATAAAATAAATGCTGCCACCATAAGGACACCAGCATGACAGCATAATGATGGAGACCTTTGTGGTCCCTTGATAGATCCCTTGGGGTCCAATGGATATGTATTGATGGTGGTCTTTAATAGACAAGTCATACATATCAAATTTATTGGAATTATTACTTGAGATGAATAGATGAGTGTAAGGTAGTGGCTATTAGTTGCCTAGATAATGGAAAGTAAAGAGCAGTCTAATTGGGTAGTTGGACCAACAGCATTCCTCAGGAATTGATTCTGTGACCTCTTATGACCTTGAGACATTCTGAGAAGAACAACAAAAGCTATGGATGGTTCTGTGAGAAAGTGGAATATTCTGAGGAAGGTTATGGCAAAGAAATATATAGCCAATTGACAAGCAAGAAGCTCAATCTCTAATAGCATTTAATACTGAGATATGCATGGTGTTGCGGATTGGTGCTAATGTATCAGGACACAAATCCGGAAAGCCCTGCAGCGGGTAGTCAAAACTGCCCAACGCATTACCGGCACCCGGCTACCGACCATAGAGCACATATACCAGAAACGCTGTTTACGGAGGTCACGGACCATCATCAAAGACCCTACCCACCCCAGCCACAGTCTGTTCGCCCTCCTGCCATCTGGGAGACGCTACAGATGCATTCGCACCCGTACGACCAGATTTAGGAACAGCTTCTTTCCCAGGGCTGTCATCCTACTGAACTCCACAAATAAACTCTAAAGCCTGCACATCTGCCAATGCACTTTATTATGGTTATGTTTATGTTAATGTATTACAAGCCAAATGTATGTTGAATGTTTAAATGTCTTAATCTAAATGTACACTCTCGGGAGCCGCAAGCCTACATTTCGTTGTACTGCACTTGTGCACTAACAATGACAATAAAGATTATGATTATTATGATGATTATGAGTAGCAAATTTTACATGGAAAACATGTTACAAAGTATCAGCTGTGGCTCAGTGGGTAGCACCCTCGCCTTTGGGTCAGAAGGTTATGGGTTCAAGTCCCACTCCAGAGACTTGAGCACAAAAAGCTAGGCTGACACTCCACTGCAGTGCTGAGGGAGCGCTGCACTGTCGGAGGTGCCGTCTTTTGGATGAGACGTTAAACCAAGGCCCCGTCTGCTCTCTCAGGTGGATGTAAAAGATTCCGCGGCCACTATTTTGAAGAAGAGCAGGGGAGTTATCCCTGCTGCCCTGGGCCAATATTTATCCCTCAATCATCATAACAAAAACGGATGATTATCACATTGCTGTTTGTGGGAACTTGCTGTGCGCAAATTGGCTGCCGTGTTTCCCACATTACAATAGTGACTACACTCCAAAAAGTACTTCATTGGCTGTAAAGCGCTTTGAGATGTCCAGTGGTCGTGAATGGCGCTATATGAATGCAAGTTTTTCTTCTAAGCTTTCAAAAAGTTTCAGCCCAACCAAACGTCAGTAGCCTGAGGCTGTTGAACGATTGTGAATCACATTCTTAGTAGAATGTAGCTAAATTACAGGGAATTTTAATCAGCAATAACTGATTCCCTTTTAAGCTTCCAACCAATACTGCAGTACAATAACTAAGATAACAAAAGTTCTTCACAGTTGCACTGCAGCAATGATAGGAAATCGAAACCAAGAACAAAAGGTCAAACCACAAACCGCCTTGTTTGATATTTCGGTCTTCTGAGTATTACTGACTTTTTGTTTGCCAAACAGCACTTTCACAAAAAAAAAATACCTCGGCTTAAACATTAGCAGTGTGTTGGAGCTCCAAAGTTCTGTGACTATGCCATGGAGTGGTGAGATACGGATTTTCACCTGCAGTTATTCCCACTGCTGAGTTTCTGACCTTAGCGGAGCTGCCGTGGGGATGTGCCCCATAACCCAGGTTATTGTTAATTCAGCATATGTTGTACACTTTATAACAATGTTGTTAACTTTTTATTGAAGGCCACAATCCAAAAGAGTGTCTTGATTGAGAGCTTTTCTCAGTGTAAGCCCAACATCCTGTAGTATTAAAGGAGTTGATCGGGTAGATGGGGAGAAATTATTTCCTCTGGTGGGGGAGTGTAAGATTTGCAAAACTTCTGCATTTCCCCGAAGGCTGTTATTAATAAACGGAACCCTGCGTGGACATTTTAAATCAAAAAGGGTACCCAAGATGGCGTCCGTGCCTCGTGGCAGAAAGCCTGTGGGATTTTAAAATGGACTCTGCAACGCAGACAGCTTGTGGATCGAAACCAAGCTGCAGTTTTCTGTGAAGAGAGACTTTGTATTTTGAAACCAGACAGGACTCTGAATTATGTATTAGACCGAATTGGAGACAACTCTAAATTCAGTTTAGGCCCATAGTTAAGGCCATCAATCAATCTACATATATAATCGGAAAGAGATTAAGAGAGCCATCGAGGCTGGACAGGCCCATCAAGGAACATTCATGACAATACAAGTCAATTATCGGGCCGGTAGATGCGATTACCGGCCATCTAAAAACAGTTAGTATGGATTGCTACCATTATTTAAAATAGCCCGCCAAGATTAAGACAAAGAACTAACCTGATTTGGCGTGCAGATAAGGGTTTTCGAAAGGAATATAATTGAAGGCCCCCGGGTAGCAATCGCGCTGCTCTTCTCTTCTCTCTCTGCTCTTCGGCCCCTCGCCCTCGTGGCTGTCACACTTTCCCCATCCCGCGCTTACCCCCTGGCCTTTGCCCGTGCCACTCCATCTGAAAATCACCCCGGCACTGCATCGGGCGGACACGGACAATTCAGGCCAGGCGAGGCGGGACGCGACGAGGGGCGGAGGGAAGACCACCGGAGGGAAGGCCACCGGAGGAAGACCGACTGAAGAAGACCAATTGAGGAGATGAACTGAGGGGAAGCTTCGAATTATCGGGCCTTCAGCCTCAGCCGACCTGCGAATATCTGCACACCAACTCAAACTGTCGGCTGACGACGAAGAATCATCCCTGCAAGGTAAAGTACCCAAACAGAGACTTTAACTTTGGGGTACTTGAACCTGGACAATGCCCTTGCAGCGCCCGGAGACCACGTGATGATGGCAGGCTCCAGAGAGCACCAAGAGCGAACCCCGAACCCCACCGCTGTTTTGAGTCCAACAAACCCTTCTGATTGGTGAGCATAAGTTCTGACCCCTCATAGCTTAATCTAGTTAGGCATAGGGGGTGGGATAAGGATAAGGGGATTGTTAAGATAGTTTGTTTTCCCTCGATGTGCCGTGTGTTCCCCATTCCCTGTATAAGTATATAGTTATTCTTTTGTATTTTTGCCTGTAGAAGTGTACACTAGTAATTTTCCATAAGATTGTATCCATTTTTCCTCTTCAATAAAATCTTGGTTTTTGTTTACATCCAACCACCTGTTTACTCGAGTCTTCTCTGTACCACCGCCTTGTACCTAAGTCCGGTGTCTAGAACCCAGGGGCGTGGGAGCGATTCGAACCGCTCATAAACAGTCAGAGGCATAACTGACTGTGCGTACGCGCCACCACCACAGGCCACCCCCTACAGGAGACCAGAACAAGGGGGCATAACCTTAAAGTTAGAGTTAGACCATTCAGGGGTGAAGTCAGGAAGCACTTATTCACACAGAGGGTAGTGACAATCTGGAACTCTCTCCTTCAAAAAGCTGTTGAGGCTGGAGGGGGTGAGGGTCAATCGAACATTTCAAAATCAAATCAATCAATCAAATCAACTTTTATTGTCATTGTTAGTGCACAAGTGCAGTACAACGAAATGTAGGCTTGCGGCTCCCGAGAGTGTACAATTTGGATTAGGACACTTAAACATTTCAACATACATTTGTACATATATATTAGCATAAATATGACCATAATAAAGTGAATAAAGTGCATCGGCAGATGTGCAGGCTTTAGTGTTTATTTGTGGAGTTCAGTAGGATGACAGCCCTGGGAAAGAAGCTGTTCCTAAATCTGGTCGTACGGGTGCGAATGCATCTGTAGCGTCTTCCAGATGGTAGGAGGGCGAACAGGCTGTGGCTGGGGTGGGTAGGGTCTTTGATGATGGTCCGTGCCCTCCGTAGGCAGCGTTTCTGATATATATGTTCTATGGTCGGTAGCCGGGTGCCGGTAATGCGTTGGGCAGTTTTGACTACCCGCTGCAGGGCTTTCCGGTCATGGGAGCTACAGCCGCCGTACCATACCATGATACAGTTTGTCAGGATGCTCTCTATAGTGCGGCGGTAGAAGTTAGAGAGGATCGGGGGTGACAGATTACATCCCTTCAGCCTCCTCAAGAAATATAGGCGCTGCTGGGCCTTCTTCACCAGAGAGGAGGTGTTGAGGGACCAGGAGAGGTATTCCGTGATGTGGACTCCGAGGAACTTAAAGCTGGCCACCCTTTCCACCTCCGCCCCATTGATGTGGATGGGGGTGTGACTTCCGCCTTTGGACTTCCTGAAGTCCACGATTATTTCCTTTGTTTTCTTGGTGTTAAGGGCCAGGTTGTTGTCGGCGCACCACTTCACGAGATGCTGGACCTCCTCCCTGTAGGCTGACTCATCATTGTTGGTGATCTGGCCTACTACTGTGGTGTCATCTGCAAACTTGATGATGGTGTTGGAACCATTAACTGAGATTGATAGATTTTGGTTAGGCAGGGTATCGAGGGATATGGAACCAAGGCGGGTAGATTAGGGTGACCATACGTCCCTGTTTTCCAGGGACAATCCCCGGATGAGGTACTGTGTCCCCGGGCAAACAACGTCCCTGGAAGAGCCCCCGGTTCAGGAAACTCGTCCCGAATAAAATGTTCAGTGATTATAATTCGTTAGCGCAGATGCGGCAGATGTTTACAGTCAACGACCTTGGTCGTCACGCGCTGGTGGCGCCGCCCACCATGTCGTCAAACCGGGTGACCGATGATTGATGGCGGAACTGACCAATCAAAGCAGGGGGAAATTGAGCTGCATCTACGTCATAAATAAATTAGATGAATAAAGTGCGGGTAGAGGCAGGATTATCCGGTGAAAGATGGAGGGCGAGAGGGTGGTGTATTTGTCAAAGAGCAGAGTAAGAATGGAGCAAAGACAGCGCGCCAAATTTAAGAAAGTAGGTTTATTTAATCAGTATCTTTTAAGTACTTGGATATGTTGTGTTCTTACTAATGGAAGTGTTGCATTCAACCCCTCGTTCTAAAGAACATTGGTCCCAAAACATTTTTTTATTTTCATAGATTTTTTTAAATCTTATCTAATCAATCTTTACCGCCCACAGATTCTCTCTTTAGGCCCTTTCCTCTTTGTTTCTAGCTTGTGTGCATTGATGTTGAAATAGGCTCTAGCAGTACATTAGTGGCTAACAGTTTAGTGTGAATGGGGTCAAGGGAGCCAGGAAATGGGTTTCCTTCACTTAGAAAGAGCACGAGCTAAGGGAGAAACTAGAGAAAGACATGGGGAGTGATTTTGTCAATGGGGACATGACGGAGGCGGGACTGCTGCTTGTCGGGTTTTAGTCCCACCTCCATCGATGTCTGGCCAACCCACGCTATTTTCCCTTGATTGACCTTGTTAAGCCCCGCCCAGCGGGTTTAGCAGGCCAATTAAGGGAAAGCCGGTTACAGAGAATGTCAGCGTATGACGTTTCATCTGTCAAGATTTTTTGACAGATGAATTGTCATCGTTTGACAGCTTTGAGAAGTTGTCAAACACTGACATTCTCTGTTGTTTGGTGAGTCTTGTATTCAAGACTCACCAAACCTATTTCCTGAGCAGAAATCAGATGGCTGTTGTATCGGAGAATGCAGCAGCCATTCTGTCATCTCTGCCGTGGAGATTCCAGAGCCTCCGGATCCCCAACGATTGAAGCCTGCAAGAAGAAACAAAGGTAAGGAAACTTTTTCTAACACTTTTCACTCACCTCACTTACCTCTCCACACTTGCTCCCATCACTCACCTCCACAGCGCACTTTTCGACCCCTCTCACCCCCGCAGACCCACTGCTCACCTCGTTGACCCTGGCGGGGTTTCCCGACGTCGGGAAGCCCGTGCTTCTGGTGGAAAAATGGGGATAATCCTCTTAACTGCCTGTTAACAGGCAGTTAAGTGGCTGTAATCCCCTTCCCACCTCGAGGAGACAAGTCCCAGTGCGGGACGGCTACCCGCCTCCTGGGAAGATGGCACAGAGGCGGGTTGGGGGCGGGATGGGTACCCGCTCTCAGTTTCTGCCATTTTCCCGGCAGTCCCGCCTCCATACCCACCTCCCCAGGGCTGGCAAAATCTCCCCCTTAGGTTCAGGTTTAGGGCTAGGGGAGCCTTGGAAGAGGTTTGGCTTGGTGGATAAGAGATACTTGCTCTTGAGACGGTTCAGAGAAGGTTCACTCGGTTGATTCCAGAGATGAGGGGGTTGACGTATGAGGAAAGGTTGAGTAGGTTGGGACTCTACTCATTGGAGTTCAGAAGAATGAGAGGCGATCTTATCGAAACATATAAGATTGTGGGGGGGCTTGATCGGGTGGATGCGGTGAGGATGTTCCCACTGATGGGTGAGATTAGAACTAGGGGGCATAATCTTAGAATAAGGGGCTGCCCTTTCAAAACTGAGATGAGGAGAAACTTCTTCACTCAGAGGGTAGTAAATCTATGGAATTTGCTGCCCCAGAGAGCTGTGGAAGCTGCAACATTAAATAAATTTAAAATGGAGATCGACATTTTCCTAGCAGATAAGGGAATTAGGGGTTATGGGGAGCGGGCAGGGAAGTAGACGTGAGTCTAGATTCGGATCAGCCATGATCCTATTGAATGGCGGAGCAGGCCCGAGGGGCCATATGGCCTACTCCTGCTCCTACTTCTTATGTTCTTATTGGGGGGTGTAACAGAGGCAGATGAACAGATGGTCTTAATCTTCGTGACAAACAAGCCTGTGAGCTCCTTCCGTGTGCTGTTGGCGAGGAACATTGTAATTTCCATCATACATACACAAGAAAATTCTGAAAGCAGTTTTAAAATAAATAACTCCGATATAGGAGGGAAGGTGGGCTGAAGCAGGAGCAGAGATGGGCAATGTAATGGAGGTGGAAGTGGGCGGTCTTTGTGATGGAGGGCATTATGGAGTTGGAAGCTCAGTTCAGAGACGCTATGGTGGCAAACCATTTTGGTTCAACCTGAGTTTGTGGTGGAGCTGAAAACAATGGCTTAGATGTTCCCAATGTTTAACAGGAGGAATTTTTGGCTCATCAAGGATTAGATGTCAGACGAGCAATCTGACAACACAAAGGAAGTGGAGGTGTTGAGTGAGGTGATGGAGAGGTAGAGCTGGGTGTCAGTCTGTGTACAGAAAGCTTGAAACTAACGGGTGGATGCTGTTTGGTTGTACTTTGTGGGCCTCAGTGTGCAAACTAAAGATAGGAACATGGGCAAACAGTCAGAGACCCACCCGCATAATCTTTCATATCCTGGAACTAGCGTACAGCAGAACACCTGTTCCACATTATCGTTAACCACGTGATGGTTGATGAAGGTTAATCTCTACGCATATTCCACTAGCAGAAGCAACAAAGTCATCATTCCAGTTTTCTTGAAATGTGGAGATAGCACAGCAATCGTTAATAAATTTGTGAAAAATAAATGATTTGGGCAGTGATGTGAAGAAATAAATTTTCTGAATAGACCATAGAGACAGTGGGTACAAAAAACTGACGTTCCTGAACAGTGTCATTGTATTATTTTGATTTTTTTGAGTTTGTTGAGTTTTTGGATGAGGTAACAGAGAGGGTTGATGTGGTGTACATGGACTTCCAAACGGCGTTTGATAAAGTGCCACATAATAGGCTTGCCAGCAAAGCTGAAGCCCATGGAATAAAAGGGACCGTGGCAGCATGGATATAAAATTGGCTAAGTGACAGGAAACAGAGAGTAGTGGTGAATGGTTGCTTTTCGGACTGGAGGTCGGTATACAGTGGTGTTCCCCAGGTGTCGGTACGAGGATCACTGCTTTTCTTGATATATATTAATGACTTGGACGTAGGTGTACAGGGCACAATTTCAAAATTTGCAGACGACACAAAACTTGGAAGTATAGTGAACAGTGAGGAGGATAGTGATAGACTTCAAGAGGACATAGACAGGCTGGTGGAATGGGCGGACACATGACAGATGAAATTTAACGCAGAAAAGTGCAAAGTGATACATTTTGGTAGGAAGAATGAGGAGAGGTAATATAAACTAAAGGGTACAATTCTAAAGGGGGTGCAGAAACAGAGAGACCTGGGGATATATGTGCACAAATCATTGAAGGTGGCAGGCAGGTTGAGAAAGCAGTTAAGAAAGCATACGGGATCCTGGGCTTCATAAATTGAGGCATAGAGTGCAAAAGCAAGGAAGTTATGATGAACCTTTATAAAACACTGGTCCGACCTCAACTGGAGTATTGTGTCCAATTCTGGGCACCACACGTTAGGCAGGATGTGAAGGCCTTAGAGAGGGTGCAGAAAAGATTTACAAAAATGGTTCCAGGGATGAGGGACTTCAGTTACGTGGATAGACTGGAGAAGCTGGGGTTGTTCTCCTTAGAGCAGAGAAGGTTGAGAGGAGATTTGATAGAGGTGTTCAAAATCATGAGGGTTCTAGACAGAGTAGATAGAGGGAAACTGTTCCCATTGGCGGAAGGGTCGAGAACCAGAGGACACAGGTTTAAGATGATTGGCAGAAGAACCAAAGGCGACATGAGGAAAAACTTTTTTACACAGCAAGTGGTTAGGATCTGGAATGCACTGCCTGAAAGGGTGGTGGAGGCAGACTCAATCGTGGCTTTCAAAAGGGAATTGGGTAAGTACCTGAAAGAAAAAAAATGCAGGGCTACGGAGAAAGGGCGGGGGAGTGGGACTAGCTGAAGTGCTCTTGCAGAGAGCCGGCACAGGCTCAATGGGCCGAATGACCTCCTACTGTGCTGTAACCGTTCTATGATTATAAACGGTGTCTGACTGCGCTTCAATAGTGTGACGTCACATCCACGGTAATTATATGCACATTTGTTTTGCATTTGTAGTGTATATGTGCAACTGTTAAAATATAGGCTGTTAAAAAATTTTGCACAACCTACATTTTCCATCCTGGATACTTTGCTGTGCTCCCACTCTATGGCCGGAGTTTTGCCTACCTGGTCGGGTCTGGTGCGGGCGGTGGCCATGGCGGGCCGCGACCCCACTGCCGGCTCCGTCCCGCTGCTGAAAACAACTTTTCCTTAATAGGGCCTGGTGTAAGAAAACTACTAGGCACTTGGTCTGAGTATTAAACAAGGCTTTAATCAACTGTTTTTCAACATGGAGATCTAGCTGTGTCCTTCACTAGTTCCTGTTAAAGGATGTCCTGCACAAGCTGGGCCCATGCCCGAGTATTTATACTCTCCCTGGACTGCGCCACCAGCAGGCCACCCAGTATTATTTCATAAGTCTTTCCACATGAATGACAAGATTCATGTCAGGGCCTAGTAAGCCCGTCCTGCGCATTACCCGGCCCAATTGAATGGTGCAGGTGACGTCA
The DNA here is from genome assembly GCF_052327205.1 of Somniosus microcephalus. NCBI lineage: Eukaryota > Metazoa > Chordata > Chondrichthyes > Squaliformes > Somniosidae > Somniosus > Somniosus microcephalus. The sequence goes on from NC_140994.1 coordinate 23,557,668, forward strand.
TTGATGACGTTTTCAGCTGAGATCTTTTTAAAGGGGCCATGGCCACATTAGATATGAATGTCAATGTAACATCGTGCTGTCAGTGCACTACAGCATTGGAGTGCTGCAAACACTGACAATGACTGCACAGAGGTGCAGGGCTGCACCCAGTTTCTCCGATGACTCCCTCCATATGCTTCCAATGGGCGGAAGAGACCTCCCCAGGACACCAAAACAGCCTGGTTGGAGATTGCAGAGGAGGTCACCAGCAGGGAAGTGGTCAGGAGGACCTGGGTGCAGTGCCGCAAACGTTTCAATGATCTCATTAGAGCAGAAAATGTGAGTACAAAGCCACGCTCACCTTCATCCTGCTGTGCCTCTCATCACATTCCCATCACTCTGCCTTCCCAACCCTACCCCTGCACATCCTTACTCACACCAACATAAGAACATAAGAACATAAGAAGTAGGAGCAGGAGTAGGCCATACGGCCCCTCGGGCCTGCTCCGCCATTCAATAGGATCATGGCTGATCCGAACCTAGACTCACGTCCACTTCCCTGCCCTCTCCCCGTAACCCCTAATTCCCTTATCAGCTAGGAAACTGTCTATCTCCGTTTTAAATTTATTTAATGTTGCAGCTTCCACAGCTCTCTGAGGTAGCAAATTCCATAGATTTACCACCCTCTGAGTGAAGAAGTTTCTCCTCATCTCAGTTTTGAAAGGGCAGCCCCTTATTCTAAGACTATGCCCCCTAGTTCTAGTTGCACCCATCAGTGGAAACATCCTCACCGCATCCACCCGATCAAGCCCCCTCACAATCTTATATGTTTCGATAAGATCGCCTCTCATTCTTCTGAACTCCAATGAGTAGAGGCCCAACATACCTTGCACATTCCTCTCTCTCTATCTACATTAACACATCCCCTTCTCACTAGCCACCCTTCACACTCACCCCCATCCTAGTGCAATCATACCAACTAACAACACACAAGGAGGCCACTTGGCTTTGGCACCCCACTCCATCATAGTCTCCCTCTAAAGATCTAACCCATCCATTCCTTACACTCATTCCATCACTCTCACTTAACTTTCTCTTCTTTCCCTCCTTGCAGGAAAAGAGAGCCCCAAATAAGAGGGAGAGGGGGAGAAACACGGTGGCCCTCCATCATTTTCAAACCTTACAACAGCAGAGGAGGCTGCTTTAGAAATATCTGGAGTCGCCGAGCAACTGGAGGTGGGAGACGGAGAGAGGGGGACATCTCAGCAACCTGGACAGAATTACATCTCATACAGCTACATGGCATACATAAGTCACTCATATGGGGACTGATGTCAGCAGCCACTGAATGGTCATCATGTGCATAATGGTATCTGTACCCATTCTTCATATGGCACATCTAACTCATCTCTTTACTCTCCCAAAGGTCCATCAAGAGCCTTCCCCCCACTGTCCAGGAGGAAGAGGAAGACGACTCCTTAGAGCAGCCTCCAGCCTCTGAGGGCGCAGTGTCACCAGACATGAGCGCTCCCAGCACCAGCGCAGAGATGCACACCTCAGTGGGTGCCATGCGAGATGGAGTAGTGTTGTCACTGGGTCCGTCACAAGTGAGTAAGAGCAGATGGTGGAGAGAAGGACAGCAGTGGAGACTGCTCACCGGAGGGTACAGGATACTCCCAGCTCTGCTCAGCTGTATGCAGACGCTGAGCCTCAGGGGCCATCCAGAAAGAAGGCGATCCTGGAGGTGCAGCAAGAAGTGCAGGAGGCTCTGACAGGTTTTGCGAGCGCGATGTTTGCAAATGTTCAGAGAATGGAGGAGTCAATCTCCAACATGAGCACCACCACGTTGCAGGCGATGGCGACTGTAGGCTCTTCCATGGATAGGGTGGCCACGTACATGGAGCACATGGTCTCTATGGAGAATAGATGGCTATCTATGGGGCATAGATTGCTATTTATGGGGAATAGATGGCAGAGACTCATAGACCTCCTGTCTGGGAGGGATGTCAGTGTAGACGTGGGTCCTCATGGCCCCACTGATGTGCAGCAATGTGCTCTTCAGCTCCTTGGCAGCAGGGAAGTGAGCAGGCTGCCTCTACCTCTGCCACAGGGCTAGCACCTCGTAGAAGCTTGCGGAAGATAAAGATGACACCCAAGTAGATTCAGAAGGGTAGCCACTTGGGTGTTTTATCCAATGTTTATGTAAAGTTTCCATTAATGTGCTGTCAAACATAAAGATCTTTATTTTCAACACTTTCTGGTCTTGGACAGATTTGTGTGCAGCTTTGTAAGTGGCTTAGTGAGTTACAGTGAATGGTGAGACATAACAGTACCCCCAGCAATGGTGATGAGTGCGAAAAGAATGGCTTGGACATTGCAGGGATGCGTTATGGTGTTGCTGTGGGTTGGAGCCAACCTGGCACATCATGCGGCAGCCATATAGGTGTACAGCATCAAGTGAAGTAAATCTGGTCATGGTGAGACCCTCCCTGGCCCCCCGGGCAGCAATGTGGTCAGGTGCTGATGCCCTGTGTCCTGTGCAGCATCAGGTGATTGCGGAGAAGGTCGGCGCTGTTGTTGTTGGTGCTGCTGGTGTGCCTGGTGCTACTGGTGTTGGGGGCTGATTGTGGTCAGATTCTGAGGACCAAGGTGAGACAGTATAAACAGCATCCATGCTGATGGAATAGATGGCAGGTGAAGTAGAGATGACAGAGCAATGTGTCAATGGTGAGAAAGGTTCTTCCAATGAGATGACACTAAATGAGACTTTGCTGGAAAGACTGCAGCTGCCGAATCTGTGCTGGGAATGCAGTGAGAAACAGCTTCTGCTGAGGAAAGTGATCAGCTGTCAGGTGGGAGCTTTTGTAGTACATTTGATGCTGGCAACTACTCAGCTGAATAAATGGCCACTGAACTCCAGCCTCAGGTTGACAGGCGTGGTTCCCGAGCAGCGGGTTTCCCCTGGCCAACCAGTTAAATTTGAAAGGTAAGGGTCTGACAACGAGCTACTAGTACTTTAAACTGGGTCACCCACCTCTGCCGGTCGGGTCGGGTCCATGCTGACAGATGCACCTGAGGGAAAGGCACATGGGAGCGGGATGACTGCAGAATTCCGACCCGCTCCCAAAAATAACAACTTTCCCACCCGACCTGCTTCTGATTGCGCCTGCTACCACCCCGAAAAATTCCAGCCTGTGTCCCCAGATTCGGTTCAGAAAATATGGTTATCCTAGTGTAGATGGAGTTATGATACAGACATGGAACAAGGGCGGGTAAATAGAGTGCCGTACAGATCAGCCATGATCTAATTGAATGGCGGAACAGGCTCAAGGGGCTGAATAGCCGACTCCGGTTCCTATGTTCCTATGATAAGTTATCAGATCGGACTCCAAGGGATCTATAAAAGATTTCCACAAAGGTCTGCATCATCAGATTTCTGTCCATCTGCAATGCTAGCACTGTTTTCTTTGTGTAACTGTCATTGTCTTTTTGGAGTTAGGGAATGAAGAGTGTGAGTATTTGCAGTCTCCAACACAGAAAGAATTGAAAGCCGGTACTCTACGTCACTGAGGGACGGGACAAGGGTCCGTGCTTGCAATTCCCTGCAGCAAGCTGCTGACTCAATCGTGTCCTTGTGTGTCGTTGCTGAGTAGAGACCAGGCACTTCCCACAGGAAAGGGGGGAAAGAAACTGTAATGCTACGAAAACTATTGGGGGGAAAAATTCAGTTGCTTTGCACCTCCCATTAGCGCCCTAAGAAAGCGCTAACGGGACGCAAAGCAACTAGCGTCCGGGCGCAACGCCGCCAATGCCTCCAGCGAAATTCAGTGGGAGGTTAGCGGCAGCAGTTACCGTTAGCGCCCCACGGCGCTGCACCGCCAGCGATTACGTCATCGCGTGCGCAGCACATTGATACATTTAAAGGGAAGCCAAGTAAGTACATGAGGGAGAAAGGAATAGAAGGATATGCTGAGAGGGTAAGATGAAGTGAGGTGGGAGGAGTGTCAGCTGTGGCTCAGTGGGCAGCACACTCACCTCTGAGTCAGAAGGTTATGGGTTCATAGTCCCACTCCAGAGACTTGAGCACAATAAATCTAAACTGACACTCCAGTGTATTACTGAGGGAGTGCTGCACTATCGGGGGTGCCATCTTTCAGATAAGGCCTTAAACCGAGGCCCCGTCTGCCCTCCCAGATGGACATAAAAGATCCTATGGCACTATCTTGAAAAAGAACAGGGGAGTTATCCCCGGTGTCCTGGCCAATGCTTATCCCTCAATCAACAAAACAAAAACAGATTATTTGGTCATTATCACATTGCTGTTTGTTGGGAGCTTGCTGAGCGCAAATTGTCTGCTGCGTTTCCCACATTACAACAGTGACTACACTTCAAAATTACTTCTTTCTAAAGCGCTTTGGGACATCCAGTGGTCATGAAAGGCACTATATAAATGCAAATCTTTCTTTCTTTCTTTGTGTGGTGCATAAATACTGGCATGGACCAGTTGGGCCGAATGGCCTGTTTCTGCGCTGTAAATTCTATGTAATTCTATGTAAATAAACCAGCCGGTGACTGAAAGTAAAAACAATTCTATTCTCATACAGCAAATAATTGCACGTGACGACAAGCTACGGGAGGAGAAACGACAAACATTTGTCCATTAACCCAGCATGAAGAAGAGGCCACGAGATACAGCTCCCACTCTGCTGAGGTGATTGGGGAAGAAACACGCGAGGTCAAAACCAGTGCCAAAGTTTAAAGATCCTAAAAAGATTTTCGTTTTTTAACATTCGTATTCTGAGGCGACCCTTACATGAGCAGAGCAATAAGGAATATAATGGATAGCAGGAAACCCATCGCATGTCTTTGTCTTTTTCTCTCTGCGTGAGCTGGAATTAGTGAAGAAGAAGAAATGGAGAAAGAAAGTGACCAAATGACAGGATCATCAACAGCATGGACAGCCAGCAGAAGTTCACTCACACCTAGGGTTGTGAAGGGGTGGAAAGTTTCCGGTAAATTTCTGGTAAATTTCCGGAAATTTTCCATGGGATGTTTAGCATGGGAATTTTGGGAATTTTGCCCAAAAAAGCACATGCTAGCATAATATTGGGTTTTTTTTGTATTTCTTTCATTTTTTTTCACAGGTCCTCTCTTAAAATTACTAACAGAGATGGAATCTTAATTATTAAGGAATTTCTTAATCAATATATGTTTATCTTCTTACTTGGCTTGTTTTAATAATTACAAGTTTTGTGTGTGACTGTGAACAAGTGTGTCCTGATTGGTTGGATGAGTGGATGAGCGATTAGCTCCCTCTATTGATGATGTAGCGTCGTGCGTGCACAGGTCATGCTTCCATCACATGGAGCATCAGGAAAAATTTACTCACCCTGTTGCAATCGTGCTGATCGACCGCAGTTCGACACAGAGATGAATGCCCTTTATTTCTCTGCATAGAACAATGCCACGTTCACCGTCGGATGTGTGGAAGCATTTTACCCCAGGCATTAAAGATGGAAAGACTGTGTACATGTGCAAACACTGTACAAAGCCATATGTAAAGAATGCCACAAAGATGCAGCAGCATTTATCCAAATGGAACAACTTCACTCAAAGCTCACAGCAGTCAGCCCAAAGTTCCTCTGCTTCCATTCAAGAAGATGATGGTTCACATTCAGCATCAGGCTCTTTATCATCAGCAACTCCTGGCCCACTTGGAAGGTTCTTTGATACAATGGATAACCATAGCCAGAAGAATGCAGGTGAGTGCCTTGCTCGAGCTGTATATGCGACAGGCTCACCCCTCATGCTCACAGCCAACGTGTACTGGAAGAGATTTTTCAATGTTATTCGCTCTGCATACTGTCCTCCCACCAGACATGCTTTGTCTACTTATTTGCTGGAGGCTGAGTATAACAGGGTCCAAGGAAAGCTCAAAGAAACGATAGAGATGGCAGACTGTGTTGCAGTTATCTCAGATGGGTGGTCAAATGTACGAGGGGAGGGCATCATAAACTACATCGTCTCCACTCCTCTCCCAGTGTTCTTCAAGAGCACAGACACGAAGGACAACAGACACACAGGCACATACATTGCTGATGAGCTGAAAGCGGTCATCAATGATCTTGGATCACAAAAGGTCTTTGCAGTAGTTACTGAAAATGCTGCGAATATGAAGGCTGCTTGGGCTCAAGTGGAGGAGGCCTACCTTCATATTACGTCTATTGGGTGCGCAGCTCATGTGCTCAACCTGCTCCTCAAGGACATCATGGGTTTGAGAACCATGGAAACACTGTACAAGAGAGCCAAGCAAGTTGTTAAGTATGTCAGGGGAAAACAGGAAGTTGCAGCAAACTACAACTCCAAGCAAATGACAAAGAACAAGAACACCACACTGAAGTTGCACAGTAACACTAGATGGGATGGCGTTGTCATAATGTACAACAGCCTTCTGGAGGGTAAGGAGTCGCTGCAAGAAATGGCAATATCCCAGTCTGGGGATATGGAAACCACCATCAAGAAAGTACTGCTGGATGATGTGTTTTGGGAGAGAGTGATTAGCAGCCTTAAACTACTCTCACCAGTAGCATCTGTAATTGCTCAGATTGAAGGAGATGACGCTGTCTTGTCAGGTGTTCTCAGGCTTTTTGCGGATTTAAAAGAACAAATCAGCATTGCCCTACCCACATCCCTGCTGCTCAAAGCAGAGGAGAAGGCAATTGTTCAATTCATACAGACGCATCAAGAATTTTGTGTCAAGCCGATTCATGCTGCAGCATACATGCTGGACCCAAAGCATGTTGGGAGACCAATACTTTCTGGAGAATAGATCAACAGCGCTTACAGTGTGATTTCTATCCTCTCACGCCACCTCAATCTGGACGTGGGCAAAGTTCTGGGAAGTCTGGCAAAGTTCTCTACCAAGCAAGGTCTTTGGAATGGGGATGGGATGTGGGAATCATGCAAGCATATCAATGCACATACCTGGTGGAAGGGACTTTGTGTATCTGAGGCCCTGTCACCCATTGCATCGGTGATACTCCAAATCCCACCTTCACCAGCGGCCTCTGAACAAAACTGGTCACTTTTTGGGAATACGCATACAAAGGTGCGCAACAGGCTGACTAACAAGAGTGGAGAAACTGGTGGCTATCCGGGCGAACCTACAACTTATTGAGCCAGATACAGAAGTGTCCACCACACAGCTAGACAGTGACACAGAGGAGGAAATGGACACGTCAGAGCCAGAGTCAGAGAATCAGGAGGAGCAATGATGAGTAGAAGACTCAGAAGACTCATGAGTAGAAGACTCAAAGGGACAAAATAAGGACAAATTACAGGCTAAATATGCTCTTTTTATTTAATTTTAGATGGGTCTTTTTTGTGGGGGCTCAATAAAGTTCAAAATTATAACCTAAATAAAATTTTGAAACCCTGTTTTTATTTGTATGGAACAGTATGTCTATTTTGATGACAAAGATAATATAAGGGTCAGAGACAAAAACCATCAGTGTGCAAAAAACTCAAAATTCCCATAAATTCCCAAAATTCCCATAAATTCCCAAAAATTCCCATGGAAAGTTTCCTCTTTTAAAAATTCCTGGAATTTTGCAACCCTACTCACACCTTCCTTCATTCTCTAAATGACTTCTCAGTTATAAAGTTCCAAAACCTTTAAATGACTGTTGCTAGAAATATTCTTACGATTTTCATTTGATTTTTCTATTTGAAAACATGAAGTTGCACTGAAAGTGAAAAAGATGTTTGTGGATTTGGGGTCCTTTTGGGACTTCTGCTTTTAACGATGAATGGAGTGTTCCGAAGGGTTGTACATATAAATTATGTGGAGAATATTAGTAATTACAGAAGTCATCTAATGATAATTTTATCACACATTACTGAAAATCTTTCTGATGAGTTTGCCTCGCAGCTCTTTCCCAACAGATGCCTGTGACCCTGTTGTGTCTTCCTCATGTCCAGTTTCCTCTATCTCAGGAGTTTCAGCTTCTGATTCAGTCTTGTTCACAGGAATCTCTATTTTTAGGCCTTTCTGAAGAACAAAGTTGTGGAGGACACAGAAAGCCACCACAATTCATGAGGTAACATTGGGAACAGCATGGAGGGAGCCCCAGGACCTATCAAGGCACCCAAATTTTCCCTTCAGCATTCCAATGACCTGTTCAATTTTGATTCAGGTACAGATGTGAACTTCATTGTAGCATTCCTTTGCTTCATTGGTGGTCCTGCTCGATGCTTTTAGCAGCCCCAGTAGTTAATGGATATGTCTCTAAAAAGCTAGTCAGCACCATCTCCTTCACTCTGACAGAATGGAGCAAAAGGTTAAGGACTGCTCTTTCACTTGCCCAGAAACTCAAGTTACACATTGACAAGCTATACATCAAGTGACAAGTTATACTTCAAATGATGCAAACCACTCACACAGATATTCTTCAACCTTTCAACATCTCCAGTGATTGGTCAGTACATGGACACTGTTTCCATCTTTCATGGCTAAGTACTGTACCGTCATTCAGTCATGTGTTGAGGTATGCTCACAGTGAGCACTCATGAAACATTACTTCATTCCTTATCACTCAGGACCAACATTTGTTCAGATGACAAGCTGTTATCAGGCTGGTAAGAGCTGCCAGGAATGTGCATATTCATTCATCCAACTGTATAACTGAAGCAACCGTCTGCTGGACAAGGAGCTGCTGTGGATCCATCTATGTGACGTTTTAAAAGTCAGTCGAAGCATTTGGGTAGAGGCAAATGTCAACAATTTCTTTCTTCATAATTTAACCTTTTGGCTTAACAATAACTTTATTGGCCTTGCAAATTGGCTTCTGCCGCATGACACTGGCTGTGAGAGGCCTGCCAATGTGGGGGTAATTCTATTGGCTTTTTGCTTCCAGTGGGAGCCTAATCTGCCAGAAGCATGTATCAAAACTTCAGTCATAAACTGTGTGCAATTCTCCAATAACTAAACGGTGAGAACATCGAACACAGTGCACACCCACATTTCCATATCTGCTTCTGGTAGGATATTATGAAGTTGGAAAATATCCTTTTGCAGGAGGAACTCCAAGCTTGGAAATGTAGTGAAGGACGAGTGAATCACAAGCTTTTGGTCCTCTGCCCTAATGCCTCCTTATGTGGCTTGGTGTCAAGTGTTGTTTGATAACGCTCCTGTGAAGCATCTTAGGACTTTTTACTATGTTAAAGGTGCTATATAAATATAAGCTGTTGTTGTTGTTATTGTTGTTGTAGTACATTAGCCAGTCAGTGTACCCAATGGCTCCAGAGAATATGATAATTAAAGAGGTAGTCTTTATAAAAAGTGTTATGCAGACTTTTTTGTAATTTGGGATGGAGTTGAGCTGTTAATCATTTTTGGCATGATGACACCATCAGGAAGTGAAGGAATGGTGATATTCAGTATGATTTATGTTCATGTGTCTTGAGTTTCTAAACAAAGTATACAAAATTCGCTAACGCCTCTTTTTATGAAGATGGTACTTTAAAGCATGTTGTTGGAATGCTTCATGCAAGTCCTAAGATGCAATGCCAGACTTGTATACTCCACATTTGGCATCTCCTACTCCCCATCGTGTGATAATAGGGAAGGGTCATATTTTTCTACAATTATTTGTCTGTGATTATATTTGAGATAATGTAGCAATAGTTTGGTTTCTTCCATCTTCTGATCTATTTAGTTAGCAGGGAGACTGAGAGAATACTAGCTGCTTTCAACTGACTGTGGCAAGAGTAAAACTTGTCTGAACATGGAAGATCATAATCCCCTAACAATGTTCAAGCACAGTCTGGAAACCAGATGGCATAAAGCTATTGTGAAATGTTGAGTTAATTATGGTGAATCTGTATTGCTAATGGTGTGGTTGTTCATTTTCATAACCTACAAACAGTGCTCTCGTACATTACTTGGTTAGGAAACAGCAACGGGCAATGGGGTAATTAGTGAGCAATTTATAAGAATGCTGTATGGTAGTGTTTCTGCTTAGGTTTCAGTGCAGGCTGTTGCAAAAACTATAGGGTGATTTTAATCCTATTTACTTAATAAAAGCAAAGCTGGTGGGATTTAAATCAGGCCCAGGCATCAAAATCAGCTGGGTCTCATTCTGTCGTGGGTAGACAGGAAATTAACTCACCAGCAGTTAAAATTCAGCCCTTAACGTCTGTTTGAAAACTCTCTAATGGTACCAATACTTATTTAAAGAGGACTAAAGAAAGAAAGAACTTGCATTTATATAGTGCCTCGCACAACCTCAGGATGTCCCAAAGCACTTTACAGTCAATGAAGTACTTTTTGAAGTGTAGTCACTGTTGTATTGTAGAGAATGCGGCAGCCAATTTGTGCACAGCAAGGTCCCAGAAATAGCAATAAAACAGATAATCTGTTTTAGTGATGTTGGTTGAGGAATAAGTATTGGCCAGGACACCGGGTAAAATGCCCCTGCTTCAAAATAATAACAAGGGATCTTTTACATCCACCTGAGAGGACAGACGGGGCCTTGGTTCAACATCTCAGCAGAAAGACAGCACTTCCAACAGTGTAGCGCTACCTCACTGAAGGGTCAGTCTAGGTTTTGTGCTGAAGTTTCATTGTGTGGGACCTGAACCCATGACCTTATAACTCACAGGTGAGCGTGCTGCCACTGAGTCACGACTGACAAGGGCAGAAAGAGTTACAAGTCTATATTTCATTTAGGTTATTACAGGGATCTAATATAGATAGCAGTGCCTGTTTTTCTGTACTCATAAAGGGTCATTTTCTGACTTTGCACTGCTAGCAGGCTGGAAATGTACAACAGAAATTCAGGTGCATGATTTTCTGGCTATTTACATAAATCATATCTGGAAAATGGGAAATAACCATGCTGATTAACTGAGCAAGCCCGAAAACATTGCGAACCAGTGCACTTGCTCTTTGCTATTCCACTGCCGAATACGCCTGCCCTGCATGGGAAAGGTCTACTCATGTCAAGAAGATGGATGCCGTTCTGAATGCAAGCTGCCGATTTATCACAGGTTGCTTAAAACCAACAAACACCAACAGCCTATATATCCTGGCGGGTATCGCTCCCCCTGATATAAGAAGAATGGTAGCCAGCAAGAAAGAGCGACTCCGTCAAACATCAGATGAGAGGCACCCTCTGCATTGTCATACACCTACACCCAGCCGCCTAAAGTCAAGGAAGAGCTTCATGAACAGTGTTGTTCCATTACAATCAACCTCATCTGAAGCCCGCATCGCCTTGTGGAAAGACCGGCTCGCCAGTCTTGAACAACCCCCAGCGATGGAAATTTTACCTGATGAAAGCCTTCCCCCAGGAGCTAATTGCAACTGGGCAATCTGGAAGTGCCTTAACAGACTTAGGACCGGTGTAGGTTGCTCAAAGGTGTCACTAAACAAATGGGGATATTCAACCAGCCCGACAACTTGTGAATGTGGAACTGAGGCACAGACAATGCAACATCTCCTGCAATGCCCATCATTAGAGGAACCCTGCACTGTTGCAGATCTTGCCAAATCCAACAACAAGGCGCAAAAATGTGTCCAGTTCTGGCTGGGCTACGTATAGACTGTCCGTGGACACGATAAGAAGAAGAAGAACTGAGCAAAATAAAAGTGAGGCAGGAAAAAAGGTTAATCAAGCATCTAGCTTTTCTCCTTACAAATGCGAGCAGACCCGATGTATATTTCCAGTAATTTATGCTTTATTTCAAATTTCCACATTTACAGTTTCCACTTTTTATCCTCAATAAATTGAAAGAATCACGATGTAGGGGACTCTATCTGACATGCAAACATGGCTAACTTGGCGCCCTCCAATGGGTGAGTTTTACTGATTCTCAGCAAGGCTATCACAAAGAGTACTTTACACTAACAAAGCATGGCAGGAAAGAGCAATAAAAAAAAAATAGACAGATCTTGCCCAAAGCACATCAGCAAATATTTCTAGCCTGAAAGAAAAGAGCCTCAAATTATTTATAGTAACGGATACATATGGAGCCTAAATTCCTTCCCAGCCCAAATTGAGCACGATGCTAGCAGGGCTCAGCAGCAACAACAGCCCCAGGACGAATCTAGTCTCCCCACATAACTGAAGTCCCTCAGGCCTTGACATCCTCCCTAAAGTGTGGTGCCCAGAATTGAACACAGTACTCCAGCTCAGGCCTAACCAGTGTTTCATTTTACTGCAACAACTTGAATTTATATAGCGCCTTTAATGTAGTAAAACATTGTATTGTAAGACAAAAAAATTTGACATCGAGCCACATAAGGATAAATTAGGACAGGTGACCAAAAGCTTGGTCAAAGAGATAGGTTTTAAGGAGCGTCTTAAAGGAGGAAAGAGAGGTAGCGAGGAGGAGAGGTTTAGGATGGGAATTCCAGAGCTTAGGGCCTAGGCAACAGAAGACACGGCCACCAAAGGTTGAGCAATTATAAGGATGTTCTTGCCATGGAGGGAGTGCAGCGAAGATTCACCAGACTGACACCTGGGATGGCAGGAATGATGTATGAAGAGAGATTGGGTCGATTAGGCTTATATTCGCTAGAGTTTAGAAGAATGAGAGGGGATCTCATTGAAACTTATAAAATTCTAACAGGACTAGACAAACTAGATGCAGGAAGGATGTTCCCGATGGCGGGGGAGTCCAGAACCAGGGGTCACAGTCTAAGGATAAGGGGTAAGCCATTTAGGACTGAGATGAGGAGGAATTTCTTCCCCCAGAGAGTGGTGAACCTGTGGAATTCTCTACCACAAAAGGCAGTTGAGGCCAATTCATTAAATATATTCAAGAAGGAGTTAGATATATTTCTTAAGGCTAAGGGGATCAAGGGATATGGGGAGAAAGCAGGGGCAGGGTACTGAATTTGGATGATCAGCCATGATCTCATTGAATGGCGGAGCAGGCTCGAGGGGCCGAATGGCCTACTCCTGCTCCTATCTTCTAATCAGGGATGCTCAAGAGGGCTGAATTAGAGAAGTGCAGATATTTGGGGGGGGGGGTGTTGTGGGGCTGAAGGAGATTACACAGATAGGAAGGGGTGAGGCCATGGAGGGATTTGAAAACAAGGATGAGAATTTTGAAATCGAGACGCTGTGGCGACACGCCACCATTGGACATAATCCGCTCACGGCGGCATGGACAGTTTATGCAGGCGCACTGCCGGCAGCAACCGCCCCCAGCCGGGGGCCCTTTCCTCCGGCAACTTGTTTCCCACAGGGACAGGCTGCCGGGAGCACTTCCTGTCTGGGGAGTATTTAAGTGGTTGTGCGGGCTTTTCAAGCTCTCTCTTTGCCATGATGTAGATTAAAGCAGTTGTGTTTCACCAACTCTGGTCTTGACTCCCACGTTTGCCGCGGTATCTCAACACTGGTGACCCCGACGCTCAGGACGAATCCTAAGCTAGTATGGCGGATACAAACGCAGTCACGGTTAAACTACCGGACTTTTGGGAGAACCTGGCCGAGGCCTGGTTCGTTCAAGCCGAGTCCAGATTCCGGCTGAGAAGCATTACAGTCGACGCCACGAAGTACGACTACCTCGTCGCCTCTCTCACCTACGCCACAGTTCCCAAGGTTTGGGCAGCGCTGCAGGATCCACCAGTGGAAGGCAAGTACGAACATCTGAAGGCCGCGCTTCTTAAAAAATTTCAGGCGCCCTCTTACCAGCGCAACTGCCAACTCCTCGACCTCCCAGGCCTTGGTGATGCTTCACCATCAGACCTGCTTTCCCACATGCTGTCCCTCTCGGACGACAAAAACCCCGGCGCCCTCTTTCGCACGCTTTTCATTCGGCAGCTCCCCGCCGGCATCCGCCCACTCATTGTGGAGTCTGGCTCCACGGACCTGAATGAGATAGCCGAAAAGGCCGACCGGCTGCTCTCCACGCAGACTGCCCGCGACGTCGCGCCCGACCTCACGGCAACGACCACGCGGTCTCCCCGGCCCACTAGGCCCGACTGTCCTTCCACTCCGGGTCACTGCTACTACCACACCCGTTTTGGCACTAGGGCCCAATGCTGCACGCCACCGTGCACTTTCAAACCCCCCCCCCACCGCACCGGCCCCCATGATGGCCGCGGGGCAAAAGGAGCCCCTACTGTATGTCACTGACGACAGCACCAACCGCCGATTTCTGTGCGACACAGGAGCCCAGCACAGCATCACCCCCGCCTCCGCCCTCGAAATCCAACACGGCGCACAGGGTATCACGCTAGCCGCAGCCAATGGCTCTGACATCCGCACATATGGCACCCGCATGGTCACGCTCGACCTCGCAGGCCGCCGCTACTGCTGGGAGTTCCTCACAGCCAAGGTCCTCTGCCCACTCCTCGGCGCCGACTTCCTACGCGCCCACGGCCTCCTTGTCGACATTCCGAAGCACCGCCTCGTCGACATCAACACTATGGCCCCCATCCCTGGCGCATTCACCCCGGCCCGTTCAGCCGGCCTGACGACCTACTGCCTCGCCAGAGCCACGGACGACTACTCGGCACTTCTAGCCGAGTTTCCCGCCCTCACCAACCCGACCTTTTCGGCCAAAGCCGCCAAACACGGTGTGGAGCACTATATCCCCACCACCACCCGCAGACTCAACCCGGCCAAGCTGGAAATCGCGCGGGCCAAGTTCACCACCATGAAGCAACTCGGCATCATCCGCCGCTCCAGCAGCCCTTGGGCCTCACCCCTCCACATCGCCCCCAAGCCCGGCGGAAGCTGGCGCCCCTGCGGGGACTACCGCCGCCTCAACGACGCCACCACCCCCGACCGATACCCGGTGCCGCACATCCAGGACTTCTCGGCCCGACTGGCCAGACGAACCGTCTTTTCCAAGGTCGATCTGGTGCGCGGTTACCACCAAGTCCCCGTACACCCCGCGGACATCCCCAAAACAGCCGTCATCACCCCATTCGGCCTGTTCGAGTTCCTGAGAATGCCCTTCGGCCTCAAGAATGCAGCCCAGGCTTTCCAGCGCCTTATGGACTCAGTCCTCCGGGACCTGAACTTCCTATTCGTCTATCTAGACGACATTCTCATGGCCAGCTCCTCCCAACAGGAACACCTCGAACACCTTCGCATCCTGTTCGGGCGCCTAGCCCAACACGGGCTCATCCTCAGCCCGGCGAAGTGCCAATTCGGCCTAGCCGAGATCGATTTTCTCGGCCACCACATCACCCCTGCTGGGGCCGTCCCCCTGCCCAACAAGGTGCAGGCCGTCCAGCAATTCCCCCGCCCCAAAACCATCAAGGGCCTCCAGGAGTTCCTCGGGATGGTGAACTTCTACAACAGGTTCATCCCCAGAGCAGCAGCCCTCATGAAGCCCCTATACGACTCCCTCCGAGGTAAATCCGGCAAGATGGCCGTAGCCTGGACCACTGACACGTCAGCCGCCTTCGACGCCACCAAAAACGCGCTCGCCGACGCCACCCTGCTCGCGCACCCGAGGGCCGATGCCCGGGCCGCGCTCACCACCAAAGCCTCCGACCACGCGGTCGGAGCCGTGTTCGAGCAGTGGGTCAATGGCGCGTGGCAGCCACTTGCCTTCTACAGCCGCCAACTGCGCCCCCCGGAGGTCAAATACTCTGCTTTCGACCGCGAGCTCCTCGCGCTCCACCTGTCGGTCCGCCATTTCAGGTTCCTCCTGGAGGGCCGTCCCTTTACCGCGCACGTGGACCACAAGCCACTCACATACGCGATGGCCAAGCACACCGAACCCTGGTCCGCTAGGCAGCAACGCCAGCTCGCGGCCGTGTCCGAGTTTACCACGGACATCCAGCACGTCTCCGGTAGAGACAACGTTGTCGCCGACTGCCTTTCCCGTCCCGCCATCTGCGCGAATCACCTCGCGGTCGACTACGCGCAACTAGCAGCGGCCCAGCTAACGGACCCAGACCTCCTCTCGGCGGCTACCAGCCTGCCAGGGTCGCACACGGGCCCGAAGTCACGGCAGTCACTTGCGACGTCTCACTCGGCCAACCCAGGCCGGTCGTCCCTGCAACCTGGCGCCGCCGCATCTTCGACGCGCTCCACGGGCTCTCCCATCCGGGTTCCCGCGCATCCGTCAAACTCCTCTCCCAGCGCTTCGTCTGGCGCGGCCTCAGCAAAGATGTTCGGACTTGGGCCACCTCCTGCCTCGCCTGCCAACGGGCTAAGGTACAGCTGCACACAAAAGCACCCCTGGGAGACTTCGAGGTACCCAGCCGCCGCTTCGACCACGTACACATCGACATCGCCGGTCCTCTGCCGCCATCGCAAAGCCAAACTTACCTCCTCACGATGGTCGACCGCTACACACGCTGGCCTGAGGCAGTGCCGCTGACCTCCACCACCACAGCCGACATCACCAGGGCGTTCGTTAACACCTGGGTCGCGAGGTTCGGCGTACCGGCCGACATAACCTCTGACAGAGGCGCCCAGTTCACCTCCGAACTCTGGACGGCCACAGCACGCAACCTCGGGGTGACGCTCCACCAAACCACGGCGTACCACCCGCAGGCCAACGGGCTTTGTGAATGCTTCCACAGGTCACTCAAGGCCTCACTCCGCGCCGGCCTGCAGGACAGTACCTGGACTGACCGCCTACCGTGGGTGCTACTAGGCCTACGCACCGCGGTCAAGGAAGACCTCCAGTCCTCAGCAGCGGAGTTAGTCTACGGACAACCGCTGCGCGTACCAGGCGAATTCCTCCCGGAGGCTACCACGCCTTGGTCGGCCGAACAGCAGCGGCTCAACTCTTTCTCTTCCGCTCAACAGTTCGCCCCACTTACGGTCAACCGACACGGCGAACTCGCACCTCACGTCCCGCCAAACTTACAGCAGGCACGCTTCGTCTTCGTGCGACACGACGCGCACCGCGGACCCCTGCGACCCCCGTACGACGGACCGTACGAGGTACTACAAACCGGGGACAAGGTCTTCAAGCTGCGACTCGGCGACAGGGTCGAAACAGTCTCCATCGACCGGCTCAAACCAGCACACACAGAACCAGGGGAACAGGTCCCCGTGGCCCGACCTCCAACTAGAGGCCGTCCCGCCAGCAAGCCAGCACAGCCGGCGGCGAACCGCCCGGCCCCACCAACTAGACCGGCGACCACTCCGAGCCGCTCCGGCAGAACCATTAGATCACCGTCACGACTCGTCCACTCCTCCTAAGCGGATTCTGGGGGGAGCTCTGTGGCGACATGCCACCATTGGACATAATCCGCTCACGGCGGCACGGACAGTTTACGCAGGCGCACTGCCGGCAGCAGCCGCCCCCAGCCAGGGGCCCTTTCCTCCGGCAACTTGTTTCCCACAGGGACAGGCTGCCGGGAGCACTTCCTGTCTGGGGAGTATTTAAATGGTTGCGCGGGTTTTTCAAGTTTTTTCTTTGCCATGATGTAGATTAAAGCAGTTGTGTTTCACCAACTCTGGTCTCGACTCCCACGTTTGCCGCGGTATCTCAACAACGCTGCTTAACCGGGAGCCAATGTAGGTCAGCCAGCACGGGGTGATGGGTGAACGGGACTTGGTGCGATTTTAGCAGAACTTCCTTGCTTTTTGCACTCTATTAATAAAGCCACGTGCTTCCCCCTCCCCCCGTTAAAAAAAAGAAAACACCCTTCTGAACTTGTCCTGTGCCACATTTGCAGTGCAATATTGGCGAGTCATCCAGGCTAGGTGGCAGCACTGAGAGACAAAAATAAGTTCTTCGCCCCGCCCCCCTTTTTTTTTACAGTGACGGGCGTTGATTGGCCGCCGGCGTTGAGGCTCAGGCGTTGCTGCGATTGGTCGGACCGGTGGCGAAGGTGACGAATGAACAATGCTGTTGCTACCCACGTGACGCGAGGTCGAGAGGGAGGAAAAACAAACAGAAGCGACTGGAAGGGGTTGAGGCGACGAGAAGGCTTTGGACAAGAGAGCGAGCGCCGTGTTATTGAAATCAAAACAAGCCCCTTACACCGAGCAACTGGGTCACCCACGTCCTTTAATAATCTTTTTAAGAATATATATATATAAAGTGCTGAATTACTGACTTTATTCTCTCCTCTCAGAACCTGGCTTTAGAGGAAACAACGGATTTGTTTTCCTTTAACTTCGAGCCGCTGGGAGGGGAGGGAGGGTAGGGCAGCAGGGAGAGAAGGGGGCAGGAAATTATTCCACAGCAGCACACCCCAGCCAAGGTCCCAAAACAATATAACATCACCCCTTCGAATCCGATCCGAAAACCAATCCCGTTTCCTTCACAAACATGGCAACAGAGGCAGAGACGAAATTCAACAACTCTCCAGCAGGTACTGTGTGTGTTGTGTGTGTGAGTGAGTGAGTGAGTGAGAATTTGGCCATGGGTGGGGATTTTAATGGTTTGCATGCAGGAATTTATATATATTATATAATATTTCTAATGTGGAATAATACTCAGGATGTGCAAGGCAGAAACGCTTGGTTTGAGATTTAAAAGTTTTTTTCTTATGTTTTGTCTTTTTTTTTCTAATTGCATCTTTCGTTAAGGTGAAAATAATGGTGTTTTTTTTAAAAAGCGATGCATTGATTTTTTTTTTTAAGGTCTTGTTGCTAGCTTTCTTCAAAAGTAAATACTTGACAGTTAGGAAGTTCTAAGGGAGTCACTTTGCAGGACCACGTGCTGTGGTGGAGCCATTGGGATCCTTCGGATTTTCTCCCTTCCCCAATAGGTGTGTGTTGGTCACACTAAGAACTTGCAAATTTTTTTGGTCACCGTATTGTTTTTCTTTTAGACTTCCTGAGGATATTGATTGCGTATATTCATCTTTTTTTAACCCCTTAATCGCCTGTGCTGTTGCACGTGCTATACTTCTGTTTTAACTAACATAATTTTAACCTATAACAATAAGCTGGTAACTGTCTTCTCTCTTTTTCCCCCCCCCCCCCCCAAAAAAAAAGCCAGCTTTCATTTATTTAAAAAAAAAGTGCTTTTAAAATTTTTTTAATGATCTTTATTGCACTACCCAGGTAATTTTGCTGCTTTACATATCACTTCAGGAAGTTATGTTTATGTGGCATCTGGGAGTGAAAGTAACCATGTATTTGCATACACCAACACTTTATTACATCCCTGCATCTTGAAGAACTTTACACAATTTATTTTGAAGTGCAGTGACTGTTGAGGGGATCAGTGCAAGAGCTGTTTTACAGATAGTGAGTGACTTACTGATTTTTTTTTTGAAGTATTGATTGAGGGGACGTTTGTTCTTCAGAACAATGGGCTCTCTATTCAAATAATTTACCAAAGCTAAATCGTGCTTGACTAATCTGGAATTTTTTGAGCATGTAACTGGTAAAATAGATAAGAGAGAACCAGTGGATGTGGTGTATTTGGACTTTCAGAAGGCTTTCGATAAGGTCCCGCATAAGAGATTAGCGTGTAAAGTTAAGGCACATGGGATTGCGGGCAAGGTATTGACTTGGATAGAGAACTGGTTGGCAGACAGAAAGCAGAGTTGAATAAACGGATCTTTTTCCGAGTGGCAGGCAGTGACTAGTGGGGTACCGCAGGGATCGGTCCTAGGACCCCAGCTAGTCACAATATATATTAATGATCTAGACAAGAGAACTAGATGTAACCTCTCCAAGTTTGCAGACGAGACAAAGCTGGGTGGGCGTGTGTGCTGTGAGGAGGATGCCAAGAAACTCCAGTATGATTTGGACAGGTTGGGTGATTGGGCAGAAGCATAGCAGATGCAATATAATGTGGATAAATGTGAGGTTATCCACTTTGGTGGCAAAAACAGGAAGGCAGATTATTATCTGAATGGCAATAGATTGGGAGAAGGGGAAGTGCAACGAGACCTGGGTGTCCTTGTGCACCAGTCGCTGAAGGTAAGCATGCAGGTGCAGCAGGCGGTTAAGAAGGCAAATGGTATTTTGGCCTTCGTAGCGAGAGGGTTCGAGTACAGGAACAAGGATGTCTTGCTGCAGTTGTACAGGGCCTTGGTGAGACCACACCTTGAGTATTGTGTGCAGTTTTGGTTGCCTTATCTGAGGAAGGATGTTCTTGCCATGGAGGGAGTGCAGCGAAGATTCACCAGGCTGATACCTGGGATGGCAGGAATGACGTATGAAGAGAGATTGGGTTGATTGGGCTTATACTCGCTGGAGTTCAGAAGAATGAGAGGGATCTCATTGAAACTCATAAAATTCTAACAGGACTGGACAGACTAGATGCAGGAAGGATATTCCCGATGGCGGGGGAGTCCAGAACCAGGGGTCACAGTCTAAGGATAAGGGGTAAGCCATTTAGGACAGATGAGGAATTTCTTCACCCAGAGAGTGGTGAACCTGTGGAATTCTCTACCACAGAAGGCAGTAGAGGCCAATTCACTAAATATATTCAAGAAGGAGTTAGATATATTTCTTAAGGCTAAAGGGATCAAGGGATATGGGGAGAAGGCAGGGACAGGGTACTGAGTTTGGATGATCAGCCATGATCTCATTGAATGGCGGAGCAGGCTCGAGGGGCCGAATGACCTACCCCTGCTCCTATCTTCTATGTTTCAAATAATGCCATGGGGTCTTTAACGTCCCCCTCAACCACTGGACTAGGTAAACTGGGCCACAGTTTAACATCTCATGTGAATTACCCCCAACCATGCAGCATGACCTCAGCAATGCATGGTAATGTTAGCCCAGGTCCTGGAGTTGGGCTTGAATCCACAACTATCTGAACCAGGCTGCCACTTGCATCAGTGCTACAATTGAACTGTGATTCCGCTGTTGAGTAAACTGTATTTGGAAACATTTTTAAATGCCTGTTGCCGTAACATTTTTGATGTGATTGGATGCAGCAGACCATATCAGTGTTGTGCACCTGCAGTCCTTATTTCCCAGCAAGTGTGTGATAGCGACACTGTTGTTATGTTTGTCACTGCTGGACGAAAGGTGGGGCTAATTGGGGCTGAGGGATGGATCTCGTAGCCATTTTATAAAATGTGGGACAGCGAATCTTTTAAAGCTAATTTGATTCTTGTTCTATGACAGAGAGAGTAATGTTTGTGGTCACTCTCTTGACCCTTCCTTTGCATTGTCAGTCTGCTCGTCTGACATCCAGTCCAGGATGGGCCACATTTTCTCCAGTTAAACATTGGGAAGCCCAAAGCCATAATCTTCAGCCCCCGCATTCCCCACCCCCCCGCCCACAGACGCGACTATTCTAGTGATCTTCTGGCTGGTCTCTCCGCTTCCACCCTCCATAAACTTAAGCTCATCCAAAATTCTGCGCGTATCCTAGTTTGCACCAAGTCCCATTCACCCATCACCCCTGTGCTTGCTGACGTACATTATACCCTAGTCCACCAAGACCTCAAAGTTAAAATTCTCATCCCCTTGTTTAGATCCCTTTGTGGCCTCGCCTCTCCCCATCTCTATAACCTATTGCAGCCCTACAACCCTCTGTTCCTCTTCAGCATACTCCACTACCCTCGCCCCACCATTGGCGGCTGAGCTTTTAGCAGTCTAAGTCCAAAGTTCTGGAATTTCCTTTCTAAACTTTTCTGCTTCTTCGCCTCCGCCTTTTAAGATGCTCCTTTAAAACCCACCTCTTTGACCAAGCTTTTAGTCACTCCTAATATTTCCTCCTTTGCCTCTGTGTCCATTTTTGTCTGATTACGCTTCTGTGAAACACCTTTAGGACATTTTCTGCGTTAAAACTGCTATATAAATGCAAGTTGTCTCATTTGTGGGCAATTTGAAATTTCTCCAAGTCTCCGCTGAATATTGTCATTTATTTCTTTTTACAAAAGACGTGGTCTCTACCTGTGCGGTACAGGTTGATCCATGGCAGTATTGAATAGAATCATGGAGAATCATAGAATGGTTAGAGCACAGAAGGCGGCCATTCAGCCCGTCGAGCCCGTGCCGGCTCTCTGCAGGAGCACTTCAACGAGTCCCACTCCCCCGCCCTTTCCCCGTAGCCCTGCAATTTTTTTTCCTTCAGATACTTATCCAATTCCCTTATGAAAGCCACGATCGAGTCTGCCTCCACCACCCTTTCAGGCAGTGCATTCAGGATCCTAACCACACTTTTAAAAAAAAAAAAAAAAAAAAAAATTCCTCATGTCGTCTTTGGTTCTTTTGCCAATCACCTTAAATCTGTGTCCTCTGGTTCTTGACCCTTCCACCACTGGGAACAGTTTCTCTCTACTCTGTCTAGACCCCTCCATGATTTTGAATCATGAGAGGGCCTCTCTTACCTGATTTTGCTTCAGTATGTTGCTTGCACCAGTTGCTACCTGAAATTAATTGGAGATTAACATCACCAGGTTAATGAATATCACAACTTTGATCAGCTTTCTCACTAACCTCCAGTAGAACTCAGTCAGAGCCTGAGGTTTTTCAACTCCCTCACGTTGTTGGGCTTGGTGACTTCTATGCGAGGAGATCCCAACAATACACACTGTTTAAACATCAGCAAAGATCAAAATAAATGTTGGAAATCATTTTACGAGGGAGGTAAAGATGTCATTCACTTTTCAATGCCCAGTTGTATTTTTGTCTCGTGGTTTTCTTGTCTCCTTGTGAACCCGGAAATCCAACAGAGGACATGTGGATTTCAGTGGACATCTCCAACAATCGGAGAAGAGGGTTATAGTGCAGAGTGTATGTTGTCTCCTGCTTGTTTAGTTTCTCTTCCCCCTCTCTCTAATCTTTCTAACTTCCTGTCAATGAAGCACTTTGTCTTTTCTACCAATCTGCAGCACAGTGCATGATTCACTCTGTCTAAGTAGTGAAGATTCGTGTTGCAACACGTTTTTAGAAATAGCGTATGGCTTTCTTGTATTCTCAGCCAGGGAAGATAATTGCTTTGTCAGCTCTTCAAAGGATTGTTACCGAACAGGTCCCTATAGTGACTGTAACCTAGGGATTTCACTTCACTTTATAAGCCTGTGAAATGTCTGCGCTTGAAAATCTATTAACTAACTCGGCAAAATGTTCTTATCTGTGGCTGGCATTCCAATTGGAGCCACCATTTATTTCCCTGTTTCAGCCTGCTGTTCCAAACTGACACGTGCTTCCACTCTACACTACCACTCGTGAGATCAGCTTCAAAGCTATTCTTATGGTTATAAAAGTTGCTGGAAAAATTCTCAATGGGGATGATTTCCTGTCTTCATTTGGTTTAGAATCTTCAATAGCCTTTTATTGAGACAAAATGTAGTAGTAGTGGTGGTGGTGTTGTAGTGTTAGTGTTCAGATCACAATAACATGCAGACTTAGCCAACTCTTGTTGGCCGGAGACCACATTTTATGTATCCTGATTGGCTGTTGCACACGAGCTGTTTTGCATACTTCAAACCACTACTCTGAACTGTCCAAATAAGAACTCTGCTTGACTCTCAACTGGCTAAGATTCCAATTCCACCATAAAATTGGATACGAAAAAAGCTAATGATTTTATTTTTTAAGGCTTGGGTTTTAATTTTTTAAAAATAGTTTGAGGATTAGCATTTATTTAGCTTAGAGTTTATAAAGGAGCATGCTTTTTCTGGATTGGGCCTCCACATCACTGAAGCAGTTAAAAAGCAATTTAGATTATGCACTGGGCAGTCTTGACATGTCTGTCCGTCTTTTCCAAAATGCTGTTTCTTTTTCCCCCTTTTCTGCCCTATCTCTGAAAGTGCTGGGTCTGAGGTACAGTTCCACAAGCACCATTCTTCACATGTATCTAGGCGGAGAGCATCAACAAACTATTCAGTAATGTGTAAAATACTCCTGTGCAGCACCTTGGGACGTTTTACTACGTTAAAGATGCTATTTAAATACTTGTGGTTGTGGTGGCCATGACAGCCAAGCCTAATCCTGGCCTGTCAAAGACCTTCCAGCAAGTCCTACTGGATAGTGAATAACAGAACACTGCCTTTTTTTCATCACCTCCTCCCTATCCATCGCACAATGGCACTGAGGTCAATTATCTCCACCCCCATGAGTCTGTTCCTTCTGAAAGGCAAGCTGAGATCATGAACTCACTATGGAGTTTTGTGGATGTGAATTTGTTGTACAAAACACTTTGACATCCTTAAACAAAATGTAATCTTCTGGGCCTGACTTTCACGGTCTAAACGGCTCATTGGATGCAGTTACCAACTGAGCAATCAAGCGATGGTCACTTCTGGCATTTTTCAAATAAAAAGTTGACTGTAGAACCTTAGTCACTGCACACTGGGGAGCTTTACAATTCTATGGTTCTGTTCCAGTGCCTTCATGATTGGCAACACTCCTGATTTCAGGAGCAAGTTCTCCATAAATATGTTTGTGAAAATTCAGGTCTCCAACCAGCAGTTTTAATGGATATAAAATGTAAAAAGTGGAGCTATGATGGACTAATATGTGTGCAAGTATCTTCCTTAACAGTGATTCAGTGGAATACATTTTATACTTTTAAATTCTAAATTGAATTTACTAGTACGCAGTTACAAGTCATTTTCTGACCATGTGAACCTTTCTTTCATATGGCACTAGCTATCTTAATATTTTTAAGCTAACTTTCTTGTCTTTGTGTTTTTCCTCTTGGTCTTTTTTACCCTTCTTCTCCCCCCCCCCCCCCCCCCCCCCCCAACACACATACACACTAGAGCCATTCTGTGATTGACTGCGGTACTCTTCCTCCTGAAAGTCAAGCTGAGACTGAACTCTATGTTCGTGAATTTGCAATTTTTGTTCAGCAATCAGCATGCTTTTAAATTGATAGAACAAAAGTAATTATTCTGGTCTAGCATTTTAATTAATATGATAAATAATTGTTGGGCTGTGTTTCTTTTAGTACCGTGTTTTATACTAGTTATTGAAGGTCTGACCTGAGTTTGCCCATTTCAAACCTACCAAAGCTTTATTGCCATAGTTAGACTATGCATTTGGTGTCTGTGACACATTAGCATTGCCAAACATGCAGTGTAGTGCCACTGATTTCCTTAGTACCAGGGAGACAGCCTGAAAAATGTTAAACCTAAAAGTTTGACAGAATACGGGCCCATATAATAGCTCGCTGTCGTTCGAAATATCACCAGCAGTTATGGAGCAGAGCTTCAAGCATGCTTTGAGTGAATGATGCAAGCAGGTAGTCAAGATGAAACTCTCTGAATACATCACTGTTAAATACGTTCATGCTCCCGGTTTAATTGATGATGTATAACTGGAGCAGATAAACCTACGTATGGGGTAAGTTGTGTGTATAGGTGCTCGAGCTACTTGTCATATTTTCATCCTGCATTGTCTGTTGCATGTGTGTGGTTTTAATTGAGAAGCCAAAGTGAAAGGCAAAGGCTCATTAGTTTAGAATGCTGCCAAGGTTGAATAGGGTAAGAGCAGCTAAGTAGATGGGACAACATGATGACTCTTGGATTTTAAAAGCTTGAAGGTTGTTGAAGGAAAGAGTGACTGAGTTTCACTTGAGGGTTTTTGTTGGGGGGGGGGGGGGGTGGTGGGGGTGAATGAGCGAGTATAAGATTGTGCGATGAGTTTTGATTTCAACACAATGAACGTGGATAAAGATGGAATAAGGGTGGCCTATTTCAAGCTTAGAAAGAATGAGCGAAAAGATCACAAGCATTGACCATAGTACCAATATACAGGAAACTTTGTGATATCCGGCACCGACGGGACCGAGCTGTTGCCGATCTATCAAAACTGCTGGACAAACCAACGCTAATTCTGAAGGATACGGAGGTTTTCATCTCCATATCTGACAACAAACACTGCTTAGCAACAGCTTCTAAACAGTCGGCCCGTACCTTGGAAGCGTCTCTGTAGCTTAGCAACAGCTTCAGAGAGACTTTCCAGAGCCTGACTGTTGAAAACAAACCCACGAGAAGAAAGAAAACAAACCCACGAGAAGAAAAAAAACCTAACAAAACGGCTCCTGATTTCTGCCGGTGGATCGAGGTTTCCGGACATACAACCTCCAGATAAACCAAAGTTTCCTGTAATGAAGAAAGATGAGAAGAGTCCTGATGGAGAGAGGCTGCAAGTGAAAGAGGGGTTGCCTATCAGATGATGGGCTTTTTTAGTATCCTGTTTGCGTGTACAAATTTTTTTTAAATGTGCATATATATGTACTTAATAATTGTTTTCTCCTAAGGCAGCTCCATTGGCAGTGAGATATAGAGAAGGCTTCTGATTGATTTGTATACTTGGCTTCAGTATTAAGCTGTCAAATACTAATCATTCTAAGCAGTTTACTTTTAGTAGGAAAGGTATGTATCAACAACAACTTGCATTTATATAGTGCCTTTAACGTAGGAAAATGTCCCAAGGTGCGTCACAGAAGCGTAATCGGACAGGAGGGGTGACTAATCGCTTGGTCAAAGAGGTAAGTTATAAGGAGGAGAGGGAGAGATGGAGTATAGTGAAGAAGAGCAAAGTTTGTAATACACTTTCATGCTACTTCTTAAAATGGAAGGATGACAGTTGCAGAACCTCTCGGGGCAAAGTTATACTCTAGTACTTGACGATGGCCTAAGTACTATTTACATATAACGCAAATCCTAAGAGTTTGATATTTCATTTTTAGTAAAAATAATAAATCGCCCTTCTAAGCAGTCTATGCACCAGCTGTTTTTGATATTTTTTCCCTTGTAGGTGCTTTGTGATTTCTCTTTTAGACAGAAGACCAGGTGAATAGCTTGTACACTAGTTTGTAGACAGTATCTGTGTGTGTGTGTGTGATGTAGCTCACAGCGGATCTGCATGCTGAAGGCCAGTGTGTCACTTTTATTCTATGCTGAGATTCACTTGTCACAGGTGTTGCGGGTGAAGGTGTCAGCTGCTACTGGTGTTAATTGTTTTTCTGTTGTGCTAGTCTCCGCCTTAAAAAGTACACTTTATATTGTACTTTTACTAAATGTTGAACACCGTTGTTGACTTAATGGCTCAACTTGCTCTTTCAGAACTTGACAACAGTACTAGTAACATGTTGTCTGGAGATGATCAAACTGAAGCCATTATGCTGCCAAATGAAATCAATGGGAACTGGACATCACGAGAGACGTCCATTCACGAAGCTCGGCTCAAGGCCAAAGCCAAGAGACGCTTGAGGAAGAACTCGTCTCGGGATTCTGGACGAGGCGATTCTCTCAGTGATAATGGGGAGAGTAGTCGGAGTATTATTCCCACCAGTCCGAAGGGAAAAATGTTGGACAGGAAGTCACGGATGGGGAAAGGAAGAGGACTGCCCAAGAAAGGCAAGTACTTGAGGTTTTATTTTGGAACTGATTAACATTCAAGGATGTACTTTCTATACAGAACATTTTGAGGAGGAAGATGTGGGTTGAACACTGAGGTAAAGTCTTGCAATATATTTTCCAAGAACAACAATTTTCAGGAAAATAACAGGCTATTAAGCCCAATGGTGTCTTTTGATCCTGCCAGATCTTGCAGTCTGCACTCCCCTTTTGTTACTTGCTTCAGTGGCCTTGCTTGGTAACATTATCCAGAATTCTGGTACCCTAGTTCCGCATGACTTCCCTTCTTACTCTTTTAACTTGTATCCCTTGGTATTTAGGACTTTCATCCTGGTGAACAATTTGCGTGGATCCCTTTAATTGCTTCCTTTCATAATGTCATTTTGTCTTCAGCTTTTCCAACGAGAGCTTTACTTTCTTAACCTTTCCTCATACCTGAAGTTACTGGTGCCTAGAATCACCTTGATTACTTGCCTTTAAAGCATCTCGAGGGCAACAATATCCTTCCTGTGATTTAGATTACCAGAAAGCTACACATTAGCTGGGGTGTGATGCAGCACCTTGTACATCAACCATCCAAACTCTCTCTCTAGGTTTGTACTTTCCCTCTGCTATTTACCCTTTTACTTTAGCCAAGTACAGTCGTGGGATGATGGTTGTGACAAAAGAAAGTGGTTTTTCTCTGAGATTTAGTTTTGTATTGGCTTCTTTAATTCTGCCATGCTATATAAGGAGTTAAAATTCAGCTTCATTCACAGAAATTATGCCCCAGTTTAATGGGATACAATGTTGCAGCAATTATTTGTTTGGCTACTGCTCAGTTTGCTTCAGGGAGGAGCCAGGCTACTTAATTCAAATAACACATGTTTCTGGTAGTTTTTTTTGAAGTGAACAGACAGTTTAAATGATTGCTTCAAAGGGTTTTATCAGCTTGCCTCGTTTCTGATCTTGGGCTTTCAAAGATTCCTTAATTGGCGATAGTATAAAAAGTACAATCAAGTCTAAATGTGAATAAACATGTAGTTTGGTATAGGTTGCAGTTTCTTTGTATTGTGAGAAGCTAGCTAAGCTTAACCACTTCTGCAAATATGTTGTTATACTATTTACTTATTTGTTTACTATTTTAATAAGTTTGGAAGGTATGCGATTCTCTTCCATATCATTTGGTACATCTCTTGTAACCTCTTTCCAACGGTGACCGTTCCAATTTATGGCTCCTGTTTTTAATCCAACTATGCAGTGCACTTCTTTAACTCCTATTCCATGGCTTCCTACTTCTTAATTGTGTTTGTGGGACCTGTCTATATAGGAAGAGGCGCAGCCATAGAGGTACTTGTAGCTGATCAAAGGGACTTTGGCTCCCTGTTCCCCAGTGCAAGTTGGCGAGGATGGGGATGATGAGGGAGAGTGGGTTAAGACGTGGACAGTGGAAGTAGAACTTGGGAGTTTGGTAAGGAGAGCACTGGAGTAATTGAGTCAGGAAGTGACAGTCATGGGTTAAGGATTTCAGCAGTGCAACCTATTACAGAAAGTTTTTTTAAAGATGAATTGAGTACCTTATGCCCTTTATGCAGCCCATTTTGGATGAACTCCTGGTTGATTAATCCTGTAATGAATGCCTGCTCTGATGCTGGCTACAGAATGACTGGCTAGAACTGATGTCATTGCTGGGCCTTGGCAGGAATTGTATCTACAGGAAATTGTGGCATTTCATGATTCTTTTCAGCAGGCCTTTAGGGAACTGCAGTTTGCTTTGTAAATAGCCCAGGTCAAAATCATCTCCTGCTGTCTCCTTTAATGCTGTGCAGAATTCAAGTGCACTGGAGGAGTTAGAAGATTGATATTGACAGAAATTATGCCCCAGCTTAACAGGATACAGGGTTTTTGAGAGTAAAAGCTTTTCATGCCTGAGGTTGGGGCTGTGCACTCGGCCTGATCGAGCTTCCATAACTGATATGAAATTTGGTTTACACTGGCCCATTTATATTGTAGAAACTCATCTTATTGCATTTGACAGATTTTCTCTGTTTATGTTGCACAGTGGATTTGGCAACCCCAGCGCAGTGTGTGCAGATGATCCAAGTTTGCAAATTTACTGTTCTGGCTGAGTGTAGACCTCCCCAGAATTGGAGATATTTTATTGCTGGCTGGTATCGGCAGCCTGCGAACTCGGCCTGCTTGTGGCCAGTATAAAGTGGCTTACTCAATGTCGAGTGGCACCAGGAAGAGCTTTGCTTTCAGAGGTGATGAACCTGGTGTTTCCTGCTTCTGAAAACATTTACACCACCTCATTTACATTATAGTGCTTCCTTCCGAGGCAGTTGCTTTAATCTAACTGGACTATTAGCTACACTGTAATTTGATACTAACGGATGTCGTGGGTAAAATATGTTATTATGGACATGTATTTTCCATTTTGGTCACCCGTACTAAAAGTATGGATGGTCTCATAAGTGAGCTGCCTATTGTCGGCAGTTACCAGCGAATCCAGAAATTATGTATCTGGTTGCCAAGATGCTCACAGCTAATATTTATTTTCAAACTGAATTTGTAAGTGGGGAGGGGTGTCCATGCTGGGGAATATCTTCACCTTTTGCATCCACTATCCACATCAAGTGCAGCATAAGTTACGTACAGGCTAAAAGCTATCTGCTCTTAGCGAACCTTGAACCGCAGTCTTGATTGTAACCCCAGAATGCCGTCTGCTGCATCAGTGAGACATTTCTAGTTACCTCATCAGTCATCCGTGTACTTTTTATGATTATGGGTTGATGTTTTGTGGACTTTAAACCAATTAGAAACTCTGTTGAGCTGGCTCTTGTGTATTTTGCTGAGATTGTGGATAGGAATAATCTCACTCTGAAAGTGCAATGAGCATTGATCTGGGGGGGGGAGGGGGAGGAGGAGGAGGAGGAGAAGGGAAGTAAGTGGAGACATTTAAGTTGCAGTATGTTAATGTGATGGGATGTAGGTTTGCGTCTGTGATTTCCTACATGGTGAGTTCATGATTGCAGTTGAGGGTGCGTGGAAGCAAGATGCTTCTTGGAAGGAGGGAAATAAATGTTTGAATGCAGCTCGCTGTCCCGTTGAACGGGGGAGTTAGTGATGTGTACGTTCCAGGATTTGTAGTTGACCAATTTGTGGACCTTGGCCTTAATTATTGGGAGTGGCTTTTAGAAATTGGATGGTTGGGCAGAGAATCGCTGCCCATAAACCACCTCTTTGTATACCTAGTTACTGCAGCTGTCACACTGTCTGAAAAATGCACAGTTCATGACCAGTGTATAAATACAGCCAAGAAGATCACGGAAATTTGAAAAGTGACTTGTGAAGGCCATACCAACCAGTGAGGTAAGATAACACCAATTCTGGTGAAATACTCTGCTCCAGAGGGTTACCCACAGATCCTTGTAAACATCGTTCAATTTTTTTAATCTGCTGTAAAACAATGTAAAGGATTCCTATAATGTCAAAAACATACAGGAGTGCATTTATTCATTCATGGTAGTAATTGTGTGTTGTTGCAGGAGTCATATTGGTACAACCAGTGTACTAACCCTGCACTAGTGAGATAGGGGTCAAATAGCCATGATCTCGCAGGGAAGTGGAGCTCAATTGGAAATTCTGTTCGTAAACATGTTTACAGTTGTACAGGATATAACTTGATGTGGTATGAAAATAAGACAGCGCCTACTATTTTTTGGAACACATGTACAACTATAGCGCGAGCTCTACTGAATAAAGTGCAGTTGGGATGGGAGGGAATGTTCACATTGGATGGCAGTTACTATAATTTGTTTGACATCAACTGTCACTTCAGTCAGCACTCTGTAGGCGCCATGGATCAGAATTATTTCTAATTAGGTTTTCTTTTACCATGCCCCAGATTACAGTTCTGAAACCCAAATATGGTATTTGTACCACTTTAAAAAAAAAAAAAAAAATTGTTAGCAAGAAGGCTTGTATAAACTTGTGATGGTTTTAAATTATTCAACATTCAAATTCCATTGGTAGGTGGAGCAGGAGGTAAAGGTGTCTGGGGGACACCCGGTGAAGTGTATGATCTGGAGGAGGTGGATATCCGAGATCCCAATTATGATGAAGATCAGGTGAGTGAATGTTAAGCACCAGACAGTGAATGGTTTTTTTAAGCCTTGGTTGGTAGCATAGCTTGGCAATAACCTATTTAATTTTATTTGTTCCTCTTATTTTTCAAACTTAATTTTTTAATGGCCAACAAAGGAATAATGTATTTTGTAGGATAATAAATTGAAATATTTTGCGTAGTTGGTCAGATTGAAACAGATCTCCAGAAGTACACCTTCCTTCCTTGCTTTGGGACACGGATAACGTCAATATTTTTTCCCCATAGCAGATGCTCTTGTTTGGGCTGTGCTTATGATGGTTGATGGGTGACTCTCCAAAAATTGGTAGAGTTTAGAACTCGACTTACTTCAATTAGCATCCTAAATGCGACCACTTTGCTTAAGCTGTCTTTCAACCCACATATCCATCGACACTCCACAACAACTCAATAGATAAATACACTGCAAGTGTTACTGAGCTACGCAGTACCCTGTTCTGTGGTGAAATAGTTGAAATACTTCCTCACAGCTGTCAGTGGTGGGGTCACCTCCGTGCCCCCGAGCTGATCCTGATTGGCGCTTGCAGAAGTTGGGTGAAAAAAAAGAAAGACTTGTGCTTCTGTCTTTCAGGATGCCCCAGAATGTTTTCACATAGTGAATTGCTTTATAGTGTAGTCACCAATTTCTGTGTAGCAATTGTTTTACACACAGCAATGCCCCACAAAAAGCCATGAGATCCATGGCCAGTTAATCTATTTTTGGAGGTATTGGTTAAGGGAAGGCTGTTGGCCAGGACACTGGGAGAACTTCCTAATAGTGCCACGAGATCTTTGATATCCACCTCAAAATGTCTCATCCTAAGGATGGGTTCAATTTGTGGGCTTTCTTTCCACATAACACTAGACACATGTATGAGAAATCCACATTTGGGTGAAAAATTTGACGGTTGTAGGCATCCATGGAACTATACCCAAGCAGATGTCACTGCCATCAGGAGAAGAAGAGAAAAAACCTAGCCACCCACAGAACCACCAAAGTTTAAAGCAAACTGTTATCTGTTCTGTGGCTAATGCCAATTTGTGCAATGTCTCCTCTTTAATGAGTAGGTCACCATGTCGCCCTCTAGCCTCAATGTGTTCCACAGACTAACAGAAATATTCTGAATTAGGAAACTTGTTTCAGTTTGTAATAGCACTGCATAACAAGATTTTAGTTTTTTTGTAAATCTCAACAGGAGAATTGCGTGTATGAAACAGTGGTTCTACCCTTAGATGAAGGGGTTTTTCAGAAAACCGTGACTCCAATTGTGCAAGAATACTTTGAACATGGAGACACTAATGAGGTTCTGGTATGTATCCACATATTTAATTTAAATATAAGTGAGTGGAGCCATTTGGAATTGTTAAGATTCTTTACGTTTAAATGTTGTAGCTTTTTCCTACAAGTTGATTTTAAAGTGGATTAATCTATGAATTTATAAAGATTTGATCCTTGAAAGGAAGTAGTGTTAAAGAATTATTGGGTGGGAGCATGAGCGATTTGACTTTCTGCTTATTTGATTTGGTTAGAGCAAGATGCTTTTTCATTATATCTGCTCATTTGAATCACTTTATCTGTGTCCATAATAAACACTGAAAAATGTGCGTTTTTTTATAATGTTTTGTGAAGCTTGTTTATAGTTGCTGTTCTTGTATAATTGGCTTTTAGTTCAGTATTCTTAACAGGTTACATTAATACATAAGTCACTTGCAGGAAGCACCCATTTAATTAAATGCTTCATTCATAAATGAGTTTCAAAATTTTACAAATAATCATTGCATCATCACTAACCAACTGGAGGCAATAATTGCAGGCGCAAGACATGGGTCTCCGATAAATATAGGATTTAACCCCCAAAAAGGAATGTGTCAGCTTAAGTTCCATTGTCCAGTCAATTGTAGATGGTTTTCCATCTTCTGAAATTGTACACATTATCTGAACTTCTAAAATTTTTAATGCACTACTGTAAGTGTGACGGTACAGGTGTACATCTTGCACTTGCTGTTACCAGTATGATGTAGATTTTGGGTATTCTAATAAATCTTTACATCTTGCAACAGTCTCAGCACACTTCCTGTAAGTGAACCTCGAGTCCCCCCCCCCCCCACAAACTGAAGCTGCAACCCTGTGATTTTTTTTGACCTCTGTAGAGACCTTGTGCCCTTCAGATTTCCACAGCCCTATGCTGCTAGTGTCCAGTGCACATTTTTTCTTTCCAAGCCAGTTTAGAAGGCGGTGTGATCAACACACCGTACTCTAGCTTGACTTGGATTCCAAATTAAATAACTAGATTTATTTACAGAAATTAGGGTGCACACAGAACAACGCAGACTGAAGTAAAATGATGGCTGTAATAGCCTAAACTCTGCTTTTGACAGCAGTGAGTGTAAAGAGTCTCTTTACCAACAGTTTATAACCAGGTCCAGCACTTGCTTTTGGTTCTGTTTTTCTCAGGACTCCGGTTCCCACGCGTTTCTGCTTTAGCCGCTTGCTCTCTGTCCCTGTTAGGCCCGCAGCTTAAATGCGCCACTAGTCTTTTGAAATGTCTGGAATGCATATTAATGCTGAATGGTTACTCTGAATGTCCCATTGCCAGGTTGAATTATCCACAGATGGTGGTTGTTCAAAACAAGGTCTTCATGGCTGCTTAGCACAGTAATGCTGTATGAAAGTCAAAAACACATGGCATCTCCTGGAAGCTATGCACAGTGGAGCTGGGTGGCCATCTTAGAACTCACTAAGTCTCAGCTTTACATTTAGACAGCACAAATTCATCTATATATTGATGCCCAAAGGTGGTTTTGACTCACTACTTTTTATATATACAGTAGTAGAATTCGTTCCAGGGTAGTTCAGTCTCTTATCTATCTGTGTAAAAGTTACATGATCGTGATTTCCAACTATTCTTTTGTGTCATTGTTTCATTCTTAATTGTAAATATGTAGCTTGCACACTATGGAAATCATTCATAAATGGGGAGCCATCAAATAGAATGGTAGTATCAATTTATTTAGCAATAACATGACTGTTGTGTAGAGATGTCATTGCTAGTTGCTATGAAGTTGTTTTTTCCATAAGTGAGGCTGTGCAGGTGAGATGACAATTGTGGGAGTTACAGGCTGCCTCACGAATGAAAACCTATTTCTTGGCTAGCCATTGATTTATACCTTTTACTTAATTTTCCTAAAAAAAAAAAAAAAAAATCACTTATTTTAAGGATTGTTACAATCACCGAATACATGGGGCTAACATTTACGATCGGAGGCTTCCCGCGGGCGGAAGCCTCCGACCTGCAACAATTCTACGAATGTACCTGGTGGCCCGGAAGATACGGAGGCTAGCGATCCTGGGCCTCTCTGGGTCCGCACGGGCAGAGGCCCCCGTATCCCAGGGACGCAGGCAGTTCGTAGGCGCCCTTGGGAACCACATGGGCCGGCCTGACCAATAAAAGAAGGGAATCCCCATAAATATGAATGGGGATCACTTTTTAAAAAAATACACCAACATATGAAATTTTTTTAAATTACATTTTTGAAATGAATTAAAATGCCATTTATAATTAAATATTTTAAACAAAATTTTAAATTTTTTGAAAAAATTGTTTTTACAGGGCTACAAAAAAGTACCTTTTATTGAAGAGCATTTTAAATTTGTAAATGAGTGATAACATTTTATTTTTCTATTTTTTTTGAAAAACTCTTATGCTGGTAAAAGCAGGCCTTAAGTTGCCTCCTCCAGCCCTACACCCCTCTGAAATCTCCAATTCTGGCCTCTTGCGCATTCCTGATTTTCATCGCCCCACCATTAGTGGCCGTGCCTTCAGCTGCCTAGGCCCTAAGTTCTAGATTTTCCTCCGTAAACCTCTACCCCATCTCCTTTATGATGCTCCTTAAAACCTACCTCTTTGACCAAGCTTTTGATCACCTGTCCTAATATCATCTTATGTAGCTCAGTGTCAAATTTTGTTTGATGACACTCCCGTGAAGCGCCTTGGGACGATTTATTACGTTAAAGGCGCTATATAAATGCAAATTGCTGTTGTTTATTGTAGTAAAGAATGTACCTGCATTTGCATAGCAGTTTTCCCCAACCTCAGGAAATCCCTAAGCACTTCGCAGCCAATGAATTACTTTCAAAACGTGTAGTCGTTATGTAAGCATACACAACAGCCAATTTGCCCATAGCAATGTCTCATAGACAGCAGTGAGGCAAATGAGCAGTTCATCTGTTTTGGTGATGTTGGTTGAGGGATAAATGTTGGCCAGGACATTGGGAGCTCCCTGCTTTTCTGTGAATGGTGTTGAGTTGTGAAGTAAGCTATTTATGTCTGTTTTATTGTTTGCTGTTGGGACAATTATGATCTCTCAAATGTGGAAATGTGTGATTCCAGTCTTTGGGCCACATTCAGTAGGATTTATTTGGAACTTAGCATTCAACTGTGTATGTGTGTTCACTTCCATATATTCTAAATCATGGCTTTAATAAAAATACTTTTCTTGAAGCAGCAATCAAGTGAGATTATCCCGATGTGGCAGAAATTCTTTGGCCTACTTTCCTGATTCTCGGGCAGATCTAATGTGACCAGAGAATAAGACGGAAAAAAAAATCATGAGCAAGTTTGGATATAATCCAAGATGGCGTTGGTTTAAACCAGAACCACATTATTGAGACGCAGCAAAGCAGATTCAGCACAGCCATTCCACATGTCTGTGGAATCATACTTGACCGTATGTTGTTGGACCTGTTTCAGCAGGTTCTGCTCTTCATATAGCTGAGCAAGGTAACTTGGACTAAATACTGTGGTCTTGTGCCCAGCATGCTGCTCGTTACAAAAGCTGCACATTGCTGTCATTGCCAAAACCTCTATTCCAAAATTGTATAGCAGTAGTAAAAGAGTGAACGCTTTTTCAAACTCCAACCTAGTTTACAATTTTCTTTCCTCCACCCCTTCCCCTTCTGTTTCTAAGGCCCCTTCTTCCAGAGTGCCTCTGGGCTCTGGAGGGAAGGGTCAGGAATATACAACCGCTTCTAGCTCCCTGATCACAGTGCTATCAATAGATCTGTAGCTTTACAGCCCCCATTTGGCTGCAGAACTCTTTGGTATTCTGCAAAATGGACTATTTAATGCCTTATTTGGGCATTTGTCACCTATGAGGTATTGCCATTATCAGTTCATTTCCCCCCCCCCCCCCCAACTACTCTTATTTTTGTTTGAAATACTGTAAAGTTTCCCATTGCTCACATGGTAACTATTTTTCCAGGCTGTTGCGTTAACGTTGCTGTATTCTGCATTAATTGTTTTGCAGGAACTGCTGAATAATTTGAATCTTGGAGAAATGAAATGTACTGTGCCAGTGCTAGCAGTATCGCTAGCCTTAGAGGGGAAAGCCAGCCACCGTGAGCTCACCTCCAGACTTCTGTCTGATCTGTGTGGGAAAGTGCTCACTACAAATGATGTGGAAAAATCCTTTGATATGCTGCTGAAGGATTTGCCAGAACTAGCCTTGGACACTCCTGGAGCGCCACAGGTTAGTGCATGAAATGCTAAACGAGGCTGTTTTTTTATTTTTTGCATTCATCAAGGTAAGCAATGTTTGTGCTGGGGAATGGAATGCTTTCCATTCCAGGCACCCCATGCCTGCATCAAACACACCCAGGTTAGGTACAGCTGGATGCAAATCAAAGCTCCCTTTTCTCACAATAATGTGCCTCGTGGCCTCTGTTCATGGACTACCTGGCTGAACATGAATGGGATTCAGTGCTGTGCTTTCCAACTAAAGGCGGTCAAGGGAAATCCCAGTAGGACCCAGGCCTATCCAAACTTCATGTAGCAAGTTAAAGGGCCCAGTTCAAATAAACCTGAAGCCAATCTCTTTTTGCTTTCTGCAGCAAAGTGCTTCACTTAAACTTGGCAACAGCCCGCTGTGGCAAATTAAAGGCAGCACTGTATGGGGAACTTGGTATGGATTTGTCTGCAATATTTTATGTAGCACATTGGTTGTGATTGTAGCCTTTGGGGAGGGGGAGAATAACAGTGCCATGGGTGATCCAGGATGTTCACATCTTTATTGTATTGAACCTGCTAACCATGAGTACGCCATTATTGGTGGTCAGTTATGTGTGCTTGTGACCATTTTGCACACTAACTTTCTTTGAAACTCATGTAACCTGCCTGACTGGCAAAGCATTCCCTGCTGTAACAACTCACTGAAGTTCTCCCTAGTCTCTTCTCATCTCTGCCCTCCATCATTGATTAATCCAGAGATAGGCTAGACTGGCTGAGTAACTGGCTCATTTTATAAAGTGAGTAACTACATGCTGTTGTGGACACTTGATGGTGCCTAGCAGACTGCAGTCCTGTTCCCACCTGTCATTTTTTAATGCTAGGAGTCAAACAAATGAAAAATGAACACCAGGATTTTATGGTATGTTGACAGAACTTCCCCTGTAGAACTGAACTGTTCTTCCCATTTAATGAGTCAAATACCTGGCTTCAACAGGGGTCAGTTGGTTGACCTCAATCCTTTGTGATGGATGAAGGATAGTTCTGTGTAGTTTAAAAGTTGCTGTATGCTCCAATTTTGTCTCAACCATGTCTGAGTTTTACTTTAGAAAGTTTGCGTTCTGTTCAGGTCACTCCTGGATTTAAACCAAGGTGCGCTGCAGGAACTTTGTTAGTTATTCCCTCCAGTGTAAAGATGCAACAAAGTTGCTTAAAAAAAAAAATTACTAGGCTATTTGCATGGCTTTTTGTGATTTGAATAGTGACCTGAAAGCAAATGCTTAATGCAATTTTTGTTTTGTTTTCGTCTTTCCAGCTTGTAGGCCAGTTCATTGCAAGAGCTGTGGCAGATGAAATCCTGTCAAAAAGTTACATTGAAAGTTATAAAGGGAAGGTGGATTGTGAGAATGCCAGGTAAGTGTTGGGGTTTTGCCTTGTATTTTAGGAGACTGCATACAATAGATCCTTGCTATAATGTGCACTTTGGGGTCCATCCACAGAATACTACGACGTATGTTTTTAATAAGTCTTGCAAGCAAGAAAATACATATTTGAGCTTTAATATCCATTAGCAAAAACTCAACTCTGCTTGACTATATTAACAGTTGTTCAGCTTCAGAAGATTGGGAAGTAGCCTGCAATATTCGATCAATTGACCAGATGTGGTTGAGGTTAACATCACTTTTTCCCCCTCATTTATCCTTTCTCTAGAGCTGCCTTGGGTAGAGCAGCTGTGCTGCTCAGTATGAAGAGGGGTGGTCTGCGTTTGGACAATGTATGGGGGACAGGAGGTGGACAAAGGCCCGTTGAACAACTTGTCCAAGAGGTACATCATTTCAGTGATTTTTGTAGTGTGTACAATATGTAACTCGGATGAAAATGTTACATGTCTTTTTAATCAGACTTCTAAAACTAGGAACGGATTTTGTAGCCTAAAATATTTTGTGGTAAATTCAAATAATAAAAGAAACTCCTCTTAAAGGGATGTCTAGTATGGTATTTCCCCCTTATCTGAGGAAGAATGTTCTTGCCATGGAGGGAGTGCAGCGAAGATTCACCAGACTGATACCTGGGATGGCAGGAATGACGTATGAGGAGAGATTGGGTCGATTGGGCTTATACTCACTGGAGTTTAGAAGAATGAGAGGGGATCTCATTGAAACTTATAAAATTCTAACAGGACTAGACAGACTAGATGCAGGAAGGATGTTCCAGATGGCAGGGGAGTCCAGAACCAGGGGTCACAGTCTAAAGATAAGGGGTAAGCCATTTAGGACAGAGATGAGGAGGAATTTCTTCACCCAGAGAGTGGTGAACCTGTGGAATTCTCTACCACAGAAGGCAGTTGAGGCCAATTCATTAAATATATTCAAAAAGGAGTTAGATATATTTCTTAAGGCTAAAGGGATCAAGGGATATGGGGAGAAGGCAGGGACAGGGTACTGAGTTTGGATGATCAGCCATGATCTCATTGGCTCGAGGGGCCGAATGGCCTACTCCTCCTATCTTCTATGTTTCTATGGTATAACACTTTCCTGGGAGTTATGGGGAAATAGTATTGTATGGAGTGGGCATTGTGTACAGTTTGGGCCATTACCTACATAACTTCTTGAAGCTAAATGTTAAAAAGGGTCTACTGTAGATTATATAATATAGGAAGTCCTTTGAGAATCTTTCACCAGCATGAAAGATCCATAAGTCATGACTGCTGCTGGACAATTCTTTCAGCTGCAAATTTGATTTCTGACCAAGTACAGCCCGAAGCAGAAATTGAATCTCAAGTCCTTACAAAGTTATTCTTATGGTCACCAAATTATTCTAGTAACTGTGACATAGCCACTATTCTTTGTCTTGGAGAAATCCATTGCAATATAATGTGTATATTTTAGTGCCTACATTGCCTGTAATCTGTTTCACATATAGGTAGGTATTTGAAGCATGTATTGCATTTGTTAGTCTTGCTCATAATCTTTCTTTCCTTGCCTTCCCCATGGCTGTACTATCCACCCCAAAATAAATTTTATCTGAGAACTTGATGGGGACTACTTTTTTTCTCATCAGATTGGTCTAATTATGGCTGACTCCAGACCTTTCTATTTTCATGGTTGTCTAGTTAGCCACATTTTTGCAAATACCATTATTTATTGCTTTTTTAAAAAAAAGAATACCGCTCGTTTCCTCAATACTGCAATGTTTCCTCTCCATTTATAATACACCAAATTATCTGGTAGGTTTATTTCGCAAGTGGACATGGGTGCAAGAACAGAGAGACCCGGGGTGTTTGTGCACAAATCTTTGCAGATGACAGGGCAGGCTAACAAAGCAGTTAATAAAGCTTATGGGATCCTGGGCTTTATAAATAGAGGCATATTGTACAAAAAACAATAACTTAAACCTATGCAGAACACTAGTTTGGCCCCAACAAGGACATGAAGGCTTTGGAGAGGGTACAGAAGAGATTTAATAGAATGGTTCCAGGGATGAGGGATTACAGTTGCATTAATAGACTGGAGAAGCTGGGGTTGTTTTCCTTGGAGCAGAGAAGGCTAAGAGGAGATTTGATAGAGGTGTTCAAAATCATGAAGGGTTTAGATAAGAGTAAATAAAAGAACTGTTTCCAGTGGCTGAGGGGTCGATAACCAGAGGGCACAGATTTAAGTTGATTGGCAAAAGAACCAGAGGCAACATGAGGGAAAAACTTTTTACTCAATGAATGGTTAGGATTTGGAATGCACTGTGTGATAAGGTGGTGGAAACCAATTTAATAGTAGCCTTCAAAAGGGAATTGGATAAATACTTGAAGGAGAAACAATTAGAGATATGAGGAAAGAGCGGAGGAGTGGGACTAACTGGATTACTCTTCAAGTGCCGGCACAATGGCCTCCTCCTGTGCTGTACTCCTGTGCTATGATTCTATGTTGCAGTGTAAACATATGTACAGGAACCCCATAAAAACACCACATTGTGTAGCAGTTACCTTACTTTTGCAAGAATAGCTAAACTTTTTTCTTTGATCCAAATAATTTGACTGCCTGGAATTTTATTGCGTTAACTTCTCAGAACCTTTAGCCAACTTCACTGAAAATCTGCAGTAAGCAATCTGTAAGCTTAATAGTAGTAAACCATGCAGGCAAGCTTTGAGAATTGGTTGCACAGTGAGTGGCTAAATGTGTTGGTTGCTGCAGAGAGTTTGACTGTACCATTTTCCCCCCCCTCCCCCGTATCATTACTCTGATAGATTGACATGTTGCTGAAGGAATACCAAGTGTCTGGAGATGTAGCAGAAGCTGAACGCTGCCTGCGGGAACTCGAAGTGCCACACTTTCACCATGAACTTGTGTATAAGGTAAAAATGAATGAAGTCCTCCAAGTACAGTATATATATATTTTTTTAAACAGTAGAATGCCCACTTTACATGTACAGAGTAACATGGTGCAAATTTGTTTTTAATTCATGATGTTAGAGCAGATAAGAGAAGTAAAAGTAGGGGAACATCTAGGCAATAGTGACCACAATATATGGTTTAGGATAATAATTGAGAAGGACATAAGCATGACAAAGACCAGGGTATTAGCTGATTTTTATGGGGCTGAGACCCGGGTTCGAATCCGGCCTCGGGTGACTGTCTGTGTGGAGTTTGCACATTCTCCCTGTGTTTGCGTGGGTTTCCTCCGGGTGCTCCGGTTTCCTCCCACAATCCAAAGATGTGCGGGTTAGGTTGATTGGCTATGATAAATTGAGCCTTAGTGTTAGGGGGATTAAATACGTGGGGTTATGGGGATAGGGTGGGATATGTGTTGGTGTAGGGGTTACGGGGATCGGGTGGGATATGTTTCGGTGCAGGCTCGATGGGCCGAAATGGCCTCTATCTGCACTGTGGGGATTCTGTGATTCTGTGATTGGCAATGATGTAGAATAACAATGGGAAACATTTAAAACTGTGTTCAACAGAGCCCAGGAAATTCTGCTTAAAAAAAACCAAGAACAAACTGAGACACCATGGATGAATAAGAGAAAAATTGAGGGTAAGGAAAGGGAGATACATGGACAGCAGGGGAGAGTGTGGCAAGGGAGAATACAAAGAGACTAGGAGAGAAGTTAAAAAAAAAAAAAAAAAAAAAAATTAGGAAGGCAAAGAGGAACTATGATATTAAATTATCAAGGAACAAAAACAAAATAGTAAAATATTCAACAGGCACATAATTTTAAAAAAGGAAAGTCGGGATGGGGGGGAGCAGCAGCGGAGGAGGAGCCCGGCTTAAAAACCGGCGCGAAGGCAGAGGCCCGACCAGTTCGGGGGAGAGCAGCAGCAGCGGAGGAGGAGCCCGGCTTAAAAACCGGCGCGAAGGCAGAGGCCCGACCAGTTCGGGGGAGAGCAGCAGCGGAGGAGGAGCCCGGCTTAAAAACCGGCGCGAAGGCAGAGGCCCGACCAGTTCGGGGGAGAGCAGCAGCGGAGGAGGGGCCCGGCTTAAAAACCGGCGCGAAGGCAGAGGCATACCAAATCAACAGCAGAGGAGAGAGGTAAAAAGTAATCAGTGTGTGACGTCACCAGGGAGCAGGTAAGTGATTGGTTGGTGAGTATTTCTCTCTTTTCAATACAAGCTTGACTTCTGTGGTGTTAAATTTCTAGGGTCCCTGGTGTAGTGGGGACAGTTGGTAAATAAAGCGCCCTAGAGTATACCTGTAACTGGGGTATTGAATAAATTTTTTAATTAATTAAAGGAGTAAGTCATGGCAGAAGAGCTCAGACCCGTGTTCTGCTCCTCTTGCTCCATGTGGGAAATCAGGGACGCTGCCAGTGTCCCTGACGACCATGTGTGCGGGAAATGCATCCAGCTGCAGCTACTTGCAGACCACATTGCGGCGCTCGAGCTGCGGGTGGATGAATTTTGGAGCATGCGCGATGCTGAGAGGCTCGTGGATAGCACGTTTAGCGAGTTGTTCACGCCTCAGGGTAGGGCAGCACAGGGGGTGACCATCAGGCGGAGCAACAAAGGCAGGCAGGTAGTGCAGGGAACCCCTGCGGACATCCCCCTTTCAAACAAGTATACCGCTTTGGATACTGTTGAGGGGGATGACTCACCAGGGGAAGGCAGCAGCAGCCAACTTCCTGGCACTGGGGGTGCTCCTGCTGCCCAGGAAGGGGGGAAAAAGAGTGGGAGAGCAATAGTGGTAGGGGATTCTATAGTAAGGGGAACAGATAGGCGTTTCTGTGGCCGTAGACGTGAATCCAGGATGGTTTGTTGCCTCCCTGGTGCCAGGGTCAAGGATGTCACTGAGCGGCTGCAGGGCATTCTGGAGGGGGAGGGTGAACAGCCAGTGGTCGTGGTCCACATTGGTACCAACGACATAGGTAAAAAGAGGGATGAGGTCCTGCATCAAGAATTTAGGGAGCTAGGTAACAGATTAAAGAGCAGGACCTCAAAGGTTGTAATCTCTGGATTACTCCCAGTGCCACGTGCTAGTAAGTATAGGAATGGGAGGATAGAGCAGATGAATGCGTGGCTAAAGAGTTGGTGTAGGGGGGAGGGTTTTACTTTCCTGGATCACTGGGCCTGCTTCTGGGAAAGGTGGGACTTGTACAAGTCGGACGGGTTGCACCTGAACCAGAGCGGGACAAATATCCTTGCGGGGAGGTTTGCTAGCACTGTTTGGGGGGGGGTTTAAACTAACTTGGCAGGGGGATGGGATACAGAGGGGAGCTGAAATAGGGGGGGATGTGCTGCCAATTATAGAGAAAAAAACAAGTCAGCTTGGTAGACAGGGCAAATATATAAGGGCAAGGCTGGATGGCATCTATTTTAATGCAAGGAGTCTTGCAAATAAGGTGGATGAACTGAAGGTGTTGATAAACACATGGGAGTATGATATTGTTGCTATCACGGAGACATGGTTGAGGGAAGGGCAAGACTGGCAGCTCAATATTCCGGGGTACAGAATCTTCAGGCGAGACAGAGGGGGAGGTATAAGAGGAGGGGGTGTCGCAGTATGAATTAAGGAGTCAATTACTGCAGTAAGGAGGGATGATATATTAGCAGGGTCCTCTAATGAGGCCATATGGGTGGAGCTTAAAAACAAAAAGGGGGCAAGCACTTTGCTGGGAGTGTACTATAGGCCTCCAAACAGTCAGGGGGAGATAGAGGAACAGATATGTAGGCAAATCTCAGAGAAATGTGCAAATAATAGGGTAATAATAATGGGGGATTTCAACTTCCCCAATATTAACTGGGATAGTCAGAGTGTGAAAGGCTCAGAGGGTGTAGAATTCTTAA
The DNA here is from genome assembly GCF_052327205.1 of Somniosus microcephalus. Lineage (NCBI taxonomy): Eukaryota > Metazoa > Chordata > Chondrichthyes > Squaliformes > Somniosidae > Somniosus > Somniosus microcephalus. Next base: position 23,601,769 of record NC_140994.1, read on the forward strand.
AGTGCATCCAGGAGAGCTTTTTGAGCCAGCATGTAGAAAGTCCTACAAGAGAGGGGGTGGTACTGGACCTAATTCTAGGGAATGTGGCTGGCCAAGTGGAAAAAGTGCTAGTAGGTGAGCACTTTGGTGATAGTGACCATAATATGGTAAGATTTAAGGTGGTCATGGAAAAAGACAGGGATGGGCCGGAAATAAAGGTTCTAAATTGGGGGAAGGCCGATTTTAATAGGATAAGGCAGGATCTGGCCAAAATGGACTGGGATCAGCTACTTGTAGGAAAATCCTCATCGGAGCAATGGGAGGCTTTCAGAAGGGAGATTGAGATCATACAATGGCAACATGTTCCCGTAAAGGTCAAGGGTGGTTCCAAAAACCACAGGGAACCTTGGATGTCAGGGGATATACGAGAATGGATTAGGGAAAAAAAGGAGGGCTTTTGGTAGATACAAAAGGCTAAAGACGGAGGAAGCCCTAGAGGAGTACAAAAAGTGCAGGGGGATACTTAAAAAAGAAATTAGGAGATCAAGGAGGGGCCATGAAATAACACTGGCGAGCAAAATAAAGGGAAATCCGAAGATGTTTTATAAGTATATTAAGGGTAAGAGGATAACTAGGGAAAAAATAGGGCCCATTAGGGACAAAAGTGGCAATCTGTGTGTGGAGCCGGAAGATGTAGGAGGGGTTCTAAATGAATTTTTTGCATCTGTTTTCACTATGGAGAAGGACGATGTAGACATAGAAATAGGGCGGGGGGACTGTGATATGCTCGAACATATTAACATCGAGAGGGAGGAGGTATTGGCGGTTTTAGCTGGCCTAAAAATGGATAAATCCCCAGGCCCGGATGAAATGTATCCCAGGCTGCTGTGTGAGGCAAAGGAGGAGATTGCGGGGGCTCTAACACATATATTCAGGACCTCTCTGGCCACAGGGGATGTGCCAGAGGACTGGAGAACCGCTAATGTAGTACCATTATTCAAGAAGGGTAGTAGGGAAAAACCGGGGAACTACAGGCCAGTGAGCCTAACATCAGTGGTAGGAAAATTATTGGAAAAAATCCTGAGGGACAAAATTTGTCTCCACTTGGAGAGGCAAGGATTAATCAGGGATAGTCAACATGGCTTTGTCAAGGGACGATCATGTCTGACTAATTTGATTGAATTTTTTGAGGGGGTGACTAGGTGTGTGGATGAGGGTAACGCAGTGGATGTGGTATACATGGATTTCAGTAAGGCCTTCGATAAAGTCCCGCACAGGAGACTGGTCAAGAAGGTAAGAGCCCATGGAATCCAGGGTGCCTTGGCACATTGGATACAAAACTGGCTTAGTGGCAGAAGGCAGAGGGTGATGGTCGAAGGCTGTTTTTGTGACTGGAAGCCTGTGGCCAGTGGGGTACCACAGGGATCGGTGCTGGGTCCCTTGCTGTTTGTGGTCTACATTAATGACTTGGATATGAATGTAAAGGGTATGATCAGTAAGTTTGCGGATGATACAAAAATTGGTAGGGTGGTAAATAGCGAGGAGGGTAGCCTCAGTCTGCAGGACGATATAGATGGGTTGGTCAGATGGGCGGAACAGTGGCAAATGGAATTTAACCTGGAAAAGTGCGAGGTGATGCACTTTGGGGGGGACTAACTAGGCAAAGGAATACACAATGAATGGAAAGACCCTAGGCAAGACGGAGGGTCAGAGGGATCTGGGTGTGCAAGTACACAGATCCCTGAAGGCGGCGGAACAGGTGGATAAGGTGGTAAAAAAGGCATATGGGATACTTGCCTTCATTAGCCGAGGCATTGAATATAAGAGCAAGGAGGTTATGATGGAGCTGTATAAAACACTGGTTAGGCCACAGCTGGAATACTGTGTGCAGTTCTGGTCGCCACACTACAGGAAGGATGTGATCGCGTTAGAGAGGGTGCAGAGGAGGTTCACCAGGATGTTACCAGGGCTGGAGCGCTTCAGCTATGAAGAGAGACTGGGCAGATTGGGTTTGTTTTCCTTGGAGCAGAGGAGGCTGAGGGGGGGATTAAGGAGCAGGACCTCAAAGGTTGTAATCTCTGGATTACTCCCGGTGCCACGTGCTAGTAAGTATAGGAATAGGAAGATAGAACAGATGAATGCGTGGCTAAAGGGATGGTGCAGGGGGGAGGGCTTTAGTTTCCTGGATCACTGGGTCTGCTTCTGGGAAAGGTGGGACTTGTACAAGTCGGACGGTTTACACCTGAACCAGGGGGGAACCAATATCCTTGCGGGGAGGTTTGCTAGCACTGCTGGGGAGGGTTTAAACTAACTTGGCAGGGGGTTGGGGTACAGAGTGGAGCTATAGTAGGGGGTGATTTACGGCCAAATACAGAGGGAAAAACAAGTCAGCTGGGAAGGCAGAGCAAATATGTGAAGGCAAAATAGAATATGGCAGGGCTGGAAGGCATTTATTTTAATGCAAGGAGTCTTGCAAATAAGGTGGATGAACTGAAGTTGTTGTTGAACACATGGGAGTACGATATTGTTGCGATCACGGAGACATGGTTGAGGGAGGGTCAGGACTGGCAGCTCAATATTCCGGGGTATAGAATCTTCAGGCGAGACAGAGGGGGGTGTAAAAGGGGAGGGGGTGTTGCAATATTAATTAAGGAGTCAATTACTGCTGTAAGGAGGGATGATATATTAGCGGGTTCCTCTAATGAGGCCATATGGGTAGAACTTAAAAACAAAAAGGGGGCAAGCACTTTGCTGGGAGTGTACTATAGGCCCCCAAACAGTCAGGGGGAGATAGAGGAACAGATATGTAGGCAAATCTCAGAGAAGTGCGAAAATAATAGGGTAATAATAGTGGGGGATTTCAACTTCCCCAATATAAATTGGGACAGTCAGAGTGTGAAAGGCTTAGAGGGTGCAGAATTCTTAAAGTGCATCCAGGAGAGCTTTTTGAGCCAACATGTAGAAAGTCCTACAAGAGAGGGGGCGATACTGGACCTAATTCTGGGGAATGTAGCCGGGCAAGTGGTGGAAGTGTCAGTAGGAGAGCATTTTGGCGACAGTGACCATAATTCGGTGAGATTTAAGGTGGTCATGGAAAAAGACAAAGACGGCCCGGAAATAAGGGTTCTAAATTGGGGGAAGGCCGATTTTAATATGATAAGGCAGGATCTGGCCAAAGTGGACTGGGAGCAGCTGCTTATAGGAAAATCCACATCAAAACAGTGGGAGACTTTCAGAAGGGAAATAGAGAGAGTACAACGCCAACATGTTCCTGTAAAGGTCAAGGGTGGGACCAACAAGCAAAGGGAACCTTGGATGACGAGGGATATACAAAAATGCATTAGAAATAAAAGGGGGGCTTTTGGCAGTTACAAAAGACTAAAGACAGAAGAAGCCCTAGAGGAGTATAAAAAGTGCAGGGGCATACTTAAAAAAGAAATTAGGAGGGCGAGGAGGGGCCATGAAATAACACTGGCGAGCAAAATAAAGGAAAATCCTAAGATGTTTTATAAGTATATTAAGGGCAAGAGGATAACCAGGGAAAGGGTAGGGCCCATTAGGGACCAAAGTGGCAATCTGTGTGTAGAGCCAGAGGATGTAGGCGGGGTTTTAAATGAATTTTTTGCATCTGTGTTCACTATGGAGAAAGACGATGCAGACATAGAAATCGGGCAAGGGGACTGTGACATACTCGAACATATTAGCATCGAGAGGGAGGAGGTGCTAGCGGTTTTAGCGGGCCAAAAAGTGGATAAATCCCCAGGCCCGGACGAGATGTATCCCAGGCTGCTGTGGGAGGCAAGGGAGGAGATTGCAGGGGCTCTGACACTAATTTTCAGAACCTCTCTGGCCACAGGGGATGTACCAGAGGACTGGAGAACAGCTAACGTAGTACCATTATTCAAGAAGGGTAGCAGGGATAAACCAGGGAATTACAGGCCAGTGAGTCTAACATCTGTGGTGGGGAAATTATTGGAAAAAATTCTGAGGGACAAAATTAATCTCCACTTGGAGAGGCAAGGATTAATCGGGGATAGTCAGCATGGCTTTGTCAAGGGTAAATCATGTCTAACAAATCTGATCGAATTTTTCGAGGGGGTGACTAGTGGGGTGGATGAGGGAAATGCTGTGGATGTGGTTTACATGGACTTCAGTAAAGCTTTTGACAAAGTCCTGCATAGGAGACTGGTCAAGAAGGGAAGAGCCCATGGGATCCAGGGTGCCTTGGCGCGTTGGATCCTAAACTGGCTGAGTGGCAGGAGGCAGAGGGTGATGGTCGAAGGTTGCTTTTGTGACTGGAAGCCTGTGTCCAGTGGGGTACCTCAGGGATCGGTGCTGGGTCCCTTATTGTTTGTGATCTACATAAATGATTTGGATGAGAATGTAAAAGGTATGATTAGTAAGTTCGCAGATGACACGAAAATTGGTGGGGTGGTAAATTGCGAGGAGGAAAGCCTCCGGCTACAGGACGATATAAACGGGTTGGTCAGATGGGCGGAAAAGTGGCAAATGGAATTTAACCCTGAAAAGTGCGAGGTGATGCATTTTGGACGGACAAATAAGGCAAGGGAATACACAGAGTGGTAGGACCCTAGGAAGTACAGAGGGTCAGAGGGACCTTGGTGTACATGTACATAGATCCCTGAAGGCAGCGGAGCAGGTAGATAAGGTGGTTAAAAAGGCATATGGGATACTTGCCTTCATTAGCCGAGGCATAGAATATAAGAGCAGGGAGGTTATGATGGAGCTGTACAAAACGCTGGTGAGGCCACAGCTGGAGTACTGTGTGCAGTTCTGGTCGCCTCACTATAGGAAGGATGTGATTGCTTTGGAGAGGGTGCAGAGAAGATTCACCAGGATGTTACCTGGGATGGAGCGCCTCAGCTATGAAGAGAGGCTGGACAGGCTGGAGTTGTTTTCCTTGGAGCAGAGAAGGCTGAGGGGGGACCTGATTGAGGTGTACAAAATAATGAGGGGCATAGATAGGGTAGATAAAGAGGAACTTTTCCCTTTAGTGGGGGGGTCAATAACAAGGGGGCATAGATTCAGGGTAAGGGGCAGGAGATTTAGAGGGGATTTGAGGAGGAACTTTTTCACCCAGAGGGTGGTTGGAATGTGGAACTCAATGCCTAAAAGGGTGGTAGAGGCAGGAACCCTCACAACATTCAAGAAGCATTTGGATGAGCACTTGAAATGCCATTGCATACAAGGCTATGGACCAAATGCTGGAAAATGGGATTAGACTGGACAGGGATGGATGGGCGGCGCAGACACGATGGGCCGAAGGGCCTCTTTCTGTGCTGTAAAACTCTATGACTCTATGACATGATTGAGGTGTACAAAATTATGAGGGGCATAGATAGGATGGATGCTGAGGAGCTTTTTCCCTTAGAGGGGTCAATAACTAGGGGGCATAGATTCAAGGTAAAGGGCGGGAGGTTTAGAGGGGATTTGAGAAAGAACTTTTTCACCCAGAGGGTGGTTGGAGTCTGGAACTCACTGCCTGAAAGGGTTGTGGAGGCAGAAACCCTCACAACATTTAAGAAGCATTTGGATGTGCACTTGAAATGCCATAGCATACAAGGCTACGGGCCAAATGCTGGAATATGGGATTAGATTAGACAGGGCTTGATGGCCGGCGCGGACACGATGGGCCGAAGGGCCTCTATCCGTGCTGTATGACTCTATGACTCTAAGGGACGATCGGGATAAAATCACAGGCAGCGATAGCAAAATGGTAGAAATATTAAATAATTATTTTGCTTCAGTATTTTACCAGGGAGACGAATCAGGTGGACGTGACATTGGTAGATGAGATTAGAAATGATATAACCACATTTGAAATAAAGAGGAGAAATATTAAATAAACTAACCAAACTCAGGATAAAACCCCTGATCTGGATAGATTGTATCTGTGCAACTTAAAAGAATGGAGGGAAGAAATCGCAGAGGCACTATTACACACATTTAATAATTCGTTAGAAAAAGGTGTAGTGCCAGAGAACTGGTGGATAGCTATCACTATACCTATATTTAATAAGGGAGATGGAACTATAGGCCAGTCAGCTTTACATCGGTAGTAGGAAAAATCATGGAATCCCTACTAAAGGAGAAAATTTAAAAAATCTAGAAACCAAAAATAGTCAACATGCATTTCAAAAGGGAAAGTCTTGCTTGACCAACCTTATTGAATTCTTTGAAGAGGTAAACGAGAGGATGGACAAGGGTAATGCAGTAGATATATATCTAGATTTCCAAAAGGCCTTCAATAAGGTACCACATAATAGACTAATAAGGTCAGAGCATGTGGAGTCAGGGAACAAATAGTAGAATGGATAGCTAGCTCGCTGCAAGTCAGAGAGCAAGGGTAAAAGGTAGCTATTCAGAGTTGCAGAAGGTGGGAAGTGGGGTCCCACAAGGATTAATGCTGGGACCAATGCTGTTCACAATTTATATTAACGATTTAGACTTTAGAATCTAAAACACAATTTCTAAATTTGCGGACGACACCAAATTGGGAGGGCTAGTCAATATAAGAACATAGCACTGTTGCCTCACAGCGCCAGAGACCCGGGTTCGAATCCGGCCTCGGGTGATTGTCTGTGTGGAGTTTGCACATTCTCCCCGTGTTTGCGTGGGTTTGCTCCGGTTTCCTCCCACAGTCCAAAGATGTGCGGGTTAGGTTGATTGGCTATGATAAATTGACCCTTAGTGTTAGGGGGATTAAATACGTGGGGTTACAGGGATAGGGTGGGATATGTGTTGGTGTAGGGGTTACGGGGATCGGGTGGGATATGTGTCGGTGCAGGCTCGATGGGCCGAAAGGGCCTCTATCTGCACTGTGGGGTTTCTGTGATTCTGTGATAAGAAGTAGGAGCAGGAGTAGGCCATACGGCCCCTCGGGCCTGCTCCGCCATTCAATAGGATCATGGCTGATCCGAATCTAGACTCGCGTCCACTTCCCTGCCCTCTCCCCGTAACCCCTAATTCCCTTATCTGCTAGGAAACTGTCTATCTCCATTTTAAATTTATTTAATGTTGCAGATTCTGCAGCTCTCTGAGGTAGCAAATTCCATAGATTTACTACCCTCTGAGTGAAGAAGTTTCTCCTCATCTCAGTTTTGAAAGGGCAGCCCCTTATTCTTAGATTATGCCCCCTAGTTCTAGTCTCGCCCATCAGTGGAAACATCCTCACCGCATCCACCCGATCAAGCCCCCTCACAATCTTATATGTTTCGATAAGATCGCCTCTCATTCTTCTGAACTCCAATGAGTAGAGTCCCAACCTACTCAACCTTTCCTCATACGTCAACCCCCTCATCTCCGGAATCAACCGAGTGAACCTTCTCTGAACCGCCTCGAGAGCAAGTATATCTTTTCTTAAATATGGAAACCAAAACTGCACGCAGTATTCCAGGTGTGGCCTCACCAATACTCTGTATAACTGCAGCAAGACTTCCCTGTTTTTATACTCCATCCCCCTTGCAATAAAAGCCAAGATTCCATTGGCCTTCCTGATCACCTGCTGCACCTGCATACTAACTTTTTGTGTTTCATGCACCAGGACGCCCAGATCCCTTTGTACTGTAGCACTTTGCAGTTTCTCTCCATTTAGATAATAACTTGCTCTTTGATTTTTTCTGCCAAAGTGCATAATCTCTCACTTTCCAACATTATATTGCATCTGCCAAATCTCTGCCCACTCACTTAGCCTGTCTATGTCCTTTTGCAGGTTTTTTATGTCCTCCTCACTCACTGCTTTCCCTCCCATCTTTGTATCGTCGGCAAACTTGGATATGTTGCACTCAGTCCCTTCCTCCAAATCGTTAATATAGATTGTAAAGAGTTGGGGTCCCAGCACTGATCCCTGCGGAACACCACCAGTTACTGATTGCCAGCCCGAGAATGAACCATTTATCCCAACTCTTTGTTTTCTGTTAGATAGCCAATCTTCCACCCATGCCAGTATATTACCCCCAATCCTGTGATTTCTTATCTTGATCAGTAATCTTTTGTGTGGAACCTTGTCAAATGCCTTTTGGAAGTCCAAATACACTACATCCACTGGTTCCCCTTTATCCACCATGTATGTTACATCCTCAAAGAATTCGAGCAAATTTGTCAAACATGACTTCCCCTTCATAAAACCATGCTGACTCTGTCCTATTAAATTATGTTTATCCAAATGCTCTGTTACTGTTTCCTTAATAATGGACTCCAACATTTTGCCAACCACAGATGTTAGGCTAACTGGTCTATAGTCTCCAGCTTTTTGTCTACTTCCCTTCTTAAATAAGGGTGTTACATTAGCAGTTTTCCAATCTGCCGGGACCTTTCCTGAGTCCAGGGAGTTCTGGAAAATAATCACCAATGCATCCACAATTCCTACAGCCACTTCTCTCAAGACCCTAGGATGTAGGCCATCAGGTCCGGGGGATTTATTTGCCTTAAGTCCCATTATTTTACTGAGTACCATCTCCTTAGTGATTTTAATCGTCTTTAGCTCCTCCTCCCCCCCCCCCCCCCCATTGCCCCCTGTTTGTCCAGTGTTGGGATATTTTTAGTGTCCTCTACTGTAAAGACTGATACAAAATATTTGTTCAGCGTCTTTGCCATCTCCATGTTCCCCACCACTAGTTTCCTGGTCCCATCCTCTAAGGGACCAACGTTCACTTTAGCCACCCTTTTTCTTTTTATATAGCTGTAGAAACTCTTGCTATCTGTTTTTATATTTTTTGCTAGTTTACTTTCATAATCTATCTTCCCTTTCTTAATTAATCTTTTAGTTATTGTTTGCTGGCTTTTAAATGCTTCTCAATCTTCTATCCTCCCACTAGATTTGGCTACTTTATATGCCCTTGTCTTCAGTCGGATACTATCCTTTATTACTTTACTAAGCCACGGATGGCTGTCTTTTCTTTTACTCCCCTTTTTCCTCAGTGGAATATATTTATCTTGAAAGATGTGAAATATCTCCTTGAACGTAGACCACTGTTCTTGTACCGTCTTACACTTTAATCTGTTTTCCCAATCCACTTTAGTCAATTCTACTCTCATACCTTCATAGTCTCCTTTATTTAAGCTCAGTACGCTGGTTTAAGATCCAACTCTCTCATCCTCAAACTGAATTTGGAATTCAACCATATTATGGTCACTCATTCCAAGGGGATCCTTTACTAGGACATTTTTTTATTAATCCTGTCTCATTACACAGGACCAGATCTAAGATTGCCTGCCCCCTGGTTGGTTCAGTTACATACTGCTCAAGGAACCTGTCCCTAATACACTCTGAACTCTTCCTCAAGGCTGCCATGCCCAATTTGATTAGTCCAGTCAATATGAAAGTTAAAATCCCCCATGATTATAGCTGTTCCCTTATTACAAGCCCCAACTATTTCCTGATTTATACTCCGACCAACAGAGTTGCAACTGTTAGGAGGCCTATAGACTACGCCCACTCGTGACTTTTTTCCCCTTATTATTCCTTATCTCCACCCAAACTATTTCACTATCCTGATCCTTTGACCCAATATCATTTCTGACTATTGCAGTGATTCCATCCTTGATTAACATAGCAACCCCACCTCCCTTTCCTTCCTGTCTGTCCTTCCTAATTGTCAAATACCCTTGTATGTTTAGTTCCCAGTCATGATTATCTTGCAGCCATGTTTCCGTAATGGCCACCAGATCATACCCATGTGTAGTTATTTGTACCGTCAACTCGTCAATTTTGTTACGAATGCTGTGTGCATTCAGATAAAGAACTTTCAAATATGTTTTCTGACAATTTATTCCTGCTTTTACCCCTTTTACTACTTTACCTTTATCATTATACATTCTGTCCCTTCCTGACACGCTCTGGTTTTTAATTCCCCCACTGCTACCTTGCTCTATTGCCTTCTCCGCTGTCATTTTTATTTTTTGCTCTCTTAAAACCTCCCCCCCGCTAATTAGTTTAAAGCCCTCTCTACAGCCCTAGTTATTCAATTCGCCAGGACTCTCGTCCCAGCACTGGCCAAGTGAAGTCCGTCCCAACGGAACAGCTCTCTCCTGTCCCAGTACTGATGCCAGTGTCCCAGGAAGCAAAACCCATTTCTCCCACACCAGGCTTTGAGCCATGCATTTAACTCTCTAATTTTATTTACCCTAGCCAAATTTGCACGTGGCTCAGGTAGTAATCCAGAGATTATTACCCTTGCGGTTCTGCTTTCTCTTTTGGCCCCTAGCTGCTCAAACTCCCTCAGCAGAACCTCCTTCCTTGCCCTTTCTATGTCGTTGGTACCAGCATGGACCACGACAACTGGATCCTCCCCCTCCCACTCCAAGTTTCTCTCCAGCCCAGAGGAGATGTCCTTAACCCTGGCACCGGGCAGGCAACACAGCCTTCGGGACTCTCGCTCTCGGCTGCAAAGAACACTATCTATCCCCCTAACGATACTATCCCCTACCACTACAACATTTCTTTTATTTCCCCCCACTTGAATGGCCCCCGCTCCACGGTGCTGTGGCCGGGTTGCTCATCCTCCCCGCAGTCCCCGTTCCCATCCTCACAGGGAGTAAGAGCCTCAAACCTGTTGGACAAGAGCAAGGGCTGCGGCTCCTCCAACACTACCTCCTGGATCCCTGTACCTGCCTCACGCCTAGTCACACCATCCTGACCCTGGCCACGGACTACATCTGAATTAATTAATCTAATTGGTGTGACTACTTCCTGATAGAGTCCAGGTAACTCTCCCCCTCCCTGATGTGTCAGTGTTTGAAGCTCGGACTCCAGTTCTTCAACACGGAGCCAGAATTCCTCGAGCAGCCAACACTTACTGCAAATGTGATCACCGTGAGCATCAATGGTGTCCACCAGCTCCCACATATTGCAGCAGCAACATATCACCTGATCTCCCATTCTATGTAATTAATTAAATTTATTAATATTATTCTTAAATACCCTCTGCCCCGATTCTAGATGATGAATATCGCACCTTAGAAACTATAAACCAGAGTTTAAGCTTAGAGAGAAATACTCACCAACCAATCACTTACCCTCTTTCTGGTGACGTCACACTTGGATTACTTTTTACCTCTCTCCTTCCCTCTGAGTTCCAAGATTGGAGATTGGTACGCCTTACCTGGGTCTCGGGAGCCTTTATACAGCCGCTTAGCCCACGATTCTCGCACTGAGGCCTTACCTGGGTCTCTGGAGCCTTTATACAGCCGCTCAGCCCGCGATTCTCGCGGAGGACTGCAACAAATTACAAGAAGACATTAATAAACTTGCAGAATGGGCATATAAATGGCAAATAAATTTTAACATAGATAAGTGTGAGGTATTACATTTTGGTAAGAAAAATGAGGAGGTCACTTATTACTTGGAAAACAAGAATCTAAATGGGTAGAGGAGCAAGGGGACCTGGGAGTACAAATCACAAAGTTGTGACGCAGGTTAACAAGGCCATAGCCAAAGCAAACTAAGCACTAGGGTTTATTTCGAGAGGGATAGAATTGAAAAGTAGAGAAAATATGCTAAACTTGTATCGATCCTTGGTTAGACCACACTTGGAGTACTGTGTACAGTTCTGGTTGCCATATAATAAAAATAATAGAGGCACTGGAGAAGGTGCAAAAAAAATTACAAGGTTGATACTAGAACTTCGGGGTTATACCTATCTGGAAAGGATGAATAGGCTGGGTCTCTTTTCTCTTGAAAAAAGAAGGCTGAGGGGGTGACCTGATAGAGGTCTTTAAAATCATGAAAGGTTTTGATAGTGAATACAGAGAGTGTTTCCACTTGTGGGGAAGAGCAAAACTAGAGGCCATCAATAGAAGATAGTCACCAAGAAATCAAATAGGGAATTCAGAAGGAACTTCTTTACCCAGAGAGTGGTGAGAATGTGGAACTCGCTACCACAGGGAGTGGTTGAAGCGAATAGTATTTAAGGGGAACAAAAACAGAAAATGCTGGAAATACTCAGCAGGTCAGGCAGCATCTGTGGAGAGAGAAACGAGAGTTAACGTTTCAGGTCGATGACCCTTCGTCAGAACTGGGACAACAGTATTTAAGGGGAGGCTAGTTAAGCACAAGGGAGAAAGGAATAGAGAGTTATGCTGATAGGGTTAGATGGGGAAAGACGGGAGGAGCCTCAAGTGGAGCATAAACGCCGGCATGGACTGGTTGGGCCGAATGGCCTGTTTCGGTGCTGTATATTCTACTAGCTGAAGTGCCCGGCGGTGCCGAGGCTTTTTTGAGGGAATGTTGTTGGAAGAGAGAGAGCGACTGGGGGGAAAAGGGAGGGGGAGGGCGGGGGGGGAAGGGAGGGCAGGGGGAGGGGAAGGGAGGGCGGGGGGAGGGGAAGGGAGGGCGGGGGGAAGGGAGGGCGGGAGGGAGGGGGGGGAGGAAGGGCGGGGGGGGAAAGGGGGGGGGGGAGAGGGAGGGGAGGGAGGGCGGGGGGCGCCCCCCCCCCCCCCGAGGGTCGCCCCCCCGAGGTGAAGACCGCAGATTGCGCGCGCGCCCCCCCCCCCCCCCCCCCCCCCGAGGTGAAGACCGCCGATTGCGCGCGCAGCAGGAGCTGAGACGCGGCGTCTCTCTCGGCCGGCGGGCCCGGTTGCCAGGGTAACCGTGACGCTGACCAAGCCAGAGAGAGAGACGCCGCGTCTCAGCTGCTCCTGCTGCGCGCGCGGCCCCCCACCCCCCGCCCGAGGGTCGCGGCCCCCCCCCCCCCACCCCGAGGTGAAGACCGCCGATTGCGGCTGTGGGAGACGTCCGGCGGGCCCGGTTGCCAGGGTAACGCTGGACGCTCAGCAAGCCCCGCCCCCCGGCCAGCCAGAGAGAGACAGCGCGTCTCAGCTCCTGCTGCGCGCGCACCCTAGCGGCGCTGGGCTGAGGCTCGGCCCTCCAGCCTTCGAGTGGGGCCGGGAGGTGCCCTAGCTCAGGCGTGGGTGCGGAGGAGACTCCGAGGCTTCTAGGCCTACCTGGAAAAACGGGGAAAGGTAGGAAAATTAACGAGATTAGATAAGTTAATTACTTTCTAAATCATTTTTTTTTAAAACAATGGCCTAGAAATTGAGTGCCCTTAGCGCCGATTTTGCGGCGCTAGAGGGCCTAGCGCTGCATTTGGCGCCGGCGCCGAAATTGCCTGGGGCCCTTACGCCGCGGTAGACCGGTAGCGCTGCGCCGGCACCGATGACGTCATCGGTGTGCGCAGCGTCCCGGTTGCCATGCCGACGGGCCCCAGCGCCGAAATTCAGTTGCGGCCGCCTCGCCCGTGACAGCCGCAACTAAGACTCTGGCAACAGAGTCTTACGAGTCTTTGCGCCGGCGCATTAAAGGCCCCCGCGGCGGCCGGCCGCTTTCCCCGCCGGCCGCCTGGCCGCAGCTCCCTCCCCGGACTTCCTCCCCCCCCCCCCCCCCCCCCCCCCGGAACAGAAGCAAGCCCGGCACTTGTTTTTAAAAGATTTTCGCGGGCCGCGATCGGGTGCAGGCAGCTCCTCCTTAAGGGAAGGAGGAGGCCTGCACTTCCCGAGCCTGCCGCACCGCATCGGGTGCCGCAGCGCCGGAATTGCGGCGCGAAACGGCAGTTAGCGCCGATTTACCGCCGCAAAGACCCTTCAGTAGCGCCGGCAGCTGTTTGGGCGCGGCCCTGCTGAATTTTTGGCGCGCGCAGGGGGACTTAGCGCCGGCACTAACTTCCGGCGCTAAAGCCCTGGCTAAACCAAAACTCAATTTCTAGGCCAATGTGTTTTAAAAGCAACGTTTTTTTTTTAAGACGCAGAAAGCGGGAAAAAGAAAGGAAAAGTTTGGAATCAAGATGGCGGCGACTCACCTCGGTTCAGAACGATAAAGCCCGGCCACACACGCACCGATTGGCCCGGCGGCACACGCCAGCAACCCGGCGTACGATTGGTCGAGCTCGAGGTCACTCTGTCGCTAATGAGCGGAATGTTGAAGGTTTTTGGGATACCGCGGGCGCAATTTTAGCCCGGCCGAAACGTAAATACGCTTAAAACCGTCTCGGAAGCGTAAGCTTTCTTTGGAGGTAACGTGCGCGTAGGTACGCCCTGTAACTTTCGAGTGCATACCCGCAACGCACACGCGATGACAGACAGATAGAAGTACCGATTTATATATATAGATGTAATATCAATTTCCCTCATTACCATGTTGTCCACATACCTAGCTATGGCTTGTGGAGGATTGTTTGGGTTTTTTTGAGTTGCAAACTTTTTTGGAGGGAGGCGAGGGGAGAGTGAAGGGCTTCTCTGCCATGGATGAGTTGGTTAAGGAATAAGCAAGCTACTTGCTTTGAGCCATTTCTACGACATCTAAATGAAAATCATTCAGTGATCCCAGCAGTATTTCAATCAGCATGCTGGTCTGAGACTGAAATTTAATGAAACGAAAGGGGAACTGATATTAAGAGCATTGACATTCGAAGCAATACTGTCAGAAGAGGCTGAGCAATTTACCGCTCGTGTATTTAAAGTACTGAGAACCATTACTCATCTGTTCAACAATAGGGATTCTAGCACAGAATTGCTCAGTATAGTTGATGAAAGGAACAGAACTTGTATAAATGGTTTTGGCAATTTCAGTTTGAGTGCGACAACAGTATATTCATATGATCATTGAAAGCAAATTACACTCTGGCTCTAGTCCTACAGATTCTACACGTGAATACATTAACTGCAAGCTTGTTATCTTTCATGTCCAGTGTAATGTTTGGAAGCCCCACTTTCTATATGCTGTTATATATTCAATATAAATATTTTTAAAAGCACACAATCTTGTACTATTGCTATAGCCGACTCTTAATTTAAATGATCTGGCTATTGTCGTTGACACTAAATTCCCACTTTTTACTGTATTACAGTGAAACCTGTAAATTAGGAACACCTAAGGGACTTACATAGAAACATAGAAGATAGGAGCAGGAGGAGGCCATTCGGCCCCTCGAGACTGCTCCGCCATTCAATGAGATCATGGCTGATCATCCAAACCCTAGCACCCGGTCCCTACACCGACAGCCATCCCACCCAAGCCCTATCCCCGTAACCCCAAGTATTTAATCCCCCTTAACACTAAGGGTCAATTTTTATCATGGCCAATCAACCTAACCCGCACATCTTTGGACTTGCATCAGGTGTCCTTATTTTCAAAATGGTAATTGTTTGTACAGTAAAGTAGATAAGCCAGATATTCTGGGATTGGCTGTAGCTCTTGCAGCATTCCTCCTTTTTTCTCACCCTCACCTGGGAGTGTGCCTAATTCTGCCAGCAGGATGTGATTTCAGTTCATTTTCTGTTTGTTGGGTTTCCTAGTTCATTGCCATCCCAGGGTCCTTTTCCATCGAGGAAGGAAGTCCTGGTCCATTTGGCAGCCTGCACAGGGCGAAATGGCTGCTGTAGGGCCAGAGTGCCTGGCAGATCCCAGCCAAATTGGCGGGGATTAATGTCCGGCACACCCCTCGTTCGGGACTCCCTCCCTCTGTGCTGCAGCTGCTAATGTTTGAAGATCTGGGGGTGGGGGCGGTGGGTAGGGGTCTGTTAGCAGCTCATCATTACCTAATGTACTGGTGGAGTAGGGTTACCAACTCTGGTTGGATGCATTCCTGGAGGTTTGATCATGTGATATGCTGACCAAGTGACAGCTACAAATGTTATTGGATTTACCTTAATGCTTGGGTCCCCTGCAGTTGAGAATTTTTTTGTAGTATCGCGCTAGCAGCTATTGTGTAAGAACTTCCAAGAATCAGAGAGCAGGCAAAGAGGCGAAACTGAGGGCGGGGAAAAGGAAGAAACCATTCTCCATCTCTCCCCCTCAACTGTTGAGCCATTGCACACACCCCCCGCCCTGGGTTTTGTCTAATGATCACTTTACCCAGCATCCATAACAGCAGAGAAATCCCTTCATCCCTGTGAGAGCCGTGCAAGCAGGCAATCCCAGAGAGAGAGAGCGGTTTATCTGCACTGTCTGCTGGGTAAAGAGATCTCCATTTATCACCCGCTGCTGCCTCACATTGACCTGCATGCCCTGTGTTTTAAGTTGTAAATGGACTAGTTTGTAATCTGCGAATGTTCATGGTTTCGAGGTGCAGTTTTTATCTATTACGAGGTGAGTTATTTGGGACTGTCAGTAAATGTCTGTTTTTTGGAGTGTCTGTTTGTACAGGGTTCATTGTTTATGTTGCTTAATTCAAATTATTGGATAGTGCAAAAAATAGTTCTGAATTATCAGAAGTGAACTGTATATTGAAAATTTTGCTTTACAAGGACATACGCAGTATTAGGACATTTTTGAGTGTTAAAGAATCGCAACTGCTTTTTCTAGAACTTCGGTTTGGAAGGCCTTTGCATTAACTGCTAGGTAATACAAAACAATCTTTTAGTACAGTCACTTGGTTTTAGAGCTTGTTTAAAGACAGATCATTAACAGCTGCTGATGCAACTTTTTAAATTTAAAGACGGGTATCTGAAAGTTTTTTTGATTTTTGGCATTCAAAATGTTTGTGTTTAGGCTATAGTGATGGTTCTGGAATCGACTGGGGAAACTACCTTCAAAATGATACTGAAGCTGCTTAAATCCTTGTGGGAATCCATCATCACTGTGGACCAAATGAACAGAGTAAGTGTGCCACCTACTGGGCAACAGTGCAGCATGCATTTAGAGGCTTCCAAGTACTTGTGCTGAGAGCCCTCCACTCCAGCTTAATGGGGTTGACTATTTGTGCTTTAGGTTTCAGAGGACTGACTTAGTTGAGGAAGCCTGAAAAATAGCTTTGCAACCTCTCGTCTGAATGTTTGATAATATAATGTTTAAGCTTTTTAAAAATTTGACATTAACGCTACCTAGAATCATATAATGGTTACAGCACAGAAGGAGGTCATTTGGTCCGTCGAGCCCGTGCCGGCTCTCTGGAAGAGCACTTCAGCTAGTCCCTTTCCCCTTAGCCCTGCAATTTTTTTTTCCTTCGGGTACTTATCCAATTCCCTTTTTGAAAGCCACGATTGAATCTGCCTCCACCACCCTTTCAGGCAGTGCATTCCAAATCCTAACCACTCGCTGCGTAGTAAAGATTTTCCTCATGTCGCCTTTGGTTCTTTTGCCAATCACCTTAAATCTGTGTCCTCTGGTTCTCGACCCTTCTGCCAATGGGAACAGTTTCTCTCTAGCTACTCTGTCCAGGCCCCTCATGATTTTGAACACCTCTATCAAATCTCCTCTCAACCTTCTCTGCTCTAAGGAGAACAACACCAGATTTTCCAGTCTATCCACATAACTGAAGTCCCTCATCCCTGGAACCATTCTCGTAAATCTTTTCTGCACCATCTCTAAGGTCTTCACATTCTTCCTAAAGTGTGGTGCCCAGAATTGGGCACAATACTCCAGTTGAGGCCGAACCAGTGTTTTATAAAGGTTAATAATAACTTCCTTGCTTTTGTACTCCATACCTCTATTTATGAAGCCCAGGATCCAGTATGCTTTTTTAACCGCTTTCTCAACCTGCCCCGCCACCTTCAGCGATTTGTGTACATTCACCCCCAAGTCTCTCTGTTCATGCACCTCCATTAGGATTGTACCATTTAGTTTATATTGCCTCTCCTCATTCTTCCTACGAAAATGTATCACTTCGCACTTTTCTGCGTTAAATTTCATCTGCCACGTGTCCACCCATTTCACCAGCCTGTGTCTTCTTGAAGTCTATCACTATCCTCCTCGCTGTTCACTGTGGCTCCAAGTTATTAGGACACTTGCAAAAAAAGGTTCTTCTTTAAATAAATGGGTTAACTAGGATTATGTATAAAAGTGACCCTGAATGTGTGGGCTGACGTTCTGTGCTGAAAAGTGCTGGTGCTTCAGTTTATGCCTGACGTTTCCAAGTAGCCGACTTCCAACCTCGGCTGGCGTGAGATGCTGTATCCCCCTCCACGAAGGGTAGAATTCAGTTGTCCGCTTACGCACACTCGCTACTATTTCATTGTCACGACACTTTGTTGGTATTGACTAAATGTGTGGTTTTGTGAGGCGAATAGGAAGAATCTGCTTTGGGGGGGGGGGGGTGGCTGCGGCAGAGTGTAGAAAGAATGCAGACAAAATGGGGAGAGAAAGAATAGGTGACTGATCACTGACAGTTTTTAGGAGAGTTTATTTGCAGGTGCTTTTAAGATTATCTATTTAAATTGTTTTCCATCAGTATATCAGATAACTTGGACTTTCCATGCTAAGCATTGATATCAAACCTGTCCAATGAAACACAAAAATTAGCAATTTTTGGTAAAAGACTGAGCGAAAAGGATTCTGCCACTTCAAAAAAAGAAAAATGTACAACTTAAAATTCAAATTTTTATATTGCAGGGTTTTGAGCGAATATACAAGGAAATTCCAGATATTCATTTAGATGTGCCACAGGCTTACACAGTGATGGAACAGTTTGTGGAACAGTGCCATCAAATGGGGATAATAGTGAAACAGCTGAGGGATCTTTGTCCCTCCAGGTGAGTAACGTTGTGGTAGATCTCTCAACCGACCGGCTCGCTGTTTAACATCAATCCAGAATTATATTTCATGAATTGACTGTCATGGGACTGGTACAATGAGCCAAGTGTACTAGGAAGATACAATAGACTCAAATAACTACATCCGAGATATTTTTTAAAGGGTGGCTTGTTGCAGTTTTCAACGGTGCTATTCCTTACCCTTTTTTAATTTTGACCTGCTGCATCCTTGAAGCCCTTTCTGCAGTCAAACATCCAACCTGTAAAGAGTAGTATATACTTCTGTGTGTGTTTACAAAGGTTTGTGGTGGGGGAAGGAAGGTTTCTGCTCTCCTATTTATAGTGAAATTGTAAATGTGTGGGTATATGAAGAGCATATTTGTTTTTTGCTATAAATAGTAAACCAAAAATCTTCTCACCTTCCCCCCCCCACCCCCCATGTTCTGACGCTGTTCTCACTTTTGATGTACAGTATGATTACACACACGTATCCATATATCCAGGCAGGCCAGTTACCCCCCTATAAGCTTACACTCAATCGCCAACAAAGTACCGTGGCTGCAGTGTGTACTATCTACAGGATGCACTGCAGCAACTCCCAAACCCATGACCTCTACCACCTTGAAGGACAAGGGCAGCAGGTACATGGGAACACAAGTTCCCCATCCAAGTCGCATATCATCCAAATGTGGCTATATATCGTCATTCCTTCAAAGTCCTGGAACTCCCTACCAAATAACATTGTGGGAGTATCTTCACCACATGGACTGCAGTGGTTCAAGAAGATGGCCCACCGCCACATTCTCAAGGGCAACTAGGACTGGGCAATAAATGCTATCCATGCCAGCGACGCCCATATCCCAAGAATGAATAAAAAAGATACAAGAGTACTTCTTAGGGGATAGTCCATATATGGTTACCTGAAGTCATCTGCTATATGCTTAACTTGTACTTTTTAGGAACTAGAAGTGTAAAGTGGTTACTTAGTTTAACTTCAGTTTCCCATCTTGTACATGGGTTGAATAAAATGCAGCATTAACCTGTTTGAACAAGCCCAGTCTAATTCAAGCCCACTTGTGTGCTACTGTCAAATAAGAATTTTTAATGTAACCAGAATTTGGTGCCATACTGAGCACCTACTACCCAATTGCTGTTGATTAGTTAATACAGGAACAGATAAATTCTTAATTGCAAAGATTTTGCAGTGCTAATTTATGTCATATTTAACTCTGTCTTTAAGGGGACGCAAACGCTTTGTGAGTGAAGGAGATGGCGGACGCTTCAAATGAGAAAGTTGTCAGAGGTGAACGAGCACAAGTTCCTGCAATATTTTTGTTTTTGTGCAGTCAACTTTTTGATTATAGCTTTTCAGTCCACATAGTTCACATTACATGTGAGCATTGGGCATGGGTTAAACCTCATTAAATATTTTCAAATGCATTTGCTGCGAAAATAGAACCAAAAAGCACTTAATATGTGGGGTATAGATTTTCTCTTTTTCCAAGGGTGGGGGGAATGAAGAATTAACAGCAATGCCACACGCTTGTGGTCAATGAAAATAAGCTACATAAGGATATACATAGGTAATCTGATCATTCCATAGTCTTGTACAAACTTCACTGCCAAGCCTTTCTGAATACTATGGTCTTCAAAGACTGGTTTAAATACTGAAATCTGTATGAATGGGTTACACATGCTGTGTGTAATTGATCTCTTCTTGGCTGCTAATGCTAAAAATGCAATGCTTCAAGCAGTTTTAAAAAAAGCTGGACTCTACCTTTTTATTTCTGTACAATTTCCAGCGGAATGTATAAAATGTCCCATTGATTTATGGTACAAATAACTTCTGGCATTAAAAATTGATTTTGAAGATGGAATATGACAGTGGGATGTACTTTTCTTCCTTGCAGAGTATGAAAATCAAAATAAAGTTGGTTTTTAAAGTGTGCAGATTTTTCTTTCTCTGTCTTCCCCCACCACAGCTATTTTGCAAATTGTTATAGTTAGAAAGACAGGAAAGTACAGGATCAGCTCTCCATCTGGCTGGTCCCAAAAACTGATATCTTAGTCAGCCAGGCACTGGACACCTCGCTTAGCTTCGAGGAGAGGATAAAGAGATTGGAATTGTTTAATCAGGGAAGATATTCAAGATTCTTAATGATGGAATAAAGAGTTGGAATAAATGGGTCTTTTTCCGAGTGGCAGGCAGTGACTAGTGGGGTACCGCAGGGATCGGTGCTAGGACCCCAGCTATTCACAATATATTAATGATCTAGACGTAATATCTCCAAGTTTGCAGACGACACAAAGCTGGGTGGGCTGTGAGGAGGATGCCGAGAAACTCCAGTATGATTTGGACAAGTTGGGTGATTGGGCAGGTGCATGGCAGATGCAGTATAATGTGGATAAATGCAAGGTTATCCACTTTGGTGGCAAAAACAGGAAGGCAGATTATTATCTGAACGGCAATCGATTGGGAGAAGGGGAAGTGCAACGAGACCTGGGTGTCCTTGTACACCAGTCGCTGAAGGCAAGCATGCAGGTGCAGCAGGCGGTTAAGAAGGCAAATGGTATGTTGGCCTTCGTAGTGAGGGTTTGAGTACAGGAACAAGGATGTTTTGCTGCAGTTGTACAGGGCCTTGGTGAGACCACACCTTGAGTATTGTGTGCAGTTTTGGTCGCCTTATCTGAGGAAGGATGTTCTTGCAATGGAGGGAGTGCAGCGAAAATTCACCAGACTGATACCTGGGATGGCAGGAATGACGTATGAAGAGAGATTGGGTCGATTGGGCTTATACTCGCTGGAGTTTAGAGGAATGAGAGAGGATCTCATTGAAACTTATAAAATTCTAACAGGACTAGACAGACTAGATGCAGGAAGGATGTTCCTGATGGCGGGGGAGTCCAGAACCAGGGGTCACAGTCTAAAGATAAGGGGTAAGCCATTTAGGACAGATGAGGAATTTCTTCACCCAGAGAGTGGTGAACCTGTGGAATTCTCTACCACAGAAGGCAGTAGAGGCCAATTCATTAAATATATTCAAGAAGGAGTTAGATATATTTCTTAAGGCTAAAGGGATCAAGGGATATGGGGAGAAGGCAGGGACAGGGTACTGAATTTGGATGATCAGCCATGATCTCACTGAATGGTGGAGCAGACTCAAGGGGCCGAATGGCCTACTCCTGCTCCTATGAATCCTCATATATTTGAGATTGCCATAAAGAAAAGGGAAGATGCATAGGTAATTTAGATGTGACTGGTTTATGCAGAGGGAAAAGTTTAAGGGGAATTGCATATCCTTGCTGTAGGATGACCAGCATTGTACCCACTACTCTGTGCCTGTACCAGTGCCTGGTACCTCATCACCTCCTGGGATTTGAGCTCTGCCCTGGCTATATATTGAGATCCAGTTAGTTTTCCTTACTGCTGCCGCATCCTATTGGTTCCGGTGCGTTACCTAGTAATATGCCCAGATTCCTTTGCTGTTATATTCCCTCTTTTTATGTTCCATGGTCTCATTACCATGCATTTGTGCACAATTAAATAACATTTGCCACTCCAATAGCCCATGACAATCTATCCTGATCCTTTATTTAATTTGCCTCTTTCCAATTGTATGCATCACGCACCCTCCCCCATCTGGTGTCATCTTCAAACTTGAGCCTTGTTTACCAAAAACTGAAATGGTGACCTGCTTGGAAATGGCTCAGGGTCACTTGAACAGGTCACTGGGTTTGTGGCCCTCGACTACTGAGAATCCCTGCCTTTTGGTAAGTGTTGCTGTTATTTTACTAGCTTTAAACTTGTTGAATGATCGGTATCTTCTTCTTAGGCGGAACCGAGGATGACTTGCTTCCACATTAAAAATGAGCTCGCAGGTGACTTATTAGTCTAATGCAGGACCTACAGTCTGTCACAGGTGGGGCAGACGGTGGTTGAAGGGGCGGGCGGGGTGCTTGGGTTGACGTGCGTTCCTTGCGCTTGGCTTCCGCCTGCTCCCGGCGAAGAGACTCGGTGTTCGGCGCCTTCCCGGATGCTTCTCCTATATAAAACTAAGCTCAATACATTTTAAATTGTATATTTAAAAACTGCATAGAGAAAATTTATCTTCTGAATTGCATACTTTGATGGACTGAGTAAGAACATAAGAATTAGGAGCATAAGTAGGTCATACAGCCCTTCGAGCTTGCTGTGCCATTCAATAAGATCATGGCTGATCTTCGACCTGAACTCCGCCTGATCCTGATATCTCTGGATTCCCCTAGAGTTCAAAAATCTATCTCCGCCTTGAATAAACTCGAACGACTCGGCATCCACAGCCTTTTGGGTAGAGAATTCCAAAGATTGACAACCCTCAGAATAAATTCCTCCTCATCTGTCTTAAAAGGCCGACCCCTTCTGAAACTATACCCCCTAGTTCTAGACTCTCCAGCCAGGGGAAACAACCTCAGCATCTACCTAGAGCTGAAAACAGGATATTTTAATATTCTGAAGTCTACCTATATAAAACTTCCAATAAACACAATTTTAAAGGTCACTGAGGCATATGGATTTGCACACTCCTAAACTGCCATAGTGCATTAAAAAAAAAAAATCTGATTAGCTTAATTTAGACATCCACTGTGTCTTTTTTAATTATGACTGACACACATGATTAATGTATGCTGAACTCTGTTAGATCTTTGATAATATGGAGACGCTGGTCATACATGATGACCTAGAAGGATTTAATAGTGACATATGGTAATTAGTAGTGCAGTGTTTGAAAACTGAAAATCTATTGGGCAACACTTCTGGATATAAGTTTTTACAAGGCTTTCCTTGTGGCACTGCAATAGGTTCACCTATTCAGGATGCAAGTTAAACTATTCTAAGACCCCAGGAAGTTTCCCTCATTGTTTTGAATTCCATCTTTCTGTAGAGTGCCCAAGTTCTTTCATATCCTTGGCTATCAAGAAATTTTACTGTAGTTTCTTTAAAGCTTGGGCATGTCGTACCAACAGGACTGAACATTTCCATAAATTTGTTTTGCCTAATAGTTGCTACATTCCTAAAGCATAGAGTAGTGGACTGGCTGACGGGTACCAAATATGAATGAAAATGGGGGTGTGGGGTGGCGGAGGATAAGCGAAGCAATGTTCAGAGCTAAAACTGACATTCCTAGAAAGTTTCAGTTCTGAAATTGATTTTAGAAAACCGTGCCATTTAAGGGATTTCTTACCAAGTTTAGAACTAAGTTTTTGAAAACTGAAGCCACCCAAGTTCCCAGGTCTTTGTAATAAAATTCTCTTGATTCTAACTTCAAATGAAACTGAAAGACAAGAACTTGCATTTTAGAACAGCTTATCACATCTCAGTGCTTCACATTCAACAAGTTATATTGTGGGATTATGTGGGAAACAGTGGACAATTTGTGCACAGCAAGATTCCACCAGCATCAATTGTATAAATGACCAGTTAATGTGTTACGTGATGGTGGTTAGAATACTAAGAGGACTCTTTAGTTTCTTTGAATAGTGCACTGACTAGTCAATGTCCACTTGAACCATCACAACAGGCAGAGGGGACAGGACCTTGGTGTAAGATCTCATCCACACAGCAGCACCTCTGCCAATGCAGCACTCCTTTCAATGCTGAATTAAAACTTCAGGCTAGATTATGTGCTGCAGTCCTGAAGTGAAGCTTGAATCCACAATCTACTGACTCAGCTGAGAGTACTAAAAACTGAGAAGCAACATCAGCTATACCATTTGGACCACTACCAGTGGAAGTTGTAGAAATTAAATCATCTTGTCTCATTCTTTGAGCTGAAGATAGCATATGACAGCACAACAAATGACTTGTAACTTTTAATTTGATCTGCAGAATACAATATAAGCATACAATTTTACTTCAAGCAAACTTCATAATACTTGTCTCACTTCTACTGTTGCCTGAATAACTATTACATAACAGGTTCTGCATCCTGTACGTCAACATTAGACCTACACTATAGGACTGCACTTGGAGGAACAGCTATGCCCAATTACACGGTGATAGTGGGACTTGAGCTATGTAGCTTAGGTGCAATTTTTCCCCCACATAGCATTGATTATTTGACTTGGGCCATGTGTGATGTACAGCAGTCTACTTGCACAGCTCATCAATCTGCTACTCTTATGTACATTGTATAAGTGAAAGCACATGAGTTTGCAGTAGAACTTTTCTTTAAAATTGAGTGTAAATGACAAAGTAGTCAAATAAAGAACTTTCCATTTTAGAAAAAAAATACAATTGAACCTAAAACCAAAATTAAAGCAACCATTACAACATGTCAATGTGCAATTCACAAAACTAATATAGTTGATTTAAATATAAATGAGGGTACAATATCATTACAACTTTACTTGGAATGTAATTGTGACAGGCGTTTTATGGATACAATCAATCCAGTGGGATTGGGGAAAATTCTTAGTGCTGTTCTCTTTGTGCCAGGTCCTGTTGCCGTATGGTCTCCTGTGCTTCCCTCTGCATTTTCTCCATCTTCTCCAGTGTTACCGATTTAAGTGGCAGTAGCTTTGGTTTGCATAGCACCATAGTGGGAACATCCTCAAAGGAGAGTTGACCTAGTGTGAATGAATAAAGGATTTTTAAAAATCTGCGTTATTTACTGTATAATGGGGATGTTCGCTGATGACTGCAGAGTGTTCAGCGCCATTCACAACTCCTCAGATAATGAAGCAGTCTATGCCCGCATGCAACAAGACCTGGACGACGTTCAGGCTTGGGCTGATAAGTGACAGGTAACATTCGTGCCAGGCAATGCCTATCTCTAACAAGCGAGAGTCTAACCGCCGCCCCTTGACATTCAACAGCATTACCTTTGCTGAATCCCCCACCATCATCATCCTGGGGGTCACCATTGACCAGAAACTTAACTGGACCTCCTACATAAATACTGTGGCAACAAAAGCAGGTCAGAGGCTGGGTATTCTGCGGCGAGTGTCTCACCTCCTGACTCCCCGAAGCCTTTCCACCATCTACAAGGCACAAGTCAGAAGTGTGATGGAATATTCTCCACTTGCCTGGATGAGTGCAGCTCCAACAACACTCAAGAAGCTCGACACCATCCAGGACAAAGCAACCCGCTTGATTGGCACCCCGACCACCACTTTAAACATTCACTCCCTCCACCACCGGCGTACCGTGGCTACAGTGTGTACCATCTACAAGATGCATTGCAGCAACTCGCCAAGGATTCTTCGGCAGCACCTCCCAAACCCGCGACCTCTTCCACCTAGAAGGACAAGGGCAACAGGCGCATGGGAACACCACCATCTCCAAGTTTCCCTCCAAGTCACACACCATCCTGACTTGGAAATATATCGGCGTTCCTTCATCGTCGCTGGGTCAAAATCTTGGAACTCCCTAACAGCACTGTGGGAGTACCTTCACCACACGCACTGCAGCGGTTCACCACCACCTTCTCGTGGGCAATTAGGGATGGGCAATGAATGCTGGCCTTGCCAGCGACGCCCACATCCCATGAATGAATAAAAAAAATACGTGGGAATTTTTTTTCCCATCTTCCCCCCACTCTTTTTTTTGAAAATATTTCACACATTCGGAGTATCAATGCTCGTTGTTGGATAGGGATGAGCAGCATGACTCCTGGCTGATTTGTCTTCCCTAGCCCAGGACAGTGTAGCACCCCTACTTCTGACCTGGCTGCGATTCAACTAACTCAGCACAAATCAGGGTCTGCCCTTGTCTGTGTGCACACCAGGTTGTGCATGCGCCTTCTAAACTACCAGGGCAAAATAACTGAATTATTATAAATGCTACTTAGGTTGGTTAACAAATCCAAATTGTGCACACTTTAAGTGGCCAGAAAGCATTCTAATCGTGTTCTGTACATTTACAGTGTTGCTTGTTTTAAAAGAGCATTTCATGTTCTAATCGCCATTCATTCTAGTGGTATGTGCAGCCTTTTAGGAGCATTATGAGAAAAACAGATTGTTCCAGAACTAACATTTTAATTTTATGTTTGATGATTAATTTGACATCCACTCTATAAGTGCGCCATGCATCTGATTAACCAGCCTGTAATAATAGAGACCAATGACTATAAGTACACACATTTTATTGATCTCTAGAACACCTGCCAATACAAATCATTACAGAAGCCACAGTAGTTTCTAAATTGGAATCACAAATGCTTACCACCCTATTTGTAGAATATGCAAATCTCCTAATATCTGCAGATCTTAAAGCTACGACCCACAATATGTGTTGCTAAACCCCTCGTGCCAGTTCTTCTTGCCATTTGTCTCTTGTGCTTTGTATTTTCTTAAATTTCAGTTTATATTGCAACTTCCAATTAGTTTGAGATGCAAAAATAGAAAGTTTTCTGAACAAACTTATGATATAAATCATCACCTCTTTTTAAAAATACTCAGTAAAAGCAAAGGAGCACAGGATTTTAGAACCAAGTCAATTCAAGCTTCAGCCCATCATTTGCAGTATGACTGCAATTCTCTGGTAGTTGTGTTTTGTACAAACTAACACAATAGGCTCGATACCACATCTACGTCAGAAGCTGATCTTAGACCTATATTGAGAGAAGTTGGAAATGTAAAGTGCTACACTAATTCACAGTAAATAATGAGATCTGCAATCAGCGACTGTTTTATACTGTATCTCTATTCCACCATGAGATGTGTGTCTCTCTTCCTTCCCCTATGATGAGAACAGTGGCGTTTTCAACAAGCAAAACTATCTGAGTTATTACACAAGAAGTTGCAAACTACAATAGAGTAATATAATTTAGTTCAGGTTAACAAAGTTGATAATGGGCAGAACCAGATATGCAAGAAACATACACTGAATAATATTACAATGTAAAGTACTTCACTTATTTGTTCATCAAGGCCAGGATAGAACATTTTTGTATTTGAACCTCCTAATCCCAGGTCAGGTACAGCTCCCTTTATTTGGCCCTCTAACCTCTACCTCGGAACATCCGCTACCAGTGTGAATTTTTCCCCTTCCTGCACAGCTATTATATCCTCTGACTGACAATTTAGTGTTGAGTTATGGCGAGTTTACGCTGCAGTTCTGCGCTGAATAAGAACTGGGTCAGCACTGCTCAAACTCATTTTGCACAGGACCTTTGGAGCCAGCAGACAAACAGGAGATTTTTATACCACCACTGAAAGGACAGTGTGCTAATTCACTGTGCCACCCAGCGCATCACCGAAATAAATGTAAATATTAGGAATAGAGCATCATATAATCTTTACAAGTACTAGAAAAATGTTACAGCAATACAAATAATAAAATCACATTTGTTAGAGGTCCTGCCTTTTTGAAAAATGCTTGTTTCTGGGCACCATCCAAGAGGGTTTATGAAAATCCATTGGGGAGTTGCTGTCTCGCATGCAACGCTTTCAGTAAAGTTAATGCAAACTGCCAGAAACGTCATTATTTCTGACTCCGGGGCCAGGTAACCACCTAGTCCTGGGTGAACATGTTTTGGTTTTCTAGGCCTGGATTCACTATTTATATTCTATGATCCCAAGTCTGACCAGGCAATGTTATCAGCCTTGTGTATCTGAATAAACAAATAGCTCATCTGATGCCACAGAAAGATATTCTCAATTAAAGTCTGTTTTAAAATCGAAAATGCTGGAAACACTCAGCAATTCAGGCAGCATCTGTGAAGAAAGAAACAGAGTTAACATTTCAGGTCAGTTCTGATGAAAGGTCATTGACCTGAAACGTTAACTCTGTTTCTCTCTCCACAGATGCTGCCTGACCTGCTGAGTGTTTCCAGCATTTTCAGTTTGTATTTCAGATTTCCAGCATCCACAGTATTTTGCTTTTGTATTAAAATAGGCTCATCTGATTCACTAAGAAAGATTTGCCCTGCAGTTCTTGACCATAGGAAGATGACAGAAGTTGTCAACATTGCAGAATATATTCAGATTATAGCAAATGGCATCAATTCAGAACAGCAGCACACAGTAAATGAGTTAAACAAAGACACACCTTGTTTAGGAAGGACTTCTCGAAACATGGACTTTACTTCTGGCATTTTTAACCACTTTCAAATTGTATCTACAATGCGTTTAATATCCTGAAAATAAAACAAATAATTGCTATCATTGTGGACTTGAAATAAACTGTCAACATTTAAGATTTCACTTTTTTTAAATGGAAAAATGAAACATGGCTGTCTTCTTGTCCACATTTAACTCTTGCAGCTTCAGCTGAATTGTGATAAATGCATAACTAAATTTATGTTGAACCGATTCCTTAGTATGGGGAAATTCACTAAGTGGTTAGGCACTTGGGACTTTTTACTATGTTAAAGGCGTTATATAAATGCAAGTTATTGACATGCTCTGCTGTAATTCATTTATTGCACTTAACCTGCAAAAACAACTATTTTGGTAATGCTTTAAAATTTCATTACAAATTTTAAAATGCTGTTGTAACCAGTGGAGTCACTAATATTGCAATGTTACTAACATACCAAAAGTCAAAACAATTACCCAGAAGTGTAGAGGAGGTGACCAAAAGCTTGGTCAAAAAAGTGGGGTTTGAGGACACTTTTGAAAGATATGTAGCATGGGGCCAAGAGGGGGGTGAACCGAGTGCTGTCGGAGGTGCAGTCTTTTGAATGAGCTGTTGAACCGAGGTCCTGTCTGCCCTCTCAGGTGGACGTAAAAGATCAAATGGCACTATTTTGAAAAGCAGGGGAGTTCTCCCCAGTGTTGTCAATATTTATCCTTCAACCAACATCACTAAAACAGATTATCTGGTCATTATCACATTGCTGCTTGTGGACTATGTGTGCAAATTGATTGCCACATTTCCTACATTACCAGTGACTGCACAGATTTTTAAAAAGTACCTCATTGGCTGTGAAAGTGCTTTGAAGCATTCTGAGGTTGAAAGGCGCGATATAAATGCGTCTTTCTTGAAAATTGTGACTGAAAGCGTGGAGTTGGGGGGAAATCAGAGTCAGAAAAGGAGATGGTGCCAGTAGGGCACTTGGTATATTTAAGTAAAAGACTTTCATTTATATAGCATCTTTCACCACCTCAGGACATCCCAAAGTGCTTTACAGCCAATGAAGTACTTTTGAAGTGTAATCACTGTTGTAATGTAGGAAACGCAAAAACTTGTCGTATAGGTTGTGGGAGCCCATAAAACCCTCCCGCGCTGTATAGAACTAACCACCCTATCGGCTGGTATAAAGAAGGTTACGGCCATGGAAGGAGCGTTAACGCAGCCAGTCAGACTGTTAATCAGACTGCAAATCCTTCCACTACTTCACATCGTTCCCGAAAGGGAACAGCGAGAAGACAGGAAGACCAGATAATGTTTTTTCAGTAATGTTGATTGAGGGAATCAATATTGGCCAGGCCAGTGGGGACAACTCCCCTGCTCTTGCCATGGAGCCATGGGATCTTCTACATCCACCTGAGACGGGGGCGGGGGCCTCGGTTTAACGTCTCATCCGAAAGACAGCGCCTCCGACAGTGCGGCGTTCCCTCAGCACCGCACTGGAAAACAGTTAGTTAAATCTGAAATAACAATAGAAAATGCTGGAAAAACTCAGCAGGCCAAGCAACATCCGTGGAGAGAGAAATAGAGTCAACGTTTCGGGTCGAAACCCTTCATCAGGACTAATTCTGAGGCTGGCTATGCGATTAAACTTGGCATTTTCTGGAAAACAAAGCTACTGTGAGTCCAGTAAAGCCAGGTCAATGGACATGCAATCCCACCCCAACAACTCTCTGCTGCAGCCGGGAGGGCAGGAACCGATTTCCATGGCAACAGCTTTCCAGCAGCGCGGCCTGCCGAGCCAATGGCAGGTTTAAACCCGGAGCGGCTCGACGGGCTCCGGTCCCGGTCTCAGCACCGCGGAAAATCTAGGGGCTCAAACCCGGGCAGGCTTTGCCCCAGTAAACAGGTCTCTCACTGTCAGCGAGACCCAGGAGGGCGCACACACAAACCCCCAAACGGCCACCCTGGCGTCGGCCTTCAACCTCCGTCCATCCAAATGCACGCACGCACTCGGCTGCGTAACGCATGATCTCACCGCGCAGGCTTTCAACCCACCCGGACGTCACGCGCACGTCAACCATTACGTCATCGTACAGGCACCTGCCTCACCGCTTCCCCCCCTGGCTACTGCGCAATCGCAGAATCGGTCAAAAGTTGCCAAAGATGCACAGCAGTACAACAACAACAACAACAACTCTTATATATTTATATACGTCATAAAACGTCCCAAGGCGCTTCACAGGAGTGTTATCAAAAATCAGCGTTTGAAAAGGAAAAGTTATTAGCGTTTACACGCTTTCAAAAGCTGTGCATTCCCATCGTTTACTGTTATCCCAGATGCAGTAATGCCAACCCTACCGTTTCATAAATCATGAGACAAATTCTTAAAAAATGATGAGATTTGGGAAGAAATTAGTTGCTTTTTTTTTCCAAACATAAACCAATATGTGGAGATGCCGGTGTTGGACTGGGGTGGACAAATGTAAGAAGTCACACAACACCAGGTTATAGTCCAACAGCTTTATTTGAAATCACAAACTTTCGGAGCGCTGCTGGCAGTATTCTCTGACTTATATGCAACTCTTCACTTCACCTGATGAAGGAGCAGCGCTCCGAAAGCTTGTGATTTCAAATAAAGCTGTTGGACTATAACCTGGTGTTGTGTGACTTCTTACATAAACCAACTAGCTGGGGTGAGCCCGGCGGACTATAACCTGGTGTTGTGTGACTTCTTACATAAACCAATATACCTGAGGAACCACTTGAGCTTTAACTGAGGTGAAAAGTTTTTTTTAAGTTAAGAGTTGCACTATTTTTTAAGAATTCAAATTTCTGTCAATTTTTTGTTTTATTATAAATGATAACTCCATTCCTGTTTTATTTCAGAAATACAATAATCTAGTTATTTTGAGAGAAAAGGGAAGACCCAAAAGTTTTGTGGTAGATGTCATGAATCTTATCATGACTCATGATGTAACACTGGGTGGCCAGTTGGTGGCGCCGTCCAAGGAGTATAAATACTCGGGCGTGGGCCCAGCTTGTTCAGGACGTTTCTGTAACCAGGAACTAGTGATGTAACTAGAAATCTCATGGTTGTGAAACAGTTCATTAAAGCCTTGTTTTATACTCAAACCAAGTGCTCAGTAGTCTTTTTACATCAGTGGCCTCAGTAAACCTTTTGGAAATTACTATTAAAATGTATGTTATCGACTGTAAGTTTTACTCAGTTCTCAGTATTGGAGGTTTCCATACAACTTTTGGGAAGGATTTGAAGAGAACATTTCCATTCCCCCGAGAGATTAAGTAGGCGTGGTGTGGCAAACTATTTGCACCTGGCTTGTGAAAGAAGAGGGCCAAGCGACCTTTTCTGATTCCATATTTTGTTATGTGTCTAACGTTAGAAATATGCGCACATTCTGTCACATTATGTGCAAAACTGATATAATCTATTAATTTCAAATGTTTGCCCCTCCTTTGAATGATGCATCAATCCCGGGAGATCTAATAGAGCGAATAAAATTAGAAATGTCAAACATTGCAAAGCATATTGGAGAAAAGTATAGAATTGTGGGATTTTTTTTTGATTTGCAGCATTCTCTTAAGTAAAATAAAACATAATATTTGGCAGTTCCAGAGAGCAGCTAATAATTTATTTACACCATAACCCTGGAAATCTGAGGTGAGCCACCTGTGAATTGTGGTCCTAAAACATTGTAAAGGCAACTTTGACCTTTTCTTACATTACAGTTCTGCCTATAATAATTGAATAACCCCTTTAGTGAGCTGCAGGAGATGGGTTGCTTTTTTTTTCCCAAACATAAACCAATATACCTGAGGAACCACTTGAGCTTTTACTGAGGTGAAAAGGTTTTTTTTAAGTTAAGAGTTGCACTATTTTTTAAGAATTCAAATTTCTGTCAAGTTTTTGTTTTATTATAAATGATAACTCCATTCCTGTTTTATTTCAGAAATACAATAATCTAGTTATTTTCAGAGAAAAGGGAAGACCCAAAAGTTTTGTGGTAGATGTCATGAATCTTATCATGACTCATGAAGTAACACTGGGCGGCCAGCTGGTGGCGCTGTCCAAGGAGTATTACCTTATTGATTATATAATCTGAAATACATTTACATCTCTGGAAGGTTCTTAACATGGTATATGGAGGCAATTTCAGAAACTTCTGAACGTATACTGGGGGTTGTTCAGCATCTGAAGAGGAGAAGATAAAAGAGCCTCGTCTGTCAATCAATCTATGGACAGAATTTGAAAGAAAAAGCTACAAATCAGCTATGATACAGAATTAGTTTATCGTGCCAAACCTTGGATCTTCTTGTAGATTGTAGATGGAGCACTCACACTATAACTAAAATGTGGATGAGGTATAAGAACATAAGAAACAGGAGCTGGAGTCGGCTATTTGGCTCCTCGAGCCTGCTCCGCCATTTAATGAGATCATGGCTGATCTGATCTTGGGCTCAGCTCCATTTCCCTGCCCGCTCCCCATAACCCATCACTCCCTTATTGTTCAAAAATGTGTCTATTTCCACCTTAAATATATTCAATGACCCAGCCTCCACAGCTCCCTGGGGCAGAGAATTCCACAGATTTACGACCCTCTGAGAGAAGAAATTCCTCCTCATCTCAGTTTTAAATGGGGGACCCCTTATTCTGAAACTATGCCCCCTAGTTCTATCTCTCAGAGTAGGGTATACAAGAATATATGGATGTGTATATGAAGTGTCAAATAGCAATGTGATCATTATTACCATTTTGGATATATATGTGACTAATTTGCACTTTCTTTAAAAATAATGAACTTTCAAATTTAAAAAATGTAATATTGTTATCTTTGGTGCACAAATTCTATCAAATCCTCATAGGCTTAATATAGATTAACTATTACTAGTCTAAAAGTATGTGTGCAGCTCAGTAAAGTGTAATAATGTTTGCATTATGTACATCATTAAGTGACAGTGCCAACTCTGTATGCAACATAAAGAGGTAAAGTGCAATGCTGGTGTGAACGAGCAAGTGTATCAAATTAATTTGGTTCAATTTGACCAATGCTCTACTTCTACAGTGTCAGTGGTTTGTTGCAATGTACACTATTGATAGGTGCAAATACATTAGATGAACAAGCAAATACCCTTTAATTGGAGAAATATCAAAACAGAGTAACTGGCTGTCTCAGTGGCCCAGAACTTGCTGGAGCAAGGCATCGCACGGTGTGCCCCGTTAGTTAGACTTTTTCCCTCACCCTTCAACCCGAAAAAACTTTGCATCCCAAATTGCTGGAAGTGCGAGCTGTTAACGGTGCGGCAAGGTCAACGGGGCTTCTGGGACCTTGGGGAGTGACAGAATGAGCAGTCTATCTCCTTAGCCAATGAGATTTAAGGATTGAGAAAGAATCAGAGGAATGATGGAGAAGGAATGGGTGAATTAGAGTCAAATTAGATACAGAGAGAAATAAAGGGAGGGAAAGAAAGAGTGGATTAAGAGAGAGAAAACAAAAGACAGTAAGAAAAAAATGAAAAAATTAAAATTTTAAATTTTAGACATAGAAACATAGAAGATAGGAGCAGGAGTAGGCCATTCGGCCCCTCGAGCCTGCTCCGCCATTCAATGAGATCATGGCTGAGCATCCAAATTCAGTACCCTGTCCCTGCCTTCTCTCCATATCCCTTGATCCCTTTAGCCTTAAGAAATATATCCAACTCCTTCTTGAATATATTTAATGAATTGGCCTCAACTGCCTTCTGTGGTAGAGAATTCCACAGGTTCACCACTCTCTGGGTGAAGAAATTCCTCCTCAGCTCAGTCCTAAATGGCTTACCCCTTATCCTTAGACTGTGACCCCTGGTTCTGGACTCCCCCGACCATCGGAAACATCCTTCCTGCACCTAGTCTGTCCAGTCCTGTCAGAATTTTATAAGTTTCAATGAGATCCCCTCTCATTCTTCTAAACTCCAGCGAGTACAAGCCCAATCGACCCAATCTCTCCTCATACGTCATTCCTGCCATCCCAGGTATCAGTCTGGTGAATCTTCGCTGCACTCCCTCCATGGCAAGAACATCCTTCCTCAGATAAGGTGACCAAAACTGCACACAATACTCAAGATGTGGTCTCACAAACTCTCATAACAATTTATTAACTGCAGAAATGAGACCCCACAATTTCAATTGTTCCCTTTCTGGTCCGGAGAGGTTGAGTGGCATTGCAAAAACATAAATCTCGTCATTAAAAGGGTCCTTACACTGTTAAGTACCAATCCTAACTTTCTGCAACGAGTTTAATTCATAATTGATGCGCAAATGGAGCAATTTCTTGAAATTCACAGGGAGGTTGAGGGTGAGCTGCTGTTTTCGTGAGACTAACAGCAATTTGTGGCGCTTTGCAACTCGCAGGGTATCTTTTCCTCACCACAAATTGCTGGACGATTTACACACTAATAATGGCATGTGCCATTAAACCTGCCGATATTTCTGCCAGCATCTTCCGGCCCAGTCCCACAGGAGCAAGAAACCTTGCTTTGCAATCCTGTATGAATATGTCAATCCAGTTAAATTTTTAAAGACTTACTAGAAATTGATCTATCTTTGTGCTTTGTGGAGCTTTCATAATATTACAAGCCACAGCCACTGTCTCCAGTCCATGAATAGAAGGACCTGCTCAACCACATAGGTTTTCACAATTACTATTATTTTAATAGTCTTGTTGCTAGTTTGTCTGATTCTAGACTCTGTTGACAGCAATGTTTCTGCTATTACATTTGTGTGGCATTAACCCTTTGATTTCTTAACTGAAGAAGCAGTGGGGCCAACGTTACTTCCCCCCCCCCCCCCCACTTGACCGCAAGTTGGGCAGGGCTCTGCTTGATGGGACCTGAACCACTATTTAACTCCAGCAGCTTATATGGCCACCAGTTAGTATTCCTTACTCTCCCTAGAGAATAAGAAATTTACCTGCTTGTAGGCAGGTTGCTGGCAGCTACTTCTCAGATCTTCCAATCTGAGGGAGCTGGGCAGAATATTGAAGGCCCACTTGCAATGGGCAAGCTGGCTTCTGGGCTTCAACACCAACTCCTCGACCTTTGCATCTTTGGTTTCCTATAGTACTTCAACTAGTGCTGCATATAAATTGGCTACCCTCTGGACTTTGGCATCGCATGCTGCCTTGCCACCTCTAAGGTCATTGATAAGACCATCTCTGATTACTACCTTGTCTCATTCACTGCTCACGTCTCACTGTCTATCTGGTAACAGAGCTTTCAGGCACCTAAGCCCTACTCTCAGTGGTCATGGGTTCAGGCACAACTTCGGGCCAGGAGCGCATAACATTTCAGTGCAGTATTGAGGGAGTTCTACATTGTCCAAAGTGCCTTCTTTCAGATGAGACATTAAACCAAGCTCCCGTCTGCGTACTGAGGTAGACAGTACAAGATCCCATGGCCATATGCAAATAAGAGCAGGGGAATTTTCCTGGTGTCCTGGTCAATATTTGTCCCTCAGCTAACACTACCAAAAACACAGATTATAGAAACATAGAAGATAGGAGCAGGAGTAGGCCATTCAACCCCTCGAGCCTGTTCCGCCATTTAATGAGATCATGGCTGATCATCCAAATTCAGTACCCTGTCCCTGCTTTCTCCCCATATCCCTTGATCCCTATAGAATCTGGTCAGTTATTTCATTGCTGTCTGTGGGACCTTGCTGTGTGCAAATTGTTTGCCTACACAACTGTGGCTGCACTTCAGAAGTTATTCATTGGCCGTGAAGTGCTTTGGAATGCCTTGAGGACATATAAAGGCAAGTTCTTTCTGGAGACATTTTATTGTGTTATAGATACTATAAACATGCAAGTTGTTGGAAACCCCGCTCATAAAAATGAGGGAGACCAGTGCTAACTTCATGGCTTTTTCATCGTTTATCTCAGCCTACAAACTAATTTGTTTACTCAGCTGCAGTGAAGTTGCTCAGTTCTAAAATAATACATAGGCAGGTCACCAAGTGCTGTTTGGTTTTGTCCATTTGTCATTTCTTTCTCTGTGGCACTTATTTTAAGAATGTTGAGAGAAAATCGTGTTTGCATACTTTAGGAGAATAAATGTGCGTGCACTGAAACTCGACCTTCGCAGTGTTGAAACTTTTCCTCTCATAGCACAACGCTGAAAAGTATCATTGTGAAGCAAGTTGTCAATCCTGCAGGGGGAGTTCCTGAGCTCCTTCCAATCCTAAAGATTCCCAATAAATGGCTCTCACAGAACTCTTTCTGAGGCCCACACACTGGACTGGATTTTTCCAACCTCGGTGGGTCAGGGGCGGGCGACGTCCGTGGCATGTGGAGACCTGGCATCTGTCTCGAACCCGGCCTCCAACAAGATTTTACGTAAATAGGGCCTCCTAAGCCTGCCCTGCGAGGTTCCCGGCCAATTGATAGGAAGCGGGTCTGATGACGTCATTTGATGACACGTCATCAGCCTGTTTCCTTAAAGGGGCCATGTCCAAATTGTATTTGACAGTTGTGCTGTCAGTGTTCTGCAGCATTGAGGTGCTGCGAACACTGACAAGCACTACACAAAGGTGCACAGCTGCACCCAGGCTCTCCATGACTCCCTCCATATGCTTATGGAGGGAGTAACAGCACACAGGGAGGTTCTCTTCCCTTCCAATGGGCGGAAGAGACCTCCTCAGGACACCAACGCAGCCTGGTTGCACATTGCACAGGAGGGCACAAGCAGGGATGTCATCAGGAGGACCTGGCTGGAGTGCCGCAAACCTTTCAATGATCTCAGTAGATCCTGAAACGTTACTGCAAAGCCACACTCAACCTCATCCTGCTGTGTCACTCATCACATCCCCATCACTCTGCCTTCCCTACCCTACTCCTGCACATCCTTACTCACACCAACTGACATTGCACCTCCACCCATCCCCGCTCTATCTACATTATCACTTCCCCATCTCACTAGCAACCCCTCATACTCACCCTCATCTTAGTTCAATCATACCAACTAACAACACACAAGGGTAGGCACTTGTGTGCTTTAGCCAATGTTCGTGTAAACTTTCTGTTAATATGTTGTCAAGTATTGAAATCCTTATTGTCACCACTTTGCCTTCTTGGACAGATTTGTGTGCACCTTTGAAAGTGTCTTAGTGAGTTCCGGTAAATGGTGAGACATAACGTCCCCCCCACCAATGGTGATGAGTGTGAAAGGAATGGCTTGGGCATTGTAGGGATGGTTTATGGTGCTGGTGTGGAGTGATGCCAACCTGGTACATCATGTGGCAGCCAGGGTGTTCAGTGTTAAGTGAAGCAAATCTGGACATGGTGAGACCATCGCTGCTGTCCCGGGCAGCAATGTGCACGGGTGATGATGCCCTGTGTCCAGTGCAGCATCAGTTGATTGCGGAGAAGGTTGGTGTGGATGTTAATGCTGCTGATGTGCCCGGTGATGCTGGTGTTGGGGCTGATCATATTGGGATTCTGAGGACCAAGGTGAGATCTTTTCAAGGGCACCGATGCTGATGGTATAAATGGCAGGTGAAGTTGAGATGACAGAAGCAATCTGTCAATGTTGAGATAGGTTGCTCCAAGGAGGTGACAGTGGATAGAGAGATTACTCCAATCACTTCAAAAGTGCATAAAACTCAAAAAATGGGTTCGAAATCATTAATGCTCCAGCTTCTAAGATTGGGAAGGAAACAGCTGTGAAATGGTAGGTTTTAGACCACTTTTGCGGCTTTTACCTATTCACAGCAATCCACAGTCATTGAGAACCCGACACACTTACCTGACATGATAGCCACTCTCTGGGAACCTCGTTGAAAACTTGGTAAAATGATAAGTAGATGGGAAAATGCTTCTTAACTACCTTTTAATAAGCTTTAAACTATTTAAATTGTCTGACCCGCCACTTGGTGTCGGGTCTGTTCAGGGATGACAGACCTGACACTTGGGAAACTGACAAGGAGGCGGGTTTACAGCAGGATACCGACCCGCTGTCAATCTTTGTGATTTTGACAGCGGACCCGCCTCCAAAACCGCACTCTGAGCGCTGGCAAAATTCAGCCCACTGATACTATTTGCTGTAGTAGGGGCTTTCTTCCTTTAAAAAAAAAATAAGAATCATAAAAAAAACTCTCAAGGTTAGGTTGCAGCATTTGATAATGATGAGGAATGGAGTTTAAAGGACCATTAAAGGAGCTTAACCACTGCTCCCATTTTTCTGGACAGTGATGTAAGAAAATTACTAGGCACTTGGTCTAAGCGTTAAACAAAGCTTTAATCAACTGTTTTACAACATGGAGGTCTAGTTGTGTTCTTCACTAGTTCCTGTTAAGAATGTCCTGTGCAAGCTGGGCCCGTGCCCGAGTACTTATACTCTCCCTGGACAGCGCCACCCGTAGGCCGCTCAGTATTATTTCATAAGTCTTTCTTTCATGAATGACTGATTCATGTCAGACAGCATGGTTCTTCTGTTGCCATTTACAGCTCCTCTAGACCCCTCTTCTTTCTTTATTTGTCCCATTACCACCCACTTTTGCCTTGGACATTTTGCCATTTAATGGCTCCTGCTTTCCACCCTATCACAGACCTTCCCTTTTTATTCTTTCCTCCCCTCCCCCCTTTCCCTGCCTCTATACTTCCTTAAAATCTGTTACATCTCTAACTTTTTCCAGTTCTGACAACCTGAAACATTAACTCTCCACAGATGCTGCCTGACCGGCTGAGTGTTTCCAGCATTTTTACTTTTTACTCAAGGAGCCGTAATGATTTTGGCATAATTGGCAGCTAGCAGCTGATATTGTGACTTACTATCAGCCAAAAAAAGCATTTATTTTTAACATATAAATTTCAAGCAGTTTCATGCCAGTCACTGTGCCACTGCCAGGGCTGCCATGGTGTCGATAGGTGAGCTGGGCTGACTGTAGGCATGTTGTCCTTCCCTCCCGCAACTCAACTTCATTTCACACCCTGCCCCACTGATAGTGGCATGCAGACTAGATCACTCAATTTGTCACTCTACGTCATCTCAAAGGAGGGACAAGAGTCCAGCACACCATATATTCAAAATGGCAAGACATTAACAGACATGAAAAAGAATATTTCTTCAATTTTTTTATTTTTGGCACTAATTGCCAAAATGGGGTAGTGGAGGGAGAGCTAATTAACAAATAGTGGGATAAAGAGCTGTGGTTCACTACAAGATCTGGTTATCAGTAATCAAGAAATGCACATAATCCAGGAAGGAGAGTACTTGTTACAAGGATATAACAACAGAAAATGCTGGAAAAACTCAGCAGGCCAGGCAACATCCGTGGAGAGAGAAACAGAGTTAACGTTTCAGGTCGAAACCCTTCTTCGGAACTGAGAAAAAAGCAGGAAATGAAACAGATTAAAAGGCCAGTTTGGGGGCTGGGAAATGGGGGAGGGGATGAAAGAACAAAAGGGAAGGTCTGAGAGGTGAAGAGACATTAAGAGATATTCAAGATGAGACGAGATGGTAATAGGACAGGTAAAGAGACAAAGGATGGCTCTAGATGAAGTGTGAAATGCGCTGGCAGAGTGAGAGACAGCTGCCATGTGGGAGAGAGAAAAAAGGAAAAGGCACAAACTAAAGGTGTGGATAAAAAATATATAATAGGGGCCGAGGTTATGATCTGAAATTGTTGAACTCGATATTGAGTCCGGAAGGCTGTAAAATGCCTAATCGGAAGATGAGGTGCTGTTCCTCGAGCTTGTTACAAGGATATTGTCTGTAGTGTGTTGCAAGGGCTAAAATAGTACATTTTGTTCTGTGATTACACATGATTGCATCTAAAAGTAAACAAATACAACAAAGTTTACTATGAAAAAGTAGTTGAAACTAATCAATTCAGTGGCTGGAATGATGCTAACATTTAATTACTTTAATTAAAGCAGGAATAGAATTAACTGTTTTTAATATTGGGTTTATCTGGGAGTCATCTACTGAGTGCAGGACATTGTTTGCACTAATACATGTCTCGTTCCTTGATTTTGTTTTGCTCCTTCGTTTACAATATGCTTCTCTCTTCGCCTGGAGGCATAAATTGACACAAGTACAGCGCCACTCCGGTCCCTTGCTAGCATGACTTTTGTTTATGTCTGAATCTAGACAGTCAAACTAGATTTTCCGCTATCGGTGTAGTTTAGATCTAAATGGTTAGTGGCGGGTGTTTACCGGGCTGCAAATGGAAATGTGCTGTTGTTTGCACCCAGTTTCCAAGGTTAGCTCATTTACATCACCGAAGTGCGTCTGCCCTTTTGCTGGCCTGAATCTGTGAAGGCAGATCGCCACAGTCATTGCCAGGTTGAGGTGTCAAGAAGTGCAAATATGGCTGGTGGCATGCAATCCATCAGAGCACAATGGCGTTTCACCAAGCTGCCATGCCTCCTTTCATGCAGTGCCATCATGCTGTGATTAGAGTGCTGCCAAGGAAGCATCCAACATTAAAGTTAGTTGGAATGGAAGAAGAGTAGGTTGAATTGAGGGAGAAGCATGTCAGTCTGAAATGGGAGGGTTGGGAGGGGACAATGTGTCTCTGTGAAAGGTTGGCGAGTTGGATGAGAATGTGTCTCTGTGAACTGGGCTAGGGAGGAGGGGAGCGTTGGATGGGAACAGGACTCCTGAGGCACTCTTTGGGGAAATGATGGTCTGGTTGGTCTGCTGAAAATCCAAATGTCACTTTGTTTCTTGTTAAGATTAAAAATCAATCAGTGTGAAGAATGAAAATGCTTAAAGTTAGTGAGAATACATCATTTTTAACATTAAAAAGTATCAACATTTTTGGGAATGTCCCCAGATCCCACTAGAAATGTGCCATCAATTATGTGCATTCAACATTTGGATTTCCTCCTTCAGGCTTTTGCGCACTTATGTTGTTTTTCTCCAATAAAAGTGCAGGAATGTTCCGCCTACAGCTTAATTTACAAAGCCCAAGTAACTACGTGTTCTCACATGTCATAGGTTTACAGTCAGGGTTGGTCTTGAGTTGTCTGTTTCTCTGGAGCACTGCCAGCTTTTTTTTTAAGCTGTTGATCACCTTTTGCTAGTTGCCTAGGTTGGCATGTATGAGACCAAGGTATCTTTCTGGTCTGTATGGTTCAGTACTAATGCATACAATGCATTTTCCCATTGACCCACTGTGAGAGCTCGATGTCAGAACTGATAATGGAAGCATAAGTGGTCAAAATTACTTGCTGAAATACATGCATTCTCCAAATAAATGTTCAATATTCTATTTTTTATGCAGACTTTATATTTTTTATTGTGGAGCATTTACAAACTGCCATCACCAGCTTTCTTTATATTCCCTACAACAGATGTCTCTTCGCACTTAGCAGTGAATATTCCTACCTCCTATGTACGTGCCTGGGCAAGTCAATCCCACGAGATCTTGCCAAGCATAAAAAAAAGGAAAAGCTTAGACCAAGGATTGTGAAAGACACCAAGAATTTCACCCGTCTTCAGTTATCTTGTAGAAAACATCAGCATGGGGTACTTTTGTCTAGCAACAACTGCAGGATTGTATGGTCATTAATATTTCTCTTATCTCCATGCTGTGTTTGAAATTTAATTCACTAGGGCATTGTTTTACTGATGACATATTTACTCATGCTAGCAGATAAGACTGGTCAGAACAGCATGGAGAACTGGTCTAAATAAATTGCACTCACTGTTCTTTCCTTATTTCTGTGCAACCCTGATTTCACATCAGTACAACATTTTGTACATAATACGTATGTGG
Organism: Somniosus microcephalus; assembly: GCF_052327205.1. NCBI lineage: Eukaryota > Metazoa > Chordata > Chondrichthyes > Squaliformes > Somniosidae > Somniosus > Somniosus microcephalus. The sequence continues at coordinate 23,644,062 of NC_140994.1, forward strand.
AATAAGAAAATTGGAAAAAAAAACACATTTTGGCAAAAGTTTAAGCTATCTATTACTTGAGGAGTGTGCATTTGCAATAAATAACTGCACTTTTGGTATTCAGCCTGTTAGGACATAGAGGTACTGAAGAAGGTCAAAAAAGATTTAGAAGAATGATACCTGAACTGAGAAGTTAAATCTATGAGGCAAGATTGAACAGGCTGGGGCTCTTTTCTCTAGAAAAGAGAAGGCTGTGGGTGACCTGATGGAGGTCTTTAAGATTATGAAAGGGTTTGATAGTGTAGACGTAGAGAAGATGTTTCCACTTGTGTTTAAATCCTTCCATGGTCTCGCCCCTCTGTATTCCTATAACCTCCTCGAGCCCTACAACTCTCCTTCAGATTTGGCTTCTTGTCAATCCCCGTTCCATTCGCCCACCATTGGAAGCATACATTCAGCTGTGTAGGCCCCATGCTTTGGATTTGCTTCCCTAAACCGCTCCGCCCTTGCACCTCCCTCTTCTCCTTTAAGACCCTCCTTAAAACCTAACTCTTTGGTCACCCCTCCCAATATGTCCTGCTTTGTCTTGGCATCGGTTTTTTTCTGACAGCGCTTCTGTGAAGCGTCTCGGAACGTTTTTCTACATTAAAGGCACTCTATAAATGCAAGCTGTTGTTAATCCATTAAAAATAAAACGGTTAATGCTTATGTTCGTAAAACAGACAGAGAAATGTCATATGGATGCTTTACGTGTTCATTTGCCAACATTACCAGCGTCCTTCTATCACTCTGGAAACCGGAGATTTACCGTGGAAAGTGAGCAAGGGACAAAGCAAATCCGAAGCAGCTTCCTCTTTCTGACTTAAGAAGACATTCTGAGTGTGCAGAACGAAGTCTAGAGTGTAAACACTATACAGTCTTCAGTTCCATGGCAGCTGTCACTAGGATTACAGTGCTCGAGAAAATTTCCATTTTTAAAAGAAAATCTGGCTTTAGTGCACAAGTCTTCCTGTGGTGCAGTTTATGAGATAATGGGAAGCAGGCTCTTTTTTTGCAATTAGAAAATATTTATTATGAGAGAAGTTTTGAGAGCATCAAAAGTATTACAAAATCACAGATCAGCGGAGAGACTTTTCTCAATTGCCGTTTATTTGCTATTAGTGAGAGAAGTTTGCAGAAGGAAATTTAGAAGCAACTGACAATTTGCAAGCTTCATTCAACAACAGCAATTAAACTTGGCCTGCAAAACTTATGCTCAATAATCAAACGTTGTGACCTTATATTGGGAAGACTGAAGCCATTGTTTTCGGTCCCCGCCACAAACTCCGTTCCCTAGCCACTGGCTCCATCCCTCTCCCTAACATCTGTCTGAGGCTGAACCACACTGTTTGCAACCTTGGTGTCATATTTGACCCTGAAATGAGCTTCCGACCACATATCCACAGCATAACAAAGACCGCCTACTTCCACCTCTGTACCATCGCCCGTCTCCACCCTTGCCTCAGCTTATCCGCTGCTGAAACCCTCATCCATGCCTTTGTTATCTCTAGACTTGACTATTCCAATGCACTCCTGGCTGGCCTCCCACATTCCACCCTACGTAAACTTGAGGTCATCTAAAACTCAGCTGCCCGTGTCCTAACTCGCACCAAGTCCCATTCGCCCATCACCCCTGTGCTTACTGACCTACATTGGCTTCTGGTTAAGCAGCGCCTCGATTTCAAAATTCTCATCCTTGTTTTCCAATCCCTCCATGGCCTCGCCCCCCTTCCTATCTCTGTAATCTCCTTCAGCCCCACAACCCCCCCGAGGTATCTGCGCTCCTCTAATTCTGCCCTCTTGAGCATCCCTGATTATAATCGCTCACCCTTTGGTGGTCGTGCCTTCTGTTGCCTAGGCCCTAAGCTCTGGAATTCCCTGCCTAAACCCTGTCCGCCTCGCTACCTCTCTTTCCTCCTTTAAGTTGTTCCTTAAAACCTACCTCTCTGACCCAGCTTTTGGTCACCTGTCCTAATTTATCCTTATGTGGATCGGTGTCAAACTTTTTGTCTTAAAATACTCCTGTGCAGCGCCTTGGGAAGTTTTACTATGTTAAAGGCGCTATATAAATACAAGTTGTTGTTGTTGTTATCGGGATAGGCCAGATAATATAGAGCTCCACCATAGTAGATTTGTGTCTTAAAAAAAACAGGTAACATCTGGCTTACTGTGAGAATACCACAGTATTCACTAGTCTACATAAATAATAGTTTTGTACTTATCACACATATATATCTATCACACTTTAGGTGTCACGCTTGTCAAACGTGCAAATTTCTGTGTCACACTTAAATCTGGTTAGCTCAAATTTCATATCCAGAAACCAGAAACAAATTACTTTGCACCGCAACAGTGGCCCTAACCTACTCTGTGCAGAATACTGCTCTGCCTCATGGTCCTGCAGCCGCCACACAGAGACCGTGGAGGTACAGCTATGAGGACGGTGTCAGGGATGCTTAAGTACGCTCAAACTGAGCGGTTCCCGGAGCTGTCCCACACTGCTCCGCCTGTCATTCGCCACGACGTCACTGTGCTCCGTGAGATGGAAAAAACCATGAGCAACATCGACCTTCCCATTCACGAAGTCTAAAGAGCAACAGCGCACTTGAAAAAACCCACCACGAAAGTGCTTAAAATCGCGCCGGCCATTCTGGGAAACAGTAACCAATATTCTTGCAGCTGGTATCGACCCACTATCCAGATGGATGGAATCATGGGACACATGCAACATAAAGAACCAACATTTCATTACTGACCCAACAGCAGAGGTCCCTGGCTTAGACCTCCCTCGAAGACAGTGGACAGCGCTCAACCAATTCCGCACAGGGCGTGGATGATGTGGTCACTTGCTCCACAAGTGGAAGATGAGGGACGACCAGAAATGTAACTGTAGCCATGAGTCCCAGACCATGGAATACATCACATCAACCTGCCCACTGAGGTCTGTTGCGGGAGGCAGCTCATTTCTCCACTCGGCATCTCAGGAGGCCATCGAATGGACAGCCAAATTAGACAAGCTTGTCCCATCTTTTGAAAGTAAGGAGTAAGAAACAGATCAGAACTGAATAGGTAGGGAATGTACCAATCAAAAATGGGAGGAGCAAGAATAAGAATTACTGAGAACATATGTAAACTACCACCAAACAATCAGCAGGAAGTAAACAACTACCAATAAAATACTTAGCAAAGGAGAGAATAGGGACCAATGAACATTTTTTGAAAATATTTTTGATTGCCATCTTGTTTTCTCAGTAACCTGGGAAACATATTGTTGGAACTAAGGCTTCTAACATAGCAACCACATTAAAAAAAATACATAATTCATAATAAAATTACACTAGTGCCTTTTCCGTCTTTGAAATTTTTCAGGTATTTGGACCTTGAGGTTCATGGGACTTCCTACCACTTTCATTTTGTCTTTTGAATGACGAGGCTCACCCAGGTAGCAGACCATAACTCCCCGAATGCACCAGTGTCAATCTTTGCACACACTCTGTGGACAAGACTTGCAGCATGCTTTCTTTCTTTAGAATGCAGCTTAAAGCCATCCACCTGCTTTGTCTAAAGAGCAACAGCATACTTTGGGACTGGAAGGGACTTAACAAATAAAGGTTTTCTTAACGGTTGATAGCAATACTGGTTATTTACAGAGTGTGCCAGAAGTTGCTGTTTGTAAACCCCTCCACCCTTACACCTGGTCAAGACCTGGTGCGGAGGGGAGCGGACAGATTGGAAGACCTCCTCATAGGACTGCTCCTGGGCCTGGCTAAAAAATCCATCAATTGGTCCAGGCAGCGGGCAGTCGAGGGGGTCGTTCAGCCAGATTGCCTGCCTCTCTTCCACGGCCATGTTCGCGCCCGGGTGGCCCTGGAGATGGAGCACGCGGTGTCCGCCGGCATGCTTGAGTACTTCCACGACCGGTGGGCGCCGCGGGGACTGGAGTGCGTTATCAACCCGGACAACCAAATTTTAATTTGATTTGTTAAGTTTCATTTAAAGTTTTTGTTAATTTACAGTCAAATTTGTTAACGTACTGATCAAAAGAGTACACCTGGTCAAGACCCGGTGCGGAGGGGGGCGGGCAGATCGGAAGACCTCCTCATAGGACTGCTCCTGGGCCTGGCCAAAAAATCCATCAATTGGTCCAGGCAGCGGGCGGTCAAGGGGGTCGTTCGGCCCGATTGCCTGCCTCTCTTCCGCGGCCATGTTCGTGCCCGGGTGGCCTTGGAGATGGAGCACGCGGTGTCCGCCGGCACGCTCGAGGTCTTCCGTGACCAGTGGGCACCGTGGGGACTGGAGTGCATTATCACCACCGGGAACCAAATTTTAATTTAATTTGTTAAGTTTTATTTAAAGTTTTATTAAGTTACAGTTGATTTGTTTATCCACCCCCACATAAAAAGAGTACACCTGGTCAAGCAATGTAAAAGGCCTGAGGAATGACAGCACTAAAAGCAGGAAGCCATTATTAGGATGGGTGAATAATTTGAAGGTAAGCGCGTCATTCAAAAACATGAATGTTTAACACAAAACGAAAATACTGCAGATGCTGGAAATCTGAAATAAAAACAGAAAATGCTGGAGACACTCAGCACGGAAAGGTCATCGACCTGGAGTGTTGGCTCTGTTTCTCACGGATGCTGCCTGACCTGCTGAGTGTCTCCAGCATTTTCTGTTTTTATAACATGAATGTTTAAGTTTGACAAGGGAGGTGATGTAACTGTTGTTCGCAACCTTGGTGTCATATTTGACCCTGAAATGAGCTTCCGACCGCATATCTGCAGCATAACTAAGACCGCCTACTTCCACCTCCGTAACGTCGCCCATCTCCGCCCTTGCCTCAGCTCATCCGCTGCTGAAACCCTCATCCATGCCTTTGTTACCTCGAGACTTGACAACTCCATCGCTCTCCCTGGCAACTGTCTGAGGCTGAACCAGACCGTTCGCAACCTTGGTGTTGTATTTCGCTTCCACTTCAGTATCAAGACTGCCTACTTCCACCCCTGTAACATCGCCCAACTCCGACCCTGCCTCAGCTCATCTGCTGCTGAAACCCTCATCCATGCCTTTATCACCTCTAGACTTCACTATTCCAATGTACTCCAGGCCAGCTTGCCATCTTCCACCCCACATAAACTGGAGCTCATCCAAAACTCTGCTGCCCGTATCCTAATTCGCACCAAGTCCCGTTCACCCATTACCATGTACTCGCTGACCTACATTGGTTCCCGGTTAAGCAATGCCTTGATTTTAAAATTCTCATCCTTGTTTTCAAATCCCTCCCTATCTCTGTAATCTCCTCCAGCCCTACAACCCTCCTGTGCTTCTCCAATTCTGGCCTCTTGCGCACCCTGATTTTAATCGCTCCACCATTTGAGGCTGTGTCTTCAGCTGCCTAGGCCCTAAACTCTGGAATTCCCTCCCTAAACCTCTTTGCCTCGCTACCCCTCCCTCCTCCTTAAAATTCCTTATCTGAGGAAGGATGTTCTTGCCATGGAGGGAGTGCAGCGAAGATTCACCAGACTGATACCTGGGATGGCAGGAATGACGTATGAGGAGAGATTGGGTCGATTGGGCTTATACTCACTGGAGTTTAGAAGAATGAGAGAGGATCTCATTGAAATTTATAAAATTCTAACAGGACTAGACAGACTAGATGCAGGAAGGATGTTCCCGATGGCAGGGGAGTCCAGAACCAGGGGTCACAGTCTAAGGATAAGGGGTAAGCCATTTAGGACAGAGATGAGGAGGAATTTCTTCACCCAGAGAGTGGTAAACCTGTGGAATTCTCTACCACAGAAGGCAGTTGAGGCCAATTCATTAAATATATTCAAGAAGGAGTTCGCTATATTTCTTAAGGCTAAAGGGATCAAGGGATATGGGGAGAAGGCAGGGACAGGGTACTGAGTTTGGATGATCAGCCATGATCTCATTGAATGGCGGAGTAGGCTCGAGGGGCTGAATGGCCTACTCCTGCTCCTATCTTCTATGTTTCTATGTTTCTAAAATCTACCTCTTTGACCAAGCTTTTGGCCATCTGTCCTAATATCTCCTTATGTGGCTCGGTGTCAAATTTTGTTTTATAATCACTCCTGTGAAGTGCCTTGGGACATTTTACTATATTAAGGAGCTATATAAATGCAAGAAGTTGTTGTTGTGACACTGTTTTGTGTGCAAATATTTCTTATGTCACTGGATAGGCCAACTTCAATTTTGCACATTGACGTCTTGTTCTCCAATTGTTAGAAAAGTCTTAAATCCACCAATGAGGGAACAGCCTCCTTTACCACTGGGGAATCAAACTGGCATGGTTGTGAAATTCTAAGTGCCAATCCAATCGTGCAAGAAACATAGATGTGCAAAAGTGAATCCAAGGGAATATAAGCACATAGTTAGAAATGGAGCTTGTGGGGTTTGTAGACCAGATTGCTGGGTCTTGTGAGTCATATAAGAACATCAGAGTTAGGAGCAGGAGTAGGCCATTTGGCCCTTCGAGCCTGCTCTGCCATTCAATACGATCATGGCTGATCTTCTACCTCCACTCCCCTTGCCCGCCCTATCCCCTTATCCCTTGATTCCCTTAGCATCCAAAAATCTATCGATCTATACACTCAACGACTGAGCCTCCACAGCCCTCCGTGGGCTGCAATTTGAATTCCCTAGGGTCTAAACATGTGGAACTGTGTTATATTTTATGATAGGCTAATTTTTATAAACTAAAATGAATGAAGCCTACTCCAAATGAATGAGATTTGACCAGTAAAATAACATACAGCACTTCAAAAGTACTTCATTGGCTGTAAAGCGCTTTTGGGACATCCTGAGGTTGTGAAAGGCGCTGTAGAAATGCAAAGTCCTTCCTACATAAATTAAAAAGACTCTGTCCTTTACGTTAATGTTATTCCAGTTGTGTCTCCCTAATGTAGCATTTCCCACTCCTTACACAGACGGACAGATATGCTGCTACTACTCCAGAACTGCGCATTTCAGGGACTGGAGTGTATAATGAATACTGGTAACAATATATTATTTAAGTTCTGACGAAAGGTCATCGATATGAAACGTTAACTCTGTTTCTCTCTCCACAGATGCTGCCTGACCCGCTGAGTATTTCCAACATTTATTGTTTTTCTTATTATTTAAGTTTATTATTTATTATAATTATTTATTAGTTAAGTTTATCAGTTTCCTTAGGCACCCTCGCCTCTGAGTCAGAAGGTTGTGGGTTCAAGTCCCACTTCAGAAACTTGAGTACAAAAATCTAGGCTGACACGCCAGTGCAGTGCTGAGGGAGTGCTGCACTGTCGGAGGTGCCGTCTTTCGGATGAAACGTTAAACTGAGGCTCTGTCTGCCCTCTCAGGTGGACGTAAAAGATTCCATGGCACTATTTCGAAGAAGAGCAGGGGAGTTATCCCCGGTGTCCTGGCCAATATTTATCTCTCAATCAACAGCACTAAAAAACAGGTTATCTGGTCATTATCAGATTGCTGTTTGTGGGAGCTTGCTGTGCACAAATTGGCTGCCATGTTTCTTACATTACAACAGTGACTACACTTCAAAAAGTACATCATTGGCTGAAAAGCGCTTTGGGACGTTCAGTGGTTGTGAAAGGCGCTACATAGAAACATAGATAACATAGCTACGTAGATAATGGCCCAAACTGTACACAATACCCACTCCAAACAATACTATTTCCCCATAACTCCCAGGAAAATGTTATACCATAGAAACATAGAAGATAGGAGCAGGAGTAGGCCATTCGGCCCTTCGAGCCTGCTCCGCCATTCAATGAGATCATGGCTGATCATCCAAACTCAGTACCCTGTCCCTGCCTTCTCCCCATATCCCTTGATCCCTTTAACCTTAAGAAATATATCGAACTCCTTCTTGAATATATTTAATGAATTGGCCTCCACTGCCTTCTGTGGTAGAGAATTCCACAGGTTCACCACTCTCTGGGTGAAGAAATTCCTCCTCATCTCTGTCCTAAATGGCTGAGATAAATGCAAGTCTTTCTTTAGAAATTGCCTTTATAATTATTTATTGTTTTAAGTTCATCAGTTTCCTTTGCTTATTTTAAGGTGAAGTCCTTTATTAAGAAAGGGGGCACTTTTGTTTAGGTTTTTTTTTGGAAGGGGGTGGAGGGCAAACCCTTTGCGCCTCCTGATTGGTCATTTGAAGAAAAGGCTCCAAAGGCGCGCCCCCGATCGGGTGCGCACGTTGCGCGATGAGCTCATCGCTGGGCGGTTGCGGCGGCGACGCTCGGGAGGCCCAGCGTCGGTGTCGTGGGAGCGTCGTGCCTGTGCTCAGTTTGTGTGTGTGTATGAGAGAGAGAGAGAGAGAGAGAGAGAGACTGACTGAAGGAGATCGACGGCAGCAGCAATAACACCACAGCCAGTGAGGCCTTAATATCAGTAATCAAAAAAAAAATAATAATAAAACCAATCTCCCTCACTCGGCCCGCAGTCGCTTTTGGACGGCAGCCCCGAGGCTTTCGGCGGCGGCCCCGGCCCCCCGGCCAGGCCGGGGTGGAGGAGAAGGAGGCGGAGGAGGAAGACCCCGGGGGTGGGGTACAACGGCAGCGCTAGAGAGGGAGAGGGGGGCGGCGGCGAGGAGGAGGTGAGGTGACTGGGCCGGTTTGTGACGGGCTGTCACAGCGGGGGCTTTTGGCCTCGGAAGAGGTTGGGCGGGCGGGCGAGCGAGGGCGGGGGAAAAGCCGCGGCTCCCGGGCTCCAGTTCAGCGGGCGGTCGCCACAAGAGGAAACTCGGCCACTCGCACAGCACAGGTAAAAAAAAGAGAGAGAGAGACACACACACATACTGCGGCTGGTTGGCTGGGCGTCGTTTGGTGTGAGGGTGAGCTTCTGTTGTGGGAACCAACAAAAGCGGAAATGCACATTATTGTAATATGCATTTATGTTTTTTCCCCAAAACAAAATGTAATAGGTTTTTTTGTGCAAACTTGGCGCAAGCTTTCTGCCTGCTCTGAGCTGGCACATTTTGGCAAGGTTTTTTTTCCCCCGTTTATTCAGCAGGAAAAGGAAGGAGGGCGGGTGGTGGGGGAGAGAAAGAAGAAATAAGACTCCTTCCCAACACTTGGCGAAAGAATTGAGAAAAATACTTTATTTTTTGAAGACTTATTTTTAAGGATTTGATTTTTTTGGGGGGGAAGAATGAGTTTTTTTCCCCATATTAATGTGCAAACATCGTCTGTTACGGGTGGCGTGTGTGAGCTGGATTCTGATTGTGGTGGGTGAAATAGCATTGGGGACATTTTTTTTCCTTTAGAAATAATAGAGAACTAACAAACTTGATTCACTTTGTTGACAAAGCCCGAACGTACCGAAGCCATTGCAAAGCGTGTTACAATTCACACACACCTAGACTATTTAAAAATGTGACTAATGTCTATAGTACAGCTGCAGATTTGGACGAGAAATGTTAAATATTTCGCATTTTATATATATATATATCCGCCTGCAGCAACGAAATAGTGACTGTTTGAAAAGAAAATAACATGTTAGTTTATGTACCAAAGTCTTCGTGGGTATGTGGAATTGCAGTTAGATAGAATAGCAAAAAAAACGTAAATAGACGTTATATGAATTAGGAGAGTTTAATATATTAAGGAAAGGTGAAATACAGTGCAGTTTTGTAACACCAAGGGATTTCCCCCGTGTTGCTTATGGGCAGTTTGGAGCATCGTTGTGATACTGGACTGTTAATCTGTGCTGCCCCTTTAAAGCCACTGCTTAAAATACTACTTGTGGGAATCCAGGTAGTTGTAACTTTGTAAGATCATGGTGAATTAGAGGTCAGTAAATTGCTTGCAAGTTTTAAGCTCCAGGTCAAAATCTCTTTTTCACCTGTGCCAAAGTGTGGGGTCTGGTGCGTGAGGTGTGTGTGCCAGAAGTAGTTTTATTTGTTAAAAATTGCCATGTCCTTTTTTGTAAATGCTTATTGAAATTCAGAAAAGCTTGAAATCCTGTCATAATTAATTTTAATACTGTTGCAGTAGATAGTTGGAACATGATTGTAAAGCAGTAAGCTTATCAAAAGGATTCATTTGACATTGTAAACCAAAAGAGCAAAGTTCCATTTGGTTTATAGTATTTATATGAGTCTCTAGATGAGAGTACTACTTTGAAAGTGTGCGTGCTTTTATTTATGTGCATACAATTATGGGATCTTTTGTTTTAGTTTAGGTCTGCTTTTATGCTGTGTGGCTGGCCATTGTGGACTCTGCCATCAGAAAGCTTCATAACATTTGTTGAAAATTGTAGTCGCTCAGGAAATACTGGGTTCCAATCTCCCCAACTTCCTTCCTATCCCGCTCAGCCCATCCACCACTGTCCCCTTGGACTCTGCCAGCAGATCGACAATGGCCGCCACTCTCCGCATTTCCCTTCAGAATGCCTTTTCACTTGCAAACAATGGCTCAGGTCATCCATGACCTTATTCTGGATGATTGCATTGACATCACAGCTTTGACTGAAACTTGGCTCACCAGGTGGTGACACCTTGCTCCTTATTAAAGCTGCCCATACCACCATGGCGGTTGAGTGTCCCTTATAACCAAATTACACCGTTGGTCTTTCCCCCCCCATCTCCTCTCGCACGTACTGCTCTGGCACATTTTCCTTGAAGCAATTTGCCTTGTTCCACCCCTCTTGCTTGCCTTTCAAAATCCTCCTTCTCTACTGTCCCATCCCAAGTTTTTCCCTGAGATTCCCTCCATACTTTTCTCCCTCAGCCTATGCACTGAATAGTCCTCATCCATAGTGATTTCAATCTCCATCTCAACTCACCTTGCCCGCTCTCCTCTGATTTCACTGCCCTCCTGTCCACCTTGAACCTCTCCCTTCATATAAACTCTCAACTTTGCCTTTCTGCTCCCATGGTCTCGATCATAGCAATGGCCCCCCCCCCCCCCCTCCACCCCAGCCAAACCCACTTCTTTCTGTAACCTGTCCTGGGGAAAATAAAACTCCCTGAAGTCGCTTACAATTGCACTTTAAAGTTGCCAACTGCCTAGCCTTTGGCCTTCCATTCACCATGATGCTTCTGCCACTCCCTCACCTTTGATGCCCTTAATGCCAATAAAACCTTCACTCTTCCATCCTGGCTGCTCCCCTGGCATTCTCTCCATCTTCACTCCCTCAAGTCAAAGGCAGTGCAGCCTTGAGCATATCTGGTGCACAACCATCTGTCGCCGGATCTGTCTGGACCACATCAAGTTCTTGTCAGGCCTCACTCTCCTACCAAAACTGCCCATTACTCCAGGATCATCCCAGGGAGCAAAGATACTCCACTATGAACCATCTTCTTAAACCCCTCTCCACTGTCCCCAACACCCTCATCTCCAACAAGTGCGAAGACGACTTTGTCACCAAGGTTGACGGCATCCATTCAGCTGCCTCTGCTGTTTCTCTTCCCTCCCCTCCCCCCCCCCCCCTTCCCCTTCCTCTTGCTGGCCAAGCAAAACCTCTCCTCTACCCCAGCCCTGAGCCTGGATCTTTGGTTTCTTCCATATCTTCCCTCATACCTTCTCTGAGCTCACCTTGTCCAGGAGAGCCACCTCCTGCACCATTCCCACTAAACTGCTGAACACCCAATTTCACTTCCTGGCTGCTATGCTAGATAATGATGTAAATGGTTCCCTATGCTCAGGTTCTCTCCCCTCAGCCCCTTCAAAACCGCTGACATCACCCCGTTCTCCGAAACCACCCCAACCCCTCTCTTTTTCCCCCCCCCTTTCCCCTCAAGTCCTTCGACAGGTTGCGTCTCTAATCCAAACACATTTTTCCTGCATTTGCATGTTTGAGACTCTCCAACCAGGTTTCTGTCCCTGCCACAGCACCAAAATGGCCTTAACCAAAGTCATGGACAACATCCTCTAACTGTGATCATAGTATGTTATCCCACTTCATCCTCCTTGAGCACGTCATAGGCTTCAATACAGTTGACCACACCATCCTCCTCTACCACTTCTCCGTTGTCCAGCTCAGTGGGACTGCCCTTGTTCGGTTCCATTCCTACCTATTCCGTAGTAGCCAGGGCATCTACAGCTTCTCTTCCCGCCCTTGCACCGTTGCCTTTGGAGACCTGCAAAGCGCTATCCTTGCCCCCTTTTTTCCTCATCAACATGCTGCCCCTTGACATCATCTGCAGACATGGAGTCAGCTTCCACATGCACGCCGATGGCACTCAACTCTACTTTTCTGTCCTCTGTCTCGATCCTTCCACTGGTTCTGTGTTGTCAGGTTTGTCCGCTATCCGGTTATGGATGAGCTGCGATTTCCTCCAGTTAAACATTGGAAAGACCGAAGCCATCATCTTGGGCCTCACCACAAACGCCATACCCCTGCCACTGATTGCATTCTCTTTTCCCCCCCCCCCCCCCCCAACCCCCGTCCGTTGTCTCGGGCTGAACCAGACTGTTTGCAGTCAGTGTCCTATTCGACCCCGAGCTGAGGTTCCTACCCCACATACTCTCCATTACAAAGGCCGCTTATTTCCATGTCGTAGCAGTGCCTGGCTGAGCCCATCCACTGCTGAAACTGTGATCCATGCCTTTGTCACCTTCATACCCGACTATTGCAGTGCTTTCTTGACTGGCCTTCCATCCTCCACAGCCTTTAAACCTCAGCTCACCCAAAACTCTGCTTCCTGTTATCCTATCCCACACTGCTCACCCATCACTCCTGTCTTGGCAGCTGGTCCCTCAACTGCTCCAATTTAAAATTCTCATCCTTTCGTTTAAATCACTTCCTGCCCTTGCCCCTTCCTATCTCTGTAACCTCCTTCAGCCATACAATCTACTCTGAACTCGCCATTCCTTCGACTCTGCCTCCCTGCCCCCCAATGACGGCCATGCTGTCAGTCGCCCAGTCATCGCGCTCTGAAATTCCCTCCCTGAACCCTTGCGCCTTTCCAACTTAAAACAACTCAAAACCCAGCTCTTCACCCCTCCCAATGTATCCTCCTTTGGCTCGGTGGTTATGCCTCTGAAACATCTTGGGATGTTTAGCTACATTAAATGCAAGTCGTTTACGTGAAGTCTGTCTAGAACGTCATGTTCCCATGGCTAGGAGAAACTACTTTTCTGCCACATGAATGATGCTTGAAAGCTCGGTATCTCCTGATATCCTGAATGATATGGTTGGACATAAAATACCTTTATACAGGATGTCACCACTGTATTATATGAACCTGCAGTCAGTTGAGAATCTCCTCTCTGGTTCCCCTACGTGTTTACATACAGAGAGATAACTGGGTGGCTGATTTTGTGAAATTGCTCAGTTGATTTTAAAGGCAAAGAAATGCTGCGTGTTTACACTAGTACATTAAGTAGTTTAATTTGATCCCAGTATGTGTTCTGTCAACTATTTTTTGTTATTGGCAAGTCAGATTCTTGAGGACTAATTGGGGGTAACTCTAGTGCTTTATATTAATTAGGGATCTTCCAGTGTTACAGAAGAAGCAGCAGGACGTAGAGTGCAAATCTTCCAAAAAATAAAATAGATGATTATATGCTGAAAAAATATGGCAGCCTTTTTGAGTTGAAGCATGCCCACAGCCAATAAGGTTCTATTAACGTACCTTTCACGATTCCTCAGGTCCCCTCCCCAACTCTTGCATAGTTATCACTCTATCAGTTTTCACCTTTGAAATGCTTTGGGCCATTTTGTAAGTGCAACTTGTATGAACAGAATAATCTGTGGCTGTTTGTTCTAGAACACTGCGTATATTATCAAGTCGTTATCTAGTATAGCTGAATACTAACAAACTTGCAGTTTCTGTAATTAGCATAATTGTTTCCAATAGTACAGGATCTGTGTGTATGCCTCTGGGGTTAGCTAGTATTTTAGAAATTTGCCAGATTATTTTAAGAAATATCTCCTGGAAACGTGGAGTCGGTGTAGAATATGTACAGGCTACTCAATTTTAAGGGTTTTGACCCGAAACGTCGACACTAATTTCTCTCCACGGATGTTGCCTGGCCTGCTGAATTTTTCCAGCATTTTCTGTTATTTTGGACTTCCAGTATCTGCAGTATTTTGCTATCGTACTCAATTCAGAGCTGCTTAATTCAAATTTTTAGTATCAAATTCCCACTTTTTTGTATTTGCTTAAGTCAAATTGTTGCATAGTTCATTTTTTTAGTGCAAGAAATGCCTCCCCTTATCTGTTGTAGAATTTCAGCATGAGCACTCTTATCTTGGTTGTCAACCGAATGATGGATCTGTATTTTTTCTACAATGCTAAATGTTAGCTCTGTACACTGAGATTTCTTAAATTGAAATGCCTACTCTTAACGTGCATTTGTGTTTGTTTACAAAAATAGAATGGGTGTTTAGTGCATATAATACAAGGATTGCTGTTGTATGCTGGTGTCTTTCTTTCTTGCATGAATTGCTAGTGTTACTTCAGTGGATAATGAATTGTTTACTACCATAGAAGTTGAAAAGCAGTTGATTGCAAATAGATCAGGACCTGCAGCACTATCCCTCCAATATAGTACAGGTACACTATCCCTTATCCAAAAGCCTTGGGACCAGCTGAGTTTCGGTTTTCGGAATTTTTCGGATTTCAGAAGGTATTATAAGACTGGGAAATTTGTATTTAATATGAATTTTAAAAGTTCAGGCTACCTCTTGCGACTGTTCTGTGTCTCATTCCCCTTCCTGCTTCTCTGGAAAGCCGGATATCGGCTGACTCCTACTAAGCTGGCCCACAAATCAGGTTGGGTGTCTGGTGGGGGGGGGAGAAAAGAATATCGGACGGGCTGCGGTTCAGGTCGGGGGGGAGAAAAGAATATCGGACGGGCCGTGGGGGGGGGGGGGGGAAGAAAAGAATATCGGACGGGCCGCTGTATTGTTGGGTTCACTCTCCCGGTACCTCCTTCACACTGCCCGGCTCGGCCTGCAATCTCCTACCCAGGAGGGAACTCTGTGACCCTCTGCCCTGCTCAGCGTAAGTCGTGTGCACGACTTACGCTGAACGAAAAAACTTTCGGTTTTTGGAGGTTTTCGGTTTTCAGAAGTTCGGATAAAGGATAGTCTACCTGTACTGCTCCCTGGGGTGAATACATTGTAAGGTGTACGTTCATTCCTGCACCCAATCTACTACTGTCTTTCCAAATGTGGCACTCAATAGTTACACAATAAAACAATTCTTATTAAAAACAAATTGGGTGAATTTTGTCTCGAGGGATATCAGTCTTGGGGAGCGGAGCACTCTTTTGATTTAGTGCCAGCCAGCAATCAATCACTCCCAGGTTGGCTTCAACATAACTCGTTTCAGAGCAAAGTCCCCTTTTTGCTGCCTTAATGACATGCAGTCATACCAACCTCAAGAGCATTCCCTGAATACACCAGTGTGAATTTTTCTGCTCCTTACACCAGCCATCGCTATGGCTCCATCACTGAGATTGCCATTTGTACTAAATTAGATGTTTTGTGTTGTGATCTCATGCTGCCTAAGAATTGAGCTGGAACTGTCTCAATTCTTTTTTGCTTAAAAGCCTAACAGTCATCCCGATAGTCTGGACTGTTTTTGAAACTTTGGATTTGAGGTGAGAGGTCTGTGTGCGAACCCATTATTTTGCATGCAATTATGTGAGGTTGAAAATTCACTTTCTGCTTTAACTGCAGTCTGGCTTGCTGGTGCATGTGCGAGGTGAGACAGTGAGGGAGTGCTTTGGGAGATGAGGGTTTAAAATAATGGCGTTTGCACATAAAACGCTGTTCAATATCTGATTGTGCCTTGATGGATGTTATCTGCTTTACTGCAGTTATAATGACTTGACTTTAAAATTCTCAACTTTAAGCAGCAACTTGCAGTTCAAAAGCTTTATGTATCTTCTAAATTGAGTTTTCACTAATGCTTTAAACATCTAAAACCTATAATTGCAGGATGAAAGTGCTTTCCCGTGTTGTCATTAGGATTTCAGTGAACTGTAATGGCGGGCGTGTGAAATGTTTATACTGTGTCCACTTGAAATATGGAAACCACCCAGTAGTACAATTATATATTTTGTTCTTCCAGTTCTGGATTATGTCTGGAGAGCTATAGCATGTTAAGTTATATAATATGCACGGGGTGAAGTACTGGTAGTTACTTAGGTCTGTTGCTTGCTTGTAGTAGGAATAATTTGAGGTGCAGAATTAAGAGGATCGCATAAGAAGTGTATTGGCACAACACTAACACTTATTGGCTTGCATGCTATTTTCTCAAAGCATATTGGTACCATTATGCAAAAGCCTACAATACTTCATCTAAAATTCCACAAGGAAGAATCCTATTCAGAGGATTAATAGGTGGCAATTTTTTATCATGTTCTTGTTTACTTACTGTTCTTTAAGTTAACTGACATATATAGATGGTTGCCTTGGTTCAGTGATGGGGCTCTCTACTCGGAGTTAGGTTGTTGGTTCAAGCCCTACTCCAAAGAGCTGAGCACATAATCTAGACTGACACCAGTGCAGTACTGAGGGAGTGCTGCACTGTCGAAGGTGCCCTCTTGAGAATGAGATATTAAACTCGGGTAGACGTAAAAGGTCGCATGGTATTATTTGAAGAAGAGCAGGGAGTTCTCCTGATGTCCTGGCCAACATTTTTCCCCTCAACCAACATCAGTAGAACGGATTATTTATCTTGCTGTGAATTGTTTTGAAGCACTTTGGGACTGAGGGGGTCATGAAAGGCACTGTATAAATGTAAGTTCATTTTTCTTGCTGAATGAAAGATAAATGTATAATGCTGCTGTTCCTGATGCCCTAATTGTGGTTTTAAATCCCAGTTCAATGCCTGGTCTCTGAGTTAGCTGTTTTCGGCCAAGGTGCTGGCATTTGCCACATTGTCCCTGGTTTAGGTAAGGGAAAATCAGTTGGGTTTCCTGATCACTGTGCAGCCAGCGACTCTTGTTGGAATGTATATGGGTGTGTGTAGACACACTGGGTAAGGATAGGATCAAACTTGGTTAAATAATGACACTCATCTAGAACCATAGGAGCAGGACTAGGCCATTTAGCCCCTGGAGCCTGTGACGCCATTCAGTGAGATCATGGCTGATCTGTGACCTAACTCCATCTGGAGTCACTTGGGCAAGGTACGGGAGGACAGTTGACACTTAAAGAACCATATCATAGATTAGAGGTGAACAAAAAGTATATAACTTGGATGAGTTGATCTTGACCAGGTGAAGAACTGTTTCATATTAGTTTTGTGAATAACCGTGTTTGTAATCTTGTAAAGGTCCACAAAACTGAGGAAGTAAGAGCTGGAAAGAAAGGTTATTGTGGCAGTGACACACAAACAGCAGTATATTTTGTTTTAGGGGGGAGGGGTTGGTTGTCTTCATAAAATGCTTATAGACTAATTGCAACTCTATTCATTTTCAAAGGGAGTTCCATGTATCAGTTTGGGTTTTCTAAATACAGTAACAATCTGACATATTGGATACCAGTAAAATAAGAAGCAAGAGCCTTGCAGGTCATGCCTAAACCTAACTTCTCAGGATAAAGTACTGTAAAGTAATTATGCAGTTCAGGTAAGTGGCACACGCCAGAGGAACATGATACCCACATTTCAGTTAAGTGAGCCATTTATATAACTAGATGTTGGTAATTGTAATATCTGATCCAAAATGTGTACATGCTGATTTACATGTTTAAAGCTAATAACTGCTAACAATATCCTCCTTTTGCTTCTGTAACCTAACCTTGGGGCTTAAGTTGAACGCTAGATGTCTTGCAAAATGCTGTTGAACTTTCTTTTTGAAAGGTTTTCAGCTGCTACTTTGGGTTGTGCCAAATACTGTTCGTGTTTGGCATCAAGAATGCTTTGAAGGGGGAGGGCAAAAAAAAATTCTCTGAATATTCTATCAGGAACTCACCCAGAATTGTCAATTTTAAGCTTTTGTTTGTGTCGGCCTACCAGAGAATCAGTATACAAAAGCAAAATACAGCGGATGCTGGAAATCTGAAATAAAAACAGAAAATGCTGGAAATCCTCAGCAGGTCAGGCAGCATCTGTAGAGCGAGAAACAGAGTTAACGTTTCAGGTCGATGACCCTTTGTCCGAACTGGAAGAATCAGTATACTTGGACTGTCGTAGAAATCTACATACAGTAGTTAGAACATTGGCATGATGGAAATTACACATATTTGGAGACAGCTCTTTCTGCCTTGGCCTCAGTTAAGCGCTGGCGTGGATTTTTTTTTTAACCACGTGCCAATATTTTTCCCCTTCCCCTCGGAGGTGTTGACTTCTTGCTAGGGTACAGTTGCATAGGTGCCATGTGTGTGAAGAAAGAACAAACTTTGCATTAATACAGAGCCTCTCATGACCTCAAGACTTCCTAAATTGCTTTAGAGCCAATGAAGTACTTTTGAAGTGTAGTCATTGTTGTAATGCAGGAAACAAGGCAGCCAAATTGTGCACAGCAAGCTCCCACAAACAGTAATAAAACATGACCAAATCATCTGTTAAGTGTTTATTGAGGGATAAATGTTGGCCAGGACACCATGCTTTTCTTTGAATAGTGCCGTAGGATCTTCTACGTCCACCTGAGGGGGCAGATGGGGCCTCGGTTTAACGTCTCATCTGAAAGGTGGCACCTCCGACAGTGCAGCACTCCCTCGGTACTGCATTGAAGTGCAAGCCTAGATTATGTGCTTAAGTCTCTGGAGTGAGGCTTGAGCCCACAACCTTCTGACTCGGGTGAGAGTGCTACCACTGAGCCAAGGCTGACACCAGATGTGCGAGATAGCGGCGAGTCTGTATTTGGCGTGGGTGGGGGAGTGCAGGGAGAAATCACAGCCAAGCGCATTCCAACTCTCCTGCAGCCCAACATGGGATCACTGGCTAGTGATTGGAAGCTGGAACACTGGGTGTTATTTCTCCCAGGCATGCTTCAGTGTGTTCCACAAGGACTCAGCTTGGACAAAGGCAGATGAGCAAAGGTGAACCATCATGGCTTCCTAACACTTAAATCAAGAG
This sequence comes from Somniosus microcephalus, assembly GCF_052327205.1. Lineage (NCBI taxonomy): Eukaryota > Metazoa > Chordata > Chondrichthyes > Squaliformes > Somniosidae > Somniosus > Somniosus microcephalus. Next base: position 23,663,086 of record NC_140994.1, read on the forward strand.
TGTCCAAGCTGAGTCCTTGTAGGACACTTTGAAGTGTGCCTTGGAGAACTAACAGCCAGGGTTCCAGCTTCCGATCACTATCCAGTGGCCTCATGCTGGTTTGCATGAGAGCCGTCTTGATTGAAGTGTTAGGAAGCCATGACGGTTCACCTTTGCTCATCTGCCTTTGAAGTCACCACCGTAACCACTTGGCTATCAGGCTGTCTCTGTACTGCTTTAAAATAACTCGTGCTTTCGGGTTAAAAGGGATGCCAGGTAATCTGCTCTTTGACTTCTGTCAAAATTTGATCTGTAACCGGCAACCAAAGCCCAATAGTAGATGCATTGCTGGTCGTCTTCCAGAACTCGATAGACTCTGGAATGGTACCCATGGATTGGCGGGTAGCTAATGTTACCCCACTATTCAAAAAAGGTGGTAGAGGAAAGGCGGGGAATTATAGACCGGTAAGCTTGACATCGGTAGTGGGGAAAATGCTAGAGTCTATTATAAAAGATGTAATAGCAGAGCACTTGGAAAGCAATGACTGGATCGGACAAAGTCAACATGGATTTACAAAAGGTAAATCATGCTTGGCTAATCTACTGGAATTTTTTGAGGATGTAACTGGTAAAATAGATAAGGGAGAACCAGTGGATGTGGTGTATTTGGACTTTCAGAAGGCTTTCGATAAGGCCCCACATAAGAGATTAGCGTGCAAAATTAAGGCACATGGGATTGGGGGCAAGGTATTGACTTGGATAGAGAACTGGTTGGCGGACAGAAAGCAAAGAGTTGGAATAAACGGGTCGTTTTCCGAGTGGCAGGCAGTGACTAGTGGGGTACCGCAAGGATCGGTCCTAGGACCCCAGCTGTTCACAATATATATTAATGATCTGGACGCGGGAATTGGATGTAATATCTCCAAATTGCAGACGACACAAAGCTGGGTGGGAGGGTATGCTGTGAGGAGGATGTCGTGAAACTCCAGCACGATTTGGACAAGTTGGGTGACTGGGCAGAAACATGGCAAATGCACTATAATGTGGATAAATGTGAGGTTATCCACTTTGGTGGCAAAAACAGGAAGGCAGATTTATTATTTGAATGGCAACAGATTGGGAGAAGGGGAAGTGCAAAGAGACCTGGGTGTTCTTGTACACCAGTCACTGAAGGTAAGCATGCAGGTGCAGCAGGCGGTTAAGGAGGCAAATGGTATGTTGGCCTTCGTAGCAAGAGGGTTCGAGTACAAGAACAAGGATGTCTTGCTGCAGTTGTACAGGGCCTTGGTGAGACCACACCTTGAGTATTGTGTGCAGTTTTGGTCGCCTTACCTGAGGAAGGACGTTCTTGCCATGGAAGGAGTGCAGCGAAGATTCACCAGGCTGATACCTGGGATGGCAGGAATGACGTACGAGGAGAGATTGTGTCGATTGGGCTTATACTCACTGGAGTTTAGAAGATTGAGAGGGGATCTCATCGAAACCTATAAAATTCTGTCCGGCCTGGACAGACTAGATGCAGGAAGGATGTTTCTGATGGCCGGGGAGTCCAGAACTAGGGGTCATAGTCTAAGGATAAGGGGTAAGCCATTTAGGACTGAAATGAGGAGGAATTTCTTCACCCAGAGAGTGGTGAACCTGTGGAATTCTCTGCCACAGAGGGTGGTGGAGACCAGTTCATTAAATATATTCAAGAAAGAGTTGGATATATTTCTTAAGGCTAAAGGGATCAAGGGATATGGGGAGAAGGCAGGGACCGGGTACTGAATTTGGATGATCAGCCATGATCTCATTGAATGGCGGAGCAGGCTCGAAGGGCCGAATGGCCTGCTCCTGCTCCTATCTTCTATGTTTCTATGTTTTCCCCCTCTGTATTAATGTGGTATGTATCTGTCTGCCATCTCTCTCTGGCAACTTGGCTCAGATCCAGCTATGAACCTGGGCCAGCACCTTAATAAATGTTTTTGTGTGTGGATGTGCACGAATCAGACTTTGTTTTTGGAAAAGTTGCTTCCAGTGTGTGAGGTCACTGCGTGGTAGGTTGTGATCGGATGTCTGTAGTTGTTTACTTATTTTTGTGGTCTACTAATGAGAGAACTGTTTGCCTTTGCGTAGCTGGTGCTGTTTTTTGGAAGCAGGATAATTTCCCCAGGAGTGCGAATAGTTTTGTCGAGCTCCTCCACACACCAGTCTGAAAACCACTGCCCTTGCAGGTAGTTTAAATAATTAACTATTAGTGCTAGTGTTAATATAGAACACGATAATGCACTTAAGCTTACTGTTCATATGTTTAAAAGGAACAGTCTCCTATATAAAGGAATGACCGTGCCTTTGAAAGTCACTTGGGGTTTTGACCTCCAATGTTACCCATTCCATCCTACTTACCCACTTACAGTTTTACATTGGAGTTTCTAGCATGACATGGACTCGTAATATTTTGTCTGGTTTATTTTCTGCATTTCACATCCAAGTTGCTTGGATGTCCTGTATATTCCTTTATGGGATAGTTGTATTTGAATACCTTTCACTGGGATAGGCATAAGATGGCAATTTGTGTATCTGGATTAAATGTGGAGGAAGATGCTATTTTAGACATTAGTGGTTATTGGATTTACAAGGATGCAGCAAAAATATCATTGTATTCTAACCATGTTTACTTACAGATGGCTCCATTAATAAAACAATTAAACAAGCAATTTGATTTTTAACCTGATTTACAACTTGAGGTCTAATTGTTCCTTTAAAATAGACAGTGACTCCACAGGTAAACAGTTGGCTCGGCGTGTACTTGCCTGCCGAGTGGCTGTGCTCTTTCATTTTGATAAACTCACCCAAGTGCTGTGTTATCAATTTGTTGCTTGGATAATGTGCAGTCTATTTTCATGGTAGTTTTTCCAGAGCGTGTCTAGCTCTTTGTTTACATTTACTGACTATTCACTCTGAAGTGCAGAGTGTTTCTTAAATACCTGATTATATCTCTCACTGCTGAGAGTAGTGCAAGCTGGTCAAAATTGTTCAAAGACTTTAATTCAAATTTTAAGCTTGTCTACTTGTTTGGCCAGTGGCTTTGCTTGGTTGAAAGTTTAAAAAAAAATCTATAGATTGAGCAGCTCCAAAGAATAAATTACCGATCAACAATTTTCTATTGTGTATGTGCAAACTGCTATTTGCATATGCAAAAGTATGTAAGCCATGTTGGTGTTTGTCTTTCACGTGCTGGAAATCTATTTCCTTATAGGCAAAGCTGTCAACATTGCTAACTGTGAGGCTCTTTTGTTATTACATGATGAAACACTGCCTAGTTTCCCACCCTAAAGCCTGCTTGCTTTGAATCTCTACTTGAGAGAATTTCTGTGACTCACTCTGGACATCACTGGAGTAAAATCAACCAGGTTTTGCAGAATTTACTCTACAGATCCTGACATTGAGCCACACAGGTGCTCCTAGTGGATGGCCATGTGCTAACACCGAGTTACTCTACACTGGCATCTATACTTTGTACTGATGTGAAATTCATAGCTTAACAAAAGGGGAATCCTGGAGAGCTTCCAAAGACCCTTTGATAAATCAGTTTTTGAGTGCAAACACCTGAGAATTTGGGCTTTTGGTGTCCTCCAAAATTCACATATGTGCAGCATTGACTGGAGCAAAGAGGAATTTTGTGATAGTTTGCTAGACATTTTGTTCCGGAGGTGAACCTGATCTACAGTGTTGTGACTTTTTTTGTGTCTGTTGATCTATCTCTCTCTGTCTCTGTCTCTCTCTCTTTCCTCTTGACCCCTATATTTCTACGGTGGAAGTGTGTTTTATTTAGGACCTGTGTCGGTCTGGGATAAATGGTAAAAGTGGCAAGTTTAACTGCTGAAATGCTTTTAGCACAATCGCATATGCTTGCAATTTTGAAATAAATATTTTCTTAATTGATTAGTGAATTAAAAGTCTCTGGATTGTGCACTTGCTATGTGCCCCAACAAAATTGATGTTGGGCCCATTCTGTTGCAAAGACAATAATCAGTGGCTGTATTTTAAGTGCATTCATAAAACAATCCACCATCTTAAGATAAGCCCTAAATTTAGGGTATTCAGTACTTAGGATAATTTGCAGAACATAGACTTAAAATCTGTCAATTATATTTACCATCCAAACTTTGTCTTCAGGATGTGGAAGAAAACCTGAAGTATGAAGTAATAACAGGCAAATTGTATTGTGGCTTGTAGCACACCAGTGTCCATTTTACATTTAAAAAAAATAAATTGTGCGCACAAGCTTTTACAATAATTGTTATAACTGTTTTTGTTTTATTGAAAGGTTGTCTTCGAGACCAGTGTGAGCTGCCATCGATTACAATGACTCGCATATTAGATAGCTCCTACTTTTGACCCTGGGTGACCTAAATTTCTAATCTTGTACGTGAGCGTACAGAGCTAAGTAGATACGTAATTTACTTAGCCCTGGAACAAAGACGTATCTAAAATGTATATCTAAGTATGTTGGTGCTCTAATTTCCCTGGCATCAGCAGATGTTTACCTAGAAAAGTCTCGTCTTAAAAATAGATTTTTAGATATAAGCAGAGTTGATCCACATTTATGTAAATTCAGATTTTGTTATGCACACAATAAATTCCTGGTAAGTCCTAATTTGTTCCTCACTTATTTAAAATGTAACCATTGCTTGAAACAACCTTTTTGGTGTTGATCCTGACTCTGTGAGCAGTATTGAAATCTTGAACAATACATTTTGAGCTCTTGTGATACTGAGACCAGTGTCACTCCAATACTGATGTGAAGAATCTGTGATTTAAAAAAAATATATACACCTGATATGAACATAGAAAGTAACCAAATTTGATAAATCTGCATGAGGGTGATTTTATTTAATGAACACTTTTTTGCACCATATCATTTGAAATATCTTATTTAGCTTAACGGCTGACCACCTCATCCTTCCCCAACGTCTCTCCACCGTCGTCCAGCTGGGTGGGACTGCACTCGCCTGGTTCCATTCTTATCTATCTACTCGTAACCAGAGAATCACCTGCAACGGCTTCTCCCGCTCCCGCGTCATTACCTCTGGTGTCCCCCAAGGATCTATCCTTGGCCCCTCCTATTTCTCATCTACATGTTGCCCCTTGGTGACATCATCCGAAAACACAGTCAGTTTCCACATGTGCGCTGACGACACCCAGCTCTACCTCACCACCTCTTTTCTCGACCCCTCCACGCTGCCTAAATTGTCAGGCTGCTTGTCTGACATCCAGTTCTGGATGAGCAGAAATTTTCTCCAATTAAATATTGGGAAGATTGAAGCTATTGTTTTCGGCCCCCGCTACAAACTCCGTTCCCTAGCCACTGACTCCATCCCTCTCCTTAACATCTGTCTGCGGCTGAATGAACCACACTGTTCACAACCTTGGTGTCACATTTGACCCTGAAATGAGCTTCTGATCGCATATCCGCAGCATAACAAAGACCGCCTATTTCCACCTCCGTAACATCGCCTGTCTCCGCCCTTGCCTCAGCTCATCCGCTGCTGAAACCCTCATCCATGCCTTTGTTACCTCTAGACTTGACTATTCCAACACACTCCTGGCTGGCCTCCCACATTCCACCCTACATAAACTTGAGGTCATCCAAAACTCAGCTGCCTGTGTCCTAACTCGCACCAAGTCCCGTTCGCCCATCGCCCCTGTGCTCGCTGACCTACATTGGCTCCCGGTTAAGCAGCGCCTCGATTTCAAAATTCTCATCCTTGTTTTCAAATCCCTCCATGGCCTCGCCCCTTCCTATCTCTGTAATCTCCTTCAGCCCCACAACCCCCCGAGATATCTGCACTCCTCTAATTCTGCCCTCTTGAGCATCCCTGATTATAATCGCTCAACCTTTGTTGGTCGTGCCTTCTGTTGCCTAGGCCCTAAGCTCTGGAATTCCTTCCCTAAATCTGTCTGCCTCTCTACCTCTCTTTCCTCCTTTAAGACACTCCTTAAAACCTACCCCTCTGACCCAGCTTTTGGTCACCTGCCCTAATTTATCCTTATGTGGATTGGTGTCAAATTTTTTGTCTTAAAATACACCCGCGTAGCGCCATGGGACATTTTACTATGTTAAAGGTTCTATATAAATGCAAGTTGTTAATGTGTAAGTAATTCAGTTTCTAGAAGGCTGGTAGCAACTTGGTTGGCATGTGCAATTTTGAAACTGTTAAGTCTTACGAACTGTAGGGTTGTATTTTTGTAGTGAATTGCTGGGATTTTGCCATGTTAATATCAAATTGTATATAGACTTGAATAGTTGAAATATTGCCAGTAAGTTGTTGGCTTCACTGGCAAGTTGATATTGCTATACCAAATAAGTGCAAACCCTCTTGTTCAGAATGGAAATGGGAGCAGTGTAGTTAGGATTCAAAAATATTTGGAATCCCTGATATGCTTCATAACTGTTCCTCCTGGCTTCATGATGGGAAAGAATTGGTTTTGCGAGTATATTTATTCCTTCTGTTTGTTTTAAATGACTTGCTGCTTTTGGGAACCTAAGGTGTTGAATTTTACCATTGCCTGTTATACAGCTATGGACATTCACTATAACTTTGCCTTGTAACAATAAAATGCTTAGCTTCTGAAGATTTATATCTGCATGATGCAGCAGGCAGAGTGTCTGTTTATCATGAATGTTATTTTTGTTTGTGATGAGTGAAGTCCTTTTCCCCCCATGCATTAATTGCTAATAAAACTTCCCGACAAATATATTTCTACAGTTGCATTGAGACAGCTGGCATTTGGGGGGGGAATCCATGTAGCTCAGCTGGTGACCTTTGACTTGTGGAGTATGTGAGCCTGTTTGTGGCACCTTGAGTTCTGTTATTTGGCATCTATGCATACCCGCCACAAGAGTGGATTGTAGTCTGTTTGCAGTTTTACACTTTTTTAGGGTTGCTATATTTTCGTTCATTACTTTGTGCACCCAAAGAGAATTTTCGTATGGAATAAATCACATTGTACAAAAAATAGCATAACCTAAAATCTAAAAGTGAATGCAATGATGTAATTTGTAGGTGCAAGTCTTCTTGGGTAAAGAATTGAGTGATGCAATCCAAGGATTGGCTGGAAATAATGTCTTGACCAGTTTATTTTCACCTCGTAATTTTTCTTAGTTAGTTGTAGCCCTGCTGATACATTGATTTCAACTGTGTCTTCACAGAATCACAGAAACCCCACAGTGCAGATAGAGGCCATTTCGGCCCATCGAGCCTGCACCGACACATATCCCACCCGATCCCCGTAACCCCTACACCAACACATGTCCCACCCTATCCCTGTAACCCCACGTATTTAATCCCCCTAACACTAAGGGTCAATTTATCATAGCCAATCAACCTAACTTCCTGCCCGATCCTTGCACACACACCCAATGTAATTCTTTTGCCAGCTTTTCTGTGGCGGTGATGTACCAAGTCAGTCTGCCTGCTCCTGCAGTCTGAATTATTTCACACTGTTTTTCAACAAGTTGGTTGATATGTTGACAGTCGGGGGGAAGAAGAGTAAACTGCTGCCATATGGTATTCCGGCATGTGACGGCACCGAGCCTGCACAAGCTGATGGTAACATTTTTGGAACTTCATTGGTGGCCCAAGAGCTGTCCCAGAAGCTGCTGATTTAGCTTTTGAATACACAACTTGTCTAGAACCACACCAATTCCTAATGTGGGAAAAGGGAAACTTTATACTAATGCAATTGGGGATCCTGTTTGAATGTTGGCGTTAAGGCATATTAAGATACTAAAGTACATTACCTGGGAAATGCAGTAATTAATATATCCAGTATCAGTCTTTCACAATCATATCTATCAAATCTCCCCTTAGTTTTCTCTGATCCAAGGTGATCAACCCCAGCTTCTCTGGACTCTCCATGTAACTGAAGTCCTGCTTCCCTGGTACAGTACCATTCTAGTAAATCTCCTCTGCACCTTCTCCATGGCCTTGACATCCTTCCTAAAGTGTGGTGCCCAGAATTGGACACACTAGTTCAGCTGGGGCCTAACCAGTGATTTATAAAGGTTTAGCGTAACTCCCTTGCTGTTGTACTCTGTGCCTCAGTTTATAAAGTTAAGGGTTCTGTCTGCTTATTTAACCGCTTTCTCAACTTGTCCTGCCACCTTCAAAGATTTGTGTACGTACACCCCAGGCCTCCATTCCTGCACCCCCTTTTAAAATTTTACCATTTAGTTTATGTTGCCTTTCATCATTCTTCCTACCAAAATGTATCACTTCACACTTCTCTGCATTAAGTTGCAACTGCCCAATTCACCAGTCTGTCTGTCTGTCCTGATGTCTGTTACTATCCTCCTCGTTGTTTACTACATTTCCGAGTTTTGTGTCATCTGTAAACTTTGAAATTATGCCCTGTATACCCAAGTCCAGGACATTAATATGTATTAAAGAGCTGTGGTCCCAATACCAACCCTTGGGGAACACCATTGTATACTTCCCTCCAGTCTGAAAAACAACCGTTCACCACTAATCTCTGCTTTCTGTCTCTTAGCCAATTTTGTATCCATGCTGGCACTGCTCCATTAATACCATGGGCTTCAATTTTGCTAACAAGCCTATTCTGTGGTACTTTATCAATAGCCTTTTGAAAGTCCATATACACATCAGCCACATTACTTTCATCAACCCTCTACATTACTTCATCATAGAACTCAATCAAGTTAGTTAAACACAATTTGCCTTTAACAAAACCATGCTGGCAGTTATTTATTAACCCATATTTTTCCAAGTGACAATTAATTTTGACTCTGATTAATGTGTCTCAAAGTTTCTGCTCCACAGACGTGGGCCGTTTGGCCTGTAGTTGCCGGGTTTATCCCTCTCTCCTATTTTTGTACAAGGGTGTAACATTTGCAATCCTCCAGTCCTCTGGCACCGCTTCCTTATCTAAGGAGGATTGGTAGATTGTGGCCAGAGCCTCTGCTATCTTCAACCTTACATTCGAACCGTGTCTTTTCTACTTAGTGCACTGCCTACCTTTTAAGTAGCTCATATTTATCCATTTTTATTCTATCCAATTTTGCTACTATTTCCTTTTTACTGAGACATTGGCAGCACCCTCTTTATTGAAGACAGAAGAATAGTACTCATTTACTACCTCAGTCATGCCCTCTGCCGCCACAAGAAGATCTCCTTTTTGGTCCCTAATCGGCCCCACCCTTGCTTTGGCTACCTTTTTACTATTTCTAGGTTTCTAAAAGACTTTTGGGTTCCCTTTTGTTACCTGCTAATCTATTATCTATTTGCCCCTCTTATTTCCTTTTTCAGTTCTCTGTACTTTCTGTATTCAGCTTGGTTCCCTGCTGTATTATGAGCTTGACATTTATCATACGCCTCCTTTTTCTGTTTCATTTTAATCTGTGTATATTTAATCATCCATGCAGCTCTAACTTTGGATGCCCCTCTGTTCCCCCTTGCGGGAATGTGTCTAGTCTGTACCCGAGGTATTTCCTCTTTGAAGCTCTCATTGCTCATTTACTGCTTTACCTGCCAATCTTTGATTCCAATCCACCTGTGCCAGGTAACCTTTCAACTCTCTGAAATTAGCCCTCCTCCAGTTGAGTGTTTTCACGTCTGATTGCCTAATATTGTGATCAAACCTAATAGTGATTCCTTAAATTCCACCCCTTTTTACTGGAAGCAAGGAAGTTTGTTATGCTGGCTATATTACTGTGACATTTGTTAGTGTCTTGAGATCTCTCCATTCCTATCTCCTCCTGTTTTCTGTCTTCAAAAAGAAAACATTGAATCCTTTTTTTCAAATATGGCCCTGCTCTGCTCTGAACTGGAGCAATTTGTGCCTCAAAGAAGGAATGTGGTGCTTCAAATGTTTGGATTTTCATCAAAAATTGACGACATACCTGATCAAACTGTGAATTCCTTTCGGAAATAGCTTACCATGTCTGTAAATACCTGTAATGGAACAGTAACTTCACTTCAAGTTCTTTGGGATCTTGCTGAGAAGAGTTGACTCATCCGTTGGTCTTGCTTATCTTTAATTATAGCAAAGTTGTAATTCAGGATAAACTTGTGGCGTATACGTCTTGTCCAAATAGATCTTTGTGGTACAGAACTCCCAGGTATTTAGCAGGAAGGTTTCTTTTGGCTTATGTGCAACATCTAGGATTACGCTATGAGGGAATTTGTAGCAAAAGAGGAAAACTGTTGTTGGGAGGTTTGTGGCTTACACCATTCAGTTGCTCGGCACCCTAGAGGGGGAAGTTACCCTGGAGTCAGCCCTTTACAGCAGACTTCGATTAAACCGTTTGTGGCAAGTAACTCTGGCACACGGCATTGGTCTCGAACATCAAGATGGCTGGTGCATTGCTCAGTGCCCTGCATAGGCCTTTCCACCAAGCTGAAGACTTGGTACATATAGCTGATGGGGCATTGGTCAATGGCTTCGGCAAGATGCTACCTCGCGCTTCTATATTCAAAGTTTGCCATGATTGAGTGGGAAAAGTCAGTGGTCTGTCTTTGAGGTTAATTGACTGCAATGTACTTCGCTTGGAAATGGACGGGGAATCCTGGGGAATTTTGTCTGCCTAATATGCTCATCTCCCAGTGATGTATAGTTATGCATGGTTGTCTGCCTAATATGCTCATCTCCCAGTGATGTATAGTTATGCATGGTTGTCTGCCTAATATGCTCATCTCCCAGTGATGTATAGTTATGCATGGTTGTCTGCCTAATATGCTCCTCTCCCAGTGATGTATAGTTATGCATGTGGCCCAGTTCTTTGATTTTTCTCCCCCCAACCCCCTGCAGTAAGTCGTTTCTGGCAAATTTCCAAGTTACACACATGTATTTAAAGCATTTTGCAGGCTTTAAAGTTTATGCTTGTTTTTGCATGGTCTAATGACCTTGGTTCTTTGCCATCTTTAGAAAATACTTTCCTTGACTACATGCCAGCTGTGTCATACTTTACTGATCCACTGAGCCTCTTCTAGGTGGCTTGCTGTTTATCTGTAACATACCTAATCTATTAGACCCAATCGCCTGATTAAAAAAGTAACTGAAGTTACATATTCCCAAAGGCTTTTAAAATGTGCATGGTCTTCTCTGGTCCATTCCAGTGGCTGGACATGGTAATGCCCTCTGGTGTCTTATAACTTCCCATGACTTCAAACTTTCAACAAAGTTGCTACTTTCCTGCTCGGGCCAAGAAACGAAGTGGAAAAATGCTCTTGTTTCCATAGTGCCTGATGCGCAGAACAACTATATGGAATTTTAAACAATAGGGCTGTATACTTTTATTCTCTTTTGCCATGCGGTGTTGCTTTGGTGTGCGCAGGAGTGAACTGTTTTTGAGTTGTCTCACTCCAGTGCAGTACTGAGGGAGCGCCGCACTGTCGGCGGTGTCGTCCAACAGATGAGACATTCAACCGAGGCTGAAACAGATTATTTGGCCATTATCTCGATGTGGTTTGTAGGACCTTGCTATGCACAAATTGACTGCTATGTTTCCTGTATTACAGCAGGTGACTACGCTTTAAATGTAATGCATTGGCTGTAAAGCGTTTTGGGACGTCCCGAGGTTGTGAAAGGTGCTATAGAAATACATGTTTGTTCTTCTAAAATGTTTTCTGTATCCAAGCTGCTAGGAGTCTACAATTGGGCACTTGTCAACCATTGCAGAATTTTCATAATGGTCATATTTAGCCCCATTAGCTTGGTGAACAGGTTGGTGGTAGTTTGGGGAATTAAATTGGATGTGGGGGTGGGGGGGAAATGTCTTCAAATTGGGTATAATTTTAAATTCTTCACAGCTCATTTGAATAAAGATTATTGTGGGTAAACTTTACATCATAGAATAGAATCATAGAATGGTTACAGCACAGAACAAGGCCCATCAAGCCTGTACTGGCTCTCTGCAAGATCACTTCAGCTAGTCCTAGTCCCACTCCCCTGCCTTTTCCCCGTAGCCCTGCAAATTTTTTTCCTTCAGATACTTATCTTTCAAAGGGGAGTTGGATAAGATTGAGTCTGCCTCCACCACCCTTTCAGGCAGTGCATTCCAGATCCTAACCACTTGCTGCGTAAAAAAACTTTTCCTCATGTCGCCTTTGGTTTTTCTGCCAATCATCTTAAATCTGTGTCCTCTGGTTCACGACCCTTCCGCCAATGGGAACAGTTTCTCTCTATCTACGCTGTCTAGACCCCTCATGATTTTGAACACCTCTATCAAATCTCTCCTCAATCTTCTCTGCTCCAAGAAGGACAACCCCAGCTTCTCCTGTCTTTCCACATAATTGAAGTCCCTCATCCCTGGAGCCTTGCTCTATTCTTTTCTGCATCCTCTCTAAAGCCTTCAGATTCTGTCTTCAGAAATCTGTAGGTAAGTTCAAAGTACGCAACTATAATTTTGACTTTGCTAGCAGTCAAGGCAGCAATGTGAAGGTAGGCACTTTGCTGTAGAGATGAGGAGGAAGATCAACTGGTGAGCTACCTTTTAGCTCTTGAGTACCTGCTGGCTACTGGCATTGGAGGTCTGCGATCAGATCTGTTCCAACAAACCTGGTCACCCTCAAATGTTTGTCAGCTCCTACAGTTTAACACCAAGAATGTTTGATACCAAGAGTATTTGTGCATACCATATTGCATTGATCAGCTGTGACTTTGGGAGCTGTAGGTATCTTGGTAACTTGTTTTTTTTTGGATATAAATCTGAATCATAATTTTGGTAACTTGCACATTCTCTGTCTCTGCGTGCAGTAAATTTGTTGAAACTCAACGTGCAGGAGGAAAATATTACATAGAATGTACAGCACAGCAACAGGCCGGTTGGCTCAGCTAATCTGTGGACAGTTAATTTGCTTTTTAGTGCATAGTGTTGCTTTGAAACAATTCTTGCAAAATTTGTGACGACTGCGTGGGTTTTGGAGCTGATTAATACTGATGTTAGTCTTGCAAACTAGTGTGCAGAAAGAACAATAAGATAGGAGTTTAGACATTATGTCTGGTGCTCTCAATTTCCCCATTTTATGTCGTGGGATGTAGATCACTGGCAACACAAACAGCTGCACATGCAGAGTTGCTCAGAAGTCGAGACCTTTTAAGTTTCGGTTGGATGCCATCCCCAAACTCTGGCAACATGCTGTGCTTTAAAAGGTTCTGCTGATCAAAATGACTGTCTCAAAGATTATTTTCCCCTTTCTATCACATCCATTGCTGCCTCCACTCTGTCATGCATGGGTTAAAATGCCATCGCACTTCAATGTCTGTCTACTGCACTGATATATTTACATTTCCTGAGCAAATTGGTAAATAAAACCCTAATGGCTTTGCAGTAAAGTAGAATTATCATTGTTATATTTCAGTTCCAGTTTCACACTAGGGACTCCCATGATTGAGTGTGTCCAGACAAAAGCCTCCTGAATTTGCATCTTGAGTTCAGTGTAGACTGATGGGATCATTTAGTCTAATGGTATCTTGAGCCATATTACTGAGTGTGCATTTTTTTAATGTTTGGGTGATGGCATCAATTCAAAGGTTTTGATCCCCCAATCTAATCCTTTCTTCACCCACACTGTTCAGGAGCTATTTACTGCTTTTTTTACTGTTTTGGTTTATGACTCTGGTTGTAGGAATATTTTAAGTAAGAGAATTATTGATTACTAAACATTGGCAAATAGCAAGAGAGCCTAAAAATGGACCTAGGCTTGGATAGAAAGGTAGCCTTTAAAGGTTGCTACATCAAAGGTAATTTTCTTCTGATCTGTCAAAGCAATTCAAGTTCTTAAGTATGTCGCTGGAGCAGCTTTTTTTTGTGAAAAACACGAGGGATTTTAAGCATGCAGTGCATTTTAGAGAAACTTAAAACACAACGTGAATGAAAATCTACACTTCAATTTGAAACTGAAAATAATAAACTGTTTGCTGTGATTGAGGTTCTGGTGTCCCCTGCCCTGCTGGTGTAGTCTGACTGCCTGTGGGCGGTCTAAGCTTTGAAGAACGCTGGGAAAGTTTAAGCTCTGTGGTAATGACCTTTTAGCTGTTCCAATGTGGTGCCAAGCATATTCTTTTCCAACAATATTGAATACGTAAAGGCCTGGCTGTAGCTTTATAAATAACTGAAGCACCCATGCAAAGCATAGACAGTACAGTAAGGGATGTTGGTGCTTTTGAAATTAAATATGCAAAGCATTTTTTTTTAGTACTGGTAATTTTCCTTCCTGATGATCAGAAAATGGAATGTTTAAAGTTGTAGTACCTCCTATCAGTTTCCTATTAAAAGTGCATTATTTAACACTTTAAATGCTTAACTATTAGTTATATTTGAACCATTCCCCTTGTTAAAACGGCTGTGTTGACTAAAAAACATTTAACTGGTTTCAAATCTGTCATTAGCACACATTCCTTCGTATTTATAAAAATGACCTTTGAAGACTGAGTTTTAAAGTAACATTGAGAAGCCCAGTGATTTCAGGAGAGATTGATTTTTCATTTGTAAAACTGGCCTGCATTTTGAATTGAAAGGAAATTGAATTGACATCAGCTTTTAAAAAGAGGTTGTGAAATACTGAGTGTTTGTTTGGGCTGTGGCAAGTCTCTCTTGAATATTTGTTTTTGGTATTTTTGTGCTTCTAGGGAATGTCTGTGTTTGGGAATAGGACATTTTTCTCTCAGTTTAGGAATACTTAATGTTCAGATTAGGTATGTGCATATAGCATGGGCTAAAGAGTAAAGTTTGCTCTGACTAAACAAGTGTGCAAGGCTGGCTCCGGTTAGTCAAAAAGTTATGGGTTTGTGAGACCCACGTCCGACTTTGAGCCCATAATCTAGGTCGACACTCCAGTGAGGTACTGGATGAGTGCTGCATTCTTGGAAGTGCCAATCTTCTGAAGAGGAGTTGAACTGCGTTACATCTATCGGTTCTGGTAGTTCAAAAGCTACCACACCACTTTTAATTAAAAAAAAAAAAATAGTTCTTGGTGTACTACCTCAACCAATACCACGCAAAGGAGCGATTAACTGGTTATTCATTTACGTAACTTCAAAAATAATTCATTGCGTGAAGTGCTTTGAGAAGTTTTGAAGTGTTCTATAAATGTAATTATTGTTAAAACCCACAATCTCAAGCACCCCCTGCTGGGCCAGTGTGCTTTGTTCCATTTTCCATGCCAGACTTTCTTTCTGGCAGAATGAGATTGAATGCGTGGCAAGTTTCTGCTGTGGTCTTGCACCCATTAGAAGCTAGGTTGAGATTGCACAAAACCTATTTGGCATAGGACTCTGACTTGGCTGAGAGCGGAGACTCTTTATTCCATCAGGTTCAGCTGGATGTCAACCCATGTTCCAGAGGTGAAGGTACAATATGCTAATTCAATGCACCGTCCAATCACCAACAAAGTATTGTAACGATAACTAACTTGAAAATGGTGCATTCACATAAGTGTTAAAACAAATGTAATTCTGGAATTGAAGTGCATCCCTTCATAAACTTAAAGCTTATTACAAAAGTAATAAAAATTTGTTTCCTTTTTTCATCAGAGGCAAACTTTTCAGTCAACTTTAAACATTAAAGTGAGTGCTGATTTATATCTTTGTAGTTGCACCAATTGCTGTTGAATTATTGCTTGCAAAGCTTAATACATCCAAACCCTTGCAGTCTTATCAGATTTGTATGAGATCAACTAAGATTGCTCGACTTGATTTTTCTTTCTTGCAGTTTTGGGTTTAACTATGAAAGCAATGTCCAAAAGCGCGCTTTTTTTTTTAACTGATAATTGTTTTCTTGAAAATGGTTGTGTGATTTAATACAGAATTTATCGCACAGATGGGGAAATCTTATACAATTCATGGGAGAGAAAAAATTGAGTCAATTCTGCCATAGCAGAATTATTTAACACTAGCTGGGGGGGCGCGGCGTTGCCTAGGCTTTTTTGTAGAACGGCAGTTTACAGGGCCGCGCGGTTGACGGCCAGCCGCTGCCGCTCCCCCGCTCTGTGTCTCGGGCCGAGCGGTTGTTGGGCCCGGCCCGGCCCGGCCCGAGTGAGCCCAACTCACCTCCCGCTCCGGCGGGCCGGGAGCGGGATACTGTGCCGGAGCCGCAATGTGGGGGTTTGTTGTGCTGGTGCTGTCGCTGTGGGTATTAAAAAAAAATGGCGGCGACGTTTCGGGAGGCTGCAGGATTAGGCCCGCCCACACGGAATGAAACTCCCCCCGTGACGCACCGATTGGTCAACCATCAGGTCACTGAACTGTAGGATTGGTCAACCATCACGTCACTCAACGCTAATGAGCGGTAGGATTGGTGAACCGCTAATGAGCGGATTTTTGAACGTTCTTTGTATACTGTCCGAACAATTTTTGTCTGACCAAAAAGTAAATACGCCTATGACACTCCCCTGATCATCAGCTTTCTTTTGATATTATAACATGTGTAGGTACGCTCTAACTTTTGAGTGTATAGCAGACAGACAGACAGACGGACAAGCACAGATTATATTTACCAACAGGTTTTAGTGTATTGGCTTTGGAAAAATGACACGTAAACCTTTAGCGTTGTGCGATATGCTTCTTGTGTGAGGCTCTTGGTTCAGTGCCTCATATTGCTTCCGTTAATACCATTACTTCATTCTCGTGTTATACAGCTCTAAATGCTCTCCAGGCACAACCCAAGTTTGGACAGAGAAAATGTATAACTTATTGCTGGCTATTTTTCCACAGTTGAAGTGGACATGCTTATTACGCTTCACTAAAATCCTAATGATGGCACTAATTATTATAATTAAAAAAGAGCCTGCATTAATATTGTGCCCGTCTCAAAGTGCTTCACAGCTAATAAAGTACTTATAAAGTGTAATCTCGGTTGTAATGTAGACATCTATAAGCTGCATTGTACTTAAATAATATTCTCCTCCTTCTCCCTTTTCAAATGACTCATTATTTTGCTGGTTTTCAATTGTTTGTATGTAGTTAGCTGACATCTTGAAAATCTCCCATTACGGTGATTGAAGTTAGAAATTGAGTTTGACTGAAGGGCCCTGAACTTCAGATTTAAATAATTTACAATGATTCTGGCTTGTGATTCATTAACACTAATGTGTGAGTACCTGAAATTAGTTATATTTCTTTTCTGTATATTAGAACAGTGACTGCCCTTCAAAAAAAATATTGAGTTGACTGTGCAGTCGTGCAAAGCACTATATAAAAGCTCTTTCCTTTCCTTGCTTTTTTCTCCTACCCACCCACATCATTTTTTAAAACTGATGTGAAGTAATGTATGAAGTTTTAGGGAAGGATTTGCTGGGGCCATTTTTTCTCCCCCCCCCCCCCCCAAAAGTGCAGAAAGGGTTGTGGAGTTTTAAAAAGAAACTTTACAGAATATTTTGTATCTGGCAATATTTATATTGGTATGTGCCATTAAGTACTCTTAATCCCTCTGCCATATGTGAAAGAGAAGGCAGGCTAACAGCTGGGCTTTGCAGCCGCTGACATGTCATTCTCCAGGGAACTGAGCAACAAGTGGATTTTGCTTTGGTCTGGCTGTGTGAAATTGTCATGCATTTGATTTGACTCCTGCGGTGTATAGGTTGATTTATAATGTTGAACTGTACGCCTTGGGCAGGCAGAGTGAAGCAGATAAAATTGAGGTTCAGCAACTGAAACCCCTCACTGATCATTGAGGAGACAGACGATAAAACTACTCTCTCCTTGCCTTTTATATAAAGAGCATCCTGTATAGGATGTTAAGAGTATATAATGCATCTTTTCTCATTAGCACGCAGTTGGCAAATGGCTTAATTCTGATTTGTACCTTTTTAATGGCGATGAGAGGCAAGGGAAATCTACAGGATGTGGATTTTCTGCAAAATTCATTGATTCCCCTTGGTTGCCATTACTTCCATGACAAGTCCCTTGTGTCTAGTTGCAGACCTTTTTTTCTAAGATTGAATTTAATTGTTCCAAAACTAGGTTGAATTACTTGAGAATCTTCTGAACTGATTGTTAACTTAAAAAAAAAAGTGACCTCCTAAAATGACACTCTGTCCACAGTAAGTATGGCTGCAAAATGGAACTAATTATGGTCTGTTAAAAAGAAAATCAGAATTGTGCATTTTTAAAATTTGTGATAGTTGTGGGTCCTGTGTGTGGTCAGGCAAGCCTATTTGGGCTAGTGTCTGCAGAGCTGTTAGGAAAGGTGACCTATTTGCCTTGTACATGAAATATCTTATTCAGTGGGATTTGTACCTCGGAAGTAAAAACAAACTATCTTTTAAAAAGACACGAGCAGTGTTGTATGTGGCCTCTGGGCTAGGAAAGAAAAAAACCCTAATGTCAAACTATGTGGCCTATTAACCTATTGGGCTCAAGTCATCTGAAGTGCATTTATTTTTGCTTCTGGGATGGATATAAGTAGCAGCATCTAGGTTTGCAGTGTTGTGCTATCTTTTTTTTACCCTATCAGGAATGTGGCAAGCTCTGCTCTTGGGTTTCTTACTGGAACTCGAACAGTAATACAGATCGATTATGCAATAGGATGTACACATGCACCCTAGACTGGCCAAGATAAAGCTTTTAAGTGTAAAACAGGGAAAGATATGTTACACACACCAGTTTACTGCACCATTTACCAAAAATAGGTATCTGCCTTTGAATGCATCATCTCGTCTTGCTTGGGATCAGAAAATCCTACAAAGAAAAAATCTCTCTCATTCTGCCTACAAATAAACATGACTTTTCTTGCAAATATTGTAAAAGTTTGGTGGTAAAATGCGTGTCCATAATTTTGAGAGCTGTAAACAGATCTGGCCCCAATGCAATCATTTATTTAAACAAATGGCTGTACTGATTGGAAAATAAACAATTTTTATACAACAGCTACAGACCATCTTGCATGATAGCTATTCAATCTGTAAATCCCAGACCCTTTTGCCCAGATATTTGGGAGACCAAACGCAGATTGGGTGACCGCTTTGTGGAACACCTCCGTTCAGTCTATAGGGGTGACCCTAAGCTTCCGGTCGCCTGTCATTTTAATTCACCGCCCCATTCCCACTCGGACCTCACCGCACTCGGGCTCTTGCATTGTTCCACGGAAACCCAGCGTAAGCTCGAGGAACAGCACCTCCTCTTCCGATTAGGCACTTTGCAGCCTTCCGGACTCGATATCGAGTTCAACAATTTCAGATCATAACCTCGGCCCCTATTACATTTTTACTTATATTTTTTATCCACACCTTTGTTTTGGCCCCCCCCCTTTTTTTTTCTCTCCCACATGGCAGCTGTCTCCCATTCTGCCAGCGCATTGCACACCTAATCTAGAGCCGTCTTTTGTCTCTCCACTAGTCCTATCACCATCTCGTCTGGTTTTGAATACCTCCTTAATGTCTCTTCACTTCTCTTTTGTTCTTTCATCCCCATTTCCCAGCCCCCAAACTGGCCTTTTAATCTGTTTCATTTCCTGTGCTTTTTCAGTCCTGACGAAGGGTTTTGACCTGAAACGTTGACTCTATTTCTCTCTCCACGGATGTTGCCTGGCCTGCTGAGTTTTTCCAGCATTTTCTGTTATTTTGGATTTCCAGCATCCGCAATATTTTGCTATCGTATCTGTTTCCAGCATTGGCTATCCGAGTAAAAAATATTCAGCTCATTGTGAGCTGGTGCTTGTACCTAAGAGCTACTGAAGTATTGTTTTATTTCAGCTGTGCAGTATGGTTCTGGCATATGCTGTTTGAGAGCAGGAGACCGTTTGGGTCCCCAGAACATGTTTTGAATCCAAATTTCTGCCCTTGTTCTTTTGCTTGATTCTTAGCTAAATTGATATTTTAGTTGCCCTCTTCATGATTAGTTCTGTATGTGAGCATCTGATCAAGCATTCTGACTTGTATAAAGTTCTAACATCAGTGTTGTGACAAAGATCTTGGAATATCTGTTGTCTTTTTGTTGAAGAAACTATTTTAAGATAGTATTAAGTTCAACCTTAAGTAATTAACCCATCATTTTTTTTGTTCATAGACTGCAATTAGATAACATCTGTTGACTAAGCCCTTGACTCGAGCTAGTTTTAAAACCAGTTTTATGTCAGGACATGGTGGGGCGGAGGAAATGGGACTGCAGCTACCTCAAAGTTTCACTGCAAACCATTGGTTGAATTGTATGAATATATTCCAATATGTCTACAATTATTACAGACCAACTTGTTACAAACATGACCCAGAAAAAAGTATTAAGAAATGTGCATCTAGGGCATTGATGAAGGATGCAGTGTTTAAAAATTCATCATTTTAACCAACTTGTGTCTCCGGCATAACATTTTTTGCATTTTGTTTTATTTCACCCTTTCCCATGTACAACTCCCCACCAAAGAGGCAAACCTGTAACATGCTTCAAAGCTACTCTACTTTTTCAGTTTTCTCCCTTGTTCATCTCTGGAAAGCATTGAACCCTTGTTTGGGCTACTGTCCCTTGGGTAGTTCATATGGGACTTTTCTTCCCATTAACCTAGACAGTTGGTGTCTGCAGGCTCTTTGACAGTGTGGAGCATCACAACTGAGCCAGATTATCTTCCTTCTTAATATCCATACATGCATAGTTCCAGTGTGTATTGCTGGATAACAATTGGAAGGTGCACTTTCTAGCAGCAGTGATTGAGCTGATAGGAGCCCCAGCTGATGTCCCCCTGCCTTCTAACCCAGGGAGGCAGGCCAATTGTCGTACCCCTGTAGCAGGCACAGCTGAGATCACCCAACTCCGCATAGTCATAATCAAACTTGGGAACTTTCTGATCTGTACATGACTCGCCTAATCACTGTCTTTAGCAGCTTAACCATTGGAGGAGCCTTCCCTGTACTGATAAACTGGTAGCCAGGAGCTCTCTGTGGATAACTTTTTGATGTGCTTGTGGTTGTAACATTACTGTGGGAACTCTGCAATGACCATGTGGCAAATTGTTTACACAAACCCGCATGCTGGTACTCTGGCGTAAGATATTGTTGCAACACTAGGCTGTCCAATATTGAAATATATAACTTTACAAAAATTTGGCTATGGATTTCTGGCTTTCACTAATCGCTGCCTACATGTAAAACTTTTTCTTGTCCAGTTGATATCAAAACTTAGCTTACTCATCAAAATGGTTTCCATATACTGGCCAGAAAGCTCCAACATTCAATCACCAGTCTGTGTAATGTTTTGATGAACTTTATTTCATCTATCTGTACAGGAAGTACAAAAATAAATCTGTTGGAAAGAATATGCATTCAAAACCACTTGTGCAATAAGCTGTACTCTATCCAGTTTAGCATTTTGACAATGTTGTATTTGTGCCTTTACTGTACTGGGCGTGTGTGCTGTGAGGAGGATGCAGAGAAACTCCAGTATGATTTGGACAGGTTGGGTGATTGGGCAGATGCATGGCAGATGCAGTATAATGTGGATAAATGCGAGGTTATTCACTTTGGTGGCAAAAAAGGAAGGCAGATTATTATCTGAATGGCAATAGATTGGGAAAAGGGGAAGTGCAACGAGACCTGGGTGTCTTTGTGCACCAGTCGCTGAAGTTAAGCATGCAGGTGCAGCAGGCGGTTAAGAAGGCAAATGGTATGTTGGCCTTCATAGCGAGAGGATTAGAGTACAGGAACAAGGATGTCTTGCTGCAGTTGTACAGGGCCTTGGTGAGACCACACCTTGAGTATTGTGTGCAGTTTTGGTCGCCTTATCTGAGGAAGGATGTTCTTGCCATGGAGAGAATGCAGCGAAGATCCACCAGGCTGATACCTGGGATGGCAGGAATGACGTATGAGGAGAGATTGGGTCGATAGGGCTTGTATTCGCTAGAGTTTAGAAGAATGAGAGGGGATCTTGTTGAAACTTATAAAATTCTAACAGGACTAGATGCAGGAAGGATGTTCCCGATGGCGGGGGAGTCCAGAACCAGGGGTCACAGCCTAAGGATAAGGGGTAAGCCATTTAGGACTGAGATGAGGAGGAATTTCTTTACCCAGAGAGTGGTAAACCTGTGGAATTCTCTACCACAGAAGGCAGTTGAGGCCAATTCATTAAATATATTCAAGAAGGAGTTAGATATATTTCTTAAGGCTAAAGGGATCAAGGGATATGGGGAGAAGGCAGGGACAGGGTACTGAGTTTGGATGATCAGCCATGATCTCATTGAATGGCAGAGCAGGCTTGAGGGGCTGAATGGCCTACTCCTGCTCCTATCTTCTATGTTCCCACCTTCAATTGGTTTTGCTGGTGGAAAAGAAAATTTGAAAAATTGTTTTGAAAATGTAATTTATTTCGATCATAACAGTTCATGGAATAGACATTGAAAATTAAACCTTTCCATTTCATCCTATTTAATCTATGTACAAGTTTTGTGTCTATGTCCATTTATGAAAATGTTGACAGCAAATATGGCATGAAATTCCAGAGCTCTTCAACTTTATATAACAGATACATAGTAAGAATCAGCTGGCCTGTGATGGAGCCGGAGAGCTGTAGTCTGTCTTTTTATGGTTTTAAACTCCTGTCAGCAGAAAGCAGTTTATGATGGAGCATATTGGCATCTGCGGGCAAGTGATCAAAATAATAGGTCAGTTTGCCTTGTTTAAATTAAATTATGTTCATGCAAGACCAATTTTTGTACTCGGTGCATTTTTATGACCTAAATGTCAGCAACCAGGCAGGTTGTTGGTGGTGGTAAATACTGGGTCAACTTCACGTTGTTCCGGAGGTCTGGTCTGTGTTCAGCCCATAAGTCAAAGTTGTAAAGTTTAAAAAACAGGCCACCCTATCAAACCGAGGAGCTTTTCTTTCCCCTCTGGAGTTAATTTGCGCCAGATTGTGTGTTTTTTTAACAAAACTGTGATTCTTGCCTTTTTTAATTCCACAGTAAGGGAAATGAGGTTTAAGTTATCAGGAGAGACCAGAGAAGTTGGGGCTGCTGTTCTCTTCGCCTTCGCTCTTTGAATGAAGAGATCTGATAGATGTGTTCAAAGTTAAGAGGCTTTGATAAGTCTAATAGTCTATTTCTACAGTTTGCTGAATCCATAACCAGAGGGCATACATTTTAGATCACCAAACTAATGAAGAGAGGGGTCAGGAGAAACTTGTATGCAGTGGGCTGTTGAGATGTGGAGTGGCCCACCAAAACTTTCAGTGGTGGAAGTAGAATCCATGATGGCTTTTAAAAAGGAAGTGGATAAATATTTCAACAAGAATTTTCGAAAAAGGGACTATTTGGATTGCTCTCAGTGCCAGTGTAAAGAGCTGAATAGTGTCCACCTGTGCTGTCAAATTCTGTACCTGCCAGCTTTCAAATGTTACATAGAAACATAGAAGATAGGAGCAGGAGTAGGCCATTCGGCCCTTCGAGCCTGCTCCGCCATTCAATGAGATCATGGCTGATCATCCAATTTCAGTACCCTGTCCCTGCCTTCTCCCCATATCCCTTGATCCCTTTAGCCTCAAGAAATATTTCCAACTCTTTCTTGAATATATTTAATGAACTGGCCTCCACTGCCCTCTGTGGCAGAGAATTCCACAGGTTCACCACTCTCTGGGTGAAGAAATTCCTCTTCATTTCAGTCCTAAATGGCTTACCCCTTATCCTTAGACTATGACCCCTAGTTCTGGACTCCCTGGCTATCAGAAACATCCTTCCTGCATCTAGTCTGTCCAGACCTGACAATTTTATAGGTTTTGATGAGATCCCCTCTCAAATCTTCTAAACTCCAGTGAGTATAAGCCCAATCGACACAATCTCTCCTCATACGTCATTCCTGCCATCCCAGGTATCAGCCTGGTGAATCTTCGCTGCACTCCCTCCATGGCAAGAACGTCCTTCCTCAGGTAAGGTGACCAAAACTGCACACAATACTCAAGGTGCGGTCTCACCAAGGCCCTGTACAACTGTAGCAAGACATCCTTGTTCCTGTACTCGAACCCTCTTGCTACGAAGGCCAACATACCATTTGCCTTCCTAACCGCCTGCTGCACCTGCATGCTTACCTTCAGTGACTGGTGCACAATAACACCCAGGTCTCTTTGCACTTCCCCTTCTCTCAATCTATTGCCATTCAAATAATCTGCCTTCCTGTTTTTGCCACCAAAGTGGATAACCTCACATTTATCCACATTATGGTGCATTTGCCATGTTTCTGCTCAATCGCCCAACCTGTCCAAATCGTACTGGAGTTTCACGACATCCTCACAGCTTACCCTCCCACCCAGCTTTGTGTCGTCTGCAAATTTGGAGATATTACATCCAATTCCTTCGTCCAGATCATTAATATATATTGTGAACAGCTGGGGTCCTAGGACCGATCCTTGCGGTACCCCACTAGTCACTGCCTGCCACTCGGAAAACGACCCGTTTATTCCAACTCTTTGCTTTCTGTCCGCCAACCAGTTCCCTATCCAAGTCAATACCTTGCCCCCAATCCCATGTGCCTTAATTTTGCACGCTAATCTCTTATGTGGGACCTTATCGAAAGCCTTCTGAAAGTCCAAATACACCATCCACTGGTTCTCCCTTATCTATTTTACCAGTTACATCCTCAAAAAATTCCAGTAGATTAGTCAAGCATGATTTACCTTTTGTAAATCCGAGTTGACTTTGTCCGATCCTGTCACTGCTTTCCAAGTGCTCTGCTATTACATCTTTTATAATAGACTCTAGCATTTTCCCCACTGCCGATGTCAGGCTATAATTCCCTGCTTTTTCTCTACCACCTTTTTTGAATAGTGGGGTAACATTAGCTACCCTCCAATCCATGGGTACCATTCCAAAGTCTATTGAGTTCTGGAAGATGACCAGCAATGCATCTACTATTTTTAGGGCCACTTCCTTAAGTACCCTGGGATATAGACCATCACGCCCTGGGGATTTATCTGCCTTCAGTCCCATCAATTTTCCTAACACCATTTCCCTACAAATACTGATTTCTTTCAGTTCCTCCCTTTCATCAGACCCTATGTTCCCCGGCATCTCTGGGAGGTTATTTGTGTCCTCCTTTGTGAAGATAGAACCAAAGTATGTATTTAGTTGGTCTGCCATTTCCTTGTTTCCCATGATAAATTCCTCTGATTCTGACTGTAAGGGACCTACGCTTGACTTCACCAATCTTTTTCTCTTCACATATCTATAAAAGCTTTTACAGTCAGTTTTTATGTTCCCAGCTAGCTTACTCTCATATTCTATTTTCCCTTTCTTAATTAATCTCTTTGTCCTCCTTTGTTGAATCCTAAACTGCTCACAATCCTCAGGATTATTGCTTTTTCTAGCTGATTTATATGTCCTCTCCTTGGATCTTATGCTATCCCTGATTTCCCTTGTTAGCCACGGTTGAGTCACCGTTTTTGTTTTATTTTTATGCCAAACTGGGATGAACAAATTCTGTAGCTCATCCATTTGGTCTTTGAATGTTTGCCATTGCCTATCCACCGTCAACCCTTTGAGTGCCATTCCCCACTCAATCCTACCCAACTCGCTCCTCAGACCATCGTAGTTTCCTTTATTTAAATTGAGGACCCTTGTCTCTGAGTCAACGACTTCATTCTCCATCTTAATGAAGAATTTGATCATATTATGATAGCTCTGACCCAAGGGGCCTCGTACAACAAGATTGCTAATTAATCCTTTCTCATTGCATAATACCCAGTCTAAGATGGCCTGATCTCTGGTTGGTTCCTCGACATATTGGTCCAGGAAACCATCCCGTAAACACTCCAGGAATTCCTCCTCCACAGCATTGTTACTCATTTGGTTGGCCCAATCTATATGTAGATTAAAGTCACCCATGATGACTGCTGTGCCCTTCTTGCACGCTTCTTTAATTTCCCTTTTAATGCTGTCCCGAACCTCCACCTTACTGTTTGGAGGTCTATATACCACCCCCACTAATGTTTTTTTACCCTTAGTATTTCTCAATTCTACCCATACAGATTCCACATCATCAGAGATAATATCCTTCATTACAATTGTGTTAATCCCTTCTTTAACCAGTAACGCTACCCCTCCTCCCTTTCCTTTTTGCCTATCTTTCCTGAATATCGAATACCCCTGGATGTTGAGTTCCCAGTCTTGGCCATCCTTGAGCCACGTTTCTGTAATCCCAACCAAATCATATTCGTTTACCTCTATTTGCGCAGCCAATTCATCCACCTTATTACAAATGCTCCTTGCATTAAGACACACAGCCTTCAGGCTTGTTTTTTTTAATGCTCTTAGACCTATTAGAATTATTATTTACTGTGGCCACGTTTGATTTAAACCGTTGATTTCTCTGACTGCCACTTTTGTTTTTCTGCTTCCTATCTTTTGCTTTTATCCCTGTTTTCATTTCCTCTGTCTCCTTGCTCAGGTTCCCAACCCCGTGCCATTTTAGTTTAAACCCCCCCCCCCCCCCCCCCCCCGAACAGTGCTAGCAAACCTCCCCGCAAGGATATTTGTCCCGCTCTGGTTCAGGTGCAACCTGTCCGACTTGTACAAGTCCCACCTTCCCCAGAAGCAGGCCCAGTGATCCAGGAAACTAAAGCCCTCCCTCCTGCACCAACTCTTTAGCCACGCATTCATCTGCTCTATCCTCCTATTCCTATACTCACTAGCATGTGGCACCGGGAGTAATCCAGAGATTACAACCTTTGAGGTGCTACTCTTTAATCTGCTACCTAGCTCCCTAAATTCTTGCTGCAGGACCTCGTCCCTCTTCCTACCTGTGTCGTTGGTCCCAATGTGAACCACGACCTCTGCCTGTTCACCCTCCCCCTTCAGAATGCCCTGCAGCCGTTCAGTGACATCCTTGACCCTGGCACCAGGGAGGCAACAAACCATCCTGGAGTCATGTCTACGGCCACAGAAACGCCTATCTGTTCCCCTTACGATGGAATCCCCTACCACTATTGCTCTCCCACTCTTTTTCCTCCCTTCCTGAGCAACAGAAGCACCCTTGGTGCCAGGAAGTTGGCTGATGCTGCCTTCCTCTGGTAAGTCATCCCCCTCAACAGTATCCAAATTGGTATACCTGTTTGAAAGGGGGATGGCCACAGGGGTTTGCTGCACTACCTGCCTGCCTCTACTGCTCTGCCTGATGGTCACCCATTTCCCTTCTGCCTGTGCAGCCCTACCCTGCGGCATGACCAACTCATCAAACGAGTAATCCACGACCCTCTTTTCACTCACTCTAAATGACCAGTTTTGTGACATAATTGGACTGTTTGTCTTAACAGTATGGTACAAAACCATTACTTTATTGTGGCTCTACCATGGCTCTATTAGAATTCATTGCAAAGAAGAAAGGTGGGGTGGGAAATGTTACGACCATATCGGTTACTTTGTTCAGCATTGCTATCTGTTTCAGTCGAAGTGATTAAGATTTTTTAAAAATGGCATAGAACTTCATAATATACATATCAGCAGTCGCTGTTGGCCTTGACTACATAGGGGCATAGTGTGTTTGGAAAGTGAAAGTACTGCACAAGTGCCCTTCAAGCAAATATGTGAAATCTTTTTGCAGTGAAAGAACAGTGTCTAATTTCAGTATTGTAATGCTGCACACGTGACTTGTGATGTGTAAACTCTGCAAAAGATAGCTGCACAAACTAGTGCGGAGCAGAAAAGGTGTTTGCCTTATCCTGGGATTTCTTAATACATTTTTTAAATTGGAAGGTGAAGGGCCAAGTCAGTTGGTGCAGGCCGTTGCCACGGTTGAAAAGAATGAGAGACTGGGTAAATGAGGAAGTGGAGTGCAAAATGCCAAGTTTGGGTTTGAAGAAGCTGACAATAGTCGAAGAAAGGAAACGGTGTGCTGTAATGTTTCTATTCACGGCAAGCTTTGTAAATTATTTATTCTTTGATGTTTTCATTTTTGCATGAGGCTCCTTACAAAGCAGAGCCTGAATGCTGACTGCAGAATTGGTTCAAATTAGTTATGTGTTCAAGCAAAACATGCAGATTATTTTAGCAGCTATTTGGAACAGTGATTGCAGAATACAACGATTTCTATTTGATGCATCATATAACCACACGAATATTGTTGCAAGATGTAGAGTTCCACAGTTTTGAGATTCTGGAAAAGATTGAGTTAGGGAAGGTAAGTCTTATTTCATTATAGTGAGGGTGTAGGGAGGGCAAAGAGCATGTAGGATGACGCACTTGGAGCTTCAAAGGAATGCGAGGGAAATTCAAAGGAACATGGATAATTTTATCAATTTAAATTTTATAGATTGGTGTCTGGTATTTACAGCCTTATCCATGCACTCGGTAAATGATATTGGTTCCCTGTATCATAATGATGCGACTCTGTTGTATCCAAATTGTACTTTATTATTTTCTATACAGTAATATAAGACTGAATGTGTGCTTGTAATAACAAAAACAACTTGTATTTATATAGCGTCTTTAACATAGTAAAACATCCCAAGGTGCTTCACGGGAGTGTTATAAAGCAAAAAAGTGACACCGAGCCGCATCTGGAGAAATTAGGGCAGATGATCAAAAGTTTGGTCAAAGTGGTGGGTTTTAAGGAGCATCTTAAAGGAGGAAAGAGAGGCGGAGAGGTTTAGGCAGGGAATTCCAGAGCTTGGGGCCTAGGCAACAGAAGGCACGGCCACCAATGGTTGAGCGATTATAATCGGGGATGCTCAAGAGGGCAGAATTAGAGGAGTGCAGATATCTCTGGGGGGTGGGAGGGAGGAAATGAGCTAAGGCAAGGGCGGAGACGGGCGATGTTAGAGGTGAAAGTAGGCGGTCTTAGTTATGCTGCGGATATGTGGTCGGAAGCTCATTTCAGGGTCAAATATGACACCAAGGTTGCGAACAGTGTGGTTCAGCCTCAGACAGATGTTGAGGGATGGAGCCAGTGACTAGGGAACAGAGTTTGTGGCGGGGACCGAAAACAATGGCTTCGGTCTGCCCAATATTTAATTGGAGAAAATTTTTGCTCATCCAGAACTTTGTCGGACAAGCAGCCTGACAATTTAGAGACCATGGCGGGGTCGAGAGAGGTGGTGAGGCGGAGCTGGATGTCGTCAGCATACATGTGAAAACTGACGCTGTGTTTTTGGATGATGTGTCGAAGGCTGCAGATAAGTCAAGAACGACAAGGAGGGATAGTTTACCTTTGTCCCAGTCACAAAGGATGTCATTTGTGACTGAGAGCAGTTTTGGTACTGTGGCAGGGGCAGAAACCTGATTGGAGGGATTCAAACATGGAGTTGCGGGAAAGATGGGCGCGGATTTGGGAGGCAACACCACGTTCAAGGACTTTGGAGATGAAAGGGAGGTTGGAGATGGGGGGCAGTAGTTTGTAAGGACGGAGGGATCAAGGGTTGAGTTTTGAGGAGCGGGGTGATGACTGCAGACTTGAGGGAGAGGGGGACAGTACCTGTGGAGAGAGAACCTCCTTTGCAATCCTGAATGCCTATTATCCCACTCTTGGGTAGGCATCAGGATTGTAAGTTACTTTTAATTTCCTATCTCTGGGCTTTTGGCTCTCACCACCTCCTTTCATATTTATAAGCTCCTTATTTTATAACCAGGCTCCTTATTTTATAACCAGGCAAGTGCCACAGCTCACTACAGTATTGATCCAGTCTATCAAGTATTTAAATATATCTCTTAATCTCTCCTGCCTATCACAGACCTTCCCTTTTGTTCTCTCCTCCCCTCCCCCCTTTCCCTGCCCCTGCGCTTGCTTAAAATCTGTTACATCTCTAACGTTTTCCAGTTCTGACGAAGGGTCATCGACCTGAAACGTTCACTCTCTTTCTTGCTCCACAGATGCTGCCTGACCTGCGTATTTCTAGCATTCTCTTTTTATTAAGAATTTAAACCAGTTGCTCCAGAAATGTTTTGCTTCTCTACCCTGTAATATCACTGCCCTGGCTCCTGCTCACTGCTGGGTGTTAGGCATTCAAACTCCAGCTCTTCCGATCTCCCCTCCCCCTCTCGTTTATTTTTCTAAGGGCACCTTTTATGCTGTCCCAGATCACAATCTCACCTGTGCCTTTCTTCACACTGCAATCTCTCTCTCTCTCTCTCTCTCTCTCTCTCTCTCTCTCTCTCTCTCTCTCTCTCTCTCTCCCCTGGCTCCTTTCCTCCTCTCTCTCCCGGCTCCTTTCCTCCTCTCTCTCTCTCCCGGCTCCTTTCCTCCTCTCTCTCTCCTGGCTCCTCCTCTCACTCTCTCACTCCCGGCTCCTTTCTCTCTCTCTCTCTCTCTCTCACCCTGATTTTTTTTTTTCTTTCTCACCATCTGTTCTCTTCGATTGTGGCTCCTTTTCTCTCTACCTAGCTTGTCTTCGTTCAGTCACTAGGAACAGTGCAGGTAGTTACTTCAGTAAACCTAAAACCTCCGTTTTTAGACGGTGAATGGAGATGTTGGGGCCATTAAAACGGTTAAGATACAGGATTCCAAAATTACAAACCTTAATTTATAAATCATTGAATTAGGAAAATTGTCATTCTATTTCCATATTTGGCATTCCTAGTTGGAGAAATATTTTTTTGTTTAAGAAATGCTTGATATGCAGTTGCTTTGGTGGCACCTACTTTAATCATATTTTATCCTTTTGTTTATTGCAGGAATACTTTTACTGACACATGATACAGGAGACTTGGGATGTTCAACATGTGGACAACAGCTCCTTTCCAGATTAAAGCTGGAGACTATGTCCACTAACGACAAATGTGCAGTTTGGTACCATATCAGACTTCTTGCTCCATTTTACTTGGTTTCCTAGAACATTTTAAATACGAACCTTTTAACCTTTTGAAGATAAGAATTTGCTCCATTGTGTTTTTTTAAACGTTACCGAGTTGGCTACTTATTTGGCAGCCACTATGAGTAGTACACTAGGAAAAGAAAAAGACTGCAAAGAAAAGGACCCTAAAGTTTCATTGGGAAAGGACAAGGAAAGGGATACAAAGGCTTCTGGTGGCTTTGGGAAAGATGGTAAAGAGAAAGAATCCAAGACCAAAGGGAAAGATGCCAAAGAAGGAAAGAAAGAATCTAGTGGGGTACAACCAGGCGTGCAATTCCAAGTGGACAATACAATAAAACGGCCAAATCCAGCACCAGGGCGTAAAAAATCGAGTAATGCTGAAGTGGTTAAAGAGTTAAACAAGTGTCGTGAGGAGAATGCAATGCGTTTGGACTTGGCCAAGAGATCTATTCACATGCTTCCAACGTCAATCAAGGAATTGACCCAATTAACTGAGCTTTATTTGTATAGTAACAAGTTGCAGTGTTTGCCAGTAGAACTGGGATGCCTTGTGAACTTGGTCACCCTGGCACTGAGTGAGAATTCACTTACAAGTTTGCCTGACTCTCTCGATAACTTGAAGAAACTGCGAATGCTTGATCTACGACACAACAAACTGCGAGAAATCCCTGCAGTCGTATACAAGCTGATTTCCCTCGCCACTCTCTATCTGCGGTTTAACCGTATAACTACTGTGGAGAAGGACATCAAAAATCTATCCAAACTTACAATGCTGAGTATCCGCGAGAACAAAATTAAACAGCTCCCTGCTGAAATAGGTAGGTGTTCTGTGTGTTCCCTCCATGTCCAGTACAATTTTGACCCCTTCAGGTTTATTAAAAATATTATTGTGGCATAACTGGTTGCAGTGTTCTGTTTTGAGGGTTTCATTCATTATTGATCTGTTTTTGTGTGTATTGACTGCACACACTGTAGCTATACAAATTGGAGTAATATCTCCAACACTAAATGCAAGTTCAATTATTTTTGTTCACTTGCCATTGGGCGCGAAGAGGTGAGCAAGAGTTAAGTTACGAGGAGAGATTACACAAACTAGGGTTGTATTCCCTGGAATTTAGACGGTTAAGGGGTGATCTGATCGAAGTTTTCAAGATATTGGCCCTGAAATTAGGATCGGGAGCTTGCCGCGCGTGCAAGCCCCCGATGTGCACTTACCCGGTGTGCTGACCTTTCAATCCTGGCCCGCATTGCATTTCCTCTCACTGGCCCGCTTGAGGTCCTGCCGCGCTGTGCGTGCGTGACCCAGCGGCGTACTTAGTGCGATGAGCCGGCTGGGATCACGTGAGCACAGGGCAACCAATGGGAGGTTGCAAAAGTTCATTCATGAGTTTGATAGTAAGAACTGTCAAACTCATGAAAACTCCTGGCCCCAAAACACTACTTAAACCTGAAAGAAAATTTAAAAAAAATTGCACTACTTAAATGAACCATAAATAACTGTAAAAAAACTATTTTAAACAATAATTTTAAAATTTGAAAAAAATTATTATATAAAAAGACGGGACTAAAACTAAACTTACCTTACTGTAAATTCTTTAAAAAAATAATAAACCTGTGGAAATTTTTTTAATAAATTGTATTAATAGACCACTTACCTGTAAAACGTGTGGCTTTTCAATGCGTAAAAACCGGAGGCCTTTACACATGCGCAACTCTCTTTTTATAAAAAAAAAAAAATAATAATAAAGGAAATCCAAGTTGCACGCGCTGCCTGTGCAGTCGCACGCGTTCAGCCTCTTGGGTCAGAGGAGAGGCAATGCCGGTTTTCCCCCGCATGCGCTGTGCATGCTGAAAACCGGCAATTCCTCCGGGCACACGCGTGAGTACCCCATCCGTACTCGCGCGTTGGGAGAGGAATTACTGGGCCATTAAGGGGAACAGATAGGGTAGATAGAGAGAAACTATTTCTGCTGGTTGGGGAGTCTGGGACTAGGGGGGCATAGTCTAAAAGTTAGAGCCAGACCTTTCAGGAGTGAAATTAGGAAACACTTCTACACACAAAGGGTGGCAGAAGTTTGGAACTCTTCCGCAAACGGAAGTTGTTGCTAGGTCAATTGTTAATTTTAAGTCTGAGATTGATACATTTTTGTTAACCAAAGGTATTAAGGGATATGGGCCAAAGGCAGGTATATGGAATTAGGTTGCAGATCAGCCATGATCTCTGAATGGCTGAAGAGGCTCGAGGGGCTAAATGACCTACTCCTGCTCCTATGTTCTGTGACGGGTGCAATATCACAATGGACTTTTGATGTTCAGGAGTGCAAAATTGTGCAAAACTGTACGCACTCTGATAAAATGCTTTGTCTACACAGAATGCTGGAAGGCTGGCAGTCGATCACAAGGCAGTAATTCAGTCAGAGGGTTCAGAGGAACATCCCCAACTGCAGGAATGAAGCCTGAGTCGTTTATCACCTGGCCCCTGAGAATGGATTACTGCCTGTACAACTCTGCCAGTCATCCAGTATTATTTTGTATTTATTTTTTTAAAGAAACTAGTGCTTTTGATATCACAAGATAGTTCTGTGATGCGTATCTTTGTAGGATGCGGAGGTTACTTTGTAAATGAATGAATCCCTTTCATTCATGGTGCTGCAGGTGTTAGTGTCTGTTCAAAACTATTGAGAGAAAGGATTGGATTTCAGATGACTAACACTAGCAAGATTCTTCAATTATACCTTTTACATTGAAAATATGCTGGGAATTGTAGACTATAGCTTTAAATTTATTTTAGTAAGTGGGAACAAGGGATTCGTAATGCAGGTAATCTCCACTTTAATGCTGCAGTGCCCTTTTTCTAGCGATCTGCCAGTTTTATTGGTCATTAGCCAGGTTATGATATATCTTTCTTGAGCCTATGCAGTGGGATTCAATAAATCACTGCAAAAGTAAGTTAAGATAATTACTCCTAGAGATATGGCAATCGAGGGGAAAACACCATTTACAGAGGATATTAAGTCTAGGTTTCTATCAACATTTCAGGGAAATACTTCAATATTGAAGTGAGATATATATATATCTTTTCTTTGAAGGATACTTTATTTTTTAACCTTGTGTTATTGCATCAAATGTC
This sequence comes from Somniosus microcephalus, assembly GCF_052327205.1. Lineage (NCBI taxonomy): Eukaryota > Metazoa > Chordata > Chondrichthyes > Squaliformes > Somniosidae > Somniosus > Somniosus microcephalus. The sequence goes on from NC_140994.1 coordinate 23,696,909, forward strand.
TTGCCACCGTCGATCAATTTGTAGTGAATTCTCGTATATTACAGTGGGCTTGTAGTAATTCACTGAACTACAAATGAACTGATATTGAAGAAGCTTCATCTGAGTGAGAAAACATACCTACATTTAAAATGGCAATTCAATGCAAAACGTTCTGTAAAACACTAGTGATATTGGTGGCATTGCATTATTAGTAACTCTAGTGCCACGCCACTAGTGAAAACATAGTGCCTCTTTTAACAGTAAATAGTAATTCCAACATAAATTTCACTAATACATTGCTTAAGAATGAACTTCCGAAGAATGAGCTGTTACTATAATGAGGGCTATGCAAATGGATTCTCAAATATTCTCTTGAAGCATCAATTCAGATTTTTAAAAAACCCCCATAAAATGGTGCAGTTTATATCTTAATAGTTTAGCTATTTGAAACATTGCTACAGCCGCACAGTTGCTAGCTTTGGCTTCAAAATTGTTATTTATAAAAGTATTCACATTTACTGTGTTGGTTAGGGATTGGGAGTTGTATAGTCATAGGGATTGGGAGTTGTATAGTCATTGGAGATGCTCGTTTAATTGGGTATTTGCCTCCCATGAGCTGTGTTTGATATGAGCATGTGTACTTCATCCTCAGTAGCTTCAAGTTTGAACTTCACTTGATTGCACAGATTGTGTTTTACAGTCTTGAGGCCAGTTCAGGAATGTTTCTATTTAAATATTATTGACTGCAGTTGGAGACAAAATGAATGGGCCACTACTGTTGCTGTGTTTCTATCTGTGAATCTGCACGGCACCCCTTCCAAGACCAATATATCTTTCCAGGGGTTCGCTGCCCAACACTGAACACAGTTTTGAACTCCAGGTGGGGTCTGACCAAGGCTCTGTACAACTGAAGCATCACTTCCTCACTCTTGTATTCCAACCCCTTGAGATAAAGGCCAGCATTCCATTAGCCTTTTTGGTTATCTTTTGTACCTGTTTAAAAGCTTTGATTTATGTATATTGACACCTAAATCCCTTTACTCCTCCACAACTCCTGGTCTCAACCATTAAGAAAATATTTTGATTTGTCTTTCTCCCGTCTAAAGTAGATGACCTCAAAGCAGAATGCTATCGGGGCTTAGAAGGGTACATTTTGAGGACAGGTTGCATCAACTTGGTTTGTATTGCCTTCAGTTTAGGAGGTTTTTAAAATGATAAAGTTATTCAATAGATTAGATCAAGAAACTCTTTCCTTTGGTGGATGAATCCAAAAGAAGGGGACATAATCCATTTAGGAGTGAAATCAGGAAGCACTTTTCACAGTGTAGTTGAAATCTGGAATTCTCTCCTCTTTTTTCCCCCCCCCCCCCCCCCCCCGCCTTCCAAAAGGCTGTGGCTTCTGAGTCAATTGAAATTTTCAAGACTGAGATTGATTTGTTGGATAAGTGTATCTAGAGATGTGGAGCAAAGTTGGGTAAATGGAGTTGAGATACAAATCAGCCATGAGCTAATAGAATGGCCAAATAGGCTTGAGGGGCTGAATGGCCTGCTCCTATTGCTATATTCATCGTATCTGCCTCTCCATCCCCTGGAGCCTAATCATGTGATATGAAAGCAGGAGTTGTCTATTTAAAAAAGGAAGAGTAAACCAGTATGATATTTTGTGTTTTAAAGAATAACCATTTTGGGTATGTCGCAGTTCAGGATAATAGATTTGCTCTTCAATTTTTTGGTGTTGCCCCCTGAAAAGTCCGGACTGTTCTGTCCTACGTGTACACAGACTTGTAAAGTTACAAAACTGAACTTTTAAAAATAAATGCAGAAGTCCAGAGGAAACTCCATTTAGTACTAAGTAATTAAACTGAAGATATTTATATATTTTTTTATTTTACAATATTTTCTGGATAAATATTAAAACCTAGTTCTTGGCAAAGTGTGGAAGTTGCAGTGTACTGTTGCCATTTAATCCTATTATTGATTGGAACCTTTTAATTTATTGGTAAATTCGTTTTTGTTGGGGGGGTGGGTGCGGGGGTGTAAGGTGGCTCGTTCAAGGCCAGCCACTTTATTAACGAATAGCTTAATTCTTTGACCCACAGAAACAGGACCAAGACAAATGGGTAATTGATGCCAGTAGAGTGGACGTTGTACCTAATTTAATAGCCCGGCACATCTGAGACTTGCACTGTTCAGATCTGCTTACCGTTGCTGTGATTGTGCAGGATATTTGATGTGGAGCATAGAGAAATGCGAGTCAGTACAAAGATTAAGCTTTCATCCAATATTTCATTTCTACTGCATCTTTGGTGAAGCTTAGTGTTTCGCCACACTTGTGGTCTGGAGAAAGGGAGGCTATTTGTGTGTATTCTTTTGTTATCTTGAGATCAGTCACTTTGCAGGGATATTTGCATTAATGGTGTTCCTTATGTGTACCTTTGAATGGAGTTTGTGCTAATTGCAAGGCCGAATGGAATGTCCAGTATATGTCTCATTTTCCTCAATCGGGTAAATGCAGATTATTCATTTGTACATTGCTGCTTTTGTAGTGTTATATTGCAATTCGAGTTAGAGGAAGCACAGCTACACATAGGTGTTAGCAATTTAACATTTTTTTGCTGCCCACTATAACTGAAACAGGCAGTTAGCTGACACCACCCAGTAAGAGGAACTGCCTTGTCAGACAAACTGGTTAACCATTTGAGGACTGCAGTAGTAGTTTAAGCTAAGCCTTCCGACTGCTAAAATGGTAAAAAGGTTTGCATAGATTTTAAAATGAGCAATAGGTTCTGTTTTAAAATGGCCAGGGGCAAGCTATTGCATTCAGAGCTTAAATGTAGAATTTAAATGAAATTCCTGACAAGTTGCTAGCATTTTTGTAGTGTAGCACTTGCTTAATGAGGGAGGAAAAATGGACACCAAACATTAGTAATAGAAGAGTTCAAGGTGGTGACTGAAGGCATGGTTGAAGAGGTGTTTTCGGGTGGCTTTTGAAGGTAGGGCAAAAGTTAACAAAGCAAAAAGGGTTTGGGAAAAGAGTGTTCTACAATTTCGGGCCAAGTTGGGTGAAGGTTCTGCCATTGAAGATGAAGCAGAGGGAGTGGCATGTATAGCAGGACAGAGTTGTCAGAACAAAGTGTGCACTGGCACACGGGACTGGAGGGGATGGTGAAGGTCGGGAAAGGCAAGTTGGTGGAAGGATTGTAAAAGAGGATTTTGAATTCATTGTGCTAGGGGATAGGGAACCAGTGAATGGTGGTGAGGACGGATGATACGGGATAGGATGAGGTGATGGCGTTTTGGATGAGTTTGAATTTACTTAGGCTCAGGAAAGTGTGGAGGGGAATGGTGTGGATGACCGCTTCAGCTGGGATCAATTCGTCAGCAATTTTGCCCCTCGCACAAATATCTTCATATTCTGACAGGATATCATTTGTCTTAATTATCCCTTTCTACAATTGTATTTAATTGGGTTTCAGGAATTGGAAGATGTGCTGTTAGAAATATTGGATTAAAGCAAATTTTGTATTTTTAAAAAACGGTCTCTCCACGGATGCTGCCTGGCCTGCTGAGTTTTTCCAGCGTTTTCTGTTTCAGCTTTATTAATGACAGACTCTAAACAAATGGCCTGACGGTTTGTGCTATATACTGAAACAACTTGGATACTTAGTGGTCTTTTTGCATGAAATAAACCCAAATCCCACCTAATGCTCATACTCCATCTGTCTAGGACTAATACATAGCTATTGACTGAAAGGTTTAGTGCATTAAGCGATTAACTGAATGCAGACTGATTGATTATGAATCTGTACATTCATTTTTTTTATGTCTTCCTCCTACTGGAAGGGAATATTTAAAATTGTATGTTTTTAGATTGTAAGGTGCTGAACATAATTACTCGTGTTAAAACCTTAATTACATTCTAGAATTGTAGTCTGATTTCTATTCTGCATGAAAAATACAGCATCACAATGTATCTTCTGAAATATTTTATGGAGCAGGATTATTTTATGGAGCAGGATTAGAGGGCAGCATCTCGGATGTTTCATCCACTGCTGTAGCTGGTGCGATGTAGGTTAATGCTGTCAGGATCGTAATCTTGCTCGATAGCAATGGGAGGAAAGAGAACATTAGGCTTGTGCCATTTGCTTACACTTGACAACTGGTTGAGTGGCATTGGCGGCAGCAATGATGTGTAGGAGGAGGGGATGATGACCTTGGAATGCAGAGAAATCCAAATTCAAACTTTGACTAAATTCTGATTAAAAACATGACCATTGCAACAGTAAGGAAAACTAATTCAATCAAAAATGTAGTTTATTTTGAGTGATGAGATGCCTTGGTGAACTACATTTGAATTTTCCTGCTTCCGGTAATGTTATTTAATGACTGATGACTTTCGATCCGTGTCCAGGAGCAGGAAGGATGCCAATCTCTATTGATTTAATGAAGACGTCACCAAATTTAAGGCACTTTGGAGGCTGTGGTGACCCGAACTGAACATGTGTGAGCCTCTGCCAATGTTCCCGCTAAGGTGTGCGCATGGCCGTGCAATAATCTGAAAGGTCTGCGCACCAGCTACTCACTGGCTGTCACACTGTAAATACCGTACATGCGCAGAAATTTAAAGGGACTGCACATTAAAAGAAACGGGCCGCGCAGAACAAAGCGCAGTTTACAGGAAACATTGGCCGCCACCTAACCTAAAATGACAGTAATCACCAGAGCATGCATGATCCGAGGACCGAAAATCTTCAATATTTATATTTTTCATTAAATATATAACCAAGACATAAAATGCAGAAGTTTTTTTGCATTTAAAGTACTACTTCTGCTCCTCCTTTTTGACCACCAAATTACAGTCCGATCAACTGTGGATATTTTATTCCTTCCTCCCCTATCTGGGCAGAAACACCCAATTTGGGTCCAAACGCAAAAGTAACTAACTGAATTAGCTGTTCAGCTTATTTTCCAGCTAGCTTTTATTGAAGGGCTGTGAGCTCCAATGTAACAAAAATACACGAGCCACTATGCTGGTCGTCAGGAGTGTTTCATTTATCAGTACATTTATCATTTGTGCAGTGGGTAGCATTTCTCTCTAACCGCTTAGCTTCTGCCTGCATATTAAAAATGCTAGAGGGTTTTTCGCTTGTAATTTTAAGCGATAATGCGCTGAGGATTAATACTTCCACTTTTTACATCCAATGTTTGATCTAGCCCAAATTGATTATAGCATCGATTAGATTCCGAATAGAGCTCTTCCATTTCCAACCATTAAGATTTAGGAAGACGTGCAAACATTGGAGTACCGGGGGAAGTGTGGCAGCCAATTTGTGTACATAGCGATCCCATAAAAGAATTGGACATAAACACTGGGAGAAAGGCATAACCAGTCTGTGTAGGTGTTTACCCTCCACACGAGCAGTAGTCCGAATCCCATGTGGCTGCCCTGTTCCATATCCCTTTATTCTGCTTTCCTTCAACCTATCATTCTTAAATGTTGACATGATCTCTGCTTCAATCACCAACTCTGGAACTGCATTCAACAGCCTCACAGCCCACGTTCCCGTTAAGCTGCGTGACTGCGCAGCGGTCTGGAGGTCCTGCGCAGGCCACTCGCTGGCTTTTATATGGAAGAAATCGCGTATGAATGGGTTACACAGCCAATTAGAGGGAACATTGCTCACAACCCTCCGTGTATTTAAAAAAAAAGGATGGCAGGAGGCTTATGTGGAGCCTTAACGCTGTCATGGACCAGTTGGGCTGAATGGCCTGTTTCTGTGCTGTACATTCTGTAATTCTATGTTTAAAAAAAAAAAAAAATAGTTTCTCCTGCATTCTGCCCTAAATTGCTCATAATCCTGTATATCCCATTGTTCTGTAGCCCTAAAATCAGTGGAAACATTGTGCTTCTACCCACTCTGTTCATCTCTTCAACTTTAAGCATCTCGATGTAATCACCTCTGTTCTAACATAAACAGCTCCAACTTTTTAAGTCTTTCATCGTATTTGTATTTCTTTATACCAGGCTGCATCCTGGTGAATCTGTGATGTACCCCCCTCTCATGGCTAGTTTAAACTAGAAATCCCAAGGTGGAATGTTTTTCCTCTGTCTTGCACAACATCCTTCCTGCGCACAGTATTTGTGGTCTTCCTAAAGTTTTATATAGATTAATCATTGCAACTCAACTTGATGTTCCAACACGGACAGTAATGCAACTAGTATAAGTTGAAGAAATTTAAGCCTTCAAAGAAGATAAACTACTATCAGAATTATTAATGAACATCTAAATTTCTAATACTTTTTTGACAGGCGAACTCTGTAACCTCATAACACTGGATGTGGCTCACAATCAGCTTGAACACCTCCCGAAAGAGATTGGCAATTGCACACAAATCACAAACCTTGACCTACAACATAATGAGCTTCTTGATCTGCCTGAAACCATAGGTAAGGGATCAGTTCTCCTTATGTACTGCTGCGTACAGTTCTTAGTTTCTCCATATTGAAATAGTTTAACTTGTACAAAATTGTTGGCACCGTTTATCTATTTACATGCTTGTGTTTGGCTTTTAGTTAATGCTAGAGGTTAATACTCTGAAATGCCTGTGCTTCATTTCTTGAGGTTCTATAATCTTTATTAAAACAAAATAGAGTTTGCTAATGTCCAACAATTTATTGAATTATTTGTATCCAAGGTTACTGATATAGATTCCATGGAAAAGTTGACTAAATTGCAGAGTTTGATCCTCAAAACCCCTGTTAAAATCCTAGAAATCCATGTAATAAAATTGGAATTTGGCTTATTCAGTCACTAAACCAATGCCTCTAATTGTAAATGGATGGAATCGCAGAATGTAATTCCAAAATAGTGGCTAAAAAATCCTGGAATCCTATGTAATACAAACTGAATTTGACTTATTCTGTCACTATAAATCAGTGGCCATGATTATGTGCATTATAAATGAACGTTTTATTTAGTTATTTGTTTCCTCTTTCTGCTTCTCTGAATACAAGTCATTCAGGAGGATTGGATGATCCTGACTGCGGGGCGAGACCTATGGACACTGTCCTGCCTGTTCCATAAGTAGCTACCCTAAAGTATGCTTCAGTGGGCCACAAGGAGCCTAAATGGCAATTTTCCATCTTTCCCTTTTTATCCTTTCTTCCTCTGCCCCCCACCCTCCGTTTGCAATTTGAAATGTTAATTTTAGGTTGGTATCTGTGTTGCTAAATATCTGCTCGGGAGCATGTTTGGCTTACAGCAAGCGAAGGGTTGTTGGGATAAGTTGGTCGCTGGACTTTTAAGTTTAATGGACAAAGCAGTGTACTGCCACAAAAAGTTAGACAAATGCTATTGAAACTGTGGAATAGACTGCTTTTGTTTATTGCTTAATGAACTCTTTACCAAAAGATTATAATGCCTCCTTCAAGCTTCTGCATTCAGTTTTATAACTGATTCCCAATCCAGTGTGTTCAGGTTACTGATGTAACGCTGTAGTTTATGGAGGTTTCTACGGCACACTAATGCCAAAGCCACTACTGTATGTATAGTAACGGCTTGAAAGCGTTATTCAGCCTGAAAGAAGATCTTTGTAGTTTTATTTTGTACCAACACAAGATCAAGTCATTTCATTTTTTTAAATTTGCGTGATGATCCACTAGTGGATATTTGAAAATGTTAAATATGGATCCATTATTAGAAACCTTCATATAAATAATAACTATAGGCTGAGCTGCAAGATTGTAATTTTGATGGCCAAAACTGAGACCGAACCCTCAAATTAAATTCTAACCTTTAACTCATTGCCAGTGCTATCTACATGATTTTTAGTAATTTATGCAGCAACTTAACATTTAAAACTTAAAAAAACTAACAGCCCTCACTTATAAGTGGGCAGTATAAGTTGGCTATCTACTGCCACTGTTTCGATACCCATAGGACTTGGTTTTTTAAGTGCAGGATAAGAATGACTTGTTCTGAGATGTATTCATCTGGTTCAGATTTCTCACCTGAAGCCAGAATTGGATAGCTGACTTAAGTTCGCAAAAGTTTATAATATAAAGGTGGTTTAATTTTACAGCTTACCGTGCCTCAGTTTCTGTCTCCAGTGTTGCAATGTTAAATTTAGACATATTGAAGTCAGACACTTTGGACAAAATGGTACCACATGGAGACAATGGATGGAACTAATTATTTTAAAGGGAGACGGCTTCTCGGAAAACGCTGTTCTCCTTGTGCAGAGAGACTTGAGGCTCTTCTGCATTCCTGCTGTAGATTTTCCTACATGTGCCAATCTCACATATATGGTACTGTAGTAGGTGAGCACCACTTGACTGTGGACCCAGCAATCCTACAGAAGGCTTCTTGGAAGTGTTGCCTCGATAACATGTTGCACATCTTATGTGTTCTGCAAAATAAGTCAAAACACACAGTTAAATGTGTTCTGATGAACTGAAGCTTTATGTAGCTAGTGTTACAGAATTTAACACAAAGCATAGGATGCAGTGACTATAGTCTGGCTTCAAACCGGTTTTGTACGGTAGAATATAGAAAAGCCATTTTTTCCCTCCAGTCATGCTGTGCTTGATGTGTGCAACAGAAGGTAAAATGGATGCCGCTAACGTCAACAAAAACATTTTTTTGGATCAGGCTTTGCTGGCACTAAGGAGCATGGAAAATTGCCGCCATAAGTTTGGCCTGTGCACTGCAATGTTAAACTTCAGTTGTGGGCCTAAATTTTTTTTAAATAACATCTGGCATCAAAGAATTTATCACATTGCCTTTTATTAGTACGGCTGAAGAGAAAGGATTGAGCTTCAGGTTTTCCCCATATTCGACTGTAGAGTAGGATACGGTTTGCAGCTGGTCTACATTAATTGTATTCTATACTTTTTGTTTTAAATTCTGCCGCATTTTATTACATAAACCTTCAGCAGCAATACCCACTTAGTTCAATGTCTGCTTATTTTAAGGAATGTTTTCTGAAACCTATGCAGTATGAAAATAGAAATATAAATAATCTGCAAGATATTAAATTAATTTGCATAAATTTGACTAGAGTATGGGGCTATATGACCAAACATAATATCAGATTGATTAATGTTAATTTGATTTCTGTCAAACTTAATTCCTAATTGATCTCTATTGAGCTTAGTGCAATACTGTATATGTGGATAAAACTGATGTTTGGTTTTAAGTTGGTTTCATTGTATCTAAGAGCGTTCTCTTGTACCAGGGCTTTCTAAATATATGAAACATTAGAGGACTAGCTAGTGAAGTTAAAGCACTAAGTGTATAATGTTTTTGTCTCCTTTTTTGTATGGTGCATTTTCTGCTGGGTTTTTGCACTTAAGATTTATAAAGTGGAAAAACATATGCCTCTGTGCTAGGGTTATTAATGTCATTTTGTAACCTGAAGACTTGATAACTCAGCAGCGTTTTATGTTCCAATTTTGGATTTACTGCATTTGCAGCTTCTCTCTTTCTCTCCCTCTCTGTTTTTACCCCCATTCTTCATGTTTTCATTTGTGTGGGCCATTCGTCTTTTCACCTGCTTAACTCTCTCCACATTCTGTTCTCTTTATCTCTCTCCACCGCGCTGATCTTTCATATCATCTAAAAGCTTTTTTCTGTTGAGCATTTTGGAGGTCATGCAACCCATTAACCCTCTCTGATTGGAATATCTGTTGATCTTTTCTCCCTCCTGCTTATTCTCTCCCCCGCCCCCTTTTACCCAAACGGATTCCAATTCCCGATTATCTTTTAAGTCTTCAGTTCTGATGAAGATACGCACCCTAACTGCCATCATCTGTCCTTTCCCTTTACAGATTCTGGGTGACTTTGCTATGTATTTCCAGCATTTTCTGTTTTATTCCAGAATTTTCAGTATTTGCAGTTGTACCTTTATTTATGAACTTTTAGTCAGTCCTGCGCCATGACTATGGAAAGCCAACTTATTTCTGCAGTTTTTTTTTCTCTGCTTGTGTTCTTATTCAGCAGATGTTGCAGTCAAATCCAGCACTGACAGATGGGATGAAAGCCTGCAATCTGTATTGTGAAACTAGTAATTTAATCAACTTCTTGACTGATTACCCTCCACTAACCAATGTTACACTTTCCATTACAGAGGTCCTGAAGTGAAAGAGTTTAAAAAAGGCTATAGGGGTGGACATTATTTTTAAAATCGGAGTGCGCTAGGGTTGACGATCTAGCGTATTTTCAGAGTGTATGGGGATGAAGAGATACGAAGTAGTTTTGTGAAACAATGTGCCTCATTGCTCCCACACAACAGTGATAGAGACTCCTTATATTTAAAAATAAATCAAAGTGCTGGGGAGTGGAGGGCGATGGTGGGGGTGGGGACAGCAGATGGTGGTTGGTGGGGTGGGGAGGGCTGGTTTCTACTTTTTGGCACCCAGTATCGGGATCAGGTTAAAAGTCAGTTAATTCCCCATTCTCACATAGCAATATTGATGGCCCTAACCTCAGTAGAGTACCAATTGCTCCACCAATATGAATGTTTCCATTTCTGCAAGCCAGCTGACAGTCAAATTACATAGAATTTACAGCACAGAAACAGGCCATTTGGCCCAACTGGTCTAAGAACATAAGTAGGAGCAGGAGTAGGCCATATGGCCCCTCAAGCCTGCTCTGCCATTCAATGAGATCATGGCTGATCTTCAACCTCCACTCCACTTTCCTGCTTGATCCCCATATCCCTTGATTCCCTTGGAGTCCAAAAATCTATCGATCTCAGCCTTGAATATACTCAACGACTGAGCAGCCACAGCCCTCTGGTGTAGAGAATTCCAAAGATTCACAACCCTCTGAGTGAAGAAATTTCTCCTCCTCAGTCCTAAATGACCGACCCTTTATCCTGAGACTCTGCCTCCTAGTTTTAGACTCCAGTCTATGCTGGTGCTTGCTCCACACGAGCCTCCTCCCACTCTACTTCCTCCAACACTATTAGCATATCCGTTCTATGCCTTTCTCCCTCGCGTACTTAACTAGCTTCCCCTTAAATGCATCTATGCTTTTTGCCTCGACTACTCCATGTGGTAGCAAGTTCCATATTCTAACCACAAATAGCGGTGAATTATAGGTAGTTTTGTACTAGACCTACACCGATGGAAAACTCGGTTGAGATTATCCATGCTCATTTCATCTAAGAACTTCCTAGCCAGCAGAGGGAGAAATCTCTCATCCCAGTACTCTGGGCTAGATTTGAATGAGCCCTGTTACCAGAGGTGAAGGGATGACGTGCTAAACCACTGCACCACTCAGCCTCCAGAGACTCCAGTTTCATGAAGCTTCGCAATGTAATTGCTAACGGCATGCACGTTTGTTTGCATAATGGCTGCTTCTATAATAGAGAATGTGATTGCCTGCAAGGGTGGAAAATGATTGTGTAGAATGGATTATTTCCTTTTTAAAAAAATCTTTTTTTGCTCTCTTTTCCCATTTTTGGAGTTTGAATTTGTTTTGCATTGATTTTTCATAATTACTAGTAACCAACAATCTTGTGCTTTTTAAAGATGGAACAACAGTTTTTTTTTCTCACCTTCAAAAGAAAACAATTTTTCAGTAAATCTGCAAGTGCTGAATTGTTTTGGATTCTAAACTAACTTGTGCCTGTCTGCCTCCTTTAAGATGCTCCTTAAAACCTACCTCTTTTTGACCAAGCTTTTGGTCAGTTCTTGGTTTAACGAAGAGTGCAGGAGAGCATGCCGGGAACAGCACCAGGCATACTGAAAAATGAGATGTCAACCTGGTGAGGCTACAACACAGGACTACTTGCATGCCAAACAACGGAAGCAACATGCGATAGACAGAGCTAAGCGATCTCACAACCATCGGATCAAATCAAAGCTCTGCAGCCCTGCCACATCCAGTCGTGAGTGGTGGTGGACAATTAAACAGTTAACAGGAGGAGGAGGCTCCAAAAATATCCCCATCCTCAATGATGGTGGAGCCCAGCACGTGAGTGCAAAAGACAAGGCTGAAGCATTTGCAACTATCTTCAGCCAGAAGTGCTGAGTGGATGATCCATCTCGGCCTCCTCCTGAGGTCCCCAGCATCGCAGGTGCCAGTCTTCAGCCCATTCAATTCACTCCACGTGATGTCAAGAAACGGCTGAAGACACTGGATACTGCAAAGGCAATGGGCCCTGACAACATTCCGGCAATAGTACTGAAGACTTGTGCTCCAGAACTAGCTGCGCCCCTAGCCAAGCTGTTCCAGTACAGCTACAACACTGGCATCTACCCGGCAATGTGGAAAATTGCCTAAGTATGTCCTGTCTACAAAAAGCAGGACAAGTCCGACCCGGCCAATTACCGTCCCATCAGTCTACTCTCAATCATCAGCAAAGTGATGGACGGTGTCGTCGACAGTGCTACCAAGCGGCACTTACTCAGCAATAACCTGCTAACTGACGCCCAGTTTGGGTTCCGCCAGGGCCACTCAGCTCCTGACCTCATTACAGCCTTGGTCCAAACATGGACAAAAGAGCTGAACTCAAGAGCTGAGGTGAGAGTGACTGCCCTTGACATCAAGGCAGCATTTGATCGAGTGTGGCATCAAGGAGCCCTAGCAAAACTGAAGTCAATGGGAATCAAGGGGCAAACTCTCCATTGGTTGGAATCATACCTAGCACAAAGGAAGTTGGCTGTGGTTGTTGGAGGTCATTCATCTCAATCACATGACATCACTGCAGGAGTTCCTCAGGGCAGTGTCCTAGGCTCAACCATCTTCAGCTGTTTCATCAATGACCTTCCCTCGATCATAAGGTCAGAAGTGGGGATGTTCGCTGATGATTGCACACTGTTCACCATTCGAGACTTGTCAGATACTGACGCAGTCCGTGTCCATATGCAGCAAGACCTGGACAACATTCAGACTTGGGCTGACAAGTGGCAAGTAACATTCGCACCACAAGTGTCAGGCAATGACCATCTCCAACAAGCGAGACTCTAACCATCTCCCCTTGACATTCAATGGCATTACCATCGCTGAATTCCCCCACTATCAACATCCTGGGGGTTACCATTGATCAGAAACTGAACTGGACCAGCCATATAAATACTGTGGCTACAAGAGCAGGCCAGAGGCTGGGAATTCTGCAGCGAGTGTCTCGCCTCCTGACTCCCCAAAGCCTTTCCACCATCTACAAGGCACAAGTCAGGAGTGTGATTGAATACTCTCCACTTGCCTGGATGAGTGCAGCTCCAACAACACTCAAGAAGCTCGACACCATTCAGGATAACGCAGCCCGCTTGATTGGCACTCCATCCACCACCTTCAACATTCATTCCCTCCACCACCAGTGCACTGTGGCTGCAGTGTGTACCATCTACAAGATGCACTGCAGCAACTCGCCAAAGCTCCTTCAACAGCACCTTCCAAACCCGCGACCTCTACCACTTAGAAGGACAAGGGCAGCAGACGCATGGGAACATCACCACCTACAAGTTCCCCTCCAAGCCACACACCATCCTGACTTGGACCTGTATCGCCGTTCCTTCACTGTCGCTGGGCCAAAATCCTGGAACTCCCTTCCTAACAGCATTGTGGGTGTACCTACACCATATGGACTGCAGCGGTTCAAGAAGGCGGCTCACCACCATCTTCTCGAGGGCAATTAGGGATGGGCACTAAATGCAGGCCTAGCCAGCGACGCCCACATCCCATCAATGAATAAAAATTAAAAAAAAAAAAAAAAAAATATCTATTTATCTGGCTTGGTGTCAAAATTGTCTGAATGCTCCTGTGAAGCACTGTGGGACATTTTACTACGTTAAAGGCATTATATAAATGCAAGCTGTTGTTTTTGTCTTTTGTTAACACTATTGTATTAAGTATTTTTAGTGCTCACCACTACCTTTGGTGCACAGTGTTGGCATCAAGCACTTTTGTGTTAAACGCAGCGTAAAACTTAATGGATTCTACCTGAATTTGTTTTAACTCCAACTTTGAATCATCTCCAACTGTACTAGTGTTGTTTTCCATTTCGAACACCAGTCATGCTTGAGGGCTGTTGAGGGTTCCAGTTTAGGGCTAAATAGTTCCTACTTTTGACCTATGTCCACCAGGATCTAGAATATGGCCACCCAAAATCTCATTTCACTAAAGACCCCTGCAGCTAACTTCATTCTTGTTCACTTGTACTTTTCATACTCCGTTTACATTCAGACCAATGTGCATCCATGTTGTACCTTGTAAGCACCTTGGGATGTTTTATTATGTTGTAGGCGCTATATAAATGCAAGTCGTTGAGCACGGCCCTACTCTGACTGGCCATAGATTTACACTGGGGTTGTTGGTGTAAATCATTCCTGAAACCTGACCCTTGAAGACTTTCCATGACCTTTTCTGTTGCTGATCTACAATTCATTTGCCAATTTTTCCTTGCATTAAATCTGGACAAGATCCTTGTTTGAATTTTTTTTCTCCGTTTAAATCCTTGGGCTCTAGATTATGATGCTTCATTTTTTAACGATTTAGCTTGATATTGGCTTCTTTAATTCTGTCACAGGACATAGGGTTTTAAAAACCAGTTTAACTTGATACAGTTGTTACAACAGTTAGTTGGTTTGTATGAGGACGAGGCTAAGCCAATCAATTGAAATACAAACATCTTTTAGGATTTCTCCAAATGTGTATTTGCTGTTTTTAGGATTTACGTTATTTAAATTCACCTGATCCTGGTTACTTTTTTTAAAGATATTTAATGGCCTGGTTTTTTTTCAGATCAGTGGATCTATGGAAATCCTTCACAGATAGGCCAGATAGCTTCGGTAGATGGTGAGAAAAGGCAAACTGCTACGTAAGAATATTATAGCTTCGCATAGCAGTTGGGTGCTATTTATTTTCCATTACATGCACTAGTTAAGCTTAACTATTTCAAAAATATATTACTGTTGAGTATTTGGGTCAGCTGTAAATACGTTCTTGTGTTCTGTAGCGCCAGTCACTCCTGTAAGCTGCCTGAATGCCTTTTTATAATTGATTCTCACTGTCATAAGTCCACTTTTATGATCTATTTATAACAATGAAACTCCTTGTGACCTGGGCTGGATCTTTAATCTCTCCATAGGTGGACCAAGTTAACACTAGACAAGGTAAAATTTGGCTGTGATCATAAGCTGCTTTATTCCATGGAAAGGTAAAATATACAAAGCAAATAAGTATGATGAGAATCACTTAGTTAAATCGGTAAAATTTATTTGTCTTGTTCTTCGGCTGCCCAGGCCCCACACTATTTAATGACATTCACCCCTCCATTTCCCCCTCCTCTTAAGACCCTACTTAAAACCCACCACCGTGACCAAACTTTTGGTCACACCTACTAATACCTCCTTTTTTTGGCTCGACACCCATTTTTTGATTCTGTCTCTGAAGTGTTTTTCTATGGTAAGGGCGCCTTGTAAATGCAAGTTGGAGAACTGCATTCAATTCTGGTCGCCATATTATAAAAAGGAGAAAGATGCACTGGAGAGGGTGCAGAGAAGATTTACAAGAATGATACCAGAAATGTGAGGGTATACATATCAGGAAAGGCTGAACAGGCTTGGGTCTCTTTTGAAAAAAGAAGGCTGAGGGGTGACCTAATAGAGGTCTTTAAAATTATGAAAAATTGATAGAGTGGATAGAGAGAGAATGTTTCCAGTTGTGGGGAAAAGCATAACTAGAGGCCATCAATAGAAGATAGTCACCAAGAAATCAAATAGGGAATTCAAAAGAAACTTCTTTACCCAGAGAGTGGTAAGAATGTAGAACTCGCTACCACAGGGAGTGGTTGAGGAAAATAGTACCGATGCATTTAAGGGGAGGCTAGGCAAACATATGAGGGAGAAGGGAATCGAGGGTTATGCTGATAGATTTAGATGAGGAAAGACGGGAGGAGGTTAGAGTGGAGCATAAATGCTGGCATGGACTGGTTGGGTTGAATGACCTGTTTCTGTGCTGTATATCCTGTGTAAAAGTTGTTATAATATTGATGCAAAATAATGAATGTGTAATGCTGTCTTGCACAATTTAAACAGAATAATCTCTGCATCCTGTCTTACCCTGTAGTCTCTTGCTTTTTCAACCTTCCCACAACATTTACCTGCCTGAATGAACTTGTCTTTTTTTTTAAAAGCTTGACTCCAGTCTCAGATTTGAATGAACTTGACTAACCTTCTCTTTCCCACCCCCCCGCCTCCCCCATTGCAGAATCCACAAACACAATTTGCCAATGACCTGTGCTCAGTTTAAATGAATGGAGTTGCTGCAGCAGCAATGGGTGTGAATGACTGCTGAAATGTCAAATTGTCTTTGGTTGTGTCTGAGAATTTTGGGTTCAGCCACCCTGTCTGAAAGCTAACACACACCTGCCAGTCCAGCTGTCCCGTGAATTTAACCTTTTAAAGCAAGCTTTAATATATTTTAAAATAACTCGTATCTTCATTTCTTCAGTGGCAAAAGGGTGCAGAATCATGAACGTTATGTTCCTACTTTCATTTATTTGGCAGTTAAACCCCTTTCTTATTACCTATACACCTAAAACTTACTTTCCCTTCCAAGTTGCCTAATTGACTCCCTTGCTCTAGCCCTGCCATATTAGTTTAAACCCCCTCTCGCAGCTCAACTTGCATCCCCCTTCCTAACTATTCTCCAAGTGGTGGGGTGACCACCTCCTGCAGTGTATACTCCAGGTACCCTTCCTCTGCCATATAATGCAGATTATCTCCCCTTATTCATGAGCTCCATAACTTTGAGCTTGAGACACTTCTTACACCTATGGTTGTCCTCTGCTCATAGTTTTCAGAAACTCTCATTTTGTAACTTTCACACAACGCAGATTTGGACTGTCATGCAGTGCTAAATGGACTCGAAGGTCTTGGGAACAAATAACAAAGTAGTTTCAAGCCAACTACACTTCAGTGCCGAACTCGTTTCAACAAACTCCCAGACTCGGCTGATTTTTTGCTATACTGGCCTTTCGTTACTTAATTGCCTCTCGTTTATGCAATCTACTTAAATCTTTTCAGAACCAGTTATATATATTTACCTGGAAATACTCAGCAGGCCAGGCAGCATCCGTGGAGAGAGAAACAGGGTTAACGTTTCCGGTCTGGGACCCTTCATCAGAACTGGAAAAAGCTGGAAATGTAACAGATTTTAAGCAGGTGCAGAGACGGGGAGGGGGCGAGGTGGGGTGGTGGTTTAGGAGGGAAGGAATTGAAAGAACATGCTGTGAAAATGTTGCAAATGGGAAAGGCAAAATCATACTGCATGAAAAATGGGGACAGGGATTATTATCTGAAATTGTTGAGCTCTATGTTGAGTCCGGCAGGCTGTAAAGTGCCCAATCGAAAGATGAGGTGCTGTTCCTCGAGCTTACGGAAGCTCAGGGTTACCCTTACGGACTGAACGGAGGTGTTCCGCAAAGCGGTCGCCCAATCTGCGTTTGGTCTCCCCAATGTAGAGGAGATCCTGAGCTTCCGGTCGCCTGTCACTTTAATTCTCCACTTCACTCCCACTCTGACCTCTCTGTCCTCTGAGTAAAGTACTGACTGAATTTTTGCTCAGTCAGCCTCTCCCAAACCAATACAAACAAACTAGCTTAAATTAATATTACAGAAACTCAGGACATCCCAAAAGAAGTGTAGTTCTCTGCAAATTGTGTGTATTTTAATTGCTCTGAAAGATAGGCATGTGTAAATATAAAGTATGTAATGAGGCTTGATGTAAAACATAATATACCACAAGTAATAATCCTTTAGGACAAATATAAATAGAATGTTAGAATGGGTGGATGTGCCTTGACATATCTAATCATTTAAGTAATATATCTTGAGTGCCTAAATGAAGAGACAATGCGTGGTGAATTCGTTTTTAGACATTTCTGCTGAGAGTTACACTTGTCTATCTTGCCTTGCTTTTTTAAACCAGCAGCTTCACAACATACTGTCCGGCAGATCTGGTAGGGAGGTGGGGCTTTGTAAAAGACTTTCAAGAATGTCATGAAATGAGACTGAGTGGGGGCAGGCTGCATGTTTTCATGTAACAATCTAAGCTTATGTAAGGATTCTCTCTGCATTGCAACATTCTTATCCTCGGGTTTTGTGCCACAGTATGATTGGACTTGCTTGCCATTGCTTGCGTTTGAGTGCCTTCATTATTTTGTGGTTTTTCTCATCTGCAATAATGAGTAGGAAGATAACTTTGACTATATTACAGTCCATTGTTTAATTATTGGCCGTGAAATTGATGAACATTTTATTGTCTGCTTTTTGTGTGTTATTGCAGCATCTCGATGCTTTCTATATAAAGCTTAATTCACTAATCGCTTGATCTAATAAAATTTCCAATTGCTATCTTTATCCACCGATTATATTAAAGTTATTATTTTAAGTTAAGCATATTTTACCCATTAGTGCACTGTGGGCAGATTTCAACAAAAGAACCACATCAGCTATTTGGATTTCTGTCTCTTACTAGAATTCTACACTGATATTGAATATTTCAAACTTCTAAATTATTCTTTTTACATTGTTAATTTTGGAACCTTTTCTATACTCCAGGGTTTAAAACATCTACTTTGTCTGCAGGTTGCCGAATACCCAGCTGCTTGCTGTTTATTTTTAAGCGGCGATGAATAGGTTGTTGAAGCGAAAGCCATATGACTTTCAAAAGAGGATTAATATTACAGACAGTTTGTAGTCTTAAGCCTTGGTTTCATTTAGCAGGGCTTGATTATCACTGCCTTTTGTAAGAGTTTTTTTGAGCATAACTGCTGCTGGTAATGCAAACCCATGTGTGGAAATGTGCATGTTGTTTTCCTTTACAAATTGTGTTCCAGAAAACCAACTCATTTAGTGTGATTTCTGCTAGCTGCTGGTGGTACCTGTATATAAGAACAGGAAACTCTTTTTATCCGGCACCGACGGGACCAGCGTGGTGCCGGTTTATCAAAAAGTCCGGATTACAGAGTGGTATAGTTAAAAGGTACGAGAGCTCCGTACACAGCAACAAATCCAGGCTTCCCACATGTGCAAGAACCCCGGCCACAGACCAAGTGTCCCTGTTGCTTAGCAACATGTGCAGGAACCCCGATTGCACAGCCACAGATCGAGGAACGGCCACTAATATGAAGTAAAACTTACCTGAACCTACTCCTGAATTTTGCCGGTTAACCGAGATTTCCGGTTATTTTAGGTGCCGGTAAATCGAGAGTTTCCTGAACATAAGAAATAGGTGCAGGAGTCGGCCATTTGACCCCTCGAGCCTGCTCCGCCATTCAATAAGATCATGGCTGATGATCGACCTCAAATCCACTTTCCTGCACTATCCCCATATCGCTTGATTCCCTTAATATCCAAAAATCTATTGATCTCTGTCTTGAATATACTCAACGACTGAGCCTCCACAGCCCTCTGCGGTAGAGAATTCCAAAGATTCACCACCCTCTGTGAAGAAATTTCTCCTCATCTCAGTCCTAAATGGCCGACCCCTTATTCAGAGACTGTGACCCCTGGTTCTAGACTCCCCAGCCAGGGGAAACATCCTCCCTGCATCAACCCTGTCAAGTCCTGTAAGAATTGTGTATATTTCAATGAGATCACCTCTCATTCTTCTAAACTCCAGAGAATACAGGTCTAGTCTACTCAATCTCTCCTCATAGGACAATCCCCCTATCCCAGGAATCAGTCTGGTGAACCTTCGTTGCACTCCCTCTATGGCAAGTGTATCCTTCCTTAGGTAAGGAGACCAAAACTGTACACAATACTCCAGGTGTGGTCTCACCAGGGCTCTCTATAATTGCAGTAAGACGGCTTTACTCTTATACTCAAATCTTCTTGTAATAAAGGGCAACATACCATTTGCTTTCCTAATTGCTTGCTGTACCTCCATGTTAACTTTCAGTGATTTGTGAACAAGGACACCCAGGTCCCTCTGAACATCAACATTTCCCAATCTCTCTCCATTTAAAAAAAATACTCTGCTGTTCTATTTTTCCTACCAAAGTGGATAACTTCACATTTCTCCACATTATATTCCATTTGCCATGTTCTTCCCACTCACTTAGCTTGTCTATATCCCCTAGAAGCCTCTTTGCATCCTCCTCAAAACTTACATTCCCACCCAGCTTTGTTTCATCAGAAAGCTTGGATATATTACATTTGGTCCCCTCATCCAAATCATTGATCTAGATTGTAAATAGCTGAGGCCCAAGCACTGATCCTTGCAGTACCCCACTAGTTACAGCCTGCCAATCTGAAAATGACCCATTAATTCTACTGTTTTCTGTCCGTTAAACAACCTCAATCCATGCTAGTATATTATCCCCAATCCCATCAGCTCTAATTTTGTTTAGGATTCTCTTGTGTGGCACCTTACCGAATGCCTTCTGAAAATCAAATACACCACGTCCACTGGCTCCCCCTTATCTATTCTGCTAGTTACAATCTCAAAAAACTCAACTGATTTGTCAAACACGATTTCTCTTTCATAAATCCATATTAACTCTGCCCAAACCTATTATTTTCTAAGTGCCCTGTTACCACATCCTTAATAATAGATTCAAATATTTTCCCTACTACTGAGGTCAGGCTAACTGGTCTGTAGTTCCCTGTTTTCTCTCCCTCCTTTTCTTAAATAGTGGGGTTACATTTGCTAACTTCCAATCTGTGGGAACCATTCTGGAATCTATGGAATTTTGGAAAATGACAACCAATGCATCCACTATCTTTATAGCGAACTCTTTCAAAACCCTAGGATGTAGGCCATCAGGTCCAGGGGATTTACTGGCTTTCAATCCCATTAATTTCTCCAGTACTATTTTTTTTACTAATAATTTCTTTCAGTTCCTCATTCTCGCTAGACCCTTGGTTCTCCACTATTTCCGGGAAGTTTTTTGTGTCTTCTGTGAAGACAGACACAAAGTATTTGTTTAATTTCTCTGCCATTTCCTTATTCCCATTATAATTTCTCCAGTCTCAGCCTGTAAGAAACCCACATTTACTTTTGCTAATCTTTTCCTGTTTACATAGCTGTAGAAGCTTTTACAGTCTGTTTTTATGTCTCCTGCTAGTTTACTCTCATTCTATTTTCCCTTTCTCAATTTCTTGGTCCTCCTTTGCTGAGTTCTAAAATCCTCCCAAGCCTCAGGCTTGCAACTCTTTTTGGCAACATTATAAGCCTCTTCCTTTGATCTAATACTATCTTTAACTTCTCTTGTTAGCCACGGTTGGACCACTTTTCCTGTGGTGTTTTTGTGTGTTAAAGGAATGTATATTTGTTGTAAATTATATATTCTTTAAATGCTAGCCGTTGCTTGTCTACTGTCATACCTTTTTAATTTAGTTTTCCAATCTACCGTAACCAATTCGCCCTTCATACCTACATAGTTTGCTTTGTTTAGATTTAAGACCCTAGTTTCGGATTTAACTAAATCTATTTAAACTCAATATAAAATTCTATCATATTATGGTCACTCTTCCCTAAAGGCTCCTTTACTACAAGGTTATTAATTAACCCTTTCTCATTGCACAATACTAGATCTAAAATAGCCTGTTCCCTAGTTTGTTCCTCAACATATATCTGGCGGTACTTGTATATCTGTCATTATTTAGACAATGGACTTAATTTGTGCTGAATCCTGAGATTCCTCAATTTAAAACACAAACTATCCATATAGTTAGGGTTAATTAAAGTAGTCTGAAATTGGTGTAGAGGAAATCTGAGTGTGGCATTGTATGTGTGTAAAATTTTTACTTCTTAAACGGAAATGTTCCAATCTCAAATGTTTGGAAATCTTTTTTATTTTATAGCTTACCAGTTAAAATGTCACAATAGCCTAAAATGATACCTAATAATATGCCAGGGTACAAATCTGAAAAGGGTATTGAATAAGTTGGCACACTGCATTACACCTTCAGAACCTCTTTGAGCAGAGCTCAGTTTGATGGATTACTGTCTATTTTCTTTAGCTCCAGGAGCCCTACATGAAATGTGATTTACTCGTCTCAAGTCAGTTCCTGGTGGGTATGAGGCCACAGCACAAAGCTACTCCTAATTTGGTATTAAATTGGCAGGTTCGGCGGCTGCATTGGCTGATAATTGAAATGTCATGTTGATGCCATCGGGAATAGTCTGAGTGGCGATGTCCGTTTACTCTGGCTGGCTGTACTATATGCATGACCTTGCAATCCTTCATGCTGATGCTGACTACCTGAAACGGGGAAATGTTTTATTTTCCTAGTGGTATCACTGAACTTAATGAATACAAACATTTGGAGAAAAAAAATAAAAGGGAGAAAGGCATCTGAATCTAAGGGTAGAACACTAATCTTTCCCTTTATGTAACTACGGCTTATTGGATATCTCTCTCCTCGAGTCCCATCAGGGGAGTTAGGAGCTCCGATGACTGGAATATCCTGGAAGCATCACTGCTGAGAATTTTCATTTTTGTTATGTCTTTTTGAAATGAGACAAGAGCCTAGGTTAAACCAGCATCTGCACTGTGTGCAGGACTAGAACTGGCAAACTGTGCAGCAATATTGTACAAACTGCAGTCAGTGGCTCTACAGATGTCTCCCATCAAGAATTTTTTTTCACAACTCCGAAGATGCGGTTTCAGGAAGCTTAAGCTTATATGGAATGTAGTCAGAATTCACAGGCTAGGGTTTTGGTTGCTTAACAGGGGCCCTACAAACAAATTATTAAATGAAATTAGATGTTTTGTGTTGTATGCTATCCAGCTAATGTGCAAGTCAGAAAGCAAGACATTTCAACTGTTATGGTGTGTACACAAGACATCAGGCTTGAAAAAAACCTTTTACAGGAAAAGTTCTGATATCCGGCACCGACGGGACCGAGCTGCTGCCGATCTATGAAAACTTCCGGATAGACCAGCGCTAATGTTGAAGGATACGGAGGTTTTCATCTCCGTATCTGACAACAAACACTGTTGCTTAGCAACAGCTTGTAAATACTCGGCCCGTACCTTGGAAGCGTCTCTGAAGCTGTTGCTAAGCTACAGAGATGCTTTCCAGAGCCTGACTGTTTTTTAAAAAATAAATAAATAAATTAAAAAAATGCTAGAAGAGAAAAAACCTAACCAGAACGGCTGCTGATTTCTGCCGTTAGATCGAGGTTTCCGGGCGTACAACCTCTGGATAAACCAAAGTTTCCTGTACATAAGGTAGTAAAAGCACCTGGGCCAAATGAATGTGGTCCACAGTTTGAGTTTTCCTGTATTTTTAAAGATTTTGCCTGAATAAGAACTTCTATGTAATATCTTAAGATGTTGTTCATGTTATGTATTTGAAGACTCAAACATAATACTTATTGCCACCTCTTGTCCTCTGCTACCTTGGCTTTTGTGATTTGAATGATTATAAATAACTTGAATTTGTTTAAAATCTTTTACCTGAATTGGGTGCTCTGCATTCTTGTATTCTTTTCACCGTTCCCACATCCTAATGCAGTATGGGCTTTCTCCAAACACTTAATGTGATCACAGCAAGAAGACAGTGTTGGCAGACCAGTTTTCTCTGAACTCTGCCCCCTTGTGCTTGCAGTGTCTGATAAAAATGCCAGGATTAACAATTACCATTTTTGTTGCGATACAGGCTGCTGATCACATGATTGGCCAAATGTGTCCCCCTCTTGCCTCTGATCAGACAGTAAGTGTCACACCATCGACCAATGAATATAGGCAAAAACTAAATATTTATTTACACGCGCAAAAGCAGTAAGGTGTACTTTTAATTTCTTGTATAATAACTCTGATCACTGACGCGATGCTGTATGAGAGTGACGCAATTCCAAAAGCAGTCATATATATCAGAGTTGTGGAAGGACACAATAGAGCATACCATTGAGCAGAATGACTGATGAGTAGGTGTGTATCCAGTACAACTTGGTCAGTACCCAAGACAGAGCCTCTTTATCCTGAGTAATTAACGAGTCAAATAACCTGGCCTGACAGCTGGGCTCTGGCCTCCATCTTGAAATTTAGCCAGGAAAGTCAGCTTCCATTTTAACTCTGGATACCCGGTTTTGTGTTTTAAATCAAGTTTCTTAATTTAACAAGTGTCTCTGGGAAAACTGAAAATGCTCATAATTAATTTGATACTCATTCTGAATGCTACCTTTTTAAATGTAATCATATCTACCAAGTAGAACCTTTACATAACCAGCATTTGCTTTAACTTATATATAGCATTTTAAGTACTGTTAGTGTCTGATTAGATTTTTGGACTTGCTAAAATTAATTCCTCCCCCACACAAGATCACCAAAAGGAAAGAAAGAATTGCATTTATATGGCGCCTTTCCTGACCGAGGGATGTCCCAAAGTGCTTTTACGGCCAATGAAGTACTTTTTGAAGCGTGTCCACTGTTGTAATGTAGGCAATGTGGCAGCCAATTTGCGCACAGCAGTGTCCCACAAATAGCAATGTAATGATAACCAGATAATCTGTATTTTAGTGATGTTGGTTGAGGGATAAATGTTGGCCAGGACACCAGGGAGAACTCCCCTGTTCTTCTACGAAATAGTGCCGTGGGATCTTTTACATCCACCTGAGGGAGCAGATGAGGCCTCATTTTAATGTCTCATCTGAAAGATGGCACCTCCAACTGTGCAGTGCTCCCTCAGCACTACACTGGATTTTGTGCTCAAGTCTCTGGATTGGGACTTGAACCCACAGCCTTCTGACTCTGAGGTGATGGTGCTACCAGCTACACAACAATTGAAGCTAGCTTATAGGTGATCATTTTATCTTTACAATTTATCTGTGTTAAAACATTTAAAACTTCTGCAGTGTTCCCTGTTTTCCAGGAAGCTTTATCCCTTTAAATCAGCCCGTCTGCTGACATTCTAACTCGTTTGGAAGCTGGGCTTGTATTCAAGGTTTGAAAAAGATTTTTTAAACCGTTTTAAACATCACGTAAACAGGAAATGGTCAAGTGTACTCTGACAGATATCTAAAATCAATTTTTGGTTGGTAAATCCACACACAAAGCATTTCCTGTGTGACCGCTCTGGGCTGCACGATACTAAAATATATTTTTCCACAAAGTCTTGTGTGTATATCTAGAAATTACATTACAACTGTCTTAATATATTAGCATTCTTTCAACTCAGCTACAGTAAATAGTATTTTCATTTTCATTTTGTTTTGAAAACCACGTAAAACCTCTGCAAAGAAGAAGCAAAAAATTCGTAAAGCTATACTGCTCTACTTTTGTCTTGGTAAAATCGCTATTAATTATCATGACTGCAGCACTCCCTCAGTACTGCATGGTTCAATCTCTGGTCTCTGCTGAGTTACAAGATTTCAATTGGCAGTGATCATCGTGGCTGGCAGAATTAACCTCGTCATCAGTTGGGGACAAAACCTCTGACCCTGAAAGAACAAAAAATTTGCATTTATAAATCGCCTTTCACGACCACCGGACGTCCCAAAGCGCTTTACAGCCAATGAAGTACTTTTTGAAGTGTAGTCACTGTTGGAATGTAGGATACGCGGCAGCCAATTTGCGCACAGCAAGCTCCCACAAACAGCAATGTGATGATGACCAGGTAATTTGCTTTAGTCATTATCTGGTAATTCCTGCTGGAAAATTTGTGTGGAATTTGAATGAGGACAGAAGAAATTTGAAAGAGAATTTAACACACAGCTGTCACTTAGAATTAAAAAACTTTTTTTTTTTTGATCCCCCTAGTAGTAGAAGCTTAATTTATTCTTGTCTCTTGTAGTGTATTGATTGTGGCCTGAACTCACTATACTGAATATATGTATTTTTAAATGACTCTTGATGGGTGTCTTGATGCTCATTGGTACTGGTTAGACTGAGCAGTAGGCAATTAAAAAGTAATTCTGATTTGGCTTAATTCCATTTAATCATATTAAGCTGGGGTGCCCTAATTTGTGTTATGTTCGTCTGAGCCATTATTGAAGAGGAATGTAGGTTTAAAGTAGGAATCAAATCTTGCTATAATTGTTGCAAAATTTAGCCTGAATAAGGTTAATTTGCAAGTTGGCTGACGTTATCAAAGCGCATCAGTGCAGTTTGATTTCTGATACTGTGTTTTATGTCGGTTAGTTTTAATCTTGTAAGATCTGAATGTTGTCACGTTGCACCAAGTTATTTCTCTGTTGTAAGCTCTTTAGGTTGATTGTAGATGGGTTTCAGCGGTTTAAATTTTTTTTAAAACTTGCCATTGTGGAAGTGGAGCCATGTGGGGTGGTCCAGTGCACAACTACACAGAACAGGGTGAGAGATTGCAGTTGCCCATGAGTTGAATTAGGATTTGCTGTCATAGGGAGCGGAGGCTAGTTTTAAAAGTGGGGGTTTGGGGTGGGGGGGGGGTGAAATTGGATGGTGGGCAGTAGTGGCCTTTACACAGGGGGCCTGCCTACTCTCTTGGTCAGAAAACTATTGGGGTTGTTGAAGAAAAGAGCCACACAACACATTGGAAAATTGTAACTCTATGTAGATGGAAAACAATAGATTTTTCCAATTAATCAATACTTTTTCCAGTTCTGGCGAAGAGTCACTGTTTCTCTCTCCACAGATGCTGCCTGACCTGCTGAGTATTTCCAGCATTATCTGTTCTATTGTTTCATACAGTAGCTGGTGAATTTGGTTTACATTTGCTTGTTTTTGGATGGGCTTAAGGAGCTAAGTATCCCTTATGAGTCACTCCTGAAAAATAGTTGCTCATTACACTCAACAGATCAATAGGGATGAAAGGTTATATATTAGTCTTTAAAGTCAGAATGTTTTTAAATGAAGGGATATGGCCTTTTGGATGAATACTGGAGCCTGTTGTAAGGAGTTAACTTGGAATGTTACTTTAATGTGTACAACCTGCAAAACAACTGTTACATCATGATCTATGTTGGCGTATTTATTTTAAAGTTGTAAAGTTCTAGTGTTGGATCAGTTCGAATCGACATGATTACACAGCAAATTTCAGCAGGTTGGTATTGTGGCAGTGTAATTTGAGCTTTGTACATAAACCAACTTTTTTTTTTTAATTAAAGGGCTATATATTTGATGGAAGAGACGCTGTTTACCACATACATTTGTACACAAAAATTGTGATAACATTATCAATATGACCTAGAATGTTAACATTCTTGTTGCAGGTAATCTGTCCAGTCTGAGTCGCTTGGGGCTGAGGTACAACAGACTGTCGGCTGTACCCAAATCATTGGCCAAGTGCAGCGAGTTGGATGAGCTTAACCTAGAGAACAATAATATCTCGACATTACCTGAGGTATGAAATAGATAAAATGGTTTGTGGTCTGTGACAACGTTCTGAAAATCAATATCAATCTTTTTGTTTTTATATAGGTTTATTCAAAAAT
The DNA here is from genome assembly GCF_052327205.1 of Somniosus microcephalus. Lineage (NCBI taxonomy): Eukaryota > Metazoa > Chordata > Chondrichthyes > Squaliformes > Somniosidae > Somniosus > Somniosus microcephalus. The sequence continues at coordinate 23,724,262 of NC_140994.1, forward strand.
GTGCTGCATTTCTTTATTGGAGTTACTTGACGGTCTTTCCACCACATCTTGATACCATGCAAGAATGGGAGCATTCTTGCTCTTCTAAAAGTCAAATCTGAGTTTTAAGAATATTTGCATGTAATCTTGGGTGTAGATTTCCCAGCTAACTGCTCAAGGAAGAGGACAAAAAAAAGTGATCGGATTACATAGGATATACGGCACAGAAACAGGCCATTCGGCCCAACCAATCCATGCCGGCATTTATGCTCCACACAAGCCTCCTCCCGTCTTTCCTCATCTAACTTTATCAGCATAACCCTCTATTCCCTTTTCCCTCATTTGCTTGTCCAGCCTCCCCTTAAATGCATCTATACTATTTGCTTCGACTACGCCCTGTGGTGGCGAGTTCCACATTTTCACCACTCTAAGCCAGGAATCGGAAATCAAAAACTATGCTAGATCGTGTTTGATTTATTTTTTTCTCCTCTCCCACATAAGCACTAGTAGAGGTGAAAGCTGAAAGTGTGGAAATATACTAGATTTCAGTGCTTTAGCTGATGCAGTGGTTTCTTTTGGCCTGAGCATGTTGCACAATATGAAATAAAATATTGGAAATACACGCCGGGTCTATTAGCAACTGCAGAGAGAAGATAAGTTAACATTTTGGGTGTATATGCTGCAAGATAACTAAAAGATTAAAAAAAATTAGTACAGTTGAAAAAAAATTAGAAAAGTGGGAGGAGTAGAAACAATAAATACTCCTCTCTCAAAATATTGCGTGCAGCAGGGCAGTTCTTGGGCTGTTTAAATTAGGTACTGAAATGGCAGGCCTCCATGCAGCCAGCCTCGTGACACTTCAGAAATACAACAAAAATGGTGGCTTTGGTGAGACTAATTATGATTGAGCAAATTTTTGAAAATCTTGATTTAAAAAAAAAAAATGCAAATAAGTTCTTGGAAGAAATGCAGTGATAATTATACCAGAAATTAATTTTTTGCGGCAGCGAATCACTGGCTAAAACAAAATCGTCGCTTTTTTGCAATTAGCAGATTTCCTGTGGCATTGGAGTGAATCAGAGGATATGCTGTTTTATAACAATGGCGAGTTATGCCGCGATCAAGGCCACTGATTTACACTGACTCAGTATGCCAAATCAATGCTGTACGACAGTGTTTTGATTTAATCCTTTAAGCATTTTTAAACTAGCAATACGGATATTTTGCTAATATATCTGGAGCGACTAGAATGGAACTATGGAGTCTTGCAGTGTAACTCTTCAGCTGGTTACCTTGACTATATTGGCAGTACCTATTGAGTAGCTTTTTAAAAATCCATTGTTTCTTGAGCCCTACAACTGTATGAACACAACCACTGCTTTAACAAAACATTAGCAATAAGTAAATAGGCTCTTTGCTTTAATTAAGCAACTACTCAGTGGTGGCTCCTGTTTGAAACTGCATTAAATTTGAGTTTTATAACTGAACGTTTCACTGTCTATTGCCAGGATACAACAGTCCTCTGTCTAAACCTAAAAGCACAAAGTTTAAAACAAACTGTCTTCTGTCTTTAATTAGCCACTTGCTTCAGTCCCAGTTGTTACTGCTAAATAAAGGTTCTGCTGTATTTTGTGTAATATTGAGTGCATTTAGCTGGTAAAGCCGAGTATGAGCTTTTGGCTTAATCATACACTGTAGAAAAACTAGGGGACCCATTTACATTACTTTTTTTTTACTGGGAACTGGCTTTGCGGATGGTCACTAGCCTTCGGTCTGATACTTTTGCAGTAAAACAAACTAAGATGGCTTTGTTTCACAGTTCTGATTTTGTAAATTTCATAAATGTTGCTCAATATTTGTCAAGCAATACTCTAGGGAAGGCTCAACAATAGTTTTGACATAGTATTTGTTGGACAAGCTCTTATGTCTAAATTTTCATAAAATAATGGAAAATGCTTGTACAGGAAACTTTGTGATATCCGGCACCGACGGGACCGAGCTGTTGCCGAGCTATCAAAACTGCCGGACATACAAAGTTAATGTTGAAGCATACGGAGATTTTCATCTCCGCATCTGACAACAAACACTGTTGCTTAGCAACAGCTTCTAAACAGTCGGCTGCAGCTGCAAGCGTCTCTAGCTGAAGCTGTTGCTATAGCTACAGACCTTGCAGTGCCTGACTGGGGGGAAAAAAAGCAACGAGAACTAAAAAAACTTATAGAAAACGGCTCCTGATTTTTGCCGTTAGATCGAGTATTCCGGACATATAACCTCCGGATAAACCAAAGTTTCCTGTAACTACCTCGGTGGCTGTTCCCTTGTGCTAGTTACGTAGTTGGTTAGCCTCAATTTTGGGAACTTGAGGAAATAAATCTATTTCAGTCCCTTAGCCTTAAATAATATGAAGGTATTGCCTGTGTTAAAATGCCTGCCATTGCAAGGAGTTTTTAAAAGGTTTGGTTACATTTTTTCTAGTGGATTAGGGATGCATATTTTCAAAACAAAAAATTGAAGTCAGTATTAAAATCTTTCTCCCCCTTCCCCCCCCCCCCCCCCCCCCCCCAACAGGGTCTCCTTTCAAGTCTTGCAAACTTGACCAGTTTAACATTGGCGAGGAATTGCTTCCAGTCATATCCAGTTGGTGGACCCTCACAGTTTTCAACTATCTACTCTCTCAACATGGAACACAACCGCATCAATAAAATACCTTTTGGAATCTTCTCCAGAGCTAAAGTGTTGAGTAAGCTGAACATGAAGGTAGGTAGTGAAGTTTATAGGCTACAGGGCGAGGCTTGATCTGATTCTAATGCCTGATTCGGACAGGAAAAAGAGTTCTGAACATTTTATATTACACTCAACTAAGGTTTAAACTTGATAAGTTGTTTTCTAAAATATTGGCAAGTTTTTGATTCAGGCAATCTATATGCTTATATTGCTGTTGAGGTTGCCCTTTGTGCAGTATTGCTGCTGTTAACAACTGATCATGTATTTAAAAGTTTATGGAAATAGTTTATTTATTACCAGCAGAGTTTTTAAATTTACTGTCCAGTTTAACCTTTTTCAGATTCCAGAAATAAACTGGAGGTGTACATTATATTGCATGCTTATTACAAATTGGCTGGCGCCCAGCCCTGTTCTAATTCTTTGGCTTGACTATTTATAGTTTTGCACTGCATTGTTACAGGACTTGATTTTCCCTCGTGACGTTTCGGTGCATTTTATGCTGTGGCTCTTGCATTTGTCTGTAACTAGTTTCCAAGCCTCCCCTTTACCCATTGTTTTACCACTTTTTTTTGACTGTCTTGCACACTAAATTTGGCGATTATGCTCTGTTGTATATACAAATTTAGATGTGTGATCTGTCATTAGTTTCTGCTGCTAATTGATGCTCACAGAATTAACATTCAGAATGTGTATTGATCAAGCATTATCATTTTGGCAGGAGTGAAGTGAGTTTTCTTCAATGTAATTGTAGAAAGATCTACTTTAGGTGGTAAAACAGGTTGGTTTCCTCGTCCTTTGTTGCATTTATGCATCTTACAATTGCCCTATCTCCCATTTCCCAGTAAAGTGATTGATAGGTGGCCTGTTCTTTGTCAATGCTGCAAATCGTTACAGCTGCAATTGGGTTACTGAAGTGTAGCCGTTTTTGCACATCAGAATTTGTAGAAATCCTATCGCTAATTTTAAAATTGTCTGAAACACCATCATCATATCTTATGGACCAGGAGTAGGCACAACACAACGGCATTTATTAAAAATCAGAGAAATTGTCTTTCCACTTCTAGTTTGCCTTTTAATAATTGTAGCACCCATATGAACATTAAAGGAGAATTTAAGCATCAAAGTAAATTTTTAGTTTATGGAAAAGTGCTAAGTTCCTTTTAATAATCACGAATTACAGAAAACAATAGTTTGAAGGCTTTCAGATTTCTCGCAAGTTAAAGGTAGGCTTGATCAAAAACCAGTTACGCCAATAATTTAATTAAGAACACACCCACTTTCATTTCTTTCTGGTTGAATGATCCAAACCTGTCTTCTGGTCTCCATAGGACAATCAGCTAACTTCACTTCCATTGGACTTTGGAACCTGGACAAGCATGGTAGAACTGAACCTTGCCACCAACCAACTCACAAAGATTCCAGAGGATGTGTCTGGACTGGTTTCCCTGGAGGTGAGAAAGCTGACCACAATATCCTGCTATTTACTTAAAGGCTTCACTTGCAAAAGTGAACGTCAATAGGTTTATGCTGCACAGCTACAGAAGCTGTAGAAATTAGCTGTTTAGGTCACATTACAGTAAAATCTTGGGTGTTAGTATTTTAATTGCTTAATATTAATGCTTTCAGACTGTAGGATTCCTTTTGAGTCATGGTCTGCAAAAGTAAAATTGCCTTAACTTGTCCTTCAAATGCCATGGAATAAGAGTGGGACCCTGTATCTTAAACAAATAGTCACCCGCATCCTCTTTGCTTCCTATGTCTGTTCCATTTATTTTGTTGTCTTGTCATTACCATCATGTTTATGCTGTTCATCTGTTTTCAGCGTAGAGGGGGAGGAACCATATTTAGTTCATTTTCAACTTGAGAGATTGAATTATTCACAGGAGCTGCAATGACTAGCTGACTTCAGAGTAGCATGGGATCAATTCACCTACCTCGCAGCAAGCAATAATGTATGACTTGGGGAAGGGGCAGGGAGAGTCTATTTTTCAGCAGAGTGAAATAGTACTCCAGACTGGTGAAAAACCTAAACAGAATGAGCCTCTAATTCAATAATCTACAAAGCTTACCAGAAAGATCATTGACCAGGTTGATGCTTTCCAACCATAAACACGGTTTGCAAGATATTCTTGACTGCCTAACCCATCGAACCAAAAGGCTCTCCTAGGGACCAGAAAAAGTATTTGTTGTAATACTCGAGCTCTCAAACCAGCCTTGAGGCATGTACAGTTGGAAGCTCTGAAAACTCCTTTATAGTCAATCTTATTAGTTAATGGATATGTGTTTGTTTATGTAAGGAGGGCCAACACAAAAACTGTGTACTTAAGAGCATAGTTGTGTATTGAAAGATTATTTTTTTTAATGTCTGAAATAATTATATTGTCATCTTCGGGCCACTTGCCTACCATGGGATAAAAACACTTTTTTAAAAATAAAAAATCAATGGCCCTGAAATTGCAGTGTCTGACCGTGTACTCTGTACTCGTAATCCTTTTGAAATAAAAAATCTGGAACTTGCGGCCTGTCAACGTATCTGTTAACAGGCCATCTGCGGTGGGGTCCGAAAAAGCAATCACTGGCGCAGAGTTGGGCTATTTGCCCAGCGACTGGCCAGCAATTGCCCACGTAAGTCTTGCGGTCGATGCAAGCAGGACCGACGCCTGCTTGCATCAGCGTAAGGGGATATCTAAGCCTTAAATAAACATTTACATCTCCAAAATTATGCACATACTTTATTAAATGAGTTTATGCAAATATTGGCCCAGCTTACAGTTTTAATGTGAGATATCAAATTACATTTTTAATGGGTTTGGTGGATTGAAGATAATTATAATAATTCAAATTCTGTTAATTGTATAATTTTTACATTTCGGGATTCCATTGCATATCATTAGGGGATTCCCTTCGTAAATGATTGCAATGAAATTCTCCTTTGTCATTGGAGGACCGGGCCCACGTGATCCAAGGTACGCTTCTGAACCGCCTGTGTCTCTGGGATCTGTGGGCCATTACGCTGCCCCCCTCCTCGAGGCCTGAGACCGCAACTCTTCGCAGCCTGGCCATCAGGAGGTAATTTCGTAAATGTTTCACGGGTTGGAGGTGTACTCTGGAGGCACGCCTCCGGCCGGAATTTCTAACCCAATGAATTCCTTAATGGGGGCATTAACACACACAAACATGCTATTCACTGAATTTAGCAAAGATGATTCTACTTTTTTAATTAAAAAAGGTTAAAACACCAGGTTCACTTTAATTTTCTGTATCTTGCCCATCCCCTTGAAGTGAGCGTTTGAGAAAAGGCTATCTCCTATTCTCAAGATAAATAGGGGCCATCTTCATAGTGAAAGAGGAGGTAGTTGAGATGGGATAAAAATTGATGAGGTACTAGAAAGGCTGGCTGTATTAAAGTAGATAAGTCACCAGGACCGGATGGGATGCATCCTAGGATACTGAGGGAAGTAAAGGTGGAAATTGCAGAGCTACTGGCTGTAGTCTTCCAATCCTCCTTAGATGCGGAGGTGGTGCAAGAGGACTGGAGAATTGCAAATGTTACACCCTTGTTCAAAAAAGGGTGCAAGAATAAACCCAGCAACTACAGGCCAGTCAGTTTAACCTCAAGGTGGGAAAGATTTTAGAAACTATAATCCGGGACAAAATTAACAGTCACTTGGACAAGTGTGGATTAATTAAGGAAAGCCAGCATGAATTTGTTAAAGGCAAATTATGTTTAACTAACTTGATTGAGTTTTTGATGCGGTAACAGAGAGGGTTGATGAGGGCAATGCAGTTGATGTGGTGTACATGGACTTCCAAAAGGCGTTCGACACAGTGCCACATAATAGGCCTGCTCGCAATGTTGAAGCCCATGGAATAAAAGGAACAGTGGCAGCATGGATATGAACTTGGCTTAGTGATAGGAAACCGAGTAGTGGTGAACGGTTTTTCGGACTGGAGAAAGGTACACCGTGGGGTCGGTACTAGGACCACTGCTTTTCTTGATGTATGTTAATGACTTGGACTTGGGTGTACGCGGCACAGTTTCAAAATTTGCAGAGGACACAAAACTTAGAAGTATAGTGAACAATGGCACGGTGGCATAGTGGTTAGCACTGTTGCTTCACAGCACCAGGGACCCGGGTTCGAATCCGGCCTCGGGCGACTGTCTGTGTGGAGTTTGCACATTCTCCCCGTGTTTGCGTGGGTTTCCTCCGGGTGCTCCGGTTTCCTCCCACAGTCCAAAGATGTGCGGGTTAGGTTGATTGGCTATGATAAATTGACCCTTAGTGTTAGGGGGATTAAATATGTGGGGTTACGGGGATAGGGTGAGATATGTGTTGGTGTAGGGGTTACGGGGATCGGGTGGGATATGTGTCGGTGCAGGCTCGATGGGCCGAAATGGCCTCTATCTGCACTGTGGGGTTTCTGTGATTCTGTGATAGTGATAGACTTCAAGAGGACGTAGACAGGCTAGGCTGGCAGAATGGGTGGACACGTGGCAGATCAAATTTAACACAGAAAAGTGCGAAGTGATACATTTTGGTAGGAAGAACGAGGAGAGGCAATATAAACGAAAGGGTACAATTCTAAAAGGGATGTACGAACAGAGAGACCTGGGGGTATATGTGCACAAATCATTGAAGGTGGCAGGGCAGGTTGAGAAAGCGGTTTTAAAGCATACAGGATCCTGGGCCTTTATAAATAGAGGCATAGAGTACAAAAGCATGGATTTTATGATGATCCTTTATAAAACACTGGTTCGGCCTCCACTGGAGTATTGTGTCCAATTCTGGGCGCCACACTTTAGGAAGGATATGATGGCCTTAGAGAGGGTGCAGAAAAGATTTACAAGAATGGTTCTAGGGATGAGGGACTTCAGTTACGTGGATAGACTGGAGAAGCTGGGGTTGCTCTCCTTAGAGCAGAGAAGGTTGAGAGGAGATTTGATAGAGGTGTTCAAAATCATGAGGGGTCTAGACAGAGTAGATAGAGAGAAACTGTTCCCATTGGTGGAATGGTGGAGAACCAGAGGACAGATTTAAGGTGATTGGCAAACGAACCAAAGGCGACATGAGGAAAAACATTTTTACGCAGCGAGTGGTTAGGATCTGGAATGCACTGCCTGAAAGGGTGGTGGAGGCAGACTCGATCGTGGCTTTCAAAAGGGACGAGAAGTACCTGAAAGAGAGAAAATTGCAGGGCTACGGGGAAAGGGCGGGGGAGTGGGATTAGCTGAAGCGCTCTTGCAGAGAGCTGGCACGGGCTCGACTGGCTGAATGGCCTCCTTCTGTGCTGTAACCATTCTATGATCTTGGCAAAATGGGTCTGGGGTGAGAATTTGGACACTTATTGTAGTTTGAAGCAGACTGAGCTGAGCCATTTCACAAACGGCCTGTCTGGTTTCAGTGCACACCTGCAAACTTTGGCTTCCCTCTTTATAAACTTGTGTGAATTCAATGTTCAACCTTTCAGTAAAACTCAATACCAAAATCCTTCCTGTGAAGGAACAAAATCAAAAAGCAAAAATCCTGAAATGTGACACAGGCCTTCGAATGTGTCCATGCTTAGTGCCAGCATGCAGAGGCTTTTATATCTGTGTTGATCTTTTTGTTTTTGGTTTTGTGTGTTTCTTTTTGTAACAGCACTGAATAAAATGGAACATAAAAGCTAAACATAAATTTATTCAGAAGCATCAACTGCTGTATTCCTGTTCTATCAGCAGTAAGTCCTTCTGCTTCCTTGCCAAAACTGTATTGAAACTTCTATCAATCCTCCTTTCCCACCTTTCTCCAATCTTGATGGTTCAATTGCTAGTTCCCCACAAGATAACATTTATCTTTTTGACTCTGAATGGTTCCTGATGATCTTACCAATGAACCTCTTTCCGTTGCTGTGTTCTACCGCTGTCGGCACCTCCACTCTTTGGATTCTAATATGGCTTCTGCTCCTAATGGCATCTCTTCATTGTCCTCAAGCGATGTACCTTTTGAACTTGCTCCTGTCCTATTTGGGGTCTCCTTTTCCCTGGAAATCTGCTTATCTAGTGTGCTGATTTGAATCTGGCTAGCTTTGTATTTATCGTTAGACCTGTAGTTTTCACAATGTAGTTTGTTTGCGCCTGAGTGCTCTTTTAATAAACAAGTGGGTGAGCCATGAGATATTGCTAGGTATGAAATTCAAATGAATTTACTAACTCTTACAATGGTTCATGTCTAGGTTCTTATCTTATCAAATAACCTTCTTCGAAAATTACCACATGGCATTGGGCACCTAAGAAAACTGCGAGAGTTGGACTTGGAAGAAAATAAGCTTGAATCTCTTCCAAATGAAATTGCATACCTTAAGGATCTGCAGGTGAGTGTTTTGAATTAGACCATGAAATCCAATTGAACTTGGCTACCTTCCTTAATATTTTTGTCCTGTTTGTGCTCGATGTTCTGTAATGTAAACTTGATCTTCAAAGTTTGCTTCATGCCTTTAGTTCTTGGGCAGTCACAGGGATTGGAACCAGCACAGGTACGTTTATAAATAAACATATACAGGAAACTCTCTTTTAACCGGCAAAATTCAGGAGTAGGTTCAGGTAAGTTTTACTATATATTAGTGGCCGTGTAACCGGGGCTTCTGGATCTGTGGCCGTGTAACCGGGGTTCCTGGATCTGTGGCTGTGCAACAGGGACTCCTGGATCTGTGGCTGTGCAACAGGGACTCCTGGATCTGTGGCTGTGCAACAGGGACTCCTGGATCTGTGGCTGTGCAACAGGGACTCCTGGATCTGTGGCTGTGCAACAGGGACTCCTGGATCTGTGGCTGTGTAACCAGGGCCTCCTGGATCTGTGGCTGTGTAACCAGGGCTCTCGTACCTTGGTGTAAGTATACCTCTCTGTAATCCGGACTTTTTGATCAACCGGCACCACGCCAGTGCTGGATAAAAGAGATTCCTGTAACTACATAACTGCCTAATTGGAACATTGAACCACTGGAATGGTTTACTTTCCCCTAGATTTTCCATTGTGGCTTTTGCTACTGTTGATAGATTTTGAGGTCTTCAGAGCCCCCTCAGCCCATTTCCTCCATCCTATTTGGAGTGCACAGTTTCAGCATTTCCACTCTAGTTGCTTATTACAATTCAGTAAGGTACAAGATCACATGTAAATTTGCTATACGGTAAATGGAGAGCACATTTGGTTATCCCAAAAATAAGAATATTAAACCGCACTGGAAATTTAAAAATAAAAGTAGATTGTGACCCCTAAATCAGTCAGACATTGTTATTATGCTACAGTGCATTTGTATTTAGAACACTTGCCCTTGAATTTTTTTTCTACTTGTCAAGTTTTGTATTAAGAGTATCTTATCGGGGATAAACTGTATATACATATATAATTGAATGACTTGTTCAAACAAGAGTTGGAAATAGTCACGCATATTAAGGCGGTTGTGCACATTCAAATTTTGGAAATGCTATTGCTAATTCAAAAATTTTCCCATGAACTTCATAAAATTGAAATCTTTTTTTTAACATGTAATGTGTGAAAAGCTATCCTTTGGTAAAATGCTAAGTGACAGCTGTATGACTTACTAGGTGTAATAAGCACTGTTCAGTAAATGTCATTGCCATCTCTATTTTAATAAAATACTGAAAGCATCATAGTAAAAACCTAATAATGGTTGTATTCTATTGTGGTAGATCATGTATTCCCATTATCTGATAGTCAGGAGGAGTCAGGTCAGTATGACAACATCATAAGCTTAGATTAATAAAATGTAAATTTAAATCTGGTTTTAGGTTTTTAAATTCTTTACTCAAAAGGTGAGATGTTTGAAGTCACCTACCTGTGAAGGACATTTAGGGGAATTCATAGAAACATAGAAGATAGGAGCAGGAGTAGGCCATTCGGCCCCTTGAGCCTGCTCCGCCATTCAGTGAGATCATGGCTGATCATCCAAACTCAGTACCCTGTCCCTGCCTTCTCCCCATATCCCTTGATCCCTTTAGCATTAAGAAATATATCTAACTCCTTCTTGAATATATTTAATGAATTGGCCTCAACTGCCTTCTGTGGTAGAGAATTCCACAGGTTCACCACTCTGGGTGAAGAAATTCCTCCTCATCTCTGTCCTAAATGGCTTACCCCTTATCTTTAGACTGTGACCCCTGGTTCTAGACTCCCCTGCCATCGGGAACATTTTTCTCTTTTCATCAAAGCCCATCCCCCTAGTACCCTAACACACTTAAAGCTCATCCCTCTAGTACCCTAACATTTGATACTCTCTGGTCCTATTTATTTTGTTGCATTTGAAATAGTATTCTGGAGTCACATTATTACCAATATAATTTAAGACTTTGTGAGTACCACACCTCCAATTGGGACAAGTCTCGCTGCCCCCCTCTGCATTTTTTCCGATGCATGTATACATTTAGTTTTGGTGTGGGGACCAGAATTGCACACAGTCTCCCTACGGCGCTCTCTATTTCAGTGCTCTCTGCGAATTTTACAGGCATGCAAATGGTTTCAGTATTGGAAATAACAACTGAGTATCATCAAATTCCACACTCTCCCTGCTCCAAGCAAACACACCTGCAATTTCCTCACTTGTACTTTTAATAAGTTGCTCGTCTTGTTTTAGTTTTAGTGTCTCTTGTACCACTGGCATTTTGTCCTCTTCCTCCACTGACAGACTTGTTAAATGAGTACAAGTCTGTCATTTCCTTATTATTGATTACAGCATTACCTGTGTCTGTCTTTAATGAGCCCACAATTTTTCTTTTAATATATTAGTATGATGAAGGTAGATGCTAGGCTGGGCAAGTTGGGAGTAATCTTGAGCCTAAATGGCCTTTCCTCATCCTTGAATTTTTTTCTTATCTTGCATATAGGATTACATAGGATATACGGCACAGAATGGGCCATTCGGTCCAACCAGTCCATGCCGGTGTTTATGCTCCACTCAAGCCTCCTCCTCCTCTAAATCTATCAGCATAACCCTCGATTCCCTTCTCCCTCAAATGCTTGTCGAGCCTCCCTTTAAATGCATCTATACTATTCGCTTCAACCACTCCCTGTGGTAGCGCGTTCCACATTCTCATCACTCTTTGGATAAAGAAGTTTCTTTTGAATTCCCTATTGGATTTCTTGGTGACTATCTTATTTAAACAAATGCTGTAGGAAGTATCAGGAAATCTTTCTTGAGCAAATACAATGGCCTGGATTTTGCGGTGGGTAATGATGGTGAACTGTCGGTGTTCGCTGTCATTACCCCTCTGAAACTGACCGTAACTTCAGGATTTAGTGTATGCGCAGCTAAATGCGGAAATCCTGAAGTTGCGGTTAGTCATTCACCGTTCCGACACTGGCTGTGCTGTGGATTTCCCCCCCCACCCAATAACTGGAAATCAGTGGAGCTGACAACCTAAGCTAATATCGCTGTTAAACACCCCATTAAATGTTATGCCTTGTTGAAATAGGTGTAACTGGAGTTTTAACAGCATATTGACTGCTAAACAACCGTTCTGACCCTAAAAAACTAATTTTATATTTGTGGTGTGTCGAGCTTTTCCATAATGATTAAAATGACTAGATTTTTAAAGAAATATTGTTTTAAAAAGTTTTCATGATATTTCAGCTTCTACCGTAACCCCATGTGTATGTCCCAATCTTTATGTTGCGCTCTAACATTTTTAGAAAGTGCTTTTCATTTCCTGGTTTGCTATCTGAGAATTCTTTAATGTGATTGGCTGCTTAGACAGCTTGATGACATCACTGCTGCTCTTCGCTGGAGTTCCCCTTTTGACAGTGCTACAATCAATTTCACGTTGAGGGCGCTAAAGTTCTCGCCGCGCGATCTCTGTGGGCAGCTTTCTTCGAGGTCAGCGGCGATCGCCGTCACTTTGTCGCTGACTGCGAATTACAGGCCATTGAAACCTTGAATTAACAAATCTTGTTTATCTCCATGCAGTGATTCCAATGAAAGTTCACAAAGTTTATATAGAAGCTTCATCTTGTCTGCTAATTACGTTGATATCTAAGAAATTGTTTCAAGGAAATAGTGCAATTAGGCATTCCTAGTAACACAATAGCCATTAAAGGAAGTGCACTGTATAGCTTATAATCATGTGGTAGGGTATGGGTGGCAAGGAATAAACAATGATGCTATTTGGGCTATCTCCCAGCACTTCAAACTTGCGTTTATCGCAAAAAGGCTCTTAAGCGGACCCACATCTTTATAAACTGAAACTTGCACCCTTGTGCATGAAATGAGTGGAATAGTATGCCATAGGGCTAATGATCCTTCTACTGCAGTATTGTGTACTGGAGACAAATACACTGCTCACCATATTCTGTAGTCCACGCCAAAAGGTGGTGAATATCACATTGCCAGACCACTGCGCCAGGCTAAAACTAAAAGTTACATTTATTTACAAGCAAGATAATTATACAGATGCATAGCAACTGACTAGTAGTACAGTATTTGACTTGCACGTTACTTAAACTGTTCCAAGAGGAGTCCAAAATCTGTAGCGATCTTTCCAGAGTCTCTGAAACATTGTGAATGATAACCACCATGGAGTCCCTGTTTGCCATCTTGTGTAGCAGAGGACTAAAGTGCTTGAGAAGGCCCTCTTTTTATAACCGTTTCTGGGGCTTCCAAGGCTTCCTCTGAAATTTTTTGACAATTTTATCACTCAAATAGATACGGTGTGAATGGTAGTCTCTTTGTCGTTTGTTTGAGTTAGTTCTTGACATCTAACGTTCGGAAATAATTCTAAATATTTTATACGAGTTTGCTTATAGAATCATAGAAAGTTACAGCACGGAAAGAGGCCTTTTCGGCCCATCGTGTCCGCGCCGACCAACAAAGAGCTATCCAGCCTAATCCCACTTCCCAGCTCTTGGTCCGTAGCCCTGCAGGTTAGAGCATCCCAAGTGCACATCCAAGTACTTTTTAAATGTGGTTAGGGTTCCTGCCTCTACCACCCTTTCAGGCAGTGAGTTCCAGACCCCCACCACCCTCTGGGTGAAGAAATTGCCACTCAAATCCCCTCTAAACCTTCCACCAATTACTTTAAATCTGTGCCCCCTGGTTTTTGACCCCTCTGCTAAGGGAAATAAGTCCTTTCTATACACTATCTAGGCCCCTCATAATTTTATACACCTCAATAAGGTCTCCCCTCAGCTTCCTCTTTTCCAAGGAATACAAACCGAGTCTTTCCTCATAGCTAAGATTCTCTACTCCCGGCAACATCCTTGTAAATCTCCTCTGTACCCTCTCTAGTGCAATCACATCTTTCCTGTAACGTGGTGACCAGAACTGCATGCAGTACTCTAGCTGAGGCCTAACTAGTGTTTTATACAGTTGAAGCATAATCCTCCTGCTCTTGTATTCTATGCCACGGCTAATAAAGGGAAGCAATCCGTATGCCGCCTTAACCACCTTCTCTACCTGGCCTGCTACCTTCAGGGATCTGTGGACATGCACTCCAAGGTCCCTTTGTTCCTCTACATTTCTGTGTCCTACCATTTAATGTGTATTCCCTTTCCTTGTTAGCCCTCCCAAAATGCATTACCTCACACTTCTCCGGATTGAATTCCATTTGACACTGTTCTGCCCACCTGACTAATTTATCTTCCTGCAGTCTACAGCTTCCTCCTTCAGTGTCAACCACACAGCTGATTTTAGTATCATCTGCAAACTTCTTAATCATACCCCCTATATTCAAGTTTAGACCATATATACCACAAAAAAGTAAGGGACCTAGTACTGAGCCCTGTGAAACCCACTGGAAACAACCTTCCAGTCACAAAAACACCCAACAGCCATTACCCTCTGCTTCCTGCCTCTGAGCCAGTTTTGAATCCAACTTGACACTTTGCCCTGGATCCCATGGGCTTTTAACTTTGTGACCAGTCTGCCATGTGGAACCTTATCAAAAGCCTTGCTAAAGTCCATACACACTACATCAAATGCACTACCCTCATCTTTCCTCCTTGTTACCTCCTCAAAAAATTCAATCATTTGTCAGACACGACCTTCCCTTAACAAATCCGTGCTGACTATCTTTGATTAATCCGTGTCTTTCTAAATGAAGATTTATCCTGTCCTTCAGAATTCTTTCCAATAATTTTCCCACTACCGAGGTTAGGCTGACTGGCCTGTAATTACTCGGTCTATCCTTTTTAAACAAGGGTGCCACATTAGCAGTCCTCTGGCACCACACCTGAAGCCAGAGATGATTGGAAAATGATGGTCAGGGCCTCTGCTATTTCCTCTTTTGCTTCACTTAACAGCCTGGGATACATTTCATCTGGGCCTGGGGATTTATCCACTTTTAAATCAATAGCACGACCTCCCTCTCTCTCCCCCATCTGAAAATCCTGTAACCAGGAATGTTGAGCTGCCATACCAGCCCCTCTTTCAGCCATGTCTCTGTAATAGCTATAATATCATCGTCCCAAGTATCTACCTATGCCCTCAGCTCATCTGCCTTGTTTGCTATACTCCTTGCATTGAAGTATATACCATTTAGTACAGACAAACCTCCTTGTTGACTACTATCTAGCCCTTGATTCCTCTGTCCTTTCAATTTACTTTCTACATTTTTGTTTTCCAGTTCCTGTTTTTCTTCCCTCCCTACTGACTATTCTTAGGTTCCCATCCCCCTGCCAAGCTAGTTTGAACCCTCCCGCGAGGATATTGGTCCCGTTCCCGTTGAAGTGCAACCCGTCTGGCTTGCAGCAATGTTTCAAAGACACGTGGCAATTTCTGATGCAATTAACTTACGATTACAGCAAATGACATCTCTAAATCAGCGATTAGGATATAGGCTATATGGAGCGGTGTCCATATTGGCAGGTGATAATCTGAGGATCAAAAGAAGCTGCAAGAAGATATTGATAAAATGATGGAATAAGTATAAAAGTGGCAGATGGAATTTCGTGTCAGCACATGTGAAGTGGTACATTTTAGTTAAAAAAATATATATATATAAAAGGAATAATTATACTTTTTTGGGAGGGGGAAGCTAGGTGATGCAGAAGAGCAGAGGGATTTGAGAGTTTAGGTTCCGAAGACATTAAAAGCAGCACCTCAAGTGGATAAGGCCATTAAAAAAAAAAGTAATGGAATTCTGAGTTTTATGGCAGGAGTTACAGAACATAATAGTTGAGGGGTAATGATGAATCTATATAAAATTTTAGTCAGACACAGTTGGAGTGCTATGCAGTTTTGGGCTTCACACTATAGGAAGGATGTTGAGGCAATAGAATGTGTAGCACAGATGCATTAGGATGCTGCCTGGTATGAGGCAATATAAACATGGAGAAAGACTCTTTAAAAACTGGAGCTGTTTTCATTTGAACAAAGGAGATTAAGAGGTGATTTGATGGTGTTTAAAATTATGAAAACATGGGACAGAGTGGTGATAGAACCAGACTCTTCCCAGCGGTTGAGGGGTCTCGAATGAGGGAACATGGATATAAAAGAAGCAAAGAACTTGCAATTATATAGTGCTTTTCATGACCACAGGACGTTGCAAAGCGCTTCACAGCTAATGAAGTATTTTGAAGTGTAGTCACTGTTGTAATGTAGGGAAACATGACAGCCAATTTGCATGCAGCATTGTCACACCAACAACATCATAAACCAAGTAATCAGTTTTAGTGGTGTTTGGTTGAGAGACAAACGTTGACCAGGCCACCAGGAGAACTCCTCCGTTCCTCGAATAGTTCTATAGGATATTTTACATCAATCTCGGGGCAGCGAGACCTCAGTTTAACAACACGTCCAAAAGACGGTATGGCCGACAGTGCAGCGCTCCCTCATTACTGCACTGAAGTATCAGTCTACATTATGTGCTCGAGTCTCTGGACTGGGACTCGAACCTATGACCTCCTTACTCCAACGCCAGAGTGCTACTGCTGAGCTATTGTAAGATCAAAGACTGAGAGCAGGAGAAACTTTTTACACCAACAGTCGTGAGGCTGTGGAACGCATTGCTTGGGTTAGGATTGAGGCAGAGACTACGTCTACATTTAAGAATGGGTTAGATAGGTGGTTGAAGGAAAGGGGAATAAATGGAAAGGGATGACCACATGGGATTAGCCTGTTGCTTATGTGGATGTTAACACCAACACTGTGGCAGTTCGAACCAACTAGTCAGTGTTGGTGTTGACGGCCTGTTTCAGTGTTGTAATTTCTGTGTAATTCTGTGGCAATCAGCTAAGCTAGATGGCTTCCCCATGACTGTTTTGTATATTTTTATTTGCAGCACTGAGATAATAGAACTTTCTCTTAGCCACAGATCTCTGAAGTCTATTTAAAATCATATTAAATAAAGAAATATATATATATATACAATGCATTTTCCTGTGTGGAGCATAATGGAGGTCTGCTTCTGTCACTGAAAATCCTGCACAGAATCAGAAGGTTTTGTATTCCTTGCAGTGCCCTAGTTTCTGACCTCAAACCTAACCCTGCACTATTGCTCAACTAATGTCGTCTTATAAAATATTTTTTTCAAAATCTATTGCACATCATTTGGGTTTGAGAGCGTTATTTCTCATTAGAATTGTGTCAAAGTGCACTGTGGTTAAACTTGCAATCTTACAGAAATACAGCAGTGTAGTTACACCTATGCAGTCTGCAAAGCTGACTAGCAGAGATGGTGAAGATGGCAAATATAATTTCAGATATGCTAAGTATTCTGGCATGTCTTCCAGTTCCAATGTATTGAGAGTCCTATGTCTTCAGTTGGATTTTCAGTCTTTGTTGCTGTTTGAATGTTTCAACATTTTGGGCAGAGGGAGAAATAGATGTTCTGTGGTGCTAAATGTGTTCTGCAATGATTTGTGTTTCTTTTATGCTAAGTGAATTATAATAAATTTTGGAACAACACTTTCACTTTTATTAATGCTGTGGTTAGTTTTGAGTGTTTGCATTTATTTGTAGTTTTGAACTCTTACTAAAATGGGATATTCAGCCCATCATTAATATTCAAATCGCTCTGTAGCCTTCTGTCAATATTTTACCCTCCACTGTAATGTATGTGTAATCTTTCTATGGTGTTACAGTACATCTCCCTGCTAACTGCAGAAAGCTGCAAGATGCTTTGCGGTTTCTTTATTATGTAGTCCCAACTTGCTTAATGCTTCATTTTGTGTAATAGTTTGTGTCTCAAGTTTGAATTTCATTTCAAATCTTCTGGTGGAGTGATTCACCACACGCTTAGCTGGAAACTCTCTCTTAACCGGCTCCTAAATATCCGGAAATCTCTCTTAACCGGCAAAATTCAGGAGTAGGTTCAGGTAAGTTTTACTATATATTAGTGGCCGTGTAACTGGGTTTCCTGGATTTGTGGCCGTGTAACCGGGGTTCCTGCACCTGTGGCCGTGCAACAGGGACTCCTGGATCTGTGGCCGTGTAACCGGGACTCCTGCACCTGTGGCCGTGTACGAGGCTCTCGTACCTTGGAAAGTATACCTCTCTGTAATCCGGACTTTTTGATCAACCGGCACCACGCCGGTCCCGTCGGTGCCGGATTAAAAAAGAGTTTCCTGTATGGCCTTTTCATAAGCACATCCCAAGCAATTGTTCCCTTTAAGCCGCGGAGCCGTGCAGCACTCTGCAGCTCCCGCGCAGCCGGCTCATTGGCTTTAAAATAGGAAAAATATGCGTGCGCGGTATTTTGAACGGGTTGCACAACCCCTTAAAGGGGCCGCACACCCCCCAAAAAATTAAAGGGAACATTGATCCCAAGTAAATACAAATTAATAATCTAGGAAGGGATAGCAATATTGGTGAGCGGTAGAATACCCATTTGTTTTGGTGGAGGTGGCCGATCCCAAAACACCACCACCTAGAGATTTACTTTTCTCGTTTTGTGTACACAAATGCTTAAAACTTTAAATATTTCTCCAACAGAAACTGGTCTTGACCAACAATCAGCTGACTACGCTTCCTAGAGGAATCGGTCACCTAACCAGTCTGACTCACCTTGGCCTGGGAGAGAACTTACTTACTCACTTACCTGAAGAGATTGGTAAGTCTACAATCTATAGTGCACATCCCCAAAATATTGCACCCTGAATTAGTATGCATGAAAATTCCATTCATAGTGCCGTTATTTTAATTTATTTTAAATGTGCTCATTATTGTTATTGCTGGAGAATGGAACATTTCCCATTACAGGTCATCCCAGTCAGCATCCAGCGCTCCCAGGTTATATGCAGCATAAAATACCCTCCATTCTGCCCCAACAATGTGCTTCATCCTCAAAAAGCACTTCCTGCTGCCCTAATGTAACATTTCCTGTACAAGCCACAGGAGCACCTCATTTGAATATTTTAATAATTTACATTATCCCTGTTGGCAGGCTAGAATATAATTCTGAATTCTGACTTGTTACAGAAATGATGCGATAAGTGTTTGGAAACGCAAACACTTTTTTAAAAAATCCCAAGTTGCTGCTGAATTATGCTCAGTGAAGCCAAGGGGTTAATTTGGTTAGTCGCCAAAGAATGTGTTTACTATATATTCTGTGGGTGCCAGCATTTGCATTAGTGATTGCCGTGTATGTTGCAATGAAAGCCACCCTTTCAGCATAAGTGTAGCAGTCATGGGTTGAATTGTTTTATATAATAATGCGGAAGGTTATCGGAGACTTTGGGGGTTGAAATTAGTCAACGCCTGTAGCACAAAATAAGCTGATAGTGAATTGCAGCCTGTTTTTCACAGCACCCGATACTCTCTCTTTTCAGTGTCAATAGAAAAGAAAATTAGGTGCGGTATAAAACGGGCGGCTGATGTGCAATTGGCCCATTCTGCGCAACTGGCGTTAACCAATTTCACCCCTTATATTTCCTCATAGGCTTCAAAAGAAAAGTTAACTGGGGTGTCATACAATTTAAAATGGCTGTAGAACGTCAAGCTTGATTTCAGGTGTGATTCAGCTTTTAGGAACATTAGAATCATAGAATTTTTATTCTAATTAATAGCTATTTAGTAAGTCTGACATTTCCTGGTTTTCCCATTACGATATCACCTGTGTCTGTCATTCAGGGGCCCACATTACACTTCCTCTTCCTTCCTCTTAATATATTTGTAAAAACTTGTAGTGTTGTCCTTGATATCCCTCGCAAGCCTTTTCTTGTATTCCCTTTTTGCAGCTCTTGCCACTTCCTTTGTATCCCTTAGCTATTCTTTTATCTCCCAGTCTGGGATTTCTACTTTTCTTTCAACTGGTATAAATAATCCTTTCAAGGATTGAACTGAGGGCAGTGGTTTCAAACTTTTCTGTGTGGCGGACCCACTGCAGGTATTCACACATTCCTGACAACTTTTGTAAATATTGACACACTCCTAGGGATTCTCTGTCCTAAATTTCAAAAAAAGGTGACGCTTATCCAAAAGAAAACCATGCTGCCTTTGCAGAAAACATTGTGTCCAGCAACTGAAGTAATGTCTTGGGAAAGCAACAAATATAGAAAGATGCAGAAACCTGACCTTGCAGATCTCTTGATTTCACTTATGGACCTGCTTACGGTATGGTTTGAAAACCTGTGGTAGAATAGATAAAAGTACACAGAATAATTAAGCAAACAATAAGTTGCTTTAAATACTGATTTTTGCAGACTTTCACAAACCTGGATTTTTAAATTTAAATAGTAAAGCCATTTTACATTAAATTTACCAATGCCCTCCAGTGGCTAAAACCAGGTGATCTTCTAATATGTAAAACATTCTCAAATAAAAGCCTTATAATGGGGTATGCATTTTAAATTGTTCATTTGAATTGATTCATTCAAGTTTGTGTTATGGCAATCTACCTCCTTAGTGAACTTACTGACACAAAACCTAACTTCCAGTCTTTGCCACTAGCCCCTTCATCCATAGTGTGGCAATGCAGCTGCTTTACTCGAGTTTGCTAGTAAAGTAAGTGTTGTACCTCAAACAAACGGTGATCCACTGAGTTCTTTGTTGTTTAAACTATCTTTCTCCCCGGAAGTTGAGAGTGGCTCTAGAGCAGATGATGGTGCATGTTTCTAAGTCTGTGTGATCTAACCTTTATACAAACACTAATCTAGAACCGTCTTTTGTCTCCACTAGTCCTATCACCATCTCGTCTCGTTTTGAATACCTCTTAATGTCTCTTCTCTTGTTCTCTCCCAGACTGGCCTCTTAATCTATTTCATTTCCTGTGCTTCTTTAGTCTTGACAAAGGGTTTTCACCCGAAACGTTGACACTCTTTTCTCTCCACGGATGTTGCCTGGCATATTGAGTTTTTCCAGCATTTTCTGTTATTAACCTGCATACAAGTTGCATATCCGATGCAAGAGATTGATTCCATTAATTGAACTCTTGGATATTTTGCAGGTACACTGGAAAACCTGGAGGAGTTGTATTTAAATGATAATCCCAACCTGCACAGCCTTCCCTTTGAGCTGGCACTCTGCAGCAAGTTGTCCATCATGAGCATTGAGAACTGCCCACTCAGTCATCTCCCACCACAGATTGTAGCTGGTGGTCCGTCCTTCATCATCCAGTTCCTGAAGATGCAGGGCCCTTATCGTGCCATGGTCTGACTGAGTCAAAATGTTGCATACACTGTACAAAATATAAATTGCATTATTGTCATATATAAAAGCAATTTTACTAAGACTGCATTATGTGTTTCTGGTAATAGAGGAATCGTAGCCATTTAGAATTTTTAAAAAACCTGTAAAGAATTACAGTGCTGGATTGAGGTTTCCTCGCAGAAGTAAATGGATATATGTTAATGTGAGAAGTATAGTTTTTTTGTTTGGGGTGGGGGGGGGGGAATCTTGCAAAATCATAAGCATGATTTTTTTTTAAATAGTGTGCATTTAAGATACTGTTCTGTGTATTTAATACATAGTGTAGTATTTTCTTTACAATGAACTTTTTTGTGCATAAAATGGCAGGCGTAGGACCTGGGGAATCCCTATCTGAAGAAGTAGGTGCCAGTTGCAGACTTAGTTTTTCCTGCTAGTTACCTTGCACCTTTGTTTTTCTGCCACTGGATTCTAAATCATGGTCATCATTGCAAAAGCCTGTAAATGCTCCAGGTCTGGCATTTTCCTTCATGTCCCAGTCTAACTCAGTAATTGAAGGAAGTCAGATTGTAAAGTCTAAAGATTTAAGGAGGGAGGGGGGGAAAAAAGGCCGATAAAGAATGGGATGTAAAATGCAAGGAATGTTAGGCCGTAAAAGATTTAAAAACAAAGGATGGAAAGAAAAATAAAACCAAAGAGAGAGATACAAAAAAAAGCAAATTGAGGCAAAGGATAGAAAGATTTAAAGGTCTTCTCCCTACACAAGTGTTTTGTATATTTGACAAAAACTACTTAAATGGTTTTCTGGGAGTAAAATGTTTTCCTTAAAAAATAATTTTGCTATATTCTTGATTTTCCATAATTTTTGTAGTCACCAAGATTTGCCACTTGATTTGAACAATGCTGTGATGCTGACGGGCAATATGCGTATAATATGGATATACTGATCATGCAGTACATTGCTTCATAGTTTACCTGTATTATGACCTCTCTAGTATACACAGCAATATGGCTTTTAAAGTTTGTTGCCCATTATTTTATCATTTTCTCCCATTGAGGGTCGAAATAGGAGCTTAAGAGCAAAGCAAATGGATGGTCCCAGACTTGGCTAATGTTTCCCTAAATGTCTCGAGGGAAGAGTTCACATTTAATAAACGTGTAATACTTTTCCCATATAAAGTCTGAAGCATTTTGGGCCCTGGATACATACAAATGTATTCTCCCTCCCCCAAGTCCTGTGGCAAAACCACCTTTTACTCAATACTTTTACAGCTTGCAAGCACGTGTGGTGATCTGTGTCAAGTCTGTTCAAGTAATCCAAGGTTTAGTATTTTTACCTGTCCTTCATGTTGCATCTGCGCATGAAGCTATGTACGGAGGGCTAATTTTCCTCATACTGTACATTTTTTGCTGCTGCATGTATTTTTCCAAATACTTGTATGTGTGGGCTAATCAAGTGTGAGCATTTTCCTTTTAGTCTCAGTTAATGTGAATACTAGTGCAGTAGAACCATGAAAAACGTGATGAAGTTTTTAGGAACCTTTCTATAAATAATGAGATGCACATAGTATTGATACAAGCCAGTCTTTCTGTCCAGTATTCACTTGAGGAATGTTCCCCAGTTGGAAACGGTTGATTCATTCTCTGTACAGGCTATTACCAGTTGCCTTTTCAAAGTTAGTATAGGTGCATATCACTGCATGTAGTCAGCATTTTTTTTGGATACAGGAAGGCTTTTGCATCATCTGATTTGCACTCCTCTACCAAAAATATTGCTGCATTTTTAAGGCTTAAATTTCACTGGTTAACTGAAAAAAATTACAATTTTTTCACTTCCCCTTTCAAAAGTTGGCAAAACTCAGAAGTTGCACTGAAATGAAACCACTTCTGTGTCTCCTGCAGCAGTAAGGTGATGCTTATTAATGAGCGAGTTGTCATTTGTCTACAATTTGCTGTTGCTCTTGACTAATCCCAGATCAGTTTGTTAGTGGATGTCCACTTCAAGCCTTGCATGAAGCCATTGTAAGCTTATTGTCCAAGTCAATGTACTTGGTGTTGTCTTATCCCTTTCTAAGGGAATGTACTGTCCTGCAAAATTTACACGGCAGAAATTGATCTCTGTAAACCGGGGGCTATTTTACGGGTATCCAGTGTGGTCGCAGCCACGGATTGAGTTGTCTGCTTAATTGCAATCAAGATCACAACTTGGAAAACTGTCAAAAGAGCTAATTTGTTGGAAAGAGTCCTTTAGCAGTTGTATACCTCTAGAATATCCCTGTATTAATTCAGTTTCTATCATGAAATATGTGCATCCCCTTTCAGTTTTACACTAGAGATCTAACCCCAGTGGTGACCAACAAATTAGTGGCCACAATGAAACCTATTTTAAAGTTGCAAAAAAATATTAGAGCAGTATTCTTTAGATTGAATGCTTACTATGCTGCCACTGTAAGCTTTGTTGACTAGTTGTCGCACAAACCTTTTCTCCCCAACGCGTATCGAGTAGACTGGCTTGTGCAATCGTAAAGATGTTTCCATTGCAAAACAGTCACTGATTTGTACTTTGAATGTGAGCATAATTGAGCAAGGCTCCTGTGCTTGGTAGTTCCACGCTTTGCCTTTGGCCCTAAGTATTCTACAAATTGGAAATTTTGGCATGCAGGAAGAATGAAAATGTAAAGTTTCTGTATTTAAAACATGTCAAGCAAACAACAAAAACGGACACGGCAAAGTAATTTTAACTGCAGCGGACAGAATAAACTTAAATTCAGTGTAATTGTGGTTATTCCAGTGTATGAACTGTAGGGTGCTAATTGTATTGTTTTATGGCACATCAAACACTAGGAGATAGAGTGCTACATGTCAATTATTTTTTATCTAAAGTCTGTGTAGAAGATACTGTATGTATTAATGTCTCTGGTTTTGATTTTTTTTTCAATGCTGTCTTGTCTATCTTTGCCTTGCTGTCGAACATGATCTGCTTTTACACATCAGTTAGCAAGTATGAAAAAATGCTTAGCGCTTGACGAGTCTTACTTCTGATCCATGGTGAAGCCTAACAAAAACTTTGTGCTTCTGGTTTTTTTTAAAAAAAAAAGAAAAATGGCCCAAGTTTTTCAGCCATACAGTGAAGTTTTAAAATTGCAGTATTCACTTTATTGTTGTGTTCACTGGTACTTTAAAGTAAGAATGGATAGTACTCCCTTTTAACTTACTTTTTGGCCACACAGTTCAACTTTTTATAAACATATTTTTGTGATTCCAATGAGGAAATTGGTTGATAAACTGTGTAATCATTAATCTCAGTGTAATTTCTGACCTATTGACTGCGTGAAGGCGAAGGTAAGGGATGTTATATAGTTCGTTTTTCATGCTTTGTGCTGTTATCTAATAGGGAAGAAAAAACACAATTTTTTAGAATGTTAGTAAAATATGGTGCAAAAATATTCATACATTCACACAGCTGCTTTATCAGATTAGTTGCAAAATTCATAATTCAGATTTTAGGGTGTGACTGGTGAGAAATGTACAGTTAGAGATGGTGTCATAGTGACAGTTGTATCCAACAAACTGAAAAGGATTAGATCTTTGCAGCTTCAGCTATTGCTAATCGCTTTGGGTGGCTGCTGCCTTTTGAGGTCGCTGCTGTCTACAGTTTTACTACTCTGGCTCCTACATAAAGCTGCATTAGTATTATCTAGAATCCAGCATTTGAAAATATGGTGTCGCGAAGGGAAAGCAGCTTAAAGTCAAAGATTAGTAAGTCACACTGAATACAAGACACATCTTGAATTTAAGTGCAATTTAAATAAAAGGATTTTATACATGCATATCCCTAAAAGGCAGCAAGTAACTTATTTTCAATTATTCTGCACCAGCCCTTGTAGATTTTGGAGAAGCTAATTTGGCTAACTCAACCAGTATGTCTATCAATAATGGTTCGGTTACTTTGTTGCCTACCTTTTTTGGCAGGCCTTTTACCAGATAGCACAAAATATTTTTGTTTGGTAGTGTAATCAGACCGTTAGATCCACACACCAAAATAATGTACAAACCGGTTAACAAATATTTTTAAACCAATTGTCAATTATGTTATGTCTATATAAAAAGATTGCCTTTTTGTTTTGTTTTTATAAAAGTCATTTCAGTGTATCAGTGCATTCATTATAAATAGTAAATTTGTAAATGAGCTGTTGTTGAGTCTTTTGCAACTGTTGCATGATTTTTTAAAGGCTTAACAGTACAATTGACTTTGATCCTTGGGTGTGGGGAAGGGGTGATTTTTGGCTGCTGTTTTGGAAGGAACATTCACTTCCGCTATAACGTTTAAAGTAAGACCATTAATATTTCTGTTCAGGTAAGAATATTAAGACAAATATCACAGGTGATAATTGTATATCTGATTTGCTATTTCATTTTGCACACGAGCAATTGACATTTAAATGTGTTGCCAATGTTTCTGGTGTAAACAATATTAAACTATTTACTGAAACTTCAAATATTCTATAATGTGTTAAATGTTGATCCAACAAATGGAAGGAACCTGCTGAATAGCGTTTTTAATGCTGGACATTCTAGTCTAATTCTATAAATTCATACACGTAACTAAGATACAAAAAATGCAAAAGGTGAGTACAAAAATTGTAGATGCAGACTTGCATTTTTAAAGCACTTTTTCATATACTGAGATTTTTCCAAACCCAATTTTTTTAGATATATAAATAACACAAATTATCTTTTTTAAAGTCTTTGCATGTTTCAAAGTAATATCTTTTAGGTAAGGATCATTAGGGCCTGTTCTTAGGAAAAGGAGTAGGCCATTTAGTTACTCGCGCTTGTTGCACCATTCAGTTACATCATGGCTGATCTGCAGCCTAACTCCATATACCCACCGTTGCCCCATATCCCTTAATACCTTTGGTTTAAAACAATCTTATTCTTAAAACTCAAAAAAAAGCAAAGAAATTAAAGCAGGTACAGTCAAGCTAAATGACAACCCATAACTATTTGTACAGGGCTCACCATCAGACTCTCGCTTAACCCCTAGATGTTTTAAAAAGAAATTAAAGCCTATGTTTATTGTGCTTCCAGCTGCGTACCTGCCTCTAATGATGGTGGGATAATTGTTGGAATTTCTGCACAGGTAAACAGTTGTGATCTCGCTTTTCGTAAACATTGCCTTGGTGTGTGACCTGTGTTTGCCTTTGATAAATGACCTCAGTCTTCAGGGGTCTATCAATGTGGTAAATGCACTGCTGTCCTTGCTCCATATTTAATTAGGAATGAGACTGGCATTTGCTGCAGTATAAAAAGGTGGTTGTCACAGCATTACCTAAAAATGATCTAGGTCTCATCAATAACATCCAAATTGTTTTCTTTTCCTGCTGAACATCGTGTCCAGAGACGTATGTGCATTGCATCTGTGATGTTGGCACAGCACGCAGTGTGTAATGACCTCACATCTTTTTAGGCCTGAATTGTGGCAAGAAAACAAAAGAGCTCAGGGATTCTTTTCCCCCTCAAATCCACGAGGGAATTATTTTGCAACAACAGTCAGTTGAAATTGGTAAAAACTGTTTTCAGTGATCTCTACCTATAGAAGCAGCTTTTAAATAGTCTAGTAATGTATCCTATAAACGTAACTTATGTTCTGCAAGCAGCATTCACGAAACAGTAATGATCTTGCCAGTTCTCTTCATTCCTCTTTCCTCCCCCACACGGTAATCTAGTAGCCTCAACTATGTTTAGTTGCCTGGCTACTCCGACAGATTCCCAGCTCCCTGGTTTGGGACATTATTGTTGTATCCAATAAAGCTATCGGGCAACCTCCATTTCAATTTTAAAAGTCTATTGTTTGAGAGATGCATTTAAGTGTAAGTAAGTATTGATAGGTGAGATAACAAAGATAGATATATCACTAATTATTGCACATCAAAACCGTTTAATGAACCAAAACTAGTCTGTTTTTTCCACAGTATACAATGTGACCTTCAGGTTTTTTTTTAGAGAAAACATTGGAACATTCCATTAACTATTGGAACATGATCAACAATTACCTAATCCTCCAACTATGTTTTGTTCCAGCATGCATGTGAACTAATATTGGAGGAAGGCTGTCAACTTGTGATTTAACTTGACCCTTTCCCACCTGTTAAGTTCCAAATATTTCCTGATCCCTATCATTGTAAATTGTTCTTGGCTGTACCGAGAGCAAGCCACGATGTTGGGTAAATATTTTATGCTTGTTGGATTAGGAAGGGTTAAATACTGTAGTTCAGCCATAAGCAGGCAATGACTTGCAAGCTGGAACGAGTACAGTATTCTTTGAGGTGGAACGGAGGAGTGATACAATTTTGGTTCAAGATCCAGCATCATCTGTTTGCCTGACTCAGGCTATAGTTTAAAATCATCAAAAAGCAAACATACGCAATCAAATCCTGCATTGCAGTTGTCAATTTAGTTGCTTGTAATTCCATTTTAAAAATTATATGTAACTACTAATTATTGTATTTAAAGTCTGCCCAAGTGTATAAAATGAATAGTTATGGAGTGATTGCAATATTTTGAGATAATCTTTGCCCACTCACCAATTTTGAGGCCTTCAGGTATGTTTTCAAGGAATACATTAGACTTGTAATTTGCAGAAATTCTGATGTTTAAGCAAATATTAAATGGGCCCATTGAGTTTAAAATACTTTTTTTTACTTTAATATGAGCCCCTGTACAAACAGATGGGATAAAAGTCTGCATTCTCGTTAAGTATGTTAATTAAATGTTTAAAAAAAAAGTGTTAAGCTTGTTCCCAGTGGATATGAATTGCAAAACTGGCTAAGATTTGGCATAATTGCTTGTTCAGCAACTTCTTAAGACCATAAGGAGAGGCACTTTGGTAGATGGAAGTGAGCTGAGTGGAGTCCTTTTGCGAGGTGGTTTTAAGCACATCATGGTTATGTAGAAAGCATACATTTCATCAGACCCATGAAGTGTTTAAAAGTGCCTTTGTACTAGTCGCTTGTTTAGTTTGTATCTAGGGTTGCCAACCCTCCAAGATTGCCCTGGTGTCTCCGGGAATTAAAGATTAATCACCTGGATGCTGCTATGTGCAACCTTGGATAAAAATCATAGGGGCATTAAACAAAATTTTCTTTTAATTTTGTTTGATCGCTTTAGTTTATAATAAAAAAAATATTGGGAGATGGGGAAGCAAGACTGACTGGACAGGGTGATTGGAGGGCAGAGGTCAGGTGATTAAACCTCCAGGAATACGTCCACTTATGAGTTGGCAACCCTCTTGTATCGCAAAAGAGCGACTCCTGCGTACTAACCCCATGCATTTACATTACTAAAACTGGTTTCCTTGTTTCTGGTGGAAGAATTGTAAATACACGTTTTTGTGTGTCTAACATTATGCTATCAGGTTAAAGGAGCTAGTTTTAGCAATGTTAATGTGGGAAGCAAGCACCTGGACATTGCAATCTGAACTACACAAATGCCAAATGTAAAAGTAATTTAATCCACACTCAGTATAAAGTGAGAAGGGATCATGTGTTCCATTCCCCAACACCTTTAATCTGGCCTTGAATGTATATGTGTAGCTGTGTGCGCAAAAGGATCATAAATACACAAGATAAATAACTAGAAGGAGTATTTCACAAGAAATGAGTGATTTCCGGTCTAATTTCTTTTGATTTGAAAACAAATTATGTATAAATACAAAAACTGGAAATTACGACTATACAAGGTAAGCACAAATACCTGCTAAGTAGAGAAGTTACTGACCAATTGCCCTAAACACAAGCATGAATTTATAAAACAGTCTGCACTCTAAATCAACCTAAGAAAACTCAAGCATTGATAACCTGTGATGGGTTTCTCAAATTTACAAAATTATAATGCTACTTGGGTGCCACTCTCAACTCATTGCAGTGTTCCAATTGATTGTAATAGTATCCTGAAAGTATTGGAAAACTTGCATAGATTACTTTTTCCCCATTGGAGTTGGGTGCAACCAAGTTCTTGAAGAAATCCATTACTTCCTTTCATCATAACCTAATGCATCCGCCAGACATAGTAACTTTTATATAAGGTATTTTGAAATAGAGCTTCCATTTAGATGTCTGGATTTATAAGCATTTTACTGTAATACATCTCATGAAAAAGCAATTACCCCTATTTGGTGGTCTGGAGCACAGGTGGTTGTGGGGACTCTACGGACGGCCAAAAACCGTGTAAAGAAGGTAAGTGGAATTTAAAAAAAATAAAGTGCCACCTGGAGATGTAATGGTAACAGCCATTTTAATGTGAAACTCTTAAAGGGACTTGATGGAATTTACTTAACAATGCTGTGTGACATAGAATTCTAACTTTTAATCTCATTTTCTGTGATGTGAGACCTCTCAGTCTTACGTACCCATGAAGACTATCGTGATTATCGCTATTTACTCATGAGCTTTTTATAATTTTGTTAACTTCCGTGTGTAGGCCAATGACAGCTCTCCCAACTTCACCACACCTCGATCCCTCCACTGTGACTTCTTGTCTGACATCCATTCTTGGGTGAATTGTAACTTCTTCCAGTTGAAGATTGGAAAGACCAA
This sequence comes from Somniosus microcephalus, assembly GCF_052327205.1. Lineage (NCBI taxonomy): Eukaryota > Metazoa > Chordata > Chondrichthyes > Squaliformes > Somniosidae > Somniosus > Somniosus microcephalus. The sequence goes on from NC_140994.1 coordinate 23,754,132, forward strand.
ACTCAATGGCCCAACATTTGCGGTCGGACGCTTCCCGCGGACGGATGCCTCCGACCTGTAAAATATCTACGCATTGACCTGGTGGCCTGGGAGGTATGGAGGCTTGCGATCCTGGGCCTCTCCGGCTACGTGCGGGTAGAGGCCCGCGTATCCCAGGGGCGCATGCGGTTCACAAGTGCCCCATGGATCACGTGGACTGGCCCAACCAATAAAAGAAGGGAATCCCCATTCATACTTTTATGGGAGTTCCGTACATACAGAAACCCCATCAGTATGAATGGGGATCACTTTTATATAAAAAAAATACACAAACACATGGAAAAAAAATGTTTTAATTACATTTAAAATGCCATTTTTAATTATATATTTTAAACAAATGTAATTTTTTTTAGGGCTAAAAAATAAACTTGCCTTATTGGACAGGGTTTTGTATAAATCAGTGATAAAATGGAATTTTTCTATTTTAAAACTCTCATGCTGCTAAAAGCAGGCCTTACGCCTGCTTTCACCAGGCGTACGAATTCATGGGTATTCAACGGGTGGAAGTTGGGCAAATAGTGCCACTCTCCACCCGCAGAGGCTCATCTCCCGGGGATGTGGAGGATCTGTCGAGAGGATTCTTGCCAGATCGCAAGTTCCGGGTTTTAGCGCATGCGCTTCGCATGCCTAAACCCGGAATTTGCACGGCCCCACGGGCATGTACACACCTCATACGCACCCGTAGGAGTCGCAAAATACGGCCCACTAAATGTATAATAAATGTATTACAGGACATGGAAACTCCAATAACTGAAACCAACTACATTTAAGTATCGAATTCCAGTTCAGGACAGCCACCCTGGACCCACTTGTTCGCTGGTCTTCTGTAATTGATTTGGTTATTTCACTGAACATTCTTGCTAACTCTCTTCCAGGCTGGGAGGATTAGAAATTTTAATTCTCATCGGTGCTAGACCCACCAAATCTTGTTAGGCACAGAGATAGGGCAGTCCTCATACTGCACTCATCTCTTTGGTCAAAAGTTCAGATTTGATTGTCGCTTAAGAACATAAGAAATAGGAGCAGGAGTAGGCCATATGGCCCCTCGCGCCTGCTTCGCCACTCAGTAAAATCATGGCTGAACTTTTATCTCGACTCCACTTTCCCGCCCTATCCTCCTATCCTTTGATTCCCTTAGTGCCCAAAAATCTTTCGATTTCAGCCTAGAATATACTCATCATCTGAGCATCCACAGCCCTCTGGGGTGGAGAATTTCAACGATTCACAGCCCTCTGAGTCCTAAATGGCTGATCCCTTATCGTGAGACTGACCCCTAATTCGAGACTCTCCAGCTAGGGGAAACAGCCTCTTAGCATCTACCCTGTCAAGTCCTTGAGAATTGTATACATTTCAATAAGATCACCTCTCATTCTTCTAAACTCCAGAGTATATAGGCCCATTCTACTCGATGTCTCTCTCATCCCAGGAATCAATCTAGTGAACCACCTTTGCAGCCCCTGTAAGGCAAGTATATCCTTCCTCAGATACGGAGACCAAAATTGTATACAGTAAACCAAGTGTGGCCTCGCTAAAGCTCTATATAATTGCAGCAAGACTTCCTTACTCTTAGCCTTTATTGCAAGGCACTTGGAGTATAACATACCATTTGGCTTTCTAATTGCTTGCTGTACCTGCATGTTAACTTTGTGATTTGTGTACAAGGACATCCAGGTCCCTCTGAATACCAACATTTACTGGTGTCAGCTTTTTAAAAAAAAAAAAAAAAAAAAAAAATTCTGCTTTTCTATTCTTCCTAGTGAAGTGGATAATTTCACACTTTCCCACATTATATTCCATTTGCCACCTTCTTGCCCAATCACTTAACCGGTCTATATCCCTTTGCAACCTCCATGTCCTCCTCACAGCTTACTTTCCCACCTAGTTTCATATAAAACTGCAGTTACATAGAATTACATCAAATGTACAGCACAGAAAGAGGCCATTTGGCCCAACTGGTCCATGCCAGTTTATTCTTCCTTCAGGCCTCCTCTCACCCGCTTCATCTCACCCTATTAGCATAACCTATTCCTTTCTCCCTCGTGCACTTATCTAGCTTTCCCTTAAATGTGTCTGCTATTCACCTCAACTATTCCTTGTGCTAGCAAGTTCCACATTCTAACCACTCGGAGTAAAAATGTATCTCCCGAATTCCCTATTGGATTTATTAATGACTCTCTTTTATATTTATGGCCCCTAGTTTTGGTCTCCTCCCCCCCCCCCCCCCCCCAAACAAGTGGAAGCATCTTCTCTACGTCTACCCTATCAAACCCTTTCACAATCTTAAATACCTCTATTAGGTCACCCCTCAGCCTTCCCTTTCCAAGAGGAAAGAGCCCCAGCCTGTTCAATCTTTCCCGATAGCTATAACCTCTGTTTGGTATCATCCTTGTAAATCTTTTTTGCATCTTCGGTACCTCTATTGTTATAATATGGGAGACCAGAGTTGTGCACAGAAATGTGTTCTAACCAAGGCTCTATATAAGTTTAACATAATTCCTCTGGTTTTCACAACTATCCTTCTAGAAATGAACTCTATCCCGAGATTCCTTTGCTCCTCTACCACATTCAGACTCTTATTATCCAAGAAGTATGTGGCCTCCTTATTGTTCCTACTAAAATGCACCAGCTCACATTTACCTGTACTGAAATTAATTTGCCAATTACACACCCATACTGCAAGTTTATTAATGTTGTCTTGTGTTTTGTTGTAGTCTTTCCTGGTATTAACTACACCCCCCAATTTGGTGTCATCTGCAAATTTTGAAATTGTACTTCTGCTTCCCGAGTCCAAATCAGTTATGTAAATAGTGAACAATAGTGGTCGTAGTACCGATCCTTGTGGAACACCCCTTCCCACCTTTTGCCAGTGTTTCATTTGCTACCTTTTCCACTGAGATGAAGAATCATTGAGTTGATGTGCATTAAGTTTCTATGTATAGAGAATGATAGAATTTTGTCAATCAAGGCTTTGATTTTATTCCCTCCTCTCCTGAATGTACTCATGCATGACTCACCAGCAGCACTTCAGTATCTTACCCAAGTGACATTTCATCAAATATGTTGACCTTCCTAGTACAAAGGAAGATGGCTGTGGCTGTTGGAGATAAATTATCACAGCCCCAGGTAATCACTGCAGGAATTTCTCAGGGCAGTGTCCTAGGCCCAACCATCTTCAGCTGCTTCATCAATGGCCTTCCCTCCATCATAAGATCAGAAGTGGGGATGTATGCACGAGACTGCAGTGTTCAGTTCCATTCACAACTCCTCGGATAATGAAGCAGTCCATGCCCGCATGCAGCAAGACCTAGACGACATTCAGGCTTGGGCTGATAAGTGGCAAGTAGCATTTGCGCCACACAAGTGCCAGGCAATGACTATCTCCAACAAGTGAGAGTCTAACCACTGTCCCTTGACATTCAACTGGGAGAGTGCAGCATCGAGCGCGGCGGCAGAGCTTAAAAGCGGCGGCAGTGAATGAGGCCCGACCACAGAGCCTGGACCTGGGAGAGAGCAGCATCGAGTGCAGCGGCAGAGCTTAAAAGCGGCGGCAGTGAACGAGGCCCGACCAATTCAGCAGCAGGGGACAGAGGTAAAAAGTAATCAAAGTGTGACGTCAGCAGGAAGCAGGTAAGTGATTGGTTGGTTGGTGAGTATTTCTCTCTTTTTAAACGTTAACTCTGTTTTATAGTTTCTAAGGTCTCTGGTGTAGCGGGGACTGTTGGTAAACTATTTAACTGTAGTGTAATTAGTGGGATTGATTGATTTAATTTAAACTCAATTAATTAAAGGGTAAGTCATGGCAGGACAGCCCGGCCCTGTGATCTGCTCCTCCTGCGAAATGTGGGAACTCGGACACTTCCTGTGTCCCTGACAACTACGTGTGCAGGAAGTGCATGCAGCTACTGACAGACCGCATTGCGGCACTGGAGCTGCGATTGGATGCATACTGGAGCGTTCACGATGCTCGGGACATCATGAATAGCACGCATGGGGAGTTGGACACGCCACAGGTAGAGGTTGGACAGGAAGAAAGGGAACGGGTGACCAACAGGCAGAGTACTAGGCGCAGGCAGGTAGTGCAGGGGTCCCCTGTGGCCATCCCCCTCTCCAACAGATATACCACTTTGAGTACTGTTGGGGTGGATGGCTTATTAGAGGAAGGCAGCAGCAGCCAACTTCCTGGCACCAGGGGTGGCTCTGCTGCACAGAATAGGAGGAAAAAGAGTGGTAGAGCTATAGTAATAGGGGATTCAATTGTAAGGGGAATAGATAGGTGTTTCTGCGGCCGCAAATGAGACTCCAGGATGGTGTGTTGCCTCCTTGGTGCAAGGGTCAAGGATGTCTCTGAGCGGCTGCAGAACATCTTGGGAAGGGGAGGGTGAACAGCCAGTTGGCGTGGTGCATATAGGCACCAACGATATAGGTAAAAAGCGGGATGAGGTCCTAAAAGCGGAATATAGGGAGTTAGGAGGTAAATTTAAAAACAGGACCTCAAAGGTAGTAATCTCAGGATTGCTACCAGTGCCACGTGCTAGTCAGAGTAGAAATAGAAAGATACTTCAGCTGAATACGTGGTTAGAGGAATGGTGCCAGGGGGAGGGATTCAAGTTCCTGGGACATTGGAACCGGTTCTGGGGGAGGTGGGACCAGTTCAAACTGGACGGTCTGCACCTGGGCAGGGCTGGAACTGATGTCCTAGGGGGAGTGTTTGCTCGTGCTGTGGGGGAGGGTTTAACCTAAAATGGAAGGGGGTTGGGAACCTGAGCAGGGAGACAGAGGAAAGGGAAACAAGGATAAAAGCAAAAGATAGGAAGGAGAAAAACAAAAGTGGCAGCCAGAGAAATCATCGGTTTAAATCAAACGTGGCCACAGTAAATAATAATTCTAATAGGTCTAAGAGCGTTAAAAAAACAAGCCTAAAGGCTTTGTATCTTAATGCGAGGAGCATTTGTAATAAGGTGGATGAATTGGCTGCGCAAATAGAGGTAAACGAATATGATTTGGTTGGGATTACGGAAACGTGGCTCAAGGATGGCCAAGACTGGGAACTCAACATCCAGGGGTATTCGATATTCAGGAAAGATAGGCAAAAAGGAAAGGGAGGAGGGGTAGCATTACTGGTTAAAGAAGGGATTAACACATTTGTAATGAAGGATATTATCTCTGATGATGTGGAATCTGTATGGGTAGAATTGAGAAATACTAAGGGGAAAAAACATTAGTGGGAGTGGTATATAGACCTCCAAACAGTAAGGCGGAGGTTGGGGATGGCATTAAAAGGGAAATTGAAGCGTGCAATAAGGGCACAGCAGTCATCATGGGTGACTTTAATCTACATATAGATTGGGCTAACCAAATTAGTAACAATACTGTGGAGGAGGAATTCCTGGAGTGTTTACGGGATGGTTTCCTGGACCAATATGTCGAGGAACCAACCAGAGACCAGGCCATCTTAGACTGGGTATTATGTAATGAGAGAGGATTAATTAGCAATCTTATTGTACGAGGCCCCTTGGGTCGGAGCGATCATAATATGATCGAATTCTTCATTAAGATGGAGAATGAAGTAGTTGACTCGGAAACTAGGGTCCTCAATTTAAATAAAGGAAACTACGATGGTCTGAGGAGCGAGTTGGGTAGGATTGATTGGGGAATGGCACTCAAAGGGTTGACGGTGGATAGGCAATGGCAAACATTCAAAGACCGCATGGATGAACTACAGAAGTTGTTCATCCCAGTTTGGCATAAAAATAAAACAAAAAAGGTGACTCAACCGTGGCTAACCAGGGAAATTAGGGATAGCATAAGATCCAAGGAGAGGACATACAAATTGGCCAGAAAAAGCAATAATCCTGAGGATTGGGAGCAGTTTAGGATTCAACAAAGGAGGACAAAGGGATTAATTAAGAAAAGGAAAATAGAATGAGAGTAAGCTTGCAGGGAACATAAAAACTGACTCTAAAAGCTTTTATAGATATGTGAAGAGAAAAAGATTGGTGAAGTCAAGTGTAGGTCCCTTGCAGTCAGAATCGGGGGCATTTATAATGGGGAACAAAAATGGCAGACCAACTAAATACATATTTTGGTTCTGTCTTCACAAAGGAGGACACAAATAACCTCCCAGAAATACTGCGGAACATAGGGTCTGATGAAAGGGTGGAACTGAAAGAAACCAGTATTTGTAGGGAAATGGTGTTAGGAAAATTGATGGGACTGAAGGCCGATAAATCCCCAGGGCCTGATAATCTACATCCCAGGGTACTTAAGGAAGTGGCCCTATAAATAGTAGATGCATTGCTGGTCATCTTCCAGAACTCAATAGACTCTGGAACAGTACCCATGGATTGGAGGGTAGCTAATGTTACCCCACTATTCAAAAAGGTGGCAGCGAAAAAGCTGGGAATTATAGACCGGTAAGCCTGACATCGGTAGTGGGGAAAATGCTAGAGTCCATTATAAAAGATGTAATAGCGGAGCACTTGGAAAGCAGTGACAGGATCGGACAAAGTCAACATGGATTTACAAAAGGTAAATCATGCTTGACTAATTTACTGGAATTTTTTGAGGATGTAACTGGTAAAATAGATAAGGGAGAACCAGTGGATGTGGTGTATTTGGACTTTCAGAAGGCTTTCGATAAGGTCCCGCATAAGAGGTTAGCGTGCAAAATTAAGGCACATGGGATTGGGGGCAAGGTATTGACTTGGCTAGAGAACTGGTTGGGGACAGAAAGCAAAGAGTTGGAATAAACGGGTCATTTTCCGAGTGGCAGGCAGTGACTAGTGGGGTACCGCAAGGATCGGTCCTAGGACCCCAGCTGTTCACAATATATATTAATGATCTGGACGAGGGAATTGGATGTAATATCTCCAAATTTGCAGATGACACAAAGCTGGGTGGGAGGGTATGCTGTGAGGAGGATGTCATGAAACTCCAGTACGATTTGGACAGGTTGGGTGATTGGGCAGAAACATGGCAAATGCACTATAATGTGGATAAATGTGAGGTTATCCACTTTTAGTGGCAAAAACAGGAAGGCAGATTATTATTTGAATGGCAATAGATTGGGAGAAGGGGAAGTGCAAAGAGACCTGGGTGTTCTTGTGCACCAGTCGCTGAAGGTAAGCATGCAGGTGCAGCAGGCGGTTAAGAAGGGAAATGGTATGTTGGCCTTCGTAGCAAGAGGGTTCGAGTACAAGAACAAGGATGTCTTGCTGCAGTTGTACAGGGCCTTGGTGAGAGCGCACCTTGAGTATTGTGTGCAGTTTTGGTCACCTTACCTGAGGAAGAACGTTCTTGCCATGGAGGGAGTGCAGCAAAGATTCACCAGGCTGATGCCTGGGATGGCAGGAATGACGTGCGAGGAGAGATTGTGTCGATTGGGCTTATACTCACTGGAGTTTAGAAGATTGAGAGGGGATCTCATCGAAACCTATAAAATTCTGTCAGGTCTGGACAGACTAGATGCAGAAAGGATGTTTCTGATGGCCGGGGAGTCCAGAACCAGGGGCCATAGTCTAAGGATAAGGGGTAAGCCATTTAGGACTGAAATGAGGAATTTCTTCACCCAGAGAGTGGTGAACCTGTGGAATTCTCTGCCACAGAGGGTGGTGGAGGCCAGTTCATTAAATATATTCAAGAAAGAGTTGGATATATTTCTTGAGGTTAAAGGGATCAAGGGATATGGGGAGAAGGCAGGGACAGGGTACTGAATTTGGATGATCAGCCATGATCTCATTGAATGGCGGAGCAGGCTCGAAGGGCTGAATGGCCTACTGCTCGTATCTTCTATGTTTCTATGTTTCTGTTTCTATGACCATTACCAAATCCCCCGCCATCAACATCCTGGGGAGTTGCCATTGCCCAGAAACTTAACTGGACCAGCCACACACATACTGTGGCAACAAGAGCAGGTCAGAGGCTGGGTGTTCTGTGGTGAGTGTCACCTCCTGACTCCCTAAAGCTACTATCTACAAGGCAGAAGTCAGAAGTGTGCTGGAATACTCTCCCCTTGCCTGGGTGAGTGCAGCTCCAGCAACACTCAAGAAGCTCGACACCATCCAGCACAAAGCAGCCCACTTCATTGGCACCCATCCACCACCTTAAACATTCACTCCCTCCACCACCGGTGCAATGTGGCTGCAGTGTATACCATCTACAAGATGCACTGCAGCAACTCCCAAACCTACGACCTTTGCCACCTAGACGAACAAGGGCAGCAGGCACATGGGAACACCATCACCTGCAAGTTCCCCTTCAAGTTACACACCATCTTGACTTGGAAATATAGCCGTTCCTTCATCGGCATTGGGTCAAAATCCTGGAATTCCCTCCCTAACAGCACTGTGGGAGTACCTTCACCACACGGACTGCAGCGGCTCAAGAAGGCGGCTCACCACCACCTTCTCGAGGGATATTAGGGATGGGCAATAAATGCTGGCCTTGCCAGTGACGCCCACCAAGAAATAATTTTTAATAAATAGGAGCGGGAATAGGCCTTCGAGACTGTGAAGGACCGAATGGCCTACTTTGGAGGACATTATAGTTGACATAGTTGAGCTTGTCCTTGTGTGTAATGCAGGGAAGTGCACTTATCAACAGTGGAAACCATGGCCATATCTTGTTTTGCTTTTTTTCTTCCTAGCGAAGAAATTTGAGGCCACTTGTTCCTCTGCTACTAGGTGCTATCAGTGAACACAGTGCCAACCAGGGATTAAAACTGACTTCTCTTCATCTGCATAGCTTGGTGCCATGTCATGCTGTGCATCGACCCAGTGAGCCATTGGTTGAACCGTGGGCATTTCATTGTTTCCTTTGGAAGTGATTTTATGTGACCACGGGTTTAAAATTGACTAGTAGACTTAATTCCCTTGTTTGTGTTACTCCCTGGCGGGGCAGGGCAGGGCCCATGAGGAAAAGTAGCTCCTGTTACTTCTTGGACACATGGAGAAAGTGTTCCTCAAAGCCATCTATTCAGCTTCCTGGAGTAGTAATGTAGTAACCCTGTGCCTCCGGGTCCATCCAGAAGGAGAGCGGTGCTGGAACTCCAGGAACAGATGCAGGAATCTCTGGCAGGTTTTGTCTCCAGAGTCACTGTGTGTGTGTGTGGAGAGGATGGAGGAGTACAACTCTAACATGAGCAGAGCCTTTTTGGAGTCATTGGCGCATGAACGCATCACCATGGAAAGGATGGCAACCTCTGTGGAAAGGATGGCTACGGCCATCGAGGAGCTAAGTCGCCAGAGTGATCAAAACATGGTCATTGTTCAGAATAGACTGACATCTCTGGAGGAGCGATGGACAGCTATTGAGCAGAGAAACCAGAGCTTCATGGAAGTCCTCTGGAGTAGGATTGTCACTGCAGATACGGATCCTCATGGCCCCCCTGATGTGCAGCAAGGTGATGTCCAGCCACTTGCTAGCACAGAAGTGGGGCTGACCCATGAGAGGGAGCCAACAAGGAAGTGAGGGCTCCTCTCCAGGCGCTCTCACTCCCCTGCCACTGAGTAGCCCTCAGTCAGAGCCCCACCAGAGTCCTCACTCATCTGAGATGGGCGTCACAGCCGCAGGAGGAGCAGACGTTTGCTGAGCAATCACAGGCTCGCAAACCCAGAGGACGCCCGCCAAAGGTGTCCAAGCAGGAGTAGCATGAAAGTGAGCAAGGTGTTTCCACATCTGCTGAAGCTCAAGGGGAACCAACATGTAGGAGCACACCTAAGAGGAAGATTAAGCGCAAGTAGTCACTTGGGTGTTCTGTTCAATTATTAGATGCCATCATTTCCTTATTTTAATAAACTGCACTGATGGCAAACTGCTGCAGTTGTGGTCTTTGTCATATCGGAAATGGAAGTTCAACTTTGAGGACTAAGGGCGACTTGGACTGGTCATGATGGTGGTCACAGTGATAGGAAGCCACAGGTTCTTGTCCATTGTCTATGTAGTGGTAAGAAGGTGCCAGCCACATGTGTGTTTGGGCAACTTAAGCGTCATGCAATCATGTGTGGCTGACTGGGAGATGCCACTGATGATCCCTGGAAGGAGACTGAAGCAAAAAAGGTGAGTGCAGTGGTGACTTTGACAGTGACTGGTGAGGGGTTTCCACCTGCTCCTCTGGCCTCCGGGTGTTGGTGCAGCATTGCGCAGATGTCTGCGACTATCTATAACAAAACTGCTACTTAGCCATGTTGGGTAAGGTCATCCTCGGCCTCAACCCTGTTTTGGGGCGCGCTCTCCTGCGCCGACCTGCTTCCCTGCGCTGACGCCCTCTGCCCTATGCAGCATCAGGTTGTAAGATTTGCAAAATTTCTGCATTTCCCCAAAGGCTGTTATTAATAAACGGGACCCTGCGGGGACATTTTAAATTTAAAAAAAAAAGGGTACCCAAGATGGCATCCGTGCCTCGTGGCAGAAAGCCTGTGGGATTTTAAAATGGACTCTGCAACGCAGACAGCTTGTGGATCGAAACCCAAGCTGCAGTTTTCTGTGAAGAGAGACTTTGTATTTTGAAACCAGACAGGACTCTAAATTATGTATTAGATCGAATTGGAGACAACTCTAAATTCAGTTAGGCCCATAGTTAAGGCCATCAAGCAGTCTACATATATAATTGGAAACAGATTAAGAGGGCCGTCAAGGCTGGACAGGCCCATCAAGGAACATTCATGACAATACAAGTCAATTATCGGGCCGCTAGATGTGATTACCGGCCATCCAAAAACAGTTAGCATGGATTGCTACATTATTTAAAATAGCCCGCCAAGATTAAGACAAAGAACTAACCTGATTTGGCGTGCAGATAAGGGTTTTCGAAAGGAGTATAATTGAAGGTCCCCAGGTAGCAATCGCGCTCCGCTCTGCTCTTCTCTTCTCTCTCCGCTCTTCGGCCCCTCGCCCTCGTGGCTGTCGCTCTTTCCCCGTCCCACGCTTACCCCCTGGCCTTTGCCCGTGCCTTCTGCCACTCCATCTGAAAATCGCCCGGCACTGCATCGGGCGGACACGGACAATTCAGGCGAGGCGGGACGCGACGAGGGGAGGAGGGAAGGCCACCGGAGGGAAGGCCGAACTGAGGGGAGGCTTCGAATTATCGGGCCTTCAGCCTCAGCCGACCTGCGAATATCTGCACACCAACTCAAACTGTCGGCTGGCGACGAAGAATCATCCCTGCAAGGTAAAGTATCCAAACAGAGACTTTAACTTTGGGGTACTCGAACCTGGGCAGCGCCCGGAGACCACGTGACGACGGTAGGCTCCAGAGAGCAACAAGAGCGAACCCCGCTGCTGTTTTGAGTCCAACAAACCCCTTTTGATTGCTGAGCATGAAGTCCTGACCCCTCGTAGCTTAATCTAGTTAGGTATAGGGGGTGGGATAAGGATAAGGGGATTGTTAAGATAGTTGTTTTCCCTCGATGTGCCGTGTGTTCCCCATTCCCTGTATAAGTATAGTTATTCTGTTGTATTTTCGCCTGTAGAAGTGTACACTAGTAATTTTTCATAAGATTGTATCAGTTTTTCCTCTTCAATAAAATCTTGGTTTTTATTTACATCCAACCACCTGTTTAGTCAAGTCTTCTCTGTACCGTCGCCTTGTACCTAAGTCCGGTGTCTAGAATCTCAGGGGTGTGGGAGCGATTCGAACCGCTCACGGGCAGTCAGAGGCATAACCGGCTGACCACCATACGCCACCCCCTACAAGGTGGGTGAGGAGGAGTTTGACGCTGTTGTTGCTGTTGCTACTACTGTTGTTCCTGGTGCTGCTGCGGCTGAGGTCCACGATGAAAGGTTCCCATGCGGCTGGTGGAAACCTCAGGCGAGGAAGCGCTCAGGCATTGTGGGAGAGGGTTTCCCCAGGAGGTGACACTGGAGATGAATCTCATACTCACTAAATCCTAAATCAGTAGGCCTGCAAGAAGCTCACCAATACCTGAAAAAACAAAGTTTGGCAACACCCAAGTGATCATTGGTGAAAGCTCTGCTTTTATGCTGGAGAGGCAGCAGGTGGAACGGCAGCCGCCAGTGAAACCACCAGGCATAGCTGCCGTGTTTCAGGAGAGGTGTGCTGGCCGCTGAAAACGTTGGAAAATCTGAAGGGCCTCTCCAAATCGGCTTAGAGTTGATTAAGTGGCTGCTAAGGGCCCGTCCCGCCACCCGGAGGTGGCACCGAAACGGGGTCTCCAAGCCCACCTCTGGGGAAGTTGCACGGAGGCGAGTTGGCAGCGGGATCAGAACAGGCCGCCACTTTTTCCGACTTTCCCACCTGACCCGCCTCCAAACCCGCCCCCTGAGCGCTGGCAAAATCCAGCCCTAAGTAAGTGTCAGTAGTTGAACATCAGCGCAAGGTGAACACTTGTACCATCACCCAACAATCAGTGACTTGTATAACAACAACTTGTATTTATATAGTACCTTTAGCATAGAAAAACATTCTCAGGCATGTTATAAAACAACATTTGACACTGAGCCACATAAGGACCTATTACAGCAGATGACCAAAAGCTTCGTCAGAGGTAGGTTTTAAGGCGCATCTTAAAGGAGGAAAAAGAGGCAGGGAGGGAATTCCAGAGCTTAGGGCCTTGGCAGCTGAAGGCACGGCCATCAATGGTAGAGCAATTAAAATCAGGGATGTGCAAGAGGCCAGAATTGGAGGAGCACAGCTATCTCGGAAGGTTGTGGGGCTGGAGGAAATTACAGATAGGGAGGGGCAAGGCCATGGAGGGATTTGAAAACAAGGATGAGAATTTTAAAATTAAGGCGTTGCTTAACTGGGCGTGAATAAGTGTGTGAAGCAAGAGTTATTGCAGGAAATAATGTGATAGTCAAAAGGACCATTGGTTTTCATGGAACTGTAGATGTAATCTCCAAACACTGGTAAAAATCCTGGAGTCCCATATTATAAAAACTGATTTATGACTTAGTCACAAAAAGCCAGAGGCTCTGACCATGGGAGATTTCATTGTGTTGGAGCTAGAGTGGCGATAATCAGGACAAGCTAAAGGCAAAAGTGAAAGCAGAGGCTGTTTCATAGCGGTAATTGTAGGTTAGGTCTTAACAAGTGAAGTAGGGTATTAGGCTAGATGCTATAATAGAATGTTTTTAATTCACTTTAAAGAATGTAGAAAGGAGAATGAGAAATGCAGCAGGAACAAGATCACAGCGGCTGGAAAATGAGGTCAAAAACAAAGACTTAGTATAATCTTTTAAAAGATGCAAGAAAAGTAGCAAGCCCTGGGACTTGTGCCCAAGTTTGTTGAAAGTAACTAAAAAGGAGTATTTGAAGTGAACAATAAAAGTTTTCCGAATAGATGGCAACAGGATCTAAAGAAATTCCTTTTATGTAAGCAGCCAATCTGGGCATTTTTAAGCAATACATTAAGTGATGCTTATTGAAGTATTGGTAGGGCAACCAAAGCCAGAACTCCCTGGATGACGCAAGGTGAAGCAGAAAAAGGGGGCATATGACAGATGCCAGGTTGAAACATCGAAACATAGAAGGCAGGAGTAGGCCATTCGGCCCTTCGAGCCTGCTCCGCCATTCAATGAGATCATGGCTGATCATCCAAATTCAGTACCCTGTCCCTGCCTTCTCCCCATATCCCTTGATCCCTTTAGCCTTAAGAAATCTATCCAATTCTTTCTTGAATATATTTAATGAACTGGCCTCCACTGCCCTCTGTGGCAGAGAATTCCACAGGTTCACCACTCTCTGGGTGAAGAAATGCCTCCTCATTTCAGTCCTAAATGGCTTACCCCTTATCCTTAGACTATGACCCCTGGTTCTGGACTCCCCGGCCATCAGAAACATCCTTCCTGCATCTAGTCTGTCCAGGCCTGACAGAATTTTATAGGTTTCGATGAGATCCCCTCTCAATCTTCTAAACTCCAGTGAGTATAAGCCCAATCGACACAATCTCTCCTCATACGTCATTCCTGCCATCCCAGGTATCCGCCTGGTGAATCTTCACTGCACTCCTTCCATGGCAAGAACGTCCTTCCTCAGGTAAGGCGACCAAAACTGCATACAATATTCAAGGTGCAGTCTCACCAAGGCCCTGTACAACTGTAGCAAGACATCCTTGTTCCTGTAATCAAACCCTCTTGCTACGAAGGCCAACATACCATTTGCCTTCTTAACCACCTGCTGCACCTGCATGCTTACCTTCAGCGACTGGTGCACAAGAACACCCAGGTCTCTTTGCACTTTCCCATCTCCCAATCTATTGCCATTCAAATAATCTGCCTTCCTGTTTTTGCCACCAAAGTGGGTAACCTCACATTTATCCACATTATAGTGCATCTGCCATGTTTCTGCCCAATCACCCAACCTGTCCAAATCGTACTTGAGAATACAAGTGCGAACCAGGCTGAATATAGAAAGTTCACAGGGGAAGTGAAAAAGGAAATAAGAGGGGCAATGAGAGAGTATGAGAATAGATTAACAGCTAACATAAAAGGGAATCCGAAAGTCTTCTATAGGCATATAAGTAGTAAATGGGTAGTAAAAGGAGGGGTGGGGCCGATCAGGGACCAAAATGGAGACCTATGCATGGAGGCAGAGGGCATAGCTGAGGTATTAAATGAGTACTTTGCATCTGTCTTTACCAAGGAAGAAGATGCTGCCAAAGTCATAGTGAAAGAGGAGGTAGTTGAGAAACTGGATGGGATAAAAATTGATGAGGTACTCGAAAGGCTGGCTGTACTTAATACTTTGTTTCTGTCTTCATGGAGGAAGACACAAAAAACCTCCCAGAAATACGAGAAAACCAAGGGTGTGGTGAGAATGAGGAACTTAACGAAATTATTATTAGTAAAAAAACAGCACTAGCAAAATTAATGGGACTAAAAGCCGATTAAATCCCAAGGACCGGATGACCTACATCCTAGGGTTTTGAAAGAGGTGGCCATTGGGATAGTGGACGCATTGGTTGTCATCTTCCAAAATTCTATAGATTCTGGAATGGTTCCTGCAGATTGGAGGATAGCAAATGTAACCCTGTTATTTAAGAAAGGAGGGAGAGAGAAAACGGGGAACTACAGACTCGTTAGCCTCACATCAGTAGTTGGGAAAATGCTGGAATCTATTATAAAGGATGCAATAACTGGGCACTTAGAAACTAATAGTAAGATTGGGCAGAGTCAACATGGATTTATGAAAGGGAAATCTTGTGTGACAAACCTATTGGAGTTCTTTGAGGATGTAACTAGTGGAGTAGACAAAGGGGAACCAGTAGATGTAGTGTAGCTGGATTTTCAGAAGGCCTTCGATAAGGTCCCACACAAGAGGTTGGTGAACAAAATTAGGGCACATGGAATTGGGGGTAATATATTAGCATGGATTGAGAATTGGTTAACAGACAGAAAACAAAGAGTAGGGATAAACTGCTCTTTTTCAGGATGGCAGGCTGTGACTAGTAGGGTACCGCAAGGATCGGTGCTTGGGCCCCAGCTATTCACAATCAATATCAATGATTTGGATGAGGGGACTAAATGTAACATTTCCAAATTTGCTGCTGATACAAAGCTTGGTGGCAGTGTCAGTTGTGAAGAGGCTTCAAGGGGTTCTCGACAGGCTCAGTGAGTAGGCGAGAACATGGCAGATGGAATATAATGTGGATAAATGTGAAGTTATCCATTTTGGTAGGAAAAACAGAAAGGCAAAGTATTTCCTAAATGGTGAAAGATTGGAGAATGCAGATGCTCAAAGGGACCTGGGCATCCTTGTACATGAGTCACTGAAAGTGAATGTGCAGGTGCAGCAAGCCATTAGGAAGGCAAATGGTATACTGGCCTTCATTACAAGAGGATTTGAGTACAGGAGTAAAGAAGTCTTCAATTATATAGGGCCTTGGTGAGACCACACCTGGAGCACTGTGTACAATTTTGGTCTTCTTACCTAAGGAAGGGTATACTTGCCATAGAGGGAATGCAACGAAGGTTCACGAGATTGATTCCTGGGATGGCGGGACTGGCTTATGAGGAGATTGAGTAAACTAGGCCTGTATTCTCTTGTATTCAGAAGAATGAGAGGGGATCTCATTGAAGCATACAAAATTATTACAGCGCTTGATAGGGTGGATGCTGGGAGAATGTTTCCCTTGGCTGGGGAGTCTAGAACCAGGGGCCACAGCCTCAGGATAAAGGGTAAGCCATTCAGGACTGAGATGAGAAGAAATTTCTTCAGAGGGTGGTGAATCTTTGGAATTCTCTACCCCAGAGGGCTGTGGAGGCTCAGTCATTGGGTATATTCAAAACAGAAGTCAATAGATTTCTGACTAGTAAAAGCATCGAGATATGGCGATAGGGCTGGTGAATGGAGTTGAAGCAGATGATCAGCCATGATCTCATTGAATGGCGGAGCAGGCTCGAAGGGCTGAATGGCCTACTCTTGTTCCTATTTCTTTTTTCTTATGTTCTTAAAGTAGATAAGTCACCAGGACCGGATGCGATTCATCCTAGGATACTGAGGGAAGTAAAGGTGGAAATTGCGGAGGTACTGTCCGTAATCTTCCAATCCTCCTTGGATACGGGAGTGGTGCCAGCGGACTGGAGAAATGCAAATGTTACACCCTTGTTCAAAAAAGGGTATAAGGATAAACCCAGCAACTACAGGCCAGTCAGTTTAACCTCGGTAGTGGGGAAGCTTTTAGAAACCATAATCCAGGACAAAATTAACAGTCACTTGGACAACTGTGGATTAATTAAGGAAAGCCAGCATAATTTGTTAAAGGCAAATCGTGTTTAACTAATTTGATTTGAGTTTTTGATGAGATAACAGAGGGTTGATGAGGGCAATGCGGTTGATGTGGTGTACATGGACTTCCAAAAAGCATTTGATAAAGTGCCACATAATAGGCTTGCCAGCAAAGTTGAAGCCCATGGAATAAAAGGGACCGTGGCAGCATGGATACAAAATTGCTAAGTGACAGGAAGCAGAGAGTAGTGGTGGATGGTTGTTTATCAGACTGGAGGAAGGTACATAGTGGGGTTCCCCAGGGATCGGTGCTAGGTCCACTGATTTTCTTGATATTAATGACTTGGATGTGGGTGTACAGGGCAGAATTTCAAAATTTGCAGATGACACAAAACTTAGAAGTGAACAGTGAGGAGGATAGAGATAGACTTCAAGAGAACATAGACAGGCTGGTGGAATGGGCAGACAGATGAAATTTAACGCAGAAAAGTGCGGTGATACATTTTGGTAGAAAGAATGAGGAGAGGCAATATAAACTAAAGTGTACAATTCTAAAGGGGGTGCATGAACAGAGAGACCTGGGGGTGTATGTACACAAATCGTTGAAGGTGGTAGGGCAGGTTGAGAAAGCAGTCAAAAAAAGCATACGGGTTCCTGGGTTTTATAAATAGAGGCATAGAGTACAAAAGCAAGGAAGTTATGACAAACCTTTATGAAACACTGGTTTGGCCTCAGCTGGAGTATTGTCCCATTCTCGGCACTTTAGGAAGGATGAGAAGGCCTTGGAGAGGGTGCAGAAAAGATTTACAATGGTTCCAGAGATGAGGGACTTCAGTTACATGGATATACTGGAGTAGCTGGGGTTGTTCTCCTTAGAGCAGAGAAGGTTGAGAGGAGATTTGATAGAGGTGTTCAAAATAATGCGGGGTCTGGACAGATTAGATAGAGAGAAACTGTTCCCATTGGTGGAGAACCAGAGGACACAGATTTAAAGTGATTGGCAGAAGAACCAAAGGCGACATGAGGAAAAACTTTTTTATGCAGCGAGTGGTTAGGATCTGGAATGCACTGCCTGAAAGAATGGTGGAGGCAGATTCAATCGTGGCTTTCAAAAGGAAATTGGAGAAGTACCTGAAAGAAAAGAAATTGCAGGGCTACAGGGAAAGGGCAGGGGAGTGGGACTAGCTGAAGTGCTTTTAGAGAGCTGGCACGGGCTCGACGGGCCTAATGGCGGCCTCCTGTGCTGTAACCATTCTATGAGTAGTCATTTCAAATGTAGGGAAACACGGCAGCCAATTTGCACACAGCAAGGTTCCACAAACAGCAATGAGATGATGCTTAGATAACCTGTTTTAGTGATGTTGGTTGAGGGATAAATATTGGCCAGGACACGAGGGAGAACTCCCCAGCTCATCTTTGAATAGTGCCATGGGACCTTTCACCTGAGAGGACAGACGTGGCCTCGGTTTAATGCCTCATCCAAAAGACGGCACCTCCGACAGTGCAGCACTGTCTCAGTACTGCACTGAAGTGTCAGCCTGGATTATGAGCTCAAGTCCCTGGAGTGGAACGCACAAGCTTCTGACTCCGAGGCGAGAGCGTTGCCACTGAGGCAAGGCTGACACCTTGTTGGTAATTTGAGGTTAATAAGATGTGTATTGTGAAAAATGTTGAATCCGTGAATCTTAAGGTATGGTATTCTTCAATAAATAGACGGAGACTGCAGATCAACAATCAACAGGTGTTTACTGGATGAGGGTAGTCTAAAAATTAACAGTACAGATGCCTGCTCAAGGCTTATATACAGGTGTGGTCACTGCCGGTACTACAGTATACAGAAGCTGTAAAAGTAGTTCTCTCTTAAAGGTACATACACTACAATTCCTCCCCTTTTAGATTAACAGTACCATAACATTCAAATAACAGTTAACGCTTTAACATGCACATTAATTGAAATAGTCCATTTATAGATTCAGTCTTTGGGGCGGCTTCCTGATCCTTTCTGGATAGCGCCTTTCCTGAGTGTCTTGTTCGTGGTGTGGAGGCGATTCTGGCCCCCTGTTGTCGGTTAGTTCATCAGTTTCCGCTGCTACTGTTTCTGGGGTAGATGCTACCGGTATATCGGGTTCATCCCCAGGTACGCGAGACATGGGGTTGACTCGTTGCTGTGACGCTAGGATCTGGTCGACATGGCGTCTCATAATGTTCTCCCCGACATCCACTGTGTACATTAGTGGCCCCTGCCGTATGCATATCGTTCCGGGTTGCCATTTCTCTGTTCGGTAGTCGCGGGCCAAGACTGGTTGTCCTACATTGAAGCTCCTTGTCGGCTTCTCATTGATGTGCTGGAATTGCTTATTCTCAACATTTCTTCGCACATTTGGTCTGAGCAAATCCAGACGAGATCTCAACCTTCGGTTAAAGAACATCATGGCCGGGGTCTGGTTGGTAACTGCATGTGTCGCATTGGCTAACAGGAAATTGCCCACCTTATGCTGTAGTGGAATGTCATCATCGCACATGGCCCTTACTGCCTTTTTAAAGGTTTGTACGAACCTCTCCGCCAATCCATCTGTGGCTGGATGATACGGGGCGGATGTGTAATGCCTTACCCCATTCCTTCTCATAAATTTGCGAAACTCTTCGGACACAAACTGTGGTCCGTTATCGGAGCAAATCTGCTCTGGCAAGCCGTTCCTGGCAAATATGGTCTGTAGGACTGCAATCGTTTTCTCCGTAGTGGTGGAGGACATTTTGATCACCTCAGGCTATTTCGAATGCGCATCCACTGCTATTAAGAACATTGAGTCCATGAATGGACCAGCAAAATCAATTTGCACCCGTTGCCATGGAGAGGAGGGCCACTTCCATGGGTGTAGAGGGGCATGTGGTGGTGCATTTTGGACCTGCTGGCATCCTGAGCAGCTCTTGGTTAGGTCCTCGATTTGTTGATCGACCCCCGGCCACCACACACAAGCCCTAGCAAGGCTTTTCATTTTCACCCCTCCCAGATGGCCTTTGTGAAGCTCATTGAGCACTCTCTCCCTTAACTTGGGTGGAATTACCACTGGGGATCCACACATCACTCTCCCCTGGCATACTGACAGCTGTTCTCTTCTGGATGAGAATGCTGGTAACAGTGAGTCGCCATGCGTTGGCCATCCCGTCACCGTCAAATCATATACCCGAGACAGTGTCGGATCATTTCGGGTCTCCTCTATATCCGCATTCGTTACTGGCAAGTGTTCAATTATTGACGAATAAAATATTTCGACAGGGTCCACTGCTGGTGCTTCCTCCGCAGTAGGCAGTGGCAGGCGTGATAGCCCATCAGCGTTTCCATGCTGTTTCGTGCCCTTATACTCTATTTCATATTGGTTCGCCCCTAGAAAAAGGGACCATCTTTGTAGCCGTTGTGCAGTCATCACCGGAACGCCCTTCTTTGGATTAAAGATGGAGACAAGTGGTTGGTGGTCAGTCAGCAAGGTGAACTTCTGCCCATGCAGATAGTGGTTGAATTTTTTTACTCCCCATACTAGGCTGAGGGCCTCCCTGTCAATCTGGGCGTAGTTGCGCTCGGCTGAGGTTAGTGACCGAGACGCAAAGGCTACTGGCCTCTCCAACCCGTCTGGGAATTTGTGCGACAGCACCGCTCCAATACCATAGGGTGATGCATCACACGCCAACCGAATTGGTAGTGCTGGGTTGAAATGGGCCAACGCCTCTTTTGATGTGATCAATTCTTTGCACTTCTGGAAAGCTTGTTTACATTCGTCATTCCACTTATATGGTACCCCTGTTTGCAGTAGGGTGTTCAGTGGGTGTAATACTGTGGACAAATTTGGTAAGAACTTATGGTAGTAGTTCACCAGCCTGAGGAACGACCTCAGTTGTGACACATTTTCCGGTGCTGGAGCCTTGACTACTGCCTCAATCTTTTCAGGGGACTTATGTAGCCCCTCTTCATCAATAACGTGGCCACAATACGAGATCTGCTTCTGGAAAAACTCGCACTTGTGGCGATTAGCTCGTAGCCCATATTCCTTCAATCTAGTGAGCACCTTCTCTAGGTTGACGAGGTGATCACTGTCATTTTCGCCCGTGACCAGGATGTCGTCCAAATAACACTGGGTCCCTGGAATCCCTTGCAGGACTTGAACCATTGCCCTTTGCCAAATAGCCGGAGCCGATGCTACCCCGAACACCAGCCGGTTGTATTGGTAGAGACCTTTGTGAGTGTTGATCGTGAGGTATTGTTTCAAGGCTTCTTCTACCTCCATTTGCAGGTACGCCTGGGCCAGATCAATCTTAGTGAAGCGTTTTCCTCCAGATAGTGAGGCGAAAATATCTTCAATCCGCGGAAACGGATATTGTACCGTGTGAAGGACTGGGTTCACTGTCACCTTGAAGTCCCCACAGATGCGAACCTTCTTTGGTTCCCCAGGCGTATTACTCAACGACCTCTTCATTACAGGAACGATGGGTGTAGCCCACTCGCTCCAGTCCACTTTGGACAGTACTCCTGAATGTTCCAACCCTTCCAGCTCTGCTTCGACGGCTGGGCGGATCGCATAAGGCACCGGTCTGGCCTTAAAAAAAAAAAAAAAAAAAAAAAAAACAACAACTTTGGGCTTGCATTTTCCTCTATTTTAATCGTCGCTGTTATGCCTTTGTGTTCAGAGTCCCTCCTGGAACACTTCTTGTGCGTCAGTTAGCATTTTTGACAGTCGTCCAGGTGTGATGTCGTCATCCTTTTTGGCCTCAACCTTCAGTGCTTGCATGGAATGCCAATCTAATTGTATCTTCCGGATCCATTCACGTCCTAGTAGTGGTGGTCCTCCATCTGGCAATACATATAGGTCCATTTTTGGTATTTCCTGGCCGTTGTATATCACGTTCACCCTTATTTTTCCTTTGGGGTAGACTTTTTGCCCCGTGTACGTCTTCAAGACAATCTCTGTAGCTTTCAAGGGTATATGTGAGAATAGCCGCTTGTAGTCCCTTCGGTTTATGACTTGGGGCTGATCCTGTGTCCAATTCCATTTTCACTTGGACTCCGTCTATCTTGAGTGTGACCCAGGTAGTCTGGTGATCCTCCATTTTGATTACATTATGTAGTTTCAGACAACCCAGCTCCTTGCTTCCGGAGTCTGTATCACTTTTCTGTTCGTCTGAACTACTCTCCGTCACCTTATGTACCTTTTTGTACTTCTCCTGTGGAGATTTCTTGCTGTTGGTTTTCTTCCCTGACCTGCAACTCTTGCTATGTGTCCTGCTTTTCCACACTGTCTGCACACTTGGTCCTTGAACCAACAATCCTTCTGGTCGTGTGTTGTTCTGCCGCAGCGATAACACTTCCCTGCTCCATATGACATTTCATTGGTGCCATATTCTTGCAGTCTCCATTGTATCTCTGCAGCGCCCCGTGCGGCTGCTTCATGTGATACTGCCATGCTGAAAGCCTTGTCCAGCGTAAGATCCTTTTCTGATAGAAGCCGTTTCTGGGTTCCTTCACTTTGAAGCCCACACACAAACTTATCCCTTAACGTATCTGCTAGTCCCATTCCAAACTGGCAGTATTTTGATAGCTTGCGCAGTTCCATTAAATACTCGGCATTACTTTCGTCTTTATGCTGGTTCCTTTTGTGGAACTTACACCGCTGCTGATAGCAGAAAGATTTGGGGCTTAAATGGTCCTGTAGGATTTCCACTATGCTTTCGAAATCCTTATCCACTGGCTTCTCTGGGGTTACTAGATTTCGCAGTAAGCCATATGTTTTTGCACCCATGGAATTCAACAAAAGCAGTGATTTCCTGGCATCTGGCACTTCATTCGCCTTGCAGTACACCTCAATGCGTTCCACATATGTAGCCCAATCTTCGACTTCATTGTCGAACGCTGTGACACTGCCACTCTTCGGCATCCCTGGGTGTGGTTAGACTGGATAAAATGGCATCTCCCGTGCTCTCCCTTCTTCTCCGCTGGCTCAAAATGGCGTCTCCCGTGCTTTCCTTTCTTCCCACGCTCACCCTTCTTCTCCGCTGCGGCTTCAAAAATGGTGTCTCCCGCGCTCCCTTCTCCGCGGCTCAAATGGCGTCTCCTGCGCTTCCTCCTTTCCCCGCGGACGCTGCTCAGCCCTTGAGCCCTGGCTGTGCTCTGCATGTTCTCCTGTGCGCGCCTCTCGTTGCCGCCGCTCGGTCCTGAACCCCGGCTGTGCTTTACCCTCTCTCTTTTTGTTTTCCGTCGACACCGCTCGGTCTTCAACCCCCGGCTGCGCCCTGTGCGCTTTACCCTCTCTCTTACCCCGTCGACGCTGCTTGGCCTTTTCTCTGCCGTTGGTCGGCTCCAGCCGCCGCTGTCCAGGAAGGGTCTGCGCTGTACCTGTTGCCAGCCTGTTGCTGGATCGTCGTGGCTGGAGAACCAAGCCCAGCTCTCAACAGCCTCCCCTGTGATGTTCACTCTCTGCCGGATGACTGGGCGGTTGCTTGTGGTCGACGCCCGTGCTTCTGGCCTCTACTTTCTTCCACTGTCCTCCTTGGGAGGAAATGCAGAGTTGCAGGTAGATTCGAATCGACCTCGTCGCCACTGTTGAATCCGTGAATCTTAAGGCATGGTATTCTTCAATAAATAGACGGAGACTGCAGATCAACAATCAACAGGTGTTTACTGGATGAGGGTAGTCTAAAAACTAACAGTACAGATGCCTGCTCAAGGTTTATATACAGGTGTGGTCACTGCCGGTACTACAGTATACAGGAGCTGTAAAAGTAGTTATCTCTTAAAGGTACATACACTACAAAAAAGACAAGGAATTAAATGTCTGCAGGCTTAGCTCTCCCAATGGGTAAATGCACCACTAGGTACAGTATGGAGTCTTGTAGATTAGAAAGGGCCCCAGGTTTTATCCCTGGTCTGTACTGACCGTTATCTCCATGAGGAAAATAATAGGAATGATAGTACGAATGATTGCAGCACACTTAGATTGGAGTGGTGGGGAAATGAGCTGATATCCTACTCTCAATCACTACCCAGTACTTCCTGATGGAATGCGAGTGTGTGTGGATATTAGCTCATCCCAGTGTTGGCATAGCTGTGATGCCCCTCTCTCTCATTTGCAAATTTAGAAATTGTGTTTTTGATCACTAAGTCTAAACCATTAATATAAATTTTGAACAGTGGTCCTACCACTTCCCACCTTTTGCAACTCTGAATAACTACCCTTTGCCCCAACTCTCTGCTTTTTGTCTTGAAGCCATCTAGCTATCCATTCACAGAAACATAGAAAAATAGGAGCAGGAGTAGGCCATTCGGCCCTTCGAGCCTGCTCCACCATTCTATGGGCCAGAAATTCCAGAACGGGGCTTGCAGCGCGTGCAAGCCCCGTATTTGCACTTACCCCGCGCTCCTGCCGATCAGCTCCAGGGACGCCTGCACTTGCAAAAACTGAAAGAAGAATCCCGGGCAGCGTATGATGTCACGCCGCCCAGGAGTGCAGCCAGCGCGGAGCCAGGAGCGTGCAGTGTAAGTGAGACACACCCCTTGAGGTCTCAGTTTCACTGGACACGCCCCCAATGTTTCTGTCAAGCTGCTTTGCTTTTTTACATGCAAAGCAGCAGTTTAAATAGGTTTTTGGAAGTTTTTTGAAGATTTTGGTAACTTTTATAAACTTTTTTAAATGTTTACATTATTTTGAGTAATCTGAAGTAGTTTTAAAGAGAATTAAAGCAATTTAAAGACTTTTAAAAGCCCTAAAAGAATTTTTTAAATTCCATTTATTTATTTAGCAATGTCGTCGTCATACGTGTCTTCACACTGTTCCCTTTGGGGAACTGTATGAAGTGGTGGAAGGATTTATGGCCGTGATTAACGCTCATTCCGTGACCGTAACCATCTTTGAACCAGCCATTAGGGCGGTTAGTCCTATGGCGGGAGGGTTTTACGGGCTCCCACAAGCTATACAAGGAGGGGGGGCCACCCACACCCACGGACGCAAATATCCCACTGGATGTCAACCCAGAATTTAGAGCCGGAGCTCCGACTCCACTTGCCGGGACTGTCTGGAGCGGGGTTCGAAACCCTACCCTGATCTGGCCCAGCGGCGGGGATCCTACCGCTATGACAAAGGCCCAATCCGATTAGCAACGTGAAATGGCAGCATAGGGCTCCAGTCACGGGGAGGGAAAAGGCGCAGGAAACGTATGGGTGTCACCTTTTGTGCGGAGTGGGCCTTTTGCGTCGCAGTAAGCATCCCCGCCGCTGGGCCAGAAGGAGTAGGGTTTTGAACCCCACTCCAGACAGTCCCGGCAAGTGGAGTCGGAGCTCCAACTTTAAAGTCTGGGTGGACATCCAGCGGGATACTTGCGTCCGTGGGTGTTGGTGGCCCCCCCCCCCCCTCAGATGGGTTGTGGGAGCCCGTAAAACCCTCCCGCCATAGGACTAACCACCCTAATGGCTGGTTCAAAGATGGTTACGGCCACGGAATGAGCGTTAATCACGGCCATAAATCCTTCCACCACTTCATACAGTTCCCCAAAGGGAACAGTGTGAGGATACGTCCGATGATGACCTCTTGCGCAATGCACCTCCTTGGACCCTCAGTCACAGATGCGAGGGGGCAAGTCGTGCAATTGTTAAATTTTTTATTTTATTGACATGTAAAATGTTGGCCCAATAATTCCCTTCCAAATGCACTAGTACGGTCGGGGTACTTACGCATCTGGCCGGATGAAATGCCGGTTTTCAGCATGCACAGTGCATGTGGGGAAAACCGGCATTTCCTGTCCTCTGAACGAAGGGGTTCAGAGGCAGAACGCGTGCGACTGCACAGGCAGCGCGTGCGCAGTATAATTCGCCGCTTTCATTAATGCTTTCAGTGAGGTCCAGTCATTACAACTTACACATGAAAAAAGCATGGGTACAGTTGCTCCAGAGGCTGCGGAGGAAGATATTTCTTATCGTGGAGCTTCTGAAAGTATGTATGTCTGTATATATTCCTTTGCGTGTTATGTATATATTCCTTTACTTATGTGTATGAATGTATTATTTAATTATGACTTTCAGAGAAAGTAACTTATTGGAAAATCATAATTAAAAACATACATTCATACACATTAGTAAAGGAATATAAAACATACATACATATACGTAAAGGAATATATGTGGACATACATACATAACTCATTCTCACATTCCATTCACACAGCCACAATTGCTCCTTCTACCTACCGTTCTGAAA
Source organism: Somniosus microcephalus (assembly GCF_052327205.1). Lineage (NCBI taxonomy): Eukaryota > Metazoa > Chordata > Chondrichthyes > Squaliformes > Somniosidae > Somniosus > Somniosus microcephalus. The sequence continues at coordinate 23,780,091 of NC_140994.1, forward strand.
ACCCTTTTCTAAAAAAAAAAAAAAAAATTTAAACTTTTAAACTTACTTAAAATTTCTTAAAATAACTTCCCTCCCTTTCCCAAACAAAAATATTGCATTTCAAAAGCTCCACGATAAAAGATATCTTCCTCCGCAGCCAATGAACAACTTTACACTTGCTTTTTTCAAGTGTAACTTCTAAGGACTTAACCTCACGGATTTCATGAATGAAATCCACGAAGTTCACTGCGCAAGCGCTGCCTGTGCAGTCGCACGCGCTCGAGGTCTGGAAATGCCGGCGTTCCCCGCATGCGCTGTTCATGCTGAACGCCGGCATTTCCAACGGCCAGAAGCGTGAGTAAGCCGACCGCACTCACGCTTCTGGCCTGGAATTTCTGGCCCAATATGATCATGGCTGATCCCCTATCTCAATACCATATTCCTGCTCTCTCCCCATACTCCTTGATGCCTTTTGTGTCTAGAAATCTATCTATCTCCTTCTTAAATATATTCAGTGACTTGGCCTCCACAGCCTTCTGTGGTAGAGAATTCCATAGGTTCACCACCCTCAGTGAAGAAATTTCTCCTCTTATGTCCTACCCCATATCCTGAGACTGTGACCCCCTCATTCTAGAGCCCCCAGCCAGGGGAAACATCCTCCCTGCATCCAGTCTGTCTAGCCCCATCAAAAATTTTATACGTTTCAATGAGATCCCCTCTCATTCTTCTAAACTCTAGTGAATACAGGCCTAGCCAACCCAATCTCTCCTCATACGACAGTCCTGCCATCCCAGGAATCAGTCCGGTGAACCTTCGCTGCACTCCTTCTATGGCAAGTATATCCTTTCTTAGGTAAGGAGACCAAAACTGCACACAGTACTCCCAGGTGTGGTCTCACCAAGGCCCTGTATAACTGTAGTAAGACATCCTTGCTCCTGTACTCAAATCCTCTTGCAATGAAGGCCAACATATCATTTGCCTTCCTAACTGTTTGTTGCACCTGCATGTTTGCTTTCAGTGACTGGTGTACAAGGACACCCAGGTCCCTTTGTACATCAACATTTCCCAATCTGTCACCATTTAAATAATACTCTGCCTTTCTGTTTTTCCTACTGAAGTGGATAACTTCACATTTATCCACGTTATACTGCATCTGCCATGTATTTGCCCACTCACTGTGTGAAGGAATATACTATAGCCTTTTTAGAAAAACACACTATCATTTGAAAGAATTCTGGCCTTGTTGAAACAGGACAAGTTGTTGACACTGAATAAATGACCTTATTGAAACAGAAAGTGGATGGCTCAGAGTAGCTGACCTTTTGGGAACACCACAATGGTCAACCCTGGCTATGTGATATAAATTAAACTTAATAAAGATGGCACATAAGATCAGGAACATCTGCCCTCATAAAGATGACACACAAAATAAGGGACACCTGCCTTTCACACCTTTTTTATATGGTGAACCCAGAACACCTGAAGGTGTGACAGATTCTGGAATATGACAAGCTGATGTGGCAGTAAAGAATTGCAGAGGTCAGCAGAAAGATGAACAGTGATAATTAACTTGCATTAGCAGAAACCTTAAAGGAAATACAACTGAAAAAGGGTATAAATATTGAAGTCTCAAACGAGATAGCAGACTCACTTTAATCAGGCAAAGTGATTCTCGACTACAGAGGCGGTTCTGTGGTCTTCCACTCTGTACCTCGGGAATCAAAGGTATTTGATATTGATGGATATCCTGTATAGAAAACTTTAAGAACTGTAATACTGTAGCGAAGTTAAGATTTAAAAGTAAGATTCTCTGTTAAAAATAAGATTGTATTTTTTCTCTTTTTAGAACTGTTAATGTTGCAATTGACTGATTCACCAACTGTAAATTGCATGTCGGTTCTTTTAATAAATCTCTATTTTTAAAATTGTCTTACAAGTCTTCTATATCAATAACTTGCAAACTCAATCTCTGTACACTCTTTGGTGAAGAGTTATATTTCTGAGGGGAGATCTCCAGACCCTCATAATATCCGGGAAGTTACAGTCTGGCTAAACTTATTAAAAGCGCTATCTGGAGGACGGTAACATTCTCGGGTTCCTTTCCTTTAGGGAGAGATAGCCTGGACCTTTAGATCCAGTTAAGCGTCTTTAGGATTCGGCTACCTCCACCTTTAGTTGAAAGTGAACATCTGAAAAATACGCCTGATCCGGGATCGCCTCAAAGGGGCCAGGACTAGTAAATATCCTTTCAACTCAACTTGTTTAAATCGCCTTGAAGCCTCTTTGCCTCCTCCTCACAACTCATAATCCCACCTAGTTTCGTGTCGTCAGCAAACTTGGAAATATTACATTTAGTTCCCTCATCCAAATCATTGATATATATTGTGAATAGCTGGGGACCAAGCACTGATCCTTGTGGTACCCCACTAGCCACCGCCTGCCACCCTGAAAAAGACCCATTTATTCCTACTCTCTGTTTCCTGTCTGTTGACCAATTTTCAATCCATGCCACCATATTGCCCCGAATCCTCTATGCGCTTTAATTTTGCACACTAACCTCTTATGTGGACTTTATCAAAGGCTTTTTGAAAATCCAAATACACCACATCCACTGGTTCTCCCTTATCTATTCTACCAGTTACATCCTCAAAAATCTCCGGTAGGTTTGTCAAACACGATTTCCCTTTCATAAATCAATGTTGACTTTGTCTAATCCTGTTGATATTTTCTAAGTGTCCTGTTATCACATCCTTTATAACAGACTCTAGCATTTTCCCTACTACTGATGTTAGGCTAACCGATCTGTAGTTCCCCGTTTTCTCTCTCCCTCCTTTTATAAATAGTGGTGTTACATTTGCCACCCTCCAATCTGCAGGATTCTGTTACTTGTCCCCTGACTCCGCATTCTCTGACATTCATTAGTCTATTATGTGGTACCTTATCGAAGGCCTTTTGAAAATCTAGATAAATTACATCTACTGCATTACCCTTGTCTCTCTGTTACCTCTTCAAAAAATTCAATGAGATTAGTCAAGCAAGACTTTCCCTATTGAAATCCATGCTGACTATTCATTATTATATTTTTAGTTTCTAGATGTTTTTCTATTTTCTCCTTTAGTAGGGATTCTATTATTTTTCCTACCACCGATATTAAGCCGACTGGTCTATAGTTCCCTGGACATGTTCTATTTCCCTTAAATATAGATATTACATTAGCTATCTGCCAGTCCTCTGGCACTGCACCTTGTTCTAACGAATGATTAAATATGTGTACTAATGCCTCTGCTATCTCTTCCCTAGATTCTTTTAAAATGCGCAGATGTAATCGTCCAGACCAGGGGGTTTTATCCTGAGTTTGATTTAGTTTATTTAATATATCTCCACTTTTTATTTTAAATGCAGTTATCTCATTACTAATCTCATCATCCGATGTCATGTCCACCTGTTCTATCCAGGAATTCTAGACCACTTGGCATAGTGGGGAAAATGCCTGAGCATAATAATATTCATCTAAAGAAAAGGGTCAAAAGAGTGCTGTTCTCACATTTTTGTCTATCATGCGAGCATTCTGCCGGGAATACATTTAACAAAACTGCAGGTTGCAAGAGATTCCAGCTCGCGCTGCTGTTGCTCATGGCTGGCTGTGACACTGATCCTTTACTCTATCTGTGCTGCAAACCGGTAAGGACCACTCAATCTTTGCACGGCCAGGGTCTGATTTATTCAATTACATGCTTTTGTTTCCAAACAAGCAAGGCCGGCAGTGGCAGGCAGTGACTAGTGGGGTACTGCAGGGATCGGTGCTAGGACCCCAGTTGTTCACAATATATATAAATGATCTAGACGAGGGAACTAGATGTAATGGCCCAGAAATTCGGGTCTCCGCGGGTGAGTACGCACTGGGTACCCACCCGTAAGCCCAATGGAAGTGCCGGTTTCGTGCATGCACGGGAAACTGGCACTTCCATTTCCCTGAAAGAAGGGGTTCAGAAGTCGAACGCATGCACAGGAGAGGCAGAGTGTGCGCATTGAATTTACGTTTTTTTTGCAGATTTTCCTGGGAAGGTAAGTTTCCAGAAGTTAGACATGTAAAAAGCAGTCGCAAGGTCTGCTTTTTACAAGGTAAGTGGTGAATTAATTAAAATTAAAACATTTTTTCCACAGGTTTATTATTTTTAAATACTTTAAAGAAAGGTAAGTTTATTTTTAGCCCCGTTAGAAAATGTAATTTTTTTCAAAAATTTAAATTATTGTTTAAAATAGTTATTTCATGTACATAGATACATAGATACATAGAAGATAGGAGCAGGAGTAGGCCATTCGGCCCTTCGAGCCTGCGCCGCCATTCAATGAGATCACGGATGATCATCCAAATTCAGTACCCGGTCCCTGCCTTCTCCCCATATCCCTTGATCCCTTTAGCCTTAAGAAATATATCTAACTCCTTCTTGAATATACTTAATGAACTGGCCTCCACTGCCCTCTGTGGCAGAGAATTCCACAGGTTCACCACTCTCTGGGTGAAGAAATTCCTCCTCATTTCAGTCCTAAATGGCTTACCCCTTATCCTTAGACTATGACCCCTGGTTCTGGACTCCCCGGCCATCAGAAACATCCTTCCTGCATCTAGTCTGTCCAGGCCTGACAGAATTTTATAGGTTTCGATGAGATCCCCTCTCAATCTTCTAAACTCCAGTGAGTATAAGCCCAATCGACACAATCTCTCCTCATACGTCATTCCTGCCATCCCAGGTATCAGCCTGGTGAATCTTCGCTGCACTCCTTCCATGGCAAGAACGTCCTTCCTCAGGTAAGGCGACCAAAACTGCACACATTACTCAAGGTGTGGTCTCACCACGGCCCTGTACAACTGCAGCAAGACATCCTTGTTCTTTTACTCGAACCCTCTTGCTACGAAGGCCAACATACCATTTGCCGCCTTAACCGCCTGCTGCACCTGCATGCTTACCTTCAGCGACTGGTGTACAAGAACACCCAGGTCTCTTTGCACTTCCCCTTCTCCCAATCTATTACCATTCAAATAATAATCTGCCTTCATGATTTTGCCACCAAAGTGGATAACCTCACATTTATCCACATTATAGTGCATTTGCCATGTTTCTGCCCAATCACCCAACCTGTCCAAATCGTGCTGGAGTTTCACGACATCCTCCTCACAGCATACCCTCCCCCCCAGCTTTGTGTCGTCTGCAAATTTGGAGATATTACATCCAATTCCCTCGTCCAGATCATTAATATATATTGTGAACAGCTGGGGTCCTAGGACCGATCCTTGCGGTACCCCACTAGTCACTGCCTGCCACTCGGAAAACGACCCGTTTATTCCAACTCTTTGCTTTCTGTCCGCCAACCAGTTCTCTATCCAAGTCAATACCTTGCCCCCGATCCCACGTGCCTTAATTTAGCACGCTAATCTCTTATGCGGGACCTTCTCGAAAGCCTTCTGAAAGTCCAAATACACCACATCCACTGGTTCTCCCTTATCTATTTTACCAGTTACATCCTCAAAAAATTCCAGTAGATTAGTCAAGCATGATTTACCTTTTGTAAATCCATGTTGACTTTGTCCGATCCGGTCACTGCTTTCCAAGGGCTCTGCTATTACATCTTTTATAATGGACTCTAGCATTTTCCCCACTACCGATGTCAAGCTTACCGGTCTATAATTCCCCACCTTTTCTCTACCACCTTTTTTGAATAGTGGGGTAACATTAGCTACCCGCCAATCCATGGGTACCGTTCCAGAGTCTATCGAGTTCTGGAAGATGACCAGCAATGCACCTACTATTTCTAGGGCCACTTCCTTAAGTACCCTGGGATGTAGATTATCAGGCCCTGGGGATTTATCGGCCTTCAGTCCCATCAATTTTCCTAACACCATTACCCTACAAATACTGATTTCTTTCAGTTCCACCCTTTCATCAGACCCTATGTTCCCCGGCATCTCTGGGAGGTTATTTGTGTCCTCCTTTGTGAAGACAGAACCAAAATATGTATTTAGTTGGTCTGCCATTTCTTTGTTCCCCATTATAAATTCCCCTGATTCTGACTGCAAGGGACCTACGCTTGACTTCAATCTTTTTCTCTTCACATATCTATAAAAGCTTTTACAGTCAGTTTTTATGTTCTCTGCAAGCTTACTCTCATATTCTATTTTCCCTTTCTTAATTAATCCCTTTGTCCTCCTTTGTTGAATCCTAAACTGCTCCCAATCCTCAGGATTATTGCTTTTTCTGGCCAATTTATATGTCCTCTCCTTGGACCTTATGCTAGCCCTAATTTCCCTTGTTAGCCACGGTTGGGTCACCTTTTTTGTTTTATTTTTATGCCAAACTGGGATGAACAAATTCTGTAGTTCATCCATTCGGTCTTTGAATGTAATTTATAGTTTATTTTAAAAATGATGGTTTTTAAAAATTTATTTGAAGATTTAGTGTTTTTTGGGGCTTATAGTATTTATAGGTTTGACAGCTCTTCCTGTCAAACTTACGAATGAAGTATTCCCTGCTACCATTGTCTCTCCATGGCCCACGTGATCCCAGGGGATGCATCGAACTAACTGCGCCCATGGGATACGCAAGCACTGCGCGCTGGCAGTTGGAGAAGGTCCAGGATCACAATTCCACGGGGGCTCACAGCTCAATGGCCGGCGTGGTAGGTAAGTGCAGGTCGGGGGCTTGCACCCACGGGAAGCCCCCGACCTGAATTTCTGGGCCAATGTCTCCAAGTTTGCAGACAACACAAAGCTGGGTAGGCGTGTGTGCTGTGAGGAGGATGCAGAGAAACTCCAGTATGATTTGGACAGGTTGGGTGATTGGGCAGATGCATGGCAAATGCAGTATAATGTGGATAAATGCGAGGTTATCCACTTTGGTGGCAAAAACAGGAAGGCAGATTATTATCTGAACGGCAATAGATTGGGAGAAGGGAAGTGCAATGAGACCTGGGTGTCCTTGTGCACCAGTCGCTGAAGGTGAGCATGCAGGTGCAGCAGGCGGTTAAGAAGGCAAATGGTATGTTGGCCTTCATAGCGAGAGGATTTAATACAGGAGCAAGGATGTCTTGCTGCAGTTGTACAGGGCCTTGGTGAGACCACACCTTGAGTATTGTGTGCAGCTTTGGTCGCCTTATCTGAGGAAGGATGTTCTTGCCATGGAGGGAGTGCAGCGAAGATTCACCAGACTGATACCTGGGATGGCAGGAATGACGTATGAAGAGAGATTGGGTCGATTGAGCTTATATTCGCTGGAGTTTAGAAGAATGAGAGGGGATCTCATTGAAACTTAAAATTCTAACAGGACTAGACAGACTAGATGCAGGAAGGATGTTCCTGATGGTGGGGGAGTCCAGAACCAGGGGTCACAGTCTAAGGATAAGGAGTAAGCCGTTTAGGACAGAGATGAGGAGGAATTTCTTCACCCAGAGAGTGGTGAACCTGTGGAATTCTCTACCACAGAAGGCAGTTGAGGCCAATTCATTAAATATATTCAAGAAGGAGTTGGATATATTTATTAAGGCTAAAGGGATCAAGGGATATGGGGAGAAGGCAGGGGCAGGGTACTGAATTTGGATGATCAGCCATGATCTCATTGAATGGCGGCGCAGGCTCGAGGGGCTGAATCTCCTCCTATCTTCTATGTTTCTATGCCACCTGCCTCTACTGATGATGGATTTGAGTACTTGGCAGTCACACTCGGAAGGGATTGTTGCCTGGTTTGCAGGTTTTGTGCTCCATTAACAAAACAGCGTTGGTTTCACGGTCGTGAAGACAGCTTACCCACCCTTAATCTGACCAATGTAGGCTTTTGTTATGGTATGCTTTCGTAGTTTGTGTTTATTTGGATTTAAGTATGTGTACTGTTGGAAAAGGCAACACTAGAAGCCAACAGATTTCCCTTCTTTTACTGTCTTCTGTTTTTTTCAGTATTTGTCATGCCGGAGTCTTTACTCTTCAAATGAAGAGTCAAGTTGGCAGCTGCTTTTGGATTTTATTAAAGATTTTAATCCATCTACATCAGACTCGGCAGCATGTACATGAGTATACTGGAATCGTGCCAACGACGTGGGCAATGAGACACTTTCTGGTTGAGGTGGAATGGACTATTTTCCTTGAGCAGCCTTATTCTCGGGTATAGGTGTTGTCATTGAGGGGGGCACTTTAATGTTCGGCTCAATACTGACAGACAGCAGGAGTTGTGGTGGAAGTGCGCAATGTGGACAATTGTAGAAGAGGCAAATATGGGAAGGCTGCTACAGGACCAGTAATTGGTCTATGGGGAAGCTTTTGAATGGAAATAAGAGATAACATGAATTCCCGTTTGTTCCCAGCAAAATTATTGCTTTATTTTTTTTATGGAAGCTTGATGGATCTCTTGACTGCAGCAATTTTTGACTTCACCAAAAGATCCTTTCAGGTTATTTGTTGTGTGTGGCATCAGTCCTGCACTTGCCTTTCAACACTTTGTCCCCATGTCTGCTTGTCCTGCAGCTGTGGTCTAACTTTGCATAATGCTCAGCCTTAACCTTCACTTATTCCACTTGATATTATATATCTCTAAAGTTCTTCCTTACTTGCCTCATTTGAAAGGTGAGAAGTCCAAGTTTTTCCAACCTTTCTCCATAATTCAGTGCCCTGACACTAGGGATTAGCCCGACTGCCCTCGGGATTAAGTGTTTCCCTTGCCAGTTACCAATCTAAGTTAATTGGGCTTGTTTAATCAGAGTTACTAAGTTGACTTATTTCCAATCCAAATGACCTCCCTTGTCTTCACGGTCTCCCTAATGATTGACAATATTTTGTTTATTTTGTCCCAAGTCTCACTTAGCACCCTCCGCTGTATAGCATCGGCCCTTGGGAAGTTGCTGGTTGTCATCCCTATGGGCTAGAGATTCCCCTCGTGCCTCATTTGGGGCGCTGAATCGGAACAGCTGGAAAAGTTAATGCCAGGCGCTAACCTCTTCCAGCCTTTCTAATCTTCCCACTTTTTGCTCCAAGAGGAAAGTGGAGCACGAAATCGAGCGCTTCCTTCTTGGATTGCAAGAGGGGGGGGGCGGGGGGGAGAAGTTCACGACCCGGGGCGAAGTACTCAACAGCGCCATGCACTGGGCCACGTGGCGCAGACACGCTGCAGGGGCTCTTCCCTGAATTAATGGAAGGGCCTCACGAAGCGAACTCTGCAGTATTTTTTTTAACTTGAGCACCGGGGAGCGGGGCTCTCGTGTGAGTCAAGCAGTGTCGGGCTGACCGATCACGGCATAGACCCGGCCTCCGGAGCAAAAAAAAAAATTTTTTTCAAAAAAGCTGACCTCTTTTTCAGGGCGGCCGGCCGCCTTTAACTTCCGCCCCACGAGCAGCCGGCCGCCCTGCTCACGACCCCTGCAGCGGTCGCTGCCTTTCGCCCGGCGCTGCTGCAGGGGGTGAGGGGGAATTTTTCTGTTGGGGCGCTACCGGGGCGATGCACTCGTAGATGACATCATGATCTCCGGGTGTATGAGATCGGGGTGCAATCCGGTAGTGCCGCCGCTAACCTCCTTTGGCAGAAGGCACGGTCAGCGGCCGGGGAAAAAGGCCTTTGCGCCCCATTAGCGCCCCCACAGGAGGCTCAAAGGAGGGGCATTTTTTCCCCTATGAGTCTGTCTTCGGACATCAATGTAAGCAAGTATGTTGAAGTCATTGGGGGCGAAATTCGGCTCCTTTGCGTCTGCCATTAGTGCCTCTGGGGTGCGCTAATGGGGCACAAAGGGGTTATCGCCGGGGAGGGCGCGGATAAAGTGCCTCCTGCGAAATTCGGCATCATCGCCGCGCATGGCGACCCCTTAGCGCCCTGCGGCAGAAATTCAGCTGCGCCCTGCGAGGGTGCCACGGGCAGTGTCAGTGTCATCCTCGGGTCGTGAGCCGGGCCGACCTCCGCTCACGGGGCGGTTTTTAAAGGGGAGGTGCAAGCGCGAACTGCAACACCATTTTCTTTTTTTACCCGACCTCCAGGTCAGCCTTCCATGGTGTGCTGTGGTCCTGGCTGCCATCGAGCAGCCCGGCACAGTGTCTTTGCGTTGGGCTGCTGCCATGGCATCACGCTGCCCTGGCGGCCTAGTTGGGGCCATCAGAGGCCCTGCTGAGTGTCTCCTATGGTGAGTGCCTTAATGTTTAGAGAATGAAACTCCATTGAGGACTGCACATGTACTACAGAAGCTAATATTTGGTAGGAGCTATTCCTCCCATATTAATCATTTGATCAGTATAGGATTGCTGACGATAAGAAACTGAATCACTGTCACATTACAGGGTGTTCTGACTATTTTTCCACAGAAAGGATTTTTGAAAAAGAGTACTTTTTGATGATGGGTAGTTAAGATGCTAATTGATTTAGCATTGAAGTATCTCTCTAGATTGTAAATAATCAATTTGTTATGCAGTCTCGGCAATCGAGAAACAACTTACACCCAATGTATTGGAAAGTCTGATCCCATTTTGACTGAACGGGGGGCGATAATAGAGACGGACACAGGTTGGAAGAAGGTTTTCAGTTTATTAAAGATAATGCTGTGAGAGCTTTCATAGAGGTGAAGTTGGAATTGCTGGTAGATAGTTGGAAGCTATCTTGTTTAAGTCAAGTAAGACGACTCGCTGATGTGGGGTAGCGTGGCATATTCTTCATTTTGTATTATAACGTGAAGGTAAGTGGTACAGATTGAAAATTGTGTGTTTGATCATAACTAATGCTCTGTATGTTCATCTTACTGTGAAATAAAGCAGCTTATGGATTTGTATCAAGCCATGTCTTACTGAGTGTTCACTCAGTCCACCTTTGGAAAGATTGAAGAAGTACACGTGCCAAAGACATGAGCATCTGGTTCAGATCACAAGGGGGAGGGGGATACCATTGTTACATAGAAACATAGAAGATAGGAGCAGGAGTAGGCCATTCGGCCCCTCGAGCCTGCTCCGCTGTTCAATGCGATCATGGCTGATCATCCAAACTCAGTACCTGGTCCCTGCTTTCTCCCCATACTCCTTGATTCCTTTAGCCTTAAGAAATATATCCAACAACTCCTTGAATATATTTAATGAACTGGCCTCCACCGCCTTCTGTGGTAGAGAGTCGCACAGGTTCACCACTCTCTGGGTGAAGAAATTCCTCCTCATTTCTGTCCTAAATGGCCTACCCTTTATCCTTAGACTGTGTCCCCTGGTTCTGGACTCCCCGACCATCGGGAACGTCCTTCCTGCATCTAGTCTGTCCAGTCTTGTCAGAATTTTATAAGTTTCAATGAGATCGCCTCTCATTCTTCTAAACTCCAGTGAGTACAAGCCCAATCGACCCAATCTCTCCTCATACATCATTCCTGCCATCCCAGGTATCAGCCTGGTGAATCTTTGCTGAACTCCTTCCATGGCAAGAACATCCTTCCTCAGATAAGGCGACCAAAACTGCACACAATACTCAAGATGTGGTCTCGCCAAGGCCTTGTACAACTGCAGCAAGACATCCTTGCTCCTGTAGTCAAACCCTCTCAATACGAAGGCCAACATGCCATTTGCCTTCTTAACCGCCTGCTGCACCTGCATGCTTACCTTCAGTGACTGGTGCACAAGGACACCCAGGTCTCGTTGCACTTCCCCTTCTCCCAATCTATTGCCATTTAGATAATAATCTGCCTTCCTGTTTTTGCCACCAAAGTAGATAACCTCACATTTATCCACGTTATATTGCATCTGCCATGTTTCTGCCTAATCACCCAACATGTCCAAATCATCCTGGAGTTTCTCGACATCCTCCTCACAGCACACATGCCCACCCAGCTTTGTGTCGTCTGCAAATTTGGAGATATTACATCTAGTTCCCTTGTCCAGATCATTTATTTATTTATATAATATAGTGAATAGCTGGGGTCCAAGGACCGATCCCTGCGGTACCCCACTAGTCGCTGCCTGCCATTCAGAAAAAGACCCGTTTATTCCAACTCTTTGCTTTCTGTCTGCCAACTAGTTCTCTATCCAAGTCAATACCTTGCCCCTGATCCCATGTGCCTTAACTTTACATGCTAATCTCTTAATTTTGCACGCTAACCTCTTATGCGGGACCTTATCGAAGGCCTTCTGAAAGTCCAGATACACCACATCCACTGGTTCTCCCTTATCTATTTTACCAGTTACATCCTCAAAAAAATTCCAGTAGATTAGTCAAGCACAATTTACCTTTTGTGAATCCATGTTGACTTTGTCCGATCCTGTCACTGCTTTCCACGTGCTCTGCTATTACATCTTTTATAATGGACTCTAGCATTTTCCCCACTACCGATGTCAGGCTTACCGGCCTGTAATTCCCCGTTTTCTCTCTACCACCTTTTTTGAATAGTGGGGTAACATTAGCTACCCTCCAATCCATGGGTACTGTTCCAGATGCTATCGAATGTTGGAAGATGATCAGCAATGCATCTACTATTTCTAGGGCCACTTCCTTAAGTACCCTGGGATGTAGATTATCTGGCCCTGGGGATTTATCGGCCTTCAGTCCCATCAATTTTCCTAACACCATTTCCCTACAAATACTGATTTCTTTCAGTTCCACCCTTTCATCAGACCCCCACGCTCCCCGGCATCTCCGGGAGGCCGCTCGTGTCCTCCCTTGTGAAGACAGAACCAAAATATGTATTTAGTTGGTCTGCCATTTCTTTGTTCCCCATTATAAATTCCCCTGATTCTGACTGCAAGGGACCTACGTTTGACTTCACCAATCTTTTTCTCTTCACATATCTGTAAAAGCTTTTAGTCAGTTTTTATGTTCTCTGCAAGCTTACTCTCATTCTATTTTCCCCTTAATTAATTCCCTTTGTCCTTCTTTGTTGAATCCTAAACTGCTCCCAATCCTCAGGATTATTGCTTTTTCTGGCCAATTTATATGTCCTCTCCTTGGATCTTATGCAATCCCTAATTTCCCTTGTTAGCCACGGTTGAGTCACCTTTTTTGTTTTATTTTTATGCCAAACTGGGATGAACAAATTCTGTAGTTCATCCATGCGCTCTTTGAATGTTTGCCATTGCCTATCCACCGTCAACCCTTTGAGTGACATTCCCCAGTCAATCCTACCCAACTCACGCCTCAGACCATCGTAGTTTCCTTTATTTAAATTTAGGACCCTAGTCTCTGAGTCAACTACTTCATTCTCCATCTTAATGAAGAATTCGATCATATTATGATCGCTCCAACCCAAGGGGCCTCGTACAACAAGATTGCTAATTAATCCTTTCTCGTTACATAATACCCAGTCTAAGATGTTACACTCCTGGGGTACACGATCATGCAAGATATAGAAGAACATAAGAAATAGGAGCAGGAGTAGGCCATTCGAGCCTGCTCTGCCATTCAATAAGATCATGGCTGATCTTCAACCTCAAGTCCACTTTCGCGCCTGCTCCCCATGTTCCTTGATTCCCTTAGAGTCCAAAAATCTATCGATCTCTGACTTGAATATACTCAACAACTCAGCATCCACAGCTCTCTGGGGTAGAGAATTCCAAAGATTCACCACCCTCATAGTGAGGAAATTTCTCCTAATTTCAGTCCTATATGGCCAACCCCTTATTCTGAGACTCTGACCCCTAGTTCTAGACTCCCCAGCCAGGGGAAACATGCCCCCTGCATCTACCCTGTCAAGCCCCTTAAGAATGTTTTGTGTTTCACTGAGCTCACCTCTCATTCATCTGGACTCTAGGGATTATAGGTCTCGTCTCTTCAATATATAGGGCAGCGTGAGTCATTTTCCATAAAAATGTAGACACTCAGACCACTTATGGGACTGACAGATGTCACTGAACCCAAGAAGATATCTACAGCAGATCTGAATTTCAAACAACTGTATATGATATTCATTCTAGAAGTTTGCAGCACATATGAAACAGCCATCATTATAAGTTCAAAGAAATTAATTATCTAAAGTGAAGAGGTGTTTTTCAAGCTGTCAATGAAACTTAGTACCGCCTAGGGTTAATGCTCATTAGTTTTGATGAGAGTAGGAAATTGACTCTGAAGTTGATAAATGAAAACCCATTGGTATGAAACCCCATTGATAATATGAAAATTACACTAGAGAAGGGAATCGGAGGCATAGTGTGGGTGCTGCAATACTCTCTCTATCTCTGGGAGCTGGTTTCAATCGAGTCCAGTTCTCTGACAGCTCTTCAAGGTTCTAAGTGAAATGAATACGATTGCTTTCAATTTCCCAGTACATGTCAATTCACCGCTCACTAATGCCGTCTAATTTAGCTTTAATTGGCATTAATATATCAATCTTGGTTGCGTGAGACTATTAAATTAGAACATGTGGCAAATGAAATATTATTTGGGTGCAGTTTGTGTAGTCTTCACTGAGGTTTAGATTTAATGTGTGTTATGGGATCATTGTGACTGTGCTGCATCTATTGTCTGGGAGTATTTGATGCTGTCACTAAGTCTAAAGAAGAAACTGTTTCATTGTCACTAATTTCTTTACTTATCTTACTGAGCGCATGCACACAGAACAAACATTTAAAATCCTGTAGAATCATTCTTTCGGCAATAAAAACACTGCAAAAATTGAGGCAGCCTTTCTATACGTTCAACATGATTTAGCTCTGTGTGATTCTGTTTATTTATAGACTGGCACAAACAGTTACTAATGAATAATTGCAAAGTGTCTAGATTTCTGGTATGAGAAATATAGGTGCCACACAAATTCAACACACATAGAATTCACTGACTAGAGCTATTAAACTGATTAATATTAATTACCATTTACAAACGCCACTTAATTAGTAATTGCCGTTAACAGTTAATCATTGTCATTTACATGAAATTGAAGGAGTATGCTCATCTCATTAGAATGCTAATGTTAGAGGAAGACATCAGTCTTTTTTTTGTTTTTTTTTGTTCATGTTCAAGCTGACTCCCACTAATTATGACTTTCATCTCTGTCCTTACTGAAATTTAAAACAACACAAAATTAGAATGCTAATTATTGTAGTAAATGTATTTTTTTTTTACTTTGAGGCTAACAATTGTTTTTCTAGCCAAATACATATAATTTTCAAATTGGACCCTTTTTAAAAAAAAATGTATGTAAGTGCCACTGTGTAGGGCAAAAGTAATTGAACTGTTTAGATAACAGTTAAGGTTTTATATTGGCTAATCGTGTGAGAGACAAGAGTCTTCCACATGTGACTTTTCAGTGTGAGCAATTTCTTTCTGTCTGAACATTTACCGTTGAACTTCATCAAAAGGTTTTAGGACATTTAAATGGATTTTTTAAAATTAGGTGCATGGTATAGCACTTTTGAGGAATTCATATCTGTAATTGGAGGAATTTCTCCTTTCAAAATTTCTTTGGGGCTTGCTTTACTGATTGTATAAAATTATTCTTAATTTACAATTTAGAGATAATTATTTTAAATAAAATATCGGCATTTTGATTTTAATTAGCAGCTGGGTAACTGTTGCTCTCAAGTTATTAATGTTTTTCCTGCTTAATTACTTTCTGTTCTTAATTGTGACTTAAAATGTACAAGGCAGAATGAGAAAAGGCCATTCAGCACTTCCAGCTTCCTTCACTCTTTCAATTTATAGGTGAACAGGCATTGTTTATCACCCTTCTGCCTCAGCGCCAGTGCCAAGCCTGTGCCCCTCTACCCCATGGGTCCACAAATGCCAATGCACATTAATGAATTGGAATTTAAAACAACACAAGATTAAAATGCTAATTATTGAAGCACGTTGCTATATATTCAGCAAGTCATTGAGCAATGAATCAATACGTATCAAAGATCCTTGGCATAGTCTCCTGTGTTATGCTTTCCTTTTCTGAGCTAAGGTCAAAGAGAGTTACGTATATTAGACCTTTCATAACTTGGACAAATGCGCTACTTTGTTCAACAAAGGCAATTGCTTTACATATCACTTTATACTGATCACTTTCATCTTTAAGCAAGCCTTTGTGCCTTGTTTTAAAATGCTATTACATTCTTGAAGTTCATGTTACAGCTGTTATTTCACAAAAGGCACGTGAGCTATAATTATTTCCTGTAACATTGCTGAAGCTCTGAGGGTCCAGTGTAACCCCTGTGGTAATGCATTCTGGGGAAGGGTGATGGTCAGGCTCTTAGACATTGTCCTGGGAATCCTGGAACTTGTTCATTGCAGTCCCTGATTATTTTCCTCTGTGTATTCATTGTAAGGAATCCATTAATAACTTGTTTGCAAACATGCTTAAGAATTCGTTGAAACTAATGCACAGAGGAAAATATTGGGGACCGTGTTCACCCATAGTTCAAAACATTGCAAAAAGAAAACCTTCTAATCCACACATCTGAGGACCAGGGATTTGAAGAGAAGTTTTGTGTTGTTGGCAGTTGTATAATTCTGGCCTCTCTCATACTGTGATCATGGGCAGCAGAACAGAAGGAATATGCGCATTAATTCAGTCGTTTCACAAAAGATGTTCTATTTACTTTTCAGTTGAGGTTTAAAAAAAATGCAAGTACACTACCACGTCAGAGAGGGAGCCTGGGTGAAGCCTAGAGCAAAAGAAAACTCAGAAGATGGAGTAGCAGAAGGAAGCTTGTGATTGAACAGTAAAGGGAAAAAAATCAAATTTATCAGAGCTATTGTCAGAGACACGTTGAGGCAATGAACAAAATTCACCAAACCTGTGAATCATTAATGCATTTTGGCGATGGTTAATGCAACTCATGTGAACTGGTAGCTAAACTGTATTGGTGTATTTGTTTTCTTACCAGAAAAACGTTAACGTTAGCTGTAAACGCACCAGTAGACCAAGGCATCGAGCCTTGCATTGCGTGATCTCTTTCCCCAGAATGCATTGCAACAGGAGCGCAAAATGCGAGACTCTACAGATTCCCCGCTCAGAGCTTCAGTACCAGAAAGAATCATGTGCTCTTTGGAAAATAAAACTGACGTGAACTTCGAGTGCAGCATCATTTCAAAACTAGGCATGAAGGCTTGATCGAAAATGAAAATGAAAAGTATATAGTGATCAGAAAAGCAGTTGCTTCAACCTTGGAAGTTGTGTACCCTCCGTAAACTTGAGGTGATCCAAAACTCGGCTGTCCGTGTCCTAACTCGCACCAAGTCCAGTTCCCCCATCACCCCTGTGCTCGCTGACCTACATTGGCTCCCGGTTAAGCAGTGCCTCAATTTTAAAATTCTCATCCTTGTTTTCAAATCCCTGCATGGCCTCGCACCTCCCTATCTCTCCAATCTCCTTCAGCCCTACAACCCTCCAAAATGTCTATGCTCCTCTAATTCTGACCTCTTGAGCATCCCTGGTTTTAATCGCTCCACTATTGGTGGCCATGCCGTCAGCTGCCAAGGCCCTAAGCTCTGGAATTCCCTCCCTGAACCTCTCTGCCTGTTCTGGACTTATTACATGCAGATAACACCCTCTAGTGGTAGTTAGTGTATAGCAGGGTTAGTATATAGCAATATGTTATTTGACCTTCCTATTTTGACCCAGAAGTAGTATTCCAGGAAGAACCTGCTGAGTTATGAAGAAGCTCACATGAGGGATTCTCAATCCTGTTCCATCCCATCTTATATGCTAGGCAAGATGCAATGTCTGAGTATCTTTGTTTAATAACATGATAACAACCTTGTCAGTGTAGTATTTTGACAATACTTTGTCCATAAGAAGTTATTAGCTGTTAGCTACCAAGGTTTAGCTCCAGTGCTAGTTAGTTATACAATTAGTCTATTCTGTTGTCATAAACATGTTTATATCTTATGTAACATCTAATGTATAGTACTCAGTTCTATGTACAAAACATACTTTGTCTTTGTTTACAATTTCACAAATTTGTTCAAGTAAAGCTTCAAAACAACAAACTGCTTCTTGGAGGAATTATTTGAATGAGTGTTTAGCTGGCTAGATAACTAGATAGGAGCACGTCTAGCGAGACCAGTACACCGCCTCTTTCCTTCTCTTTCCTCTTTTAAGATGCTCCTTAAAACCTACCTCTTTGACCAAGCTTTTGGTCATCTGCCCTAATATCTCCTTATGTGGCTCGGTGTCAAATTTTAATAATACTCCTGTGAAGCACCTTGGGATGTTTTACTATATTAAAAGCACTATACAAATACAAGTTGTTGTATGTTTGTCCAGTATACGCAGCTATCTTTGACCATTGCTCAGGAAAGAAAAACTGGAAAATGTGTGCTGACTCATTGCTTAGTGACTTCTGCATATACAGCACACCATTTCATGCAACACAATCGTGCACCTGTGAACGAGATTATTGAAGCAGCCACTGGAAGGAAATGTTCAGTATTACACTTGAGAAATGCAGTCCCAAAGAAGAGGGTAGGAATGCACTAGCTTTGCCATAATGGGTTAGAACAGTTTTTACCCCAACAGATCATTACATTTTTCCAGGAACAGGACTATGGCTGTCACAGTCTCCACAATCATGATGTTTTTGAGTGTAAGGGGTGGGGAGTGGTGGGAAGAGAGAGAATTCAGCACGAACTATCCAATGAGCTGTGTACTGGGCCGTCAAACTCTCAGCAGTTACAAGTTGGTAACCTATAATTTCACGTAGGTTGAGTGTTTGACCACCAAAGTCATGAGGTCAAAGCTACTTTAAGCAGATAAACTAGCTGACTTTATTTGGCAGTTTGCACTCATTTCCCACCCAGGCTACAAGCTGGAACCTAAAGCACTAGTGAGAAATTCCACATCCTACTGGCATTGTTGCTTGTTGCACGGACTCTGTCTCCTTCACATCAGCTGAAGGGAGAGGTAGAATGAATGGAGAAAATAGGTGGAAAATATGAATTAATAAAAAGGATAAATTGATATTCTTACCATTATGCTTTTCTTGATAATTTCATAGTGTATCTTCATTAGCCAAATTTAAGTAGTTATAATACTCAATTCAATTGTGAAGAATGGTAATATATAATAAGCAAATTCTGAAACACACCAATAAGCACAGCAAAGCAGTATAAACTCTAAATGTTCACAGGGACATATTTGAAACTGAAATCTTGGGAAGCTGCAGCATAACAATCCAATTAAAAAAAAAAAATATATATATTATTTCCGAAAACTAAAAATGAAATAATTAAATTGTCCCCCCCCCCCCCCCCCACAGAGAACTAAAATGCAAATTGTCTCCATAGTTTAGCTATGCTACATTTTCTAGATAAGTTCTGATTTTTTTACGTACTGTTTATGGTCAGCTGAGTGAGTGGAATGTTTATCAGCTGCCGAGGATATTGACTGTGATGGTGACTCTGTGTTGCGTCTTTCTTCTGCAGAATTGATGCAGTTCCTAATGATACCCAAAAGAGTCCACGCAGGATCAGTGCTTATTTTCCCTAACGATTCCACAAGGGAAGTTCCTGCAGTGATAGACTCAGTCAGAAACTATGCTTGTACAGCATATGGACGTCATTAGCACATACAGGATGTGCTCAGAATGACCTCAACCACCAGTTCGGTTAATATAGTTGTACTGTTACTTGCAGTTATTGTAATAAATGACGTGGAACCCTGTTAACTTTTGAAGCACCATTAAAATGAGTGAATTTTTAATTAATGTGTGCTGTAAAAGCTTAGGAATATCTGAAATGCTATTAAAATGTGACATGCAAGTTGCATGGGAGAAAGGTTGGATTTAAAATATCAGTAAAAAAAAAAGACAAGCCAAGCAATGTTCTACAGTTTTGATGTCCATACTTAAGAAAGGACATACTTGCTCTTGAGTCAGTACAAAGAAGGTTCACTCGGTTAACCCCGGGGATGAGGGGATGGACATATGAGGAGAGGTTGAGTAGATTGGGACTCTACTCATTGGAATTCAGAAGAATGAGAGGCGATCTTATTGAAACATATAAGATTGTGAAGGGGTTGGATCGGGTGGATGCGGGGAGGATGTTCCCGATGATGGGTGAAACTAGAACTAGGGGGCATAGTCTTAGAATAAGGGGCTGCTCTTTCAAAACTGAGATGAGGAACTACTTCACTCAGAGGGTGGTGGTAGGTCCATGGAATATGCTGCCCCAAAAAGCTGTAGAAGCTACATCATTACATAAATTTAAAACAGAAATAGACAGTTTCCTAGAAGTAAAGGGTTACGGGGAACGGGCAGGAATTTGGACGTGAGTCTAGGTTCGGATTGTGTAGCCTGATCCTGCTCCTATTTCGTGTGTCTAATTCTGTTAGATTCAGGAGATGGTTCTGTGATAGTGGATTGGCGGTTAGGATCAGATCAGCCATGATCTTATTGAATGGCGGAGCAGGCTCGAGGGGCCGATTGGCCTACTCCTGCTCCTATTTCTTATGTTCTTACAGTAAACATACTCGAGGCTTTTTTTGACATACTCATTATTTATAGGTTCCCATTCTCCAACCTTGTTACTGGATATACTTGCCTCTATTGAACAGTTCTTACACTGGAGGCAAAGTTAAATTAGGAGGAAGAACTCCTTGAGCGACTGACATGGGGGCACCTGTCCACTAATGGATCTGAGATTCAGAAGAGAATCTAATTCTTACCGCTGATCCATAAAATATCCAACCGATACAAAACAGCAATTTAATAAAGCCAATTAACATGTTGAACTATATAGCCAAAAACAGTAGATTACAAGTCAGAGAAAGTGACCATCAAATTGATAGGGCTTTGGTCAGAATCCACCTTGTGTGCTGTGCCCACTTTTAGTCACCAAGACCCTAAGAAGACATTCAAGCCCTGGCGGTGGTACAAAGAAGCTGCCACAAGGATGATCTCCAGTCTTGAGTCTTCAGCTTCGAGGAAAGACTGGAAAAACTTGGGCTCTTCAATTTTGGAAGGAGGCATCTGAGATGTGATCTTTTAGGGGTGTATAAGATAGCAAATGGTATGGGAATATGGAAAATTACTTTAAATTAAACTGTGAGGGTAGTGCAAGGGGCTCAAAGGTTCAAACTAGTAAAAGGCAAATTTAGGACTGACATCAGAAAATTATTCCTCACATAAAAAGTGATCAATACATGGAATGAACTTCCAGATAGAACAGTGTAGCCGGAAAGCGTTAAATCATTGAAGAATAAATTGAGTGCTACTTGGGAAGGACGTTAGGGGCATTCTGGATGGATGACCTATGCTTGGCTGAATAGCCGCCTTCATCCATAATTATCTTGTGAAGTATTTGCAATGAGCGTGACGGGAACAGTTTTGGAAGGCAAAAGCTGTGAGGCCAGAATAGGAATGGCGAGGGGAAGGAGTTGATGTGGCACACTGCTGCGTAATAACTTTTAAATATGCTTATTTTCATCATCTTCTCAGAGCCATAAGCACGCCATTACAAACCTGTACGTACACAATCAAGTGTATGCAAGACCCTTCTCTCGGGTGGCTCTGTGTAGAGACACTTTAACCTGCTTTAAACAATTTACATAGAAATCGCAACATGGAAACAGTTCGTTCAGCCCTACCAGTTCATGTTGGTGTTTATCCATCACTATCGTCTAATCCCACGTGTCCGCCCTGTTACCATATCTCATGATCAGCCTTTCCTTCAACCACCTGTCTAACCTTCTCTTAAATATTGACATGGTCTCTACTTCAATCAGGAATTCTAGTACAGGTAGTGTATTCCACAGCCTCGCAAACCTCTGTGTGAAAAGGTTGCTCCTGCCTTAACTCTTTTGCATTTAAGCTTGTATCAATGTTGCCTCGTTCTAGAGCCATTGGCTGCTGTGGCAAAGAATCTGTTTCTGTCTACTCTGACCCATCCTGTTGGCATTTTCTTTAGAATTCAGAATGCAGAGTTTCATTCGGAGCCTTGCCATCAAATGTAATGAAGTCAATAGATCATTGGTAACAATTCGGGAGATTGTTCATCCCTTGAATCCATTCAGAAATTGACATTTTCACTGGCTTCAGAGCTTTTTGTACAAAACTGTGGGATTTGGCCAGCAAATCTCCCTACACAAAAATCTGCAGGATGTTGTACACATCATTTGCCTGAGTGATAATTGATTATCTGTTCATTGCTACTAATAGATGAGATTTCATCAGTATTCAGTCAGATATCCTATTAATTTTCAGAGTGTGACAACCTGTAAACACTGGCCCTAATCTCTTCCCTTATCATTGATTGCTCGATACCAGCCCGCTTCCATTATAATCGACCCTGTAGAATTCTTCTGATTTATGAAGCTATAAGGGTTATGGAATTTATTTAATGTATCTAAAGGAGACAGGGGAGAAATAAATGGCTTGGCTCTACCACTTGTATTGATTATTCCTGTCAGCAGTTGGTAATTTAACAGACAATTCCAGTATCTCAAAATGGCAGTATGTGCTCCGGAAGACTAATGATCAGGTTGAGGGTTTTTAATCACGTTAGTATCACTGGGTATGGTAATGGGGACAATAGGTAGTCTGTCACTGCACTGTTACATAACAGTGAAGGACAGTCACAATGATCCTGCACTTTTACATAGCAATGTGTGTTTTTTTTATTTGTTCCTGGGCTGTGGGTGTCACTGGCAAGGCCAGCATTTATTGTCCATCTCTAATTGCCCTCGAGAAGGTGGCGGTGAGCTGCCTACTTGAACTGCTGCAGTCCGTGTGGTGAAGGTACTCCCACAGTGCTGTTAGGGAGGAAGTTCCAGGATTTTGACCCAGCGACGATGAAGGAACGGTGATATACTTCCAAGTCAGGATGGTGTGTGACTCGGAGGGGAACTTGGAGGTGGTGGTGTTCCCATGCGCCTGCTGCTCTTGTCCTTCTAGGTGGAAGAGGTCACGAGTTTGGGAGGTGCTGCTGAAGAAGCCTTGGTCAGTTGCTGCAATGCATCTTGTAGATGGTACACACTGCAGCCACGGTACACCGGTGGTGGAGGGAGTGAATGTTTAAGGCGGTGGATGGGGTGCCAATCAAGCGGGCTGCTTTGTCCTGGATGGTGTCGAGCTTCTTGAGTGTTGTTGGAGCTGCACTCACCCAGGCAAGTGGAGTGTATTCCATCACACTCCTGACTTGTGCCTTGTAGATGGTGGAAAGGCTTTGGGGAGTCAGGAGGTGAGACACTCACCACAGAATACCCAGCCTCTGACCTGCTCTTGTTGCCACAGTATTTATGTGGCTGGTCCAGTTAAGTTTCTGGTCAATGGTGACCCCCAGGATGTTGATGGTGGGGGATTTAGGGTTGAATGTCAAGGGGGCAGTGGTTAGACTCTCGCTTGTTGGAGATAATCATTGCCTGGCACTTGTGTGGCGCGAATGTTACCTGCCACTTATCAGCCTAAGCCTGAACATTGTCCAGGTCTTGTTGCATGTGGGCATGGACTGCTTCATTATCTGAGGAGTTGTGAATGGAACTGAACACTGTGGCTGGTCTTTTAGACAGGAGTGTACACCATTTATACAATTCCTGGACTTCTATTCTAAGACACATGGGGGATATATTCAGTCTGTCAGTTGATTTAATGCAAAAATATTGTCAAGTGTTCAAATGCATGATGATATGGGTTATTTTAATGTGACACAGATATAGAAATGTGGCACTTCTATTATATATTAACTATCTTGCATCTGCACACACCTCCTATCTACAAAACATTACATTCGGTTATCACATTTTTGCCAAAGTTTTGTGTCACCTTATTCCTATTATAAGTTCCTACGTCTACATTTATAACAGCAGAAGTGGCGTCAAGTTTAACTTGCCAAAATCAACATTAATGGACATGTAATGGCCACAAATTGAGGTTGGTAGACATGCCCCCAAAGACTGTAATGAATAAGCAAATTGTTAGCCTGGCTGGGTTATTGGTAAACACCTCATCCCCATCATGCTGGGAAGTCTCTGGTCCCGGCTGCTCATTGGCGGTTGATATACCTATCAATTCATCCAATGAAAAGCGACGAGTTAAGAAAGTAACTATAGGTTTTTATTGGCTAAATAACAGAGCCCACCCTCGTGGGTGATCGGATCCAACAAGGAGGAATACCAGCCAGTCGACCACCTTTATACCTGGGCAGGTAGGTGGAGCCATGGGCGGAGTCAGCAGTGGTCAGCCCAGGTATAACAGCGTGACAAGAGGTGACCTCGTGTAGTGATACAACAGTGTAAACAGTGATAACCATAGTGTAACGATATAACAGTGATAACCATAGTGTAACGATAGTGAACGATAAAAGTGGTTTACCACATTCACCCCTTGTTTAGATTTGAGTCCGGCGGGGTGAAGTGTACTACCAGTTCGGGTATGTCAGTCTGTCCGGAGGCCTCGTAAGCCTTTCTGATCGTCGCAGCAGCGGTGGCGGTGATGCAGTATCCGACGTTAATGCTGGTGTCTGCGTGGGCGGCGAAGGCTCGTGGGGTTCCGGCATGCCGTCTACCTGGGCTGGATCTGGGGGAGTGGTGGGGGGTAATGGTAGTGTCTCAGGGGTGCCCGAGGGTGCAAGGTCTCGTAAGGAGACTGTGTCCTCCCGCCCGTCTGGGTATGCCACATAGGCGTACTGGGGGTTGGCGTGCAGGAGGTCCACCCTCTCGACCAGGGGGTCCGTTTTATGGGCCCTCACGTGCTTTCGCAGCAAGACGGGCCCCGGAGAGGTCAGCCAAGTTGGTAGCGTGGTTCCCGTAGTCGACTTCCTGGGGAAAACAAACATTCGTTCATGGGGGGTGGCGTTAATGGCAGTGCAAAGCAGTGACCGGATGGAGTGCAGCGCTGCCGGGAGGACTTCCTGCCAGCGAGAGGTTGGGAGGCCCTTAGACTTTAAGGCTAAGAGAACGGCCTTCCAGACAGTCGCGTTCTCTCTTTCCACCTGGCCGTTCCCCCGGGGGTTGTAGCTGGTGGTCCTGCTTGCAGCAATACCTCTCGCTAGTAGGAACTGATGAAGTTCCTCGCTCATGAAGGAGGAGCCCCGGTCGCTATGTATATAGTTCGGGAACCCGAACAAGGCGAAGAGGTCGTTCAGGCATCTGATGACCGTGGTACTGGTCATGTCTGGGCAGGGGAAGGCGAAGGGGAAACGGGAGTACTCATCAATAATGTTGAGGAAGTACACATTACGGTCAGAGGACGGGAGGGGCCCCTTAAAATCGATGCTCAAGCGCTCGAAGGGGCGGGTGGCCTTGATCAGGCTTGCTCTGTCCGGCCTAAAGAAATGCGCTTTGCATTCGGCACAGGTTTGGCAGTTCCTGGTCATGGTCCTGACCTCCTCGATGGAGTAGGGCAGGTTGCGGGCCTTAATGAAGTGGTAAAGTCTGGTGACCCCGGGGTGGCAGAGGTCGTTGTGGAGGGTCTGCAGTCTATCACTTTGCACGCTGGCGCATGTACTTCATGATAGAGCATCTGGGGGTTCGTTCAGTTTACCAGGCCGGTACAAGATATCATAATCATAGGTGGAGAGCTCGATTCTCCACCTCAAGATCTTGTCGTTTTTGATTTTGCCCCTCAGCTTGTTATTAAACATAAAGGCGACCGAACGTTGGTCGGTGAGGAGGGTAAATCGTTTGCCTGCCAGGTAATGCCTCCAGCGTCGTACAGCCTCCACGATCGCCTGGGCCTCCTTCTCGACCGAAGAGTGTCGGATCTCGGGGCCCTGGAGGGTCCTTGAGAAGAAGGCCACTGGTCTCCCCTCCTGGTTAAGGGTTGCGGCCAGGGCGAAGTCGGATGCATCGCTCTCCACTTGGAAAGGGATAGACTCATCCACCGCGTGCATTGTGGCCTTAGCAATGTCTCCCTTAATGAGGGAGAAGGCTGCGCACGCTTCTGCCGTCAGGGGGAAGGAGGTGGACTTCATGAGGGGTCTGGCTTTGTCCGCATAATTGGGCACCCATTGGGCATAGTAGGCGAAGAGCCCCAGGGTTCTCCTCAGCGCCTTTGGACAGTGGGGGAGGGGAAGCTCCATGAGGGGGCGCATTCTTTCGGGGTCGGGGCCGATGACTCCATTCTCTACTACGCAGCCGAGGATGGCAAGGCACGAGGTGTTAAACACACATTTCTCCTTATTGTAGGTGAGGTTCAGCCGCTGGGCCGTACGGAGGAATCTCTCCAGATTAGCATCGTGGTCCTGCCGGTCGCGGCCGCAGATGGTGACGTTATCTAGATAGGGGAACGTGGCTTGCAGCCCGTTCTGGTCAACCATCCGGTCCATCTCCCTTTGGAAGACCGAAACCCCGTTGGTGACGCCGAAGGGAACCCTCAGGAAGTGGTAGAGGCGGCCATTCGCCTCGAAGGCGGTATACTGGCGGTCCTCAGGGCGGATAGGGAGTTGGTGATAGGCCGACTTAAGGTCGATGGTAGAGAATACGCGGTACTGTGCAATCTGATTGACCATATCAGATATGCGGGGAAGGGGGTATGCGTCCAGCTGGGTGTACCGGTTTATGGTTTGGCTGTAGTCGATGACTAGGCGGTTTTTATCGCCGGTCTTGACGACTACGACCTGAGCGCGCCAGGGGCTGTTGCTCCTCTCGATGATGCCCTCCTTCAGGAGGCGCTGCACTTCAGAGCTAATAAAAGCTCTGTCCCCGGCACTGTACCGCCTGCTCTTGGTGGCGACGGGTTTACAGTCGCGGGTGAGGTTGGCGAACAGGGAGGGAGGCGGGACCCTGAGGGTGGATAGGCCACAGGTGGTACGCGGTGGGCGGTTTAAAGGCTGCTGGTTGTCGACTGTGAGTGGGGGGAGGGGTCCACCATATGCCAAAGTGACACTTTGAAGGTGGGATTGGAAATCCAGCCCTAGTAGGACGGCAGCGCAGAGTTGGGGCAGGACGAGAAGTTTAAAATTTTTATACTCCGTGCCCCTAACCGATAGGGTCACAACACAGTAGCCGCTGATGGCTGTAGAGTGGGACCTAGACGCCATCGAGACCCGGTTGCGCGTTGGCCGGACAGTGAGGGAGTAGTGGCTCACCGTGTCTGGATGGATGAAGCTCTCCGTGCTTCCGCTGTCGAACAGGCAGGTCGTGGCGTGGCTGTTTACTTCGATGTCCATCATGGACTTGGACAGGTGATGCGGGCGAGCTTGGTCCAGTGTGACGGAGGCTAGTGTATGGCTGAGCGAGCTGCTGTAGTCTGCGGGTGAGGCGGTGGTCGGGTCTGGAGGCGAGGTGGCGGTCGAGTGTGGTGGGTAAAATGGCGGCGCCCACGAGGTGGGGTAAGATGGCGGAGAAGATGGCTGCCTCCACAACTCACATGTGGCACTGCTGGTGTCGGTGGCCTTGATCAAAGATGGCCGCCCCACAACTCACACGAGGGGATACTGGCATCTGTGGCCTTGATGAAAGATGGCCGCCCCCACAGCTCGCATGAGGCACTGCTGGTGTCTGTGGCTCTCCCTCTGCAGGCCTTAGCGAAGTGGCCTTTCTTCTGGCAACTGGAGCAAGTCGCGTTTCTCGCAGGGCAGCGCGACCTCAGGTGTTTCGCCTGGCCGCAGAAGAAGCAGCCGGCGGCCCAATCGCGGGGGTCCGATGTCGCAGCCGGTACCGGGGGTGGCGGTCCCGATCGGGTCCGGGACGCCGACGCTGAGGTAGGTCCCAGGGGCGGTGCTGTGAGGGGTATTGCGGTCGGGGTCGGTCCCGAGTCCCAGGGTCACGAATTACAGTACCTGGAGTACGCCTCGAGGTCCTGATGGGCCACTTCTAGGGAGCGGGCGAGGGCTGCAGCTGTGTTCAGGTCGAGGTCCTTTGCTTCAAGCAGTCTTTGCCGTGAGTAGTCGGACCGCAGGCCTTTCACGAAGGCATCGCGGATATTATCTTCAGTATTTTCTGCCGCCGTTACCGCTTTAAAGTCACAGTCCCTGCCGAGTGTTTGTAGCGCCCGTAAAAATTCATCTACAGACTCTCCTGGCTGTTGCGGGCGGGATCTTAGGAGATGTCTGGCATACATGGAATTTACCGGGCTCCGGTACTGTTGTTTCAGTAGGTTGATGGCGGCCTCGTATGTAGTAAGGTCCCGGATGAGTGCGAATACTTTAGGGCTCACTTGGGCGGTCAGAACTCTTAGCTTGGATCTGTGAGGCACGCCGGATTCTCCCAGGTAGGATTCGAAACAGCTCAGCCAGTGTTCGAAGTCGAGGACTGAGTTTGCTGCCTGTGGGTTTAGATCCAGGTACGGTGGTCGGAGGGCTCGCAGCCAGGCCGGCTGCTGTGGCTGTTGTAGCTGGACATCTGACTGGTCGTTTGGCTGCTCCGTTGACTGGTCGTTTGGCTGCTCAGGTAACGACATTTTAAAATTTAGCCAATAAAATTGATATACCTATCAATTCATCCAATGAAAAGCGACGAGTTAAGAAAGTAACTATAGGTTTTTATTGGCTAAATAACAGAGCCCACCCTCGTGGGTGATCGGATCCAACAAGGAGGAATACCAGCCAGTCGACCACCTTTATACCTGGGCAGGTAGGTGGAGCCATGGGCGGAGTCAGCAGTGGTCAGCCCAGGTATAACAGCGTGACAAGAGGCGACCTCGTGTAGTGATACAACAGTGTAAACAGTGATAACCATAGTGTAACGATATAACAGTGATAACCATAGTATAACGATAGTGAACGATAAAAGTGGTTTACCACAGCGGTTATCTGGCAAACGTTTCCTTCTGGCTATGAACACACAAGAGATAAAAATAGAGACAGAAACACTCACTCACAAGATTCTAAAGAGAAAGCTGTGAGGGCAAGCTTTCACCAGGCTCAGAAGGAGAATGCAGGAGCGTAGTTAGGAGTTATTTTGTTTAAGTCAAGCAACAATTATGCATTGATGCAGTGTAGCGTGTTCATTATCTTGTATTATTACATAAAGACAAGTTGCATTGATTGAATTAAGTGAATTTGTTCATAACTGTTCATCTGTATGTTCATTTGTGAAATAAAGCAGCTTATTGATTCATATCTGGCCTTATCTTACCAGATGATTTCTCAGTCCATCTTCAAAATGTTAGGAGAGCTACATGGGAGGCATATACAAAAGACATGAACATCCAGTTCAGATCACAAGGAGATACCATTGTTGCACGCCTGGATTACACTGTCGTATGAGTAGATATTGGGCAGTGAGAGTTTACAACAGCTATTCAAGACAAAGCAGCCCGCTTGATTGGCACCCTATGCACCACCTTAAACATTCACTCCCTCCATCACTGGCGCACCGTGGCTGCAGTGTGTACCATCTACAAGATGCACTGCAGCAACTGACCAAGGCTTCTTCGGCAGCACCTCCCAAACCCGCAACCTCTTCCACCTAGAAGGACAAGGGCAGCAGACGCATGGGAACACCACCACCTTCAAGTTCCCCTCCAAGTCGCACACAATCCTGACTTGGAACTATATCGCCGTTCCTTCATCATCGCTGGGTCAAAACCCTGGAACTCCCTCCCTAACAGCATTGTGGGAGCACCTTCACGACATGGACTGCAGCGGTTCAAGAAGGTGGCTCACCACCAGCTTCTCAAGGGCAACTAGGGATGGGCAATAAATGCGATGCCCACATCCCATGAACTAATATAAAAAAAGCAGTATAGGATATATTTACAGGGGTGTCTGACACCGCTGAACCCAAAAAGGCACCTACAGTACACATCAAACTTCTAACACTCTTCTTTGCAAATAGAGTGATCAATATATAGAGTGGACTTGTGAACAAAGTGACAGTGGAAGCTGCAGAATCATTTGAGAAACTGCAATTGGAGGACTTCATGATCTTTCTGAATGGATGAAGTAAGCTGGATAGTCGCCCTCATCTGTAATTATCTTGTGATGAGGAAAAGAGGCAGGAGGCAGGGGATTGAGATCAATCAAAAATAGATGGGATTGAAAGGCAAAATGGTCTTTTCCTGTTAATAACCTTTCTGATTTCTATTCTAATATTCAGAGACCCTCTGCTGCTAGTGCTGTAAGGCACAATTAAACCAGGCTTGAATATCACAAACAGACGTAATCCAACACCATTGATACTTTTGCTATAAATAGAAGACAGGAATATTTAATTACAGAATGAGAGTTTATATTTTATTGATGCATTGTGATGGATCATGAAGTAGCACTAATGATTTTTCCAACACTGTTAAAAATAGTAACATATTTTTGTGAAGAAAATAGATTATGGCCCGGATTTTGCAGTGGTAATGATGGCGAAACTATTAGTGTTTGCTGTCATTACCCCTCTGAAACTGACCGTAACTTCAGGATTTAGCACATGTGCAGATAAACGTGGAAATCCTGAAGTTGTGGTCAGTCATTCCCTGCTCCACCACAAGCTGTGCTGTGGAACTCCCCATAGCCAGCAATCACTGAAATCAGTTGAACTGACAAAAACTTCCCCTTTTCTGCTCTAATATTGCTGTTAAAAACCCCATAAAAAGTTAAGCCTTGTTCAATGAGGTGTAACTGGGTTTTTAAAGGTGTTCTGAGTAATAACCGTTCCTGAACAACCATTCTGGCCCTGAAAAACTGATTTTATATTTGTGGAATGTCAAAGTTCTCCATTATGATAAAAATGACTAGATTTTTAAAATAATAAATGTTTAAAAACAATTTTTTAAGTTTGTTTATAATATTTCAGCTTCTACCTTAACCTCATGGGTACCTCCCAATCTTTATTTCGCTCTCTGTAAAAAAAATTAAAAAGTGAATGATAAAAGCTGATTTTTATTTCCTGGTTTGCAGTTTGTGAGAATTGTTCAATGTGATTGGCTGCTGAGCCAGCTTGATGACATCACTGCTACTGTACACTGGAGATCTAGTTGGTTAAACAAGCACATAAAATGTTGCAAGTTGATAAAAAAAAGTTTTCACATCACAGACATCAAGCAGATATCTTCACTACCCTACTTTGAAAAATAAAGTCAACTTTAAAAGAAATCAACCAAACAACAAGAATTCTGAGCACAATTCTGAACAGAATGAAGAAATAAAGGAATGATAATTCAGTGGGACAATTGGGAGGCAATATTTTTCTTCATGAAGATCTAGTTACTAGGGGTTTGTCCTTTGTTGGCCAGCCTCACTATTGTGGTTTTTGTGAGGATGAATAAACAAGAGCAGAGTGTGAGAGAGGAGATGCTGATAATAGTCCATGTGGGAGTGGTGATCTGGAATAAGCAGTCAGGTGGTCAAAACTTGGTTTAGGTGTGTAACCAGGAGATTCAAAGATGAAGGCTGCAAAGTTGTGTTTTCTGGGTTATGGCCGATCTTTTGCAGATGTAGAAAGTTCCTCGGTGGAATCATAGGTCCCTGTTGTTTAAATAGAACCTCTTCCACTTTGTGACTATTGGGATAGTCCCACTTCTAAATAGTCAGGGAGATTTACTGCTTTGGTACGCCCCATGTATCGGGAAATTGCGCTCCCCCAGCCCATTCGATAGACCGAATTTATTCCGGGGTACTGACATTTCGTGATATGCACCCTTCCACGTGCATTAGGAGCACCAGAGTGGAAAATCGACCCTACTATTGCTTAGAAGGAGACGGAGCCCCATCTCTGACAACATTTGTCTTGGGCGGACCATGAATGGATGCCCACAGACTTATGAAACAATAACTGGGACAAGGGCTGCGGATAAAGGGGAGGAGGGCCACAACCGGCTACTATGGTGTTAGGAATCATTACTACTAGGATTTGGTTGACTTTGTTAAAAGACAGATTGCAGAGGCCTTTTTATTGAATCATAGAATGGTTACAGCACAGAAGGAGGCCATTCGGCCTGTCGAGCCTGTGCCGGCTCTCTGCAAGAGCACTTCAGCTAGTCCCACTCCCCTGCCCTTTCCCCGTAGCCCTGCAATTTTTTTTCCTTCAGGTACTTATCCAATTCCCTTTTGAAAGCCACGATTGAATCTGCCTCCACCGCCCTTTTGGGCAGTGCATTCCAGATCCTAAACACTCACTGCATTAGCAGACCCTTGTTATTGGCAATATTGCAATTAGTCATTAACCCAACGGCGATGGGCTGAATGGCTTCCTTCTGTGCGGCACAATTCTATGATTCATTTAAGGGGACGCTAGGTGAGTACATGAGGGAGTTCAGGAGAAATGGCTTTACCCAAAGAATGGTTAGAATGTGGAACTCGCTACCACAAGGGCTAGTCCAGGTGAATAACAAAGATGCATTTAAGGGGAAGCTAAACACACGAGGGAGAAAGGAATAGAAGGATATGCTGATAGGGTGAGATGAAGAGGGGCGGGAGGAGGCTCGTGTGGAGCATAAACACCGGCATGGACTAGTTGGGCCGAATGGCCTGTTTCTGTGCTGTAAATTCCATTCTATGTCACTTCATTTTGTTCCTTTCTTCTCCTTTGTTACCATTCGCCACTGCGCTGTGTCTGTGTTATTAGTCCCATAAATTGATAGAGCGGTAAATCTGAACGGTTGTAAATAACATCCAGTTGAGTGGGTAAACATACTGAAGGCAATAAATTAAGCAGCACTGGATCAGATTATTGGATGCTGGTGGGGTTTGGGTTAAGTGTACAGAATTATTGTTGCATAACTATCGAAGGGTGCATTTATACGGTGACTTTAGCATCCCTGCAAAGCAGTGTCCCCTCTGTGGGTAATGCTGAAGTTGCTTTATAAATCGGAGTCCGGAGACAGGCGGAGTGACACCCCTTGGAGAAGGCAGCCTCACAGCAGTTGGGTCTGACGCCTGGTGGAGTGTAATTCCAGCGGGCGTCAGACCAGGTTTAAAAAGACCTTTTTAATCTCCCCTCCAGTTCATGTCGAGACTGCAGACGCTGCTACCCGTGCTCTGTAAACAATCCAGTTGTAACTATGGGGAGAGGAGAGTGACCTGGAGCAAAGCGCTGGGCAAAACAAGAGTCCCAGCCAGGCAGTGTAAACGGGGCACTGCCAGATTTTAACTCGCACTGCAGTTACCGGTCTCCGTTAAAATGCAGAATAAAGTGCTGAATGTGTGACCAACACTCCCACTTCTTACTCTGCACACCTATATTTAATCTGGGACACAGAGTCGGTATCTATGCCTTGCAACAGCCTTCCCCCTGAAACTTCTGCCCACACCTCTTTCAGCACGTTCAGTTTGCTGCTCCCAGCCCTGGTATTTACTGATTTCACTCAGCTCGTCTGTTACTCTTAACTGTAACGGGCTGCCGGCTGACTTCGAATCAGGATCATTCGTACCGGTATCGGCCCTTTGAGAGAGTTATCCAATTCGACTTGTATCAGTAGATGGCCCTTTCCCTTCAATTCACTGCAGCAGCGACCCTGTTGCTGGTGAACTGTATGTGCTCAGTGCCTCGCCCGGGGGGATATTTCACCTGCTGTTTTTTTTTGTAAAAGTAATTTAAATGAAGCTGATGTCAGGAGACAGCAAATCTCTTAATTCAGACAAACGAATTTGCCCAGCCCGCCGCTACTTCTTAATTTGTCTAGTTGAATTAAGACCATTTTCCGGGATGTCAAACATTTTAAAGGCTGCAATGACAGAATATCCCCGAATATAAAACATCCATTCATCCTCCTTAACCTGAAATCTCGTTTCCCGCACTGTGTGAAATTAACCCATCCTTTATTATAGAATTAAACAAATCTTTTAATTCACAGGATGTATATAATTTGCCACATTTTATTATTTGCCTGCCTGTCGGGTATTTTCGACTTCAAAGTTTCCAGCTGTACTTGTTTTTATATGAAAATAAAGGAAACACAAAGAGATTGTATCGTTTCTCCGCAGCAACTTGCTGTTATGGATACAATGGAGAAGGGGGGCGTTGTTCAACACTGTGCCCGGTAGATGGCGCTCTGCCTCCCCCAGTCTCGCCTGCACTGTCGCTGTTGGTCGCCAGGTGGCAGCAAACCCTCGCTCTGTCCGCGGTGCTGAAAACCCCGGTCAACGCGGCGCTGTTGGTTCATCGGAGTTTTAAAGAAACCGTCTAGAAATAATTAATGCAAGAACAACAAAGGAACCCCGCATTTTTTAAATGCAAAGGTTAGATAGAACAACAGGCTCGCATAATCTCTTCGCCCGTCACCGGCAACAGCCTAAATAACCTGCATGAACCAACAATTGGGGGTCTCTCATTCCTTGCAACCTCCCCCAGCGAGCCGGAGCTGCAGGGACCCAAACCCCAGAAAGGTGATTCAGGAGAGGTCACCGTGCAGATAAGCGGCCCCCGCCGGCCCACCTCACAAAGCACTGGGAGTCGGAGTGACAGCTCCGGCTGTTAGTCCTTCAGTTTGGGGCTGATGGCTTCTCCTGTCTGGGGGGGGTGGTTGGGTGCTCATTCCTTCTCATTTAGGTCTCCTTGTGTTTGGGGTGGGGAGACCCGGCTGGGGGTGAGGATACCCGGCTGGGGGTGGGGGCACCTGGCTGGAGGTGAGGACACCTGGCTGGGGGTGGGGGCACCTGGCTGGAGGTGAGGACACCTGGCTGGAGGTGAGGACACCTGGCTGGGGGTGGGGGCACCTGGCTGGAGGTGAGGACACCTGGCTGGGGGTGGGGGCACCTGGCTGGAGGTGAGGACACCTGGCTGGGGGTGGGGACACCTGGCTGGGGGTGGGGGCACCTGGCTGGGGGTGAGGGCACCTGGCTGGGGGTGGGGGCACCTGGCTGGGGGTGAGGACATTTGGCTGGGGGTGAGGGCACCTGGCTGAGGGTGGGGACACCTGGCTGGGGGTGGGGGCACCTGGCTGGAGGCGGGGGCACCTGGCTGGAGGCGGGGACACCTGGCCGGGGGTGGGGACACCTGGCCGGGGGTGGGGACACCTGGCTGGGGGTGGGGACACCTGGCTGGAGGTGAGGACACCTGGCTGGGGGTGGGGGCACCTGGCTGGAGGTGAGGACACCTGGCTGGGGGTGGGGACACCTGGCTGGGGGTGGGGGCACCTGGCTGGGGGTGAGGGCACCTGGCTGGGGGTGGGGGCACCTGGCTGGAGGTGAGGACATTTGGCTGGGGGTGAGGGCACCTGGCTGAGGGTGGGGACACCTGGCTGGGGGTGGGGACACCTGGCTGGGGGTGGGGGCACCTGGCTGGGGGTGGGGGCACCTGGCTGGGGGTGAGGGCACCTGGCTGGAGGTGAGGACACCTGGCTGGGGGGGGGTGAGGACATCTGGCTGGGGGTGGGGGCACCTGGCTGGAGGTGAGGACACCTGGCTGGGGGTGGGGACACCTGGCTGGGGGTGAGGACACCTGGCTGGGGGTGGGGACACCTGGCTGGGGGTGGGGACACCTGGCTGAGGGGTGAGGAGACCTGGCTGGGGGTGTGGACACCTGGCTGGGGGTGTGGACACCTGGCTGGGGGTGGGGAGACCTAGCTGGGGGTGGAGACACCTGGCTGGGGGTGAGGAGACCTGGCTGGGGGTGTGGACACCTGGCTGGGGGTGAGGACATTGGTTTACTGGGGTGGTGGCTCGGAGTTCTGAGTACCGGACCATCTCACTGAGCAAAGGTTATGACAATAATCTGTAAGTGAATCATAAAACATTAACGGCACAATGTAATCTTTTCATCCCACCTGTTGTCTGAATCATGACTCCAAAGGTGGACCTGAAATTTACAAACACAAACCAGCCTCCCACTTAGTGGCTGCTGTGAATGGGTCGAATCCGGAACTCCTGCCTAAAGTTTCGCTGTGTTTCGTTGCTCAGATCAAAAGCGTCTCAAACTCTTCAGTTCACATTTCAGCAGCCAGGACCGTGTGTCTAAAACTAATCACAGTGGCTGGAACTGAATAATACAACAGGCACTGGTTCTACATCCAGAACCCAGTGCTCGCTCTGTCCTGTACATCTGTCCTGTTAGGGCTGGAACGAGTATCTGGGGTTAATGTCTGGGGTTAGTGTCTCGAGTTAGAGTCTAGGGTTAGTGTCTGGAGTTCGTGTCTGGAGTTCGTGTCTGGGGTTAGTGTCTAGGGTTAGTGTCTGGGATTAATGTCTAGGGTTAATGTCTAGGGTTAATGTCTAGGGTTAGTGGCTGAGGTTAATATCTAGGGTTAATGTCTGGAGTTCGTGTCTGGAGTTTGTGTCTGGAGTTCGTGTCTAGGGTTAGTGTCTAGGGTTAGTGTCTAGGGTTAGTGTCTAGGGTTAGTGTCTGGGATTAATGTCTGGGGTTAGTGTCTCGAGTTAGTGTCTAGGGTTAGTGTCTGGAGTTCGTGTCTGGAGTTCGTGTCTGGAGTTCGTGTCTGGAGTTAGTGTCTGGGATTAATGTCTAGGGTTAATGTCTAGGGTTAGTGTCTAGGGTTAGTGTCTGGGATTAATGTCTAGGGTTAATGTCTGGGGTTAGTGTCTAGGGTTAGTGTCTAGGATTAATGTCTAGAATTAATGTCTAAGGTTAGTGTCTAGGATTAATGTCTGGGGTTAATGTTTAGGGCTAGTGGCTGAGGTTATTGTCTAGGGTTAGTGTCTGGAGTTAGTGTCTTGTGATAGTATCTAGGGTTAGTGTCTGGAGTTCGTGTCTGCAGTTAGTGTCTGCAGTTAGTGTCTAGGATTAGTGTCTAAGGTTAATGTCTAGGATTAGTGGCTGGGGTTAGTGGTTGGGTTTAATGTCTAGGGTTAGTGTCTAGGATTAAAGTCTAGGGTTAATGTCTAGGGTTAGTGTCTAGGGATAGTGTCTGGAGTTAATGTCTAGGGTTAGTGGCTGGGGTTAATGGCTGGTGTTAGTGTCTAGGGTTAGTGTCTAGGGATAGTGTCTGGAGTTAATGTCTGAGGTTAGTGTCTGGGGTTAGTGTCTACGGTTAGTGTCTGGGGTTAGTGTCTGGAGTTAATGTCTGAGGTTAGTGTTTGGGGATAGTGTCTAGGGTTAATGTTTGGGGTTAATGTCTAGGTTTAGTGGCTGGGGCTAGTGTTGGGGCTAGTGTCTGGGGTTAATGTCTAGAATTAATATCTGGGGTTAATGTCTAGTGTTAGTTTCTGGGGTTAATGTCTGGGGTTAGTGTCTGGAGTTAGTGTCTGTGGTTAGTGTCTGGGTTTAGTGTCTGGGGTTAGTGTCTGGGGTTAGTGTCTAGGGTTAGTGTCTAGGGTTAATGTCAGGGATTACTGGCTGGGGTTAGTGTCTAGGATTAATGTCTAGGGTTAGTGACTGGTGTTAATGTCTGGGATTAGTGTCTGGGGTTAGTGTCTGGGGTTAGTGTCTGGGGTTAGCGTCTGGGGTTAGCGTCTGGGGTTAGCGTCTGGGGTTAGCGGCTGGGGTTAGCGGCTGGGGTTAGCGGCTGGGGTTAGCGGCTGGGGTTAATGGCTGGGGTTAGTGTTGGGGTTAATGTCTCGGGTTAATGTCTCGGGTTAGTGTTGGGGTTAATGTCTGGGGTTAATGGCTGGGGTTAGTGACTGGGGTTAGTGTCTGGGGTTAGTGTTGGGGTTAGTGTTGGGGTTAGTGTTGGGGTTAGTGTTGGAGTTAGTGTCTGGGGTTAGTTCCTGGGGTTAGTGTCTGGGGTTAGTGTCTGGGGTTAGTTCCTGGGGTTAGTGTTGGGGTTGGTGTTGGGGTTGGTGTTGGGATTGGGGTTGGTGTTGGGGTTAATGTCTAGGGTTAGTGTCTGGGGTTAGTGCCTTGGGTTAATGGCTGGGGTTAATGTCTGGGGTTTGTGCCTGGGGTTAGTGTTTGGGGTTAGTGTCTGGGGTTAGTGTCTGGGGTTAGTGTCTGGTGTTAATGTCTGGGGTTAGTGTCTGGGGTTAATGTCTGGGGTTAATGTCTGGGGTTAATGTCTGGGGTTAATGTCTGGGGTTAGTGTCTGGGGTTAGTGTCTGGGGTTAGTGTCTGGAGTTAATGTTGAGAGTTAGTGTCTGGGGTTAGTGTTGGGGTTAATGTCTGGGGTTAATGTCTGGGGTTAATGTCTGGGGTTAGTTTCTGGGGTTAATGTCTGGGGTTAGTGTCTGGGATTAATGTCTGGGATTATTGTCTGGGGTTAATGTCTGGGGTTAATGTCAGGGATTAGTGGCTGGGGTTTGTGGCTGGGCTTGCCATCTGCTTTGGATTGTGACTACAATGACAGCTTCAAATAAAAAAATGCATTGCGAGATTGGTAATGAAGAAAGTAAAACTACATGTTATCTGTAACTATTTATTTGTCAAAAGGTTTAACTGTTCTAGTTTTATATTTTCATGGTAACTGT
The DNA here is from genome assembly GCF_052327205.1 of Somniosus microcephalus. NCBI lineage: Eukaryota > Metazoa > Chordata > Chondrichthyes > Squaliformes > Somniosidae > Somniosus > Somniosus microcephalus. Next base: position 23,818,139 of record NC_140994.1, read on the forward strand.
TTTACTGATATTCTCAGGAAGTTGCAAGGACCATCCACCACTGACTAATCCACAGCTTCTAACCTGTTTTCACAAGGTCTCAGCGTGTGTTTAACCACAGTCATTATTGTTTTAATGCAGGGTTTCTATTCCACCTCCCATTCTACACATTATGCAGCCAGTACACAGAGTCACAGCATAGACTCACTGTTATTACAACATTCACCAAATTAACTCCCTATACTAGAGCATAAACATTTACTACAATCACTATGCGTAGTGTACTTATAGATGCATTATACTGCTCTAATAAACTCACTGTATAGGCTGACTGGACTGTAATAGATTCACAATATAGACTTTGAATTGTTTTAATTAACTCACTTTGTGGACTGTAGCAATCTCAGATTCACTATTTAGACTTACTAATCTGTTACGCACATTATATAAAACATTCAAGTGGGGGGGAGTAAAAAGAAATGTTGTAGTGGTAGGGGATAGTATCATTAGAGGGATAGATAGGGTTCTTTGCAGCTGAGAGCGAGAGTCCTGAAGGTTGTGTTGCCTACCCGGTGCCAGGGTTAAGGACATCTCCTCTGGGCTGGAGAGAAACTTGGAGTGGGAAGGGGAGGATCCAGTTGTCGTGGTCCATGTTGGTACCAATGACATAGATAGGACAAGGAAAGAGGTTCTGCTGAGGGAGTATGAGCAGCTAGGGGCCAAATTAAAAAGCAGAACCACAAGGGTAATAATCTCTGGATTACTACCTGAGCCACGAGCAAATTTGGCTAGGTAAATAAAATCAGAGAGTTAAATGTGTGGCTCAAAGACTGGTGTGGGAGAAATGGGTTTTGCTTCTTGGGACACTGGCACCAGTACTGGGACGGACTTCACTTGGCCAGTGCTGGGACTAGAATCCTGGCGAATCGAATAACTAGGGCTGTAGAGAGGGCTTTAAACTAATTAGTGGGGGGGAGGTTTCAAGAGAGCGAAAAATAAAAATGTCAGCGGAGAAGGCAATAGAGCAAGGTGGCAGTGGGGGAATTAAAAACCAGAGCGTGTCAGGAAGGGACAGAATATATAAAGATAAAGGTAAAGTAGTAAAGGGGGTAAAAGCAGGAATAAATTGTCACAAAACATATTTAAAAGTTCTTTATCTGAATGCACGCAGCATTCGTAACAAAATAGACGAGTTGACGGTACAAATAACTACACATGGGTATGATCTGGTGGCCATTACAGAAACATGGCTGCAAGGTGACCATGACTGGGAACTAAACATCCAGGGGTATTTAACTATTAGGAAGGACAGACAGGAAGGAAAGGGAGGTGGGGTGGCTATGTTAATAAAGGATGGAATCACTGCAATAGTGAGAAATGATATTGGGTCAAAGGATCAGGATAGTGAAACAGTTTGGGTGGAGATAAGGAATAATAAGGGGAAAAAGTCACTGGTGGGCGTAGTCTATAGGCCTCCTAACAGTTGCAACTCTATTGGTTGGAGTATAAATCAGGAAATAGTTGGGGCTTGTAATAAGGGAACAGCTATAATCATGGGAGATTTTAACTTTCATATTGACTGGACAAATCAAATTGGGCAGGGCAGCCTTGAGGAAGAGTTCATAGAGTGCATTAGGGAGGGGTTCCTTGAGCAGTATGTTACTGAACCAACCAGGGGGCAGGCAATCTTAGCTCTGGTCCTGTGTAATGAGACAGGATTAATAAAAAATGTCCTAGTAAAGGGTCCCCTTGGAATGAGTGACCATAATATGGTTGAATTCCAAATTCAGTTGGAGGGTGAGAGAGTTGGATCTCAAACCAGCGTACTAAGCTTAAATAAAGGAGACTATGAAGGTATGAGAGCAGAGTTGACTAAAGTGGACTGGGAAAATAGATTAAGGTGTAAGACGGTACATTAGCAGTGGTGTACATTCAAGGAGATATTTCACAACTTTCAAGATAAATATATTCCACTGAGGAAAAAGGGGCGTAAAAGAAAAGACAGCCATCCGTGGCTAAGTAAAGTAATAAAGGATAGTATCCGACTGAAAACAAGGGCATATAAAGTAGCCAAATCTAGTGGGAGGATAGAAGATTGGGAAGCATTTAAAAGCCAGCAAAGAATAACTAAAAGATTAATTAAGAAAGGGAAGATAGATTATGAAAGTAAACTAGCAAAAAATATAAAAACATAGCAAGAGTTTCTACAGTTATATAAAAAGAAAAAGGGTGGCTAAAGTGAATGTTGGTCCCTTAGAGGACGAGACCGGGAAATTAGTAGTGGGGAACATGGAGATGGCAAAAACGCTGAACAAATATTTTGTATCAGTCTTTACAGTAGAGGACACTAAAAATATCCCAACACTGGACAAACAGGGGGCTATAGGGGGGAGGAGCTAAACACGATTAAAATCACTAAGGAGATGGTACTCAGTAAGAAAATGGGACTTAAGGCGGATAAATCCCCTGGACCTGATGGCTTACATCCTAGGGTCTTGAGAGAAGTAGCGGTAGGGATTGCGGATGCATTGGTGGTAATTTTCCAAAACTCCCTGGATTCAGGAAAGGTCCCAGCAGATTGGAAAATTGCTAATGTAACGCCCTTATTTAAAAAGGGAGGTAGACAAAAGGCTGGAAACTATAGACCAGTTAGCCTAACATCTGTGGTTGGTAAAATGTTGGAGTCCATTATTAAGGAAGCAGTAACAGGACATTTGGATAAGCATAATTTAATCAGACAGAGTCAGCATGGTTTTATGAAGGGGAAGTCATGTTTGACAAATTTGCTTGAATTCTTTGAGGACCTAACAAACAGGGTGGATAAAGGGGAACCAGTGGATGTGGTGTATTTGGACTTCCAAAAGGCATTTGATAAGGTGCCACACAAAAGATTACTGCACAAGATAAAAAAATCACGAGATTGGGGGTAATATACTGGCATGGGTGGAAGATTGGCTATCTAACAGAAAACAGAGAGTTGGGATAAATGGTTCATTCTCGGGTTGGCAATCAGTAACTAGTGGTGTTCCGCAGGGGTCAGTGCTGGGACCCCAACTCTTTACAATCTATATTAACGATTTGGAGGAGGGGACCGAGTGCAATGTATCCAAGCTTGCCGATGATACAAAGATGGGAGGGAAAGCAGTGAGTGAGGAGGACATAAAAAACCTGCAAAAGGACATAGACAGGCTAAGTGAGTGGGCAGAAATTTGGCAGATGGAATATAATGTTGGAAAGTGTGAGGTTATGCACTTTGGCAGAAAAAATCAAAGAGCAAGTTATTATCTAAATGGAGAGAAACTGCAAAGTGCTACAGTACAAAGGGATCTGGGGGTCCTGGTGCATGAAACACAGAAGGTTAGTATGCAGGTACAGCAGGTGATCAGGAAGGCCAATGGAATCTTGGCTTTTATTGCAAGGGGGATGGAGTATAAAAGCAGGGAAGTCTTGCTTCAATGATACAGGGTACTGGTGAGGCCACACCTGGAATACTGCATACAGTTTTGGTTTCCATATTTAAGAAAATATATACTTGCTCTCGAGGCAGTTCAGAGAAGGTTCACTCAGTTGATTCTGGAGATGAGGGGGTTGACTTATGAGGAAAGGTTGAGTAGGTTGGGCCTCTACTCATTGGAATTCAGAAGAATGAGAGGCGATCTTATCGAAACATATAAGATTGTGAGGGGGCTTGATCAGGTGGATGCGGGGAGGATGTTTCCACTGATGGGTGAGACTAGAACTAGGGGGCATAATCTTAGAATAAGGGGCTGCCCTTTCAAAACTGAGATGAGGAGAAACTTCTTCACTCAGAGGGTAGTAAATCTATGGAATTTGCTACCTCAGAGAGCTGTGGAAGCTGCGACATTAAATAAATTTAAAACGGAGATGGACAGTTTCCTAGCTGATAAGGGAATTAGGGGTTACGGGGAGTGGGCAGGGAAGTGGATGTGAGTCTAGGTTTGGATCAGCCATGATCCTATTGAATGGCGGAGCAGGCCCGAGGGGCCGTATGGCCTACTCCTGCTCCTACTTCTTATGTTCTTATATATTTATAAAAGCATCCTTGCAGACTCACTATATAGGTTCTTTGGACTATAATTGTAGATTCAGTATATGCATTTTCTATAAAGTTCTTATATAGACCCACTAGTGTTCTTATAGATTAACTATACTCATTAGACAGTTATTACAGATTCATTAATACTCACATTTTAATAGAAGCTGCCGATGGAAACTTCCATACTGTAATTACACTGTCTCACCAGTGGAGGCACTGCAGCGCCACCACAGTTGGGAGGGTAGAATGACAGTGTGACAAGTTTACATGGGGAGTCTCCAATCTAAATGTGGACAGAAGAATTTCTATAAAATAAAAACAGAATGTATGACTTTAGAATGGGGACTCAACTATCTACATGTCATTCCCTACCCTGTGTGGATAGACTAGAGAAGCTGGGGTTGTTCTCCTTAGAGCAGAGAAGGTTGAGAAGAGATTTGATAGAGGTGTTCAAAATCATGAGGGGTCTAGACAGAGTAGATAGAGAGAAACTGTTCCCATTGGCGGAAGGGTCGAGAACCAGAGGACACAGACTTAAGGTGATTGGCAAAAGAACCAAAGGGGTCATGAGCAAAAACTTTTTTACTCAGCGAGTGGTTAGGATCTGGAATTCACTGCCTGAAATGGTGGTGGAGGCAGATTCAATCGTGGCTTTCAAAAGGGAATTGGAAAAGTACCTGAAGGAAAAAAAATTGCAGGGCTACGGGGAAAGGGCGGGGGAGTGGGAGTAGCTGGAGTGTTCCTGCAGAGAGCCGGCACGGGCTCGATGGGCCGAATGGCCTCCTTCTGTGCTGTAACCATTCTATGATTCTACCCTCTAACCCCGTTTCATCTGAAGACTACACTTGGTCATGAATCCCCAGAAGCACACCACGAGAGATGGACTGGTATATAGAAAAAGTCTTTTCGCACATTCATTCTGCGGCAGATGCCACACTTCCAAGTATGAAAACTATCACAAAAACAGAAAGAAAGCCAGTCATTTCCTGATGGTGTTTCTCAACTTAGTAACCTGGCTTCCTTCCAAGGGCAGGGACAGAGATAAACAACTGGCAATTTACACACACTTCCCATAACAATTAGCACTGAATTAACCTCAGGATGTGTCTGTTTGGACTTTTTTTTCCTCCAGCGAGAGCCTTAACATCTAACATCAGAACTGCATTATAAATCCCAGCCTGCCCGCGAGCAAAGCCCTGAGCAATCAACTATACTGTTCCTAGAGACTCATTCTAGTGTCACCATGGACACACTATAGAATTGTTGTAGATTCACTACACCGACACTGTCATGGATCTATTATGCATACTAATCTGCCGTGGTGTTCTTACAGACAATACGTGGACATGCTATAGCCCTCTTATCAACTCACGATTCACACTCAGTAGACTTTTGTCAATTATTTACTGTCGCAGACTCACGAGACAAGCTCAGTCTGTATTGTGACCTGCACACAGACTCGCCAAAGTGTTACCGATTCACTATAGTACTGCTGTAGATTGGTTGTGTTAGGGACTCGTGTGGACTCGCTGCAGTGTTTCAATAAACTCCCCATATTGTGATAGAGTCACTACATTGAATGTCTACAGTGCTGTTTTAAACTTGCTACACAGAGTCTGTGGTGTTTTCTACACATAGCCTGTCCCCTGTCCTAAAGTCGCGCTGTGGGTTCCCTGGTGTTACTATAGATTCACTGTACGCGCCGCCTCACTACAATCACTGTATCAATACATGAAGTTACAGACCCATGAAACACGGCACTCCGGAGTTACAAGCTACACATTTTCGGAATAAGGTATAAATCCACATTTAACAAAACCTCTTTCCTCCCACCCCGCTGCTGTGCTCGAACGAACAAGATTGAAACGCGACTCCGGCTGTTTGAGACCAGCGCAGTTTGTGTTCACCATCCAGTTGAAGTCCACGCCCCACATGTTGGGAGGGCAGCGCCGGTTCAGGGTGGAAGGGACGGCTGTCACTCGCGGACTGAGCTCAATCTCCAGGCAGTAGCGGAAGGGTAAAAACCTCCTCCTCCGCCCGACTTTGCTCCTGTTTGAAGACAGCGAAGGAGCCCACGTGGTGCCCTGACGATCTGCTGCCCGGCAACACATCACTCGATGCGAGCGGCTATAAAAGGGGGCAGACGGCACGGGAGCAGGATGCGAAGAGGCTGAGCCTGGTCTCGCCAAGCGCCGACTGCCTGGGCTCTCGGCATCCGCCCAGCACAAGCGGCTGTCTTAACACCAGCCCCGAGCCGAGCCGAGCCGGCTATCCCAGCCTGAACCGGACTTTACTCCGCGACTGTCCTCTCGCAGGAGAGCAGGCGGTGCCTCCCCTGCCAGATATCGCCAGACTCTGTGGCCAGCTGGGCGCCTCGGCTCTTCCAAGGTTAAGCTGCACCGATCGCCAGTGATGGACTTCCCTTTTCCCTTTGAGATGCTGCTGGCCGCTGGTGTGTGATTCATGTTTTACCTCCTGGAGACGGATGGATTAGAGAGTGGGGCCATGGCCGAGCTGGCAGCCAGCCCCTGTAACTGGAGCTGTAACGGCTCCGACCCCAAGGATGCCCGTCCTTACTCCATCCAGGCGGCCGTCACCCTGACCTCGGTGGTGAGCTTCATCATCCTGGTCACCATCTTCGGAAACGTCCTGGTCATCATCGCCGTCTTCACCAGCAGAGGTCTGAGGGCCCCCCAGAACCTCTTCCTGGTCTCCTTGGCCGCCGCCGACATCCTGGTGGCCACCTTGGTCATGCCCTTCTCTCTGGCCAACGAGCTCATGGGCTACTGGTACTTTGGCAAAGTTTGGTGCGAGATCTACCTGGCTTTGGACGTTTTATTCTGCACTTCTTCCATTGTCCACCTCTGCGCCATCAGCCTGGACAGGTACTGGTCCATCACCCAGGCCATTGAATATAACTTAAAGAGAACTCCGAAAAGGATCAAATGCATCATAGTGACAGTGTGGCTGATCGCTGCCGTGATTTCGTTCCCTCCCCTCATCTCCATTGGGAAGGAGACGGGTTTGGAAGAGTACCCACAGTGCATAATCAGCGATGAGAAATGGTACATCATCTCCTCCTGTATAGGCTCCTTTTTCGCCCCTTGTATTATAATGATCCTGGTTTATGTCAGGATCTACCAGATCGCCAAATTAAGAACCAGACGACCCCCGGGCAGGAAAAGCAACGGGGAGCTGGACAACAAGCAGAACGGCTTGCGCCAGAAGGAATCGCCAAAGGCCATGAACGGGGACCAGAACGGGACCAAAGCGGCGGAGGCCAAAGCGGCGGAGGCCAACGGCTTCGACCTGGAGGAGTCCTCCTCCTCGGAGCACCGGGAGAACCACTGCACAGTGAAGAAAAAGAAAGCTCCGCCCCAGCCAAAGGCCACGGGGAAAGTCAAGTCGGTCCAGGGCAAGGTGGTGAGCAGCCTGGAGAGAGCTGAGGACGGAGGCAGCTCCAAGGGGGGCCGCTGGAAGGGCCGCCAGAACCGGGAGAAAAGGTTCACCTTCGTGCTGTCGGTGGTGATCGGGGTCTTCGTGGTCTGTTGGTTCCCCTTCTTCTTCACCTACTCGCTCAGCGCTATCTGCGCCGAACTCTGCGCCGCCCCGGAGAGACTCTTCAAGTTCTTCTTCTGGTTCGGCTATTGCAACAGCTCCCTCAACCCGGTCATCTACACCATCTTCAACCACGACTTCAGGAAGGCCTTCAAGAAGATCCTCTGCAGAGGCAACAACAGGAGGCAGAAGGTCTAAAGACGTCTAAGTAGGGCACCTGTACAGGGATTGTGTGGGTTATCGCTGTTCCACGCCGGTCTTTGTATATTTATGACTGTGAGTTTGATTTCAGAATAAAAGGGAACTTTGTGTTTTTTTTGCATCAAAGTCTCTTTATCATTTTAACGGTAGTTTTCGCACCGAGACCCACCTGCACACGGTGTAGACACGTAAGCAGGCTCCTAGTGGAGTGCTATAGTCCACCTTAAACCAAGAGACTCACGATCGACAGCCGCCACACTGACACCTTTTACCTGTAAATTCATATCGAATGATCATCCCCCCCCCCTGCCCACACTCCTATCTTTTTCAGTTCAAGTTGCACACAGCTTGCTCCCGTTTCCTAACCTGGATGGTGATGAGGGAAATGCAGTCACAGAGTCTGTAGCAGGAAGTCCGTTCACTTTCCCGATAAGAGGCTGTTGACACAGCAAGCTTTTTTTGATTTCCTTTTTGCCCAGACCTTTTACAGAGAGCGAGAATTTACAGTCCTGAAAATGGGAATTGTACCTTTAAGATCAATGGCCCTCAGATTGATCCCCCCACCCCCCTGTAACAACAGTCTGCCGGGGGTAAGGGCTGTAGCTGGGGGAGTTCTCATTCTCTACCTCGTGAATATAGGGCAAACATCTACCAGTCAGACATACAGCACCTAACACAAGCCAAGGATCGGTAAAAGATCTGACCATTAAAAAAAAATACACATTAAAAATTGGGATTAGTTGATGAACAAGCTTTCCCTAGAATGATTTTTTTTGACAAATTCAGTTAAAAACCCCAGCAATACTTTGCCCCTGGAAATCCTCCAAGGGTCACCTCTGGGACTGACCTTCAGGTGATCTGTTTTTTGTCTTATAGCACTCCTGTTTTTTTTAATTCGTTCCTGGGATGTGGGTGTCAATGGCAAGGCCAGCATTTATTGCCCGTCCCCATGAAGCGCCTTGGGACATTTTACTGTGTTAAAGGGGCTATATAAATGCAAGTTGCTGTTGTTGTTGCCTGGAGGGGAGTGTGCCTTGCTCGCTTTAACAGCATGTCATTTTGAACACCCACAAGAGAAAAAGCTATTTAAAAAGTCCTTTATCCTTCAAAAAATAATGCTTATACCATTGTGTTAGGTAAGGCTAAGAACCACGGAGTCAATATACAATATCAACTAGAATAGTTTGATCTGAATGTTGACAGTGGGCTCAATCCTGATCTTTTGGGCTTGTTAAACAACTTTTTGCTGCACTTTATTATAATTGTCAACAGTGGTATCAACCCGTAAGCTTTCGGTGAGCAATATGGCAGATTTAATTCCAGTCATTTAGTTATTTCCCTCTTTTCCATGCTAGAATTATACTGTGACATGCGAGTTAGATAGAACGAAATTCAACCCTGCGTTTCATTTGAAATGAACAAGCAATTTACAAGCAATTGAACACCCAGAGGTGACCCTTGGAAGATTTCCAGGGGCAAAGTATTGCTGAGGTTTTTAACTGAATTTGTCAAAAAAAAATCATTCTAGGGAAAGCTTGTTCATCAAGTAATCCCAATTTTTAATGTGTATTTTTTTTTAATGGTGAGATCTTTTACCGATCCTTGGCTTGTGTTAGGTGTATGTCTGACTGGTAGATGTTTGCCCTATATTCACGAGGTAGAGAATGAGAACTCCCCCTCTCTAATCCATCCGTCTCTAGTGCCTCTCACATACAGAGAGATATCTCCGAACACTTTACAGGGCAGTTGATACAGATTTGAACAACACGCAGAGAAGTTGGGGCAACAGTACAATTGAAGAGAAGGGTCTTCAGGAGGATTTTCAGGGCAGGGAGAACAGGTGACAAAAGAGGAGATGCTGAGGGATGGAGTTCCAAAGGACATGGGGATAGTGATTGAAGCTGACGAGTGTGGGGAACAAGGACTAAGCTGGTACTAGAGGAGAGTAGAGTCCCTGCAGGGACATAGGAACATTAGAAACAAGAGAAGACCATTCATCCCCTCAAGCCTATGCCATTCCATTAGATCATGGCTGATCTGCACCTCGACTCTATTTACCGGCCTTTGCTCCCTATCCTTTGATACCCTTACCTAGCAAACATCTATCGAGCTCAGTCTTGAAAGCTCCAACTGTCCCCCAGCATCCACAGCCTTTGGGGGGAGAGAGTTCCAGATTTCTGCCACCCTTTGTGTGAAAAAGTGTTTCCTGATTTCGCTTCTGATTGGCCTAGCTCTAATTTTAAGATTATGTCCCATTGTTCTTGAATCCCCCCACCAGAGGAAATAGTTTGCCTGCAGAGACACATGGCTGGAAGAGATCGTTGAGGTAGGGTGAGGAGAGGCCATGGAGGGATTTAAAGGTGAGAATGAGGATCTTAAAATCAAATTGATATAGGACAGTTTTTTATTTTTGCTCATGGAGTACTAGCACAAACCTAATATTTTTCCTTAATTGACAGACCAAAACAAGATGCCAAGTAGCACAGTGCAAAACACCATTAAAATTGAAAACAGTAAAGGAGGTGATAAATTCTAAAGTATTGATTAGCTAAGGCCAAACTTGGATTTAAAAAATGTGAGAATTGAAAGGAGAAGGAGTTTCATACTTTTTAGGTCTTGATTTTGACACAGTGGGGTGTAGGGCCATATAAGCGGAGCTTAGAATGAATTTGCAAGGGGAGGTTAAAAAAGCTCTGACTATTGACCTCTATTTATAAAGCACTGTATCATGTTTCTCAGTAACATATCAAAGCACATCACATAAAATTAACTATACTATAGTCAAACATTTGTGCACAGCAAGATTCGATAATTTACAGTAAGGTGAATGACTATTTTATTTATTTTGGGTGGTGGCGAATGAAAGAGGACATGAGGAGAACTTTCTGCTGTCCCTCAAATAGGGCCACTGGTAATGTCTATCTCAACAGGCAGATGATGCCCTAGGTTTAATATCTTATCTGAAGGATAGCACCATGAATGCAGCACTCCTTCAGTACTGCAGTGGAATGTCAGCCTGGATCCTATGCTGAAGTCTGGGCACTGGTCTTAAACCCACAATTCTCTGAATTAGGAGAGGGCTATCAACTCAGCCAAGCTGGCACACATAAGACCACAACACTATCACTTCAAATAGAGAAGGGAATGTTGAAGCAGATGGAGAGAGAGGTTGGAAGCTAGAGGTGAGAGAGGGATCACCCATCAAGATCAATTTTTTCTTGCATCCTGTACAGGAAACTGTATTCAAATCTTGGATAGACTTGGGCTTTCCCGCGAGTTGAGAACTATTGAGAGGAAACAAAGTAAGTGGTTTGACAGGAAAGAGGAAACCGGGCTTCTTGGAGGCAGCTTTAACAATAGAGGAGATGTAAAAATAATGCTTAAAGTCCTAAAGGATGGCGAGGCCAAGAGTGTTTATAGACAAAGAATTCTAATCATACATCAAATGCCCTTATTTGGAGATGTGCATTCAGAGTCTTTATCCCAAGCCTCATTCCTAAATGTATTCTTGTCAACCTTTTATATACAGATGACAGTAACATGGACTTGCCATTGTTTTGGAATAATATATAGAGAGAAACAGACAATGGAAATGGCCCAGCTAACAGATGTACATATAAATAACATCACTACCACCATCATCCTCCACAATATACACAATGCAATTTGTGCCTCTGGTAAATTCCCCTCTACCCATTCGATTCCATCCAAATAAATAATTTCTTACCGTCTCATCTTAACATATCTTTTTCTAGCGAAATGTGGGGGATTTGGTGCAAAAGCTGTTGAATTATTTGATAGATTTTTGTTGTTGTTGTTTTGATTGTTAATGGAGCTAGGAATCAAATGTGGAAGAAATGTATGATGTGTTCCACAGGAGCTCCATTCTCCACAGAGCTCACAGCTATATATCATACCTGTGTGCTGGGATTGGGATTTTATGAATTGAAGAGAAGAAGTAAAGATGTTAGAAGCCTAGTAACATCAATAAACACTTGACGAGGAACACATTGTGAAATCAGTGCCCCTGAGTAATGGTTACTAAAACCAACCAGTGTAATTGAGCCAGAAAAAAACTTGTCCCAATAGCTCACATCACTTATTTGGGGAAAAATTCTTTCCATAGTATTTTTGTTATCCAGAATGCCATGTTTGGAGGGTTGCAATTGTAAATTCAGAACAGAGGGAACGCAGAGCTTCCTGATACCTAAAGTTGCAGTAATACTGCAACTACTAATCTGAGACTGGTACTCACCCTGCGATACACATAGGCAGACCTGTGTTATACAGCAGACTGACATCAGGCTGGCTGGTGTCAAGGTGCAGTGGCAATGTTGCTCTCTGTAAGCATGGTATGACGGATACGCAGGGCTCTGTTGCTTAGGCCATTGTTAACGTTATGAGAGATTTGGGGGGAATGTCCTAACAAATGAAAGTTTTAAAAGCTTCCAAGCAGGCCTAGGCACCTTTAAAATCTGGCCAGAGGGAACTTGCCACAGTGTGAGATGACCTTTCGGAAAGAGTGTCGCACACCGCTTGTCTTAAGTGCACTTGAGTATCAGGTCCAGACCTGACACGTGAGATATGCTGTTACTTGTTACATTATGCATGCCCCAGACTGCTTTCCAATGACACGATAGTGGCAGTATAACAGCGCCCTAATATAACAGCGCCCTAATATAACAGCATCCTAATATAACAGCGTCCTAATATAACAGCGTCCTAATATAACAGCGCCCTAATATAACAGCGCCCTAATATAACAGCACCCTAATATAACAGCGCCCTAATATAACAGCGTCCTAACATAACAGCGCCCTAATATAACAGCACCCTAATATAACAGCGCCCTAATATGACAGCATCCTAATATAACAGTGCCCTAATATAACAGCACCCTAATATAACAGCACCCTAATATAACAGCACCCTAATATAACAGCACCCTAATATAACAGCACCCTAATATAACAGTGCCCTAATATAACAGTGCCCTAATATAACAGCACCCTAATATAACAGCACCCTAATATAACCGTGCCCTAATATAACAGTGCCCTAATATAAAAGCGCCCTAATATAACAGCACCCTAATATAACAGCACCCTAACATAACAGCACCCTAATATAACAGCACCCTAATATAACAGTGCCCTAATATAACAGTGCCCTAATATAACAGCACCCTAATATAACAGCACCCTAATATAACCGTGCCCTAATATAACAGTGCCCTAATATAAAAGCGCCCTAACATAACAGCGCCCTAATATAACAGCACCCTAATATAACAGCGCCCTAATATAACAGCGCCCTAATATAACAGTGCCCTAATATAACAGTGCCCTAATATAACAGCACCCTAATATAACAGCACCCTAATATAACAGCGCCCTAATATAACAGTGCCCTAATATAACAGCACCCTAATATAACAGCACCCTAATATAACAGCACCCTAACATAACAGCACCCTAATATAACAGCATCCTAATATAACAGCACCCTAATACAGTAGAACAGTATGACATCTGATTTAGGCAAGTTTTTGGGTTCCCACACCTTCATCACATCGCAGCTGACTGCGACAGTGGGTTATTCACTATTGGGCCTGAATTTGCGGTCGGCGGTAGCTAAGGAGTACGGCGCCGGCATTGCAAGGAGACTCCGCACCTACCTTGTGTGATCCTCCCTGCGGGAACTTCCTTTCAAATGTTGCCGAGTTCGGCACAGCGTACTCCCTCACGGAGCCCAGGAGTGCACCGTTGTGCATATGCGAACCTGTGATCACGTGGGGCAGTGCTCCTTTCACTTCCTGACTCTTAGCCAATTGCCAAGACAATACTTGCAAAGTGAAATTTTGGGTAAACTCCAGGGATGTTTCTTTATACAAATATACATGACTCAAAAAAAAATGCTATCATTCTCTCATAACAACAAACGTTTATTACAAGCCTCCTTTTAAAACAAAGTATTGCAAAACTTTCATTGTGCCAATTTTTGCTATTACAAACTTCTCATTATAACAATCAGTGCAGACCACTCATCATATTAAACTCTGTTATTACAAACTATTTGTTATGTAAAAATTCATTGTAAAAATATCTATCACTAAAAGGCTGCCATTATAATAAATTCTGTAACTGCAATCTTCCCAAGGTAATAATCTGTTATTGTAAATCTCTCATTAGAACAATGTATGTTTATTCAAAATTCACAAGCATCAGTTGTTACAAACCTCTTATAACACATACTGGCAATACAAGTCTCTCATTGCTTTACACTCTGATTATTAAGCTCTCATTAAAAAAGGTTACAAACCACTCCTATAATGCTTTATTCAGTGTACTTACAAACACTCCATTATGAGAACCTTTTAAAACAAAATCTCCCATTATAGCGTGGTCTTGTTTACAGATCTTTTTGTTATTACACTTTTCTCATCCGGTCCCCTTACGCTGGGCTTTCAGCGCATGTTTGCACAAGACTTAAAGATTTTCAGCGTAAATACCTTGCAGTAGGTGGGCAATTAGCCCAAATCTTCGCCAGAATATTGATTTGAATGGGGGGGGAATGAAAGACGCAGTGAAACCTACGTGTAGCCTGAACTTCACAGATTGCAAGTTTGGGATTAAGTGCAGGAAATCCCGAACTTGCGGTCAGTTTCAAAGGCGGTATGGCAGCATACTTTGAGAGTACGCCGTCATATCGACCGCAAATTCAGGGCCATTAAGTTTCCATCACCGCAGATGCTAAATTCAAATTGCTGTTCAAAAATGGTTGGAAATGTAATGAAGTCAACAATGTCTAATTTGGACAAATAGACATTAATCCCACTGTGTCATTTAATTAGAGACACCTATAAAGGTTTGAGGAGCTCCTACCGACTGTGAATTATGTTAATTAAGTGAGCTTAAGAACATAAGAACATAAGAAATAGGAGCAGGAGTAGGCCAATTGGCCCCTCGAGCCTGCTCCGCCATTCAATAAGATCATGGCTGATCTGATCCTAACCGCCAATCCACTATGACAGGACTATCTCCTGAATCTAACAGAATTAGACACACGAAACAGGAGCAGGATCAGGCTACACAGCCCCTGGGCCCGCTCCGCTACCCACAGGGCCATGACCGATCCGCACCTAAACTCATGTCCAAATTCCTGCCCGCTCCCCGTAACCCTTAATTCCCTTTTCTTCTAGGAAACTGTCTATTTCTGTTTTAAATTTATGTAATGATGTAGCTTCGACAGCTATTTGGGGCAGCATATTCCATGGACCTACCACCCTCTGAGTGAAGTAGTTCCTCCTCATCTCAGTTTTGAAAGAGCAGCCCCTTATTCTAAGACTATGCCCCCTAGTTCTAGTTTCACCCATCATCTGGAACATCCTCCCTGCACACACACTCTCTCACTGACAACTGTAATAGTCTTAATCTTCAGGGTGGTTTGGGAATTCAAACAACACTTCTAAATCTTCAAGGTATCTCTGTCACTGTTAGTTTGCTGTTTCCATTTTTTGGCTAATGTTACAGAATTCTATTATGTGAGTTGGAATTTGCCAAATTCTTATTTTTCTTCTGGAGTGACTGTGGCACACTAAACTTAGTGAATATTTTTGTAGAACATTTGCTTGGCCAATATTCAAGGTTATAAATTATTTGAAGTCTTCCGTTGCCACTTGAGACTTTGTAATTATGTAGTTAAGTCTTTCTGATGTTTATCTCAGTGGCAGATTTTGCAGTTACTGAAAGATAGGTTAAGAGTTAATGTTACTGTTTGAGAGTCACTGCACCATTTATTGATGTCCTTTCGCACTGCAGAGCCAAGCAGTGTATGGGGCTGACTGAGTCTGTGCCTTGGGATGGGGTACGGTTAAGGGGGTCCGTCTGGCTGAGGTTGAGGCAGGAATTAAGAATCACTGGGAAAATGGGAACAGACATTGGGTTTGATTGTGGCTTTGGGAAAGGGGCTGGTGCAGTGTTAGGAGTGCGGGGCAGAGGAGCCGCCAGCTGTTGGTGTTCTGTCTGTTGTCCACAGGCACGCAGTCTTCACATCAGGGCTTAGGCCACTGGTCCTGAGGTGGGCTGGTTACTGAAGTACAGAGATGTGGGTGCTGTCTGATTATGAGGGAGGGTGCACTGGATTAAAGCTTTAGCATGGCACTTAATATCAGAGCAGTTGGAAAATGCGATGGGAAAGTTTATGGATATATGTGTGGTTTCTACTTCTTTTTATTTGTATATTCTGTTATAAACCATATTTTTAGAGGTCTTTGGGGATGGTTGAGGTACCGTAATGGTTGCTATATACCACAGAATAATCAGAAATTATACCAGAGATGATTCTGGGATCTGATTGATTGATTGACGCGACAGTGGTTTGTGGCGTCTGACTAGTTGAAATTCTGGAAGGTGATTAGTTGATCTTTGGTTCTGTAATGTTGAAGGGATTCTATGACACTACTCACACTATGCAATTACTTTTGCACAGAAACAAGAATGTTAATATTATAGATGTGTGGTACAAGAGCACACCTAATTGAAGCCAGCCCTGTATTTATATTCAAGTTATAGTGGCAAGCTGAAGCATTCCAGTTTCTGATTTTATTCCTGGCACTAGGCTGTCTTTATTTCATATCTTCAAGTCACAGAAGTGACTGCAAATCTTTGGCGTAGGTTAAATTGAAAAAATGAACTTTAACTCCCATTCAGTTATTTCCATAGTTCGCAACCTATTCATATAGAAAACACCAAAATTTATAGATTTCACGGCATGTCTCCTCGCCAGCTTGTTAGAGACCTCCTTAAACTGCAGCATAAAAGAAACCTAATTGTATCCTATTTAAATATTTGTAATTGTTTCATTGCACTCATTTCCTTTCAAGGGTGGATTGCATTGAATTACAATAAGACCATGAAGGTCCAAGGTTCAATCCCTGATTTGTGTTGAGTTACTGGATCTCGGATGGGGCAATGGTGGTGGTGCTACAAATGGCCCCAGTGCCCCTGGGTTGAGGGCAATCACATGATGGCTATCCAGGAATGCCTGCTGGAAGTGGGTATGTGTGAACATCAGGTCAGAACAGGATCGGTCCTAGTTGTGATGTCTGCCATGGTTAAATAATCTAGCGACACTCAAGTATGTTTTTTTTAAATTCACACACAAATAATGGCCACTTGTGAGGTGCTAGAGTATGACCCCAGTGCCTCTGGAACTGTACCCCAGCAAGGACTTAATAACTTCAGGAGAGGAGGAGCGAAGAGAAAATTGGTGGAAGAAAACTGGCAAGTAAAGAAAAATGAGTTGCAGGACTTTGTTTTCTGATGCCCACCCTCTAAACTGCTCTGAGGATATGCAGATCACTTTGTCAGATGAACTGTCCGACACTGATGTGAAGCTGTCAGGCAGATCAATACATTTTACTTAGCATTTGGAATACCAGCAAAAAGAGAATATATAGGCTAGCGCCTAATTACAATAATGTATTGGATGGAAGATCTACGCATTTCTCGTATCTCAGGGCACAACATTTTAATTGCTATTATTTTTATTTGTTCTCAGGATGGAGGCAACATTGGCATAGTTGCACATATTGTCCATGCCTAGTTGCCCTGAGAGGGTGGTGGTGGTAGGCCTTCTTCTTGAACCCCTGCAGTTCTTGTGCTGATGGTGTTCCCACAAAGGTGTTAGGTGGGGAATTCCAGGACTTTGGCACAGCGATAGTAAAGGAATGTTGCTGTATGCTTGAGTCAGGCTGGTGGGAGGCTTGGATGAAGACTTGGAAGTGATGGTGTTCCCATGCTGCTCTTGTCCTTCTCAGTGTAGAGTCTCAGGACTGGGAGGTGCAATTGAAATAAACTTAGTACGCTGCTGCAGTGCATTCTGTAGATAGCACATATTGCAATTGTATTATAGTGCATCGCTGGTGGAGGGGGTGAATAATATTTATTTTACATGAAATTTACCTTCCTAGAGTCCAGGAGCTGATCAAGTGGACGACTCTGTCCTTGGTGGCGCCGACATTCTTGAGTGTTGTTGTGGCTGCACCCATCCAGGCTTGTGCCTTGTAGATGGCGGAGAGGCTTTGAGGGGGCAAGAGGTAAGCCATTTGCCGTATAGTACCCTGCCTCTGCCCTGCTCTTGTGGCCATGGTGTTGATGTGGCTGGTCCAATTAAGCTTCAGGTTATTGCTGACCCCAAGATGTTGATGATGGGGGACTTGGTGGTGGTGGCACTGTTGAGAATTGGGGGAGGTGGTTGGCTTTATCTTGTTGGAGATGATCATTGGATATGGCAAAATTGTTACCTGTCACTCATCACCCCAAGCTTGAACACTGTCCAGGTGCTGCTGTAGGCTGGCATGGGCTAGTTCATTATTGGAGGACTTGTGAATTATGTGATGAAGGTGGGGAGGGAAGGAATAATCTGATGGAGTTCAAATTTCATCTGGTTTAACATTAGCCCCTCAAGTCACGTGGCATTTTCCTGAATAGGTAGGGCACAGTAAGATTAAAGTCACTACAGTGGGATACAATAGGATTGAAATAACAACAGAAAATGCTGGAAAAACTCAGCAGGTCAGGCAACATCCGTGGAGAGAAATTTGAGTTGACGTTTCGGGTTTGACCCTTCTTCAAAACTGGAGAGAAAAGGAACTAGATCGAAGGCAGGGCTGCGATCGGACAAAAGAATAAAAGAACCAAAAGAAGTAAAAGAGATTAGAAGCTAGACGAGATGGTAATAGGCTGGGATTAGGTGTAAAGTGTACTGGCAGGGCAAAAGATAGCTGCCAGGTGTGAGAGAGAAACAAAAGGAAAGGGGGGGGAGGAAAGGAGTGGAAAAATATAAGTAAAAATGAAATAGGGGCCGAGGTTATGATCTGAAATTGTTGAACTCGATATTGAGACCGGAAGGCTGCAGAGTGCCTAATCGGAAGATGAGGTGCTGTTCCTCGAGTTTACGTTGAGCTTCCGTGGAACAGTACAAGAGGCCAAGGACGGTGAGGTCCGAGTGGGAATGGAGCGGTGAATTGAAATGACAGGCGACCGGAAGCTCGGGGTCACCCTTACGGACTGAACGGAGGTGTTCCGCAAAGCGGTCACCCAATCTGCGTTTGGTCTCCCCAATGTAGAGGAGACCGCATCGTGAGCAGCGAATACAGTATACTAGATTGCGAGAAGTACAAGTAAATCGCTGTTTCACCTGGAAGGGGTGTTTGGGGCCCTGGACAGTGGGGAGGGGGGAGGTATAGGGGCAGGTGTTACATCTCCTCCTCTTCCTTTTTCCGCAACCGAGGATTCCCCTCTACCGTGGTTGACACTGCCCTCGACCGTGTCAGTTCTATCTCCCGCACCTCTGCCCTCACCCCTGCCCCTCCCTCCCGGAACCACCTTTCACCCCACCAGCCTCCACATTCAACGGATCATCCTCCGGCATTTCCGCTACCTCCAAAGTGATCCCACCACCAAACGTATCTTCCCCTCCCCTCCCCTTTCAGCATTCCGCAGGGACCGCTCTCTCCGAGACACCCTAGTCCACTCCTCTATCACCCCAAACAGCCCTTCCCCTTCGCCTGGCACCTTCCCGTGCAAGCGGAGGAGATGTAACACCTGCCCCTATACCTCCCCCCTCCCCACTGTCCAGGGCCCCAAACACCCCTTCCAGGTGAAACAGCGATTTACTTGTACTTCTCGCAATCTAGTATACTGTATTCGCTGCTCACGATGCGGTCTCCTCTACATTGGGGAGACCAAACGCAGATTGGGTGACCGCTTTGCGGAACACCTCCGTTCAGTCCGTAAGGGTGACCCCGAGCTTCCGGTCGCCTGTCATTTCAATTCACCGCTCCATTCCCACTCGGACCTCACCGTCCTTGGCCTCTTGTACTGTTCCACGGAAGCTCAACGTAAACTCGAGGAACAGCACCTCATCTTCCGATTAGGCACTCTGCAGCCTTCCGGTCTCAATGTCGAGTTCAACAATTTCAGATCATAACCTCGGCCCCTATTTCATTTTTACTTATATTTTTCCACTCCTTTCCTCCCCCCCCCCTTTCCTTTTGTTTCTCTCTCACACCTGGCAGCTATCTTTTGCCCTGCCAGTACACTTTACACCTAATCCCAGCCTATTACCATCTCGTCTAGCTTCTAATCTCTTTTACTTCTTTTGGTTCTTTTATTCTTTTGTCCGATCGCAGCCCTGCCTTCGATCTAGTTCCTTTTCTCTCCAGTTTTGAAGAAGGGTCAAACCCGAAACGTCAACTCAAATTTCTCTCCACGGATGTTGCCTGACCTGCTGAGTTTTTCCAGCATTTTCTGTTGTTATTTCGGATTTCCAACATCTGCAGTATTTTGCTATCACAATAGGATTGATGCTAGCACAGTTGGGTATAGCAGGATTTATATTGGTACAGTAGAAACAGTTAAGATTATCTAAGAAGATAAATTTCATGTAAGATTTTTAAAAGTTATTCATTTCAATGCAAATGATCACAGTTAAAATTAATTACAGGAATTTGGTGAAACCCTAATTCAAATAAATTAGGGCCCAAGTGTAGAATAAGGCTCCTTCTACTCTGTTCCAGCAATGTATCTTACCTCTAACCTCAGATCACCACCCCCTGCTTCAGTCTGAATATTCCACTTACCACAGCAGTCGCTCTGAACAAGATTGCCAAATTGTGAGCAATTTTGCTGCATTTCCCATTAAGAGATTTTCAATGAAGGAGGAGGACGTGCTGCTTCGTGCAGCCCTGGTGATATTGTATTGTGTAGACCCTGCACCTCCTTAACCTGACAGAGGAAACCCAATTATTCTCATTCAAAGGGGGTAATTTTAACTCTCAGTGGTGGCGTAAAATGGGCAGTATTGGATCAGCCACCCGTTATACACGCCGTCGGATTTTCTTTCCGTTGACTTTAGCAAAATATCGCCATAATGATTACTTTCAGCAGTACAGTCTCCTAATGCTTACTCCAACGTTCAGGCTCAATTGGTATTTGCTTCCCAGCCAATGTTGCTTAAAGGCTTTATTGGTATTTTCAAATAATTATTTTAACTTCCCGAATCGAAAACATTTTTACAATATATTAATTTTGACCTTCTCACTGCCCTTCATTATCAATGATTAGATCTAACTGCAGAGGAGACTTGTGCGAGGAGTATAATATTAGAGGGTAATGTTGCTAAGACAGATTATTTTTCCAGATTTAGGAGGTTTGCAGAAGCCATCACTGTAACAGTAGCCTGGGGTCATTGAGATTTTATTCTAGTCACGCTGGCTTCTCATGGTCTCCCAGTGGATGAGCTACAATACTTAAATAACAACTTTGAGCTTGGGTTTGTTGCTTTGCTAATGCACCGCACAATGGGTTGGTAAAACATAGTTCTCTCTTGTGATCTCTGCAATTCATTGCTGTGTGTGGGATTTTGCTTTGCACAAAATGGCAATAGCATTTTCACTTCAAAGTAATTCACTGGGGGCGATTTTGCCAGCCCTGGGAAGGCGGGTTTGGAGGCAGGAGTGTCGGTAAAATGGCAGAATCTGGGGGCGGGTGCCCATCCCGCCCCCAACCTGCCTCCGTGCCATCTTCCCAGGAGGTGGGTACATGACCCGCGCCGGGTCCCGTCTCCCGGAGGCGGGAAGGGGGATTACATCCACTTAACTGCTCGTTAACAGGTAGCTAACAGGCAGTTAAAAGGATTATCCCCATTTTTCCAGCAGAGGCGCAGGCTTCCCAACGTCGGAAAACCCCGCCAGGGTCACCGAGGTGAGCAGTGGGTCTGCGGGGGTAGAAGGGGTCCAAAAGTGCGCTGTGGAGGTGAGTGATGGGTGCAAGTGTGGAGAGGTAAGTGTGTGAGGTGAGTGAAAAGTGATAGAAAAAGTTTCCTTACTTTGCAGGCTTCAACCGTTGGGAATCAGAAGGCTCTGGCATCTCAATGGCAGAGATGATAGTTGGCTGCTGCATTCTCCGATGCAATGGCCATTTGTTTTCTGCTCACAACAGAGGTTTGGTGAGCACTGAGTACAAGAACTCACCAAATAACAGAGAATGTCAGTGTTTGACAGCTAATGTAGCAAATGCTACAGTTCAGAGGGACCTGGGGGGTCCTTGTGCATGAAACACAAAAAGTTAGCATGCAGGTACAGCAAGTAATCAAAAAGGCAAATGGAATGTTGGCCTTTATTTCAAGGGGGTTGGAGTATAAAAGCAGGGAAGTCCTGCTACAACTGTACAAGGTATTGGTGAGACCACACCTGGAGCACTGCGTACAGTTTTGGTCTCCTTATTTAAGGAAGGATATACTTGCATTGGAGGCAGTTCAGAGATGATTCACGAGGTTAATTCCGGAGATGAGGGGGTTGTCTTATGAAGAAAGGTTGAGCAGTCTGGGCCTATACTCATTGGAATTTAGAAGAATGAGAGGTGATCTTATTGAAACATATAAAGATACTGAGGGGCTCAACAAGGTAGATGCAGAGAGGATGTTTCCCCTCGTGGGGAAATCTAGAACTCGGGGGCACAGTCTCAGAATAAAGGGTCGCCCTTTTAGAACTGAGATGAGGAATTTCTTCTCTCAGAGGGTCGTAAATCTGTGGAATTCTCTGCTTCAGAGAGCCGTGGATGCTGGGTCATTAAATATATTTAAGGTGGAGATCGACAGATTTTTGCAAGATAAGGGAGTGAAGGGTTATGGGGAGCGGGCAGGGAAGTGGCTTTGAGCCCAAGATCAGCCATGATCTTATTGAATGGCGGAATAGGCTCGAGGGGCCAAGTGGCCTATTCCTGCTCCTATTTCTTATGTTCTTATGTTCACAGAGCTGTCAAACGATGACAATTCATCTTTTGACAGATGAAACATCATACGCTGACGTTCTCTGTAACCGGATTCCCCTTAATTGGCCTGCTAAGCCCGCTGGGCGGGCTTAACAAAGTCAATCAAGGGAAAATAGCGTGGGTTGGCCACAAGTCGATGGAGGCGGGACTAAAACCCGACAAGCAGCAGTCCCGCCTCCAACGTGCCCCCATTGGCAAAATCGTATTCGATTTGCTGTGAGGTGTTTCTGAGAGACATGATAAGGTGCTATAGTAATCAATACTTTCTTTCCATGCAGTGAGTCTAACAATAGAGTGGAGCGTGGGCACCAAGAGGTTTGCCACACAGCCCCCATGTACTGCGCAGCAACTGGCACTGGCAGAGGCCTGATATCACATCACCAGCCTATTTTCCTAGGCTAGGAAATGGTGCACAGTGAAGGGGGAAACATATTGAATGGCAAGGAACAAAAATAAGATAAAAGGGAAAGGAAGAAGAAAAGTTATTAGACAAAAGCCATGGCCAAAATCATTGCATTTATCTATAATTACAATAAAGCTACCATCTGGTTAATTGCACTCACAGTCCTGTTTGAAAAGTTGCAGCTCACAGTGAGAAGCTGTTGGAGAAAAAAATGTGTGAAAAGTTTTTAAACTTTAAAACTACTAAACATCGTAGAATCAAAGTAAAGAACAGCCTTTTTTTCATTTCATTTGACTTGTTAAAAAATGTGAATAAAACCTCTCCACAGAAACTGTTCTGACGTCTTTTCTCCTGGACTTTGTTTTTTTTGAGGCAGCACCTACTGCAATCCAAAACTGAAACAAAGGTTCAAACTGTAAATCATTCCAAATTGTAACTATCCAAACATAATGTGATGACAATACAGGTCTGAGAGTAACACAATGAATCTCTTTGAAATCTGAACAGTGTTGGCCTAAATTTCCTATTTTCAAGCCATACTTATGAAATATTATATTTCTCATTTTTAAGTGTCTGGTATGTGACAATCTGCTTTTAGTATGTAGCCACATAATTTAAAAAGTACATTTTTAATAAGTGCTGTCTATTATTTTTGAATCTGTGGTGAATCAGTTGGTAGCGCTCTCACCTCTGAGTCAGAGGTTGTGGGTTCAAGTCCCACTCCAGAGACTTGAGCACAAAAAGCTAGGCTGACACTCCAGTGCAGTGCTGAGGGAGTGCTGCACTGTGGGAGGTGCCGTTTTTTGGATGAGACGTTAAACCGAGGCGCTGTCTGCTCTCTCAGGTGGACGTAAAAGATCCCATGCCATTATTTCGAGGAAGAGCAGGACAGTTATTCCCCCGGTGTCCTGGCCAATATTTATCCCTCAATCAACATCACAAAAAACAGATTATCTGGTCATTATCACATTGCTGTTTGTGGGAGCTTGCTGTGCGCAAATAGGCTGCTGCGTTTCCTACATTACAACAGTGACTACTCTCCAAAACTGCTTAATTGACTGTAAAGCGCTTTGGGATGTCCTGATGTTGAGAAAGGCGCTATATAAATGCAAGTCGTTATTAAAAAAATTAGACAGAAGCCCTATTTGCTAGATAACTAATATCCGGTTATACTTTTGGAATTCAACTAGATTAAATCTGGTCGATTAATATAACAAATCGACGTTACTGAAAACCTGTTTAATGAGCTAGTTCTACTGTCGGTTGATTCAATGTGGTTTTCATCTGCAGTAAGTTGGAATCTATGCACTTCGCACACTGCGTTCAGTTTTCGTGACTGAGACATCAGTCAGTCAGTCAAACCTTGGAGGTGGTGCAGAGAAAAGCCGCAAGGATGATCCTCAGCTCCAGAAGACTGAAAAGTGAGGAAAGGCTGGAGAAACTTGGCTTAGACAGCTTCGAACAGGGGGGTGACGATGAAGTCACTGGATGGAAATGGTTAATGCGGATCAGGGATTCAGGCTTGTTCCCCCTGGCGAGGCTCATCTGAAACATCTCGGCTCACTCAGTGTACCGGCCTCCTGTCCGATTGAGCCGGGCAAGCGGGAATTCCCAGTCAGTGTCGAGCCCCTGACCCTGGGGCTACTTTCTGTTGTCATTGACCTTATAAGGGCTGGGCGGAGGTTCCAGCCTTTACAAGGCTGACTTGGAGAATTCCGCCATTCTCATGGGCTCGGCGCAAGTGGGTCGCAGCTGTTTTCCGGTGGCTTCCACTGGACTTCTGGCGAGAGACCGACGGAACCCCGAGGAATTTCGGGGCCAATAATATTCCGTTTATTGGGATCTACGCGACGAGCCTTCAGTGCTCTGTTACAAAATCCACAGGCAGTAAGGGCAGGAAACTCGAATGAGTGATGAACCTCGTTTGTAGTGTGTTTAATTTCTTAAATTGCAGATTGTTTCCACATCACAGCAATGGTGAACTTGAAGCAGGCCCACCTGCTGTGCATCAATGAGCTTATTCTACATTTCAGCACAGCAGACTCCGCTGTATTAGCAGGGCAAGCTCAGTTCTGAAGTAGACACCCAGCGTTGCTGAAATTTAGATAAATGCATAACCGAGTCTGTTATTTCTGTCCATGCATATTCATTATCTTTAGTACAGTCGATTAATTTTCTTTCCTGGTGCCCTTCTGATGCTGTTGAGTTCACAGCAGTAGCTGTGGCTGGAGAATGAAAAGCCTTTTCAAAGAGATTGAGTGAAAATGTGAAGCTATCATGATTTTAGGACAGTCCCAAGCCAATAGGGCACCGTTTACTCTAAAATAAGATATCATAAATAGGAATTCAGACAATATTTCAATCCCTGTGCTTTTTTTTTAACAATTGGTGATCAAGAAAGACAGTGGAGTAGACTGAAGCTGCAGGTATGATGACTAAACATGTTCAATGGGACGTGTGAGGTACTTTAGTCAGAATGCAATCCCTGGTAGCAGTGTTTGAGGACTGGTTTGAGGACTGTAGTGGAGGCCTTGTCATTGTAATAACGCCTATTTGTCCCAACTGCTTTTAAAAAATACCCTGCTCCTCAAAGTGTTGCTCGCTTGCTTGCTTCACACGAGCCCATTTGGTATTCAGGCAGTGACTACAGCCTCCTGGTTGCCCTTTTAAGCATGAGTGGAAGAATAACTGCGACAAATGCCTCTGGCAACCTATAGCAAATATTACAGTCATGGTGCAGAGAAAGTATTGGACTTGTTTTTAATTCATATGCTCTCACTGGAATGGGAGTCTTGTCAAACACTGCAATGGCAGTGGGGTGGGGTGGCGGGGAGGGAGAGGAACTGTTCTTCTCTCGCTGATCAATAGGCTTTACTGTGTGAATGAACTTAATTTGCCTCCTTGAATTATGGTTGGTAATGGTAATCACTGTCCATGGAAGTTACTGCCTCATTTTTGACTAACAATGGAAGAGGAATGCTACAGAGAAGTTTTGCCCAATTTTGTCAAAACAGGGATTTTTGTACTT
The DNA here is from genome assembly GCF_052327205.1 of Somniosus microcephalus. Lineage (NCBI taxonomy): Eukaryota > Metazoa > Chordata > Chondrichthyes > Squaliformes > Somniosidae > Somniosus > Somniosus microcephalus. Next base: position 23,844,202 of record NC_140994.1, read on the forward strand.
TATGTTGTATAATATTAGATAGGATTAATCTATTTGTTTAAAAAAAGGCTTCTGCCAGCTGTATCTCTAAGGCATTCAGATTATTCTTGTGGCATTGTTGACCAATACACATAACTGCCCTAACCTATCAGTGCATTCAATGAAGAATGTTGTCCTGAATGAGTTCTCTTTGTTTATGGCAATGCCTTTTGATTAGAAATTAATTAAGCTAAAAGAAAAGTTTAGGTGCTGGTCCTTGGTAACTCCCTTCCCTAAGGTTGGAACAAGGTTGGATTTCCAGCGGCATGGGTCAGGCAGGCGCTAGAGATGCGTCCAAAGTAGCTTGTACCCACCTGTCCTAAACAAATGAGGTGACCTCTCATCGACCCATCAAACACTGACGCATTCAGTCCTGGAGAGTTCGGTCAGGTTGAATCATAATGTAACTGCCCGGATTGTGACCCGAGCAATTTCAGGGGCCCTAATGTACATTAAGAATTCCTCTTCTCAGTATGTGCAGCAACATCATTACGTGGAGATTTCCTCTGCTATCTCCTGTGACGTTAGGAACGCTTCCTATGATTTTGCTAGAAACAATGATCGGAGGAAACTGTCACAAACAATTGATGACATCACTGATGATAGACCACAGTTTACTTGTGCTACTGTGCTACATGGACCAGGGTAAACAAGACTGCGCCATGATAGGAACCATTCCCCACCACAATCAATGAGATTAGAGCCTCACTAGCCAGACCATACTTATATTATTGGGTTTTGATGCAATCACATCACAAGTCTGTTGAAGGAATGCATTTATTTTCTCTCAGACAACATTAAATGCTGTACAACAGAAGAACATTCACTATGTGTCAAGTGGAAGGATGATGGGCTGTTCATATTCTAGCCATTTAAATTTTTTTATTCGTTCGTGATATGTGGGCGATGCTGGCAAGGCCAGCATTTATTGCCCATCCCTAATTGCCCTTGAGAAGGTGGTGGTGAGCCATCTTCTTGAACCGCTGCAGTCCGTGTGGTGAAGGTACTCCCACAGTGCTTTTAGGGAGTTCCAGGATTTTGACCCAGTGACGATGAAGGAATGGCGATATAATTCCAAGCCAGGATGGTGTGTGAATTGGAGGGGAGCTTGGAGGTGGTGGTGTTCCCATGCGCCTGCTGCCCTTGTCCTTCTAGGTGGAAGAGGTCGCGGGTTTGGGAGGTGCTGCCGAAGAAGCCTTGGTGAGTTGCTGCAGTGCATCTTGTAGATGGTACACACTGCAGCCACGGTACGCTGGTAGTGGAGGGAGTGAATGTTTAAGGTGGTGGATGGGGCGCCAATCAATTGGGCTGCTTTGTCCTGGATGGTGATGAGCTTCTTGAGTGTTGTTGGAGCTGCACTCATCCAGGCAAGTGGAGAGTATTCCAGTACACTCCTGACTTGTGCCTTATAGATGGTGGAAAGGCTTTGGGGAGTCAGGAGGTGAGTCACTCGCCACAGAATACCCAGCCTGTGACCTGCTCTTGTAGCCACAGTATTTATGTGGCTGGTCCAGTTAAGTTTCTGGTCAATGGTGACCCCAAGGATGTTGGTGGGGGATTTGATGATGGTAATGCCGTTGAATGTCAAGGGAAGGTGATTAGACTCTCTCTTGTTGGAGCTGGTCATTGCCTGGCACTTGTGTGGCGCAAATGTTACTTGCCACTTATCAGCCCAAGCCTGAATGTTGCCCAGGTCTTGCTGCATGCGGGCACGGACTGCTTCATTATCTGAGGAGTTGCGAATGGAACTGAACACTGTGTAATCATCAGCGAACATCCCCACTTCTGACCTTATGATTGAGGGAAGGTCATTGATGAAGCAGCTGAAGATGTTTGGGCCTAGGATACTGCCCTGAGGAACTCCTGCAGCAATGTCCTGGAGCTGTGATGATTGACCACAACCATCTCCCTTTGTGCTAGGTATGACTCCAGCCAGTGGAGAGTTTTCCCCCTGATTCCAATTGACTTCAGTTTTACGAGGGCTCCTTAATGCCACACTCGGTCAAATGCTGCCTTGATGCCAAGGGCAGTCACTCTCACCGTACCGCTGGAATTCAGCTCTTTTGCCCATGTTTGGACCAAGATTGTAATGAGGTCGGGAGCCGAGTGTTCCTGGTGGAACCCAAACTGAGCATCAGTGAGCAGGTTATTGGTGAGTAAGTGCCGCTTGATAGCACTGTTGACAACCCCTTCCATCACTTTGCTGATGACTGATGGGGCGGTAATTGGCTGGATTGGATTTTTCCTTCTTTTTGTGGACAATTGTTCCATTGCTGCAAAATCAATTTAAATGTAATCTTATAGAAGTTAGCAGGGGATGTTCACAAGCTGCTTGGTCAGTATGGAAAACGTTTATGTTAGAATACGATGTTGTCATTTAAGCTGTTGGGAGGTTCTGAATCCAAAGTTCATATAGGTCTACAGTCAAACAGCGCACAGAATTGAACTTGGTATTATGGACTCAATGAGGAGGTAACAGGCGAAGATGACCCTGAACTGAAATTCAGCATTGTGTCGAGTTGAGTTCCATCCAAACCTCTCATTGTGCTGCAGCAACATAATACAGGGAAGAGTGGACTTTAATATACTGATGTCATTCCAGGCATTGGCATCCAAGCTGTGCAAACATGGAAAGTCTGCATCGAAAGTGAAATGAAATTGTTGCATTGCACGCATGCAAATACTTCACTAGATATTTGATTGATTCAGAAAGCTGACTTTCATTTATGACGCTTCAGTCTAATCAGCTGCGAATCTTTCAACAGGAAGTTTGGAGTCTCCATTTGCAGTTTTCTCCTGTACTGTCAGTTTCCAACACATGTGATCTTCTAGGAGTCAACCAAAATTAATTTTGATTTAATAATAGACTAACGGGAACATTTCCTCCGTTCGCTAAACAAACATTTTTACGATTTTCCTGGTGATACCATTGAGCGGAAAATCAGGTCCGCAATACAGCCTGATTATGTTACCAGATGCCTGTGGGTGATTGTTGCTTTTGTCTGGATGGCCCACATGTGTTGCTAGACAGCTCGAGAGACATCAGCATGATCTATATCCACCCTCCCTAATTTTATATACGACAGGAAAATCAACTTTCAAGGCAAAGTCTAGTAATTTTATCAAAATGCCTATTTGAATATCACTCACTTCACCAGAGCAAATATATGGAAAATGCTTCACGCATCGCTACAAAATCCCTCTTTGTACCTTTCTTACTCACCAATAACCTGCTCACCGATGCTCAGTTTGGGTTTCTCCAGGACCACTCAGCTCCAGACCTCATTAAAGTGGGCTTTTCCCTATTTGTTTTAAACACGGTGGGGGAGAATTTCCATTGGGGGGAATTTTCTGATCTCCCGCCCCAACTTCAGGCGAAGATCGGTGGAAACCCCGGAGAAACAGCTGCTTTTAGCCATTTACACGGTTTCCCCAAGGGTTCCGCCGAAGTTACGGTGAAGTGATCGGGAGCATTCCCACGGTAAATTGGGCTGATCCAAGAGCACCAGCCTCTTGGAGAATCACTTCCACTTGTAGGTGGTCTGGAATATAAAAGGGGTGCGAAACAACTTTTAGTTAGAAGTGCTAAATAACTTTTTTTTTAAAAACCTAACAAATGGATAGCTTATCTTAGTAAATCAGATTTAGCTTGCACTTAATTAAAATCAAATTTATTTCACGCTGATGTTTTTCAAGACTGTAAGCTTGTTATTCTTGATTTGTCAATGTAGCATATCGAAATCTACTAATGAAGAGGCTGATCTTGCCCTGGATGGTATTGCATCGGAGACTCTGTTAAGTAGCAGCCCCTTCATTAACCATTCACAACAATAACAATGAATAGCTAGCTATGCCCATGTCAAAAATAAACGTTATCAAATTTCATATCGCAATTGGAATTTTTGGTTGATGATCACAGGCAATTGAGGTGAGGAGTTGCTGCGTTAGATGCGCCCATGGAAGGCAAGTCTCAATTAATTGGAGTCATTTTTGAAGATGTGAAACACAACAGTTCACTTGGCTGTGACTGTGCTTGATGCCTATGCATGCTACTGGGCAAAAATAAATTTTCTTTTTAAAATTAAAAACAATGGCGAGAAGGTTGGAAATCAGAGGACACAGATTTAAGATAATTGGCGAAATAGCCAGAGGGGGGATGAAGAGAATTTTTTTACTCAGCGAGTTATGATCTGGAATGCACTGTCTGAAAGGGTGGTGGATGCAGATTCAATAATAATTTTCAAAAGGGAATTAGATATAAACTTGAAAAGGAAAAATGTGCAGGGCTATGGGGAAAGAGCAGGGGGAGTGGGGCTAATTGGAGAGCTCTTTCAAAGAGCCGGCACAGGCACGATGGGCCGAATGGCCTCCATCGGTGCTTTATGGTTCTATGATTCTATAATTCATAATATGCAATTTCTGCCATCCATGTACTTCGAATTAGATTTTTTTCCTCTGCCATGTGTTTATGTAGCTGCCTGGGTTTGGAATTTGAAGTCCCGCTTGTTTTGCAGGAGAATATTCTCATCCTTTTTGGTGTATTAAAGGGATTGGGGGGGGGGGGAGGGATTTTCCTCACGGTTTCACCATTTTAACTTCAGTGGAAGCCTCGTTTATGTGTGTAGATGGGGTTTCTGCTAAATCTTCACCAAAGTTAAGGCAGTGGAACAGGAGAAGCTGAGGAAATTCACCCCATTGGTTTTGAACCGACTGCCTTTGAATTTTTTTTCCTTCCTCTCCCGAAGGTGCTGACTCTTGCTAAGGTCAGTTCCCATGGCACCGGTTGCCTGCCAGTAATCTACCCGAGTGGCCATTCTTCTTGACTGTGCCCAGACAGTAAGAGTTGGCAGACTATTCAACTGTAGAAGGCATCATAAGCATGATCCTGCCCTCCACTGACTCCACTGTCAACAACTTATCCCTATCTCTGTCACCTCCTCCAGCCCTCCAGCCCTCCGAGATCTCTGCATCCCTGATTTTCCTCGCTCCACCATTGGCAGATGTGCCTTGTAAGGTTCAAAAATTTCTGCACAATCCCAGAACACAAGGAAAGTCATTTTTAAAATGATTTTGGAACATTACAGAAGGAATCTGCAAAAAGGATAATTGTAGTGGTTGAGCCAAATGGATTGATTTTAAAGAGATTGTTTAAGGAAGAGATTTTTGGACTGTTTTCAAGGTTATTGGGCAAAAGGGATTTAAAATATAAAATCCCAGGAAGTTTTGGCTGGTTTAAAAGGCATGTTCAGGCTTGCAAAAGGCTGGAACAACGGGGAGGCAGCGTGGGCCCCCGAGGTTTGGATATTGGCCTGTCTGAGGAATGTCCAGGGCCACCCCAATTTGACATAAGGACAATGAAGCCTGTTTTCCCGCCAAGCCAGGTATCAGGTAAACAGGACATGTCCCCAGCCATACAAAGGAACGAACATCCACCCTACAGTTACTATAAACAAACCACAGTCCAACGTCAATTTAAAAGGATTGACAAACGTTTAGCATTTTAAATTGGTTTCAAGGCAATCCCGAAACCAGTTAAAAGCCGATTAAGTTTGGGTGAGCCATCCCCAAAACTCGTTAAGTCTGGATGGGCCATCCCCGAAGCTCGTTAAAGTTTTAAAGGACATTAAAAATAACAAGCCCGCCAAATTTAACAAAGGAAACCGAGATTTGGCGGTCAGATAAGCCAGGCCCCAAATTAGTATAATTGAGGCCTGCCTTTCCACAGTACAGGACAGTCGAGTCAGCACAGTCAAGTTCAACGGAAGAATACAGTCAAAGTCGAGTGCAGTACAGCTCAAGAGAGAGATCATCATTGGAGACTCGAAGGAAGAAAGAAGAAACAGAGATCGCGGCAACCAAAGGCCTACAGAAACCAACACCAGCCAATATTACCACCAACCAGGTAATATTGGGCCACCGCGACCAACAAGAAACCAACTGCCGAAAAACTCACGAACCAAAGACTTGTTTCCACTCTACAGGCTAGTCTGACTTACCCCTGGGTAAGATTTGGACACAAAAGACTCTAAAACTAGCCCTAACCAAAGAAATTTGGGTACTTACCCAGTAAGATCCAACAGAGCAACTAACCGCATCAGCGGACTCAACCCAACTGAAGACCCAACGCAGATGCAGTCTTCTACCACGTCCGAGGCACAGCAGGCCCCAACCGCCACAACTAAAGAGAACCACGAAATCGTGAACCTCTACAACTGTCAAGAAAGTCGGTTTTGGTGAGCATTTCCTGGTCCTCTGGATTCCAGCCTAGCTAGGGTAGTGGGGTTGGGAAGGAAAGGGATTTTGTACATTGTAATTCTCCCTCGCTTATTCCGTGTGTTCCCCATCCTTTTAAAGTGTAAGTTTTATTGTATTGTATATTTTCCTGTCTCAAAATAAAGATCTGAATTCTTTTGACTAACCCAGGTGTCTGTTGCAAGTTTATTACAACCCCTAAATAAGCCCAAAGACTAGAATAAAAGGGAGTGGGAGCGATTCGAACCACTCAAAGGAGTCAGAGGTGAAGCTGACAAACAACCCACACACCACCCCCTACAGCCTTCAGCTGCTGAGGCCCTAAGCTCTGGAATACCCTCCATAAACCTCTCCGCCTCGCTACCTCTCTCGCTTCCTTTAAGATGCTCCTTAAAACCTACCTCTTTGAGCAAGCTGTTGGTCAGCTGTCCTCATATTTGCTAATGTGGCTCGGTGTCAAATTTTGTTTGAAAGCGCTCCTGTGAAGCACCTTGGGATGTTTTACTATGTTAGAGGTGCTATATAAATGAAAGCTGTTGTTGCTGTAAAGAGAAGTTATGGCCTGTATGGTTTGCAGCCATTTTAACAACATTGATCTAGAGGCTCAAGCTTTATTCTAAATATTAGCTTCCTTCTCAGAGTACTTGGGTGGAGTGGGTTCGATTAATGTGTGGAGTGCATACTGGGCTGGCGGTAGGCCGAGTGTCTGTTCTGCCTTCCCGATGGGGTCGGCGGGAGACCCGATCAATTTTTTGTGGTCGGGCTTCATTTGAAAGCAAGAGGCAAGCTGCCAGCGCCAATCACATTCCTTGTAGGCAGCTCGTGGACTGGGAGGGTGGGGGAATCTGGTGGGGTGGCTGTTACTTCAAGGCAGCCCCTTAAAATGGAGAGGGAGTTATTGATGCCGCAGGCAGCATGAGGTGGTTCAGGGCCTCCCAATTCTCAGTGTAGAGCTAGAGTTAATTGTGAAGGAGGTTGTCTTCCTCTCTCTCTCAAATTGGCCGGCAGCAATAGAGAACGGTGGCTCTGAGGTCAATGTCACCAGCGGTGTTCCCCGGCCCTGGCTGCAGTGCAGGAAGAAAATTAATGACCTCACCAGGACTGTCACGATAAGTCTTCCCTTTACAACTCTCTTACACTCTGTACAGCCGTTTGGCCGAACCAGTTTGTCTCGGCGTTTATGCTGCATACGAGCAAAAAATTCTAACCACACTTACCCATCCTGTTCCCATATTCCTTCATCTTTTTTTCATCCACCTAGCCAATCTAATCCTGAATGTTGACATAGTTTCTGCCTCAAACACTAGAAGTGAATTCCACAGCCTCACAACTCTTTGTGTAAAGATATTTCTCCTGCGCTGTGTTCTATATCACTTATATTTATTCTTGTGTCTGTGGCCCCTCATTCTAGACCTCTCAACTATTGGAAACAGTCTGCTTCTATCTACCTTGTCCCATCTTTTCATAATTTTCAACACTTCTTATTACCTGATACAGTAATCTGCTTTGCTCTGATGAAAATGCTTTTTTCAGTGCATTGGACTGCCTGCCAGGGAGCTTGCAGAACATGTCAAAGAGTGTAGAGGAGTCCACCACCAACTTGTGTGGAGTTCTGGCGCATGGCATTGACACTCGGCAGTCAGCCATGGAGCATGTGGTCACCTCAATGGATGGGCCCTCCTTGCAGGAGTCAGTGGCACCAGTCGTAACGTTTCTCTGGGATGCTCATACTACAGCCATGCAGGCTCTGGGCTCCACCATCTCCTGTGATAGCTGGGACAGTTATGCAATGGGAAAGGAACGTGCTGCCCTCTCTCAGGATGACAGCAGGTCTGCATCCTTGCCATCCCCTGAACCAATGCTCGCCCTGGTGCCAGAAAATCAGCTGGGCCAGACTGGCCCCTGGCAGATGCTGAGCCGCTGCCATCTGCTGCGGGATCCTCTTGGACCAAGCTCCTGGAGATTGCAGACCGTGAGTATCTCACAAGCCTTTGACCAAGCCCAAGCATTGTTCCACCTCCAATGCTGAACCCACTGAGTGTAGAAAAGGGAGCAACTAAGACAGGCAGTAGTGGCTCTCAGTAGTGTCAGCTGTGGCTCAGTGGGTAGCACACTCGCCTCTGAGTCAGAAGGTTGTGAGTTCATAGTCCCACTCCAGGGACTTGAGCACACTAAAGCTAGGCTAACAGTCCAGTGCAATACTGAGGGAGTGCTGTACTGTCGGAGGTGCCATCTTTTGGATGAGACGTTAAACCAAGGCTCTCTCAGGTGGACGTAAAAGATCCCATGGAACTATTTCAAAGAAGAGCAGGGGAGTTGTCCCCAGTGTCCTGGCCAATATTTATCCCTCAACCAATATAACAAAAACAAGTTATCTTGTCATTATCACATTGCTATTTGTGGGAGCTTGTTGTGCGCAAATTGGCTGCTGCGTTTCCCACATTACAGCAGTGACTACACTCCAAAAGTACTTCATTAGCTGTAAAGCACTTTGAGACCTCCGGTGGTCATGAAAGGTGCTATATAAATGCAAGTCTTTCTTTCTCTTTCCGATGTTGATTGAATAGAATTGCATTTGCAGCATTTTCTGTTTGATTTCGACAATCAGCTTCTTTTAATCTTTGAAGATTATAAGGATAAGTAGAGATATAAAAGATGAAATAGCCTAATGCATGCAGTAGTCACTGTGCTGCTGCAGGACACATAGATGCCACCTGTAGAATGAAATGGATCACACTTGAGTAATGCAGGTAATCATGTTAGCCGGATATCCTGAATCAATGACTGGAGGTCAGGGAGTTTACCTTCTTGAAAGTTTTACCTGTGGTTACTTGTCTCCGTCAGGACATTAAATATGTCTGTGACAGTGCAAATGATACATGATCTGTCAAAGGACTTTCTCTTATTCTATGCTGTCTTGCAGTCTTCATTTGTAAAGGCTCACAGGAGTCATGTTGGAAAGTTCCTCTAAAATGTACCTCCTTTGCCACTCCTTCCCCTGAATGTCAGTCGGCTGTTTAACAGAGGGGAACCATTGCACAGACATGGAGCTGAGCTACCTCAACCTGCCTTTCACACTCAAATACTTCCAGCAGGTGGTAAGGAGAGCATACACTGGTTAATTCTTTCCTGCTCTGTAGCTCACAGGCATTGAGATTAATTGCGGTGTCATTACCACAACCACTCTAGCTGAGGCTGGGCAATTTAACACGCACCAGGGAGTGAATCTGGCATCTTGTGGGCACCTTCTGAAACTGGCTGCGTGTCACATTATGTCGCACTAAACTTGCCCACTGAATCTTTGAGGGAGCTGATCGTAATGATGGCACCGGGCCAGGCACATGGAACAGACATTGTGCGTGCGGTGAAACATAATTATTAACAGAGGAAAGTTTCCAGTTCTTATTTAGAAATATTTCCATTCGTTGCATTGTAAAACGTGATGGTCTCCAAAATCTGTGTGTGGAGGGGGTGGATTGTGGGGTAAGTGCCTGGCACCCCTGCCACTCACCCATGGTCAGGGGAGGTCCACTACTTAACGTGGCAATGCAGGCGGCTGCACCGCTATGGGCACATCTGAAGCACCTTCCACATTAGAGGCCGGAAAGTCTAGCCCAGATAGTTGGGTCTGGGTGGGGTGGTAGCAGGTTCCAATCCCAGAAAGCAATGCTCCCCCACCCCCATCCATTGCTTGCTAGGAGATAGACTTCATCTTATTGTTATTGTCCAGTCTAAGGAAATCTGCCAATCCACAAAACTGCAAAACAGAATGACTCCTGGTATCCAGAGCTGTCAAAATCAAGGGCAAAGGAGGCTATTTCCAAGGAATGTTTTTGTAGTGTTTTTATATTTTGTTGGCTGCAGTGTACCTGTCAGCTGATAACTTCGTACTAGTTTCTTGCCCCATTATACACTAAGTAAGTTTCAATACAATTGCTACCACCAAAATCAAATACGGATGTCCTGTCCAGTCCTTCTTGTATGCATATTACCTGCTTGTAGATCTCACTCATCCATGAAATCTTTGATTATATCTCTCCCTGGATCTAGTTTCATTCTGATTCTACTGGTAATAGGCTCATATGCTTAGCAAACACAAATTACCTTTGAAATTCTTAAAATGTTAATGATGATATCTGCCTACAAAAACAGCACTCAACGAAATGCCAGAATCAACTAAATATGTGTGACTGCACGGGCAGTAAACATGCAAGCAAAGAGCTGCGTTGTGACCCTCTTATATCCCTACAATTGCCCAGTATAATTAGTTTGACTCAAAGATCTGCTCACGTGGGATCAGAACCTGGGGCTGGTGTCGAACTGTCATTCTAAGAAGAACGGGGGTTGGGGGGTAGAAAAGGCAGTGCTGCCCAGTACTATATATAGTACAGTGCGGATAACGATGTGCTGTAACTAAGTTTAACAAAATGGGAGCAATTCTTTAGACAGTATTTACAGTGATGAGATTATGTTGTATTAATATAAACTCTTCAATCATATCCCAGCCTCCGTCTCACTGCCCTGCAGCCTGTGGCTAATGCAACGCTGTGGGCTTAGACTGAAATGTGGTTTCAACTGCAAATTTGTCAAAGAATCACTAGTTTGATATGTTTTATTTTTCAAAGTGATTTACTTTGGTATTAGAAAATGGTACATTAGGGACAAGTAGGGGGACTGTCTCTGATGATCTTAGAATTTAACTTGATGCTGTACACTGGATGACAAGCAACAGTTCTTTTGAAATCTTAAGGAAATGTTGGCTTTGCCCTCTTCTCTGATTACTTATCTAGGTTAGCAAAGCAGCACGATGTTAACAAGAGCCAACCGATTATCCTGGCTCGCCAAATAGCTGGCAACCTTGCTCAGCACCTGTGGTCGATTCACCCTTATAAAGTAGCTGTGTCTGAATGAGCTCAAATTTGTTATTTGAATGCAGAAGCTGAAGAGCGGCCCAACAAGAAAGGAAGATACCTAAGAAACTGGAAGGAAAAAACAATAATGGGAAAAGCCATCTTATAATATTTGCTACTCCATGGCTAACTCCAAACATGTTACATGCAGTGGAAAGGAGAATAAAATGTTATTATTTCTTCTTCAACTTATAGTAATTCATTTGTTTATATTATAAGGCGCTGGAAATAGAAATGAAAGCACATACTGTACCACACATGTTCTATTGCGCAAGTTGTTTAAATGCTCTTGAATACTGGTGTACTGTCTGCTGAATACAATGTAATTGCTTTTAATTGGTGAAACTGATAGTTAATTGTGCACATTGCACTCTAATTATGGGCCTCAATGGGTATCGTCCATTAGTACTGTGTCGTTATAAACTCCTGAACTAATTTAATTCCTGTTGCATCTCACTGTATGGAAGCAAAAGTGTATTTCCTAAACTGTCAGTTATCCTACCCATATGGTTCACTTTAAATGCCAGCCTAATGTAAAAGCGTAGAGTAGGGATGAATGCTGAACCTAATTCTGAAACCAAAGCACTTCGAATTGGCTAGTGTTGAATTAACTTGCAGAATACCTGGATTTGGATCTGTTTGTCACTTGTGCCTTTTAAAACAAAGGGCCAAATTACTGCTTTGCTACTGTCTGCCACCGTTTTGCATATCAAGTAATCGTGGTGGATTCTGAGGAAGCAGCTGCCATCTGTGTCTAGCTCAAGAGGTCTGAAGGTCACTGCAAGCACTGCTCTCTCCACCACCCCCCTCCCCTTCCCTCCCCAGACTGTGGCAATCCCAATACTGAAGGAATGGGCTGTTATTCTCTTTCCACACTTTCTTGTATTCTAACTGCATGCCAATGGAAACATTTTGTACCCATGCTTGATACTTGTTTTCAGCCTTATTACTTGCTGATGTTCAAATCAGTGAGGTGCCACACTGGTTCCAGGCTACATCTCACCATTGCTGTCAGGGTAAATGGAAATGGGCAGACTAATTGAACCACACACTGCTTAGTTAATTCCAAAGTGATAAATTTAATGAGGCCAATCGCACGCTCACACACCATTGAGAAGAAAATAGGATGAAAGGATCATAAAATATGTCGTGCATGCGAGAGCCTGTCCAGTTTGAATTCGTAAGAACAGCATTGCACCCGTTGTGGGGTGGAAGCCTGGTGTAAAGGGGACCTGCTCCAATTTGCAGGCCTCATAAAGTGAAAACACTGCACATATTCAAAGAAGTTAGGCAAGGGATAGCAGAGGCACTATTACATATCCATAACAATTAATTAAAAAAGGGAATAGAGCCAGAAGACTGGAGGACAGCTGATGTGATTCTTATATTTAAAAAGGGAGATAGAACAAGACCAGGGAACTATAGGCCAATTAGCTTAACGTTGGTGGTAGGAAAGATGATGGTATCCTTACTCAAAGATGTAATAGAAAAACATCTAGAATCTGAAAATAAAATAGAGTAGCCAATATGGATTTCAAAAGGGGAGGTCATGCATGAACAACCTTATTGAATTCTTTGAAGAAGTAACAAAAATGGTAGATAAGGGTAACATAGTAGATGTAATATATTTGGATTTTCAAAAGGTCTTCGATAAGGTACTGCATAGTAAACTCATGAGTAAGGTCAGAACATGTAGAGTCAGGGGATAAGTAGCAGAATGGGTAGCAAGCTGGCTACAAAACAGAAAACAGAGAGTAGGGGTTAAAGGTAGTTACTCAGATTGGCAAAAGATGGGAAGTGGTGTTCCACGAGGATCGGTGCTGGGACCACTGTTGTTCACCATTTACATAAACGATTTGGACTCTGAAATCAAATTTCAAAATTTGCGGACGACACCAAATTGGGTGTTGTCGTTAATATGGAGGAGGACTGCGACAAAATACAGGAAGACATGAATAAACTTGCAGAATGGGTGTGTACTTGGCAAATGAACTTCAATGTATATAAATGTGAGGTGGTACATTTTGGTAGGAAGAATAAGGAGGCCACATATACCCTGGAAAGTAAGGCTGCGATTTTGCGTTTGGTTTCGGGATGGGTGCGGGTCAGCTGGTTTCCGGGTTTCGGTCCCGCCCCCAGCTGCCTCCGCTCCACAGACATGATTTTCCCTTGATTGACTTTGTTAAGCCCGCCGTGCAGGCTTGCTGGCCAATTAACAGGAAGCGGGTCTGATAATGTAATTTGATGACGCGTCATCTGCCGGTTTCCTTAAAGGGACCACGCACAATTTTATTTTGACGGTTGATTTCTCAGTGTTTGACAACATTGAAAACACTGACAATCACTGCACAAAGGTGAACTCTTGCACCCAGGCTCTCCAATGATGCCCTCCATATGCTGGAATAGATGGCAGCTGCAGGTGAGATGACAGGAGCGATCTATCACTGGTGCGAGAGGTTCTCCGAATGAAGTGGCACTGGACATATAATTGGATTTAAAAACTTGTAAAGCTAAAGAAATCTGTATATATTTTTAAAATGCAGTAACCAACATTTTCTTTGCTCTGAAACTCACCATGTGCAACATTGCATCCTTCACACCAGGCCCGGATGAAATGTATCCCAGGCTGCTGTGTGAGGCAAAGGAGGAGATTGCGGGGGCTCTAACACATATATTCAGGACCTCTCTGGCCACAGGGGATGTGCCAGAGGACTGGAGAACCGCTAATGTAGTACCATTATTCAAGAAGGGTAGTAGGGAAAAACCGGGGAACTACAGGCCAGTGAGCCTAACATCAGTGGTAGGAAAATTATTGGAAAAAGTCCTGAGGGACAAAATTTGTCTCCACTTGGAGAGGCAAGGATTAATCAGGGATAGTCAACATGGCTTTGTCAAGGGAAGATCATGTCTGACTAATTTGATTGAATTTTTTGAGGGGGTGACTAGGTGTGTGGACGAGGGTAACGCAGTGGATGTGGTATACATGGATTTCAGTAAGGCCTTCGATAAAGTCCCGCACAGGAGACTGGTCAAGAAGGTAAGAGCCCATGGAATCCAGGGTGCCTTGGCACATTGGATACAAAACTGGCTTAGTGGCAGAAGGCAGAGGGTGATGGTCGAAGGTTGTTTTTGTGACTGGAAGCCTGTGGCCAGTGGGGTACCACAGGGATCGGTGCTGGGTCCCTTGCTGTTTGTGGTCTATATTAATGACTTGGATATGAATGTAAAGGGTATGATCAGTAAGTTCGCGGATGATACAAAAATTGGTAGGGTGGTAAATAGCGAGGAGGGTAGCCTCAGTCTGCAGGACGATATAGATGGGTTGGTCAGATGGGCGGAACAGTGGCAAATGGAATTTAACCCGGAAAAGTGCGAGGTGATGCACTTTGGGGGGACTAACAAGGCAAAGGAATACACAATGAATGGAAAGACCCTAGGCAAAACGGAGGGTCAGAGGGATCTGGGTGTGCAAGTACACAGATCCCTGAAGGCGGCGGAACAGGTGGATAAGGTGGTAAAAAAGGCATATGGGATACTTGCCTTCATTTGCCGAGGCATTGAATATAAGAGCAAGGAGGTTATGATGGAGCTGTATAAAACACTGGTTAGGCCACAGCTGGAATACTGTATGCAGTTCTGGTCGCCACACTACAGGAAGGATGTGATCGTGTTAGAGAGGGTGCAGAGGAGGTTCACCAGGATGTTACCAGGGCTGGAGCGCTTCAGCTATGAAGAGAGACTGGGCAGATTGGGTTTGTTTTCCTTGGAGCAGAGGAGGCTGAGGGGGGACATGATTGAGGTGTACAAAATTATGAGGGGCATAGATAGGATGGATGCTGAGGAGCTTTTTCCCTTAGTAGAGGGGTCAATAACTAGGGGGCATAGATTCAAGGTAAAGGGCGGGAGGTTTAGAGGGGATTTGAGAAAGAACTTTTTCACCCAGAGGGTGGTTGGAGTCTGGAACTCACTGCCTGAAAGGGTTGTGGAGGCAGAAACCCTCACAACATTTAAGAAGCATTTGGATGTGCACTTGAAATGCCATAGCATACAAGGCTACGGGCCAAATACTGGAATATGGGATTAGATTAGGCAGGGCTTGATGGCCGGCGCGGACACGATGGGCCGAAGGGCCTCTATCCGTGCTGTATTACTCTATGACTCTATGACACCACTTCTGCAGCTGTCATCTTTTCACAAACATTACACCAGACTCATAACACGCCACACTTACCTGGCGTGGTATCCGGACATTGTGAAACTCAACCCAGAAGCAGGAAAAATGAAAAACAGGCTGAAAACTGCTGACAAGCACCTGTTAATAGACAGGTAATTGCCTTTAATCCATTTCCCGCCACTAGGTGTCGGGTCCATTCGCAAATTGGGGATTCGACACTTGGGAAGGCTGTTTGGAGGCGGGCTGATGGCGGGTTCGGGACCTGCCGTCAATCAATAGGACTTTAACCTCTGACCCGCCTCTCTGAGCGCTGGCAAAATTGCGGCCTAAGTGTCTAAATTGGGTAGAGGAGCAGAGGGATCTGTGGGTACAGATACATAGATCACGAAAAGTAGTGATGCAGTTTAATAAGGCCATAAAAAAGCAAGCAAAGCATTGGGGTTCATTTCTAGAGGGATAGAATTGAAAAGCAGAGAAGTGATGTGAAACTTGTATCGAACCTTGGTTAGACCACACTCGGAGCACTGTGAACAGTTCTGGTCTCCATATTATAAAAAGGATATTGAGGCACCGGAGAGGGTGCAAAAAAGATTGACTAGAATGATACCAGAACGGAAAGGTTATACCCATCAGGAAAGATTGAACAGGCTGGGGCTCTTTTCTCCAGAAAAGAGAAGGCTGAGGGGTGACCTGATAGAGGTCTTTAATATTATGAAAGGGTTTGATAGGGTAGACGTAGAGAAGATGTTTCCACTTGTGGGGGGAGACCAGAAATAGTGGCCATAAATACAAGATAGTCACTGATAAATCCAACAGGGAATTCAGGAGAAACCTCTTTACCGAGAGAGTGCTTAGAATGTGGAACTTGGTACCACAAGGAGTAGTTGAGGTGACTAGCATAGATGCATTTAAGGGGAAGCTAGATAAACACACGAGGGAGAAAGGAATAGAAGGATAGGCTCATGTAGAGCATTAACACTGGCCTGTTTCTGTGCAGTAAGTACTATGTATATGCAAGTACTGTAATACCATTCCAACGCTGGAAATTATGTGCAACTTTGGGACTCTGGTCCTAACTGGTAGGACGGGTACAATTGTCATTAGCATCCCTAGGTTGAGGAGAGGAAAAACCCAGGCCTAAAAATTCGGTTGCTTTGTGCCTGTCAAGCAACTAGCGCCCGGGTGCGGAGCCATCCACGCCTCCCGTGAAATTCAGCGGGAGGTTAGTGGCGCGGTAGCCATTTGCGCCACGTGGTGCTGGGCCACCTGTGATTACATCATTGCCGTGCACAGCGCCCCGCTCTTCGGTAGCGCCCCCGACTTACCGTCGGACGCTATGTCCGACGGGGTCGGGGGGGCCTACCTGCGGCCGGGGCGGCGCTATTTAAAGGTGAGGTGAAGGGTGGCCATTTTTGTTGCTGGCCGCCTACCAGCACCTACCCCCGTTGCCGTCCCCGTCCTCCTGACCCGCCCCCACCCCCCCACAGAATGCCGGCTGCGCTCCGTGAGCCCAGCACTTCTCTTGAGTGCCGGGCTATTTTGCCGGCACTCCAATCCCTGGTGGCCCAGCTGGGCCCCGGGTCGCGCTGCACAAGGCCCCTCTGCTTTAAGAAGGGGAGGAAGGCCTGCAGTAACACAGCGCGACGCGCTGCAGTGCGTGGCGCTGTGGCATGTAGCACCGGGATATTCCCTCGCAGCGCCCCAAGAGGGAGGCGGGACGCTTTCAGTAGTGCACCGCTTCCCTCTTGGTGCGCTACCAATGAATTTCGGCCGCGGGGACGCTAATTCTTTTGGGGCACTAAAAGTAGCGCCCCGCCGAAGTTAACGCCCAAAAAGGGGGTGCTACTCAATTTTCCCCCCCAAGCCTGCGTCCCTTTTCCTGTTGCTATCCAATGACCTCCTGTTGGAAAAGGTGTCCAGAGGAGGACAGGATCAAGCTCCACTGTGATGCCCTTAAAGTTTGGATAACCTGCCAACACTCACTAGGGCAAATTCATCCAGTCTTCACTCCCAGTGAAAAATTACTCTTGAAGGGAGTGTGGGGTGGAGAATTGATGTCATGGTGTTAAAGCCTTGTCTCCGACCCGCATGCCCTTTGAGCATGTTGTGTATGTACCTTTAAGAGAATAACTGGTCTCAGACTGCAGTACCGGCAGTGACCACCCCTGTATAAAAGGCGCTAGTGAGCCTCTGTGTTTTTAGTTTCACTATGGACTTCCAACAGTAAAGACTTATTTTGTTCACTCCTGCTGTCCGTGTCTCAATTATTCACGGACGTAACACTGGCGACGAGTAAGAAACGAACTTACCTGCAACTCGGCAGCACCTCAGACGACGTTATTGAAGGTCGAAGCCAGAAGAAAGAAAAAAATAAATAAAATAAATAAAATCCAAAGAAACTCAAGAAACGGGCGTCGACCGTGGGCAACCGCCCTCCAAATCGTCGGATTGGAAACTTGCAGGAGAGACTGTCCAGAGCCAGGCTTGGTTCCTCGGTCTGTGGTTTCCCAGCTAATCGGGCTGGTGGCAGGTAGTGCACTGATCCTTCCTGGGCTGCGGCGGGCTGAAGCTCGATCGGGTGGCTTTTCAACGGGGCCGGGCAGCGAGTTGGGAAGCAAAGAGAGAGAGAGAGGGTGGAGCACACAGGGCGCGGCCGGTGCTTCGAAGCCGGGCAGCGTTCGGACCTAAGAAGAGGGAGGGAAGTGTCCCAGAGGGTCCGCTCCACGACGGGAAAATAATAAAAGAAAAAAATCAATATTAAACGCGCAAGAAACCGTGGAAAGCAGCGCTAACAACAGCGGGGAAGAAGGCAAAGCGCGGGAGGCGCCATTTTGTTAAATCGGGGAAGAAGGCAAAGCACGGGAGGCACCATTTTAGATTTGCAAGATGCCGAAGACTGGCTGTATCACTGCTTTTGATAATACAATAGAGGACTGGACCATGTATGTGGAAAGAGTCGAGGTATATTTCGAGGCAAACGAAATAGCGGAGGGGAAAAAGGCATTGATATTGCTAAACTTAATGGGCGCTAGAATGTACGGCTTATTGCGGGACCTGATTACTCCAGCCAAACTGAAGGCGAAGAGTTTTAACGAAATTGTTGCTGTCCTACAGGAACACTTAAACCCTGCACCGCTGTTGATAGCAGAAAGATTTAAATTCCACAGGAGAACTCAGCACAAAGATGAGAGCAATGCTGAGTATCTTACGGAACTACACAAGGTATCAAAGCACTGCCAGTTCGGAGCAGGACTGGCAGATACCCTACGGGACAAATTTGTCTGTGGACTCCTGAGTGAAGGAACACAGAAGAAGTTACTCTCAGAGAAAGAGCTGCTGCCAGATAAGGCTTTCAGCGTGGCAGTATCGTATGAAGCAGCAGCCAGGGGAGCTGCAGAAATTCAACAAAAACCACAGGAATACGGCACCCACGAAATGACACGGGGATTTGCAAACTGTTATCGCTGTGGCAGAACTAACCATGACCAGAAGGACTGCTGGTCCAAAGACAAAATATGCAGGCAATGCGGGAAGATGGGACACATTGCACGAGTTTGCAGGTCTGGGAAGAAGACCAGCGACAACAAAAAGGCTACTAGGGAACCGTACAAGAAAGTACAAAAGATGACGGACAGTAGTTCCGAAGACCAGATGAGCGATAGTGAATCCGGGAACAGGAGACTAAGCTGTCTCAAAATTCACAATGTAATCGCAAAAGAGGATCACCGAACCATTTGGGTCACCCTCATGATAGCAGGGTCCCAAGTTAAAATGGAATTGGATACAGGATCAGCGCTAACCGTCATGAATCGACGAGACTACGAGCGGCTATTTTCACACATACCCTTGAGAGAGACATCCATCGTCTTGACGACGTATACGGGGCAAAAAGTATACCCCAGAGGAAAAATAAGGGTGCCTGTCGAATACAACGGCAAGAAAATACGGAAATTGTATCTCTACATACTGCCAAATGGTGGACCACCGTTATTGGGATGGGAATGGATCAGGAAGATAAACTTAGATTGGCACTCCATTCATGCAATGACGGTGGACAGTAAAAAAGATGAAGACGTCACTCCTGGACGATTGTCAACAATCTTAGCTAACGCCAAAGAGGTATTTCAACAAGAACTGGGCACGCTTAAAGGCGTAACCGCCTCGCTAAAAATAGAAGAGAATGCAGTTCCCAAGTTTTTCAAAGCAAGACCGGTACCATATGCAATTTGCCCAGCCGTCGAGGCAGAGCTGGAGAATCTGGAGAAGGCGGGCGTGTTGTCTAAGGTCGACTGGAGCGAGTGGGCAACACCCATCGTTCCTGTCATGAAGAAAACGTTAAGCAATAAGTCCGGGGAGCCAAGGAAGATTCGCATCTGTGGGGATTTCAAGGTGACGGTGAACCCAGTCCTTCACACAGTACAATATCCTCTTCCAAGGATAGAAGACATCTTCGCCTCACTGTCTGGAGGGAAGCGTTTTACAAAAATTGACCTAGCACAAGCATATTTGCAGATGGAGGTTGAGTAGTCCTCTAGGAAGTATCTCACAATAAACACTCACAAAGGTCTTTACCAGTATCATCGATTGGTATTCGGAGTAGCATCGGCTCCGGCGATATGGCAAAGAGCGATGGAACAAGTCCTGCAAGGGATTCCGGGGACTCAGTGTTACTTGGACGACATCCTTGTAACAGGTGAAGATGACAGTGAACACCTTAACAACCTAGAACAGGTGCTCACTAGACTACGGGAACATGGGCTGCGAGCCAACCGCCCCAAGTGCGAATTTTTTAAGAAACAGATATCGTATTGTGGCCACGTGATTGATGAAGAGGGGTTACATAAGTCCCCTGACAAAATTGAAGCGGTTGTTAAGGCCCCAGCGCCTGAAAATGTGTCGCAACTGAGGTAATTCCTCGGATTGGTGAATTACTATCATAAGTTTTTGCCGAATTTGTCGACAATTCTGCACCCACTGAACGCCCTGCTACGAACGGGGGTAGCATGGAAATGGAGTGATGATTGTAAGCGTGCTTTTCAGAAGAGTAAGGACTTAATCACTTCAAGGGAAGTATTGGCTCACTACAACCCAGCACTGCCAATCAGGCTGGCGTGTGATGCGTCTCCCTATGGCATTGGGGCGGTACTGTCACATAAATTCCTTGATGGTTTAGAGAGGCCGATAGCTTTTGCGTCACGCTCGTTAACTTCTGCCGAGCGTAACTACGCCCAGATTGACAGGGAGGCCCTCAGCCTAGTGTGGGGGGTGAAGAAGTTCAATCACTACCTGCATGGTCAAAAATTTACTCTACTAACCGATCATCAACCTCTTGTCTCCATTTTCAACCCTCAGAAGGGCGTACCGATAATGACAGCACAACGGCTGCAGAGATGGTCCCTTTTCCTAGGGGCACACCAATATGACATCGAGTACAAAGGAACTAAACAGCATGGAAATGCTGATGGATTGTCACGTCTACCGTTGCCGACGGTGGAAGAAGAAGACCTTGCAGTGGATCCAATGGAGTTATTCCACTCGACCATAGTCGAATGTCTCCCTGTGACGAATGCAAACATAGAAAAGGAAACACGGAATGACCCGACATTATCACGGGTCTATGATTTAACGGTGAAGGGATGGCCAGCACATGGCGAACCACTGCTGCCAGCATTCTCGCCGAGAAGAGAACAGCTGTCAGTGTGCAGAGGAACCTTGATGTGTGGATCCAGAGTAGTAATTCCACCTAAGTTGATGGATAGAGTGCTCAATGAGCTTCATGAGGGTCATCTGGGTGGGGTAAAAATGAAGAGCTTAGCCAGAGCGTTTGTGTGGTGGCCGGGAATCGATAGAGAAATCGAAGAGATGACCAAGAGCTGTGCAGGATGCCAGAAGGTCCAAAACGCCCCACCACAAGATCCCCTGCATCCATGGGAGTGGCCCTCATCTCCATGGCAAAGGGTGCACATTGATTTTGCTGGTTCCTTCATGGACTCGATGTTTTTAATTGCGGTGGATGCACATTCAAAGTGGCCAGAGGTAATAAAAATGTCCTCAACCACCATGGAAAAAACTATCACAGTTTTACGGACCATATTCGCCAGGAATGGGCTGCCTGAACAGATTTGCTCTGACAATGGACCACAGTTTGTGTCTGAAGAGTTCCGGAGGTTCTTAAAGAACAATGGTGTTAAGCATTACACATCTGCCCCATATCATCCAGCCACTAATGGATTGGCCGAGAGGTTTGTCCAAACATTCAAGAAGGCTATCAAGGCAATGTGTAATGAAGATATACCCCTACAACACAAGGTGGACAACTTCTTGTTTGCCTACCGGAATGCGACACATGCGGTTACCAACCAAACTCCAGCCATGATGTTCTTCAATCGAAGACTACGATGCCGCTTGGATTTGGTTAAGCCAAACGTCCGAAGAGATGTGGAGAACAGGCAGTTTCAGAATATGAATGAAAGGCCGACCAGGAGTTTTAAGATAGGTCAACCAGTTTTGGCCCGGGACTACCGCACTGAGAAATGGCAGCCAGGAACGATTTGTACACGACAAGGACCTCTCATGTATACCGTGGACGTTGGGGAGAGCATTGTAAGACGCCATGCTGACCAGATTCTAGAGTCACTGGAAAACGTCAACTCCACACCACGATCTGATACACCCGGTGATGAAATCGACGTTCCAATTGCAGCTACCGCAGAACCGGTAATATTGGAAGCAGATGAACCAAACAACAACATTGATCCCGACTCAACATTGCCAGAAGAACCTGATACCCCAAAGAGGCGTTATCCAGACAGAATCAGGAAGCCTCCTCAAAGACTGAACTTATAATTGCTTAAACTTAACCAATGTATCTAGCAACAGTAATTGTGATTGTAATTAGTTACCATTTAGTTGTTAAATGAATGTTATGTACTGTTTATCTAAAAGGGGAGGAATTGTTGTGTATATGTACCTTTAAGAGAATAACTGGGCTCAGACTGCAGTACCGGCAGTGACCACCCCTGTATAAAAGGCGCTAGTGAGCCTCTGTGTTTTTAGATTCACTATGGACTTCCACCAGTAAAGACTTATTTTGTTCACTCCTGCTGTCCGTGTCTCAATTATTCACGGACGTAACAGAGCACGGCTCCCAGCTTGGGAGCATGGGATCGGTGAACTTATAGAAACATAGAAACATAGAAGATAGGAGCAGGAGTAGGCCATTCGGCCCCTCGAGCCTGCTCCGCCATTCAATGAGATCATGGCTGATCATCCAAACTCAGTACCCTGTCCCTGCCTTCTCCCCATATCCCTTGATCCCTTTAGCCTTAAGAAATATATCTAACTCCTTCTTGAATATATTTAATGAATTGGCCTCAACTGCCTTCTGTGGTAGAGAATTCCACAGGTTCACCACTCTCTGGGTGAAGAAATTCCTCCTCATCTCTGTCCTAACTGGCTTACCCCTTATCTTTAGACTGTGACCCCTGGTTCTAGTCTCCCCCGGCATCGGGAATATCCTTCCTGCATCTAGTCTGTCTAATCCTGTTAGAATTTTATAAGTTCATTGAGATCCCCTCTCATTCTTCTAAACTCCAGCGAGTATAAGCCCAATCGACCCAATCTCTCCTCATACGTCATTCCTGCCATCCCAGGTATCAGTCTGGTGAATCTCCGCTGCACTCCCTCCATGGCAAGAACATCCTTCCTCAGATAAGGCGACCAAAACTGCACACAATACTCAAGGTGTGGTCTCACCAAGGCCCTGTACAACAGCAGCAAGACATCCTTGTTCCTGTACTCAAACCCTCTCGCTACGAAGGCCAACATACCATTTGCCTTCTTAACCGACTGCTGCACCTGCATGCTTACTTTCAGCGACTGGTGCACAAGTACACTCAGGTCTCGTTGTGCTTCCCCTTCTCCCAATCTATTGCCATTCAGATAATAATCTGCCTTCCTGTTTTTGCCACCAAAGTGGATAACCTCGCATTTGTTGTGTATGTAACCTGTTCCACCTTAAGAGAGCTTAAGCCTGTTCCACCTTAAGAGATGTACTACTTTCTCAGGCTGCTGTAGACGTAATACCAGGGGTGAACACACCGGTATATAAGCACTGTGCAGTAATCTTGTATTCAGAATAGTCCCTACCTCCAACCAGTAAAGACCTGTTTTTGATTGTTATTAATTAGTCTGTGTCTTAATTAACTAGATAACTCACAGATTTAACACTGGCGACGAGTCTGATTCGGACCCTGCGGCAGTGACTCCACGGCAGCTTCGTCCACAGCCAGGACGTTGCAGAGAGGTTTCCACCCTCTCCACCCCACTGGAAGACATCCTGACCTCAGAGCCTCCATCGGCGACCGTCAGCTTCTTCTCCAGCTTGGTGGTGGGTAAGCCGTTGTCTGAGCCGGGCAGCGACGCGACAGGCAGTCGACCGCGTTGGCCGCACGAACGGGGCTGGGGGAGCCGGAGGAATAGGGCGCGAGAGCCGCTTCGAGCGGGAGGCGTTTCAACAGAGCGATCGCATCTCCTGATAAGGGCCGAGAGCCGCGAGAGCGATCGCATCTCCAGATAAGGGCCGGGAGCCGCGAGAGCGATCGCATCTTCAGATAAGGGCCGCACTCGGGCTGACAGCGTCGGGGGACGGGTGAAGACCGCTAAGCGCGGGAAAACCGCCATTTTGGGGGCGGAGGACGACAGCAAGAGCGGGAAGCCGCCATCTTTGATTGTAAAAAAAAAATCTGAGGAATTACAAATCTGATAAAGTACTACAATGCCTAAACACGGGAATATTAGCACCTTTGATAGTGACATCGAAGATTGGGCCATATATGTTGAAAGAGTAAAAAATTATTGTAAGGCCAATAAAATTCGTGACCAAGATAAAGCTCTAACATTATTAAATTTAATGGGTGTGAAGACATACGGGCAATTGAGACACCTGTTATCACCAGATGAACCGGCGGATAAGACGTTCGATGAGATTGTTACTGTCCTGAAAGATCATCTAAACCCCACGCCGCTGATGCTAGCGGAACGATTTAAATTTTACAACAGAAGGCAACTACAGAATGAAAGCAATGCTGAATATTTGCTGGAATTGCGTAAATTAGCGAAATATTGTCGGTTTGGAACGGGACTGACAGATGCACTACGAGACAAATTTGTGTGTGGTTTATTTAAACAAGATACACAAAAGCGGCTGCTCGAGGAGAATGAGCTGACGCTTGAGAAGGCGGTCACTATGGCAGCAGCACACGAAGCCGCAGCAAGAGGCACGGCAGTAATGCAGCTACGGTCACCGGAGCTCAGTGCAAACAAATTGGAGTGGAGTTCTGTGAAATGTTATCGTTGTGGAAAGACAACGCATGATCAGAACCAGTGTTGGTTTAAAAACCAAGAATGTAGAACATGTGGTAGGCTTGGACATATAGCTAGAGTATGCAGGTCAGGGAAGAAGACCAGCAACAAGAAGTCACCGCAAGGAAAATACGCAAAGGTACACAAGGTGACCGAACAGGAGTCCGATTCAGACGCTAGCAGTAATGAACTGGCTAGCTTAAGCTGTAATGAACTGGCTAGCTTAAGAGTACTCAACGCTGGTAAGGGTGCAGACCTCCAGACAATTTGGGTCACTCTTCAGATAGAAGGAGTCCAAGTAAAACTGGAATTGGACACTGGATCGGCATTGACGGTCATAAATAAGAAAGATTACGGAAAGTTATTCCAACATATTCCCCTACAGGATACGGGGATTATATTGAAAACATACACGGGGCAAAGAGTGTACCCCATCGGGAAAATAGAGGTTGCAGTGGTCCACAAGGGCGAAGACAGTCAAATAATGGACTTATATGTGATATCTGAAGGAGGTCCTCCACTACTAGGACGGGAGTGGATTAGGAAAATGAATATGGACTGGCATTTCCTACAAACAATAACGAGTGAGAACTCGGTGAAGATAGTCGGCCCAGACTCTGGAACGGATGATGGTAAGCCCAACTCAGGTGCAAAAGACAAAGTTTCAGCACAGAATTCCACTGAGCAACAACAACATAGTTTAACTGTGGATTCTGAGTCTGGCAAGTCTACTGATGTGCCCATTTCTGAGGGACACCGGGCTCGAACTCAACTCCATTTCAAACTACAACAGCAATTAGAACAAATGCTTCGCCATTTTGAGCAAGAGTTGAATGCAACGAAAGAGTTCTTTGATATAGAGTTGGAGAATCTGGAAAGACAACAGAAGCAGCTGATGGAGAAAATGGAGCAGGAGCACACAAAACGTCTGATGTCAGAGGAGTTAACGGTCAGCCAACTCCTGCATATGCTGAAGGACAGGACTCTGAAATGGGAAAAACTTGAACACGAACTTCAATATTCAAACGAAAGGGGTTCGGAGCTCTCAAAGGTTATTGGAAGAGCTGAGGTGGCAACACAGACTGAGATGACTGCAACAGAGCAGCCCTTGGATGCCAAAAGTACGCTGACTCACGTCAACGTAGAACAACAGACCGCTGAAACAGCTGCTCCGGTAGAGGGATTGAATAGTCCGATCAATCAATCTCCAAAAGAAGTTGAAGTAGTAAAATCTCAAATGAGGTCATTAGTAAACGACTTGCTGAAAGCCCAGAAAAAGCTGGATGAAGAGGTACGCATGAAGAAGTCTCTTCAGGAAAGATGTCTGGACTTGGAACAAAAGCTGGCTAACGCCCAGCTGGGTATGGAGGAAATAGAAGACCCTCTCGCTGGCCTAGATCAGGACGACACCGAATATTACCATGACCTATTGAGTGACACTGAATATTATAGTGACCTGGTCTGCCCAGCTTGTGATGAAAACTCCCAAAGTGCAGAAACCATGATGAATCACAAAAAGTCTAAGAAACACCGGGAGATGGTGGCGCTACTACTGAAAAAGGAGGAAGGGAAGGAGAAACTTTGCATGCAGCTGGCAGCTGACAGTGGAGCCCAGAGAGGATCCAAGAAGCAGAAAAGGAAAAGTCGAAACAGAAGATGACCCATCTGAACCATTATCACCTCTACCAGATCACACACGTGGTCCCTCCGAACGGAGCCAAATCAGTTCGGAAGTTCAAGCTGTTAAATCCATGAAAGGACTATTGAATGAGTAACGTGAACCGACTACACCACAGAGATTGAATCTGTGAACTGTTTTCCGCAGAGACTGAATCTGTGATCTGTTTTGACATGAAGTTATATATGTATATATGTTATTATGTTACGTTAAACATGAAGTTATATATGTATATCTGTTATTACGTTAGGTTAAATGGGGGGATGACTATAAAGCTAAGAAGGGAGGAGTGTTGTGTATGTAACCTGTTCCACCTTAAGAGAGCTTAAGCCTGTTCCACCTTAAGAGATGTACTACTTTCTCAGGCTGCTGTAGACGTAATACCGGGGGTGAACACACCGGTATATAAGCACTGTGCAGTAATCTTGTATTCAGAATAGTCCCTACCTCCAACCAGTAAAGACCTGTTTTTGATTGTTATTAATTAGTCTGTGTCTTAATTAACTAGATAACTCACAGATTTAACAGCATTTATCCACATTATACTGCATCTGCCATGCATCTGCCCAATCATCCTCCTCACAGCACACACGCCCACCCAGCTTTGTGTCGTCTGCCAACTTGGAGATATTACAGCTAGTTCCCTTGTCTAGACCATTTATATATATTGTTAATAGCTGGAGTCCTAGGACCGATCCCTGTGGTACCCCATTAGTCACTGCCTGCCACTCGGAAAAAGACCCGTTTATTCCAACTCTTTGCTTCCTGTCTGCCAACCAGTTCTCTATCCAAGCCAGTACCTTGCCCCCAATCCCATGTGCCTTAACTTTACATGCTAATCTCTTATGCGGGACCTTATCGAAAGCCTTCTGAAAGTCCAAATACACCACATCCACTGGTTCTCCCTTATCTATTCTACCAGTTA
Source organism: Somniosus microcephalus (assembly GCF_052327205.1). Taxonomy (NCBI): domain Eukaryota; kingdom Metazoa; phylum Chordata; class Chondrichthyes; order Squaliformes; family Somniosidae; genus Somniosus; species Somniosus microcephalus. The sequence goes on from NC_140994.1 coordinate 23,871,522, forward strand.
CATCCTCAAAAAATTCCAGTAGATTAGTCAAGCACGATTTACCTTTTGTAAATCCATGTTGACTTTGTCCGATCCTGTCACTGTTTTCCAAGTGCTCTGCTATTACATCTTTTATAATGGACTCTAGCATTTTCCCCATTACCGATGTCAGGCTTACCGGTCTATAATTCCCCGTTTTCTTACTCTTTCAGGCTCACTCATGAAGAATGGAACCACATCCCAACATGAGTAGGCACTTTCGGAACAGTACAGAAGAAAAGTGGAAGTGAGGGGGAAGTAGATACAAACATACGGAAAATGATGGGCAACAACAACAACAACTTGCGCCTTTAATATAGTAAAACGTCCCAAAGCATTTCACAGGAGCGTTATGAAACAAAATTTGACACCGAGTCACATAAGGAGACATTAGGACAGGTGACACAAAGCTTGGTCAAAGAGGTAGGTTTTAAGGAGCGTCTTAAAGGAGGAAAGTGAGGTAGAGAGGCGGAGAGGTTTAGGAGGGAATTCCAGAGCTTAGGGCCTCGGCAGCTGATGGTATGTTTGTAAGTGGTTTTAGATCGCAGAGGTTTCTCACTCTAGAGGCCTCTCTCTCTTGCACAGTAAAACCTTGAGTGGTTCGACCCACTCGCCCCTTAGATTCTATACTCTGGTCTTTGGGGTAGGAACTACAATGTAGAGAAAACTCTTGTAGACCAAGTTTGATGATACGAAATGAAATTTTATTGCATAAGGAAATATAAATCAAATGCAAGCAGATAAGAGAGTACATGGGAGGGAAAAACACAAACAAATCATAATGACACAATACTAACTAAGGCAAATACAGGCATCTTATACTCTACAAAAATCATCATGAAATAAGGAAACACACGGAACATCGAGGGACAACAACTCATGTTAATTGTACCCTTAAATCCACCCCCTTAAACCTATCTAGATCTGATTGTGAAGGGCCAGAAACATGCTCACCAATCCAACTAGGAAGTGCAAGGTTTTGAACCAGCCTGCGTTTGATCCTTTCAGGCGTTCCGTCTCCACGTGGATCGTGGAGCCCCAGCGAGCTGCGCCTCACCTCTCTCCTGAGGTGGGGGTCGGGGGCGGCTGGACACCGGCTGGTTCTGGATGTCGGCGGGGTCGGGGATCGTCGGCTCGACCCCGGTCAGAGGAGCCTTGGGCTGGCCCCCATAATTTCTTCAGTTTATTTTTGTCTCTTCTCCCGAGTCGGGAGAGGGCCTCTCGTTTTCGTCAATGGCCCGGGGTTGGTCGATGATCTCCCGATGTTTCTCCCCGGGGCGGGATGCCGGCTCGGATGGTCTTCTTGATGGTGGCTTGGTCTTCTTCTTCTTCCTCCGATGGTGGAGAGAAGTTCGCTGATCTTCTCCCAAACCAGCTCCTCTTTATCCAGCTCAACAACCGCCAGATTCCACTGCTCGAATTCAACTCTCCAATGACTCGACTGTCCGACAACTGTAACTGTAACTGTCACTGTAACTCTAACTCTCCGAATTCCACTTCAACTCCTCCAGTTATACTTTTCCTTCAGAAGCCTCCACTTCCCGCCCAAAATCAGGTTAGTCTTTGTTTAACTTTTGGCGGGCTGGGAGCACAGCGGGGTAGTTATTATATTTTAAAATATTTTAGATGGCCGGTAAAGGCCCATCTCTGGTCTGGAATGACCTTCATTGTTTTTAATGTCCTGCTGATCTCGTTATCTAGTCCTTGGTGCTGTTCTCATGAATATGAAATTGTCCCCTTTTGTCTGGGTCAACATTTAGATGGCCTCTGTCTGGATCTGCATCTAATCCATATGTATATGTGTGGGTCTGGTTTCGTTCTCTCAGAAACGGCTTCCAGAACTTACTGTGGGTTGAATCCACAAAGCTGTCTGTGGATTCGCAGGAACCATTTTAAAATGTCCCAATAAGCCGGTCACGTGGTATGGTGGCCATTTTGTATGCCCCTTTTCCTGGGCTTCTTTTAAAACAGTCTTTAAAACCCATGGCCTCTTCTGCCATTTGACCCTTTATAATATAAAGTTCAATTTTGCGAATCCTACATGTCCACCAATGGTGGAGCGATGAAAATCGGGGATGCTCAAAAGGCCAGAATTGGAGGAGCGCAGAGATCTCGGAGGGTTGTAGGGCTGGAGGAGGTTACAGAGATAGGGACATAAAAAGACATACTGGTCCATCCAGCCTGTCCCATACAGTTGTGATGCCATCATGATATTTACACTCCCCACCCCACCTGGAAGCCATGTAATAACAAAATTTAATGCAATTTTACACATCTCACAGCCTTGTTACAGGGATTCTTTCAAATCGCACTCTATGACAATTAGGATAAAGCAGAGAAAATAAACCTTTAAATGAGGCAAAGACTGAATTACAAAATTATACTGAAGTGTTCAGTAATCAATCATTAACTACATCAGGCATGAAAGTGAATGCTTAAAGAAAAGTGAGGGATACAGTTATGAGCACGTTGGAATCAGTAAACATCACTTTTTATGGAAGAATAGTGAAATGGTTGAGGCAGACGGTGATTGCGAGGCCTCCCGACTGCAGTTAAGAGCTTTGAGAACAGCACCCAACAGACCGAGACGTGCCCAGTGTGCAGTATGAAGAGTTGGTGATGCTGCATTATTTACTTTGCAGGCAGTATAAATCCTTGTGACAGCTAAAAAAAAGTCTGCCCCGTTAAGTGAGCTTGTGCTGCAGCAGATGATTTACATGCGGGCCAACTATCCTGGCACCCACCACCTCTGTTTGCCAATGCTTAGGCCAGTGAGGCAGGGAATTAGAGATGGAGAATTGACTAGTTGATTGCTGCTATATGAGGCAGCAAGGTGTGGATCTCAGATGCGTGTTATCTATATTGTACTGCAGTCTCTGCCAGGTAACCAAGGTTATGGTCTGAAGTTACGGCCTAGGACTCCATTGTTCAATCTCCCAAACTATACACGTTCTTTGGCTCAGGGTCTGTTTACCAATGCTTCTCTGAAGTGTCTTGGGACCTTTTCTATGTTAAAGGCGCTATATAGATGCAAGTTGTTGTTGTATATTCTTTCCTTTTATCTGCACAACATAGCGATGGTTTGTTGTATTATCTGTGTGTCAGATGACAACAACTTCAAGTGAATTGTGGTGGTCTTTGGTCAAAGGGATGTGCAGGAACATGACCATGTATCTGCTAGTGACATTCATAATGCCCTCATCCTCAGCGATTTTACATAACTATCATTGGGTATTACTGTCACATGCTTGAGGTGTACTGTAATAAATAAGGGGCAGCGATACATATGTGCACACTCTCATTTGTCTGCATTACTTGGTGAGGCAACTTACAAGCTATGAAGTTATGTTAGCTTGAAGAGTTGAGAGAGGCTGGAGCAAAGGCTGGGAAGGGATCGAAGTTGATGCTGAAGAAACCGATTGCAAAGAATGATCACTGTGAGGAGAATGAGATGATGGGGAACAGTTATATTGAATTTGATTTTGAAAAAAAATTGACACCTAAAAAGAAATCACATTTGCTTCTAATTTTAATTATTCAGAAGATTAAATAAATATTTATAGTCAAAGTTTACATGATAAATATTCCCACATTATTTGGACCTCCATCTTTTTTCTAAGGTTAGGAAGCTGATCCTTCTTTGGGATTGAGTATAAGGATGCCTGAGCAGAAAATTTAAGGAATTGGATCACTTCATAGAGGCATCAATGTATGGTTGAATGGCCAACAGGTCGAAACACTGGCTACTAACACTCATTACTGTTTTAAGGAGCTATCTAACTTCATTTCCTGTACATATTCATAATTTCCAATACAGAACCTTCTCTTATTAATTTCCCTTTTTCTATTACTAATTAACCTCATACCCTCCCCATCTCTTCTCTAACCTTCCTCGTTGTATTATTAACTGGCTTCATGCTCCACAAATATTGCTTTTCTAAAGTTCCTCATTGTACTAATATGCCAAGAGAAGCTAAGAGAAGCTGTTAATATAATGCAAGCATACAAATGGGTGATTCATGATAGAGCATGTGAAAGGCAATGAAAAGCACGTGAAATACAAGAAAGAGAAGTTAAAGAAACTACAGCAAAATGCACAAGAGAGGTTAGAGCAAATTATGAGGCAGCTTAGGAATACAATGATGGATGCTCCTGGGATGTTGGCAACAGTAGCATTTACTGCCCCTCTCTGTTTGTCAGGCCATTACAAGTCAACCACAGTGGGACTGGACTAGGTGGTAGGCTTCCCTCCTGGACAATCCAGCAGCATTCATAGTTATTTTTTCTGGTGCCAGCCACAAATTACCAGACTTTTGTTGAATTCAGTTTCATAACTTGATATGGTGGGATCTATGAATGCAAGTTTTAGTTCTTGAATTGAACTCACACCCTCTGGGGTGCTGGTCCAGTATCATAACCGCTAGGCTAACATACCCATAGAGGTAACAAGGTAGGTTGGTAACACAATGATGGAGGTTAGAGAAGGGATAGGGGAGGGTGTAAGGCAGGTTAGTAATATAACGGAAGTTAGAGAAGGACTAGAGGAGAGTGTAAGGCAGGTTAGTACTACAATGATGGAGGTTAGAGAAGGGATAGGGGAGGGTGTAAGGCAGGTTAGTACTACAATGATGGAGGTTAGAGAAGGGATAGGGGAGGGTGTAAGGCAGGTTAGTACTACAATGATGGAGGTTAGAGAAGGGATGGGGAGGGTGTAAGGCAGGTTAGTACTACAATGATGGGGGTTAGAGAAGGGATGGGGAGGGTGTAAGGCAGGTTAGTACTACAATGATGGAGGTTAGAGAAGGGATAGGGGAGGGTGTAAGGCAGGTTAGTACTACAATGATGGAGGTTAGAGAAGGGATGGGGAGGGTGTAAGGCAGGTTAGTACTACAATGATGGAGGTTAGAGAAGGACTAGAGGAGGGTGTAAGGCAGGTTAGTACTACAATGATGGAGGTTAGAGAAGGGATAGGGGAGGGTGTAAGGCAGGTTAGTACTACAATGATGGAGGTTAGACGAGGGATAGTAGAGAGGCTGAGACACCCTTGGATAGTCACAGTAAACCTCCAGATTCCGGTTTGTGGTTGTAAAATAAGAAATTAAATGGGGACAGATTTTAGAGGGAAACGTAATAATGAAGGCAAGAAACCTTTAATAAAGTTGCACATGAAAAATAAAGGAATCAAATAGAGTCAGCAGTTTTTGCCTAAATCTCAATAAACATATAAGGAGATCCAGAACCTATATCATAAAAATATGTAGCAGGTAAGATACCAGTTCCATTAAATTATGACAATGATCAACTATCAGTGTAACAAACATGGTGAATTTCATTGCATAATGTTAAGGACATTAGGAAGTGGTTTCATGGGACAAAAGAATGAAAGAGGTTGAGTTCATCCATGACATAGATTTTGTCCCAAAACAAACTGCCAACATAGCATCATCATCAGGAGATTGTACAACAACCAGATGGTCAAAAAATGTACTTCAAGTCAAACAGAGAATAATGAACAGCAAACAGCCATCGAGTGAAGTTTAATTCTGACAAGTTCTGGGAAACCACTCAGGCAAGAAATAGAGAAATGATGAATAATAAATTGTATATCAGCTTTAATTCAAAATCTGAACAGATTGCGGGGGAGAGTTTTGTGAGTTAATATGCCGGGACGTTTGATGGCGTCAATCCTACATTTCTTTTCTTTTGGTTACAATACACCAAACCCTTTCTATAACAATGGCCGGAATTTTCCCAGTGCCGAGCGTGTGGGTTTGGGGGCGGATCGGCAGTTAAAATCGTGGAAATTGCCAGCGCGTCAGGAACCCGCCGTCACCCTGCCGACTTCCGTATTTAACTCAGGCGCGTTTCCCGGCGAGTCACGGACCCGCTCGGGAGAGGCGGGCGACCTCATTGAAGGACTTAACTGCTTGTTGAGAGACCCTTAAGAGGCTTTTTAACATCAGGTTTTGGCTTTAACTCTTTACGCACAGGATTCAAGCACCTTGGGAACCTCTCCTGTGAAGGGGAGGCAGGAGCTCAGTGGTCATTCTGCGAGTCCATTAAGTGACAGCTGGAAAAAACACCTAAATACTCCCACATTATACCTCATTACTTGGCTAATGGAAACGCTCTTGCTGACTCCATTTTGTGTAGAGATTTAGCTGTCAGGAGTTTGCGGGTCATCTCTGCAACCTCGGAAGCTCCTCTCACCACGTTGCTAGTCACTATCAGAACATTGAGGGATTGGGCCTCTGATTTCCACTTTACCTGCCGTCTATTAGATCAGCATGAGTGTTGCTTATGCTGTCTTACCTTGGCCCTCAGAATCGGACCAAGATGAGCCCCACCACCAACAACATCAGCCACACCAGCAGCAGCAGCAAGCACACCAGCAGCCTTCTCCTCAATGACCTGATGCTCCACAGGAGAGAGGGGGTCAGCACAGGGCTGCACCGCACCGGAGGCGATTCCCCCAACACAGGGTATGAGTTTCCTGGACATGACTGAGCAGCAGTGCCAAAGGAGGCTCAGGCTATCGTGCCAAGTCGTCACACACATTTGTACCTTGCTGGAACAGGACCTGCTGCCCAGAAGGCCTGGTGGACACTCCTTACCAGTGGCTGTCAAAGTCACCAGCGCCCTCAACTTCGTCGCCTCAGGCTGATTCCAGGGATCTGCAGCAGACATTTGCAGGATCTCACAGTCAGCCGCCCACAGATGCATCACCCAGGTGACAGATGCAATGTTTCACAAGTCAGCCAATGATGTAAACTTTGTCACTGATGTGGCCAGTGTTACTGAGCGGGTGCTCGGCTTCCCACAGGTGCAGGGCGACATCGACTGCAGACATGTGACCATGAAGGCACCCCCCACATCACCCAGGAGTGTTTGTGCAGCTCGTCTGCAACCATAAAAAGATGATCATGCATGTGTGCACCAGATTCCCTGGCAGCTGTCATGATTGTTTTGTCCTGCGCCAGTCCATCCTCCCTCAGCTCTTCGCTCCTCCAAACAGACTTACCGACTGGCTGCTTGGAGACAAGGGCTATCCACTGAAGACGTGACTAATGACACCCTTGAGGAACATTATAATGACAACCACATGTCCACCAGATGTGTCATACAGCAAGCAATTGGCATGCTGAAGATGCAGTTCAGGTGCCTTGACAGATCTGGAGGAGCCCTTCAGTATGCACCAGCCAGGGTCTCCAGAATCATCGTTGTCTGCTGCACCCAGCGCAACATAGCACAGCAGCGAGGATTGGAGCTACAGGAGGAGCAAGGTGCAGAGCGCACAGCCTCTTCGGAGGAGGAGGAGGGAGAGGTGGAGATGGCACCAGCAGTGGTGCACATTGCTGCCCGCGAGGCCCGGGATGGTCTCATAATGGCCAGATTTACTTAACTTGCACCAGTGCATCCATATGGCTGCCAGATGATGGAACAACTCCCCCCCCCCCCCACCAACAACACCACAAAGCAATCCTACAATGACCACGTCATTCCTGTCACTCAAACCCTCATAGCTCGAGGTTAAGTAATGTCTCACCATTCACTCCAAGTGACAAAGCCACTTCCCAGGTAGCAGGCAAAAATGGACAAGACAGGAAAGTTGTGCAAAGAAATAAAATTATGTGTATCATAAATATAACTGAAACTTAACATTAACATTTTTTCACCCACCTAAGCGCATACCCTTGTGCATCTAGGATTGTGTCTTTTTTTCTTTTCCACATGCTTCTATGAGGTGCAGCCCCTGTAGCTTCTGCAGAGGTCGAGGCAGGCTGCTCACTTCCCTGCTGCAACTGCTTAGGCACTTTTGGGGGACGACCCCTGGAGCATGTGGGGCTCTGACTGAGGGGGAGGCAACGGGGGAGGAGTGGGAGCGCTTTGGGAAGAGCCCCCACTTCCATGTCCCCTCTCACCATCACGCCTCTCATGGGACACCTGCACTTTCCTGCTCGCAAGGAGCTGGAGAGCGATGAACACCCAAGTTTACGTTAATATCCCTCCTTGAGATGAGGTCAACGAGCGCCTGCCATCTGTTGTTCACAGCAAGCATGTTCTTGTTGGACTGGTGCATTTGCTGCTCCATGCAGGTGGCCATCCTTTCCATGGAGGAGCACATCATCGCCATCACCTGCGACATGGTAGTGCTCATTTTGGAGATGGACTCCTCCATTCTCTGTGCATTTGCACACATTGCGGCTGCAAAAGATGCCAGAGCCTCCTACAATTGTTGCTGCCCCTCCAAGATCACCCTCTTTCTCGATGGCCCCCGAGGTTCAGCATCTGCATGTAGCTCAGCATAGCTGAGTGTCCTGCGCCCTCTGGCGAAGAGTCTCCACTGCTGTCCCTGTCAACACCACCCGCTCTTGTTCACTTGCGATGTGTGAGTCAAGAGGAGACAACACTACCTATCTCGCACAGGACCCACCGAGGCGTGAGTATCTGCGCTGGTGCTGGCTCTGCTTGGGGCTGCTGATGCTGCACCCTCAGAGGCTGGAGCTTCCTCTGAGGAGTCGTCCTCCTCCATCTGGACAGTGGGGGAGGGGCGCTGGGGAGGGGGTGCATTTGATGGACCTGTGGGAGAGTAAAAAGATGAATTAGAAGTGTTATGATAAGAATGGGCAACGTTACCATTATGCACATGATGACATTTCACTGGCTGCTGACATCAGTCACCATATGGGTGACTGTTGTATGCCGTGTGGCTGTATGAGATTTAATTCTGTCACCAGGTTGTTGGGAGGTCCCCCTCTCTCCATCTCCCACTGCCAGCAGCTCTGCAACTCCAGAGATTTCGAGGGCCTCCTCCTCTGCTGGTGTTAAATTACTGAAGACTGGAAGGCCACCTCTGGTTCTCTGCCTCTCCCTGTTGTTCAAGATTCAAGATTCAAGATTATTTTATTGCCATATGTAACTGGTACAATGGAATGCTTACTCCCCACTCACTCCTACAATATAAGTATAAATATAAAAAGCAAAAGTAAAAACAAGTATAAATATAGAAACAATGTTGTTGTGGGCTCTCTTCTGCAAGGAGGGAACTTTGAGTGAAAGTGATGGAATGAGTGTAAGGAATGGATGGGCTACATCTGTAGAGGGTGACTATGAGGGAGTGGCATGACATTGCCGAATGGCCTCCTTCTGTGGTGTTACTTGCTATGATTGCATTAGGATGAGGGCGAGTGTCAGTGGTGGTTAGTCAGAGGGGTATGTGAGTAGGTGCATAGGCAGAGAGGGATGGGTGCACCTGCAAGGTAGGTTGATGTGAGGAGTGATGTGCAGGAGTAGACTTGGGAAGGCAGAGTGATGGGGCTGGGGGTGACAGGCGCATCAGGATGTAGGTGAGTGTGGCATTGCACTCCCCTTTCCTGACCTCATGGGATCATTGAATCTTTGCGGCACTGGATCCACTTCCTCCTCATGACATCCCTGCTACTGACCTCCTCTGGTATCTCTAGCTAAGCCCTTTTTGTCTCTTTGGCTGGTCGTTTTCGTCCATCCCCAGGGAAGAGGACCTCCCCGCGTGTTCTTACTGCCTGCTCCAGCACTTCCAGGGAGGCATTTGTGAATTTTGGCGCTGCCCTCTGTTTTGTCTCCATGACCCAAAGATTTGTCAGTCTTATTCCGCAATTCAGAGCTCTTGAAACCACCTTCTACACTCCTACAGCAACCTTCAAATGAGATGTGTGCATGGCTGTTTTAAATATCCGCGCTGAAAACGAGTCATCGATAACGTCATCAGACCTGCTCCATTTAACTGGGCCAGGAAACACGCATGTGTCTTTCAATGGGTGCCATTAAGTTAAACGCGCCGTGCAGAACGCGCTGTTGAAATCTTCGGCAAGGCGACCCGCTACGCGGCCCACACACACTCGGTCCGACTCCAAGGTAAAGATTCTGGCCAATATCTTTGGAAGGGATACGTGAAGAAAGAGATGATTGCAAGATGAGTGACATGAATCTTGTCATTCATGTGGAAATGACTTATGAAATAATACTGGGTGGCCTGCAGGTGGCGCTGTCCAGGGAGAGTATAAATACTCGGGCACGGGCCCAGCTTGCTCAGGACATTCTTTAACAGGAACTAGTGAAGGACACAACTAGACCTCCATGTTGAAAAACAGTTGATTAAAGCTTTGTTTAACGCTTAGACCAAGCGCCTAGTAGTTTCCTTATGTCAATGAGTTTTGTAGTAAAGATTTTTTTCTATCTAGTTTTGCTGCTGGTGAGGAAGCCATAAAGATATGGCTGAATTTCCTGCTCTAAGAAGGTTGGTGCGGTCTCTAGTCAAGTAAATTCTGTGGGGTATAAATTCACCTGGGACGGTAGTGCAAAAAAAGCAAGAGCAAATTGGCAGCTCCTTTTCCACTCTGGCCAATTTTCTTTTCCAGTGAGGTCCGAATAAGATAAATCTAAAAATAGTGGTTAGATGATGCCAAGCCTGGATTTTAAAAGGCTGTAGCTTGCAGGGGGAAGTTGAAGATTGCAGGAGTTATTAATGGCCCAGAAATTTGGGTCTCCACGGGTGAGTACGCACGGGGTACTCACCCGTAAGCCCAATGGAAGTGCTGGTTTCGTGCATGCACTGCGCATGCACGGGAAACTGGCACTTCCGTTCCCCTGAAAGAAGGGGTTCAGAGGTGGAATGCGTGCGCTGGAGAGGCTGCGCGTGCGCATCGAACTTACGTTTTTGTTGCAGGGTTCTCCGGGAGGGTAAGTCTCCAGCAGTTACACTTTTAAAAAGCAGGCGCAAGGCCTGCTTTTAACAAGGTAAGTGATGAATTAATTAAAATTAAAACATTTTTTCCACAGTTTTATTATTTATAAATAAAGAAAGGTAAGTTTATTTTTAGCCCCATTAGAAAATGTAATTAATTTTTTCAAAAATTTAAATTATTTTTAAAAATAGTTATTTCATGTAATTTAGTTATTTTAAAAATGTGATGTTTTAAAAAAAAAATTATTTGATGTTTTGGGGCTTATAGTATTTATAGGTTTGACAGCTCTTCCTGTCAAACTTATGAATGAAGCATTCCCTGCTACCATTGGCTCTCCATGGCCCACGTGATCCCAGGGGACGCATCGAACTAACTGCGCCCCTGGGATACGCAAGCACTGTGCGCCGGCAGTTGGAGGAGGCCCATGATCGGAATCCCATGCGGGCCCACAGCTCAACGACTGGCGCGCAAGGTAAGTGCAGGTCGGGGGCTTGCACCCGCGGAAAGCCCCTGACCCGAATTTCTGGGCCAATGAGTTCCACGGTTTTGAGATTGTGCAAAGCATGGGTCAGCGTAGGAGATAGCATGATAGATCTTGGCTTCAACATACTGAAGGAAGAAAAATGCTTGGACAATGGACAGTATTTCCCGAGACTGTGCGCCACCTGTGGGACCACTCACACAGCTCGGCGCCTTGCCTGTAACTTTCTGATAAGCGAGGCCTCGCGAGTGGCATGGGATTTCATAAAATTTGGAGCTTAAAAGGAACCAGATATAAAAATTCGGAGAAGCAGTTAGCATAGTCTTATCAATGAAATATAGGAAGCGGCTATAGGCTACAGGCGATAGATTGATCACCTATGACACAAGACAAGCTTTTTGGTGTATCCTGCCCAGCACTACAAGGGGAATGCTAGAGGAGCACCAATAACATGGGAGCAGCATTCAAATTTGAACAGATTTGGATTGTCTAGGGGTTTAAGACTTGTTGGGAGAAATGAACGATTTAAAACTAAAATATGTTTAACACTCTGGTGACATTCTGATGTAAATGTTTGGCCATATCTGAAAAGGAAAATTTGGTTCCTTTGCATAGGTTTTCCTCATATTTTTCCCCTTAAAGTGAATATAAGGACAATTTTCTGAATGGGCACTACTGCGAGCTGCTCATGATTTCCCAGTACATGGACTGGTGGATGAAGCTTCTACCAGTAAGAGTGCTTTCAGAAAATTGTCAGTTATATGTCTGTGGATTGGAGTTGGTGCAAAATTAATTCTTTGTAAGTGAGTCTGAAATGGCCCAATTTGAGATAACTTCAGCTTACAAATCCGATTGGCACAAGTCACCATATTGGTTATACAATATTGTTTATTCCTGACTATTGCTCAGAAAACTCCATGTGGCACGTCTCACTTTGATAGCCATCAAGGGCTACATGGCTCATGAAGTGTTTCTGCATGAAGATCAAAGCTGTAAAATTATAGCAACAATCACAACAGACTTGTACTTCTGTCACCAGCTTTGGTGTTGTTACTGCTAAGCTTGTAGTTTAGCACTGATTCACCATCCTCTCTGTGGGATGATCTAACACTCCTTATGCTACCCCTACAAATGGTATTACATACTTAAAAAGTCAATGAGCAAGAATCAACTTACATTGTTAGGTATTAATACAAATGTCGATATATTTGAGGATTTAATATTTTGGAATTATTCCTCTTTTTCTCCTTTGTCTGTGTATTGAAGCAGTAAATGTGGCAACTTTTCAGGATTCTCCACAATTGAGGACTGGAAAGCAGTCAGCATGTTTCACGAAGGTCTGGGGAAGACAAGTCTATGGAACAATTTCCTGAAGATGTGGAAAAGTCCAACATAGCACCACCTTTAGGGCAGGCAACGACATGGAGCCCAGACTGCTATTGCTTTTCTGAGATGTATATCAAACTATCAAAGAGGTGGGTTGAAGTAAAGTCAAACCATTCGCAATTACTGAGCTGCTCATTGAGGATTTAGAATAAAAGGCTGAGAATGACCTAACTCACTGATATGTATTAATGTCAGGTAGATCGATATCCAGCAGCGCCATGTATATCATTACAAAAGCATAGTCACCAACATCACTAAAAAACAGATTATCTGGTCATTTTCACGTTGCTGTTTGTGGGACCTTGCTGTGCCCATATTGGCTGCCGCATTTCCTAGTGCTTTGGGACGTCCTGGGGTTGTGAAAGGCGCTATATAAATGCTAGAATTTCTTTGTAATGTGTAGCGAAATGAAGACATCATTTTCGTGTCCAAACAGCCAGGCCTTTACGGGTCAGACCTTTACAGTTCAGTAGATGGAAGCTTATCCAGAACATAACCCATTTTCAGCATGGTAGTCCGAACAGGTGTTAAGATTGCCACTGCGATCACAAGGCATTAACTGGGGCTTTGACTATGGTTGCATTTCAATTGCTATTTTTATTTCTGAGATTCAACGTTTTAGACTCAAGTTGTGAATGGAGAGGAACTACACATAAAACACAGCTTCAGGTACACACTTTAATAAAGGCTTCAAAGAGCTATATCCCAATTAATGAAAGCAGTAGTTGGGTTATTATAATTGGCCTCAGCACCCTTCAGCTATGGATGGGGAAAAAAATCGGGAAGGGGTTCACTCATCCCCACTACATAGCGTTCCTTGCGGGAAAGTGCATGTGTGTCTGGACATTGGGCACAGAAAGGCCTCCACAGTGGAATAGCCTGCTGACATTGACTAAATAAGGGCAAGCATAATGGGTGAAATATCGGAGGTTTGCCTGGCACCTATTGAACCATTCCTCCTGCACCAACCTTGGAGTGAGAAAGTTGGAGTGGGGGGAGGGGTGAAATGCCTCTACACAAAAGCACCAAATTGGTGCTGTATTATCGATAGCCACTGGGAATTAATGATTTTCATTCCCTGACTGTTTTTAAAGGGTTAACTCCTTCATTGAATTCAATACACCCTCAGGTGATTATTTGGCTTCCTATTGATTAGCATTTTCCTCTTTCCCCTTACCTTAGAGTCTGACAAAATAGCTGCCTGGGCTGAAGGCCTTTCAGTGATGCTGTAGTCGGATGGAGGTGAATTCTACGTGGGTCTACTGTCTGTCAGATGCTATTCTGTCTCATGCTTTTCTACTGGTCCCATGTTAGGTGCTGTAATCAGAGATTTCGCTTACTGATCAATCACTTCACATGGAAGAATTTCTTTCCTTCTTTTTTTGAGTAGTCTGTACGGACGGGACCTGGCTGTTTGCACAGCTGCATTAAAAGCTACAAGATAGTTTGGCTCTTTTGCCTCAGCCCGGGGCTGCCTTCGAAGCCTTGCTCCTAATACCATTCTGATGTAAGCAGATGCTGTTTTATTAAAAGATTTATGTCTGAGGCTATGAGGTCCAACAATTGATAGAATGAGAGAAAAAAATAAATGTCAAGCGACAAATTAAAGGAACAGCAATTACATTTTGGGAAGAAAAGGGAGACATAAAATACAATCTAGGACCTGTAATACGTATAACTTGTTTGCTGCTGGTACATTGGACAGATCATCTATCTTCGTCTAAATGGCCTGTTTACTGTAGCGAGGAAAGTGGCAAGCTGTCTGCTGCCTCAAACATGCCTCTGGCATCCTGCTGGCCTTAGAGGGCTATTGATGAAAAGGCCTTCATTCTGCACTATTTGTTCCACAGAACTCTTTTAAAAGGGTAGCATTGCCTAGCTTTGTACATCTTGCTTCTTGTGCTGTGAAACTCTTTGGAAATTCTACACAGGCACAACAGGGAGAAAAACAATGGCCCAGTAATTCGGGTCCCAATGCGTGAGTAAGCACCTTGTACTCACGCGTGGGCCCGATGGAAGTGCCGGTTTTCAGCATGCACAGCGCATGCGCGGAAAACCAGCATTTCCTTTCCTCTGAACCAAGGGGTTCAGAGGTAGAACGCGTGCACATAGGAGTCTGCGTGTGCGCGCTGAAATTCCTTTTTTTTTACAGGGTTGCCCGCACGATAAGGCCTCCAGTTTTTACGCGAGAAAAAAGCAGACATAAGTACTTAGTTTTAAAAGGTAAGTGGTCTATTAATTAAAGTTAGAATTTTTTTTCCACAGGTTTATTATTTTTAAAGACTTTACAGTAAGGTAAGTGCTTTTTTAGACCCGATTTTTAAAAAAATTATTTTTTTCAAAAATTTGATTAATTGTTTAAATTCGTTTTTTTACAGTTATTAAAAGTTCATTTAACTGGTGGGATTTTTTAAAACTTTTATTTGAAGTTTAAGTACTGTTTTGGGCGCCCGGAGTTTTCATGAGTTTGACAGTTCTTACTATCAAACTCATGAATGAACTTTTGCAACCTCCGATTGGTTGCCCAGTGCTCAAGAGATCCCAGCCGGCTCATCGAACTAACTATGCCGCTGGATCACACAAGCACAGCGCGCCGGGAGCTGAACCGGGCCACTGACAGGAAATCCACGCAGGGCCAGGCTTCAACTGTCGGCGCGCTAGGTAAGTGTAGGTCGGGGGCTTGCACCCGCGGGAAGCCCCCGACACCAATTTCTGGGCCAATATTGAAACTTATCGCCAGCCAGAAGTATCTGAGTCTGCACATTAGAAACTTGGAACGAGGGAAGACCATTCAGCTCATCAAGGCTACATCTTCCACAGTCCATGCATGGCTACCTCTATCATGGACTCCTGGTCCAAGATCACTAAATTCTCTCCTAACCCCCATGTGAATGAAATGGAGCCATTAATATTTTGATAACCTCAATCCCCTTTCTTGACAGTGTTGATCTAGTTCTTTTTTAAAGGTGGCAATTAACCTGCCATTAACTGCCTTTTTTGATAGTCTATTCTACATATCCACTGTCCCTATGGGGGGGAAAAACCCAATCTCGGACCTTGCTCGAAGCTTGTGATCACGTCCTCAACTTTCCTGCTTGCAGTCCAAGCTCTCACAGTGTCTGAAGTCAGAAGCAAGGGGGCAATATATTTCTTATTGGGTTCGACATGGTGGGAAACGGACAGCATAACCGGTGCACCAGGGATTTTGCAGGTATCACACTAATAATTATTGCCTGTATTTTAAAAGCAGCCTAATTACTTTTGTTTTAGGCATTGCCTCACGGCTGCATTGAATAGAAGCAGTTAGCGGTGCAGAGGACAGGTGGAGCTTTCCGAGGCTCCGCGCCACCGCGGGCTCCTTGCATGCAGCGGGTAACTTAGCAGAACATCGGAGGGCATTGCCTACAATGAGCCTTCCATTAATGCCAATGGAGGGAAAATGGGAGGCAGAGCATCTGTACGCGAGGCCCCCTCAGATGGCAAAGGGAGCCTTGGAAAGTTCAGACAATATTTTAAAGTTTAGCCGATACCTGAACTATAATTCACAAAAAAAGGTCCAATTTAGAGAACTCCGATTTGAATGTATTATCGGAAAAAATGCTCCTGGATAAGCATAGAAAATCCAAGACCTCCACCCAAGATCACAAGTGGATTTGGATGCAGAAGGCCATTAGTACCATTTGGTCTCAGGCTTCCAGAATACTAACCCTACTGTTTTCTCATTACAGCATCTAGCTATTTTTTTTACATGAATCCACTCTTCTTGTCAGCTCATTCCAGCTGTCACTCACCCTCCGTGTAAAGAAATACTTCCTGTCAACCATCGTAAGCTTGACCTCTACATCCTTGAATCTGTGCCTCTAGTCTCTTCTGCGCGTCTGTAAAATCTCCTCTGTGCTGCAACAAATTTTTTCTGACTGGCGGCAATTGCCTATTCAGCGAATACTGTGAATTTATACTTTGTGAAATTATACTTAATTTATTCATATTGGCAAGTTATATCAGCGCTCAAAAGGTCATTGACCTGAAATGTTAATTCTGTTTCTCTCTCCACAGAAGCTGTCTGACTTGCTGAGTATTTCCAGCATTTTCTGTTTTTTTGTTTTAAGGGAGAATAAGAAGTTGACTAAATTCAAGTATGCTAACTACTTTCACAGAGTGGCAACTAATGGGTTTAATAGTCTGTAAATAGAATGCCGGCAAAGAGGTGTAAAGTGTTACAAAGGTTACGACCATGCGTGCAGGAAGTGTATCCAGCTACAGCTACTGACAGACCGCATTGCGGTGCTGGAACTGCGAATGGATACATACTGGAGCATTCGCGATGCTGAGGACGTCGTGGATATCATGTTTAAAGTTGGTCACACCGCAGGTAAAGGCTGCACAGGCAGGAAGGGAATGGGTGACCGCCAGGCAGAGTAGTAGTCGCAGGCAGGTAGTGCAGGGTTCCCCTGTAGCCATCCCCTCTCAAACAGATATACCGCTTTGGATATTGTTGAGGAGGATGGCTTATCGGGGGAAGGCAGCAGCAGCCAACTTCCTGGCACCATGGGTGGTTCTGCTGCACAGGACAAGAGGAAAAAGAACAGGAGAGCTATAGTGATAGGGGATTCTATTGTAAGGGGAATAGATAGGCGTTTCTGCGGCCGCAAATGAGACTCCAGGATGGTATGTTGCCTCCCTGGTGCAAGGGTCAAGGATGTCTCAGAGCGGCTGCAGGGCATTCTGGAGGGGGAGGGTGAACAGCCAGATGTCGTGGTGCATATAGATACCAACGATATAGGTAAAAAATGGGATGAGGTCCTAAAAGCTGACTATAGGGAGTTAGGAGGTAAATTAAAAAATAGGACCTCAAAGGTAGTAATCTCAGGATTGGTACCAGTGCCACGTATTAGTCAGAGTAGAAATAGAAGGATATTTCAGATGAATACGTGGCTAGAAGAATGGTGCAAGGGGGAGGGATTCAAATTCCTGGGACATTGGAACCGGTTCTGGGGGAGGTGGGACCAGTACAAACTGGATGGTTTGCACCTGGGCAGGACCGGGACCAATGTCCTAGGAGGAGTGTTTGCTAGTGCTGTTGGGGAGGGTTTAAACTAAAATGGCAGGGGGTTGGAACCTGTGCAGGGAGACAGAGGAAAGGGAAGCAAGGATAGAAGCAAAAGACAGGAAGGAGAAAAGCAAAAGTAGAAGTCAGAGACATCAAGGGTGTAAATCAAACATGGCCACAGTAAACAGTAATTCTAAAAGGTCTAAGAGTGTTAAAACAACAAGCCTGAAGGCTTTGTGTCTTAATGCGAGGAGCATTCATAATAAGGTGGATGAATTAGCTGCGCAAATAGATGTAAACGGATATGATATAATTGGGATTACAAAGACATGGCTCCAGGGTGACCAAGGCTGAGAATTCAACATCCAGGGGTATTCAATATTCAGGAAGGACAGACAAAAAGGAAAAGGAGGTGGGGTAGCATTGCTGGTTAAAGAGGAGATTAACACAATAGTAAGGAAAGATATTAGCTCTGATGATGTGGAATCTGTGTGGGTAGAACTGAGAAATAACAAGGGGCAGAAAACGTTAGTGGGAGTTGTATACAGACCCCCAAACAGTAATGCTGAGGTTGGGGATGGCATTAAACGGGAAATTAGAGATGCGTGCAATAAGGGCACAGCAGTTATCATGGGTGACTTTAATCTACATAGAGATTGGGCTAACCAAATTAGTAACAATACTGTGGAAGAGGAATTCCTAGAGTGTATACGGGATGGTTTCCTGGACAAATATGTCGAGGAACCAACTAGAGATCAGGCCATCTTAGACTGGGTACTATGTAATGAGAAAGGATTAATTAGCAATCTTGTTGTGCGAGGCCCCTGGGGAGGAGTGATCATAATATGTTAGAATTCTTCATTAAGATGGAGAGTGAAGTAGTTGACTCAGAGCCTAGGGTACTGAATTAAAATAAAGGAAACTACAATGGTATGAGGCGCGAGTTGGCTAGGATGGATTGGGGAATGTTACTTAAAGGGTTGACAGTGGATAGGCAATGGCAAACATTTAAAGATCACATGGATGAACTACAGAATTTGTTCATCCCAGTTTGGCATAAAAATAAAACAAAGAAGGTGACTCAACCATGGCTAACAAGGGAAATTAGGGATAGCATAAGATCCAAGGAGAGGACATATAAATTGGCCAGAAAAAGCAGCAAAACTGAGGATTGGGAGCAGTTTAGGATTCAGCAAAGGAGGACAAAGGGATTAATTAAGAGGGGGAAAATAGAGTATGAGAATAAGCTTGCAGGGAACATAAAAACTGACTGTAAAAACTTTTATAGATATGTGAAGAAAAAAAGATAGGTGAAGTCCAGCGTAGGTCCCTTGCAGTCAGAATCGGGGAATTTATAATGGGGAACAAAGAAATGGCAGACCAATTAAATACATACTTGGGTTCTGTCTTCACAAAGAAGGAGACAAATAAACTCCCAGAGATGTCGGGGAACATAGGGTCTAATGAGAGGGAGGAACTGATAGAAATCAGTATTTGTAGGGAAATGGTGTTAGAGAAATTGACGGAGTTGAAGGCCGATAAATCCCCAGGGCATGATAATCTACATCCTAGGGTACTTAAGGAAGTGGCCCTAGAAACAATAGATGCATTGCTGGTCATCTTCCAAAATTCTATCGACTCTGGAACAGTTCCCATGGATTGGAGGGTAGCTAATGTAACTCCACTATTTAAAAAAGGTGGTAGAGAGAAAACGGGGCATTATAGACCAGTAAGGCTGATATCGGTAGTGGGGAAAATGCTAGAGTTCATTATAAAAGATGTAATAGCAGAGCACTTGGAAAACAGTGACAGGATCGGACAAAGTCAACATGGATTTACAAAAGGTAAATCATGCTTGACTAATCTACTGGAATTTGTTGATGATGTAACTGGTAGAATAGATAAGGGAGAAGCAGTGGATGTGGTGTATTGGACTTTCAGAAGGCTTTCGATAAGGTCCTGCATAAGAGATTGGCATGCAAAGTTAAAGCACATGGGATTGGGGGTAAGGCACTGACTTGGATAGAAAACTGGTTGGCAGACAGGAAGCAAAGAGTTGGAATAAACGGGTCTTTTTCCGAGTGGCAGGCAGTGACTAGTGGGGTACTGCAAGGATCGGTGCTAGGGCCCCAGTTATTCACAATATATATTAATGATCTAGACGAGGGAACTAGATGTAATATCTCCAAGTCTGCAGATGACACAAAGCTGGGTGGGCGTGTGTGCTGTGAGGAGGATGCAGAGAAACTCCAGTATGATTTGGACAGGTTGGGTGATTGGGCAGATGCATGGCAGATGCAGTAAATGTGGATAAATGCGAGGTTATCCACTTTGGTGGCAAAAACAGGAAGACAGATTATTGTCTGAATGGCAATAGATTGGGAAAAGGGGAAGTGCAACGAGACCCGGGTGTCCTTGTGCATCAGTCGCTGAAGGTAAGCATGCAGGTGCAACAGGCGGTTAAGATGGCAAATGGTATGTTGGCCTTCATAGCGAGAGGATTCGAGTACAGGAGCAAGGATGTCTTGCTGCAGTTGTACAGGGCCTTGGTGAGACCACACCTTGAGTATTGTGTGCAGTTTTGGTCACCTTATCTGAGGAAGGATGTTCTTGCCATGGAGGGAGTGCAGCGAAGATTCACCAGACTGATACCTGGGATGGCAGGAATGACGTATGAAGAGAGATTAGGTCGATTAGGCTTATACTCGCTGGAGTTTAGAAGAATGAGAGGGGATCTCATTGAAACTTATAAAATTCTAACAGGACTAGACAGACTAGATGCAGGAAGGATGTTCCCGATGGCGGGGGAGTCCAGAACCAGGGGTCACAGTCTAAGGGTAAGGGGTAAGCCATTTAGGACAGAGATGAGGAGGAGTTTCTTCACCCAGAGAGTGGTGAACCTGTGGAATTCTCTACCACAGAAGGCAGTTGAGGCCAATTCATTAAATATATTCAAGAAGGAGTTGGATATATTTCTTAAGGCTAAAGGGATCAAGGGATATGGGGAGAAGGCAGGGACAGGGTACTGAATTTGGATGATGAGCCATGATCACATTGAATGGCGGAGCAGGCTCGAGGGGCCGAATGGCCTACTCCTGCTCCTATCTTCCATGTTTCTATGTTATCTCTATCAACCCCTTCCTATGCTTAGCTGATATATTTGTGCTCCTTTGTTTACCATGGAAAATATTATGTCACATTGCCTCCTGATCAGTAATAACTGTGAGCTCATCTGTGTTTACCAAAGCATTAGCCCACCCCATTCCAAATCTATGGTTTAAATAAATCCCAATCACGCTTTCATGCTTTCCCTTAAAAGTTATCCCAGCTGGTTAATTGCAACCAATCCTTCCTGACTGAGAACAATCCCGAGTTAACTACAAAGTTAAGCCCATCCTGTAGAAATCACCCTAATAACTAACAAAAGTTAATTATCCTGCTTACTCTTATACACACTTACACAATGGCCCAGAACTTGGTGTCGGGGGCTTGCCGCGCGTGCAAGCCCCCGATCTGCACTCACCCTGCGCGCTGACATCTGAAGCCCGGGCCTGCTTGCATTTCCTGTGACAGGCCCGGCTCAGATGTCAGCGCGCAGTGCTTACCTGATCCAGCAGCGTAGTTAGTGCGATGTGCCGGCTGGGATCAGGTGAGCACTGTACAACCAATCAGGGGAGGGGAAGGTTCATTCATGAGTTTGAGAGTAAGAACTGTCAAACTCATGAAAACTACGGGGGCCCAAAACACTATTTCAACTTTAAATAAACATTAAAAAAACATCCCAATCATTAAATTAAGTATAAATAAGTTAAAAAAAATAATTTAAACAATAATTTTTTTTTTTGAAAAAAATAAAATTTTAATAAAAAGGGTCTAAAACTAAACTTACCTTATTGTAGATTCTTTAAAATAATAAACCTGTGGGAAAAAAAATTCTAAATTACACGAAAACACCACTTACCTGTAAAAATAAATACTTACGTGTGCTTTTTACAAGCGTAAAGACCGGAGGCCTTTAGACATGCGCAAATCCCCCAAAACAGAGGAAATCCAAGATGCACGCGCTGCCCCCTACAGCGCACGCGCTAGCCTCTTCACCTCTTGGGTTAGAGGAGAGGAAATGCCGGTTTTCAGCGTATGCGCTGTGCATGCTGAAAACCGGCATTTCCTCTGGCCAGACGCGTGAGTACGGAAGGGGTACTTACGCGTTTGGGGAGGAATTTCTGCCCCAATATATACTTAATGGCACAGCTTTAAAGAGTGTGCAGGGACAGAGGGACCTGGGAGTTAAAGTGCATAGGTTCCTGAAGGTGACGGGACATACTGAGAGAGTGGTTAGCAAAGCATATGGGATCTTGGGCTTCATAAATAGAGATATAGGAGGCGATTTTCCCACTGGAGGCGAGATGGAGGCGGGTTTCAGTTTGGGTGAGTTTGAAACCCGCCTCCACTGATAGGTTTCAAAAGTTTGCGATTTTCCCCTGATTGTCCACGTGATTTCAGAGGTGTGGGGTGCCCTTGCTCAATTAGTGTTTTGGGACTGAAACTCACTTTTCCAGTCTGATTTTATGGCTTCTTTCTCCCTTGGCTCATTCCACAGCATTTCTGCGTCTCCTGCACTACCTCCAACATCTTTTGAGAAACCACTATGTCCAATTCCAAGCCACGGCCTCCCTGAGTCTCTCGGATGAGGCACTGCAAATGTTGTTGGAGGGGGTGACAGCTAGCATGGAGGTGCTCTTCCACTCATCTCGGAGGAAGAGGCCTGCCAAAGAAACCAAGTCTGTGTGGGTACAGCTGGCAAGGGATATAACCTCCAGATCTGTGTGCAGATTGGGAGACTGTTTCTGTGTATTGATGAAATGCCATCCCTGTTGGAAAGCATTAAAATGATTTGAAGCCAAAATGTTGGTGTTATGCCATCTGTGCTTTTGCCTTAGGCAGCTCCACATTGCGGACACTGCCACACTTGCGTTGTCAGGTTGGTGGCCTGAGTGAAAGGAGGCAAGAGAGTCACGTCCATTGTCAATGATGTCCTAGGATGGAGCCAAGGACAGGTGCCAACTTGGGCAACCTATGCAAATCTGGCCATGATAGGGCAGCACGGTGGCATAGTGGTTAGCACTGTTGCCTCACAGCGCCAGGGACCCGGGTTCGAATCCAGCCTCGGGTGACTGTCTGTGTGGAGTTTGCACAATCTCCCTGTGTTTGCGTGGGTTTGCTCCGGTTTCCTCCCACAGTCCAAAGATGTGCGGGTTAGGTTGATTGGCTATGATAAATTGACCCTTAGTGTTAGGGGGATTAAATACGTGGGGTTATGGGGATAGGGTGGGATATGTGTTGGTGTAGGGGTTACGGGGATCGGGTGGGATATGTGTCGGTGCAGGCTCGATGGGCCGAAATGGCCTCTATCTGCACTGTGGGGTTTCTGTGATCCTTCTGTGATAAGTTCATCCCTTGCATCCCGGGCAGCCATATGCTTGCGTGCTGCCGCTGCCACTGGTTGATAGACCGGAGCTCTGACCTCCTCCTCCTCCACCTCCAGATCCTCCTCCTCCTCCTCCTCCAGATCCTCATCTGAGGTCCATGCAGAAAGAAAACAAATGGTTCCCATGCTGCTTGTAGATGCCTCCTTTGGGGAAGCGCTCATTGCAAGCGGGGAGAGGGTCTTCCAAGGAGGTCCCACAGTTGATGGAGTCAAGCTGCAGCATCTCCAATTTTGGAAGGCCTTCTAAAAGTGCTCAGAGACCTTTTAAAGCCAAGGTCTGGCACCTGCAAGTAATCCTTGCTGCAATAAATTATGTCTTGTTAGACCTGCAGCAGTGAGGAGGCCACCCACAAGTCAACCTACCAGGTTTACCTGGCGTGGTTTAGGAGGTGCGTGGATCATGCCGAGAAGCTGGAGAAATCACGAGGGCCTCTCAAAATAGGCTTAGAGAGGCCCTTAATGAGCATTAAGGATGTTAAATAGCGCAATGGCCAGCTGGAGGTGGGAGCGTTTCCTGACCTCCAAAACCGGCACCGGAAAAATCCCACGGAGACGGGTTGGAGGTGGGTTCCGAACCCGACCTCTTTGAATCTGATTTTTCCGCCTTTCCCGCCTCCAAACCTGCCTCCTCTGACGTCAGAAAATCACCCCCAAAGAGTACAAAAGTAGAGAAGTTATGCTGAATCTTTATAAAGCGCTGGTTAGGCCACAACTGGAGTATTGCGTCCAGCTCTGGTCACCACACTTTAGGAAGGATGTGAAGGCCCTTGAGAGGGTGCAGACCAGATTTACCAGAATGGTTCCAGGGATGGGGAATCTTAGCTACAAGGACAGATTGGAGAAGCTGGATTTGTTTTCATTAAAGCAAAGGAGGTTGAGGGGTGATTTGATAGAGGTGTACAAGATTATGACAGGTTTGGATAGGCTAGATGGGGAAAGGCTGTTCCCACTAGTGTAGGATTCGCAAAATTGAACATTGTCCTATAAGGGTCTATTGGCAGAAGAGGCCTTAATTTTTAAAAGACTGTTTTAAAAGAAGCCCAGAAAAAGGGGCATACAAAATGGCCGCCAGACCCCGTGACCAGCTTTTTGGGACACTTTAAAATGGTTCCTGCAGTCCCCAGACAGCCTTTGTGGATTCAGCCCACAGTAAGTTCTGGAAGGCCGTTTCAGAGAAAACGAAACCAGACAGAACCACATACATATGGATTGGATGCAGATCCAGTCAGATCGGCCTGTAGATAAAGGCCATCTAGATGTTTACCCAGACAAAGGGAAACAGTTTCAAATTCATAGGGGGAACATCAAGGAGCTTTAAAGACATCAAGAGAACATTAAAAACAATACAGGGTCATTCCAGACCAGAGATGGCCATTACCGGCCATCCCAAAGTAATTTAAAACATAATAACTACCCCGCTGTGCTACAAGCCCGCCAAAAGTTAAACAAAGACTAACCTTGATTTGGCGGGAGATAAAGGCCTCTTTTGAGAAGTATATCGGAGGACCTGGGGTAGCGATCGATATTCGGAGAAAGCTCGAAGGATTCGGAGGGGCTTCATGTGTTGCTTCAGCTGGGCATCATCCTTCGCAGATCGCCAGCTAGGAAGGGTTGGAGAAGGAAGAACATCGCCAGCCATCGACAACGCAGCCCTGTTCGGTGCAGAGTTCGGGTGGAGACGACAAGGTTCGAGATGGGAGATCAAGTCGGCATCTAGCCCCGGGGTAACTATCGGGAGATCATCGACCAACCCCGGGATGCTGACGAGACAGGAAGAGACCTATATGAAAATGGTCAAACAGTAGGTCTCTCCCCGCATCGACTTCCAGGCCTGCTGACATCCAGCCTGTCCGTGACCTTCACCTCGAGGGAGGAGAAGGTGTGTCGCAGCCCGCTGCGTTCCGCTGACCACGTGGAGACAGGACGCCTGAAAGGATCAAAACGCAGACCTGTTTTCAAAACTCTATACTTTCCAACTGGATTGGTGTGCATGTTTCTGGCCCCTCACAATCTGATCTAGCTAGGCTTAGGGGGTGGGCATTTAAGGGGTAATTTTAACAATGAGTTGTTATCCCTCGATGTTCCGTGTGTTTCCCCATTTCGTGATGACTTTTGTAAAGTATAATATGCCTGTATATATCTTAGCCAGTACTGTATTATGATTTGTTTTTCCCTCCCATGTACCTTATTGGTTTGCAGTTTGATTTGTTCCTTTATGCAATAAAGTTTCATTTAGTTTTCATTAAACCTGGTCTATAGAGTTTTCTCTGCATTGTAGTTCCTGCCTCCAAGTCCAGTGTCTAGAACCTAAGGGGCGAGTGGGTCGAACCACTCAAGGTTTTTACTGTGCAAGAGAGAGAGAGAGAGAGAGACCTCTGCCACATCTCTCAGAGAAACCCCTTACAGAAAATGGCGACTGCAGCAGGATACTGGCAGCAGGATTGCAATGTATTAGACCCAGGTTTGAATGGACGAAATGTTATGGATGAGAGGATAGCGGATTATGTCTTTGGAAAGGTAAATCTTACTAACTAGTGGATTTCCGATCTCCTACGGGATGGGCGTCCGGTGGACGCAGCCATCAGGTGGACAGAGAGCAAAGAGCATAAGAAGTCAGTCGAGAAGGCAGTGTGGCTGATGTGCTACAAAAGACAAGTCCAGATTTTGGACAGAGTCGTTGCAGTGCAGGCAGCCAAGATCACAACCCAGGCAGCAGAAATAGAGGAAAAGGCCATGGGTGGGGAAAAACTCATCACAGCGCTTCACGTGCTGAATCAGGATTGCCAAGTTGTAGCCAGCCAACATCAGGCGAGAATAGAGTACCTGGCATGCCAGGTTACTGAGGCAAAGATTCACGAAACGAGGATACGGGAGAAAAACGCCCGCCTCGCACAACAGCTAAGAGCGCAGGAGGAGAGAGTAGTAGAGGTTAAGGCAGCTTACAAGCTGGCCCTCGAGCACGGGTTCGAGAGCGCAGACCATGGCCCCTGCCAAAAGATGATAGAAGACCTAAGAATGGCCTTGGTTAAGGCAAAAGGCATGGTATGCCTCGTAAGTCCAAAAGCAAGTCACTTAGACTTTTTGAAGGAATTCAAAAACCCGATTCCATGCGAAGTAGTTGTGGCGCCAGTCACTGAGCCCTCAGCACCACTGAGCTATAGTGAGGCTTGGCCCGAAGGGGGGGTGGTGAAAGAAAGGGAAGCCGAGGTGGAACAGGAGGAGGAACAACCCCTGGTAGTACAGCCGGAGCCGGCACCAATATATCCCACTCGGCACCAGAGGTATGGTCCCACCGCCGCCAATGGCGCGGATGGACCCCACGTGAACCAGATCGTGCTGCCCCACGGTACCCAACAACTCAGGGCGATGGTGAGCCACCTCCCAAAACTCACCGAGAAGGGAGATCCCTCAGTCCATTTCAGGGAGGTAGAGGAGACAGCCGCCACCAATGATTGTGATGATCTTGAGCAGGCGAAGATGTTACTATTCTCCCTGGATAGCACAATCCTTCAATGCCTCTCAGCAGGGAGCAAGAGGGGACAGAAAAGGTATGTGGAACTCAGGGATGAGGTCCTGGAAGTTCTGGGAGTGGACGAAGGTAATCCGTTCCTCCGTGTGGAAGGGACTGTGCAGCTAACTGGAGAACCCCCACGGGTTTTCGCAGAAAGGCTGTGGCCAGTGTATCGGCGCAGCTGTCCGGGCATGCCTGAACAGCCTGCAATGGACGGCGTTCAGCGGGTTCATTGGCTCCGTTGTCTGGTTGCCAACAGCCTGCCGCAGATAAAGGCCCTAGCCAAATCTTGGTTTGACCCCCAAGGTCCTGGTGTCACGGAGGAGACGGTGCTCCGACAGCTCACCATTGCATACAAGAATTGTAGGAGTCAGGAGACACCTCCCTCTAAGGGAAAAGTGCATGAGGCAAAACCCGCAGCCCCAAGCAAAAAGGAGTGGCATCAGGAAGGGAATAGCCCTACCCAAGCCAAGCTCAATTGCTACGGGTGTGGGAAGGATGGGCATTGGCGCAAGGACTGTAAAAATCCGTGGAAGGATAATAAGGGAAAATCTCCCGCAGCCCAAGCCCAAGCCCAGACCGCCGCCCCAGCACGAGCCCAGGTCCAAACCGCAGCCCCTGTCCCAGAAAAGGGAACCGGTGCAGCTACAGATCCCGCTGCGATAGAGTCAATTTTAGAGACCTCGCAGGGGAGGATAGCAGCCATCACCGGTCCTGTCGTTCTCACAAACCTGACCGCTACACCCCAATGACTAGAGCCAGTGCAGCCCGTCTACCTGTGCGTGCTGCGATATGATTTATGGAGGCGACCTCTCGTGGAGATGGAGGTAGAGCAGGAAAAGGGAACCTATCTGTTGGATACGGGGGCATCGTGCACCGTGATCCACACAGACAACCCTACCACCTCACCTCTGTCCACCGGGGTCCCATATAGTCTGTCGGGCTTCACAGGCAAAGAACAGGCTGGCGCATTTTCCATCCCCCTCTCCATTCGTTTAGGACCACTCCACACCAAGTGGAAGTGCATACTGATGAAGTGGGAGGTGGGTGGTGGAAAAGGGATCCTTGGGTCCGATTTCTTAGCAGAACACGGGACCCTCGTGGATCTAAGAAATCATTGTCTTTGGGGAGCGGGTAAGGGCGAGGTAGTCATCATCCCAGGAAAGGAAGGGAAAGGGACCCTATGTACCGTGAAGCCAAAAGAGGGCTACGACCTCGAGCTCATGGTCGCAAGTGTCCCACAAGATCGGCAGGCATTCGTGTCAGACCACCTGACTACATTTGCCACTCACAAACACGATTGCGGGAGGGTCACCGGGTTTGAGGTCAGAGTAGACGGGGACCCCATGGCCTGACCCCAAAAACAGTACAACTTCCCCAGGGAAGCGGAGCCCGACATGGAGACAGCAATGTCTTCACTGGTGCAGCAGGGCATGTTGAGGCCGCTAGCCACCCATGTAAACTCTCCTTTGTGGCCGGTGAAGAAGCCGGACAATTCTTGGAGAGCCACGGTGGACTACAGAGTCCTCAATAGCAACATCCCAGCCTGCTGGATATTTCCAATGGGTTTTGGTCCATCCCTTTAAGGAGGGAGGATCAGTACAAGTTTGCCTTTACTTTTAAAGGGCTACAGTACACCTGGAACTGCTTGCCACAGGGTTTCCATAACAGCCCCAGCATTTTCCATCAATGCATGGCAGGGAGCTTAAAAGAGTTCAGCCAGCCCAATCAGCTAGTGCAGTATGTGGACGACCTGCTCCTGTTCACAGATTCCAGAGAGGAGCACGGCCCACTATTGGCTGAGCTATTGGAGCTGTTAGGCAGAAAGGGTTTCAAGGTAAACCCAAAGAAGGCACGGATCGGCCAGCAGGAGGTAAAATTCCTGGGTCTGACCATCCGCGCTGGAGAGAGAGCCATAAAAGAGGCTAGGCGGGAATCGGTGCAAGGCTCACCGGTCCCCGCCACCAGCGTAGTGGAGTTGCCCCGACACACTAAATGGTTTCACATCAATCAGTGCAAACTGTTTAAGTCGGGTGTGTAGTGTATGTACCTTTAAGGGGAGAACTACTTTTTACAGCTCCTGCATACTGTAGTACCGGCAGTGACCACACCTGTATATAAACCCTGAGTAGGGATCTGTAAAGTTAGTTTTAGAGTAACCCTCATCCAGTAAACACCTGTTGATTGTTCCCTGCAATCTCTTGTCTCATTATTGAAGGAAATACAACATCAGATACACGGGTCTAACAGGGTGCAAAAGAGCCAACAACTGAAGCCAAGTCTGAGGGTAAAAATCCTCAGCCTGAGGCGCGCGATGAGTCACAGACCACACAGGCTGGAACCGTAGCCTGCTTGAAGGGAGAAGCTCTCCCGCCCACCTGGGAGGCTTCCCCATTGGCCTGGGACTCAGACGGGGAAGAGCCCGAAGACCAGGGCCCTCCCCCTGATTCGAACGCCATCGGGGGGGAGCCCGAACAGCTAGGCCCCGCCCCTGACACGATTCTGGAGGAGGTGGAGTCGGAGGACGGAGGTCCCGCCCTCGACTCAAGCTTAGGGGAGGTAGAACTTGGGGGCGGAGATTCTCCACCTGTAGGGACAGGTAGGGAGAAGTCGTCTGCCACAGACCCAAATCCCAAAGGGGCGGAGCCTGAGGGAAGGGAGCCGAAGCCGGCAGTCGTGGTGGAGCTGTAAAGTATATACCTTTAAGGGGGGAACTACTTTTTACAGCTCATGTATACTGTAGTACTGGCAGTGACCACACCTGTATATAGCACTGAGTAGTAATCTGTACAGTTCAGTTCCAGAGTGAGCCACGTTGAGTAAACACCTGTTGCACCGTTCTCCTGCAGTCTGTGTCTTACTACTGACAGACACAACATTGGCGACGAGGCAAATTCGATCCTCTGCATCACCTCCCAGGGATTCGTTCCTGGAGACCAGTAGATTGGAGGTCAAGGCCAGAGACACGGGCGTCGACCACGGGCAACTGCCCAGTCATCCAGCAGAGACTCGAGAATTGTGGGGGAGGCTGTTGAGAGCCAGGCTTGGCTTTCCAGTCGTGGTGGTCCAGCAAAACGGGCTGGCAACAGGTAGTGCGCAGACCCTTCCCGGACAGTGGCGGGCTAGAGCCCGACCGAGTGACACAGCAAAGGGCCGAGCAGCGTCGACGGGAGAGAGAGAGAGAGGGTAGAGCGCACAGGGCGCAGACGGTGTTCAGGGGCCGAGCAGCATCGAGGAGAGGGAGAGAGATGCGCAGAAACCCACGAGGTGCCGCCATTGCCACGAGGACCGCCGAAAGCGGCGTTGGCAGCAGCGCAGGAGAAGCGCGCGAAACCTATAGGGCGCCGCCATTGCCACGAGGACTGCCGAGAGCGGCGTTGGCAGCAGCGGGGGAGGAAGGAAAGCGCGGGAGACGCCATTTTAAGCCACACCCAAAATGCCGAAGAGTGGCAGTATCACCGCATTTGGCAATGAAGTTGAAGATTGGACTACATATGTCGAATGAATAGAGGTATACTGCAAGGCAAATGAGGTGTCAGATGACAAGAAAGCGCCGGTATTGTTAAATTTAATGGGTGCAAAGATGTATGGCTTATTATGAAATCTAGTAACCCCAGCGAAGCCAGTGGAAAAGAGTTTTGGAGACATAGTGACGATATTACAGGAACATTTAAACCCCACACCGCTGCTGATAGCAGAAAGATTCAAGTTTCACAAACAGAACCAGCATAAGGATGAAAGCAATGCTGAATATTTGACAGAACTGCGCAAACTATCGAAACACTGCCAGTTTGGAACGGGACTGGCAGATGCCTTAAGGGACAAGTTTGTGTGTGGGCTTCAAAGTGAAGGAACCCAGAAACGGCTTTTATCTGAAAATGACCTTACGCTGGACAAGGCTTTCAGCATTGCGGTATCATATGAAGCAGCAGCACGGGGCGCTGCAGAGATACAACAGAGACCGCAAGAATATGGCACAAACGAAATGTCATACAGAACAGAGAAGTGCTATCGCTGCGGCAGAACAACACACGACCAGAATGATTGCTGGTTCAAAGACAAAGTGTGCAGACAGTGTGGAAAAGTAGGACACATAGCACGAGTCTGCAGGTCGGGAAAGAAAACCAGCAATAAGAAATCTCCAAAAGAAAAGTACAAGAAGGTACATAAGGTGACGGAGAATAGTTCAGACGAACAAAAGAGTGATACCAACTCCGAAAACAGGGAGCTGAGTTGTCTGAAGCTACATAATGTGATCAAAACGGAGGATCACCGAACCATTTGGGTCACTCTCAAGATAGCAGGAGTCCAGGTAAAAATGGAATTGGACACAGGATCAACCCTAACAATCATAAACCGACGGGACTACAAGCGGCTATTCTCACACATACCCTTGAGAGAAACAAAAATTATTTTGAAGACGTACACGGGGCAAAACGTCTACCCCAAAGGAAAAATAAGGGTGACCGTTATATATAACGGTAAGGAAACACCAAAACTAGACCTGTATGTATTGCAAGATGGAGGACCACCATTACTGGGACGTGAATGGATCCGGAAAATACAGCTGGATTGGCATTCCATACAAGCACTGACTGTGGCTGCCAAAAAGGATGACGACGTCACACCTGGGCGACTGTCAAAGATCCTAACCGACGCGCAAGAAGTGTTCCAGCAAGGACTCGGAACACTAAAAGGCATGACAGCAACAATTAAAATAGAAGAAAACGCAAGCCCAAAATTTTTTAAGGCCAGACCGGTACCTTATGCGATTCGCCCAGCTGTCGAAGCAGAGCTGGAGAGTTTGGAACGTTCAGGAGTACTGTCCAAGGTAGACTGGAGCGAGTGGGCTACACCCATCGGCCCTGTGATGAAAAAGTCATTGAGCAGCACGCCTGGGGAACCAAGGAAGGTTCGCATCTGTGGGGACTTTAAGGTAACAGTGAACCCAGTCCTTCACACCGTGCAATATCCACTTCCACGGATTGAAGATATTTTCGCCTCGCTATCTGGAGGGAAACGCTTCACTAAGATTGATCTGGCCCAGGTGTTTCTGCAAATGGAGGTAGAAGAAGCATCAAAAAAATACCTCACAATCAACACCCATAAAGGTCTCTACCAATACAACCGGCTGGTATTCGGGGTAGCATCAGCTCCGGCTATTTGGCAAAGGGCAATGGAACAAGTCCTGCAAGGGATCCCAGGGACCCAGTGTTATTTGGACAACATCCTGGTCACGGGCAAAAATGACAGTGATCACCTCGCCAACCTGGAGCAGGTGCTCACTAGATTGAAGGAATATGGGCTCCGAGCTAACCGCCCCAAATGCGAGTTTTTTAAAAAACAGATCTCGTATTGTGGCCACGTTATCGATAAAGAGGGGTTACATAAGTCCCCAGAAAAGATTGCGGCAGTAGTCAAGGCTCCAGCACCGGAAAACGTGTCACAACTGAGGTCGTTCCTCGGGCTGGTAAACTACTACCATAAGTTCTTGCCAAATTTGTCTACAATACTACACCCACTGAACACCCTACTGCAAACTGGAGTGCCATGGAAGTGGAGTGACAAATGTAAACGAGTTTTCCAGAAGAACAAAACACTAATCACATCGAAAGAGGTATTGGCCCATTTCAACCCAGCACTACCAATTCGGTTGGCGTGTGATGCGTCACCCTACGGCATTGGAGCGGTGCTGTCGCACAAATTCTCAGACGGCTCAGAGAGGCCAATAGCCTTTGCGTCACGATCACTAACCTCAGCCGAGCGTAACTATGCCTAGATTGACAGGGAGGCCCTCAGCCGAGTGTGGGGAGTGAAAAAGTTAAATCACTATCTGCACGGGCAGAAATTCACCTTGCTGACTGACCACCAGCCTCTTGTCTCCATTTTTAATCCGAAGAAGGGCGTTCCGGTGATGACTGCGCAACGACTACAAAGATGGTCACTCTTTCTAGGGGCACACCACTATGAGATTGAATATAATGGCACAAAACAGCATGGAAATGCTGATGGGCTATCACGCCTGCCACTACCTACTGCGGAGGAAGCACCAGCAGTGGATCCTGTCGAAATATTTCATTCGACTATAGTTGAATACCTACCGGTAACTAACGCTCGTATAGAAAAGGAGACCCAAAATGACCCGACACTGTCTCGGGTATATGATTTGACGGTGAAGGGATGGCCAGCACATGGCGACTCACTGTTGCCAGCATTCTCGACAAGAAGAGAACAGCTGTCAATGTGCCGGGGGACCTTGATGTGTGGATCCCGAGTGGTAATTCCACCCAAGTTAAGCGATAGAGTGCTCAATGAGCTTCATGAGGGTCATCTGGGAGGGGTAAAAATGAAAAGCCTTGCCAGGGCTTATGTGTGGTGGCCGGGAATCGATAAACAAATCGAGGACCTGACCAAGAGCTGCTCAGGATGCTAGAAAGTCCAAAATGCACCACCACATGCCCCTCTACACCCATGGGAGTGGCCCTCATCTCCATGGCAACGGGTGCATATTGATTTTGCTGGTCCATTCATGGACTCAATGTTTTTAATAGCTGTGGATGCGCACTCGAAATGGCCTGATGTCATCAAAATGTCCTCCGCCACCACAGAGAAAACTATTGCAGTCCTACGGACTATTTTTGCCAGGAACGGCTTGCCAGAGCAAATTTGCTCCGATAATGGACCACAGTTTTTGTCCGAAGAGTTCCGGAAGTTTATGAAGAAGAATGGGGTAAGGCATTACACATCCGCCCCGTATCATCCAGCCACAAATGGATTGGCTGAGAGGTTCATACAAACCTTTAAGAAGGCAATAAAGGCTATGTACAATGACAACATTCCGCTGCAGCATAAGGTGGACAATTTCCTGTTCGCCTACCTAAATGCGACACATGCAGTCACCAACCAGGCCCCGGCCATGATGTTCTTTAACCAAAGGTTAAGATCTCGCCTGGATTTACTCAGACCAAACGTACGAAGAGATGTTGAGAGTAAGCAATTCCAGCACATCCATGAGAAGCCAACAAGGAGCTTCAATGTAGGGCAACCAGTCTTGGCCCGCAACTACCGAACAGAAAAATGGCAGCCAGGAACGATATGCACATGGCAGGGCCCACTAATGTACAGAGTGGACGTTGGGGAGAACATCGTGAGACGCCATGCTGACCAGATCCTAGAGTCACAGGAACAAGTCAACCCCATGCCTTGCCCATACGTACCTGGTGAGGAACCCGACATACAGGTCGCATCTACCCCAGAAACAGTAGCATCGGAAGCTGATGACCCAACCGATGACAGGGTGCCAGAATCGCCTCCGCACCAAGAGCGAGACACTCGGGAAAGGCGCTATCCAGAAAGGATCAGGAAGCCTCCCCAAAGACTGAATATATAAATGGACTATTTTCAGCTAACG
Source organism: Somniosus microcephalus (assembly GCF_052327205.1). Lineage (NCBI taxonomy): Eukaryota > Metazoa > Chordata > Chondrichthyes > Squaliformes > Somniosidae > Somniosus > Somniosus microcephalus. Next base: position 23,905,591 of record NC_140994.1, read on the forward strand.
TTGTATATTAAAAGTGTTAATTGTAATTAGTTTGATATTTAATTGTTAAATGAGTGTTATAGTACTGTTGATCTAAAAGGAGAGGAATTGTAATGTATATACCTTTAAGGGGGGAACTACTTTTTACAGCTCATGTATACTGTAGTACCGGCAGTGACCACACCTGTATATAGCACTGAGTAGTAATCTGTACAGTCAGTTCCAGAGTGAGCCACGTTGAGTAAACACCTGTTGTACCGTTCTCCTGCAGTCTGTGTCTTACTACTGACAGACACAACAGGAGCCACGGGCTGTGAGGGCTAAAGTCCCAACCACAGGTCCACTCGCTAAGGGAGCCTCGCCCAAGGCACCCTCTCGCAGGTCGTCTCGAACGCCTCAGCCAGTAAAGCTCTGGCCAGATTCCCCCTACTTCAGCAGACACCGACTTGGCAAACCCCTGGAAAAACGCAGTCCCCAATTGGCAGCAAAAGGCTGCGAGGGACCCAAGCTACAGGTCAGTGCAGCCCCGCCACAGGGAGTGGTGAGCTGCAGTCCAAACAGGGATTAGGCAAGCCACCCGGGGACGGGCGGCGCTGTACATAAGTTTAGTTAAGTTTAAGTTAAAGTTTAAGTTTAAGGTGTGTAATTTTAAGACAATAGTATGTATAAGTAGTAGTTTTGGAATCTGCCCCGCATGTGTGTTTGTTTTGGATCAAGGTCGAAAGACCCGATCATGCCTTCACCTAGGCCAGAATCTCTCGGGGGTCTGGGGGTATCGTTTAATCTATTGCAGGAACCAAGAGTACAATGGAAAAGATTCTCATCGCGCTCACGGTGATCGGGTGTAGCTGGGCCTATCGGGGCTACACCAAGGACTCCATCGTGTATGGATGTTCTGGGGACACAGCCCCCGTCGCGACGGATGGGTCGGGCGTGCGTGACGTTGAGGAGACAGCCACCTATTTCCACGAAGGGAGGTGGCCAGGATGGCTGGGGCCGAACTCTACGGAATACTCCAGCCAGTCCGGGTTCGCATACAGAGAGACTTCTCTAATGTGTCCCAGGGTGAGGATCATCGCACCCAGAGTCAGCGTTACCGTCGGGAAAAAGATTTGTTTGAACTGTATGGGACATGTCCCTTTGGACCGATGGTGGTGGCTGCGGAAGCTGAGTAAGACCATGAAGAACTCCACGGTCGAGTGGGAACGACTGGGTAACAATACCCATCGGACTATTACGGGGACTCATGGGGGATTGAGTGTCTGCTGGGACAAATGGTGGGAACCAGATGAGGGGATTTACATCTGTATGTGGGGTTCAGAACGCGTCTGCTCCACAGGCGTCTCCATCTTTTTCCAAAGACAGTGGCAGGATGCTGGGAAAGGGATGAGGTGGGACGTCAGCACACGGGCGTGCGGAGTCCCATACTCTCAGATCCCGGTGAATGCCACTGAGCTCATCACCCGCCCCCGCAAGCCCCTGCCCACGATTCCGGTAGCACAAGCCCGCAAGGAAGGGTGCCCCGCCACTACCAAGGGACCCGGGAATGGATTGGTATTAGTGCCCACAGGTCAGGTGCTGTACCAAGGGGTGCACTACGCGGTGACCTCGGTGATTTTAAACCTCACCGAGGTGCGATTGCCAGAGTGGTGCCCCAAGGAAACGGAGCAATTGTACCAGGTCTTGTTAACAAACATGTTCAGACAGTTTTATGAGTTCGACTTTGCCGATGTCGACAGAGCCGGACTGTACACCACACCACATGAGGTCTTGGACAGAGTAGGGAGACAAAGAAGGGGTACAGTAAATGATATTTTTACAGCCTTTAACACAGGGACTTCCGTCATCAACACGCTGGATGACGTGGAGTTGCAAACCCAGATTGATGATTTAAAAGGCGGTTAAGAAAGATACTGACGGATGAGAATAAGGTAGTGGGTTCTGAGTTACATGAGGACCAGGCCATGACACTACACTTAAAAGAAATCATAGCGGAGCTGGAGAAACACGCTAAAACGGTAAATGCTCTCATCAGGGAGGATCGGAATGCGTCCGATCAGGCTGCGCAGAACGAAGCGTGCGTGCTGTATGGGGCGTGGTTACTGGGCGAGGGCCACAGTAATCTGGAGGATTTAAAACAAGGTTTGGTCCCCTCCTGGATCAGCAATAAGCACCTCGCAGCCCTCCACCCTTTTGAGAATGCATTAACTCCGTGCCAGCTCAGACTAGCTTCAGAGGCCTACCCAGTCCCAGTGGACTGTGGGAGGTCTAATCACACCATTATGGGTATAGTGGTAAGAATGCCGGTAATGGGAAAGTCAGCTAAACCCACCCCGGTATACAGGGTGGAGAACATTGGAGTCATTCAAGGGGGTGCACACATTCGCTATACAGCGGTCCCACCGTACGTCATTCGATGGGAGCATGCAATGACGGGTACCGACCTCTCGGGGTGCCGGAGCCGGGGAGCACACATCATCTTGTGTCCCCAGCACTTGAATGCCTATTCGAAACCACAGTGCGGGTTCAGAACTGCTGGTGCGAAGCCTATAAATTGCACCATGGAGGCAATGGCACAAGGCCATGTGCCCCCGCAGGTGGCATACATAGGCGGTGGGCTCACAAAAACCTTCCAGCCTGTTGCTGGCCTGTCTGTGCTCCCCACCTCCCCCAGCCAGCGATTGCCACCACCCCTTCCCCGAGGAGGAAATATCCAGCTCAGTTCTGCGTGGAGTCACTGCCTGTGAGTGTCCAATCAGCGCTCACAATTCGACAGGATTATCAAAATGAGGCCCGACCCCTCAAAATGGTAAGCACTCCTCCCGCTTCCCGCCCAAAGATCGCCCTAAATTAAAATCTACCTCTATGACTCTAAATTGACGACTAAATTATGTCTTTGTGCCCATGTCCAATTATCCCCCTCCCATCTAACCCTGCTTTACCTGTAGGGGGTGACGGGTGTGGCGCGTCGCGTGCGCCCAGTCAGTTATACCCCTGACTGTTGGTGAGTGGTTCGAATCGCTCCCACGCCCCTGGGTTCTAGACACCGGACTTAGGTACAGGCGGCGATACAGAAAAACTTGAGTAGACAAGTGGTTTGGATGTAAGAAAATCAAGATTTTATTAAAACAGAAAATAAAACAGTCTTATGAGAAAGTCACTAGTATAAATTACAGGCAAAATACAAAATAACTATATACTTATACAGGGAATGGGGAACACACGGCACATCGAGGGAAAACAAACTACATTAACAATCCCCTTATCCTTATCCCACCCCCTATACCTAGCTAGATTAAGCTATGAGGGGCCAGAATTCATGCTCACCAATCCGAAGCAAAGCCAACTGTTTTAACGGATGCAAAATTTTGAGGTCTGGTCTTCTGTCCTCTTAGGTACCCCGTCGCCATGTGGTCTTCAGGGGCGCGGTGCTGGAGCTGCTGCTGCGACAAACCTTCTTCTCCTCCGCTACCGTTGTCGTCTTGTCACGATGGGTTCTCCTCTTCTTCTCCCTCGGGCGGTCGTTGGCGGTAACGTTGTGTCTATAGGGCAGTTGGCAGTCTTAACTGCCTAGATTTTCCTACCCAAGCGTTAAAACGCCAGTATATTCGTTGTGGTGTGGACACCTGCGTTTTCGCAGTGCTCAACAAGAATGTTCGTCTCACCAAGTGCCAGCTTATAACTAGACGCTTGGCCTCATCAGTACGTCTTTCGCTGCCCTGCTCTGCTCTTATCGAGTTGTTACCTTCTTCTTCGTCTCGATTCGTCTTCTCTCGTTCAGTTATTATACAAGTCCTGGACTGCCTACCCACTTTCGTCTCGCCCCTTTTTGCGGCCTGGGCATCCTGGATGGCTATGGTCTCGGGTCTCGTTCCCCTTCCCTGCAATTTGTATGGTGTCCTTAGCTGATGAAACTCTGCTATGGGGAGCGAGGAGAGAACCCGCCACGAGGCCAGGGCATGAGTACGAGTGGCGGCAGCCCAAGAGGCCGGAGCCATGAGAGCAGGAGCAAGGGCAAGAGCAAGAGAGCAGAGCGTGATTGCTACTGAGGGCCTACAGTTATACTCCTTTTGAATGGCCCTTATCTGCGCGCCAAATCAGGTTAGTTCATTGTATCAATTTTGGCGGGCTGTTTTAAATTATTATAGCAATCTAAACTAACTGGTTTTAGATGGCCGTTTATCGCACCTAATGGCCTGATATCCGGGCTGTATTGTTATTAATGCATTCTAATCGGCCTGGACAGCCTTGACGGCTCCCATAAGCTGTTTCCGATTATTTATGCAGACAACTCAATGGCCTCAAGTATAGGCCTAACTGGTTTTGATCTGTCTACGATCTGACTTAATGCATATTCAATGTTTGCTGTCTGGTTTTCAAAACACAAAGTCCTTTTCACAGAAACTGCATTTTAAGTTTCGAATTCCCAAAAGCTGCTTGTGCTGCCACAGAGTCCAAGCTTTTAAAATCTTGCAGGCTTTTGGTCACGAGGTGTGGACGCCATCTTTTGGGTACCCTTTTTAAAATGTCCATGCAGGGTTCCTTTTATTAATAACTTTGGGGGAATGTGGGAATTTTGCGAACCTTACAACCTGATGATCATACTTGGCCTTGGCTCCCCTTGTGCAACACCACCAGACATCAATGAAAATACGTGAACCATTTTGCAAAATGGTGTGCACTACCGGTAAGCATCACACTTACCTCCTGTCACACTTTAACTGTCACACATCAGCATATTCTCTGACTCACTGTGAGCATTGCCATGGGATATCTGCTAATAGTTGAAATAAAGAGCAATGTTTAAAAATGATTTAAAATATATTACTATAGCTGCGCTAGTAGAAGCTGCAGGATCTTTTGTGATGTCACGAGAAAGTAGCCCGCAAGTGCACTAGTGAGCACACAGACCACTCCCCCCCCACCCCTGTCGTGCATGCTCATTAGTGACACTATCTGTTTATTGTTCTCTGGACATTCCACATGTGTGATTGTCCTATGAGGAGAGATTGAGTAGACTAGGCCTATATTCTCTGGAGTTTAGAAGAATGAGAGGTGATCTCATTGAAACATATAAAATTCTTACAGGGATCGACAGGGTAGCTGCAGGGAGGATGTTTCCCCTGGCTGGGGAGTCTAGAACCAGGGCTCACAGTCTCAGAATAAGGGATCGGCCATTTTGGACTGAGATGAGGAGAAATTTCTTCACTCAGAGGGTTGTGAATCTTTGGAATTCTCTACCCCAGAGCACTGTGGATGCTCAGCCGTTGAGTATATTCAAGACAGAGATCGATAGACTTTTGAATATTAGGGGAATCAAGAGATATAGGGATAGGGCGGGAAGGTGGAGTTGAGGTTGAAGATCTTACTGAATGGTGAAGCAGGTTCGAAGGACTGAATGGCCTACTCCTGCTCCTGCTCCTGTTTCTTATATTCTTATGTTCTTATGATCAACCACAGTTGCAGTTCAAAATCTCCACTTTCCTATCTCTCTAGATATTTGTTATATTCAGGTCAATTCTAAATTCACACTCTCGTAGCTTTCACCAGATGCTTTGTCATCTGTCCAGCAATTAACATTCAATTCTCAAACCATCCTACACCTAACATCTTGGTCCTGTATCTTTGTGTGTCCAGATTTAACCAATTTAACTCTTACCATTATCTGTACCTACCTAAATGTCCACTATTTACCTGGTTTACTAATCCTTATGTTCTCTTTTAAATAAATCGATATGACCTTGACATCTGGTTACAGTTGCCATGGCAATGTTTCTGAGTGTTGCTATAAAGGTCTTGTTCAGCAAACATATGTATAGATCCACAAATTTACTTTACCTGATCTCATTCTGGATATTATCTCTACCAATCACACTGGGTAGTTCACTGACAAATCAACAATTGGAGAAACTCATATTTTTCTTTTTTTCACTTCTCTGTGCAAAACAATGTGTTGAGGCTTTGGTTAAAGGCCCATAATTGTTTGTGATTCCGAGTCTGATATTTGGCTGGAATTTTCTCCGGGGAGGCGGGTGCGAAACCTGGGGGGCTACCGACATTAATGGCAGGGCCTGATTTGAATGTGAGGTCTCGGATTCCCGCCCGCAGCCGGTCCAGATTGCGAGGCTGGCTGGCTGCGGGCGGGTAGGCAGAGAGGGAGTGAGGGGTCAGTCTGTGGGAGGGATCGTGGGGTCGGCATGGTCGGAGATCAGTAGGGGCGTCGGGGATTGGCATGGCAGCATCAGGGATCGGGAGCGGGGGGCAGTATCGGTGATCGGGGTGGGGGGGAGGCGGTCGGGGAGTTGCCGGTGGTGGGGGGTGTGGGGTGGTCGGCCGGGGATCGGGGGGGGTCAGGGATTGGGAGGGGGTTGGAGAATCGGCAGGGGGTTGGAGATCGGGAGGTGGGTGTCAGGGATCACGGTGGGGGGGGGGGTGGGGGGTGTGGTTGGCCGGGGATCGGGGGGATCAGGGATCGGGAGGGGGTTGGAGAATCGGCAGGGGGTTGGGGATCGGGAGGGGGGTGTCGGAGATCGGGAGGGGCGTGTCGGGGATCGGGAGGGGCGTGTCGGGGATCGCTGGGGGTTGTGGGGGGTAGCTGTCGGCTGCTGATTGGCAGGGGGAGGGAGATAGGATTGGGGCCGACCACCGGGGGATTGTTGCCAGCCTCAGCAGGTGGGGATTGGAGGCGCTTGGGAGGGTCTCCGATCGTGGGGCATAGGTTAGGCAGGGACCCTGGATCCGGGTGGTAGGTATAAAGCCACTTACCTCCTGGATGCAGCAGTCCCCGCCTCGGTTTAACTGCCAGGTTTCACGAATTGTGTGAAACCCGTCCAGATGCAGTTAAAAACAAAATGGAGGGGAAAAAAAGATGCTTCCAACCTCATTATAATATTTAAATTGACGTACCGCCCCTTGGGGGCAGGTTGGTCGCCCGCCCGTCAAAACCAAAAGTGGGCGGGCTGGAGGTGGGATCAGGTCGGGAATCCCATTTTTAACCCTTTAACTGCTCCCACGCTCCAAACCGACTTGTTTTTTTTTAGGGGAAATTTCCGGCCAAACTGTCTGAACTGCCGCCATCTCTCTTCCATCCCTCATCACCGGTGGGGGACCTGCCCATTCTACAAACTCTGACAATGGATATATTTTATTTTTCTGACTGTGATTTCTATTTTGTATCAAAAGATTTCAAAATGACCACAGCCTCTTTGCAAACTCCCTCTGTGTTTTTCCTGTGTCCTGGACGTCACCTGCCTGATGCATTCTTTTATCAGAGTGAATTTTGATACCATTGTGTCAGCCAATGAGTTGGAGGCAGGGGGGGCGGGACTTGCGGCTTTAATTTATTCAGGAACTACAGTAATCAGAGTCTATTTACTCAGCAAACAGTCTCCGAACTCATGACTCAAACTACAGTAAACAGGATCTCCCGAGTACAGCAGGATTATGTCTCCAGCAAAATGCTGAGTGGGGAATAATGACAATAATAGAAATTATGTGCGTAAAATCGATCCCAGTTGCTTACAGCAGTGCGGTCTCCAGGCGTGATTTACGGGGGGGGGGGGGGCGGAAATTATCCAATCATAGAATCATAGAAAGTTACAGCACAGAAGGAAGCCATTTCGGCCCATCGTGTCCGTGCCGGCCAACAAAGAGCTATCCAGCCTAATCCCACTTCCCAGCTCTTGATCCGTAGCCCTGCAGGTTACAGCATCCCAAGTGCACATCCAAGTACTTTTTAAATGTGGTTAAGTTTCCTGCCTCTACCACCCTTTCAGGCAGTGAGTTCCAGACCCCCACCACCCTCTGGGTGAAAATTTTCCCCCTCAAATTCCCTCTAAACCTTCCACCAATTACTTTAAATCTGTGCCCCCTGGTTTTTGACCCCTCTGCTAAGGGAAATAGGTCCTTTCTATCCACTTTATCTATGCCCCTCATCATTTTATACACCTCAATAAGGTCTCCCCTCAGCCTCCTCTGTTCCAAGGAAAACAAACCCAGCCTATCCAGTCTTTCCTCATAGCTAAGATTCTCTACTCCCGGCAACATCCTTGTAAATCTCCTCTCACCCTCTCCAGTGCAATCACGTCTTTCCTGTAATATGGTGACCAGAACTGCATGCAGTACTCTAGCTGAGGCCAATCATCTCCATTCTGGCCGGGACTTCTGGTGTCACTATGTGCAGACTTCTTTGATTTGTTCTCAGGATGTGGCCACCACTGCATTTATCGGCCACTGTAGTATCCCTGAGCGGGCATTGTTAGGCCACTTCAGTGGGTGTTAAGTGCCAATCACATAGTGGGCAAACTGGAGCAATGTATAGGCCAGAGCTGGGAGGGGGCAGAAGGTTCGCTTCCCCGGAGAGCATGACAATCCAACAGCTTTCATGGTCATCTCTACCCGCCCTCCCCGTCCTAGCCCACAAATTACCACATTTATTGAATTCAGATTCTTAACTTGCCATTGGATCGGAACGCCCAACCTTTTGGTTACTAGGCCAGTAATATAAACGCTACACAACTACATTCACTCTGACGATATGCCGGATGTGACTTGTCAATCCTGCTTTGTAACCAGTTGCTCGAAGGCATGCAAAAATAGCCCAGTGTGGTCTCTTCCAATTTTCAATTCCTCCTGTGGCGATGTGTGTGGCTTTCTTTCTGCATTCCGCAGTGGCCTAGCCAAAATCAGGAACTCGCCATAAGGGAATCGGAGCCCACATCTTATCATTGGAACAGCATTGAGCTTTGTCACTTCACCAGGACTCCGCTGTAATGCAAGAACGTGCATCATACGGTGAGAAGCTCCTAATGTTAGAACACAACGCACCAAGTCCCGTTCGCCCATCACCCCTGTGCTCGCTGACCTACATTAGCTCCCAGTTAAGCAGCGCCTCAATTTCAAAATTCTCATCCTTGTTTTCAAATCCCTCCATGGCCTCGCCCCCTTCCTATCTCTGTAATCTCCTTCGGCCCCACAACCCCCCTGCCGAGATATCTGTGCTCCTCTAATTCTGCCCTCTTGAGGATCCCTGATTATAATCGCTCAACCTTTGGTGGCCGTGCCTTCTGTTGCCTCGGCCCTAAGCTCTGGAATTCCCTGCCTAAACCTCTCCGCCTCGCTACTTCTCTTTCCTCCTTTAAGACGCTCCTTAAAACCTACCTCGTTGACCAAGCTTTTGGTCACCTGCCCTAATTTATCCTTATGTGGCTCGGTGTCAAATTTTTTGTCTCAAAATACTCCTGTGCAGCGCCTTTTACAACACTTTACTACGTTAAAGGCACTATATAAATACAAGTTGTTGTTGACAGGATTGTTACAGTCTTCAGGTTTGCCATACTACACATTCAACAGCATTTCGCATCTGTCTGACCTTTAGATGTTGGACCAGGTGAAAGTCCATATGCTTGCAGAAAATTGCTTCTCCAGTTTGGTAAGTTATTGAAGAAAAACAATAGTACAAGCCTGTCATTATGTCAAGTTGCTATGGTCACCGGTGATACACTGTACACACAAGTTGGCAATAAAGTGTGCAGGCAAGAGGGCTTTTATCTGTGGTGGGCAAACAGAATAGTAACAAGCCGGGGTAGAACTCTATTACTAGCAACAGTGCTAATCCCAGGAGCAACTTGGTTATAAAGTTTATCCCAGCCAATTGGAAGTCAACTTTCTTTTTTAACTATTTGGGTTCCGAAGTATAGTGGAACCTCATTATTACCAATTCCTATTATAAAGAATTTTAAGAGATAATTGTTTTCTCTGAGGACAGAGAAACTTGTTCAATAAACTGACCTCAGTAAAGGAGGCCTCAATAAACTGAACTCAGTAAAGGAGGCCTCAATAAACAGAACTCAGTAAAGGAGGCCTGAATAAACTGAACTCAGTAAAGGAGGCCTCAATACACTGAACTCAGTAAAGGAGGCCTCAATAAACTGAACACAGTAAAGGGGCCTCAATAAACGGAACTCAGTAAAGGAGGCCTCAGTAAACTGAACTCAGTAAAGGAGGCCTCAATAAACGGAACTCAGTAAAGGAGGGCTCAATAAACTGAACTCAGTAAAGGATGCCTCAATAAACTGAACTCAGTAAAGGAGGCCTCAGTAAACGGAACTCAGTAAAGGAGGCCTCAATAAACTGAACTCAGTAAAGGAGGCCTCAATAAACTGAAATCAGTAAAGGAGGCCTCAATAAACTGAACTCAGTAATGGAGGCCTCAATAAATGGAACTCAGTAAAGGAGGCCTCATTAAATGGAACTCAGTAAAGGAGGCCTCAGTAAACTGAACTCAGTAAAGGAGGCCTCAATAAACTGAACTCAGTAAAGGAGGCCTCAATAAACTGAACTCAGTAATGGAGGCCTCAATAAATGGAACTCAGTAAAAGAGGCCTCAATAAATGGAACTCAGTAAAGGAGGCCTCAGTAAACTGAACTCAGTAAAGGAGGCCTCAATAAACTGAACGCAGTAAAGGAGGCCTCAATAAATGGAACTCAGTAAAGGAGGCCTCAATAAATGGAACTCAGTAAAGGAGGCCTCAGTAAACAGAACTCAGTAAAGGAGGCCTCAATAGACGGAACTCAGTAAAGGAGGCCTCAATAAACGGAACTCAGTAAAGGAGGCCTCAATAAACTGAACTCAGTAAATAGGCCTCAATAAACTGAACTCAGTAAAGGAGGCCTCAATAAATGGAACTCAGTAAAGGAGGCTTCAATAAATGGAACTCAGTAAAGGAGGCCTCAATAAACTGAACTCAGTAAAGGAGGCCTCAATAAACTGAACTCAGTAAAGGAGGCCTCAATAAACTGAACTCAGTAAAGGAGGCTTCAATAAACTGAACTCAGTAAAGGAGGCCTCAATAAACTGAACTCAGTAAAGGAGGCCTCAGTAAACGGAACTCAGTAAAAGAGGCCTCAATAAACGGAACTCAGTAAAGGAGGCCTCAGTAAACGGAACTCAGTAAAGGAGGCCTCAATAAACTGAACTCAGTAAAGGAGGCCTCAATAAACTGAACCCAGTAAAGGAGGCCTCAATAAACTGAACTCAGTAAAGGAGGCCTCAATAAACTGAACTCAGTAAAGGAGGCCTCAATAAACTGAACTCAGTAAAGGAGGCCTCAATAAACTGAACTGAGTAAAGGAGGCCTCAGTAAACTGAACTCAGAAAAGGAGGCCTCATTAAACTGAACTCAGTAAAGGAGGCCTCAATTAACTGAACTCAGTAAAGGAGGCCTCAATAAACTGAATTCAGTAAAGGAGGCCTCAATAAACTGAAATCAGTAAAGGAGGCCTCAGTAAACTGAATTCAGTAAGGAGGACTCAATAAACGGAACTCAGTAAAGGAGGCCTCAATAAACTGAACTCAGTAAAGGAGGCCTCAATAAACTGAACTCAGTAAATAGGCCTCAATAAACTGAACTCAGTAAAGGAGGCCTCAATAAATGGAACTCAGTAAAGGAGGCTTCAATAAATGGAACTCAGTAAAGGAGGCCTCAATAAACTGAACTCAGTAAAGGAGGCCTCAATAAACTGAACTCAGTAAAGGAGGCCTCAATAAACTGAACTCAGTAAAGGAGGCTTCAATAAACTGAACTCAGTAAAGGAGGCCTCAATAAACTGAACTCAGTAAAGGAGGCCTCAGTAAACGGAACTCAGTAAAAGAGGCCTCAATAAACGGAACTCAGTAAAGGAGGCCTCAGTAAACGGAACTCAGTAAAGGAGGCCTCAATAAACTGAACTCAGTAAAGGAGGCCTCAATAAACTGAACCCAGTAAAGGAGGCCTCAATAAACTGAACTCAGTAAAGGAGGCCTCAATAAACTGAACTCAGTAAAGGAGGCCTCAATAAACTGAACTCAGTAAAGGAGGCCTCAATAAACTGAACTGAGTAAAGGAGGCCTCAGTAAACTGAACTCAGAAAAGGAGGCCTCATTAAACTGAACTCAGTAAAGGAGGCCTCAATTAACTGAACTCAGTAAAGGAGGCCTCAATAAACTGAATTCAGTAAAGGAGGCCTCAATAAACTGAAATCAGTAAAGGAGGCCTCAGTAAACTGAATTCAGTAAGGAGGACTCAATAAACGGAACTCAGTAAAAGAGGCCTCAATAAACTGAACTCAGTAAAGGAGGCCTCAATAAACGGAACTCAGTAAAGGAGGCCTCAATAAACTGAACTCAGTAAAGGAGGCCTCAATAAAGTGAACTAAGTAAAGGAGGCCTCAATAAACCGAACTCAGTAATGGAGGCCTCAATAAATGGAACTCAGTAAAGGAGGCCTCAATAAATGGAACTCAGTAAAGGAGGCCTCAGTAAACTGAACTCAGTAAAGGAGGCCTCAATAAACTGAACTCAGTAAAGGAGGCCTCAGTAAACTGAACTCAGTAAAGGAGGCCTCAATAAAGTGAACTCAGTAAAGGAGGCCTCAATAAACTGAACTCAGTAAAGGAGGCCTCAATAAGCTGAATTCAGTAAAGGAGGCCTCAATAAACTGAAATCAGTAAAGGAGGCCTCAGTAAACTGAATTCAGTAAGGAGGACACAATAAACGGAACTCAGTAAAGGAGGCCTCAATAAACTGAACTCAGTAAAGGAGGCCTCAATAAAGGGAACTCAGTAAAGGAGGCCTCAATAAACTGAACTCAGTAAAGGAGGCCTCAATAAACTGAACTAAGTAAAGGAGGCCTCAATAAACTGAACTCAGTAATGGAGGCCTCAATAAATGGAACTCAGTAAAGGAGGCCTCAATAAATGGAACTCAGTAAAGGAGGCCTCAGTAAACTGAACTCAGTAATGGAGGCCTCAATAAACTGAACTCAGTAAAGGAGGCCTCAATAAACGGAACTCAGTAAAGGAGGCCTCAATAAATGGAATCCAGTAAAGGAGGCATCAGTAAACAGAACTCAGTAAAGGGGGCCTCAATAAACGGAACTCAGTAAAGGAGGCTTCAATAAACGGAACTCAGTAAAGGAGGCCTCAAAAAACTGAACTCAGTAAATAGGCCTCAATAAACTGAACTCAGTAAAGGAGGCCTCAATAAATGGAACTCAGTAAAGGAGGCTTCAATAAATGGAACTCAGTAAAGGAGTCCTCAATAAACTGAACTCAGTGAAGGAGGCCTCAATAAACTGAACTCAGTAAAGGAGGCCTCAATAAACTGAACTCAGTAAAGGAGTCCTCAATAAACTGAACTCAGTAAAGGAGGCCTCAGTAAACGGAACTCAGTAAAAGAGGCCTCAATAAACGTAACTCAGTAAAGGAGGCCTCAGTTAACGGAACTCAGTAAAGGAGGCCTCAATAAACTGAACTCAGTAAAGGAGGCCTCAATAAACTGAACTCAGTAAAGGAGGCCTCAATAAACTGAACTCAGTAAAGGAGGCCTCAATAAACTGAACTCAGTAAAGGAGGTCCCAATAAAGTGAACTCAGTACAGGAGGCCTCAATAAACTGAACTCAGTAAAGGAGGCCTCAATAAACTGAACTCAGTAAAGGAGGCCTCAATAAACTGAACTCAGTAAAGGAGGCCTCAATAAACTGAACTCAGTAAAGGAGGCCTCAATAAACTGAACTCAGTAAAGGAGGCCTCAATAAACTGAACTCAGTAAAGGAGGCCTCAATAAACTGAAATCAGTAAAGGAGGCCTCAATAAACTGAACTCAGTAAAGGAGGCCTCAATAAACTGAACTCAGTAAAGGAGGCCTCAATAAACAGAACTCCGTAAAGGAGGCCTCAATAAACTGAACTCAGTAAAGGAGGCCTCAATAAACAGAACTCTGTAAAGGAGGCCTCAATAAACTGAAGTCAGTAAAGGAGGCCTCAATAAACTGAACTTAGTAAAGGAGGGCTCAATAAACTGAACTCAGTAAAGGAGGCCTCAATAAACTGAACTCAGTAAAGGGGCCTCAATAAACGGAACTCAGTAAAGGAGGCCTCAGTAAACTGAATTCAGAAAGGAGGACTCAATAAACGGAACTCAGTAAAGGAGGCCTCAATAAACTGAACTCAGTAAAGGAGGCCTGAATAAACGGAACTCAGAAAAGGAGGGCTCAATAAACTGAACTCAGTAAAGGATGCCTCAATAAATGGAACTCAGCAAGGGAGGCCTCAGTAAACGGAACTCAGTAAAGGAGGCCTCAATAAACTGAACTCAGTAAAGGAGGCATCAATAAACTGAACTCAGTCAAGGAGGCCTCAATAAACTGAACTCAGTACTGGAGGCCTCAATAAATGGAACTCGGTAAAGGAGGCCTCAATAAACTGAACTAAGTAAAGGGGCCTCAATAAATGTAACTCAGTAAAGGAGGCCTCAATAAACTGAACTCAGTAAAGGGGCCTCAATAAATGTAACTCAGTAAAGGAGGCCTCAATAAACTGAACTCAGTAAAGGAGGCCACAGTAAATTTAACTCAGTAAAGGAGGCCTCAATAAATGGAACTCAGTAAAGGAGGCCTCAATAAACGGAAGACAGTAAAGGAGGCCTCAATAAACGGAACTCTGTAAAGGAGGCCTCAATAAACGGAACTCAGTAAAGGAGGCCTCAATAAACGGAACTCAGTAAAAGAGGACTCAATAAACGGAACTCAGTGAAGGAGGCCTCAGTAAATGGAACTCAGTAAAGGAGGCCTCAGTAAACTGAATTCAGTAAAGGAGGCCTCAATAAACGGAACTCAGTAAAGGGGCCTCAATAAACGGAACACAGTAAAGGAGGCCTCAGTAAACTGAACTCAGTAAAGGTGGCCACAATAAACGGAACTCAGTAAAGGAGGCCTCAATAAACTGACCTCAGTAAAGGAGGCCTCAATAAACTGAACTCAGTAAAGGAGGCCTCATTAAACTGAACTCAGTAAAGGAGGCCTCATTAAACTGAACTCAGTAAAGGAGGCCTCAATAAACTGAACTCAGTAAAGGAGGCCTCAATAAATGGAACTCAGTAAAGGAGGCCTCAATAAGTGGAACTCAGTAAAGTAGGCCTCAAAAAACTGAACTCAGTAAAGGAGGCCTCAATAAACTGAACTCAGTAAAGGAGGCCTCAATAAACTGAACTCAATAAAGGAGGCCTCAATAAACTGAACTCAGTAAAGGAGGCCTCAATAAACTGAACTCAGTAAAGGAGGCCTCAATAAACTGAACTCAGTAAAGGAGGCCTCAATAAACTGAACTCAGTAAAGGGGCCTCAATAAATGGAACTCAGTAAAGGAGGCCTCAATAAACTGAACTCAGTAAAGGATGCCTCAATAATCCGAACCCAGTAAAGGAGGCCTCAATAAACTCAACTCAGTAAAGGAGGTCGCAATAAACTGAACCCAGTAAAGGAGGCCTCAATAAACGGAACTCAGTAAAGGAGGCCTCAATAAACTGAACTCAGTAAAGGAGGCCTCAGTAAACAGAACTCAGTAAAGGAGGCCTCAATAAACTGAACTCAGTAAAGGAGGCCTCAGTAAACTGAACTAAGTAAAGGGGCCTCAATAAATGTAACTCAGTAAAGGAGGCCTCAATAAACTGAACTCAGTAAAGGTGGCCTCAATAAACGGAACTCAGTAAAGGAGTCCTCAATAAACAGAACTCATTAAAGGAGGCCTCAATAAACTGAACTCAGTAAAGGAGGCCTCAATAAACCGAACCCAGTAAAGGAGGCCTCAATAAACGGAACTCAATAAAAGAGGTCTCATTAAACTGAACTCAGTAAAGGAGGCCTCAATAAACTGAACTCAGTAAAGGAAGCCTCAATAAACTGAGCTCAGTAAAGGAGGCATCAGTAAACGGAACTCAGTAAAGGAGGCCTCAATAAACGGAACTCAGTATAGGAGGCCTCAATAAACTGAACTCAGTAAAGGAGGCCTCAGTAAACTGAACTCAGTAAAGGAGGCCTCAATAAAATGAACTCAGTAAAGGAGGCCTGAATAAACTGAACTCAGTAAAGGAGGCCTCAATAAATGGAACTCAGTAAAGGAGGCCTCAATAAACTGAACTCAGTAAAGGAGGCCTCAATAAACTGAACTCAGTAAAGCAGGCCTCAATAAACAGAACTCAGGAAAGGAGGCCTCAATAAACGGAAATAAGTAAAGGAGGCCTCAATAAACGGAAATAAGTAAAGGAGGCCTCAGTAAACTGAGCTCAGTAAAGGAGGGCTCAATAAAGTGAACTCAGTAAAGGAGGCCTCAGTAAACGGAACTCAGAAAAGGAGGCCTCAGTAAACTGAACTCAGTAAAGGAGACCTCAATAAACTAAACTCAGTAAAGGAGGCGTCAAAAAACTGAACTCAGTAAAGGAGGCCTCAGTAAACTGAACTCAGTAAAGGAGGCCTCAATAAACGGAACTCAGCAAAGGAGGCCCCAATAAACTGAACTCAGTAAAGCAGGCCTCAATAAATGGAACTCAGTAAAGGAGGCCTCAATAAACAGAACTCAGTAAAGGAGGCCTCAGTAAACGGAACTCAGTACAGGAGGCCTGAGTAAACTGAACACAGTAAAGGAGGCCTCAATAAAATGAACTCAGTAAAGGAGGCCTCAATAAACTGAACTCAGTTAAGGAGGCCTCAATAAATGGAACTCAGTAAAGGAGGCCTCAATAAGCTGAACTCAGTGAAGGAGTGCTCAATAAACGGAATTCAGTAAAGGAGGCCTCAATAAACTGAACTCAGTAAAGGAGGCCTCAATAAACGGAACTCAGTAAAAGAGGTCTCAATAAACAGAACTCAGTAAAGGAGGCCTCAATAAACAGAGCTCAGTAAAGGAGGCCTCCATAAACCGAACCCAGTAAAGGAGGCCTCAATAAACTCAACTCAGTAAAGGAGGCCAAAATAAACTGAACTCAGTAAAGGAGGCCTCAATAAATGGAACTCAGTAAAGGAGGTCTCAATAAGCTGAACTCAGTAATGGAGGCCTCATTAACCAAACCCAGTAAAGGAGGCCTCAATAAACTCAACTCAGTAAAGGAGGTCTCAATAAACTGAACTCAGTAAAGGAGGCCTCAATAAACTGAACTCAGTAAAGGAGGCCTCAATAAATCGAAGCCAGTAAAGGAGGCCTCAATAAACTCAAATCAGTAAAGGAGGTCTCAATAAACTGAACCCAGTAAAGGAGGCCTCAATAAACCGAACCCAGTAAAGGAGGCCTCAATAAACTCAACTCAGTATAGCATGTCTCAATAAACTGATCCCAGTAAGAGGAGGCCTCAATAAACTGAACTCAGTAAAGGAGGCCTCAGTAAACAGAACTCAGTAAAGGAGGCCTCAATAAACTGAACTCAGTAAAGGAGGCCTCAATAACCTGAACTCAGTAAAGGGGCCTCAATAAATGGAACTCAGTAAAGGAGGCCTCAATAAACTGAACTCAGTAAAGGATGCCTCAATAATCCGAACTCAGTAAAGGAGGCCTCAATAAACTGAACTCAGTAAAGGAGGCCTCATTAAACTGAACTCAGTAAAGGAGGCCTCAATAAACTGATCTCAGTAAAGGAGTCCTCAATAAACTGAACTCAGTAAAGGAGGCCTCAATAAACCGAACCCAGTAAAGGAGGCCTCAATAAACTCAACTCAGTAAAGGAGGTCTCAAGAAACTGAACTCAGCAAAGGAGGCCTCAATAAACTGAACTCAGTAAAGGAGGCCTCAATAAACTGAACTTAGTAAAGGAGGCGTCAATAAACAGAACTCAGTAATGGAGGCCTCAATAAACCTAGCTCAGTAAAGGAGGCCTCAATAAACGGAACTCAGTAAAGGAGGACTCAAGAAACTGAACTCAGTAAAGGAGGCCTCAATAAACTGAACTCAGTAAAGGAGGCCTCAGTAAACTGAACTCAGTAAGGAGGACTCAATAAACGGGACTCAGTAAAGGAGGCCTCAATAAACTGAACTCAGTAAAGGTGGCCTCAATAAACTGAACTCAGTAAAGGAGGCCTCAATAAACGGAATTCAGTAAAGGAGGCCTCAATAAACTGAACTCAGTAAAGGAGGCCTCAGTAAACTGAACTCAGTAAAGGAGGCCTCAGTAAACTGAACTCAGTAAAGGAGGCCTCAGTAAACTGAACTCAGTAAGGAGGACTCAATAAACGGAACTCAGTAAAGGAGGCCTCAATAAACTGAACTCAGTAAAGGAGGCCTCAGTAAACTGAACTCAGTAAAGGAGGCCTCAATAAAATGAACCCAGTAAAGGAGGCCTCAATAAACTGAACTCAGTAAAGGAGGCCTGAATCAACTGAACTCAGTAAAAGAGGTCTCAATAAACTGAACTCAGTAAAGGAGGCCTCAATAAACTGAACTCAGTAAAGCAGGCCTCAATAAACTGAACTCAGTAAAGGAGGCCTCAATAAACTGAACTCAGTAAAGGAGGCCTGAATCAACTGAACTCAGTAAAAGACGTCTCAATAAACAGAGCTCAGTAAAGGAGGCCTCAGTAAACTGAACTCAGTAAAGGAGGCCTCAGTAAACAGAACTCAGTAAAGGAGGCCTCAATAAACTGAACTCAGTAAAGCAGGCCTCAATAAACTGAACTCAGTAAAGGAGGCCTCAGTAAACTGAACTCAGTAAGGAGGCCTCAATAAACTGAACTCAGTAAAGGAGGCCTAAATAAACTGGACTCAGTAAAGGAGGCCACAATAAATAGAACTCAGTAAAGGAGGCCTCAATAAACTGAACTCAGTAAAGGAGGCCTCAATAAACAGAACTCAGTAAAGGAGGCCTCAATAAACTGAACTCAGTAAAAGAGGTCTCAATAAACTGAACTCAGTAAAGGAGGCCTCAGTAAACTGAACTCAGTAAAGGAGGCCTCAGTAAACAGAACTCAGTAAAGGAGGCCTCAATAAACTGAACTCAGTAAAGCAGGCCTCAATAAACTGAACTCAGTAAAGGAGGCCTCAGTAAACTGAAATCAGTAAAGGAGGCCTCAGTAAACTGAACTCAGTAAGGAGGCCTCAATACAGTGGACTCAGTAAAGGAGGCCTCAATAAACAGAACTCAGTAAAGGAGGCCTCAATAAACTGAACGCAGTAAAGGAGGCCTCAATAAACAGAACTCAGTAAAGGAGGCCTCAGTAAACAGAACTCAGTAAAGGAGGCCTCAGTAAACTGGACTCAGCAAAGGAGGCCTCAATGAACAGAACTCAGTAAAGGAGGCCTCAATAAACAGAACTCAGTAAAGGAGGCCTCAGTAAACTGAACTCAGTAAAGGAGGCCTCAATAAACAGAACTCAGTAAAGGAGGCCTCAATAAACAGAACTCAGTAAAGGAGGCCTCAATAAACTGAACTCAGTAAAGGAGGCCTCAATAAACTGGACTCAGTAAAGGAGGCCTCAATAAACTGAACTCAGTAAAGGAGGCCTGAATAAACGGAACTCAGTAAAGGAGGCCTCAATAAACTGAACTCAGTAAAGGAGGCGTCAATAAACTGAATTCAGTAAAGGAGGCCTCAATAAACTGAACTCAGTAAAGGAGGCCTCAATAAACTGAACTCAGTAAAGGAGGCCTCAGTAAACTGAACTCAGTAAAGGAGGCCTCAATAAACAGAACTCAGTAAAGGAGGCCTCAATAAACTGAACTCAGTAAAGGAGGCCTCAATAAACTGAATTCAGCAAAGGAGGCCTCAATAAACTGAACTCAGTAAAGGAGCCCTCAATAAACTGAACTCAGTAAAGGAGGCCTCAATAAACTGAATTCAGTAAAGGAGGCCTCAATAAACTGAACTCAGTAAAGGAGGACTCAATCAACTGAACTCAGTAAAGGACGCCTCAATAAACTGAACTCAGTAACGGAGGCCTCAATAAACTGAACTCAGTAAAGGAGGCCTCAGTAAACTGAACTCAGTAAGGAGGCCTCAATAAACTGAACTCAGTAAAGGATGCCTCGATAAACTGGACTCAGTAAAGGAGGCCTCAATGAACAGAACTCATTAAAGGAGGCCTTATTAAACTGAACTCAGTGAAGGAGGCCTCAGTAAACTGGACTCAGTCAAGGAGGCCTCAGTAAACTGAACTCAGTAAAGGAGGCCTCAATAAACTGAACTCAGTAAAGGAGGCCTCAATAAACTGAACTCAGTAAAGGAGGCCCCAGTAAACAGAACTCAGCAAAGGAGGCCTCAATAAACTGAACTCAGTAAAGGAGGCCCCAGTAAACAGAACTCAGCAAAGGAGGCCTCAATAAACTGAACTCAGTAAAGGAGGCCTGAGTAAACTGAACTCATTAAAGGAGGCCTCAATAAACTGAACTCAGTAAAGGAGGCCTCAATAAACGGAACTCAGTAAAGGAGGCCTCAATAAATGGAACTCAGTAAAGGAGGCCTCAATAAATGGAAATAAGTAAAGGAGGCCTCAGTAAACTGAACTCAGTAAAGGATGCCTCAGTAAACTGAACTCAGTAAGGAGGCCTCAGTAAACTGAACTCAGTAAAGGAGGCCTCAATAAACTGAACTCAGTAAAGGAGGCGCCAGTAAACAGAACTCAGCAAAGGAGGCCTCAATAAACTGAAGTCAGTAAAGGAGGCCTGAGTAAACTGAACTCATTAAAGGAGGCCTCAATAAACTGAACTCAGTAAATGAGGCCTCAGTAAACAGAACTCAGTAAAGGAGGCCTCAATAAACTGAACTCAGTAAAGGAGGCCTCAGTAAACAGAACTCAGTAAAGGAGGCCTCAATAAACTGAACTCAGTAAAGGAGGCCTCAGTAAACAGAACTCAGTAAGGAGGCCTCAATAAACTGTACTCAGTAAAGGAGGCCTCAATAAACTGAACTCAGTAAAGGAGGCTTCAGTAAACTGAACTCAGTAAAGGAGGCCACAATAAAATGAACTCAGTAAAGGAGGCCTCAATAAACTGAACTCAGTAAAGGAGGCCTCAATAAACTGAACTCAGTAAAGGAGGCCTCAATAAACCGAACCCAGTAAAGGAGGCCTCAATAAACTGAACTCAGTAAAAGAGGTCTCAATAAACTGAACTCAGTAAAGGAGGCCTCAGTAAACTGAACTCAGTAAAGGAGGCCTCAGTAAACAGAACTCAGTAAAGGAGGCCTCAATAAACTGAACTCAGTAAAGCAGGCCTCAATAAACTGAACTCAGTAAAGGAGGCCTCAGTAAACTGAACTCAGTAAGGAGGCCTCAATAACCTGAACTCAGTAAAGGAGGCCTCAATACAGTGGACTCAGTAAAGGAGGCCTCAATAAACAGAACTCAGTAAAGGAGGCCTCAATAAACTGAAATCAGTAAAGGAGGCCTCAATAAACAGAACTCAGTAAAGGAGGCCTCAGTAAACAGAACTCAGTAAAGAAGGCCTCAGTAAACTGGACTCAGCAAAGGAGGCCTCAATGAACAGAACTCAGTAAAGGAGGCCTCAATAAACAGAACTCAGTAAAGGAGGCCTCAGTAAATTGAACTCAGTAAAGGAGGCCTCAATAAACTGGACTCAGTAAAGGAGGCCTCAGTAAACTGAACTCAGTAAAGGAGGCCTCAATAAACGGAACTCAGTAAAGGAGGCCTCAATAAACTGAACTCAGTAAAGGAGGCCTCAATAAACTGAATTCAGTAAAGGAGGCCTCAATAAACTGAACTCAGTAAAGGAGGCCTCAATAAACTGAACTCAGTAGAGGAGGCCTCAGTAAACTGAACTCAGTAAAGGAGGCCTCAATAAACAGAACTCAGTAAAGGAGGCCTCAATAAACAGAACTCAGTAAAGGAGGCCTCAATAAACTGAACTCAGTAAAGGAGGCCTCAATAAACTGGACTCAGTAAAGGAGGCCTCAATAAAATGAACTCAGTAAAGGAGGCCTCAATAAACTGGACTCAGTAAAGGAGGCCTCAATAAACTGAACTCAGTAAAGGAGGCCTCAATAAACGGAACTCAGTAAAGGAGGCCTCGATTAACTGAACTCAGTAAAGGAGGCCTCAATTAACTGAACTCAGTAAAGGAGGCCTCAATAAACTGAACTCAGTAAAGGAGGCCTCAATAAACTGAATTCAGTAAAGGAGGCCTCAATAAACTGAATTCAGTAAAGGAGGCCTCAATAAACTGAATTCAGTAAAGGAGGCCTCAATAAACTGAATTCAGTAAAGGAGGCCTCAATAAATGGAACTCAGTAAAGGGGGCCTCAATAAACGGAACTCAGTAAAGGAGACCTCAATAAACTGAACTCAGTAAAGGAGGCCGCAATAAACTGAATTCAGTAAAGGAGGCCTCAATAAACAGAACTCAGTAAAGGAGGCCTCAATAAACTGAACTCAGTAAAGGAGGCCTCAATGAACTGAATTCAGTAAAGGAGTCCTCAATAAACTGAACTCAGTAAAGGAGGCCCCAATAAACTGAACTCAGTAAAGGAGGCCTCAATAAACTGAACTCAGTAAAGGAGGCCTCAATAAACTGAATTCTGCAAAGGAGACCTCAATAAACTGAATTCAGTAAAGGAGGCCCCAATAAACTGAACTCAGTAAAGGAGGCCTCAATAAACTGAACTCAGTAAAGGAGGCCTCAATAAACTGAATTCAGTAAAGGAGGCCTCAATAAACTGAACTCAGTAAAGGAGGCCTCAATAAACTGAATTCAGTAAAGGAGGCCTCAATAAACTGAATTCAGTAAAGGAGGCCTCAATAAACGGAACTCAGTAAAGGAGGTCTCAATAAACGGAACTCAGTAAAGGAGGCCTCAATAAACTGAACTCAGTAAAGGAGGCCTCCACAAACTGAATTCAGTAAAGGAGGCCTCAATAAACTGAACTCAGTAAAGGAGGCCTCAATAAACGGAACTCAGTAAAGGAGGCCGCAGTAAACTGAACTCAGTAAAGGAGGCCTCAATAAACTGAACTCAGTAAAGGAGGCCCCAGTAAACGGAACTCAGCAAAGGAGGCCTCAATAACGTGAACTCAGTAAAGGAGGCCTGAGTAAACTGAACTCATTAAAGGAGGCCTCAATAAACTGAACTCAGTAAAGGAGGCCTCAGTAAACAGAACTCAGTAAAGGAGGCCTCAATAAACTGAACTCAGTAAAGGAGGCCTCAGTAAACAGAACTCAGTAAAGGAGGGCTCAATAAAATGAACTCAGTAAAGGAGGCCTCAGTAAAGAGAACTCAGTAAAGGAGGCCTCAATAAACTGAACTCAGTAAAGGAGGCCTCAATTAACTGAACTCAGTAAAGGAGGCCTCAGTAAAGAGAACTCAGTAAAGGAGGCCTCAATAAACTGAACTCAGTAAAGGAGGCCTCAATAAACTGAACTCAGTCAAGGAGGCCTCAGTAAACTGAACTCAGTAAAGGAGGCCTCAATAAAATGAACTCAGTAAAGGAGGCCTCAATAAACTGAACTCAGTAAAGGAGGCCTCTATAAACAGAACTCAGTAAAGGAGGCCTCAATAAACTGAATTCTGTAAAGAAGGCCTCAATAAACTGAATTCAGTAAAGGAGGGCTCAATAAACGGAACTCAGTAAAGGAGGCCTCAATAAACAGAACTCAGTAAAGGAGGCGTCAGTAAACTGAACTCAGTAAAGGAGGCCTCAGTAAACTGAACTCAGTGAAGGAGGCCTTAATAAACAGAACTCAGTAAAGGAGGCCTCAATAAACAGAAATCAGTAAAGGAGGCCTCAATAAACGGAACTCAGTAAAGGAGGCCTCGATTAACTGAACTCAGTAAAGGAGGCCTCAATAAACTGAATTCAGTAACGGAGGCCTCAATAAACTGAACTCAGTAAAGGAGGCCTCAATAAACTGAACTCAGTAAAGGAGGCCTCAATAAACTGAATTCAGTAAAGGAGGCCTCAATAAACTGAATTCAGTAAAGGAGGCCTCAATAAACTGAATTCAGTAAAGGAGGCCTCAATAAACTGAATTCAGTAAAGGAGGCCTCAAGAAACGGAACTCAGTAAAGGAGGCCTCAATAAACGGAACTCAGTAAAGGAGGCCTCAATAAACTGAACTCAGTAAAGGAGGCCTCAATAAACTGAATTCAGTAAAGGAGGCCTCAATAAACAGAACTCAGTAAAGGAGGCCTCAATAAACTGAACGCAGTAAAGGAGGCCTCAATAAACTGAATTCAGTAAAGGAGTCCTCAATAAACTGAACTCAGTAAAGGAGGCCCCAATAAACTGAACTCAGTAAAGGAGGCCTCAATAAACTGAACTCAGTAAAGGAGGCCTCAATAAACTGAATTCTGCAAAGGAGACCTCAATAAACTGAACTCAGTAAAGGAGGCCCCAATAAACTGAATTCAGTAAAGGAGGTCTCAGTAAACTGAACTCAGTAAAGGAGGCCTCAGTAAACTGAACTCAGTAAAGGAGGCCTCAATAAACAGAACTCAGTAAAGGAGGCCTCAATAAACAGAACTCAGTAAAGGAGGCCTCAAAAAACTGAACTCAGTAAAGGAGGCCTCAATAAACTGAATTCAGTAAAGGAGGCCTCAATAAACTGAATTCAGTAAAGGAGGCCTCAATAAACGGAACTCAGTAAAGGAGGCCTCAATAAACAGAACTCAGTAAAGGAGTCCTCAGTAAACTGAACTCAGTAAAGGAGGCCTCAGTAAACTGAACTCAGTAAAGGAGGCCTTAATAAACAGAACTCAGTAAAGGAGGCCTCAATAAACAGAACTCAGTAAAGGAGGCCTCAATAAACTGAATTCAGTAAAGGAGGCCTCAATAAACTGAACTCAGTAAAGGAGGCCTCAATAAACTGAATTCAGTAAAGGAGGCCTCAATAAACTGAATTCAGTAAAGGAGGCCTCAATAAACGGAACTCAGTAAAGGAGGCCTCAATAAACGGAACTCAGTAAAGGAGGCCTCAATAAACTGAACTCAGTAAAGGAGGCCTCAATAAACTGAATTCAGTAAAGGAGGCCTCAATAAACAGAACTCAGTAAAGGAGGCCTCTATAAACGGAACTCAGTAAAGGAGGCCGCAGTAAACTGAACTCAGTAAAGGAGGCCTCAATAAACTGAACTCAGTAAAGGAGGCCCCAGTAAACGGAATTCAGCAAAGGAGGCCTCAATAAACTGAACTCAGTAAAGGAGGCCTGAGTAAATTGAACTCATGAAAGGAGGCCTCAATAAACTGAACTCAGTAAAGGAGGCCTCAGTAAACAGAACTCAGTAAAGGAGGCCTCAATAAACTGAACTCAGTAAAGGAGGCCTCAGTAAACAGAACTCAGTAAAGGAGGCCTCAATAAACTGAACTCAGTAAAGGAGGCCTCAGTAAACAGAACTCAGTAAAGGAGGCCTCAATAAACTGAACTCAGTAAAGGAGGCCTCAATAAACTGAACTCAGTAAAGGAGGCCTCAGTAAACTGAACTCAGTAAAGGAGGCCTCAATAAAATGAACTCAGTAAAGGAGGCCTCAATAAACTGAACTCAGTAAAGGAGGCCTCAATAAACAGAACTCAGTAAAGGAGGCCTCAATAAACAGAACTCAGTAAAGGAGGTCTCAATAAACTGAACTCAGTAAAGGAGGCCTCAGTAAACTGAACTCAGTAAAGGAAGCCTCAGTAAACAGAACTCAGTAAAGGAGGCCTCAATAAACTGAACTCAGTAAAGCAGGCCTCAATAATTGAACTCAGTAAAGGAGGCCTCAGTAAACTGAACTCAGTAAGGAGGCCTCAATAAACTGAACTCAGTAAAGGAGGCCTAAATAAACTGGACTCAGTAAAGGAGGCCTCAATAAACTGAACTCAGTAAAGGAGGCCTCAATAAAAAGAACTCAGTAAAGGAGGCCTCAATAAACTGAACTCAGTAAAGGAGGCCTCAATAAACTGAATTCAGTAACTAAGGCCTCAATAAACTGAACTCAGTAAAGGAGGCCTCAATAAACTGAGCTCAGTAAAGGAGGCCTCAATAAACAGAATTCAGTAAAGGAGGCCTCAATAAACTGAATTCAGTAAAGGAGGCCTCAATAAACTGAATTCAGTAAAGGAGGCCTCAATAAACTGAATTCAGTAAAGGAGGCCTCAATAAACGGAACTCAGTAAAGGAGGCCTCAAAAAACGGAACTCAGAAAAGGAGGCCTCAATAAACTGAACACAGTAAAGGAGGCCTCAATAAACTGAATTCAGTAAAGGAGGCCTCAATAAACTGAACTCAGTAAAGGAGGCCTCAATAAACTGAACTCAGTAAAGGAGGACTCAATAAACTGAATTCAGTAAAGGAGACCTCAATAAACTGAACTCAGTAAAGGAGGCCCCAATAAACTGAACTCCGTAAAGGAGGCTTCAATAAACTGAACTCAGTAAAGGAGGCCTCAATAAACTGAATTCAGTAAAGGAGGCCTTAATAAACTGAACTCAGTAAAGGAGGCCGCAGTAAACGGAACTCAGCAAAAGAGGCCTCAATAAACTGAACTCAGTAAAGGAGGCCTCAGAAAAGAGAACTCAGTAAAGGAGGCCTCAATAAACTGAACTCAGTAAAGGAGGCCTCAATAAACTGAACTCAGTCAAGGAGGCCTCAGTAAACTGAACTCAGTAAAGGAGGCCTCAATAAAATGAACTCAGTAAAGGAGGCCTCAATAAACTGAACTCAGTAAAGGAGGCCTCAATAAACAGAACTCAGTAAAGAAGGCCTCAGTAAACTGAACTCAGTAAAGGAGGCCTCAGTAAACTGAACTCCGTAAAGGAGGCCTCAATAAACAGAACTCAGTAAAGGAGGCCTCAATAAACAGAACTCAGTAAAGGAGGCCTCAATAAACTGAACTCAGTAAAGGAGGCCTCAATAAACTGAATTCAGTAAAGGAGGCCTCAATAAACTGAATTCAGTAAAGGAGGCCTCAATAAACGGAACTCAGTAAAGGAGGCCTCAATAAACAGAACTCAGTAAAGGAGGCCTCAATAAACAGAACTCAGTAAAGGAGGCCTCAGTAAACTGAACTCAGTAAAGGAGGCCTCAATAAACAGAACTCAGTAAAGGAGGCCTCAATAAACTGAACTCAGTAAAGGAGGCCTCAGTAAACAGAACTCAGTAAAGGAGGCCTCAATAAACTGAACTCAGTAAAGGAGGCCTCAATAAACAGAACTCAGTAAAGGAGGTCTCAATAAACTGAACTCAGTAAAGGAGGCCTCAGTAAACTGAACTCAGTAAAGGAGGCCTCAGTAAACAGAACTCAGTAAAGGAGGCCTCAATAAACTGAACTCAGTAAAGCAGGCCTCAATAATTGAACTCAGTAAAGGAGGCCTCAGTAAACTGAACTCAGTAAGGAGGCCTCAATAAACTGAACTCAGTAAAGGAGGCCTAAATAAACTGGACTCAGTAAAGGAGGCCTCAATAAACTGAACTCAGTAAAGGAGGCCTCAATAAAAAGAACTCAGTAAAGGAGGCCTCAATAAACTGAACTCAGTAAAGGAGGCCTCAATAAACTGAATTCAGTAACTAAGGCCTCAATAAACTGAACTCAGTAAAGGAGGCCTCAATAAACTGAGCTCAGTAAAGGAGGCCTCAATAAACTGAATTCAGTAAAGGAGGCCTCAATAAACTGAATTCAGTAAAGGAGGCCTCAATAAACTGAATTCAGTAAAGGAGGCCTCAATAAACTGAATTCAGTAAAGGAGGCCTCAATAAACGGAACTCAGTAAAGGAGGCCTCAAAAAACGGAACTCAGAAAAGGAGGCCTCAATAAACTGAACACAGTAAAGGAGGCCTCAATAAACTGAATTCAGTAAAGGAGGCCTCAATAAACTGAACTCAGTAAAGGAGGCCTCAATAAACTGAACTCAGTAAAGGAGGACTCAATAAACTGAATTCAGTAAAGGAGACCTCAATAAACTGAACTCAGTAAAGGAGGCCCCAATAAACTGAACTCCGTAAAGGAGGCCTCAATAAACTGAACTCAGTAAAGGAGGCCTCAATAAACTGAATTCAGTAAAGGAGGCCTCAATAAACTGAACTCAGTAAAGGAGGCCGCAGTAAACGGAACTCAGCAAAAGAGGCCTCAATAAACTGAACTCAGTAAAGGAGGCCTCAGAAAAGAGAACTCAGTAAAGGAGGCCTCAATAAACTGAACTCAGTAAAGGAGGCCTCAATAAACTGAACTCAGTCAAGGAGGCCTCAGTAAACTGAACTCAGTAAAGGAGGCCTCAATAAAATGAACTCAGTAAAGGAGGCCTCAATAAACTGAACTCAGTAAAGGAGGCCTCAATAAACAGAACTCAGTAAAGAAGGCCTCAGTAAACTGAACTCAGTAAAGGAGGCCTCAGTAAACTGAACTCAGTAAAGGAGGCCTCAATAAACAGAACTCAGTAAAGGAGGCCTCAATAAACAGAACTCAGTAAAGGAGGCCTCAATAAACTGAACTCAGTAAAGGAGGCCTCAATAAACTGAATTCAGTAAAGGAGGCCTCAATAAACTGAATTCAGTAAAGGAGGCCTCAATAAACGGAACTCAGTAAAGGAGGCCTCAATAAACAGAACTCAGTAAAGGAGGCCTCAATAAACAGAACTCAGTAAAGGAGGCCTCAATAAACTGAACTCAGTAAAGGAGGCCTCAGTAAACAGAACTCAGTAAAGGAGGCCTCAATAAACTGAACTCAGTAAAGGAGGCCTCAGTAAACTGAACTCAGTAAAGGAGGCCTCAATAAACTGAACTCAGTAAAGGAGGCCTCAGTAAACTGAACTCAGTAAGGAGGCCTCAATAAACTGAACTCAGTAAAGGATGCCTCGATAAACTGGACTCAGCAAAGGAGGCCTCAATAAACTGAACTCAGTAAAGGAGGCCTCAGTAAACTGGACTCAGTCAAGGAGGCCTCAATAAACAGAACTCAGTAAAGGAGGCCTCAATAAACGGAACTCAGTAAAGGAGGCCTCAATAAACTGAACTCAGTAAAGGAGGCCTCAATAAACTGAATTCAGTAACTAAGGCCTCAATAAACTGAACTCAGTAAAGGAGGCCTCAATAAACTGAGCTCAGTAAAGGAGGCCTCAATAAACTGAATTCAGTAAAGGAGGCCTCAATAAACTGAATTCAGTAAAGGAGGCCTCAATAAACTGAATTCAGTAAAGGAGGCCTCAATAAACTGAATTCAGTAAAGGAGGCCTCAATAAACGGAACTCAGTAAAGGAGGCCTCAAAAAACGGAACTCAGAAAAGGAGGCCTCAATAAACTGAACTCAGTAAAGGAGGCCTCAATAAACTGAACTCAGTAAAGGAGGCCTCAATAAACTGAACTCAGTAAAGGAGGCCTCAATAAACTGAATTCAGTAAAGGAGACCTCAATAAACTGAACTCAGTAAAGGAGGCCCCAATAAACTGAACTCAGTAAAGGAGGCCTCAATAAACTGAACTCAGTAAAGGATGCCTCAATAAACTGAATTCAGTAAAGGAGGCCTCAACAAACTGAACTCAGTAAAGGAGGCCGCAGTAAACTGAACTCAGTAAAGGAGGCCTCAATAAACTGAACTCAGTAAAGGAGGCCGCAGTAAACGGAACTCAGCAAAAGAGGCCTCAATAAACTGAACTCAGTAAAGGAGGCCTCAGAAAAGAGAACTCAGTCAAGGAGGCCTCAGTAAACTGAATTCAGGAAAGGAGGCCTCAATAAACTGAATTCAGTAAAGGAGGCCTCAAAAAACGGAACTCAGTAAAGGAGGCCTCAATAAACGGAACTCAGTAAAGGAGGCCTCAATAAACTGAACTCAGTAAAGGAGGCCTCAATAAACTGAATTCAGTAAAGGAGGCCTCAATAAACTGAACTCAGTAAAGGAGGCCTCAATAAACGGAACTCAGTAAAGGAGGCCGCAGTAAACTGAACTGAGTAAAGGAGGCCTCAACAAACTGAACTCAGTAAAGGAGGCCCCAGTAAACGGAACTCAGCAAAGGAGGCCTCAATAAACTGAACACAGTAAAGGAGGCCTGAGTAAACTGAACTCATTAAAGGAGGCCTCAATAAACTGAACTCAGTAAAGGAGGCCTCAGTAAACAGAACTCAGTAAAGGAGGCCTCAATAAACTGAACTCAGTACAGGAGGCCTCAGTAAACTGAACTCAGTAAAGGAGGCCTCAATAAACTGAACTCAGTAAAGAAGGCCTCAGTAAACTGAACTCAGTAAGGAGGCCTCAATAAACTGAACTCAGTAAAGGATGCCTCGATAAACTGGACTCAGTAAAGGAGGCCTCAATAAACTGAACTCAGTAAAGGAGGCCTCAGTAAACTGGACTCAGTCAAGGAGGCCTCAATAAACAGAATTCAGTAAAGGAGGCCTCAATAAACGGAACTCAGTAAAGGAGGCCTCAATAAACTGAACTCAGTAAAGGAGGCCTCAATAAACTGAATTCAGTAACTAAGGCCTCAATAAACTGAACTCAGTAAAGGAGGCCTCAATAAACTGAGCTCAGTAAAGGAGGCCTCAATAAACTGAATTCAGTAAAGGAGGCCTCAATAAACTGAATTCAGTAAAGGAGGCCTCAATAAACTGAATTCAGTAAAGGAGGCCTCAATAAACTGAATTCAGTAAAGGAGGCCTCAATAAACGGAACTCAGTAAAGGAGGCCTCAAAAAACGGAACTCAGAAAAGGAGGCCTCAATAAACTGAACACAGTAAAGGAGGCCTCAATAAACTGAATTCAGTAAAGGAGGCCTCAATAAACTGAACTCAGTAAAGGAGGCCTCAATAAACTGAACTCAGTAAAGGAGGCCTCAATAAACTGAATTCAGTAAAGGAGACCTCAATAAACTGAACTCAGTAAAGGAGGCCCCAATAAACTGAACTCAGTAAAGGAGGCCTCAATAAACTGAACTCAGTAAAGGAGGCCTCAATAAACTGAATTCAGTAAAGGAGGCCTCAATAAACTGAACTCAGTAAAGGAGGCCGCAGTAAACTGAACTCAGAAAAGGAGGCCTCAATAAACTGAACTCAGTAAAGGAGGCCGCAGTAAACGGAACTCAGCAAAAGAGGCCTCAATAAACTGAACTCAGTAAAGGAGGACTCAGAAAAGAGAACTCAGTAAAGGAGGCCTCAATAAACTGAACTCGGTAAAGGAGGCCTCAATAAACTGAACTCAGTCAAGGAGGCCTCAGTAAACTGAACTCAGTAAAGGAGGCCTCAATAAAATGAACTCAGTAAAGGAGGCCTCAATAAACTGAACTCAGTAAAGGAGGCCTCAATAAACAGAACTCAGTAAAGAAGGCCTCAGTAAACTGAACTCAGTAAAGGAGGCCTCAGTAAACTGAACTCAGTAAAGGAGGCCTCAATAAACAGAACTCAGTAAAGGAGGCCTCAATAAACAGAACTCAGTAAAGGAGGCCTCAATAAACTGAACTCAGTAAAGGAGGCCTCAATAAACTGAATTCAGTAAAGGAGGCCACAATAAACTGAATTCAGTAAAGGAGGCCTCAATAAACGGAACTCAGTAAAGGAGGCCTCAATAAACAGAACTCAGTAAAGGATGCCTCAATAAACAGAACTCAGTAAAGGAGGCCTCAGTAAACTGAACTCAGTAAAGGAGGCCTCAATAAACAGAACTCAGTAAAGGAGGCCTCAATAAACAGAACTCAGTAAAGGAGGCCTCAATAAACTGAGTTCAGTAAAGGAGGCCTCAATAAACAGAACTCAGTAAAGGAGGCCTCAATAAACTGAATTCAGTAAAGGAGGCCTCAATAAACTGAATTCAGTAAAGGAGGCCTCAATAAACGGAACTCAGTAAAGGAGGCCTCAATAAACGGAACTCAGTAAAGGAGGCCTCAATAAACTGAACTCAGTAAAGGCGGCCTCAATAAACTGAATTCAGTAAAGGAGGCCTCAATAAACTGAACTCAGTAAAGGAGGCCTCAATAAACTGAACTCAGTAAAGGAGGCCGCAGTAAACGGAACTCAGCAAAAGAGGCCTCAATAAACTGAACTCAGTAAAGGAGGCTTCAGAAAAGAGAACACAGTAAAGGAGGCCTCAATAAACTGAACACAGTAAAGGAGGCCTCAATAAACTGAACTCAGTCAAGGAGGCCTCAGTAAACTGAATTCAGGAAAGGAGGCCTCAATAAACTGAATTCAGTAAAGGAGGCCTCAAAAAACGGAACTCAGTAAAGGAGGCCTCAATAAACGGAACTCAGTAAAGGAGGCCTCAATAAACTGAACTCAGTAAAGGAGGCCTCAATAAACTGAATTCAGTAAAGGAGGCCTCAATAAACTGAACTCAGTAAAGGAGGCCTCAATAAACGGAACTCAGTAAAGGAGGCCGCAGTAAACTGAACTCAGTAAAGGAGGCCTCAATAAACTGAACTCAGTAAAGGAGGCCCCAGTAAACGGAACTCAGCAAACGAGGCCTCAATAAACTGAACACAGTAAAGGAGGCCTGAGTAAACTGAACTCATTAAAGGAGGCCTCAATAAACTGAACTCAGTAAAGGAGGCCTCAGTAAACAGAACTCAGTAAAGGAGGCCTCAATAAACTGAACTCAGTAAAGGAGGCCTCAGTAAACTGAACTCAGTAAAGGAGGCCTCAATAAACTGAACTCAGTAAAGGAGGCCTCAGTAAACTGAACTCAGTAAGGAGGCCTCAATAAACTGAACTCAGTAAAGGATGCCTCGATAAACTGGACTCAGTAAAGGAGGCCTCAATAAACTGAACTCAGTAAAGGAGGCCTCAGTAAACTGGACTCAGTCAAGGAGGCCTCAATAAACAGAACTCAGTAAAGGAGGCCTCAATAAACGGAACTCAGTAAAGGAGGCCTCAATAAACTGAACTCAGTAAAGGAGGCCTCAATAAACTGAATTCAGTAACTAAGGCCTCAATAAACTGAACTCAGTAAAGGAGGCCTCAATAAACTGAGCTCAGTAAAGGAGGCCTCAATAAACTGAATTCAGTAAAGGAGGCCTCAATAAACTGAATTCAGTAAAGGAGGCCTCAATAAACTGAATTCAGTAAAGGAGGCCTCAATAAACTGAATTCAGTAAAGGAGGCCTCAATAAACGGAACTCAGTAAAGGAGGCCTCAAAAAACGGAACTCAGAAAAGGAGGCCTCAATAAACTGAACACAGTAAAGGAGGCCTCAATAAACTGAATTCAGTAAAGGAGGCCTCAATAAACTGAACTCAGTAAAGGAGGCCTCAATAAACTGAACTCAGTAAAGGAGGCCTCAATAAACTGAATTCAGTAAAGGAGACCTCAATAAACTGAACTCAGTAAAGGAGGCCCCAATAAACTGAACTCAGTAAAGGAGGCCTCAATAAACTGAACTCAGTAAAGGAGGCCTCAATAAACTGAATTCAGTAAAGGAGGCCTCAATAAACTGAACTCAGTAAAGGAGGCCGCAGTAAACTGAACTCAGAAAAGGAGGCCTCAATAAACTGAACTCAGTAAAGGAGGCCGCAGTAAACGGAACTCAGCAAAAGAGGCCTCAATAAACTGAACTCAGTAAAGGAGGACTCAGAAAAGAGAACTCAGTAAAGGAGGCCTCAATAAACTGAACTCAGTAAAGGAGGCCTCAATAAACTGAACTCAGTCAAGGAGGCCTCAGTAAACTGAACTCAGTAAAGGAGGCCTCAATAAAATGAACTCAGTAAAGGAGGCCTCAATAAACTGAACTCAGTAAAGGAGGCCTCAATAAACAGAATTCAGTAAAGAAGGCCTCAGTAAACTGAACTCAGTAAAGGAGGCCTCAGTAAACTGAACTCAGTAAAGGAGGCCTCAATAAACAGAACTCAGTAAAGGAGGCCTCAATAAACAGAACTCAGTAAAGGAGGCCTCAATAAACTGAACTCAGTAAAGGAGGCCTCAATAAACTGAATTCAGTAAAGGAGGCCTCAATAAACT
Source organism: Somniosus microcephalus (assembly GCF_052327205.1). Taxonomy (NCBI): domain Eukaryota; kingdom Metazoa; phylum Chordata; class Chondrichthyes; order Squaliformes; family Somniosidae; genus Somniosus; species Somniosus microcephalus. The sequence continues at coordinate 23,939,222 of NC_140994.1, forward strand.
GAATTCAGTAAAGGAGGCCTCAATAAACGGAACTCAGTAAAGGAGGCCTCAATAAACAGAACTCAGTAAAGGAGGCCTCAATAAACAGAACTCAGTAAAGGAGGCCTCGGTAAACTGAACTCAGTAAAGGAGGCCTCAATAAACAGAACTCAGTAAAGGAGGCCTCAATAAACAGAACTCAGTAAAGGAGGCCTCAATAAACTGAGTTCAGTAAAGGAGGCCTCAATAAACAGAACTCAGTAAAGGAGGCCTCAATAAACTGAATTCAGTAAAGGAGGCCTCAATAAACTGAATTCAGTAAAGGAGGCCTCAATAAACGGAACTCAGTAAAGGAGGCCTCAATAAACGGAACTCAGTAAAGGAGGCCTCAATAAACTGAACTCAGTAAAGGAGGCCTCAATAAACTGAATTCAGTAAAGGAGGCCTCAATAAACTGAACTCAGTAAAGGAGGCCTCAATAAACGGAACTCAGTAAAGGAGGCCTGAGTAAACTGAACTCATTAAAGGAGGCCTCAATAAACTGAACTCAGTAAAGGAGGCCTCAGTAAACAGAACTCAGTAAAGGAGGCCTCAATAAACTGAACTCAGTAAAGGAGGCCTCAGTAAACTGAACTCAGTAAAGGAGGCCTCAATAAACTGAACTCAGTAAAGGAGGCTTCAGTAAACTGAACTCAGTAAGGAGGCCTCAATAAACTGAACTCAGTAAAGGATGCCTCGATAAACTGGACTCAGTAAAGGAGGCCTCAATAAACTGAACTCAGTAAAGGAGGCCTCAGTAAACTGGACTCAGTCAAGGAGGCCTCAATAAACAGAACTCAGTAAAGGAGGCCTCAATAAACGGAACTCAGTAAAGGAGGCCTCAATAAACTGAACTCAGTAAAGGAGGCCTCAATAAATGGAAATAAGTAAAGGAGGCCTCAGTAAACTGAACTCAGTAAAGCAGGCCTCAGTAAACTGAACTCAGTCAAGGAGGCCACAATAAACAGAACTCAGTAAAGGAGGCCTCAATAAACTGAACTCAGTAAAGGAGGCCTCAGTAAACTGGACTCAGTCAAGGCGGCCTCAATAAACAGAACTCAGTAAAGGAGGCCTCAATAAACGGAACTCAGTAAAGGAGGCCTCAATAAATGGAAATAAGTAAAGGAGGCCTCAGTAAACTGAACTCAGTAAAGGAGGCCTCAGTAAACTGAACTCAGTAAGGAGGCCTCAGTAAACTGAACTCAGTAAAGGAGGCCCCAGTAAACAGAACTCAGCAAAGGAGGCCTCAATAAACTGAACTCAGTAAAGGAGGCCTGAGTAAACTGAACTCATTAAAGGAGGCCTCAATAAACTGAACTCAGTAAAGGAGGCCTCAATAAACTGAATTCAGTAAAGGAGGCCTCAATAAACTCAATTCAGTAAAGGAGGCCTCAATAAACGGAACTCAGTAAAGGAGGTCTCAATAAACGGAACTCAGTAAAGGAGGCCTCAATAAACTGAACTCAGTAAAGGAGTCCTCAATAAACTGAATTCAGGAAAGGAGGCCTCAATAAACAGAACTCAGTAAAGGAGGCCGCAGTAAACTGAACTCAGTAAAGGAGGCCTCAATAAACTGAACTCAGTAAAGGAGGCCCCAGTAAACGGAATTCAGCAAAGGAGGCCTCAATAACGTGAACTCAGTGATGGAGGCCTGAGTAAACTGAACTCATCAAAGGAGGCCTCAATAAACTGAACTCAGTAAAGGAGGCCTCAGTAAACAGAACTCAGTAAAGGAGGCCTCAATAAACAGAACTCAGTAAAGGAGGCCCCAGTAAACGGAACTCAGCAAAGGAGGCCTCAATAAACTGAACTCAGTAAAGGAGGCCTGAGTAAACTGAACTCATTAAAGGAGGCCTCAATAAACTGAACTCAGTAAAGGAGGCCTCAGTAAACAGAACTCAGTAAAGGAGGCCTCAATAAACTGAACTCAGTAAAGGAGGCCTCAGTAAAGAGAACTCAGTAAAGGAGGCCTCAATAAACTGAACTCAGTAAAGGAGGCCTCAATAAACTGAACTCAGTGAAGGAGGCCTCAGTAAACTGAACTCAGTAAAGGAGGCCTCAATAAAATGAACTCAGTAAAGGAGGCCTCAATAAACTGAACTCAGTAAAGGAGGCCTCAATAAACAGAACTCATTAAAGGAGGGCTCAGTTAACTGAACTCAGTAAAGCAGGCCTCAATAATTGAACTCAGTAAAGGAGGCCTCAGTAAACTGAACTCAGTAAGGAGGCCTCAATAAACTGAACTCAGTAAAGGAGGCCTCAATAAACTTAACTCAGTAAAGGAGGCCTCAATAAACTGAATTCAGTAACTAAGGCCTCAATAAACTGAACTCAGTAAAGGAGGCCTCAATAAACTGAACTCAGTAAAGGAGGCCCCAATAAACTGAACTCAGTAAAGGAGGCCTCAATAAACAGAACTCAGTAAAGGAGGCCTCAATAAACTGAACTCAGTAAAGGAGGCCTCAATAAACTGAATTCAGTAACTAAGGCCTCAATAAACTGAACTCAGTAAAGGAGGCCTCAATAAACTGAACTCAGTAAAGGAGGCCTCAATAAACTGAATTCAGTAAAGGAGGGCTCAATAAACTGAATTCAGTAAAGGAGGCCTCAATAAACTGAATTCAGTAAAGAAGGCCTCAATAAACTGAATTCAGTAAAGGAGGCCTCAATAAACGGAACTCAGTAAAGGAGGCCTCAAAAAACGGAACTCAGTAAAGGAGGCCTCAATAAACTGAACACAGTAAAGGTGGCCTCAATAAACTGAATTCAGTAAAGGAGGCCTCAATAAACTGAACTCAGTAAAGGAGGCCTCAATAAACTGAACTCAGTAAAGGAGGCCTCAATAAACTGAATTCAGTAAAGGAGACCTCAATAAACTGAACTCAGTAAAGGAGGCCCCAATAAACTGAACTCAGTAAAGGAGGCCTCAATAAACTGAACTCAGTAAAGGAGGCCTCAATAAACTGAATTCAGTAAAGGAGGCCTCAATAAACTGAACTCAGTAAAGGAGGCCGCAGTAAACTGAACTCAGTAAAGGAGGCCTCAATAAACTGAACTCAGTAAAGGAGGCCCCAGTAAACGGAACTCAGCAAAGGAGGCCTCAATAAACTGAACTCAGGAAAGGAGGCCTCAGTAAAGAGAACTCAGTAAAGGAGGCCTCAATAAACTGAACTCAGTAAAGGAGGCCTCAATAAACTGAAGTCAGTCAAGGAGGCCTCAGTAAACTGAACTCAGTAAAGGAGGCCTCAATAAAATGAACTCAGTAAAGGAGGCCTCAATAAACTGAACTCAGTAAAGGAGGCCTCAATAAACAGAACTCAGTAAAGGAGGCCTCAGTAAACTGAACTCAGTAAAGGAGGCCTCAGTAAACTGAACTCAGTAAAGGAGGCCTCAATAAACAGAACTCAGTAAAGGAGGCCTCAATAAACAGAACTCAGTAAAGGAGGCCTCAATAAACTGAACTCAGTAAAGGAGGCCTCAATAAACTGAATTCAGTAAAGGAGGCCTCAATAAACTGAATTCAGTAAAGGAGGCCTCAATAAACGGAACTCAGTAAAGGAGGCCTCAATAAACAGAACTCAGTAAAGGAGGCCTCAATAAACAGAACTCAGTAAAGGAGGCCTCAGTAAACTGAACTCAGTAAAGGAGGCCTCAATAAACAGAACTCAGTAAAGGAGGCCTCAATAAACAGAACTCAGTAAAGGAGGCCTCAATAAACTGAGTTCAGTAAAGGAGGCCTGATGCGCCATCAATTACTCAAAAGACTGAAGTTGAGCGAGTAACAATCAGGCTTTTATTAACTAAAGAATGAAGGTCTTGTCTCGAGTGGTCGACCCGTCCAGAATACTAAGGGACTGGGAGGTAGTCACTTATATACCTGGAATAGTGGGAGGAGTCAGCCGAGGCATGTCCAGACCTGTACCTAGTGGAATACACATACAGACACAGACAGGTATGACAGTGGTTTACCACAAGGCCTCAATAAACAGAACTCAGTAAAGGAGGCCTCAATAAACTGAATTCAGTAAAGGAGGCCTCAATAAACTGAATTCAGTAAAGGAGGCCTCAGTAAACTGAATTCAGTAAAGGAGGCCTCAATAAACGGAACTCAGTAATGGAGGCCTCAATAAACGGAACTCAGTAAAGGAGGCCTCAATAAACTGAATTCAGTAAAGGAGGCCTCAATAAACTTAACTCAGTATGGAGGACTCAATAAACTGAACTCAGTAAAGGAGGCCTCAGTAAACTGAATTCAGTAAAGGAGGCCTCAATAAACGGAACTCAGTAAAGGAGGCCTCAATAAACGGAACTCAGTAAAGGAGGCCTCAATAAACTGAACTCAGTAAAGGAGGCCTCAATAAACTGAATTCAGTAAAGGAGGCCTCAATAAACTGAACTCAGTAAAGGAGGCCTCAATAAACGGAACTCAGTAAAGGAGGCCGCAGTAAACTGAACTCAGTAAAGGAGGCCCCAGTAAACGGAACTCAGCAAAGGAGGCCTCAATAAACTGAACTCAGTAAAGGAGGCCTGAGTAAACTGAACTCATTAAAGGAGGCCTCAATAAACTGAACGCAGTAAAGGAGGCCTCAGTAAACAGAACTCAGTAAAGGAGGCCTCAATAAACTGAACTCAGTAAAGGAGGCCTCAGTAAACTGAACTCAGTAAAGGAGGCCTCAATAAACTGAACTCAGTAAAGGAGGCCTCAGTAAACTAAACTCAGTAAGGAGGCCTCAATAAACGGAACTCAGGAAAGGATGCCTCGATAAACTGGACTCTGTAAAGGAGGCCTCAATAAACTGAACTCAGTAAAGGAGGCCTCAGTAAACTGGACTCAGTCAAGGAGGCCTCAATAAACGGAACTCAGTAAAGGAGGCCTCAATAAACGGAACTCAGTAAAGGAGGTCTCAATAAACGGAACTCAGTAAAGGAGGCCTCAATAAACTGAACTCAGTAAAGGAGGTCTCAATAAACGGAACTCAGTAAAGGAGGCCTCAATAAACTGAATTCAGTAAAGGAGGCCTCAATAAACGGAACTCAGTAAAGGAGGCCTCAATAAACTGAACTCAGTAAAGGAGGCCTCAATAAACTGAACTCAGTAAAGGAGGCCTCAATAAACGGAACTCAGTAAAGGAGGCCGCAGTAAACTGAACTCAGTAAAGGAGGCCCCAGTAAACGGAATTCAGCAAAGGAGGCCTCAATAACGTGAACTCAGTGATGGAGGCCTGAGTAAACTGAACTCATTAAAGGAGGCCTCAATAAACTGAACTCAGTAAAGGAGGCCTCAGTAAACAGAACTCAGTAAAGGAGGCCTCAATAAACTGAACTCAGTAAAGGAGGCCCCAGTAAACAGAACTCAGCAAAGGAGGCCTCAATAAACTGAACTCAGTAAAGGAGGCCTGAGTAAACTGAACTCATTAAAGGAGGCCTCAATAAACTGAACTCAGTAAAGGAGGCCTCAGTAAACAGAACTCAGTAAAGGAGGCCTCAATAAACTGAACTCAGTAAAGGAGGCCTCAGTAAAGAGAACTTAGTAAAGGAGGCCTCAATAAACTGAACTCAGTAAAGGAGGCCTCAGTAAAGAGAACTTAGTAAAGGAGGCCTCAATAAACTGAACTCAGTAAAGGAGGCCTCAATAAACTGAACTCAGTGAAGGAGGCCTCAGTAAACTGAACTCAGTAAAGGAGGCCTCAATAAAATGAACTCAGTAAAGGAGGCCTCAATAAACTGAACTCAGTAAAGGAGGCCTCAGTAAACTGAACTCAGTAAAGGAGGCCTCAGTAAACTGAACTCAGTAAAGGAGGCCTCAATAAACAGAACTCAGTAAAGGAGGCCTCAATAAACAGAACTCAGTAAAGGAGGCCTCAATAAACAGAACTCAGTAAAGGAGGCCTCAATAAACTGAACTCAGTAAAGGAGGCCTCAATAAACTGAATTCAGTAAAGAAGGCCTCAATAAACGGAACTCAGTAAAGGAGGCCTCAATAAACAGAACTCAGTAAAGGAGGCCTCAATAAACAGAACTCAGTAAAGGAGGCCTCAATAAACTGAACTCAGTAAAGGAGGCCTCAATAAACTGAATTCAGTAAAGGAGGCCTCAATAAACTGAACTCAGTAAAGGAGGCCTCAATAAACGGAACTCAGGAAAGGAGGCCTCAATAAACAGAACTCAGTAAAGGAGGCCTCAATAAACAGAACTCAGTAAAGGAGGCCTCAGTAAACTGAACTCAGTAGAGGAGGCCTCAATAAACAGAACTCAGTAAAGGAGGCCTCAATAAACAGAACTCAGTAAAGGAGGCCTCAATAAACTGAGTTCAGTAAAGGAGGCCTCAATAAACAGAACTCAGTAAAGGAGGCCTCAATAAACTGAATTCAGTAAAGGAGGCCTCAATAAACTGAATTCAGTAAAGGAGGCCTCAATAAACGGAACTCAGTAAAGGAGGCCTCAATAAACGGAACTCAGTAAAGGAGGCCTCAATAAACTGAACTCAGTAAAGGAGGCCTCAATAAACTGAATTCAGTAAAGGAGGCCTCAATAAACTGAACTCAGTAAAGGAGGCCTCAATAAACGGAACTCAGTAAAGGAGGCCGCAGTAAACTGAACTCAGTAAAGGAGGCCTCAATAAACTGAACTCAGTAAAGGAGGGCCCAGTAAACGGAACTCAGCAAAGGAGGCCTCAATAAATTGAACTCAGTAAAGGAGGCCTGAGTAAACTGAACTCATTAAAGGAGGCCTCAATAAACTGAACTCAGTAAAGGTGGCCTCAGTAAACAGAACTCAGTAAAGGAGGCCTCAATAAACTGAACTCAGTAAAGGAGGCCTCAGTAAACTGAACTCAGTAAAGGAGGCCTCAATAAACTGAACTCAGTAAAGGAGGCCTCAGTAAACTGAACTCAGTAAGGAGGCCTCAATAAACTGAACTCAGTAAAGGATGCCTCGATAAACTGGACTCAGTAAAGGAGGCCTCAATAAATTGAACTCAGTAAAGGAGGCCTCAGTAAACTGGACTCAGTCAAGGAGGCCTCAATAAACAGAACTCAGAAAAGGAGGCCTCAATAAACGGAACTCAGTAAAGGAGGCCTCAATAAACTGAACTCAGTAAAGGAGGCCTCAATAAATGGAAATAAGTAAAGGAGGCCTCAGTAAACTGAACTCAGTAAAGGAGGCCTCAGTAAATTGAACTCAGTCAAGGAGGCCTCAATAAACAGAACTCAGTAAAGGAGGCCTCAATAAACTGAACTCAGTAAAGGAGGCCTCAGTAAACTGGACTCAGTCAAGGCGGCCTCAATAAACAGAACTCAGTAAAGGAGGCCTCAATAAACGGAACTCAGTAAAGGAGGCCTCAATAAATGGAAATAAGTAAAGGAGGCCTCAGTAAACTGAACTCAGTAAAGGAGGCCTCAATAAACTGAACTCAGTCAGGAGGCCTCAGTAAACTGAACTCAGTAAAGGAGGCCTCAATAAACTGAACTCAGTAAAGGAGGCCCCAGTAAACAGAACTCAGCAAAGGAGGCCTCAATAAACTGAACTCAGTAAAGGAGGCCTGAGTAAACTGAACTCATTAAAGGAGGCCTCAATAAACTGAACTCAGTAAAGGAGGCCTCAATAAACTGAATTCAGTAAAGGAGGCCTCAATAAACTGAATTCAGTAAAGGAGGCCTCAATAAACGGAACTCAGTAAAGGAGGTCTCAATAAACGGAACTCAGTAAAGGAGGCCTCAATAAACTGAACTCAGTAAAGGAGGCCTCAATAAACGGAACTCAGTAAAGGAGGCCGCAGTAAACTGAACTCAGGAAAGGAGGCCACAATAAACTGAACTCAGTAAAGGAGGCCCTAGTAAACGGAACTCAGCAAAGGAGGCCTCAATAACGTGAACTCAGTGAAGGAGGCCTGAGTAAACTGAACTCATTAAAGGAGGCCTCAATAAACTGAACTCAGTAAAGGAGGCCTCAGTAAACAGAACTCAGTAAAGGAGGCCTCAATAAACTGAACTCAGTAAAGGAGGCCTCAGTAAAGAGAACTCAGTAAAGGAGGCCTCAATAAACTGAACTCAGTAAAGGAGGCCTCAATAAACTGAACTCAGTCAAGGAGGCCTCAGTAAACTGAACTCAGTAAAGGAGGCCTCAATAAAATGAACTCAGTAAAGGAGGCCTCAATAAACTGAACTCAGTAAAGGAGGCCTCTTTTAACAGAACTCAGTGAAGGAGGCCTCAGTAAACTGAACTCAGTAAAGGAGGCCTCAGTAAACTGAACTCAGTAAAGGAGGCCTCAATAAACAGAACTCAGTAAAGGAGGCCTCAATAAACAGAACTCAGTAAAGGAGGCCTCAATAAACTGAACTCAGTAAAGGAGGCCTCAATAAACTGAATTCAGTAAAGGAGGCCTCAATAAACTGAATTCAGTAAAGGAGGCCTCAATAAACGGAACTCAGTAAAGGAGGCCTCAATAAACAGAACTCAGTAAAGGTGGCCTCAGTAAACTGAACTCAGTAAAGGAGGCCTCAGTAAACTGAATTCAGTAAAGGAGGCCTTAATAAACAGAACTCAGTAAAGGAGGCCTGAGTAAACTGAACTCATTAAAGGAGGCCTCAATAAACTGAACTCAGTAAAGGAGGCCTCAGTAAACAGAACTCAGTAAAGGAGGCCTCAATAAACTGAACTCAGTAAAGGAGGCCTCAGTAAACAGAACTCAGTAAAGGAGGCCTCAATAAACTGAACTCAGTAAAGGAGGCCTCAGTAAACAGAATTCAGTAAAGGAGGCCTCAATAAACTCAACTCAGTAAAGGAGGCGTCAATAAACTGAACTCAGTAAAGGAGGCCTCAGTAAACTGAACTCAGTAAAGGAGGCCTCAATAAAATGAACTCAGTAAAGGAGGCCTCAATAAACTGAACTCAGTAAAGGAGGGCTCAATAAACAGAACTCAGTAAAGGAGGCCTCAATAAACAGAACTCAGTAAAGGAGGTCTCAATAAACTGAACTCAGTAAAGGAGGCCTCAGTAAACTGAACTCAGTAAAGGAGGCCTCAGTAAACAGAACTCAATAAAGGAGGCCTCAATAAACTGAACTCAGTAAAGCAGGCCTCAATAATTGAACTCAGTAAAGGAGGCGTCAATAAACTGAACTCAGTAAAGGAGGCCTCAGTAAACTGAACTCAGTAAAGGAGGCCTCAATAAAATGAACTCAGTAAAGGAGGCCTCAATAAACTGAACTCAGTAAAGGAGGCCTCAATAAACAGAACTCAGTAAAGGAGGCCTCAATAAACAGAACTCAGTAAAGGAGGTCTCAATAAACTGAACTCAGTAAAGGAGGCCTCAGTAAACTGAACTCAGTAAAGGAGGCCTCAGTAAACAGAACTCAGTAAAGGAGGCCTCAATAAACTGAACTCAGTAAAGCAGGCCTCAATAATTGAACTCAGTAAAGGAGGCCTCAGTAAACTGAACTCAGTAAGGAGGCCTCAATAAACTGAACTCAGTAAAGGAGGCCTCAATAAACTGAACTCAGTAACGGAGTCCTCAATAAACAGAACTCAGTAAAGGAGGCCTCAATAAACTGAACTCAGTAAAGGAGGCCTCAATAAGCTGAACTCAGTAAAGGAGGCCTCAGTAAACTGAACTCAGTAAAGGAGGCCTCAATAGCAGAACTCAGTAAAGGAGGCCTCAATAAACAGAACTCAGTAAAGGAGGCCTCAATAAACTGAACTCAGTAAAGGAGGCCTCAATAAACTGGACTCAGTAAAGGAGGCCTCAATAAACTGAACTCAGTAAAGGAGGCCTCAATAAACTGGACTCAGTAAAGGAGGCCTCAATAAACTGAACTCAGTAAAGGAGGCCTCAATAAACAGAACTCAGTAAAGGAGGCCTCAATAAACTGAACTCAGTAAAGGAGGCCACAATAAACTGAATTCAGTAACTAAGGCCTCAATAAACTGAACTCAGTAAAGGAGGCCTCAATAAACTGAACTCAGTAAAGGAGGCCTCAATAAACTGAATTCAGTAAAGGAGGCCTCAATAAACTGAATTCAGTAAAGGAGGCCTCAATAAACTGAATTCAGTAAAGGAGGCCTCAATAAACTGAATTCAGTAAAGGAGGCCTCAATAAACGGAACTCAGTAAAGGAGGCCTCAAAAAACGGAACTCAGTAAAGGAGGCCTCAATAAACTGAACACAGTAAAGGAGGCCTCAATAAACTGAATTCAGTAAAGGAGGCCTCAATAAACTGAACTCAGTAAAGGAGGCCTCAATAAACTGAACTCTGTAAAGGAGGCCTCAATAAACTGAATTCAGTAAAGGAGACCTCAATAAACTGAACTCAGTAAAGGAGGCCCCAATAAACTGAACTCAGTAAAGGAGGCCTCAATAAACTGAACTCAGTAAAGGAGGCCTCAATAAACTGAATTCAGTAAAGGAGGCCTCAATAAACTGAACTCAGTAAAGGAGGCCTCAATAAACGGAACTCAGTAAAGGAGGCCGCAGTAAACTGACCTCAGTAAAGGAACCCTCAATAAACTGAACTCAGTAAAGGAGGCCCCAGTAAACGGAACTCAGCAAAGGAGGCCTCAATAAACTGAACTCAGTAAAGGAGGTCTGAGTAAACTGAACTCATTAAAGGAGGCCTCAATAAACTGAACTCAGTAAAGGAGGCCTCAGTAAACAGAACTCAGTAAAGGAGGCCTCAATAAACTGAACTCAGTAAAGGAGGCCTCAATAAACTGAACTCAGTAAAGGAGGCCTCAATAAACTGAACTCAGTAAAGGAGGCCTCAATAAACTGAACTCAGTCAAGGAGGCCTCAGTAAACAGAACTCAGTAAAGGAGGCCTCAATAAAATGAACTCAGTAAAGGAGGCCTCAATAAAGTGAACTTAGTAAAGGAGGCCTCAATAAACAGAACTCAGTAAAGGAGGCCTCCGTAAACTGAACTCAGTAAAGGAGGCCTCAGTAAACTGAACTCAGTAAAGGAGGCCTCAATAAACAGAACTCAGTAAAGGAGGCCTCAATAAACAGAACTCAGTAAAGGAGGCCTCAATAAACTGAACTCAGTAAAGGAGGCCACAATAAATTGAATTCAGTAAAGGAGGCCTCAATAAACTGAATTCAGTAAAGGAGGCCTCAATAAACGGAACTCAGTAAAGGAGGCCTCAATAAACAGAACTCAGTAAAGGAGGCCTCAGTAAACAGAACTCAGTAAAGGAGGCCTCAGTCAACTGAACTCAGTAAAGGAGGCCTCAATAAACAGAACTCAGTAAAGGAGGCCTCAATAAACAGAACTCAGTAAAGGAGGCCTCAATAAACTGAGTTCAGTAAAGGAGGCCTCAATAAACAGAACTCAGTAAAGGAGGCCTCAATAAACTGAATTCAGTAAAGGAGGCCTCAATAAACTGAATTCAGTAAAGGAGGCCTCAATAAACGGAACTCAGTAAAGGAGGTCTCAATAAACGGAACTCAGTAAAGGAGGCCTCAATAAACTGAACTCAGTAAAGGAGGCCTCAATAAACAGAATTCAGTAAAGGAGGCCTCAATAAACTGAACTCAGTAAAGCAGGCCTCAATAATTGAACTCAGTAAAGGAGGCCTCAGTAAACTGAACTCAGTAAGGAGGCCTCAATAAACTGAACTCAGTAAAGGAGGCCTCAATAAACTGAACTCAGTAACGGAGTCCTCAATAAACAGAACTCAGTAAAGGAGGCCTCAATAAACTGAACTCAGTAAAGGAGGCCTCAATAAGCTGAACTCAGTAAAGGAGGCCTCAATAAACAGAACTCAGTAAAGGAGGCCTCAATAAACTGAGTTCAGTAAAGGAGGCCTCAATAAACAGAACTCAGTAAAGGAGGCCTCAATAAACTGAATTCAGTAAAGGAGGCCTCAATAAACTGAATTCAGTAAAGGAGGCCTCAATAAACGGAACTCAGTAAAGGAGGTCTCAATAAACGGAACTCAGTAAAGGAGGCCTCAATAAACTGAACTCAGTAAAGGAGGCCTCAATAAACAGAATTCAGTAAAGGAGGCCTCAATAAACTGAACTCAGTAAAGCAGGCCTCAATAATTGAACTCAGTAAAGGAGGCCTCAGTAAACTGAACTCAGTAAGGAGGCCTCAATAAACTGAACTCAGTAAAGGAGGCCTCAATAAACTGAACTCAGTAACGGAGTCCTCAATAAACAGAACTCAGTAAAGGAGGCCTCAATAAACTGAACTCAGTAAAGGAGGCCTCAATAAGCTGAACTCAGTAAAGGAGGCCTCAGTAAACTGAACTCAGTAAAGGAGGCCTCAATAGCAGAACTCAGTAAAGGAGGCCTCAATAAACAGAACTCAGTAAAGGAGGCCTCAATAAACTGAACTCAGTAAAGGAGGCCTCAATAAACGGAACTCAGTAAAGGAGGCCGCAGTAAACTGAACTCAGGAAAGGAGGCCACAATAAACTGAACTCAGTAAAGGAGGCCCTAGTAAACGGAACTCAGCAAAGGAGGCCTCAATAACGTGAACTCAGTGAAGGAGGCCTGAGTAAACTGAACTCATTAAAGGAGGCCTCAATAAACTGAACTCAGTAAAGGAGGCCTCAGTAAACAGAACTCAGTAAAGGAGGCCTCAATAAACTGAACTCAGTAAAGGAGGCCTCAGTAAAGAGAACTCAGTAAAGGAGGCCTCAATAAACTGAACTCAGTAAAGGAGGCCTCAATAAACTGAACTCAGTCAAGGAGGCCTCAGTAAACTGAACTCAGTAAAGGAGGCCTCAATAAAATGAACTCAGTAAAGGAGGCCTCAATAAACTGAACTCAGTAAAGGAGGCCTCTTTTAACAGAACTCAGTGAAGGAGGCCTCAGTAAACTGAACTCAGTAAAGGAGGCCTCAGTAAACTGAACTCAGTAAAGGAGGCCTCAATAAACAGAACTCAGTAAAGGAGGCCTCAATAAACAGAACTCAGTAAAGGAGGCCTCAATAAACTGAACTCAGTAAAGGAGGCCTCAATAAACTGAATTCAGTAAAGGAGGCCTCAATAAACTGAATTCAGTAAAGGAGGCCTCAATAAACGGAACTCAGTAAAGGAGGCCTCAATAAACAGAACTCAGTAAAGGTGGCCTCAGTAAACTGAACTCAGTAAAGGAGGCCTCAGTAAACTGAATTCAGTAAAGGAGGCCTTAATAAACAGAACTCAGTAAAGGAGGCCTGAGTAAACTGAACTCATTAAAGGAGGCCTCAATAAACTGAACTCAGTAAAGGAGGCCTCAGTAAACAGAACTCAGTAAAGGAGGCCTCAATAAACTGAACTCAGTAAAGGAGGCCTCAGTAAACAGAACTCAGTAAAGGAGGCCTCAATAAACTGAACTCAGTAAAGGAGGCCTCAGTAAACAGAATTCAGTAAAGGAGGCCTCAATAAACTCAACTCAGTAAAGGAGGCGTCAATAAACTGAACTCAGTAAAGGAGGCCTCAGTAAACTGAACTCAGTAAAGGAGGCCTCAATAAAATGAACTCAGTAAAGGAGGCCTCAATAAACTGAACTCAGTAAAGGAGGGCTCAATAAACAGAACTCAGTAAAGGAGGCCTCAATAAACAGAACTCAGTAAAGGAGGTCTCAATAAACTGAACTCAGTAAAGGAGGCCTCAGTAAACTGAACTCAGTAAAGGAGGCCTCAGTAAACAGAACTCAATAAAGGAGGCCTCAATAAACTGAACTCAGTAAAGCAGGCCTCAATAATTGAACTCAGTAAAGGAGGCGTCAATAAACTGAACTCAGTAAAGGAGGCCTCAGTAAACTGAACTCAGTAAAGGAGGCCTCAATAAAATGAACTCAGTAAAGGAGGCCTCAATAAACTGAACTCAGTAAAGGAGGCCTCAATAAACAGAACTCAGTAAAGGAGGCCTCAATAAACAGAACTCAGTAAAGGAGGTCTCAATAAACTGAACTCAGTAAAGGAGGCCTCAGTAAACTGAACTCAGTAAAGGAGGCCTCAGTAAACAGAACTCAGTAAAGGAGGCCTCAATAAACTGAACTCAGTAAAGCAGGCCTCAATAATTGAACTCAGTAAAGGAGGCCTCAGTAAACTGAACTCAGTAAGGAGGCCTCAATAAACTGAACTCAGTAAAGGAGGCCTCAATAAACTGAACTCAGTAACGGAGTCCTCAATAAACAGAACTCAGTAAAGGAGGCCTCAATAAACTGAACTCAGTAAAGGAGGCCTCAATAAGCTGAACTCAGTAAAGGAGGCCTCAGTAAACTGAACTCAGTAAAGGAGGCCTCAATAGCAGAACTCAGTAAAGGAGGCCTCAATAAACAGAACTCAGTAAAGGAGGCCTCAATAAACTGAACTCAGTAAAGGAGGCCTCAATAAACTGGACTCAGTAAAGGAGGCCTCAATAAACTGAACTCAGTAAAGGAGGCCTCAATAAACTGGACTCAGTAAAGGAGGCCTCAATAAACTGAACTCAGTAAAGGAGGCCTCAATAAACAGAACTCAGTAAAGGAGGCCTCAATAAACTGAACTCAGTAAAGGAGGCCACAATAAACTGAATTCAGTAACTAAGGCCTCAATAAACTGAACTCAGTAAAGGAGGCCTCAATAAACTGAACTCAGTAAAGGAGGCCTCAATAAACTGAATTCAGTAAAGGAGGCCTCAATAAACTGAATTCAGTAAAGGAGGCCTCAATAAACTGAATTCAGTAAAGGAGGCCTCAATAAACTGAATTCAGTAAAGGAGGCCTCAATAAACGGAACTCAGTAAAGGAGGCCTCAAAAAACGGAACTCAGTAAAGGAGGCCTCAATAAACTGAACACAGTAAAGGAGGCCTCAATAAACTGAATTCAGTAAAGGAGGCCTCAATAAACTGAACTCAGTAAAGGAGGCCTCAATAAACTGAACTCTGTAAAGGAGGCCTCAATAAACTGAATTCAGTAAAGGAGACCTCAATAAACTGAACTCAGTAAAGGAGGCCCCAATAAACTGAACTCAGTAAAGGAGGCCTCAATAAACTGAACTCAGTAAAGGAGGCCTCAATAAACTGAATTCAGTAAAGGAGGCCTCAATAAACTGAACTCAGTAAAGGAGGCCTCAATAAACGGAACTCAGTAAAGGAGGCCGCAGTAAACTGACCTCAGTAAAGGAACCCTCAATAAACTGAACTCAGTAAAGGAGGCCCCAGTAAACGGAACTCAGCAAAGGAGGCCTCAATAAACTGAACTCAGTAAAGGAGGTCTGAGTAAACTGAACTCATTAAAGGAGGCCTCAATAAACTGAACTCAGTAAAGGAGGCCTCAGTAAACAGAACTCAGTAAAGGGGGCCTCAATAAACTGAACTCAGTAAAGGAGGCCTCAATAAACTGAACTCAGTAAAGGAGGCCTCAATAAACTGAACTCAGTAAAGGAGGCCTCAATAAACTGAACTCAGTCAAGGAGGCCTCAGTAAACAGAACTCAGTAAAGGAGGCCTCAATAAAATGAACTCAGTAAAGGAGGCCTCAATAAAGTGAACTTAGTAAAGGAGGCCTCAATAAACAGAACTCAGTAAAGGAGGCCTCCGTAAACTGAACTCAGTAAAGGAGGCCTCAGTAAACTGAACTCAGTAAAGGAGGCCTCAATAAACAGAACTCAGTAAAGGAGGCCTCAATAAACAGAACTCAGTAAAGGAGGCCTCAATAAACTGAACTCAGTAAAGGAGGCCTCCGTAAACTGAACTCAGTAAAGGAGGCCTCAGTAAACTGAACTCAGTAAAGGAGGCCTCAATAAACAGAACTCAGTAAAGGAGGCCTCAATAAACAGAACTCAGTAAAGGAGGCCTCAATAAACTGAACTCAGTAAAGGAGGCCACAATAAATTGAATTCAGTAAAGGAGGCCTCAATAAACTGAATTCAGTAAAGGAGGCCTCAATAAACGGAACTCAGTAAAGGAGGCCTCAATAAACAGAACTCAGTAAAGGAGGCCTCAGTAAACAGAACTCAGTAAAGGAGGCCTCAGTCAACTGAACTCAGTAAAGGAGGCCTCAATAAACAGAACTCAGTAAAGGAGGCCTCAATAAACAGAACTCAGTAAAGGAGGCCTCAATAAACTGAGTTCAGTAAAGGAGGCCTCAATAAACAGAACTCAGTAAAGGAGGCCTCAATAAACTGAATTCAGTAAAGGAGGCCTCAATAAACTGAATTCAGTAAAGGAGGCCTCAATAAACGGAACTCAGTAAAGGAGGTCTCAATAAACGGAACTCAGTAAAGGAGGCCTCAATAAACTGAACTCAGTAAAGGAGGCCTCAATAAACAGAATTCAGTAAAGGAGGCCTCAATAAACTGAACTCAGTAAAGGAGGCCTCAATAAACGGAACTCAGTAAAGGAGGCCGCAGTAAACTGAACTCAGTAAAGGAGGCCTCAATAAACTGAACTCAGTAAAGGAGGCCCCAGTAAACGGAACTCAGCAAAGGAGGCCTCAATAAACTGAACTCAGTAAAGGAGGCCTGAGTAAACTGAACTCATTAAAGGAGGCCTCAATAAACTGAACTCAGTAAAGGAGGCCTCAGTAAACAGAACTCAGTAAAGGAGGCCTCAATAAACTGAACTCAGTAAAGGAGGCCTCAGTAAACTGAACTCAGTAAGGAGGCCTCAATAAACTGAACTCAGTAAAGGATGCCTCGATAAACTGGACTCAGTAAAGGAGGCCTCAATAAACTGAACTCAGTAAAGGAGGCCTCAGTAAACTGGACTCAGTCAAGGAGGCCTCAATAAACAGAACTCAGTAAAGGAGGCCTCAATAAACGGAACTCAGTAAAGGAGGCCTCAATAAACTGAACTCAGTAAAGGAGGCCTCAATAAATGGAAATAAGTAAAGGAGGCCTCAGTAAACTGAACTCAGTAAAGGAGGCCTCAGTAAATTGAACTCAGTCAAGGAGGCCTCAATAAACAGAACTCAGTAAAGGAGGGCTCAATAAACGGAACTCAGTAAAGGAGTCCTCAAAAATGGAAATAAGTAAAGGAGGCCTCAGTAAACTTAAATCAGTAAAGGAGGCCTCAGTAAACTGAACTCAGTAAGGAGGCCTCAGTAAACTGAACTCAGTAAAGGAGGCCTCAATAAACTGAACTCAGTAAAGGAGGCCCCAGTAAACAGAACTCAGCAAAGGAGGCCTCAATAAACTGAACTCAGTAAAGGAGGCCTGAGTAAACTGAACTCATTAAAGGAGGCCTCAATAAACTGAACTCAGTAAAGGAGGCCTCAGTAAACAGAACTCAGTAAAGGAGGCCTCAATAAACTGAACTCAGTAAAGGAGCCCTCAGTAACCAGAACTCAGTAAAGGAGGCCTCAATAAACTGAACTCAGTAAAGGAGGCCTCAGTAAACAGAACTCAGTAAAGGAGGCCTCAATAAAGTGTACTCAGTAAAGGAGGCCTCAATAAACTGAACTCAGTCAAGGAGGCCTCAGTAAACTGAACTCAGTAAAGGAGGCCTCCATAAAATGAACTCAGTAAAGGAGGCCTCAATAAACTGAACTTAGTAAAGGAGGCCTCAATAAACAGAACTCAGTAAAGCAGGTCTCAGTAAACTGAACTCAGTAAAGGAGGCCTCAGTAAACTGAACTCAGTAAAGGAGGCCTCAATAAACGGAACTCAGTAAAGGAGGCCTCAATAAACTGAACTCAGTAAAGGAGGCCTCAATAAACTGAATTCAGTAAAGGAGGCCTCAATAAACTGAACTCAGTAAAGGAGGCCTCAATAAACTGAATTCAGTAAAGGAGGCCTCAATAAACTGAACTCAGTAAAGGAGGCCTCAATAAACTGAACTCAGTAAAGGAGGCCTCAATAAGCTGAACTCAGTAAAGGAGGCCTCAGTAAACTGAACTCAGTAAAGGAGGCCTCAATAGCAGAACTCAGTAAAGGAGGCCTCAATAAACAGAACTCAGTAAAGGAGGCCTCAATAAACTGAACTCAGTAAAGGAGGCCTCAATAAACTGAATTCAGTAACTAAGGCCTCAATAAACTGAACTCAGTAAAGGAGGCCTCAATAAACTGAACTCAGTAAAGGAGGCCTCAATAAACTGAATTCAGTAAAGGAGGCCTCAATAAACTGAATTCAGTAAAGGAGGCCTCAATAAACTGAATTCAGTAAAGGAGGCCTCAATAAACTGAATTCAGTAAACGAGGCCTCAATAAACGGAACTCAGTAAAGGAGGCCTCAAAAAACGGAACTCAGTAAAGGAGGCCTCAATAAACTGAACACAGTAAAGGAGGCCTCAATAAACTGAATTCAGTAAAGGAGGCCTCAATAAACTGAACTCAGTAAAGGAGGCCTCAATAAACTGAACTCAGTAAAGGAGGCCTCAATAAACTGAATTCAGTAAAGGAGACCTCAATAAACTGAACTCAGTAAAGGAGGCCCCAATAAACTGAACTCAGTAAAGGAGGCCTCAATAAACTGAACTCAGTAAAGGAGGCCTCAATAAACTGAATTCAGTAAAGGAGGCCTCAATAAACTGAACTCAGTAAAGGAGGCCTCAATAAACGGAACTCAGTAAAGGAGGCCGCAGTAAACTGACCTCAGTAAAGGAGGCCTCAATAAACTGAACTCAGTAAAGGAGGCCCCAGTAAACGGAACTCAGCAAAGGAGGCCTCAATAAACTGAACTCAGTAAAGGAGGTCTGAGTAAACTGAACTCATTAAAGGAGGCCTCAATAAACTGAACTCAGTAAAGGAGGCCTCAGTAAACAGAACCCAGTAAAGGAGGCCTCAATAAACTGAACTCAGTAAAGGAGGCCTCAATAAACTGAACTCAGTAAAGGAGGCCTCAATAAACTGAACTCAGTAAAGGAGGCCTCAATAAACTGAACTCAGTCAAGGAGGCCTCAGTAAACAGAACTCAGTAAAGGAGGCCTCAATAAAATGAACTCAGTAAAGGAGGCCTCAATAAAGTGAACTTAGTAAAGGAGGCCTCAATAAACAGAACTCAGTAAAGGAGGCCTCAGTAAACTGAACTCAGTAAAGGAGGCCTCAGTAAACTGAACTCAGTAAAGGAGGCCTCAATAAACAGAACTCAGTAAAGGAGGCCTCAATAAACAGAACTCAGTAAAGGAGGCCTCAATAAACTGAACTCAGTAAAGGAGGCCTCAATAAATTGAATTCAGTAAAGGAGGCCTCAATAAACTGAATTCAGTAAAGGAGGCCTCAATAAACGGAACTCAGTAAAGGAGGCCTCAATAAACAGAACTCAGTAAAGGAGGCCTCAGTAAACAGAACTCAGTAAAGGAGGCCTCAGTAAACTGAACTCAGTAAAGGAGGCCTCAATAAACAGAACTCAGTAAAGGAGGCCTCAATAAACAGAACTCAGTAAAGGAGGCCTCAATAAACTGAGTTCAGTAAAGGAGGCCTCAATAAACAGAACTCAGTAAAGGAGGCCTCAATAAACTGAATTCAGTAAAGGAGGCCTCAATAAACTGAATTCAGTAAAGGAGGCCTCAATAAACGGAACTCAGTAAAGGAGGTCTCAATAAACGGAACTCAGTAAAGGAGGCCTCAATAAACTGAACTCAGTAAAGGAGGCCTCAATAAACAGAATTCAGTAAAGGAGGCCTCAATAAACTGAACTCAGTAAAGGAGGCCTCAATAAACGGAACTCAGTAAAGGAGGCCGCAGTAAACTGAACTCAGTAAAGGAGGCCTCAATAAACTGAACTCAGTAAAGGAGGCCCCAGTAAACGGAACTCAGCAAAGGAGGCCTCAATAAACTGAACTCAGTAAAGGAGGCCTGAGTAAACTGAACTCATTAAAGGAGGCCTCAATAAACTGAACTCAGTAAAGGAGGCCTCAGTAAACAGAACTCAGTAAAGGAGGCCTCAATAAACTGAACTCAGTAAAGGAGGCCTCAGTAAACTGAACTCAGTAAGGAGGCCTCAATAAACTGAACTCAGTAAAGGATGCCTCGATAAACTGGACTCAGTAAAGGAGGCCTCAATAAACTGAACTCAGTAAAGGAGGCCTCAGTAAACTGGACTCAGTCAAGGAGGCCTCAATAAACAGAACTCAGTAAAGGAGGCCTCAATAAACGGAACTCAGTAAAGGAGGCCTCAATAAACTGAACTCAGTAAAGGAGGCCTCAATAAATGGAAATAAGTAAAGGAGGCCTCAGTAAACTGAACTCAGTAAAGGAGGCCTCAGTAAATTGAACTCAGTCAAGGAGGCTTCAATAAACAGAACTCAGTAAAGGAGGGCTCAATAAACGGAACTCAGTAAAGGAGTCCTCAATAAATGGAAATAAGTAAAGGAGGCCTCAGTAAACTTAAATCAGTAAAGGAGGCCTCAGTAAACTGAACTCAGTAAGGAGGCCTCAGTAAACTGAACTCAGTAAAGGAGGCCTCAATAAACTGAACTCAGTAAAGGAGGCCCCAGTAAACAGAACTCAGCAAAGGAGGCCTCAATAAACTGAACTCAGTAAAGGAGGCCTGAGTAAACTGAACTCATTAAAGGAGGCCTCAATAAACTGAACTCAGTAAAGGAGGCCTCAGTAAACAGAACTCAGTAAAGGAGGCCTCAATAAACTGAACTCAGTAAAGGAGCCCTCAGTAACCAGAACTCAGTAAAGGAGGCCTCAATAAACTGAACTCAGTAAAGGAGGCCTCAGTAAACAGAACTCAGTAAAGGAGGCCTCAATAAAGTGTACTCAGTAAAGGAGGCCTCAATAAACTGAACTCAGTCAAGGAGGCCTCAGTAAACTGAACTCAGTAAAGGAGGCCTCCATAAAATGAACTCAGTAAAGGAGGCCTCAATAAACTGAACTTAGTAAAGGAGGCCTCAATAAACAGAACTCAGTAAAGCAGGTCTCAGTAAACTGAACTCAGTAAAGGAGGCCTCAGTAAACTGAACTCAGTAAAGGAGGCCTCAATAAACGGAACTCAGTAAAGGAGGCCTCAATAAACTGAACTCAGTAAAGGAGGCCTCAATAAACTGAATTCAGTAAAGGAGGCCTCAATAAACTGAACTCAGTAAAGGAGGCCTCAATAAACTGAATTCAGTAAAGGAGGCCTCAATAAACTGAACTCAGTAAAGGAGGCCTCAATAAACTGAACTCAGTAAAGGAGGCCTCAATAAACTGAATTCAGTAAAGGAGGCCTCAATAAACGGAACTCAGTAAAGGAGGCCTCAATAAACGGAACTCAGTGAAGGAGGCCTCAATAAACGGAACTCAATAAAGGGGGCTTCAATAAACTGAACTCAGTAAAGGAGGCCTCAATAAACTGAACTCAGTAAAGGAGGCCTCAATAAACTAAACTCAGTAAAGGAGGACTCAATAAACTGAGCTCTGTAAAGGAGGCCTCAATAAACTGAATTCAGTAAAGGACGCCTCAATATACTGAGCTCAGTAAAGGAGGCCTCAATAAACTGAACTCAGTAAAGGAGGCCTCAGCAAACTGAACTCAGTAAAGGAGGCCTCAATAAACGGAACTCAGTAAAGGAGGCCTCAATAAACGGAACTCAGTAAAGGAGGCCTCAATAAACGGAACTCAGTAAAGGAGGCCTCAATAAACTGAACTCAGTAAAGGAGGCCTCAATAAACTGAACTCAGTAAAGGAGGCCTCAATAAACTGAACTCAGTAAAGGAGGCCTCAATAAACTGAACTCAGTAAAGGAGGCCGCAATAAACTGAACTCAGTAACGGAGACCTCAATAAGCTGAACTCAGTAAAGGAGGCCTCAATAAACGGAACTCAGTAAAGGAGGCCTCAATAAACTGAATTCAGTAAAGGAGGCCTCAATAAACAGAACTCAGTAAAGGAGGCCTCAATAAACTGAACTCAGTAAAGGAGGCCTCAATAAACTGGACTCAGTAAAGGAGGCCTCAATAAACGGAACTCAGTAAAGGAGGCCTCAATAAACTGAATTCAGTAAAGGAGGCCTCAATAAACTGAACTCAGTAAAGGAGGCCTCAATAAACTGAATTCAGTAAAGGAGGCCTCAATAAACTGAACTCAGTAAAGGAGGCCTCAATAAACTGAATTCAGTAAAGGAGGCCTCAATAAACGGAACTCAGTAAAGGAGGCCTCAATAAACGGAACTCAGTAAAGGAGGCCTCAATAAACGGAACTCAATAAAGGAGGCCTCAATAAACTGAACTCAGTATAGGATGCCTCAATAAACTGAACTCAGTAAAGGAGGCCTCAATAAACTAAACTCAGTAAAGGAGGACTCAATAAACTGAACTCTGTAAAGGAGGCCTCAATAAACTGAATTCAGTAAAGGACGCCTCAATATACTGAGCTCAGTAAAGGAGGCCTCAATAAACTGAACTCAGTAAAGGAGGCCTCAGCAAACTGAACTCAGTAAAGGAGGCCTCAATAAACGGAACTCAGTAAAGGAGGCCTCAATAAACGGAACTCAGTAAAGGAGGCCTCAATAAACGGAACTCAGTAAAGGAGGCCTCAATAAACTGAACTCAGTAAAGGAGGCCTCAATAAACTGAACTCAGTAAAGGAGGCCTCAATAAACTGAACTCAGTAAAGGAGGCCTCAATAAACTGAACTCAGTAAAGGAGGCCTCAATAAACTGAACTCAGTAAAGGAGGCCTCAGCAAACTGAACTCAGTAAAGGAGGCCTCAATAAACGGAACTCAGTAAAGGAGGCCTCAATAAACGGAACTCAGTAAAGGAGGCCTCAATAAACGGAACTCAGTAAAGGAGGCCTCAATAAACTGAACTCAGTAAAGGAGGCCGCAGTTAACTGAACTCAGTAAAGGAGGCCTCAATCAACTGAACTCAGTAAAGGAGACCTCAATAAACTGAACTCAGTAAAGGAGGCCTCAATAAACGGAACTCAGTAAAGGAGGCCGCAGTAAACTGAACTCAGTAAAGGAGGCCTCAATAAACGGAACTCAGTAAAGGAGGCGTCAATAAACTGAACTCAGTAAAGGAGGCCTCAATAGACTGAACTCAGTAACGGAGGCCTCAATAAACTGAACTCAGTAAAGGAGGCCTCAATAAA
This sequence comes from Somniosus microcephalus, assembly GCF_052327205.1. Classification (NCBI taxonomy): domain Eukaryota; kingdom Metazoa; phylum Chordata; class Chondrichthyes; order Squaliformes; family Somniosidae; genus Somniosus; species Somniosus microcephalus. Next base: position 23,962,169 of record NC_140994.1, read on the forward strand.
CGGAACTCAGTAAAGGAGGCCTCAATAAACTGAATTCAGTAAAGGAGGCCTCAATAAACAGAACTCAGTAAAGGAGGCCTCAATAAACTGAACTCAGTAAAGGAGGCCTCAATAAACTGGACTCAGTAAAGGAGACCTCAATAAACGGAACTCAGTAAAGGAGGCCTCAATAAACTGAACTCAGTAAAGGAGGCCTCAATAAACTGGACTCAGTAAAGGAGGCCTCAATAAACTTAACTCAGTAAAGGAGGCCTCAATAAACGGAACTCAGTAAAGGAGGCCTGAATAAACTGAATTCAGTAAAGGAGGCCTCAATAAACTGAACTCAGTAAAGGAGGCCTCAATAAACTGAACTCAGTAAAGGAGGCCTCAATAAACTGAATTCAGTAAAGGAGGTCTCAATAAACGGAACTCAGTAAAGGAGGCCTCAATAAACGGAACTCAGTAAAGGAGGCCTCAATAAACGGAACTCAGTAAAGGAGGCCTCAATAAACTGAACTCAGTAAAGGAGGCCTCAATAAACTGAACTCAGTAAAGGAGGCCTCAATAAACTGAACTCAGTAAAGGAGGCCTCAATAAACTAAACTCAGTAAAGGAGGCCTCAATAAACTGAACTCAGTAACGGAGACCTCAATAAACTGAACTCAGTAAAGGAGGCCTCAATAAACGGAACTCAGTAAAGGAGGCCGCAGTAAACTGAACTCAGTAAAGGAGGCCTCAATAAACGGAACTCAGTAAAGGAGGCCTCAATAAACTGAACTCAGTAAAGGAGGCCTCAATAGACTGAACTCAGTAACGGAGGCCTCAATAAACTGAACTCAGTAAAGGAGGCCTCAATAAACGGAACTCAGTAAAGGAGGCCTCAATAAACTGAATTCAGTAAAGGAGGCCTCAATAAACAGAACTCAGTAAAGGAGGCCTCAATAAACTGGACTCAGTAAAGGAGGCCTCAATAAACTTAACTCAGTAAAGGAGGCCTCAATAAACGGAACTCAGTAAAGGAGGCCTCAATAAACTGAATTCAGTAAAGGAGGCCTCAATAAACTGAACTCAGTAAAGGAGGGCTCAATAAACTGAATTCAGTAAAGGAGGCCTCAATAAACTGAACTCAGTAAAGGAGGCCTCAATAAACTGAACTCAGTAAAGGAGGCCTCAATAAACTGAATTCAGTAAAGGAGGTCTCAATAAACGGAACTCAGTAAAGGAGGCCTCAATAAATGGAACTCAGTAAAGGAGGCCTCAATAAACGGAACTCAGTAAAGGAGGCCTCAATAAACTGAACTCAGTAAAGGAGGCCTCAATAAACTGAACTCAGTAAAGGAGGCCTCAATAAACTGAACTCAGTAAAGGAGGCCTCAATAAACTGAACTCAGTAAAGGAGGCCTCAATAAACTGAACTCAGTAACGGAGGCCTCAATAAACTGAACTCAGTAAAGGAGGCCTCAATAAACGGAACTCAGTAAAGGATGCCTGAATAAACTGAATTCAGTAAAGGAGGCCTCAATAAACAGAACTCAGTAAAGGAGGCCTCAATAAACTGAACTCAGTAAAGGAGGCCTCAATAAACTGGACTCAGTAAAGGAGGCCTCAATAAACTGAACTCAATAAAGGAGGCCTCAATAAACGGAACTCAGTAAAGGAGGCCTCAATAAACTGAATTCAGTAAAGGAGGCCTCAATAAACTGAACTCAGTAAAGGAGGCCTCAATAAACTGAATTCAGTAAAGGAGGCCTCAATAAACTGAACTCAGTAAAGGAGGCCTCAATAAACTGAACTCAGTAAAGGAGGCCTCAATAAACTGAATTCAGTAAAGGAGGCCTCAATAAACGGAACTCAGTGAAAGAGGCCTCAATAAACGGAACTCAGTAAAGGAGGCCTCAATAAACGGAACTCAGTAAAGGAGGCCTCAATAAACTGAACTCAGTAAAGGAGGCCTCAATAAACTGAACTCAGTAAAGGAGGCCTCAATAAACTGAACTCAGTAAAGGAGGACTCAATAAACTGAACTCTGTAAAGGAGGCCTCAATAAACTGAATTCAGTAAAGGACGCCTCAATATACTGAGCTCAGTAAAGGAGGCCTCAATAAACTGAACTCAGTAAAGGAGGCCTCAGCAAACTGAACTCAGCAAAGGAGGCCTGAGTAAACTGAACTCAGTAAAGGAGGCCTCAATAAACGGAACTCAGTAAAGGAGGCCTCAGTAAACTGAACTCAGTAAAGGAGGCCTCAATAAACTCAACTGAGTAAAGGAGGCCTCAATAAACAGAACTCAGTAAAGGAGACCTCAATAAACTGAACTCAGTAAAGGAGACCTCAATAAACTCAACTGAGTAAAGGAGGCCTCAATAAACAGAACTCAGTAAAGGAGGCCTCAATAAACGGAACTCAGTAAAGGAGGCCTCAATAAACTGAATTCAGTAAAGGAGGCCTCAATAAACTGAACTCAGTAAAGGAGGCCTCAATAAACTGAATTCAGTAAAGGAGGCCTCAATAAACTGAACTCAGTAAAGGAGGCCTCAATAAACTGAACTCAGTAAAGGAGGCCTCAATAAACGGAACTCAGTAAAGGAGGCCTCAATAAATGGAACTCAGTAAAGGAGGCCTCAATAAACTGAATTCAGTAAAGGAGGCCTCAATAAACGGAACTGAGTAAAGGAGGCCTCAATAAACGGAACTCAGTAAAGGAGGCCTCAATAAACTGAACTCAGTAAAGGAGGCCTCAATAAACTGAACTCAGTAAAGGAGGACTTAATAAACTGAACTCAGTGAAGGAGGCCTCAATAAACTCAACTGAGTAAAGGAGGCCTCAATAAACAGAACTCAGTAAAGGAGACCTCAATAAACTGAACTCAGTAAAGGAGACCTCAATAAACGGAACTCCGTAAAGGAGACCTCAATAAACTGAACTCAGTAAAGGAGGCCTCAATAAACGGAACTCAGTAAAGCAGGCCTCAATAAACTGAACTCAGTGAAGGAGGCCTCAATAAACGGAACTCAGTAAAGGAGGACTCAATCACGAGGAGAGGATAAGAAACAGGAGTCAAAACAAAACTGGAGTTGCACAAAATGATAGGTTGATAAAGATCCTCTCCTCCTGTATCCTTTCTTTTTAAGTCTTTGCATATCTCACTGCGGGACCAATAAAATTGTAACTAAATGCCCATAGTATTTGAAACATTTTCAACAACTCCAAAACATACAAGGTATTCAATCTTGCTGTTTATACTGGCTTTAAATTATGAAAGTCTATCAGATTCCTAAAACTCCTACATGCCAGAATCTGATTTATTGATTTTTAAGTTCAGGGATTGTATGAATTGTTTTTGCCTTAGATTCACTCCCATGCAACAAAGACTTCGTCAATCTTGCTCTGTGATTTGTTGCATGGGGTTCATTTTGTGTTGCAGCAGTTCTAGATCAGTACTCAAATGATTTTGTATTCCAAGGCTGTTATTGAAAGAGCAGTCAGTGCCTGAGAAACCTTCTCGCTGTTTCAGCGTACTTTATTCTGTTGTTGTACAAGCAATTTGGTGTCAAACTCCTGTCGATACCTCTGGAATCGATGCTCCAGGTTCACTTCCTGATGGACCCTTCATAAATAAGGGTGTGAGCTCACTTTCTGTCGTGTCCATTTCCAGTAATAACAAGTCTGGCACCAACTGTGCACACCCAGGCCAAGGTGGCTGAGCATGTGTAACGTCACCTTGAGTTGACCCAAAACACGAAGCACATCATGTGTAATACACCAAGGAGAGCAAATACAGTTTATAAGATTCTTAACTCGCCCACTGTCAGCCTTGTTAGAAACATAGAAACATAGAAAAATAGGAGCAGGAGTAGGCCATTCGGCCCTTCGAGCCTGCTCTGCCATTCAATATGACCATGGCCGATCCTCTTTCTCAATACCATATTCCCGCTCTCTCCCCATACCCCTTGATACCTTTTGTTTCTAGAAATCTATCTATCTCCTTCTTAAATATATTCAGTGACTTGGCCTCCACAGCCTTCTGAGGTGGAGAATTCCACAGGTTCACCACCCTCTGAGTGAAGAAATTTCTCCTCATCTCAGTCCTAAATGTCCTACCCCGTATCCTGAGACTGTGACCCCCTCCCCCAGCCAGGGGAAACATCCTCCTTGCATCCAGTCTGTCTAGCCCCGTCAGAATTTTATACGTTTCAATGAGATCCCCTCTCGTTCTTCTAAACTCTAGTGAATACAGGCCCAGTCGACCCAATCTCTCCTCATACGACAGTCCTGCCATCCCAGGAATCAGTCTGGTGAACCTTCGCTGCCCTCCCTCTATGGCAAGTATATCCTTTCTTAGGTAAGGAGACCAAAACTGCACACAGTACTCCAGGTGTAGTCTCACCAGGGCCCTGTATAACTGTAGTAAGACATCCTTGCTCCTGTACTCAAATCCTCTTGCAACGAAGGCCAACATACCATTTGCCTTCCTAACTGCTTGCTGCACCTGCATGTTTGCTTTCAGTGACTGGTATACAAGAACACCCAGGTCCCTTTGCACATCAACATTTCCCAATCTATCACCATTTAAATAATACTCTACCTTTCTGTTTTTCCTACCAAAGTGGATAAATTCACATTTATCCATGTTATACTGCATCTGCCATGTATTTGCCCACTCACTCAAGTTGCCTAAATCGCCTTGAAGCCTCTTTGCATCCTCCTCACAACTCACAATCCCACCTGTTAACGGACATAGGGGGAGAAATTGAGTATAGCCCCGTTTGGGGCGCCAGCCTCGCCAGGGTGCTAAAAGTAGCGCCCCGGAAACATTCGCGCCCCCGCACCGGAAATTGAGTGGTTGCACCCCAAAGGGAAGCGCGGCACTACTGGAGGCGCCCCGCATCCCTCTTGGGGCGCTGTGAGTGATTATCGTGGTGCTACGTGCCACAGCACCACACGCTGCGGCACGTCGCGCTGCGGTATTGCAGGCCTTCCTCCCCTTCTTAAAGGGGAGGGCCCTTGTGCAGCACGATCTGGGGCCCAGCTGGGCCCCCGAGGATCGGGAGTGCAGGCAAAAGAGCCCGACACCGAAGAGAAGTGCCGGGCTTTTGTAGTGCAGCCGGCACTCCGCGAGGGGAGGGGGGGTGTTCAGGAGGCCGGGGACGGGAGCGCAGGCAGGTGCTGGCAGGCGGCCAACAACAAAAATGGCCGCCCCGCACCTCGCCTTTAATTTGCGCCTCCCCGGCCGCAGGTAGGCCCGCCTGAACCCGTTGGACATAGCGTCCGGTGGTAAATTAGGGGGCGCTGCCGAATATCGTGGCCAGGGCATCAGCGGGGCGCTGCGCACACTGATGACATCATCGGCAGCGGCGCAGCGCTAACGGTTAGCGCCACCACTAACGTCCCGCGGAATTTAGCGGGAGGCGTGGGCAGTGCCGCGCCCGGGCGCCAGTTGGCTTGCGACCCACTTAGCGCCCTCTTAAGGCGCTAACGGGTGGCGCAACCTACTGAATTTCTCCCCCATAGTTCCTTGTAGCAGACCTGACACTACAGTACCACGATGGGTATTGCCATGGTCGGCCCATTGGAAACCGAGGGATAGATTTTTAAGCATCGGCTGGGTGGCGCACAGGAAGGACATTCGACATGGGGGACGGGTTCACATGACGGTAACAGAACAGGCCAGATTTTCTTTGGAAGGAAGAAGTCAGGTGGGCCCCAGGCAGTGCTTAACACCCAGGCAGTGAAGGCCAAAATCTACCCCTGAGTTTCTCTGTTGGAGAAAGTAGAGACAGAGATTGCAAACAAATTGAAATGGAAAATGCTGCGATTCTAGTTACAGTTAGGCAGACAGAAAAAAGTTACAACTTTTTTGGAAAACAGAACAATGAAAGTCATCGGAAATAAATGAGACTAGAAGAGCCTGCCTAACAGCAAGGCTCCCAAGAGTTCATCAAAGCTCTCGACAAATAAATCAAAGCCGCTTTCCTCCAAAGGTTGGCTGACGTACATATAATGCAGGCTCGGAATATTTGTCACACCTGTCCTCTCCTCCCATCAGCCCAGACAAACATGTCTTTTCTGCTAGGTTCCTGTGCATCATACACATTTTTCAGGAGGTAACTATTTTTGTCAGGGAGTATGTTTGATTTGAAGGGTAAATGAATCAGATTCATTTTGTTGTGATAATATACTGGATCGATCTTCTACCTATTAAAAAATACTGTTCAGTAAAACTTGAAGTAGAAATCCAGTTGTCTCAGTAATAGCATGATCTGAAGCCAGCCTGCCATTTTGATTTACATGTTCTTTTTTTAAGCTTCATTTCTCACAGTTGTTTCTAACATCAGCTGTGCCATGTCAAATTCCTTCAGCAATTGTTTTTTGTATCCTTTTTTTGGCCTTCTCCCTCTGGTTCTCACATCATATTTCCACTGCTGCACAATGTCTGCTTACTGTCTTGCCAACAAAGAACGCAGTGTTACATTTTAGGCAGTGGGTATGCCCATGGTCCTCAGCACTGCTCTGTAAGGTTTAGAGGTGTTTCACTATCCTATGGAGCATGTTTTCCACAACACAACTCTATGGCTTGCAAGTGGGAAGAGGATAAAAGAAGCAATTGGAGAAGTGAGAAGACAAAGATTGAGAAGAAGAAGTCGGGAATTAGCTGGGAAAGGGAGAGAGAATTGTGGAGGAAGATTAAGATTTTACTAGAGTAATAAAGCCACTAATGCACAAGAGTGCAAGTCAACTGGGCTCTACTGTGTCAATGGGATGGCAGGAATGACGTATGAGGAGAGATTGGGTCGATTAGGCTTATATTCGCTAGCGTTTAGAAGAATGAGAGGGGATCTCATTGAAACTTATAAAATTCTAACAGGACTAGACAGACTAGATGCAGGAAGGATGTTCCCAATGGCGGGGGAGTCCAGAACCAGGGGTCACGTCTAAGGATAAGGGGTAAGCCATTTAGGACAGAGATGAGGAGGAATTTCTTCACCCAGAGAGTGGTGAACCTGTGGAATTCTGTGGAAGGCAGTTGAGGCCAATTCATTAAATATATTCAAGTAGGAGTTGGATATATTTCTTAAGGCTAAAGGGATCAAGGGATATGGGAAGAAAGCAGGGGCAGGGTACTGAATTTGGATGATCAGCCATGATCGCATTGAATGGCAGAGTAGGCTCGAGGGGCCAAATGGCCTACTCCTGCTCCTATCTTCTATGTTTCTATGTTTCTATGATACACTGGCCGGGAATTTCCTCGGAGCTGCTGCTGCTCCGTCGCCGTATCTTTGCCGGGGAAGGTTTGGCTTGATGGGCAAGCGGTAGGGGGAAGCAGCAGAGGCTGCTGAAGATATGGTCTCAATCTCAGTACCAAAGAAGTCCATGAGCTCCTCACACGTGCTGTTTGAATTGAGGGTGGAGGGAGCAGGGGAGAGGGGTTCTGACAGTTCATTGTGGAGAAAATAAGCCAGGAGTAATCTTTGCCATACAGCCAATCATAGCCCTGCCATCATCTCAATGACTGACAGATATAGAGTGGGTAATTTTCACCTTCATCGTGTGGGCAGTAATCTGGCGGGGTGAATCACCTGCTTGTTGTATAACCCGCCTGCTTAATGTTATCTTGCCTGATTTATGTCCCAGTGATTTCAATGGACAAAAATTGAATGGTTCTATAAAGGGTACATGATTCGCTCTGCCAGATTACTGCGGTGAAGTAAAAATTACCCCCCAGAAAGTCTGAAGAAAGAAATATTAAAGATATAAGGAAGAACTTGCATTTATATAGCACCTTTCATGACCTCAGGACATCCCAAAGTGCTTTACAGTCAATGAAGTACTTTTTGAAGTGCAGTCACTGTTGTAATGTAAGAAACACGGCAACCAATTTGCGCACAGTAAGCTCGCACAAACAGCAATGAAATAATGATCATATTATCTGTTTTAGTGATGTTGGTTGAGGGATAAATGTTGGCCAGGACACCGGGGAGAACTCCCCTGCTGTTCTTCTAAATAGTGCCGTCCGATCTTTTATGTCCACCTGAGAGGGCCTCGGTTTAGCGTCTCATCCTCCGACAGTGCAGCACTCCCTCAGTACTGCACTGAGGTGTCAGCCTAGATTTTGTGCTCAAATCCTTGAAATGTGACTTGAACCCACAACCCCCTGGCTCTGACCACTGAGCCACAGCTGACTTATATAAATATGGCTTTTCAATATTTTCATTGACATTATTTGCAACATAGAAGTATGGCTGTGAGTCAAAGATAGACCAGAAATAGAGCAAAAAATGAAAAGCGTGTTTGCAACACTAGATGTGTTAAGCTAAGGAGAGGAGTGGCATTATGTGGAAAAGATGATAAAACAGTTATGACAACACAACTCGGAGATGGCTGACACAATATAGGAAGAAATTAGCAAAGTACCTATTGGGAACTGCAATCAATCACTAGTTCAAGCTGAATGAGTACCCCCTGGGTAATGAAATCTGTCACAATGAAAATATAGTTCACTACAGCCCTGTGTGCTTGCCAGAACAGTTCACTACTCCGAGTCAGAAGGTCGTGGGTTCAAGTCCCACTCCAGAGACTTGAGCACAAAATCTAGGCTGACACTCCAGTGCAGTGCTGAGAGAGTGCTGCACTGTCAGAGATGCTGTCTTTAGGATGAGACATTAAACCGAGGCCCCATCTGCCCTCAGGGGTGGATGTAAAAGATCGCACAACACTATTTCAAAGAAGGACAGGGAGGTTCTCCCCAGTGTCTTGCCCGACATGTATCCCTCGACCAACATCACTAAAACAGATGATCTGGTCATTAACTCATTGCTGTTTGTGGGACCTTGCTGTGTGAAAATTGGCTACTGCATTATAATATACAAAAGTGCATCAGTGACGGTAAAGCTCTTTGGGATGCCCTGAGGTTGTGAAAGGTGCTATATAAATGCAAGTTATTTCTTTGCATATTTATTGTACTGATTAAGCAGCCTTATGTCACGGAAGAGAAAGAATACAGCAATGCAGAGATGCTGTTGTATGAAATACAGTAGGTTACTACAACTCATAGCACTGACTTCGACCATTATGTAAAAAATACCTGATGTCTGTCCACGTTACTGAATAAATCGCCCAACATATCAAGGCAATTTGAGGAGTGAAATAAAGAAAAATGTACTCTCCCTTCTAAAATAAATACCTGCACTAGAACCTTGCAATTATCCGAGAGCCATTTTTTTGCTTGTACCATGTGTTTTTCAAACAAAACAAACCGGCTAAAATACCCATGATATTGGTTGGCTTCTAACACATAGGTTTCCAGCAGCCGCTCGTTTACTTGTCACCAGTTAGAAGGGTCAATTATTGCCTGTCACGGCAGGTGAAAGGGGTTCTTCAATGCTTGTGAAACACTAATAGTCCAGTGGTTTCTTTCACTGCCTAATTTAATAAAGTTGTTTAACCAAACAGGTGCGGATCAGCCATGATCCAACTGAATGGCGGAGCAGGCCCAAGGGGCTGAATGGTCTACTCTTGTTCCTACGCCTTTCTTTTTCAGTCCAGTCGGAAGTTAAAACTGTTATTAAAATGTGTAAAAAAAACTATGTAAGCAAGACCTCAAAAAAAGGGCCAGGATTGTGATAATATTCCAGCAGTACAATTCCTTTAGCAAGGATAGCACTTTAAATGGAATTACTACCTAATGTAAAATGACTACTGAGCACTTGGTTTGAGTATAAAGCAAGGCTTTAATCAACTTGTTTCAGAACATGGAGGTCTAGTTGTACTTCACTCGTTCCTGTCTTACAAAATGTCCCTGAGCAAGCTGGGCCCACGCCCGAGTATTTATACTCCTTGGACAGCGCCACCAGCTGGCCGTCCAGTGTTATTTCATGAGTCATTTCTTCATGATGAGATTCATAACACTACCATTGTGTAAAATATCAATAAGGCCATTTAGTAAGGAATGAGCCTGGCTAAAATGAGCCAAACTTTTAATTTTATTTGTGAAAAATATGTGCACTATAAATTACATTTGAAGTCGGCTTCTGATAATTCCTTTGATGCTGCATTTGTATAGCGCTTTTCCTGACCACCAGATGTCCCAAAGCGTTTTATAGCCAATGAAGTAAGTAATGGAGCTTGAGATGTAGTCACTGTTGTAATGCAGGAAAGTGGCAGCCAATTTGCGTACAGCAAGCTCCCACAAACAGCAATGTGACAATGACCAGGTACTCTATTTTTAGGAGTTGGTTGAGTGATAAATATTGGCCAGGGCGCCGGGGAGAACTCCCCAGTTCTTCTTTCGAAATAGTGCCATGCGATCTTTCACGTCCACCTGAGAGGGCAGACGGGGCCTCGGTTTAACGTCTCATCCGAAAGACGGCACCTCTGACAGTGCAGCGCTCCCTCAGCACTGCACTAAAGTCCTGAAAACACACCATGGGATACTACTATACAAACAATTAGTGCATTCATTTGAGATTCCTCTGTCTGATATTTAAGGACAGACCGTAATCCATTTAAAAAAGAAGTGTGAAGAATAGAATAGAATGAATTTTCTAAAATAGCAGAGGGAGGACTTACAGACGATTGCATTCAGTGTTCAAATGCTAGTCTCCCGTGATGAATATCAGTCCACACTGTGAATTTGAAGTCATTTTGTGTGCTTAAAAAAAATGAATTAGCCAATAATTTGAATTATGCAACTGGAATAAAACAGCAATTCAGGATTTTTTTAGTGCAAATTTAAATTCAAGTGATTCAAATGAAATGACTTCAAATTATTAGGAATGGGCTGTATTTTCAGGGCCAAAGATTTATAAGCAAAGATGATTTTTCCTAAATAATAGAATTGATTTCAAAGGACTGTGCCAAATATGACATCTGTGGAAAATTTCACTCTAAACAACTTTTCTCTGAATGACTTGGCAAAATAAGCAAGCTTCTACATGAGTGTCCCAATGTGCCAGAACACTGCATACACCAAAAGTGCAGGATACGAGCTCACCAAGCAGCAGTAGCTTGTCTGTATTTTAAAGAGAACTTCAAAGTAGTAACTGGCTTCCTGACAATAGAGAAAGGGTGGAGGCTGGGGCCTTCAACTGGCGTCGCTGGGGGCAGAATGAAATGAGAGGAGGCTGCTACTAGGGCTCTCCCTCCAGGGGGGCACCTCCAGGCAGTGACTGCTGCTTTCCGTGGGCTTCCTGCCACCTTGCTCGTGGCCGCCCCACGAAGAATGGAAAGATGGACAATCCACCTGTGACCTGGGTCCTGCTCCCTGCCACCATTTCCTGGTAAGGAAGGAATGGGCAGTGGCGATCCCAGCAAGGGGAGGGAAGGAAATCCCGGTTGGTGTGGGGAGGCAGCAGTAGGCCTTAAACACCCCATTTTCCTGCCACTTCCATCTGAATTTGGGTAGGATTGCTGAGGAAAATCGCTCCCCCCTCGCCATCTGTCTGAAGGGACATCCTGATATTGCCAAGAAAGATCTTTATTTTTGACTTTCTGAATGCTGTTATTCCTTTACATTTAGTGATGGAAACCATGTTCTATAGTGTGCGATCCCTCACCTTTGACAATATGGCTTATTTGAAGGCAGATGAAAACAAACTTCAACCAGCCGCCATGACGGTTGCTGAAGAAATTTGACTGGGCCTCTCCTGAGCCACAGATACCTGTTTTTTTTTATCACAGAGAAGCCTCACAGTCAAACCAGCTCCCTCCACCATTTACCTCATTATCATTCTTCAATCTCACACTTATTATCTTGTTCCTCCACCTACCGTTTGGCACAACATTGCCGCACTTTCACCAGGTCCCTGCAGGTCAGAAAAATGACAGACAACAACAACATCTTGCATTTATATAGCGCCTTTAACATAGTACAATGCCCCAAGATACTTCACAGGGGCGTTATCAGACAAAGTTTGACACTGAGCCACACAAAGAGATATTAGGACAGGTGGCCAGAGGAATGAGAGGTAGAGAGGCGGAGAGGTTTAGTGAGGGAATTCCAGAGCTTAGGGCCTAGGCAGCTGAAGGCACGGCCACCAGTGGTGGAGTGCCTGGAGTCCTGCTTCAAGCACTGCAGCACACTCATTCACAGGAGATGGTATCTTTAAATTAACGTGAAGACAACCGATGTTCAAACCCCAAATTCTAGCAGGTTGACCATGAGTCTTGCGAGGCTGTCCATGAAAAATGCTGCTCCTATTACCTGACCAATCTTAAGTCCCTCAGCCTCTCTCATGGGGCTTCCAACAAGGCCTGCCCCTTTAAGCTTGCTGCTGCCTTTTACATATCTGGTGTTGATGGAAAGCAGTTTTTGGATGATTTTACATAAGAACATAAGAATTAGGAGCAGGAGTAGGCCATGCGACCCCTCGAACCTGCTCCGCCATTCAATAAGATCATGGCTGAACTTCGACATCAACTCCACTTTCCCGCCATGTCTCCATGATTACCCTTCCTAATCCGCAAATGCTGAGGCCAATTACGCTGTGCAGCTGAGTTCAGCTAAGCAGAGACTGAGGATCTAGCCTATATCAGTCTGGCTCAGCTATTCACTGAGGTAGACACTTCTGGAGCCATTGAGGGAGCCAACAGGTTTTAGTAAGGAGGTTGAGGTAGCTGATATCTTAAGATCACTTTAAAAGTAAACCTTTAAAAATTGAAAGGCTTGCATTTATTTGGCTCTGAAACATGTCCCTCAGAATTGTTTCATGTGCAATTAATTAATTTGCATTGCGGTGACCGACTGTTCTTATATTGGTCGGCACAACAAGCACCGTGGGACTACCAGCAGCACCGATTTTAGTCATGCACGAATAACGTGCACACTAACAAACTAGTTCAAGTAATTTTTTTATCTGCCTAATTAATGCCTCTTGTGGCCTGACTTGGCAGAATCAAATGCAATGCCTTGTGGGATTCTTTCTTAACTGAGTTTATTTGACAGGCTCCTAGCAGTCGTGGTAATTAAAAGCAAGAACCTGATAGGAAACCATCGTGCTAGTTTAAATCAAAGTAACAAGCATAATATGCAGAAGAGCAGAATATAACTCATCTTTAAACAATTTATTCTCTCCAGTCAACCGGAAGATATCTTTGCCTTCCTTCCAAAACTGGTGAAATCTTTTAACCATTGGACTACTGACAGGTCTGGGAAGGTCTGATTTTCGCTGGGCTGACTGGTTTTGTTTGTTTTCATCTCATGCATCTTGATGCTGAAGTAAACAATAAAATTACAGCAATAAAGCTATTCCAAGGGGCAGCTTTATGACTGTAATACTAAATCAATTGAACTAAGATATACACATCAAACAATTAAATGCTTCATTCTCCCTGCCCTGTTGTCTTTATGTTCTATCCAGCACAGTACTGAGGGAGTGCTGCACTGTCGGAGGTGCTGCCTTTCGGATAAGACGTTATCCCGAGGCCCCGTCTGCTCTCTCAGGTGGACATGAAAGATCCCACGGCACTATTTTGAAGAATAGTAGGGGAGTCATCCCCGGTGTCCTGGGGCCAATATTTATCCCTCAATCAACATCACTAAAACAGACTATTGGGTCATTATCACATTGCTGTTTGTGGGAGCTTGCTGTGCGCAAATTGGCTGCCGCATTTCCTACATTACAACAGTGACTACACTCCAAAAAGTACTTCATTGGCTGTAAAGTGCTTTGGGACATCCGGTGGTCGTGAAGGACGCTATATAAATGTAAGTCTTTCTTTCTTTTCTTTTTCCCTCCATTCTCTTTTTTCTCCCTTTCTTTATCTGTCCTATCATTTTTTTCTATTTTTCTATCTTATTGAACCCATCCTATCCTCTTAACCTTTTTGTCTCTGAAAAGTTACTTTTATTTACTTTGTTTCTTCCAGCTTCTGCCTCCTGCTGTCCATTTCAGAGGTGGGAGCAAGTTTTTAAAAACTTCAATTAGTTCTTCAAGACTAATTTCCCAGCCAATGCAAAGCGAGATTTGGAAGTTTGATGAGGCTGCACTGTAGATTATCACATTGCTGATATGTTTTTGGAAATCAGCCTGCAAGAGGGCTTCCAAATGAATATACTACCAGAGCCTGGCAGCATCCAAGCAAAACAAGCGATACACTCAATAGCCAGAACTGTTTACTGACCCATCACTGGGAGATAGTACAGATTGGGCATTACCATTGCCGAATCCCCCACTAGCAACATCCTGGGGATCACCATTGACCAGAAACTTAACTGGACCAGCCACATAAATACTGTGGCAACAAGAGCGGGTCAGAGGCGAGTGTCTCACCTCCAGACTCCCCAAAGCCTTTCTACCATCTACAAGGCACAAGTAAGGAGTGTGACGGAATACTCTCCACTTGCCTGGATGAGTGCAGCTGCAACAACACTCAAGAAGCTCGACACCATCCAGGACAAAGCAGCCCACTTGATTGGCACCCCATCCACCACCTTAATCATCCACTCCCTCCACCACCGGTGTTCCGTGGCTGCAGTGTGTATCATCTACAAGATGCACTGCAGCAACTCGCCAAGGCTTCTTCGGCAGCACCTCCCAAACACGCAACCTCTTCCACCTAGAAGGACAAGGGCAGCAGACTCATGGGAACACCACCACCTCCAAGTTCCCCTCCAAGTCACACACCATCCTGATTTAGAAGTATATCGCCGTTCCTTCATCGTCGCTGGGTCAAAATCCTGGAACTCCCTACCTAACAACACTGTGGGAGCACCTTCACCACACGGACTGCAGCGATTCAAGAAGGCAACCGGGGATGGGCAATAAATGCTGGCCTTGTCAGCGATGCCCACATCCCATTAACAAATTTAAAACAACATAGTGGGAAAGGTAAGATCAAAGACGATGATTATCTCTTCCACAATAGCAAAGTACTGCGTATGCTGGAAATCTGAAATAACAACAGAAAATGCTGGAAACACTCAGCAGGTCAGGCAGCATCGAGGAGAGAGAAAGAGAGTCAACATTTCGAGTCGGGATGCTCGATGCTGCCTGACCTGCTGAGTGTCTCCAGCATTTTCTGTTGTTATATTTGATGATTATCTCTTCAAGTGAGATAAACGCATTACCTCTGGCCAGGGTCCAGTCACCAGTCTCGCTGTACACTTTACTATGTCTTCCTGTCCTTTGATTTTTCTAATTTCTAATCTGAAAAGAGCAGGTCTCCAATGTTGGACAATTAAGGCCCTCTGTAGTTCTTCTGTTTTTAAAAAGACAGCTGAAGGCATGGCTGCCAACCTTGGGGGAAAGGCAGCGGCATGCACAAGAGGCCAGAGTTGGAAGAACACGGAGATCCTGAGGGAGTTGCAGGTTGAAGGAAGTTACAGAGATAGGGAGGGGCTGAGGCCGCTCTTTCTTTCCTTGTAGGTATGGTGGACTCGGCTTGTAGCATTGCCTCACTGAATATATTTAAGAAGGAGATAGATAGATTTCGAGACACAAAAGGCATCAAGGGATATGGGGAGAGAGTGGGAATATGGTATTGAGATGGAGGATCGGCCATGGTCATATTGAATGCCGGAGCAGGCTTGAAGGGCTGAATGGCCTACTCCTGCTCCTATTTTTCTATGTTTCTGTGTTTCTCAGCAAAGTCCAGGTTCGGAGACAGTTGTGGTGAGGGAATGAGGTGGAGTGGAGTATCAGTGGGCCCACTGTTAGAGGTTGTCCAATGGGAACTGAGGGCTGCGGAGGAGTGGAGAGTCAACCGTGAGCCAGCAGAGGTTGATCCAGTGGTCCAGTGGTCCAGTGGAAGTGTGCAGTGGCCTCGGGTATTAGCAATTTGCACCAGTGGACCCAGTATACCAGCAGAGGAGCGAGGAGCACTGGGAGTGAAACCCCAAGGACCAGGAACAGTGAAGTCTAGGGATACCCGGGTTGTGCGAAAGGTAATTGAATAGGATCGGGGCAGATGAGCGAGCTGGTCCAAGGTACAGTTGCAGAGTGGTGAGGAGCACCCAAGATCAGGAGCAGCAACAGGAGCTTTAAGGATCTGGTCCAACCCAATCCAGCAAAGGGGTGATGGAGGAGGTCTGAATGGTGTGTGGAGTCAGTTGTCGGGGGAAACAAGCGGAAAGCAGCAAAAGTAGAGACCATTCAGCAGCAGGGGAGTAGAATGCAGAGCAGGGTGGAAAGCAGAAGTAACAGATCAGCGCTAGCTTAGTATAGGGTGTAAAATTCCCAGTGGGGGAGCAGACCAAGCATTGGAATAGAGCTAGTCCAGTGGCGAATACAATCTCCATAGAGAATATCGGTGGTGGAAGTCACTGTAAAGTCCAGAAGCCTGGGGAGAAATGGTCATTGGCCCAGGAGAAAGCAGAGTTCTGTCCAACACCCAACAATAAATCTGAGAAGCTAACAGTGAACTTCTCAGCCGATGAAAATACCTTTGTGGGGACATAATGAACATTGCCGAGCAACTTGAATTCTGCTCAATACAAGCTCTCCTTCCCTGAGGTGAGACTTAGGGGTTGAGTTTGTACTGCATGGTATTGATAAAGAATGCTAAAATAAATTTGTTAAAAGGGTGGACAAAGGAGTTTCATACAATTGTGTTTATCCAGCAGGTTCCTAATCTCGCGCAGCACAATTTTAATGCTTTCTGCACTGGGGAGGACAGGGCCAAACGTTCTTTGTGTGCTGTCCCAGGCACAGGTCCTTTGCCATGATCAGTGACAGAGCAAACCTCTTTGCTTATTTGCAAATAGCATACACCTAGGAGAAAACTGAGCAGAATTAGTTTTTCACAGGCCCTTCATATCAATGGCAGGAGCGTGGGCGGGTCTCTGCTAACTTGAAAACATGCCAGTGTGCATTATTAAGCCAAAATGAAGATACTTTTGGTTTGGGCTCAGATTTATTTTTCTATAAAATGGTATAAATGCTCTGGTTCCCACAGAAAGGAACAGTGATACGTGCCAAAATAAGTGGACTGGGTGCATAGTGCAGCACAGGGGGTCAAGAGGAGACCTGTACAGTCATTGTGCTGTGGACTCTTTGACCATTTTTGATGGAGAATCGTGCACTTTGCAAAGAATTTTTTACATTTTGCTGCCAGTTAAGATGCTCGCCAATATTGTGCAGGCTTACGTTGGCCTTTCTTCTCAGTCGTGGCTCAGTGAGTAACACAGCTTGCCTCAGTCGGTAGTGGGGAAAATGCTAGAGTCCATTATAAAAGATGTACTAGCAGAGCACTTGGAAAACAGTGACAGGATCGGACAAAGTCAACATGGATTTACAAAAGGTAAATCGTGCTTGACTAATCTACTGGAATTTTTTCAGGATGTAACTGGTAAAATAGATAAGGGAGAACCAGTGGATGTGGTGTATTTGGACTTTCAGAAGGCTTTTGATAAGGTCCCGCATAAGAGTTTAGCGTGTAAAGTTAAGGCACATGGGATTGGGGGCAAGGTATTGACTTGGATAGAGAACTGGTTGGCAGACAGAAAGCAAAGAGTTGGAATAAACGGGTCTTTTTCCGAGTGGCAGGCAGTGACTAGTGGGGTACTGCAGGGATCGGTCCTTGGACCCCAGCTATTCACAATATATATTTATGATCTAGACAAGGGAACTAGATGTAATATCTCCAAATTTGCAGATGACATAAAGCTGGGTGGGCGTGTGTGCTGTGAGGAGGATGCCGAGAAACTCCAGGATGATTTGGACAGGTTGGGTGATTGGGCAAAAGCATGGCAGATGCAATATAACGTGGATAAATGTGAGGTTATCCACTTTGGTGGCAAAAACAGGAAGGCAGATTATTATCTGAATGGCAATAGATTGGGAGAAGGGGAAGTGCAACGAGACCTGGGTGTCCTTGTGCACCAGTCGCTGAAGGTAAGCATGCAGGTGCAGCAGGCGGTTAAGAAGGCAAATGGCATGTTGGCCTTCGTAGCGAGAGGGTGTGAGTACAGGAACAAGGAAGTCTTGCTGCAGTTATACAGGGCCTTGGGGAGACCACATCTTGAGTATTGTGTGCAGTTTTGGTCACCTTATCTGAGGAAGGATGTTCTTGCCATGGAAGGAGTTCAGTGAAGATTCACCAGGCTGATACCTGGGATGGCAGGAATGACGTATGAGGAGAGATTGGGTCGATTGGGCTTGTACTCGCTGGAGTTTAGAAGAATGAGAGGCGATCTCATTGAAACTTGTAAAATTCTGACAGGACTGGACAGACTAGATGCAGAAAGGATGTTCCCGATGGTCGGGGAGTCCAGAACCAGGGGTCACAGTCTAAGGATAAGGGGTAGGCCATTTAGGACAGAAATGAGGAGGAATTTCTTCACCCAGAGAGTGGTGAACCTGTGGAATTCTCTATCACAGAAGGCAGTAGAGGCCAATTCATTAAATATATTCAAGAAGGAGTTGGATATATTTCTTAAGGCTAAAGGGATCAAGGGGTATGGGGAGAAAGCAGGGACAGGGTACTGAATTTGGATGATCAGCCATGATCGCATTGAATGGCGGAGCAGGCTCGAGGGGCCGAATGGCCTACTCCTGCTCCTATCTTCTATGTTTCTATGTTGTGGGCTTCAAGCCGCACTCCATTGAGACTTGAGCACAAATTCTAATCTGACACTCCCGGTGCAGTACTGAGAGAGTGCTGCGCTGTCGGAGGTGCCGTTTTTCGGGCAAGGCGTTAAACCGTCTGCCCTCTCAGGTGGACGTAAAAGATTCCACAACACTATGTCGAAGAAAAGCAGTGGCGAGAGCGGGACCAGAGGAGGAGCGGCGGAGTTAAAAGCAGCTAGCTGGGAGCGGGAGCGGACGGACCTGTGAGGGGTGGGGGGGGAATCAAAGTGTGACGTCACAGGAAAACAGATAAGTGATTGTTTGGTGAGTATTTCTGTTTCTCTTTTTCTCTAAACTAGGGCATTGGTTTAAATTAAGAACCGCGATTATAGATTAAAAACTATTAATAGACAATTGAGTATTTCAAAACTTGAAAACCTAATTAGTTATTTATATAATATACAATAGAGATGGCAGGGCAGGTGGTGTGTTGCAGCTGTAGCATGTGGGAGCTGGTGGACCCCAGTCTGATCCACAGCAACCACATCTGCAGTAAGTGGCTGCAGCTCGAGGAACTTCGGCTCAGAGTTGATGAGCTGGGGTCCGAGCTTCAGACACTGCGATGCATCAGGGAGGGGGAAGGTTAGCTGGAGACTTTGATCCAGGAGGCAGTTACACCCCTTAGGTTAAATACATCCATTTGGGCCGTGGTCAGGGACAGGAGGGTGTGACTACGAGTGAGGCAGGTATGAGGATCCAGAAGGTAGCATTGGAAGAGCCTCAGCCCTTGCACTTGTCCAACAGGTACGAGGTTCTTGCAGCCTGAGTGGACGAGAGCAGGGACTGCAGGGAGGTTGAGCAAACTGACCACAGCACCATGGTACAGGGAGCCATTCAAGAGGGGGGAGTAAAAAGGAATGTAGTAGTGGTAAGGGACAGTATAGTTAGGGGGGTAGATACTGTTCTCTGCAGCCAAGAGCGTGAGTCCCGAAGGCTGTGTTGCCTGCCCAGTGCCAGGGTTAAGGGCATCTCCTCGGGGCTGGAGAGGAACTTGGAGTGGGAAGGGGAGGATCCAGCTGTCATGGTCCACGTAGGTACCAACGACATAGGTAAGACTATGAAAGAGGTTCTGCTGAGGGAGTATGAGCAGCCAGGGGCTAAATTAAAAAGCAGAGCCACAAAGAGGGAGCTGTTCTGTTGGGATGGGCTTCACTTGAAACATGCTGGAGCCAGTGTCATAGTAACAGAAAAATAGGAACAGGAGTAGGCACTAGGGCTGTAGATAGGGCTTTAAACTAAATAGTGGGGGGCAGGGTTCAGGTGAGGGGAAATTTAGAAAGTTAAAGAGAAAGGACAAGGTAATAGTGCAGGGGTAGGGGTAATGATAACCAGAGTGTGACAGGAAGGGACATAACGTACAATCTTAAGTGTGCACCAGAAAATAGGGTCAGAGTAGGGAAAAATGGTAAAAAGATAAAATTAAAGGCTCTTTATCTGAATGCACGCAGCATTCGTAGCAAGATAGATGAATTGATGGTACAAATAGAAAAAAATGGGTATGATCTGATAGCTATTACAGAGATGTGGTTGCAAGGTGACCAAGGCTGGGAACTGACTATTCAGGGGTATTTCGGAAGGATAGACAGAAAGGAAAAGGAGGTGGGGTAGCTCTGTTAATAAAGGATGAGGTCAGTACAGTAGTGAGAAATGATCTTGGCTCGGAAGATCAAGATGTGGGCCGCAAATTTAATAGAGCTCAGAGGGCGGGTTTGGAGGCGGGTCGGTAGCGAAACTCTAAAAGATTGACGGCGGGTTGCGAATCCCGCCTCCACGCTCCTTTGGCAAGTATCGGGTCAGCGATTCCCGATCTGACCCGACACCAAATGGCTTGTTAACTGCCTTGATAATCTTATTTTAAGTGGCTGTTGCGATTTTGCAGCTTTTTCTGCTGCCCGTTGTCAGACAAGCACGCCACATTATTGTGCTGGGTTTAGCAAGGACCTGAATTGTTGGCAGTTGCTCGAACAGCTTAAAAGCGGTCCTGCAACATCTCTGAGTTTCAGATGCCACAACTTAGCGCTTTGAGGTTTTGGGACACTTATTGCAGCTCTACTTATCTTGTGAGTGTTCAAGCTGAAATCCATCTGCAGTGTGACCTCCTTGGAAAACCCTCTGGCCACTTTGGCTGAGCGTAAGCAACCTCTATTCCTCGACTGAGATATATTCCAGCGGAATGGGAACCATTTATATCCTCTCATCCTGGTCGTCAGATTCGGAGGAAGAGCAGCCGTGGCAGCAGCACAACCAGGCACAGCAGCAGCAGCGCCAACCTTCTCCTCACCCACCTGATGCTGCACAGGGAAGAGGGCATCAGCGCAGGGCTGCACCGTGCCGCAGGAGATACCCCCAACACAGGGTTTACAGGCTGAGGATGAGCTTCCTCAACATGAGTGAGCAGCAGTGCCAAAGGAGGCTGAGACTTTCGCGAGACGTAGTCGCTGACATCTGCGCAATGCTGCAGCAAGACCTGGAGCCCAGAGGAGCGTGTGGACACTCCTTACCAGTGGATGTCAAAGTCACCACTGCACTCAACTTCTTTGCGTCAGGCTCCTTCCAGGGATCAGCTGCAGACATCAGCAGCATCTCCCAGTCGGCTGCACACACCTGCATCACGCAGGTCACCGATGCCCTCTTTGCAAAGGTGCACAATTACACCCACTTCTCCACGGATGAAGCAAGTGTAACCGCGTAGGTGGATGGGTTTGCCAATCTGGCAGGCTTCCCAAGGGTGCAGGGCGTCGTAGACTGCACACATGTGGCCATTAGGGCACCCTATCACAACCCAGTTGTATTTGTGAACTGCAAGGGATTCCACTCCCTGAATGGCCAGCTGGTGTGTAACCACAGGAAGGACTTTATGCATCTTTGCCCAAAGTACCCTGGCAGTTGTCATGACTCCTTCATCCTGCGGCAGTCTACTGTGCCTCAGCTCTTCAAACTGCCAACCCAACTTTCTAGATGGCTACTTGGCGACATTGGCTATCCCCTGAAAATGTGGCTCATGACACCGATGAGGTGGGCAACAAACGAGGCTGAGGAGCGCTACAATGTGAACCACATTTTGACTAGAAGCATCATCGAGCAAACCATCGGCTTGCTCAAAATGCGCTTACGATGCCTGAACAGATCTGGTGGAGCCCTACAGTACACACCAGCCAGGGTGTCCAGAATCATCGTGGTCTGCTGAGCCCTGCACAACATCGCACAGCAGCGAGGCTTAGCGCTGCCTGAGGAACAAGTGGCTCAGCGCAGAGCCTCCTCGGAAGAAGAGGAGGAGGACGAGGAGGACGAGGAGCCATGCTTTGCGGGGCTGGATGTAGCCAATCCAGCAACACACGACCACACTGCTGGCCATCAGGCAAGGGATGCACTCATACATGCCAGATTTGCGTAAGCTTACGCTTCAACCACAGGTGGCTGGCAGATGGAGATGAATGTCAGGACGAGCTGCTTAACATGCCATACATCATCTGTCCAATGAACTGAGCTTTCCTATCACTCTCACCACCATCATTACAAATGCAAGTAGCCCTGAGCCCTCACTGTTCAACTTCCATTTCTCAGCACACATAGGCCAATACTTCAATTATTGCCATCACTTTTGTTTAATGCAATCACAATCTGGATGACAAGCGGTACTTTTCACACAATAAAACACCCAAGTGACTAACCTTGTGACTATTTGTGTGTTAACTTCCGCTTAAGCGTGCTTCTATGTGGTGCTTCCCCTGTGGCTTCAGCAGATGTAGAGGCAGCCTGCTCACTTCCCTGCTGCGCCTGCTTAGACGCCTTTGGCGGTCGTCCTCTGGGTCGTGGAGCCTGTGAGGGCTCATAAGAACATAAGAAATAGGAGCAGGAGTAGGCCAATCGGCCCCTCGAGCCTGCTCCACCATTCAATAAGATCATGGCTGACCTGATCCTAACCTCAAATCTACTATCACTCTCCATCCCACCCGAACCCATGTGATCTCCCGGGAGAGGCGAAAAACCAGATAAAAAAACCCAATGGCCAATTTGGGAGAAAAAATCTGGGAAATTCCTCTCTGACCCATCTAGGCGATTGAAACTCGTCCAGGAGATCACTCTGTCCCTATATTTGCTATATAGTACTTACCTTCTGTAAAAGGCGATCTCCACCCCAGCCAGGAACAGGAATAGAACCATCTCCTGAAATCTAACACAGAATTAGAACACCAGAAGTAGGAGCAGAACCAGGCTACACGGCCCCTGGGCCCGCTCCGCTACCCACAGGGCCATGACCATTCCGAACCTAGACTCATGTCCGATTTCCTGCCCGCTCCCCGTAACCCTTAATTCCCTTTACTTCTAGGAAACTATCTATTTCTGTTTTAAATTTATTTAATGATGTAGCTTCCACAGCTTTCTGGGGCAGCAAATTCCACAAACCTACTACCCTCTGAGTGAAGAAGTTTCTCCTCATCTCAGTTTTGAAAGAGCAGCCCCTTATTCTAAGATTATGCCCCCTAGTTCTAGTTTCCCCCATCATTGGGAACATCCTCACCGCATCCACCCGATCGAGCCCCTTCACAATCTTATATGTTTCAATAAGATCGCCTCTCATTCTTCTGAACTCCAATGAGTAGAGTCCCAATCTACTCAACCTCTCCTCATATGTCCACCCCCTCATCCCCGGGATTAACCGAGTGAACCTTCTTTGTACTGACTCGAGAGCAAGTATGTCTTTTCTTAAGTATGGACACCAAAACTGTATGCAGTATTCCAGGTGCGGGCTCACCAATACCTTGTACAACTGCAGCAATACCTCCCTGTTTTTATATTCTATCCCCACATTCTCCTCTTCTTGTGTCTGTGCAGGGGCTGAGACAGCCATCTCAGTTGGGTGAGGACTCTGGGGCTTTGACCAAGGGCTCTGCAGTGGCATGGGAGTGTGAGCGCTTGGAGAGGAGCCCACACTTCCTTGTTGTTGACCACCAACATCCCTCTCATGGGTCACCTGCACTTCACTGCTAGCAAGTAGCTGGAGAGCACCTTGCTGCACCTCAGTGGGGCCATGAGGACCCGTCTCAGTGCTGACAGTCCTCATAACGGGGACATCCATGTACCCCTGGTGTCTCTCCTCAATAGATGCCCATCTATCCTCCATAGCAGACCATCTATTTAGAAGAGTCACCATGCTCTGTTGAGTCTCGCAACTTATCTCCTCCATGGAGGTTGCCACCCTCTCCATGGCAGCACGTTCATGCGCCATTGCCTCCACCATGGCAGTGCTCATGTTTGAGATGGACTCCTCCATTCTCTGCACACTCGCAGTTACCGTGGATGCAAAGCCTGTCAGAGACTCCTGCACTTGTTGCTGAAGTTCCAGCACCGCTCTCTTTCTGGATGGCCCCAGAGCCACAGTGTCTGCATGCAGCTGAGCTGAGCTAGGAGAGTCGTGCGACCTCCGACGAGGACTCTCCATTGCTGTCGCTGTCTCCACCATCTGCTAATGCTCATTTGTGTGCTGTGATGCACCAGGAGACAACATTACTCTATGTGGCGATCGACCCACCGAGGTGTGTGTCTCTGTGCTGGTGCTGGGTGCGCTGAGTCCCTCATGGCTCCCTCAGAGGCTCCAGGTTCCTCTGAGGAGTCGTCTGGCTCTTCCTCCTGGACAGTGGGAAGGGGGGCTCTCGATGGTCCTGTGGGAAAGTAAAGGCATGAGTTAGACATCTGATATTTAGGTAGCAGACACATCCTATTGTGCAGATGATCAAAAGTCAATCTCTATGAAATTCATTTGCCATTTTAGTCAATCATCATGAAATATAAAAGAGAGGGTTTGAAATGTATTCTGTCACCAGCTTCATCTAGTGCACCCATCTCTCCATCCCCCACTTCCAGCTCCTCGCCACCTCCAACTATCTCATGAGCAGCCTCCTCAGCGCTTGTCAGCATCGCAAGGGATGGTGGCCCTCCTCCTGTCTTTGCTCTCTCCCTCTTATTGTGGGCTATCTTTTCCTGCAAGGAGGGAAACAAGTTGAGTTTCATCGAGATTGATGGAGTAAGTGTGAAGAATCCATAACATAGAGGCTTAGAGGGAGACCAAGATGGAGTGAGGTGCCAAGAGGAAGGAGCCTCCCCTGTGTGTTGTTAGTTGTTGTCACTGCATAACAGTGAGAGCAAGTATGAGGGGTGCATAGTAGGATGGGGAAGTGATTCTGTACATAGAGAGAGATAGAGAGGTAAGGGTGCAAGGGAAGTAAGGATAAGGTGGGATGTGGAGGAGCAGGCTGACATTGCAGAATGCTGGTGTTGAGAAGAGAGGGAAGCAGATTGAAGTAAAGTGTGATGTGATACTCACTTTGGATGAGCGCAGAAGATCATTGAAGCGTTTTTGGCACTGGACCCAGGTGCATGAGCAAACTGACCTAGCGCTGACCTCCTCAGCAATTCACAGCCAGGCTGCCTTTGTTTGCTGAGGAGGCTTCCTCCGGCCATCACGAGGGAACAGGATGGCCCTGCACCCTCTTACTCCCTCCACAAGAGCTTGGAAGGAGTCTTCAGCAAATCTTGGTGAAGCCTTTGCCCTTGCAGTCATCATCATGAGCTGGATGATTCACAGAGCAGCAGAAACCAAATGAGAAACTAGGGCTACATGGAGCACTTTAAAAACAAATGAATGAATGACATCAGCAGAGGCGAGCTGCAGACCCGATCCTACTCATTGGACCGGGTAGCGCGCACGGCAGCCTCAATGAGGCCACTTAACTCAAAATCTATATTGGGGAGTGGCTGAAACCAGCAGCAGGACCAGAACCCGCCCACCAGGCAACCCGACTTCAACCCGCCTCCTCCATTAAATTAGCAGCCGTAGAATCAGTTTGGGTGGAGAGAAGAAATAGTAATGGAAAGAAGTCACTGGTAGGAGTATTCTATAGGCCCCCTACAGTAGCTACACTGTAGGACAGTGTAGGAATGTCTAGTTCCTATCAAGAGACTGAGGTCAACTCAGGCGATCAAACAAACGATGTTTAATGTAAAACTAATTGAGTTTAACAAACAGATGCAAGAGAACTACGAATACAGGTCTAGTCAGTTCGGAGGCTCCACGAGGACTGCTTGGGCAGTCCCGTGGCTGGCGTCATGATGTCATTACGTTTTTCCCGCCGGTGGGGGATCATGTGATGAACGGTGTGACGTCATCGCATTTGCCCGCGCTCTTAAAGGGACTGCACTCTGTACATGCAAACAGTATGTACAAAGATACAGACTCAGGCTGTAGCTAACATATTGTTAAAGGGAATTATATACATTTGATCAGAGTCCCTTAGTGGCTCCGCCACAACAGAGTATAAATCAAGAAATAATGAGGGCTTGTAAGAAAGGTACTGCTATAATCATGGACGATTTTAATCTTCATATAGATTGGACAAATCAAATTGGCAAAGGTAGCCTTGAGGACGAGTTCATAGAGTGTATTCAGGACGGTTTCATAGAACAATACAATGTGGAACCAATCAGGGAACAGGCTATTTTAGATCTGGTAGTGTGCAATGAGACAGGATTAATTAATGATCTCATAGTAAAGGATCCTCTAGGAAAGAGTGATCATAACATGATAGAATTTCACATTCAGATTGAGGGTGAGAAACTTGGGTCTGAAACTAGTATCTTAAACTTAAATAAAGGCAATTACAAAGGTATGAAGACAGAGTTGGCTAAAGTGGGCTGGGAAAGTAGATTAAAAGGTAAGATGGTAGATAAGCAGCAGCAGACATTTAAGGAGCTATTTCATAACTCTCAACAAAGATATATTCCACTGAGAAAGAAAGACTCTATGAGAAGGATGAACCATCTGTGGCTAAGGATGGTATCAAATTGAAAGAAAAGGCATACGATGCTGTGAAGATTAGTGGTAGGCCAGAAGATTGGGAAATTTTTAGAAACCAGCAAAGGGTGACTAAAAATATAAAAAAAGAGGGAGAAAATAGATTATGAGAGTAAACTCGCAAGAAATATAAAAGCAAATAGTAAGAGCTTCTACAAGTATATAAAAAGGAAGAGTGTAGCTAAAGTAAATGTTGGTCCCTTAGAGGATGAGTCTGGGGAATTAATAATGGGATACAAGGAAATGGCAGAGACTTTGAACAAATATTTTGTATCTGTCTTCACGGTAGAAGACACTAAAAGCATCCCAATAATAGTGGAAAATCAAGGGGCAAAAGGGAGGGAGGAACTTAAAACAATCACTATCACTAGAGAAAAAGTACTAGGCAAACTTATGGGACTAAAGGCTGACAAGTCCCCTGGACCTGATGGCCTACACCCTTGGGTCTTAAAAGAAGTGGCTGCAGAGATAGTGGATGCATTGATTGCAATCTTCCAAAATTCCCTAGATTCTGGAAAAGTCCCAGCAGATTGGAAACCGCAAATGTAACGCCCCTATTCAAGAAAGGAGACAGAAAGCAGGAAACTATAGGCCAGTTAGCCTAACATCTGTCATTGGAAAAATGCTGGAATCCATTATTAAGGGAGTAGTAGCAGGATATTTAGCAAATCATAATGTAATCAAGCAGAGTCAACATGGTTTTATGAAAGGGAAATCATGTTTGACAAATTTATTAGAGTTCTTTGAGGATGTAATGAGTAGGGTGGATAAAGGGGAACTAGTAGATATAGTGTATTTGGATTTCCAAAAGGCATTCGATAAGGTGTCACATAAAAGGTTACTGCACAAGATAAGAGCTCACGGTGTTGGCGGTATTAGCATGGATAGAAGATTGGCTAACAGAAAACAGAGAGTTGGGATAAATGGGTAATTTTCAGGTTGGCAAACTGTAACTAGTGGGGTACCACAGGGATCAGTGCTGGGGCCTCAACTATTTACAATCTATATTAATGACTTGGATGAAGGTACTGAGTGCACTGTAGCCAAATTTGCTGACGATACAAAGATAGATGGGAGAGCAAGTTGTGAGGACGACACAAAGAGCTGGATTTTGTCAATGGGGACGTGATGGAGGCGGGACTCCCGCTTTTTGGGTTGTAGTCCCGCCTCCATCGATTTGTGGCCAACCCACGCGATTTTCCCTTGATTGACCTTGTTGAGCCTGCCCAGCGGGCTCAGCAGGCCAATTAAGGGACATTCGGTTACAGGTGACGTCAGGGATTGACATTTCATCTGTCAAGAGCTTTTGACAGATGAAATATCAGCGTTTGACAGCTCTGTGAAGCTGTCAAACACTGACAATCTGACTTCCAACTTGAGTCCTTCTCCACAGACTCAGTTAGAAATCTCTCCAGAACAGAAAGCTGAATGCTGCAACTTTTGACAGCTCGCAGCCATTCTGCTTTCTGTGCCAGTGAGATGAGGGACTCCCGAGACCTGAAGGAAGGAAGGCTGCATTAGTAAGTAAAACTGATTTAAACACTTTATACACACCAAACACACTTACCTCTGCACTCATGCACCCATCACTCACCCGAACACCGGACATTTCGAACCCACCAAGCCCTTCAGCCCGACGGTCCACCTCGCTAACTTGGCGTGGTTTGGAGCCATCGGGAAGCCCACACTTCAGGGATAAAAATAGGGGTTAGGCCAAAAACTGCCTGTTAATTACCTGTTAACAGGCAGTTAATTGGCACTAATCCCCTTCCCGCCTCGGGGAGGCGACTCCCAGCACAGGTCGGGTACCCGCCTCCTGGGAAACGGGCATGGAGGCGGGTTGGGGGCGGGAAGGGTTCGTGCCCCCCGATTCTGCAATTTTAACTCCCCATACGCCTCCATTGCCGCCTCCACAGCCCTGTGAAATTCGAGCCCAAAGAGTCTGCAAAGGGATATAGATAGGTTAAGTGAGTGGGCAAAAATGTGGCAGATGGAGTATAATGTGGGAAAATGTAAGGTTATCCGCTTTGGTAGGAAGAATAGAAAAGCAAAATTTCAATGGAGAGAGACTACAGAATGCTGCAGTACAGAAGGATCTGGGTGTCCTCGTACATGAAACACAAAAGGTTAGCATGCAGGTACAGCAAGTAATTAGGAAGGCAAATGGACTGTTGGCCTTTATTGCAAGGGGAATGGAGTATAAAAGTAGGGAAGTCTTGCTACAACTGTACAGGGCGTTGGTGAGACCACACCCAGAGTACTGCGTATAGTTTTGGTCTCCTTATTTAAGGAGGGATATACTTGCATTGGAGGCAGTTCAGAGAAGATTCACTAGGTTGATTCCTGAGATGAAGGGGTTGTTTTATGAGGAAAGGTTGAGCAGGTTGGGCCTATACTCATTGGAGTTTAGAAGAATGAGAGGTGATCTTATTGAAACATATAAGACTCTGAGGGGGCTTGACAGGGTAGATGCTGAGAGGATGTTTCCCCTCGTGGGGGAATCTAGAACTGGGGGCATAGTTTCAGAATAAGGCGTCGCCCATTTAATACGGAGATGAGGAGGAATCTCTTCTCTCAGAGGGTTGTGAATCTTTGGAATTCTCTACCCCAGAGAGCTGCGGAGGTGAAGTCAATTGAATATATTCAACAACAACGTGTATTTATATAGCGCCTTTAACATAGTAAAACGTCTCAAGGCGCTGCACAGGAGTATTTTAAGACATAATATTTGACACCGATCCACATAGGATAAATTATGGCAGGTGACCAAAAGCTTGGTCAAAGAGGTAGGTTTTAAGGAGTGTCGTAAAGGAGGAAAGAGAGGTAGCGAGGTTGACAGGTCTAGGGAGGGAATTCCAGAGCTTAGGGCCTAGGCAACAGAAGGCACGGCCACCAAAGGCTGAGCGATTATAATCAGGGACCCTCAAGAGGGCAGAATTAGAGGAGCGCAGATATCTCGGGGGGTTGTGGGGCTGAAGGAGATTACAGAGATAGGAAGGGGCGCGGCCATGGAAGGATTTGAAAACAAGGATGAGAATTTTGAAATCGAGGCACTGTTTAACCGGGAGCCAATGTAGGTCAGCAAGCACAGTGGTGATGGGCGAACGGGACTTGGTGCCAGTTAGAACACGGGCTGCCGAGTTTTGGATGACCTCAAGTTTATGTAAGGTGGAATGTGGGAGGCCAGCCAGGAGTGCATTGGAATAGTCAAGTCTAGAGGTAACAAAGGCATGGATGAGGGTTTCAGCAGCAGATGAGCTGAGGCAAGTGTGGAGACGGGCGATGTTATGGAGGTGGAAGTAGGTGGTCTTTCTTATGCTGTGGATATGTGGTCGGAAGCTCATTTCAGGGTCAAATATGACATCAAACTTGCGAACAGTGTGGTTCAGCCTCAGACAGATGTTAGGGAGAGTGACGGAGTCAGTGGCTAGGGAACGGAGTTTGTGGCGGGGACCAAAAACAATGGCTTCGGTCTTCCCAATATTTAATTGGGGAAAATTTTTGCTCATCCAGAACTGGATGTTGGTCAAGCAGTCTGACAATTTAGAGGCAGTGGAGGTGTCGAGAGCAGTGGTGGTGAGGTAGAGCTGGGTGTCGTCAGCGTACATGTGGAAGCTGACGCTGTGTTTTTGGATGATGTCACCAAGGGGCAACATGGAGATGAGAAATAGAAGGGGCCAAGGACAGATCCCTGGGGGACACCAGAGGTAATGATGTGGGAGCGGGAAGAGAAGCCGTTGCAGGTGATTCTCTGGCTACGATTTGATAGATAAGAATGGAACCAGGCGAGTGCAGTCCCACCCAGCTGGAAGTTGGTGGAGAGGCGTTGGAGAAGGATGGAGTGGTCAACTGTGTCAAAGGCTGCAGACAAGTCAAGAAGGACGAGGATGGATAGTTTACCTTTGTCACCGTCACAAAGGATGTCATTTGTGACTTTGATGAGAGCTGTTTCGGTACTGTGACAAGGGCGGGAACCTGATTGGAGGGATTCAAACATTGAATTGCAGGAAAGATGGGCACGGATTTGGGAGGCAACAACACGTTCAAGGACTTTGGAGAGGAAAGGAAGGTTGGAGATGGGGCAGTAGTTTGCAAGGAAGGAGGGAATCAAGGTTTGTTTTTTGAGGAGAGGGGTGATGACTGCAGATTTGAGGGAGAGGGTACAGTACCTGAGGAGAAAGAACCGTTAACAATATCAGTTAACATGGGAGCCAGAAAAGGAAGTTGTGTGGTCAGCATTTTGGTTGGAATAGGGTCAAGGGAGCAGGAGGTGGGTCTCATGGACAAGATGAGGGCAGAGAGATCATGAGGGGAGATCGGAGAGAAACTGGAGAAAGGTGTGAGTTCAGGGCTAGGGCAGGGGGGAACCTTAGAGGAAGTTTGGCCCAGTGGGCTAGGGGAAGGAAGGGAAGTGGCAGAGGCAGCTGAATGGATAGTCTCAATCTTAGAGACAAAGAAGTCCATGAGCTCCTCACACTTGTTATCGGAGGTGAGGGTGGAGGAGATGGGGGAGAGGTGTTTAAGAAGATGGTTAGCAGTAGAGAATAGGAGCTGGGGTTTATCTTTGCATTCCAGAATGATTCTGGAATAGTGAGCAATTTTGGCAGACAAGAGCAGGGCCCGATATTGCCTTATGTGGTCCAGCCAGATCTGGCGGAGAATGGCTAAACCAGTTGTCCGCCATATCCGTTCAAGTTTGCATCCTTGGAATTAAGGGAGCAAAGATGAGAACCGTACCAGGGGAAACGGCCAGGGTGAGAGAGGGTAATTGTTTTAGTAGGGACTAGGGCATCATAGATAGTGGTGAGGGTGTGGTTGAGCAGATTGGTAGCTGCAGAAATGTCATGGAGAAAGGAGGGCCAGAGGCTGGACAGTTGGGATTTCATAAGTGCAATTGTAAGAGAGTTGGGAGAGAGTTTTTTCCTGGGGCGGACACAGAAGGAAGTAAGGTTGGAGGAGGTGGATGGAAGGGGGATGTGGGTGGAGAGTGATACAAGGAAATGGTCAGAGATGACCTTATCTGCAATTGACACGATGGGAGTAGTGAGGCCACGAGAGATGGCAAGGTCGAGGGGGTGGCCATGAATATGGGTTGGGGAGTTTACATGGAGGGAGAGATTAAGGGAGGATAGGAGGCTAGTGAACTCCGAGGAGGGATAACATGATGAATTGAGATAGAGGTTGAAATCACTGAGGATGAGAAGTCGTTCAGTGCAGAGGCTGATGGAGGAGAACAGTGAAGATATCTCAGTAATAAAAATGTTATGGTACTTGGGTGGGCGGTAGAGAACAAGAATTTAAAATGTGAGGTGAGAGGGGTGGAATAAGGTGAAATGCTCAAAGGAGGAGAAACTGCCGGAGGAATAGGGGGGACAGACCAAGGTGTGATTTGGTGATGAGAGCCACACCGCCACCACAGCGGTCTGAGCGGGGCAAGTGGTGGAAGGTATAGCCAGGTGGGAAGGCTTCATTTAAGGGTAAGGTGTCATCATCCCGCAACCAAGTTCCCGTCAGGGCCATGATATCGATGCAGCCATCCACGATAAGCTCATGGATGGCAAGGGCCTTGTTCGCAAGTGAACGGACATTTTGGAAGGAGATGTGGGGAGGGTCGGTGATGGCTGCCCCACTGCCAGCATCCACAGGATCAGCGCTGAGGGGGATGAGTTGGATGGGGAGGAGATTGGTGAGATTAGCCCCCAGTGGGCGCGCTGGGCGGGAAGGTCGGCGAGAGAGTAGGATGGGACAGTTGGGGTTGCTGCTCATAAGGTGGCAGCGACGAGTGCCTCGATGGGCCCTTCATAGGATGCCAAGAGAGGCACAGAGGGAAGCTGCGGGCTTATCTAAGAGGGAGTCAAACCTGGGACGGCACCAGGAGAGTAGCAAGGTCGAAGAGTAATGAAGGATTGGGGTAGGGATTTGGGATCAAGGCGGCGATAGACAGATATTTGAGCTACAGGGGAGTCAAGGGTTATGGGGAACAGGCAGTAAACTGGTGCTGAGACCAAGATCAGATCAGCCATGATTTCATTGAATGGCGGAACAGGCTCGAAGGGCTGAATGGCCTAATCCTGCTCCTATTTCTTATGGGGGTGATTTTTTTCACTGGAGTCGAGATGGAGGCGGGTTTCGAACTCGACCTCATTAATTCTAATTTTCCCGCCTTTCCCGACGCCAAACCCGCCTCCTCCGGCATCAGAAAATTGCTCCTATGTTCTTATGAGTTATCCCCGGAGTCCTGGCCAATATTTAGCACACAAACAACATTAGTAAAACAGATTATCTGGTCATTATCACATTGTCGTTCATGGAAGCTGCCACATCTCCTACATTACAACAGTGACTGCACTTCAAAAGTACTTCATTGTCGGTAAAGCTCTTTGGCACAGCCTGAGGGCGTGAAAAGCGCTACATAAATACAAGACTTTCTTTCTTCTTTTCTTTCTGTAAAGATTGGATGTAGCTGCTAGTCATCCAGCCGCTTAACTTTGGCAGCCTTTGAGTGTTAATGCACTCCCTGACATTTTTCTTTGAAACTAAAATCTGATACTGTGAGTTCGTTTACCTGTTTCCTGTGAGGAAACATGCAAGCCAGTCTCTAAAAATCAGCTGATCTTATCTTTTCCTTTAGGCTGGGTGCGGGTGGTGAATTTTACCAGCTCTCGTGATCAAACAGAAGGGAGAACTCCAAAGCAGGTGAAGGTATACATGGCACACTCAGGGTTAATACAGAACTTATCTTGAAAAAAAGAAGTCCACAGGGAAACTTCAAGGAGCATTTTAACAAAATAAGGACCATGTATTACTTTTCACTTCTGGTAATGTTCCTTCAGGCTGTCACTGCGTGTAAAAGATACTGATCTACATCACGTACTCTTCGATCCTGGTGATAACCAATTAATCCACATGTATTCTTGTAAACTGTTGTGGGTGGACATTCATTTTTTAAATCTACATATAGGGGAGATGAATAAGCCTTTTCAGTGTTTATCTGTTCTTCAGAGGAGTTTATGAGTGGCTCACCATTTCCACAGCAGGGTCCAGGGATGCAAAGTGGAGGCCACAGTATAAGCTTATGGAGAACATTAAAAAAGATTCCAAAGCAAATCTGATAGCTAAATGTTCATATTTATGTATTTTTAGTTGCTATCTACAGTTGAAATGACCTCAATTAGGAGGCATAGTGACACAGAGGGCTCGATTTTACCAGCCCTGAGGAGGCGGGTTTGGAGGTGTGTCAGCTGGTAAAATCGGAAAAAATGGCTTCAGACACCCAACCAGCCTCCATCCCGCCCCCACGCGATTTTCCTGAGTGTCTGTTCAGCTGCTCCCAAACTGACCCGACTCCAACCGGAGGAAGAGCAGCGCGGCTTCGTGCTGCCAGATGAACAAATGGCTCAGCACACAGCCTCCTTGGCGGAAGATGAAGAGGACGAGGAAGAGGACAAGGAAGAGGATGAGGAGGAAGATGGGGCGTGACACCTTGCGGGGTTGGATGTGGCCAATCCAGCAGCAGACGATCACATTGCTGGCCGTCAGGCAAGGGATGCACTCAGCCATGCCAGATTCACGTAATCTTATGCTTCAACCACAGGTGGCTGGCACATGGAGATGAATATAAGTCCGACATTCTCAAAACCCCAGGCATCATCTGCCCAATAAATGGTGGTTTGCGCTCAGTGTCACCACCAACATTCTACATGAAAATCACCCTGAGCCCTCACTCTTGAACTTCCATTCCCCAGAACACAGAGGCCACACTTTAGGTGATCTCAGCAGATCATTAAACCCTTTTCCACACTGAACCCATGTGCGTCTGCACACAGACCTCGAGCTCACCTCCTCAGCAATTTGCAGCCAAGCTGCCTTGGTTTGCTGAGGAGGCCTCCTCCTTCCGTTTCCAGAGCAGAGGAGTTCTTGGCCTCCTGTAACTCCCTCAACAAGAGCATGGAGGGAGCCCTCATTGAACCTGGGTGCAGCCTTAGTTATTGGGGCTGCCGTTCCTGGAGCAGCCAGCACCTTTAAGAGAAAAAAGCATTAATATCACTAATCCAATGATTGGGAAAAGTCTGGCATCTTTTTCATTTGATAGTCAGATAATAAATTGATATATAAAAAAAAAAAATGTCTGGAATAATATGACCAGCAATTTCATTCATTAAATGTTGTTCAGAACAGACACTGTCAACTCCCCTTTCTATATATTACAGCACCAAACCATCACATTGACATTTTTCCCAAAGGGACGTGGCCCCTTTAAATTTTCATCCAAACAACACGTCATCAGACACGCGAAACTGACAGCCTCCAAGCAATTGCCTGGAGGGACCCACACGTCAGCCGTAACGAGGCCAATCAAGGAAAAACCGTAAGTTGTGGGAGGCGGCAGCCAGGAGCGGGTCGGAAAGCCTCTGAACAGCGGACCTGCACTCAAACCGCCTCCATTAGGAAAATCACGGCCAGAGTTCTTGTAAACAGAAATA
The DNA here is from genome assembly GCF_052327205.1 of Somniosus microcephalus. Lineage (NCBI taxonomy): Eukaryota > Metazoa > Chordata > Chondrichthyes > Squaliformes > Somniosidae > Somniosus > Somniosus microcephalus. Next base: position 23,997,049 of record NC_140994.1, read on the forward strand.
TTCAGCCTACACTGTTTCATCTCCTTGAGTCAGTGCAGTCCTTGTTTCATTTATACTAGTGTGGTGAACATAATATGAATTAAGAATTTTTTTCCACCAAACCCACCATTTTGTGTTTATTCACTGTTCAATGGACCTGTTGGGCCGAATGGCCTGTTTCTGAGATGTAAGTACTATGTAGTACTTTCAAGCACCTGAAATTATCAGGGTTAACTTGGGTAAAATAAGTTGAAAGAACCCTTTCAATCATGGTAATATGCAACAGCACAACAGCTACCAATTAAATCCTACATGGCAGAGCGTACATTTCAAGGCTAATAGAGGCATAGGGCTCGATTTTGCCAGGCCCGAGGAGGCTGGTTTGGAGGCGTGTAAGGTGTTAAAATTGCAAAAAAATGGCTGGCAGATCCGATCCCACCTCCAGCCCGCCTCTGAGCAATTTTCCCAAAATCGGGGTTTCAGACCCCGTTTCCATCCCGCCTCCAAGAGGCAGGATAGGCCCTTAAGACCCTTAAGGCCCTTAACAACCAGTTAAGTGCCTCTATAATCCCATTTTGAGAGGCCTTCCTGAATTTAACACATTTCCCCCGTGCTGCACGTCTCCTGTGGAACACGCCAGTTAATCCTGGCGGGCTCACAAGTGGATGGCTTACTGAGAACTGCAGCTCCACCATTAAAAAGGAGTTTTCACCAATCATCATTTGCAGGTGGCAGAACTTTGTTGTCTCTTTTAGTGGCCTACTCATTGTTGTGGAAGGTTGGAGCCTGAGACCCATCTCCAGTGTGGCCTCCTGGGAAACCCCTCTCTCCACCTTGACTGAGCGCTTCCTCAACTGAGGTATATACCAGAAGAATGGGAACCATTTATTTCCTTTCCTCCTGGACATCAGATTTGGACGAAGACCAGCCGCAGCAGCAGCAGAACCCTGAACAACAGCAGCACCAACTGCAGGAGCGCCAACCTGCTGCTCACCTACTGAAGCTGCACAGGCCAGAAGGCACCAGCGCATGGAAGCATGTTGCCGCAGGAGATACCCCCCCAAAACAGGGTTTACAGACAGAGGATGAGCTACCTGAACATGACTGAGCAGCAGTGCCAAAGGAGGCTGAGACTTTCGCGAGAGGTAGTGGGTGACATCTGCACAATGCTGCAGCAAGGCCTGGAGCCCAGAGGAGCGGGTGGACACCCCTTACCAGTGGCCGTCAAAGTCACCACTGCTTCAACTTTTTTGCTTCAGGCTCATTCCAGGGATCAGCAGCAGACATCAGCGGCATCTCCCAGGCAGCCGCACACACTTGCATCATGCAGGTAACCGATGCCCTCTTTGCCATCGTGTACAATTACATGAACTTCTCCAAGGATCGAGCAAGTGTAAGTGCACGTGCGGTTGGATTTGCTAATCTGGCAGGCTTTCCAAGGGTGCAGGGCATCGTTGACTGCACAAATGTGGCCCTTAAGGCACCCCATCACAATCCGATTATTTTTGTCAACCGCAAGGGCTTCCACTCCCTCAGCGTGCAGCTGGTGTGTGACCACAAGAAGGAAATTTTGCATATTTGTGCCAAGTACCCTGGCGGTTGCCACGACTCCTTCATCCTGCGCCAGTCTAGTGTGCCTCCACTCTTCAGTCTGCCAGACCAACTTTTCGGATGGCTACCTGGAGACAAGGGCTGTCCCCTGAAGGCATGGCTAATGGCGCCATTGAGGAGCCCATCCAACAGAGCTGAGGAGCGCTACAACTCCAGCCACATTTCCATCAGATCCATAATTGAGCAAACCATCGGCTTGCTGAAGATACGATTCAGATGCCTTGATAGATCAGGTGGAGCCCTGCAGTACTCAGCAGCCAGGGTCTCCAGAATTGTCGTGGTCTGCTGTGCACTTCACAACATGGCACAGCATCGTGGCTTGTAGCTGCCTGAGGTACAAGTGGCTCATTGCATAGCCTCCTCAGATGAGGATGAGGAGGACGAGGAGGAGAGCGACAATGAACAGCTTGCATCAACCAGCGGCAGCAGGACGCGAGCGCATTACTGCCCGGGATGCAAGGGACGCACTCATCTTGGCCAGATTTGCTTAGCCTGCCCAATCAAACACTTTTGCCTCACATCTTCTTACCAGAGCATCGACAATGGCCAAGAACCTACGGATTCCTATCACTCTGACCACCATACTGACAATTGCAAGTCGCCCTAAGCCCTCAATGTGGAAGTCCCATTTGGAAATGACACAGGGCAGAACTTCAACCGTTTGCCAACAATTTTTTTTATCACATCAATTAATGGATGGCTTTTCAAAAATAAACACAATAGAACACTCAAGTGATTACCCTTGTGACTACTTGTGCTTTATCTTCCTCTTATGCATGCTCCTACATGGTGCTTCCCCTGTGGCTTCAGCAGATGTGGAGGCCCCTTGCTCACTTTCTTGCTGCTCCTGCCTCAACACCTTAGGCGGGCATCCTCTGGGGTTGCGAGCCTGTGAGGGTTCGGCAACAGTCTGCTGCTCCTGCAGCTGTGCAGGGCTGAGATGCCGATCTCAGTTGGGTGAGGACTGGTGGGGCTCTGACCGAGGGCTCTGCAGTGGCATGGTCGTGTGAGCACTTGGAGAAGAGCCCCCACTTCCTTGTTCCCTGCCAGCAACATCCCTCTCATGGGTCAGCCCCGCTTCAGAGCTAGCAAGTGGCTTGACAGCACCTTGCTGCACTTCAGGGGGGCCATAAGGATCCGTTTCTGCACTGGAAGTCCTACTCCAGAGGACTTCTATGAAGGTCTGGTTTCTCTGCTCGATAGCTGACGATCGCTCGTCAAGAGTTGTCAGTCTATTCTGAACAAATACCATGTTTTCAAGACCCTGGCGACTAAGCTCCTCCATGGCCGTAACCATCCTCTCCTCTACCGTAGCCATCCTCTCCTGTTCGGTAACCAGCCTTATCACGGAGGTAGCCACCCTTTCCATGGAGGTAGCCATCCTTTCCACAGAGGTTGCCATCCCTTCCGTGGTGATGCGTTCATGCGCCAATGCCTCCATAAAGGCCCTGCTCATGTTAGCGATGGACTTCTCCATCCTCTCCACACACACAGTGACCCTGGAGACACAACCTTCCAGAGACTCCTGCACCTGTTCCTGGAGTTCCAGCACCACTCTCCTTCTGGATGGACCCCGAGGCACAGGGTCGACATGCAGTGGAGCCGAGCTGGCAGAGCCCTGCGCCCTCCGACGAGGACTCTCCACTGCTGTCCTTGTCTTCACCATCTGCTGATGCTCACTTGTGAGCTGTGATACACCAGGTGACAACTCTACTCTATGTCCCGAAGTTCCCACCGAGGTGTGAGTGTCTGCGCTGGTGCTGGGTGCGCTGAATTCTGCTGACGCTGCACCCTCAGAGGTTGCAGTTTCCTCTGAGGAGTCTGGGGGCTCAGGCTGTTCCTCCTGGGGAGTGGGGCAGTCGATGGTCCTGTGGGGGAGCAAAGGAAAGAGTTAGACATGTGAGATAAACGTTGCATGCACATTGAATTGTGCAGATGATCATAAGTCAATCTGTTAGAGCATCAAAATCAATATCAGTCACTCATGCAATGTCAATGAGAGAGATGAAAAATTATTCTGTCACCAGCTTGCTCTGATGCGCCCGTCTGTCCGTCCCCCACTTGCGCATCCTCCTTCACTCCGACGATCTCCAGGGCCGCCTCCTCTGCAGTGGTGAGCTGGGCTATTGAGGGTCGCCCTCCTCCTGTCCTCGCCCTTTCCCTCTTATTGTGGGCTCTCTTTTCCTGCAATGAGGGACACAAGTGGAGTTTGAGTGAGAATGAAGGAGTGAGTGTAGAGAATCCATAGCATAGATGCTGAGAAGGACACAAAGATGGAGCGAGGTGCCAAGACCAAGGGCCCTCCCTGTGAGTTGTAAGTTGTTGTCATTGTATCACAGTGATAGGGAGTGTGGCGGCTGCATAGCCGAATAGTTAAGTGAATGTTAACATACAGAGAGAGGGAATGGTTAAGGGTGCAGGGATGTAAGGGTCAAGTGGGATGTGGAGGAGGAGGTTGACAAAGCAGAGTGCTGGTGATGAGAGGTGATGGGGATCAGATTGAGGGTCATGGGATGGAATACTCACTTTTCCTGTGTGGAGAAGGTCATGAAACCTCTTTCTGCACTGCAGCCAGGTTCTGCTGCACATACGAACATACATACGAGCATACGAATTAGGAGCAAGAGTAGGCCATTCGGCCCTTTGGGCCTGCTCCGCCATTCAATAAGATCATGGCTGATCCGATTACTCCACATTCTCGCCTACCCCCGATAACTTTTCACCCCCTTGCTTACCAAGAATCTATCTACCTCTGCCTTAAAAATATTCAAAGACTCTGCTTCCACCGCCCTCTGAGGAAGAGAGTTCCAAAGACTCACGACCCTCTGTGAGAAAAAATTTCTCCTCATCTGTTTTAAATGGGCGACCCCTTATTTTTAAACAGTGACCCCTAGTTCTAGATTCTCCCACAAGAGGAAACATCCTCTCCACATCCACCCTGTCAAGACCCCTCAGAATCTTATATGTTTCAATCAAGTTACCTCTTACTCTTCTAAACTCCAGTGGATACAAGCCTAGCCTGTCCAACCTTTCCTCATAAGACAACCCGCCCATTCCAGGTATTAGTCTAGTAAACCTTCTCTGAACTGCTTCCTGCATTTACATCCTTCCTTAAATAAGGAGACCAATACTGTACATAGTACTCCAGATGTGGTCTCACCAATGACCTGTACAACTGAAGCATAACCTCCCTACTTTTATATTCAATTCCCCTCGCAATAAACAATAACATTCTATTAGCTTTCCTAATTACTTGCTGTACCTGCATAGTAACCTTTTGCGATTCATGCATGAGGACACCCAGATCCCTCTGCATCTCAGAGCTCTGCAATCTTAGATAATATGCTTCTTTTTATTCTTCCTGCCAAAATGGACAACTTCACATTTTCCCACATTATACTCCATTTGCCAGATCTTTGCCCACTCACTTAAACTATCTCTATCCTTTTGCAGCCTCCTTATGTCCTCTTCACAATTTACTTTCCTACCTATCTTTGCAAATTTAGCAACCATACCTTCGGTCCCTTCATCTAAGTCATTTATATAAATTATAAAAAATTGAGGCCCCAGCACTGATCCCTGTGGCACACCACTCGTTACATCTTGCCAATCAGAAAATGACCCATTTATGCCTACTCTCTGTTTCCTGTTAGCTAGCCAATCTTCTATCCATGCCAATATGTTACCCCCTACAATAACATTTGATGTGGCTCCTTATCAAATGTCTTCTGGAATCTAAGTATAGTACATCCACCGGTTCCCCTTTATCCACAGCGCATGTTACTTCCTCAAAGAACTCCAATAAATTGAAATGACATTCACCTCCTGTGTCACTTGCAGCCACACAGCTTTAGTCTGTTGTGGAGGCCTTTTCCTCCCTGAAGAAGGAAACAGCATTTCCTTATTTGTTCTTGCTCCCTCCACCAGAGCTTGGAGCGAGTTCTCATTGAATCGGGGTGCACACTTTGGTCTGGTGCTGGACATGGTTGCAGCAGGAATCCCTCAGGAGTATGATGCTAAAGTTGAAAGGCTGAAAAAGAACCAAGGCTGCTTGCAGGCCTTAAATGCAGCTGCATAGATGACGTCATCGGAGGCGAGTTTCAGCATCAAAATACTACTTGGGCCAGAGGTTCCCACACGCTGGAAATCAAGTGCCCAATTAGGGCTAAATTGCTCATTTGTCCCACCTCACATCAGAGGCAGGGTCCAGACATGCCAACCACCTGACATGCCCCCAGCCCGCCCCCAATGACAAAATCCAGCCCACAGGGTCCACATGCAGCTCAGCAAATCTGGGAGCACCCTGTGGCCTCCGACGAGGACTCTCCACTGCTGTCACTGTCTCCGCCATCTGCTGATGCTCACTTGTGAGCTGTGATACACCAGGTGACAACACTACTCTATCTCCCGAAGGTCCCACTGAGTTGTGCGTTTCTGCGCTGGCGCAGGGTGCGCTTAATTCTGCTGATGCTGTGCCCGCAGAGGTTGCAGGTTCCTCTGAGGAGTCTTCAGGCTCAGGCTCTTCCTCCTGGACAGTGGGGAGGGGGGCTGTCGATGGTCCTGTGGGGGAGTAAAAGCATGAGTTACACATGTGATATTAACATAGCATGCACATTGAATTGTGCAGATGATCATAAGTCAATCTGTATGAGCATCAGGAGCCATATCAGTCACTCCTGCAATGTAAATGAGAGAGATGCAGAAAATGAACCAAGGCTGCTTAGAGCCCTTAAATGCAGCTGGATAAATGACGTCATAAGAGGCGAGTTTCAGGCCCAAACGACTAAGTGGGCCAGGGGAGCGCACCCGCAGGGAATCAATTGCCCAATTACGGCAAAATCGCAAAATTATCCTGCCTGACAGTGGAGGCGGGAGCGGGACCCCCCAACCCACCACCAATGGCAAAAGCGAGCCCAAAGAGTCTGCAACGGGATACAGATAGGCTAAGTGAGTGGGCAAAAATGTGGCAGATGGAGTATAATGTGGTAATATGTGAGGTTATCCACTTTGGTAGGAAGAATAGAAAAGCAAAATATAATTTAAATGGAGAGTGATGACAGAATGCTGCAGTACAGAGGGATCTGGGTGTCCTCGTATATGAAACACAAAAAAGTTAGCATGCAGGTACAGCAAGTAATTAGGAAGGCAAATGGAATGTAGCCCTTTACTGCAAGGGGGATGGAGTATAAAGGTAGGGAAGTCTTGCTACAACTGTACAGACGTTGGTGAGACCACACCTGGATTACTGCGTACAGTTTTGGTCTCCTCATTTAAGGAGGGGTATACTTGCATTGGAGGCAGTTCAGAGAAGGTTCACTAGGTTGATTCCTGAGATGAAAAGGTTGTCTTATGAGGAAAGGTTGAGCAGGTTGGGCCTATACTCATTGGAGTTTAGAAGAATGAGAAGTGATCTTATTGAAACATATAAGACTCTGAGGGGGCTTGACAGAGTAGATGCTGAGAGGATGTTTCCCCTCGTTGGGTAATCTAGAACTGGGGGCATAGTCTCAGAATAAGAGGTTGCCCATTTAAGATGGAGATGAGGGGGAATTTCTTTTCTCAGAGGGTCGTGAATCTTTGGAATTCTCTGCCCCAGAGAGCTGTAGAGGCGGAGTCAATTGAATATATTCAACAACAACAACTTGTATTTATATAGCACCTTTAATGTAGTAAAACATCCCAAGGAGTGTTATAAGACAAAAAATTTGACACCGATCCACATAAGGATAAATTAGGGCAAGTGACCAAAAGCTTAGTCAAAGGGGTAGAAACATAGAAACATAGAAACATAGAAGATAGGAGCAGGAGTAGGCCATTCGGCCCTTTGAGCCTGCTCCGCCATTCAACGAGATCATGGCTGATCATCCAGACCCTAGCACCCGGTCCCTACACCGACAGCCATCCCACCCAAGCCCTATCCCCGTAAGGAGCATCTTAAAGGAGGAAAGAGAGGCAGTGAGGTGGACAGGTTTAGGCAGGGAATTCCAGAGTTTAGGGCCTAGGCAACAGAAGGCACGACCACCAAAGGTTGAGCGATTATAATCAGGGATTCTCAAGAGGGCAGAATTAGAGGAGTGCAGATATCTCGGGGGGTTGTGGGGCTGAAGGAGATTACAAAGATAGGAAGGGGCGAGGCCATGGAGGGATTTGAAAACAAGGATGAGAATTTTCAAATCAAGGCGCTGCGTAATCGGGAGCCAATGTAGGTCAGCGAGTACAGGGGTGATGGGCGAACGGGACTTGGTGCGAGTTAGGACACGGGTAGCCGAGTTTGGATGACCTCAAGTTTACGTAAGGTGGAATGTGGGAGGCCAGCCAGGAGTGTGTTGGAATAGTCAAGTCTAGAGGTAACAAAGGCATGGATGAGGGTTTCAGCAGCGGATGAGCTGAGGCAAGTGTGGAGACGGGCGATGTTACGGAGGTGGAAATAGGCGGTCTTTGTTATGCTGCGGATATGTGGTCGGAAGCTCACTTCAGGGTCAAATATGACACCAAGGTTGCGAACAGTGTGGTTCTGCCTCAGACAGATGTTAGGGAGAGGGATGGAGTCAGTTGCTAGGGAACGGAATTTGTGGCGGGGACCGAAAACAATGGCTTCGGTCTTCCCAATATTTAATTGGAGAAAATTTTTGCTCATCCAGAACTGTATGTCAGACAAGCAGTCTGACAATTTAGACACCGTGGAGGGGTCGAGAGAAGCGGTAGTGAGGTAGAGCGGGGTGTCGTCAGTGTACATGTGGAAACTGACGCTGTGTTTTCGGATGATGTCACCAAGGGGCAACATGTAGATGAGAAATAGGAGGGGGCCAAAGATAGATCCTTGGGGGACACCAGAGGTAACGATGCGGGAGCGGGAAGAGAAGCCGTTGCAGGTGATTCTCTGGTTACGATTAGATAGATAAGAATGGAACCAGGCGAGTGCAGTCCACCCAGCTGGACAACGGTGGAGAGGCGTTGGAGAAGGATAGAGTGGCTGCAGAAAAGTCGAGAAGGACGAGGAGGGATAGTTTACCTTTGTCACAGTCACAAAGATGTCATTTGTGACTTTGATGAGAACCATTTCGGTACTGTGGCAAGGGCGGAAACCTGATTGGAGGGATTCAAACATGGAATTGCGGGAAAGATGGGCATGGATTTGGGAGGCGACAACACGTTCAAGGACTTTGGAGAGGAAAGGGAGGTTGGAGATGGGGCGGTAGTTTGCAAGGACGGAGGGATCAAGGTTTGATTTTTGAGGAGAGGGGTGATGACGGCAGATTTGAGGGAGAGGGGAACAGTACCTGAGGAGAGAGAACTGTTAACAATATGAGCTAACTTGGGAGCCAGAAAAGGAAGTTGGGTGGTCAGCATTTTGGTGGGTTTTCCCCTTGAACCATATTCAACTCATTTTGCTAAGCCTCCTTGGTGCCATAGTTGGTCAAATGATATCCTGATATTAAGCACAATTACTCTCCCCTCTCCTCTGGCATTCAGACCTGGTGCCCATGCCTGGAATAAGGCCATGATGAGGCCTGGAGCCAAGTAATTCTGGCAGAACCTGAGCAAGATATTGGTGAGTTGGTGTCGCTTGATAGCACTATTGATGATGACTCCTTCCATTACTCTGCTCAATCCCGAAGCCATAAAAGAGATAAGAGATAAGAGATATTGCGCTGTAGACAGCTTTAAGTCTCACCCTGTTCTTTTTCCCACTCTTCTAGTAATAACAATTAGTTTTTGCAATAACAAGAATGATTCTGGAATAGTGAGCAATTTTGGCAGACGAGAGCAGGGCCCGATAGTGCTTTATGTGGTCCAGCCAGATCTGGCGGTGAATAGCTAAACCAGTTGTCCGCCATACCCGCTCAAGCCTGCGTCCCTTGGACTTAAGGGAGTAAAGATGAGGGCCGTACCAGGGGGAACAGCCAGGGTGAGAGTGGGTAATTGTTTTAGTAGGGACTAGGGCATCAAAGATAGTGGTGAGGGTGTGGTTGAGCAGATCGGTAGCTGCAGAAATGGTGAATGGAGGGCCAGAGGCTGGACAGTTGGGACTTCGTAAGTGCAGTTGTAATAGAGTTGGGAGAGAGTTTTTTCCAGGGGCCGACACAGAAGGAAGTAGGGTTGGGGGAGCTGGATGGAAGGGGGATGTGGGTGGACAGTCCAAAGATGTGCGGGTTAGGTTGATTGGCCATGATAAAAATTGGCCCTTAGTGTTAGGGGGGATTAAATACGTGGGGTTACGGGGTTACTGGGATAGGGCTTGGGTGGGATGGCTGTCGGTGTAGGGACCGGGTGCTAGGGGTTGGATGATCAGCCATGATATCGTTGAATGGCGGAGCAGGCTCGAAGGGCCGAATGGCCTACTCCTGCTTCTATCTTCTATGTTTCTATGTTTCTAGAGCGATATGAGGAAATGGTCAGAGATGGCCTTATCTGCAATTGACACGATGGGAGTAGCGAGGCCACGAGAGATGGCAAGGTCGAGGGGGTGGCCATGAATATGAGTTGGGGAGTTACATGGAGGGAGAGATTAAGGGAGGATAGGAGGCGAGTGAACTCAGAGGAGAGAGAGCATGATGAATTGAGATGGAGGTTGAAATCACTGAGGATGAGAAGTCATTTGGTACAGAGGCTGATGGAGGAGAAGTGTGAAGATATCTCAGTAATAAAAATTTTATGGTACTTAGGTGGGCGTTAGAGAACAAGGGGGAAAAATTTGGTTGGTTTGCGCCTCCCGTTAGCGCCTTAAGAGGGCATGAATGGGGCGCAAAGCAACTAGCGCCCGGGCGGGGCGATGTTTGCGCAGCTTGCGAAATTGACGACATTTTGCAGCAATCTCCTGAGCCCGCAGATCATGATGTCAGTCGAGCGTGCAGCGCCCTGGTAGCGCCCCGGACCGGATATTGAGTGGCGCCCCCTGCCTTACCGCCTGCCGCTAGCAACGACAGGTTGAGGGAAGCGTTTTGCAGTCTGGAAGGGACTGGCGGAGCGCTATTTAAAGGCAACCGCTTCCTGCCTTTTTTTGTCAGCGACATTTTTGCACCACGCATTCTGAGAGAGAGCGAGAGACTTCTGGAGAGATTCAATGCTGTGTGAAGGAGTTTTGGGTACTGAGCAGCACGTTGCAGGTTCATTTTGATTTGATCTTTCTTGCATCGATTTAGAAGAGACTATGCGGACTGCATCCTGAGCTCTTTCCCTGGGCCTTTCCATTGTTCTTTCCAGCAGATTTGATGTACAGGTCTCTCCAGGCTGAGATCCAAGGCTGCAATGAGCTGGGTGTGGATGGAGAGCAAGATCGACCCTCCCCTTTAAAAACTGGCTGGCGCCGGTGTGTCTGTGTTCCATTGCTGACTGACATCACATGAGCTTCGCCAGCGCTCTGAGGTAGTGCCTCACTCCTCGGCGTTAGCGCCTTAAGAGAGGTACGCCTGGTTTAGCGCTCCAATCACCTCCAGGGGCGATAGAAGTCATGTTTGCAGTCGGAGGCGATAATTAGCGCCAGGCGCTAAACTTTGCGCCCGGCTGATAATTGCACCCGAAACGGGGCGATACTGAATTTCTCCCCCCAAGAATTTTAAATGAGAGGTGAGAGGGGTGGAATAAGGTGAGATGCTCAAAGGAGGAGAAACTGCCGGAGGAATAGGGGGACAGACCAAGGTGTGATTTGGTGATGAGAGCCACACCACCACCACAGCGGTCTGAGCGGGGCAAGTGGTGGAAGGTATAGCCAGGTGGGGAGGCTTCATTTAATGGTAAGGTGACATCACCCCTCAACCAAGTTTCTGTCAGAGCCATGATATCAATGCAGTCATCCACGATAAGCTCATGGATGGCAAGTGCCTTGTTCGCAAGTGAATGGACATTCTGGAGGGAGATGTGGAGAGGGTCGGTGATGGCTGCCCCACTGCCAGCATCCACAGGGTCAGCGCTGAGGGGGATGAGTTGGATGGGGAAGAGATTGGTGAGATTTGCCCCCAGTGGGCGCGCTGGGCGGGAAGGTTGGCGAGAGAGTAGTATGGGACAGTTGGGGTTGCTGCTCGTAAGGAGGCAGCGACAAGTGCCTCGATGGGCCCTTCATAGGATGCCAAGAGAGGCACAGAGGGAAACTGTGGGCTTATCTAAGAGGGAGTCAAGCCTGGGACAGCAGCAGAAGAGTAGGAAGGTCGAAGAGTAATGAAGGATTGGGGTAGGGATTTGGGATCAAGGCAGCGATAGATAGATATTTGAGCTACAGGGGAGTCAAGGGTTATGGGGAGCGGGCAGGAAAGTGGAGTTGAGGCCATGATCAGATCAGCCATGATCTTATTGAATGGCGGAACAAGCTCGAAGGGCCGAATGGCCTACTCCTGCTCCTATTTCTTATGGGGGTGATTTTTTTCACTGGAGGCGAGATGGAGGCGGGTTTCGAACCCGACCTCATTAATTCTAATTTTCCCGCCTTTCCCGACTCCAGACCCGCCTCCTCCGGCATCAGAAAATTGCCCCCTATGTTCTTATGAGTTATCCCCGGAGTCCTGGCCAATACTTAGCACTCAAACAACATTAGTAAAACAGATTATCTGGCCATTATCACATTGTCGTTCATGGAAGCTGCCACATCTCCTACATTACAACAGTGACTGCACTTCAAAAGTACTTCATTGTCGGTAAAGCTCTTTGGCACAGCCTGAGGGCGTGAAAAGCGCTACATAAATACAAGACTTTCTTTCTTCTTTTCTTTCTGTAAAGATTGGATATAGCTGCTAGTCATCCAGCCGCTTAACTTTGGCAGCCTTTGAGTGTTAATGCACTCCTTGACATTTTTCTTTGAAACTAAAATCTGATACTGTGAGCTCGTTTACCTGTTTCCTGTGAGGAAACATGCAAGCCAATCTCTAAAAATCAGCTGGTATAATCTTTTCCTTTAGGCTGGGTGCGGGTGGCGAATTTTACCGGCCCTCGTGATCAAACAGAAGGGAGAACTCCAAAGCAGGTGAAGGTATACATGGCACACTCAGGGTTAATATAGAACTTAGTTCGAAAAAAGAAGTCCACAGGGAAACTTCAAGGAGCATTTTAACAAAATAAGGACCATGTATTACTTTTCACTTCTGGTAATGTTCCTTCAGGCTGTCTCTGCGTGTAAAAGATACTGATCTACATCACGTACTCTTCGATCCTGGCGATAACCAGTTAGTCCACATGTATTCTTGTAAACTGTTGTGGGTGGGCATTCATTTTTTAAATCTACATATAGGGGAGATGAATAAGCCTTTTCAGTGTTTATCTGTTCTTCAGAGGAGTTTGAGTGGCTCACCATTTCCACAGCAGAGTCCAGGGATGCAAAGTGGAGGCCACAGTATAAGCTTATGGAGAACATTAAAAAAGATTCCAAAGCAAATCTGATAGCTAAATGTTCATAGTTATGTATTTTTAGTTGCTATCTACAGATGAAATTACTTCAATTTGGAGGCATAGTGACACAGAGGGCTCAATTTTACCAGCCCTGAGGAGGCGGGTTTGGATGTGTGTCAGCTGGTAAAATCGGAAAAAATGGCTTCAGACACCCAACCCGCCTCCATCCCGCCCCCACACGAGTTTCCTGAGTGTCTGTTCAGCTGCTCCCAAACTGACCCGACTCCAACCGGTGGGACAGGTAATTTAGGCAGTTAAGAGCCTGTTAACTGCCTTGATATTCCTATTATGACAGAGGTTTCCCATTTTCGTGCCTCTGGCTCCTGTTTCCCGTCTTGTCAGAAACAGTCCAGCTGCAAGGAGACGAGTTGGTGGAGGACATGATCTGTAGTCATTATTGATGCAGAACTTTAAAAGCGCTCCTGTAACATGGCTGACATTCAAATGCAACAACTTTGTTGTTGGAGGTTTGGGCTATGATTTTGCAAATCTACTGACCTTGTGACTGGTCAAGCTGACACACATCTGCTGTTTGAACTGATTGGGAATAATTTCAGGCCACTTTGAGTGTGCGCTTGCAAGCTTCTTGCCTCAACTGAAATCTATAACAACGGGATGGGAACCATTTACATCCTCTCATCCTGGTCGTCAGATTCGGAGGAAGAGCAGCGCGGCTTAGTGCTGCCGGATGAACAAGTGGCTCAGCACACAGCCTCCTTGGAGGAAGATGAAGAGGACGAAGAAGAGGACAAGGAAGAGGATGAGGAGGATGATGGGGAGTGACGCCTTGCGGGTTTGGATGTGGCCAATACAGCAGCAGACGACCACATTGCTGGCCGTCAGGCAAGGGATGCACTCATCCATGCCAGATTCACGTAATCTTATTCTTCAACCACAGGTGGCTGGCACATGGAGATGAATATAAGTCCGACATTCTCAAAACCCCAGGCATCATCTGCCCAATAAACGGTGGTTTGCGCTCAGTGTCACCACCAACATTCTACATGAAAATCACCCTGAGCCCTCACTCTTGAACTTCCATTTCCCAGAACAAGAGGCCACACTTTAGGTGATCTCAGCAGATCATTAAACCCTTTTCCACACTGAACCCATGTGCGTCTGCATACAGACCTCGAGCTCACCTCCTCAGCAATTTGCAGCCAAGCTGCCTTGGTTTGCTGAGGAGGCCTCCTCCTTCCGTTCCCAGAGCAGAGGAGTTCTTGGCCTCCTGTAACTCCCTCAACAAGAGCATGGAGAGAGCCCTCATTGAACCTGGGTGCAGCCTTAGTTATTGCGGCTTCCGTTCCTGGAACAGCCAGCACCATTAAGAGAAAAAAGCATTAATGTCACTAATCCAATGACTGGGAATAGTCTGGCATCTTTTTCATTTGATAGTCAGATAATAAATTGATATATAAAAAAAAAAAAAAAAATTCTGGAATAATATGACCAGCAATTTCATTCATGAAATGTTGTTCAGAACAGACACTGTCAACTCCCCTTTCTATATATTACAGCACCAAACCATCACATTGACATTTTTCCCAAAGGGACATGGCCCCTTTAAATTTTCATCCAAACAACACGTCATCAGACACGCGAAACTGACAGCCTCCAAGCAATTGCCTGGAGGGACCCGCACGTCAGCCGTAACGAGGCCAATCAAGGAAAAATCGTAAGTTGTGGGAGGCGGCAGCCAGGAGCGGGTCGGAAAGCCTCTGAACAGCGGACCTGCACTCAAACTGCCTCCATTAGGAAAATCACGGCCAGAGTTCTTGTAAACAGAAATATTCAGCCTACACTGTTTCATCTCCTTGAGTCAGTGCAGTCCTTGTTTCATTTATACTAGTGTGGTGAACATAATATGAATTAAGATTTTTTTCCACCAAACCCACCATTTTGTGTTTATTCACTGTTCAAAGGACCTGTTGGGCCGAATGGCCTGTTTCTGAGATGTAAGTACTATGTAGTACTTTCAAGCACCTGAAATTATCAGGGTTAACTTGGGTAAAATAAGTTGAAAGAACCCTTTCAATCGTGGTAATATGCAACAGCACAACAGCTACCAATTAAATCCTACATGGCAGAGCGTACATTTCAAGGCTAATAACCTGTGGATTACAAATACCAAATCCTCCCAAACAATGGAAATGTCACAATCAATCTTTCCTTACTATAAGACTCTCTGATTATTTTACACACAGATTACCTTGCCTTTGTACTGCAATAGCAGCTTTCATACACATTGCAAGTTCCCGAGCACCTCAGCTATACCACTGAGGTAAGACGCTGAGCAGAAAGCAGTCAGAGGGTGGGAAAACCCAGAAGGTGAGCTGCTCAGGCCAACCTGATGAAACTTCTGAGTGACTGGCTGAAACGAAACATGGGAAGAGGCCTGGAAACAAGTTACTTGCTCAGATTTTTGGCCAGATAATGGCTCAGGCTAAAAATAGGAGAAAACAATTTTTTAAAAAAACCTTTTGAAATGAGAACAAAGATTGCCTTCAAGAACAGCAACCTTACTCCAAAAAAAAACACATTTTGGTAACTGCTGACTGGAGTTCTAGTCCATTCTGGTATTTGTATTCGGTCCCCAATTACAGAGCTCACTGTAACAACAAATGCTCACAGGAACCTGGGTTAGACAAGAGGCAACTTAAATGAACAAAGTAAACGTTTTCAATGAGGGAGTCGGAACTTGTGTGTAAAATAATCAGAGTGTCTTATAGTAAAGAAAGATTGATTGTGACATTTCCGTTGTTTGGGAGGGTTTAGTAATTGTGTTCCACGGGTTAGTAGCCTTGAAATGTACTCTCTGCCATGTAGGATTTAATAAATGAAAGTTGTTTTTGGATGACTATCTGAAAGAGTGAAGGTGCTGTCTATCAGACGTGCCAATTAAATCTTCAATTTGGTGTTTATTCTATCAAGTGTGGCTTCTCCTTTGATTTCCTATTCACAGCACCCCAACTCTTCCAACAGACGTGTCTCTTTTTCTGTCTCCTTCCCTTTCACTTCGATTCCATTAACTTTCTTTTTTTTCTCGATCCTGAAAGTTGCTTTAACTATCTTCACCAGCACGAATTAGGGCTGATTTTGTGATCCTGGCTAAAAGGTCACTGGGACCACATCTTGGGGACCACCACAAGTGCAAGCCCAGCAGAGAGCTGGCCATGCTGGATATCATCAGCCCAGCTTCTGTACCGCAGTTTAAACATGCGCCCTGTTCCACTCGTGCCTTGTGCGAGGAGCATGACTACATGGCAACGCGATAAATTGTGTGAGCAAGGGATGTGGCAACTTAAAGGAAGTAACAAAAAATGACGGAGCCTTGTTGAAGGTTCAAAATTTCTTCAGACAAGAGTGATGGCACTGTAGACTACCTTAGTGTACAAGAATCATGACAGCTGACAGGAGAACAAGCAGTCACATGCATATTGCAGTGCTGGTGGTCACAGACGAGCTGCTTCTTGGTATGGTGGTAGCCTTTCCTGTTCTTGAAAGCCACAGTATTGCAGAAGAGAGTGCATAAAGTCATGTTTTTCCCCATCTGTCGTTCCTTGGACAGTATGGGATCTGAGTACTTTATGTACTTTTTACTTGTTCCTGGGATGTGAGAAATCTTCCAAGGCTGCATTGATTGCCCATCCCTAGTTGTCCTGTGAAAATGGTGGTGGGCTTTCTCCTGGAACTGCTGCAGTCCTTACGTGATGGCACTTCCACAATGGTTTTAGGTAGGAAATTTTGGGATATTGACCTAGTGACGATGAAGGAACGGTGCTGTATGTCCAAGTCAGGATGGTGTTTAACTTCGAAGGGAACTTGGAGATTGTGGTGTTTCCAGGATCTTGCCATTCTTATCCTTATTGGTGGTAGAAGTCATGTTGCCTAGCGATGCCATTGAAGAAACCTTGGTGAGTTGGTTCAGTGCCTTCTGTAGGTCGTGCATACTGCACCCACTGTGCGACAGTGTTGGAGGGGATTTATATTTAGTTCCCTGACAGGAGTACCAATCAACTGAATTGTTCTGTCCTAGATGGTGTTGAGCTTTTAAAGTATTGTTGCAGCTGCACCAGTACAGGCAACGGTGAGTATTCCATCACACTCCAGAGGAATTGAAGGGTCAGGAGTTGAGCCACTCATTGCAGAGTACTGAGTTTCTGTCTGGGTCTTGTAGCCACATTGTTGATATGGCTGATCCATTTAAGCTTCTGGTCAATGGTGCCCCCCCTGATATTGAGGGTGGCAGGATCGGTGATGGTGATGGCGTTGAAGATCAGGGGAAGGCGATTGGGCCTTTTCTTGTTGGAGATGGTCATTGTCTGCCAAATATGTGGTAAGAATGTTACCTGCTGCTTGTTAGCCCAAGCCTTGATGTTATCCAGATTGTACTGTAGGGTGGCATAGTCTGCTTCATTATCGTGGGAATTGTGAATGATGCTGAACACTATAGAATCATCAATGAACAGCCTCACCACTGACCTTAAGATAGAGGGGTGGTCATTGACAAAGCAGCTGAAGATGTTTGGGCTGCGATTGCTGCCCTGGAAAGCACCTGCAGTGATGTCCTGAGGCTGTGATTATTGGTCTTGAACAGACAATCTATCTTTTTGTCAGTTTTGACTCCAGCCACTGGAGGGTTTTCCCCTTGAACCATATTCACCTCAGTTTTGCTAAGCCTCCTTGGTGCCATAGTTGGTCAAATGATGCCCTGATATTAAGCACAATTACTCTCACCTCTCCTCCGGCATTCAGATCTGGTGCCCATTCCTGGAATAAGGCTATAATGAGGTCTGGAGCCAAGTAATTCTGGCAGAACCTGAGCAGGATAGTGGTGAGTTGGTGTCGCTTGATAGCACTATTGATGATGACTCCTTCCATCACTCTGCTCATTCCCAAAGCCATAAAAGAGATGAGATATTGCGCTGTAGACAGCCTTAAGTCTCACCCTGTTCTTTTTCCCTCTCTTCTAGCAATAACAATTCGTTTTTACAATAACAAGGCAACTTGTGATACTACACCTGCCTGGAGTCAACAGACAGTCCAAAAGCAGCGTATTTTTGTAGAACAGTAGCTCTAGCTAAAGCTTAGGGTCATTTAACTACTGCAATGCCTAATCCCTCTGAATACCCTCATAAGCCTATATTCTTACAAATGATACAAAAGATTAGTCTCTGTGATCTCATCTGTGGCTGAATTTACCTGATGAGCAATAGCAGGCCTTGAATGTGTCAGGTAATGGCCCATAATTTCCGATCTCTGCGGGTGTGCACGAGGATACGCTGAAAACCGGCATTTCTGATCTGTCAAGAATGCTCTTGACAGATCGGACGCCTGCCCTGGAGAAGGGCCTCTGCGGGTGGAGAGTTCCGCTTTCTGCAGAACCTCCGCCCACTGAAATCCCTTAAAAATCTTACGCCTGGTAAAAACAGGCATAAGGCCAGCATAAGAGTTTAAAAAAGTAAAAAAATAAATATTTTTTTTTTCACTCATTTATAATTTTAAAGTACTTTTAAAAAAGGTAAGTTTATTTTTAGCCCGGTGAAAAATAAATTTTTGTTTAAAATATTGAATTTAATGTAATTTTAACTCATTTTAAAAACATGATTAAAAAAAATGTATTTAATGTTTTGAGATGGCCCAGTAATTCCGTTCCAAACGCGTGAGTACGGTCGGGGTACTCACGTGTCTGGCCGGAGGAAATGCCGGTTTTCAGCATGCACAGCGCATGCGGAGAAAACCGGCATTTCCTGTCCTCTGAACGAAGGGGTTCAGAGGCACAGCGCGTGCGACTGCACAGGCAGCGCGTGCGCAGTGAACTTCGTCGATTTCATTCATGGATTCAGTGAGGTTAAGTCCTTACAACTTACACATGAAAAAAGCATGTGTAAAGTTGCTCCAGAGGCTGCGGAGGAAGATATATTTTATCGTGGAGCTTCTGAAAGGCAATATTTTTGTTTGGGAAAGGGAGGAAAGTTATTTTAAGAAATGATGAGGTAAGTGATATACCTATCAATTTATCCAATGAAAAGCGACGAGTTAAGAAAGTAACTATAGGTTTTTATTGGCTAAATAACAGAGCCCACCCTCGTGGGTGATCGGATCCAACAAGGAGGAATACCAGCCAGTCGACCACCTTTATACCTGGGCAGGTAGGTGGAGCCGTGGGCGGAGTCAGCAGAGGTCAGCCCAGGTATAACAGCGTGACAAGAGGCGACCTCGTATAGTGATACAACAGTGTGAACAGTGATAACCATAGAGTAACGATATAACAGTGATAACTATAGTGTAACGATAGTGAACGATAAAAGTGGTTTACCACAGTAAGTTTTAAAGTTTAATTTTTTTTTTTAAACGGGTTTTCAGTACTGTAGGTAGAAGGAGCAATTGTGGCTGTGTGAATTGAATTTGCTGTGTTTATTAAATGTGAAAATGACTGTTCTAAAATGAGTAATGTAACATTTCCAACATTTTTAAGAAAGAAACTTTTCATCAGTAATATATTCTTTTAAGTAATTATGTATGTATGTCCGTATATATTCCTTTACATATATGTATATATTCCTTTACTTATGTGTATGAATGTATGTATTTAATTATGATTTGCCAATAAGTTACTTTCACTGAAAGTCATAATTAAATACATACATTCATACACATAAGTAAAGGAATATATACATACATATACGCAAAGGAATATATACAGACATACATACATAATTACTTAAAAGAATATATTACTGATGAAAAGTTTCTTTCTTAAAAATGTTGGAGTCATTTTCACATTTAATAAACACAGCAAATTCAATTCACATAGCCACAATTGCTCCTTCTACCTACAGTACTGAAAACCCGTTTTAAAAAACAAAAATAAACTTTAAAACTTACCTCAGCATTTCTTAAAATAACTTTCCTCCCTTTCCTAAACAAAAATATTGCCTTTCAGAAGCTCCACGATAAAATATATCTTCCTCAGCAGCCTCTGGAGCAACTGTACGCATGCTTTTTTCGTGTGTAAGTTGTAAGGACTTAACCTCACTGAAAGCATGAATGAAACCGGCGAATTTTACTGCGCACGCGCTGCCTGTGCAGTCGCACGCGTTCTCCCTCTGAACCCCTTCGTTCAGAGGACAGGAAATGCCGGTTTTCCCCGCATGCGCTGTGCATGCTGAAAACCAGCATTTCCTCCGGCCAGACGCGTGAGTACCCCGACCGTACTCACGCGTTTGGAACGGAATTACTGGGCCAACATTTTACATGTCAATAAAATGAAAAATTTAACAATTGCACGATTTGCCCCCTCGCATCTGCGACTGAGGGTCCAAGGAGGTGCATTGCGCAAGAGGTCATCGTCGTACGTATCCTCACACTGTTCCCTTTCGGGAACTGTATGAAGTGGTGGAAGGATTTCTGGCCACGTTAACGCTCCTTCCGTGACCATAACCATCTTCATACCAGCCATTAGGGTGGTTAGTCCTATGGCGTGAGGGTTTTACGGGCTCCCACAACCCATCTGAGGGGGGGGGAGCCACCCACACCCGCGGACGCAAGTATCCCGCTGGATGTCCACCCAGAATTTATAGTTGGAGCTCCGACTCCACTTGCCGGGACTGTCTGGAGTGGGGTTCGAAACCCTACTCCTTCTGGCCCAGCGACAGGGATGCTTACCGCTACGCAAAAGGCCCACTCCGCGCAAAAGGTGACACCCATACGTTTCCTGTGCCTTTTCCCTCCCCGTGACTGGAGCCCTATGCTCCCACTTGAAAGACCAAGCTATCATCTGTCCTTTTTGCGGCGCCTTTGACTTCTCATTACCAATGATGAGCAGGCGCTGCGCCTCCACCTCGTTGAGGAGATTGCTGAGGTCATCATCAGTTCAATTGTGAGTTCTTTTAATGCCGTGAATTGTGCTCATTCCAGCCATTTCACGTTGCTAATCGGAGTGGGCCTTTGGCGTAGCGGTAGGGTCCCCGCCGCTGGGCCAGACGGGGTAGGGTTTCGAACCCCGCTCCAGACAGTCCCGGCAAGTGGATTCGGAGCTCTGGCTCTAAATTCTGGGTTGACATCCAGCGGGATACTTGCGTCCGTGGGTGTGGGTGGCCCCCCCTCCTCGTATAGCTTGTGGGAGCCCGTAAAACCCTCCCGCCATAGGACTAACCACCCTAATGGCTGGTTCAAAGATGGTTACGGTCACAGAATGAGTGTTAATCACGGCCATAAGTCCTTGCACCACTTCATACAGTTCCCCAAAAGGAACAGTGTGAAGACACGTATGACGACGACATTGCTAAATAAATAAATGGAATGAAAAAAATTCTTTCAGGGCTTTTAAAAGTCTTTAAATTGCTTTAATTCTGTTTAAAACTACTTCAGATTCTTCAAAATAATGTAAACGTTTTTAAAAGTTTATAAAAGTTACCAAAAGCTTCATAAAAATACCAAAAACCTATTTGAAATGCTGCTCTCCATGTAAAAATGCTTTTCAGCTTGAGAGAAACATTGGGGGCGTGTCCTATTAAACTGAGACCTCAAGGGGCGTGTCTCAGTTGCACTGCGCGCTCCAGGCTTCGCGCTGACTGCACTCCTGGGCGGCGTGACGTCAGACGCTGCCCGGGATTCTTCTCTTTCAAACAGGAATTCCAGGCATCCCTGGAGGTGAACGGCAGGCGCGTCGGGTAAGTGCAGATCGGGGGCTTGCACGCGCGGCAAGCCCCCGACCCGAATTTCTGCCCCCATATCTTTTTTCAGTGATCCCCATTCATACATTTGACAGGTCTATCTACCTGTCAAAAGAATGAAGGGGGATTCCCTTCTCCCATTGGCTCGCCTGGCCCATGTGATCCCAGGGACGCTTGCGAACCGCCTGCGCCCCTGGGATACGTGGGCCTCAGCGCGCACCAGGAGAGGCCCAGGAGCGGAAGTGTCCGGACCTCGGGAGCCCTCAGGTAAGGGCGTAGATTTTTTCCCGATAGGAGGCCTCCGCATGCAGGAAGCCTCCTATCGGAAATTATGGACCATTATCTTGGTCCATGCACTGGCTACGTTACTAGATTGCTAGAGTTATTCTGACTGGGCCAAAAAAGAGGGGGAGTGAATTTCCGCGAGGATTCTCCCACTTGCCCGCCATCATTTTGATGATAAACAGAGGTTATGCTGTTTTTCCGTGGTTTCTGCAGCTCTTCTGCCGAAAGCACGGCAGACAAGTGGGAGACACTCCACTGAAATTCACCCCAGTAGTCAAACAGGGTGGGTTGGGGGCGGGGGGGCGGGCGGGGTGGGTGATCCTAAAACAATACATTGAAACGTATAAACTTCTGACAGGGCTAGACAGACTGGAGGCAGGGAGGATGTTTCCCCTGGCTGGGGGCTCTAGAACGAGGGGTCACAGTCTCAGGATATGGGGTAGGACATTTAGGACTGAGATGAGGAGAAATTTCTTCACTCAGAGGGTGGTGAACCTGTGGAATTCTCTACCACAGAAGGCTGTGGAGTGTAGGGGGTTTGCACAGGCGTGTTTGGTCAGTCAGCTTTGTCTCTGACTACCTTCTTTGAGCGGTTCGAATCGCTCGCCCCCTGGGTTCTGGACACTGGACTTAGATACAGGCAGCGATACAGAAAATCGAGTAGACAAGTGGTTTGGTGTAAAAGAACCAAGATTTTATTGAACTGAAAAATTATAACGATCTTGCACGAGAAAATTACTGGTACAGCACACTACAGACATAAAATGCTTATACTTAAAGGGAATGGGGAACACACGGCACAATCGAGGGAAAACAACTATATTAGCAATCCCCTTAATTCCCACCCCCTATACCTAACTAGATTAGACTATGAGGGGCTAGAACTTCATGCTCACCAATCCAAGAACTTGTTATGTTTAAAAAAACAAACAGTTGAAGGTTTTGGGTTCACTCCTTGTGCACTCTGTGGCCTGCTGACCTCACGTGGTTCCAACGCGCTGCAAGGGTGCCGTCCAGGTAAAATACCCCAATATTAAAGTCTCTGCCTGGGTATTTCACCTCGCAGGACGGGCTCCTCCTCAGGTGATGCTCTTCCTTGGTTGATCCTGTTGGGTTGAGTGAGCTGGACTGAGGGCCCGTTTATTCGAAGCCCCACTCAGTCTTCTTCTTACAACCCGTCCTGGTTGTAATTTGGCAGCGAGTTGAGAGGCAGGAGGCAAGGGCAAGAGGCAGGAGAGCGAGTGGCTTCCTGATGGGCCCATAGTTATACCCCCATCGGGAGCCCTTATCTGCGCGCCAAATCAGTTGAGTCCTTTGTCTGATCTGGGTGAGCTCGTTTAAATGTTTAAAAACGTTTATAAAAATGACCTGTAGAGTGATAGTCGTCATGTCTAAAGTAGCCTCGAAACCCTGGCCGTTGTTAAAGACAAGTTGTGAATTGCTCCCATTCAGGCTTAATGGCCCAGAAATTCGTGTTGGGGGCTTCCCACGGGTGCAAGCCCCCGACTTACACTTACCTAGCGCGCCGACAGTTGAGGCCTGGGCCTGCGTGGATTTCCTGTCTGTGGACCGTTCCAGCTCCCGGCGCGCTGTGCTTGCATGACCCAGCGGCGTACTTAGTGCGATGCGTCGGCTGGGATCACGTGAGCACTGGGCAACCAATCGGAGGAGGGAAAAGTCCATTCATGAGTTTGACAGTAAGAACTGTCAAACTCATGAAAACTCCGGGCGCCCAAAACAGTACATAACCTTAAAATAAATTTTTAAAAAACATCACACTATTTAAATCAACTATAAATAACATTAAATAACCATTTTAAACAATAATTTAAATTTTTGAAAAAAATAAATTTATAAAAAATTGGAGCTAAAAATACACTTACCTTACTGTAAAGTATTTAAAATTAATAAACCTGTGGAAAAAATGTTCTAATTTTAATTAATTGACCGCTTACCTTTTAAAATGAAGTCCTTACGTCTGCTTTTTTAATGTGTAAAAGGTGGAGGCCTTCACGCACGGGCAAACCTGGAGGGAAAAAAAGGAAGTTCAACGTGCACGCGCTGCCTCATACGTCGCACGCATTTCACCTCTTAACCCCTGCTTTCAGGGGACCCGAAGTGCCGTTTTCCCGCGCACGCGCTGCCTCATACGTCGCACGCGTTTCACCTCTTAACCCCTGCTTTCAGGGGACCCGAAGTGCCATTTTCCCGTGCACGCGCTGCCTCGTACGTCGCACGCGTTTCACCTCTTAACCCCTGCTTTCAGGGGACCCGAAGTGCCGTTTTCCCGCGCACGCGCTGCCTCCTACATCGCACGCATTTCACCTCTTAACCCCTGCTTTCAGGGGACCCGAAGTGCCGTTTTCCCGCGCATGCGCTGTGCATGCAAGAAACCGGCACTTCCATTGGGTCCACGCGTGGGTACCCCGTGCGTACTCACGCGTTGGGACCCGAATTACTGGGCCAATGTCTCTGGTGAGCGGTTCCCGATTTAAAATGCAGAAAGCCTAATGGCTTGATGGAGCCCATTCCAACTTAATGACTGGAATGTACAGTCTTTTTGTTCATTTTATCAGTCCTTGCAAAGTCTTTGATTAGTTTAAAACTTGAACTCCTTGACCAGCTTGTTTTGCAGAACCTTTGTTTAAAAATCCCATTTGGCCCGGTCACGAGGTTTACCGCAGCCATTTTGGGCACCCTGGTTTTAAAATCAAGACCATCCAGGGTCCCTTTTGATCAATAACTTCGGGGAATGTTGGAATTTTGAGAACCTTACAGGAGGCCAAGTCACTGAATATATTTAAGAAGTAGATAGATAGATTTCTAGACACAAAAGGCATCAAGGGGTATGGGGAGAGAGCGGGAATATGGTATTGAGATAGAGGATCAGCTATGATCATATTGAATGGCGGAGCAGGCTCGAAGGGCCGAATGGCCTACTCCTGCTCCTATTTTTCTATGTTTCTATATTTCTAGAACAGCTGCTGTCATACTCTCTACTGTCTCTTAGGGTGTATGGCCTTCTTCAAAATCCCAGTGTATTCTCTGGATTAACATCTCTTTATTAAGTAGCCTAGAATCAAAATAAGAAACACGTCTTTGGTAAGTTCTTAAACTCTCCTGAGTCACCGTAATTAAAATATAAGCCTGTCCTTTTACATACAGACAAAATGACGGGCAGGAAAAGAGCAGCCGGCTGATCAGGCCTGCCCCACATTCATGATGCCTGGAGCACCATGACTAGCCGTTTCCTAACCCCCCAGCTGATGAGTAATCCCCTGGGAGAGTCAAAAGAAAAGCGGGGTGGGGAATCAGGGCCTAAAAGAGAAAACAAAATCTGGATAATTCCTCTTCGCCCCCTCAGGCGATTGAAACCAATCCAAGAGACCACATTGACCATGTTTATTTTTACTGCTAAATCACTTAGCGTTTATCTAAGTAAATGATTTTCATACTATGCTTGGCTTCATATTTACTCATTTTAAGCATAAACCTCAGAGAAGTATATAACAATATATGGAATCAGTTATCCACTTAGCAAGAGTGCAGATTACAACAATGTAAAGTGAAGGCTATAACTGTTCCTTATTCTATTAATGGCTGACTCATCCTAATTATTTGAAGGATCTTAAATAAATTCTGACAAGTTAATCAGATATTCAGTCAGTAACGAGTTAGACCTTCAATGGTTCTCGGTTTCTTCGGCACAGTTTTGAAGGTTATTAATTACACTTTCATACTTGGATATCATTACACTTGCATACTCGATATATCCGTGCAGACTTAATTCTCTCCTGGCTTGCCTGTGTTTTTCACGTGGTAATTGTTTCCTTACTTCCTCCTTCATGACACTTGCTAAGTTGGTTGCCATAAGCCATTTGAGCGCAATTTTAAACAACAGCAAATGATGGCTTGAAGCTTCTGCTGCTGTCTTGCGAGGTCATCAAGTACAATGCTAAGTTGCTTCATGGGAGATACATATGTATAAAAGAATGGAAACTGTATGGGCTACCTACATGGTATCGTATGGTCATCTGTATAAGACAATGACCACATCAAAGATACTGCTGAAAACTTGTTGACAATTTAATGGTGCTCTCTGTCAAAGAATCGAGTAATTATTAAGATGTAACTAAGCCAAGCAAATAACCCATTGCTGCTTAAAATGTTCCTGTGTTTAGCTTGTTTGTTTTTGTTTGATACAAGCAAGGATGGCCCGGATTTTGCGGTGGGTAATGACGGCGAACTGTCAGCGATCGCCGTCATTACCCCTCTGAAACTGACCGTAACTTCAGGATGTAGCGCATGCGCATCTAAACGCGGAAATCCTGAAGTTACGGTCAGGTCGTTCGCTGCTCCGACACTGGCTGAGCTGTGGCCCCATCTCCCCCTCCCACCCACCGGCCCCAATAACTGGCAATCTGTGAAATCAGCAAAATCAGTGGAACTGACGAAAACCTAAGCTAATATCGCTGTTCAACACCTCATTAAATGTTAAGCCTGTTGGAATAGGTGTAACTGGTGTTTTAACAGCGTATTGACTGCTGAACAACATCCTGGCCCTGAAAAACTAATTTTTATATTTGCAGTGTGTCAAATTTCTCCATTATGGTAAAAATTACAATTTGAGAATTCTTCAATGTGATTGGCTGCTTAGACAGCTTGTTGAGGTCACTGTGGCTCTTCGCCAGGGATTCTCATTACACAGCGCTACAATCAATTGCCTCGTCGAGGAGGGTAAAGTTCTCGCCACAGAGGTGGCGAGATCACGAGATCTCTGTGGGCAGCTTTCTTTGAGCTCAGCGGTGAGTGCCTTAGCTTCGCCGCTGACTGCAAATTACGGGCCATTGTGTCTGATTAGGTGGACATTAGGATAATGTGGTGAGCTGAGTTCAGTGCTTCAGTGTGTCGTTCCAAGTGGACGTATGGAATTAGGGTGCAGACCACAGTAGGGCACAACAGGGAAAAAGTGGCCTGTAACATTGGCTGGTGAATAGGAATTCCCGATAACAGAGAAACCAACATAACTGGGTGGTGCGAGAGGTGAGTGAGACGACAAAGTGAGGACGTGCCCAGACTTTAGCACCAAACCTTAAAGGGGCCCAAAGAGCGAGAGTGGGGCCTGACTCAAGGAACACAGAAAAAAAGTGTGTTGGTGGAAGTTGAAAGGCTCAAAGCGGAGCCTGAGAATCGACAGAACAGTGAATTAAAACTATACGTGAAGGAGAAGTAAAGACCAGCAAGAAAAGTGTAAGTCTGAGTCCAGAAACCACATCAAAGATTTAAAAATACAGCCTGCATGAAATTAGTGTTGGTAGAAATGAAAGGTTAAAGGGATGAACCGCTGATTTGGTTTGGTAATCCAATCGTGGGTGCTGAAGTCTGCTCCCCATGTTTTTACACACATGGAGTCCTCTGTGTCATGGAATCTTTGACATCCACCTGAGGGGCCAGGTGTGGCCTCGGTTTAACATCTCATTCGAAAGACGGCACCTCCCTCAGTACTGCTGTGGAAGAGGAGCAATTGGCGGTGGCAGTGGAGGAGCAGGAACCTGCTGGTAGGAGTCCAGTTTGCTTTATTTTCCTGAGCTGATGAGCCCAAGAATTTGGGACCTGACGGGGCCTTGCTTACAAAGGGAGATTACTGCTTGATCAGGATCATATAAACTAGGCACCTGAGTTTCTCCAAATTAGCCTTCAAGGTCTGGCTAGGAGTGATATTGTACTATAAGCCCACCGACTCCCACAGCTACCTGGACTACACTTCCTCCCACCCCACTTCCTGTAAGGATTCTATTCCATTCTCCCAGATTCTCCATCTCCATTGCATCTGTTCTGACAATGCCACCTTCCATACTAATGCTTCCGATATGTCTTCCTTTTTCCTCAACCGAGGATTCCCCTCTACCATGTTTGCCGTGGCCCTGGACCATGTTTGTTCTATTTCCCGCACTTCTGCTCTCACCCCTTCCCCTTCCTCCCAGAACCACGATAATGTTTCCCTTGTCCTCACCTTTCACCCCACCAGCCTCCACATTCAATGTATCATACTCTGCCATTTCCGCCACCTCCAGCATGATCACCAAACACATCTTCCCCTCCCTTCCCCTTTCAGCATTTTGAAAGGGCCGTTCCCTCCACAACACCCTGGTCCACTCCTCAATCACTCCTCAACCTTCCCCTTCCAACGGCACCTTCCCGTGCAAGCACAGGAGATGCAACACATGCCCTTTTATCTCCTCCCTTCCCACTGTCCAAGGTCCCAAACACTCCTTCCAGGTGAAACAGCGATTTACTTGTCCTTCTTTCAATTTAGTATACTGTATTCGCTGCGTATGATGCAGTCTCCTCTACATTGGAGAGACCAAACGTAGATTGGGTGACTGCTTTGCGGAACACCTCCATTCAATCCGTAAGTGTGACCCCGAGCTTCCGGTCGCCTGTCATTTTAATTCTCCGCTCCACTCCCACTCTGACCTCGGCCTCTTACACGGTTCCAATGAACCTCAATGTAAGCTCGAGGAACAGCACCTCATCTTTCTATTAGGCACTTTACAGCCTTCTGGACTCAACATCGAGTTCAACAATTTCAGACTATAACCTCTGACCCTATCATTTTTTTCTCTCTCTCACATGGCAGTTGTTGATCATCCTGCCATCGACATTTACACTTCATCTAGAGTTATCTTTTGTTTCTTAACTTGTCCCATTACCATCTCCTTTTGCCTTGCACCATCATCCCTTTTGTCTTTTAATCTCTCCTGCCTTCCATCCTATCACAGGCCTTCCCTTTTGTTCTCCCCTCCCCCTTTCCCTGCCTCTGCACTTGCTTAAAAACCTGTTACATCTCTAACTTTTTCCAGTTCTGACGAAGGGTCATCGACCTGAAACGTTAACTCTGTTTCTCCCTCCACCGATGCTGCCTGACCTGCTGAGTATTTCCAGCACTGTCTGTTTTTATTATTCACCAAGGCAGAGTGAAGTTCCTTGAAAGAGGAAATACTTAAAATTCAAACAGATGAAATAAGAAGACAGTGTAAATCAAGTTTGTAATGGAAAAGAAAAGAGAAAAGAAAAGAGAAAAGAAAGAAAGACTTCCATTTCTATAGCGCCTTTCAGACCACCGGATGCCCCAAAGCACTTTACAGCCAATGAAGTACTTTTTGAAGTGTAGTCGCTGTTATAATATAGGAAATGTGGCAGCCAATTTGTGCACAGCAAGCTCCCACAAACAGCAATGTGATATTGACCTGATGATCCGTTTTAGTGATGTTGACTGTGGGATAAATATTGGCCAGGACACCGGGGATAACTCCCCAGCTTTACTTCGAAATAGTGCCATGGGATCTTTCGTGTCCACCTGAGAGAGCAGATGGGGCCTCGGTTTTACGTTTCATCCGAAAGACGGCACCCCCGACAGTGCAGCACTCCCTCAGCACTGCACTGGAGTGTCAGCCTAGGTTTTTGTGCTTAAGATTCAGCACAATGTAACTGTGTGGAGGGTACCAGAGCACGGGGAGTACCTGACTCAGAGGGCTGTTCACTGAATAAACCAAGGAATCTACAGAAAAGATCATGAGTTGGAAAGCTTCAGAGGGCATATAGCAAAACGTGTTATTTAAAAAGGGAAGGAGACTGACAGTAATTATAAAGGGAAAAATAAAATATGAGAATTGAATTGTACAAAGGCAGTAAAGTGTTTAAGCGAAGAGTGGGTAAGAGAATAGATTAACAATGTTCTATAATGTTAATATACAGTAATAAAGCGATTCTTGATAATGGAATTGCTTTCTTACTGTAGGGTGACCATATTTTCTAAACCCGATCCAAGGACACACAGGGTGGGAGCACAGCAAAGTAGCCAGGATGGAAAATGTAGGTTGTGCAGTGTAGCGAGGCAAATTTTTTTAGCAGCACATATTTTAACAGTTGCACATATACAGTACAAATGCAAAACAAGTGTGCATATAATTACCCCGGATTTGACGGCACACAATTGATGCACATTCAGACACCGATTATAAATAATACAATAACACTGTTCAGTCCATTGACCGGTCTAACGGTATGATATTCCAATGACTACGGCTCTAGTCTATTCGGGGACAAGTTTCGTGAACTGGGGGCTCTTCTGGGGACATTGTTTGCCCGGGGACACAGTACCTAATCCGGGGATTGTCCGTGGAAAATGTGGATGTATGGTCACCCTATCATAGCGTATTAACAGTGTTTATTTTAGCCAATGCAATGCGTGGACTGAAAACAAACAGAATGGGTCAGTTCATGGAGAGGGGAGTTTCCCTGGGCCCGCAGGTAAATGGACAGTTAAATAAAAAGACTGAGGGGTAGAAATTCATCTAGGGCAGTAGCGCTAAATGGGAGGGGGGTATCACAATGGCCGCCTGTTATACACCCCACTTGAAATTCAGTTCTATTGCAGGCAATGGAACTGAATATCCAGCGGGGAGTATAATGGGCAGCAGATACAATACCGCCCGTTTTATCTGAATACCCATTTCGACCCCTGAGAATTAGAGGTACCAACTGAACAAATAAAGCTACCATTTCTACTGCTGTTTCTTAGCCCAGTTGAATTAACTCAGTCAAGAGATCTCAAAGTAATCATTTCAATATTCTGGGAAAAAAAGTGTAGCTGAATTAAATAGAATTACACTGAATATACAGCACAGAAACAGGCCATTCGGCCCAACCAGTCCATGCCAGCATTTATGCTCCACTCGAGCCTCCTCCCGTCTTTCCTCATCTAACTCTATCAGTGTAACCCTCTATTCCCTTCTCCCTCATATGCTTGTCTAGCCTCCCCTTAAATGCATCTATACTATTCACTTCAACCACTCCCTGTGGTAGCGAGTGCCACATTCTCACCACTCTCTGGGTAAAGAAGTTTCTCCTGAATTCCCTATTTGATTTCTTGGTGACTATCTTATATTGATGGCCTTTAGCTTTGCTCTTCCCCACAAGTGGAAGCACTCTCTCTGGCTGCAAATTTAATCGCGCTGAGCAGGCGGGTTTGGAGGCGGGTCAGCTGTCAAAATCGCAAAGATTGACAGTGGGTAGGAAACCTGCTGTCAACCCGCCTCTACATGCGTCTCCCTGGTGTCGGGTCTGTCAGCGCAGATCTAACCCAACACCAAGCGGCAGGGGAGGTAATTCAACTACTTAAGTGGCTCATTAAGAGCCAATTTAAGAGTATTTTGAGGCTTAATTGAAATTTTACCTTCTTCCCCCCACTGGTTACCCGCTGTTCGGGGAACACAGCAGCTCAACCTGCCATGTTGTGAGTCTGCTCTGAGGTTTGTGAAAAGCTGACAGCTGCAGAAGTGGTGTCAAGGCTGCCATGTTGCGGCTGGTGAGTTTCAGAGCACTGAAAATGTTGGTTATTGCATTTTTTACACATATTGGGCCGGATTTTGCGACCCCTATGGGTGCGTACGAGGTGTGCACGTGCCCACATGGGCCACACAAGTGCTGGTTTCAGGCACGCGAAGCGCATACGCTGAAACCCGGCACTTGCGATCTGTCAGGAATTCTCTTGACAGATCATCCGCATGCCCAAGAAAAGTGCCTCTGCGGGTGGAGAGTTGTGCTTTTTGTACATCTTCTGCCCACTGAATGACTGTCAAATTCTTACGCCTGGTAAAAGCAGGTGTAAGGCCTGCTTTTACCAGCTCTCGGCCTAGAAATTCAGTTGCGTGCGCCAGCCGTTAGCGCCTTAGGAGGAGTAGATCTCGAGCGCTAGGCACTTAGCGGCTGGGCGCAGGGCAATCTGCACCTACGCCCAACTTCAGTAGACATTTAGCGCCGGCGCAAAGTGTTTGCGCGCGCTCAGCTGCGCGCGCAGCTTATGACGTCATTTCGTCGTGCAACGCCCTTTGTGTGCCCCAAACCGGAACTTCAGTCGCGCCCGCCCAATGTGGGCGTGGCGGTGCTAAGAACTGTGAAGTGGAACACAGCAGCGGGCCTCGGGGAGCGCTAATTAAAGGGCACTTACACTGAACTATAAAGGCCAGCCATTTTGCTGCAATGACTTTTGTGCAACGGATTTCTGGACAGAGA
Source organism: Somniosus microcephalus (assembly GCF_052327205.1). Lineage (NCBI taxonomy): Eukaryota > Metazoa > Chordata > Chondrichthyes > Squaliformes > Somniosidae > Somniosus > Somniosus microcephalus. The sequence continues at coordinate 24,029,055 of NC_140994.1, forward strand.
CCAAGGAAGAGACCTTACTGATTTGGCCCAACATAGGAGAGGTATTTTTGGCTTCTGGCCAGAGCTTGGAAATTTGCCTCATTGTGATTTCATTGTTTGCAAGTATATTATGGGGGCTGCATGGGGTTCCAACCCTCAGTTCCAGCATTATGTGCGAAGGGCTCGCAGACGCTGTGTGAGAGGGGCAGCCATGCCTAGACGCAGAGGGGGCATCAGGCGTCGGCAACGTAGGCCTTACCCACTCAGGGAATACCGCCAGCAGGTGTCCTATCTCACCATGACTGCCGCGCAGTGTGTTAAGAGGCTGCGCTTCAGAAGGGAGGTTGTTGCAGAGATCTGCCAGCTGCTTCACAGAGATCTGCGTCCACAGCTGATGTGCAGGACGTCTCTGTCGGTGGAAGTGAAGGTCACAGTGGCTCTGAACTTTTATGCAAGCGGCTCCTTCCAAGCCGCTGCTGGGGACATAGCTAACATATCCCAGTTCGCCATGCATCGCTGCATCCGGCAGGTCACTGATGCCCTTTTCACAAGGAGACACCAATTCATCTCCTTCCCCATGACCCTGGAGAGGCAGGAGCAGCATGCAGTCGGATTTGCGAGGATCGCGGACTTCCCCATGGTGCAGGGCGCCATTGACTGCACACATGTGGCTTTGCGGGCACCTATCAACAATGCCGAGGATTACCGCAACCGGAAGGGCTACCATTCCCTCAATGTACAGCTGGTGTGTGACAACAGGCAGCGCATCCTAGCTGTCAATGCCCGCTTTCCAGGCAGCAGCCACGATGCATTTATCCTGTGCCAGACTACTGTGGCTGACATGTTCCAGGCACAGCCTCCCCCAAGAGGATGGCTTATCGGGGACAAAGGCTATCCTTTGTGTACATGGCTCATGACCCCGCTCCGCGCGCCCAGGACCCCTGCTGAGGAGGCATACAATGAAAGCCATCAAGCCACAAGGAACATCATAGAGCAAACGATTGGCATCCTCAAGCAACGGTTCCGCTGCCTGGATCGCTCCGGCGGATCTCTGCAGTATTCGCCGGATAGAGTCTCCCAGTTCGTCGTCGTTTGCTGCATGCTGCACAACCTGGCTATCCGCAGGACTCAGGCACTGCCACCTCACGTTGGACCACCACCTCAGGAGGAGGAGCAGGAGGACCATGAGGAGGAGGAGGAGGAGGAGGAGGAGTACCAGCCCAGGAGGGAGCCACAAGGTCCAAGGGCCGTCCATCGGTGGCTTATTGAACGACACTTCTAGGCCCCCTGTCAGGGAATGGCTTGTGGCAATGAAGGGACATGAATGCAGCCGCTCCGCAAGCCCTCAGCCGGTTAACGCAACAACCACTTCAAACATCACACATGGACAAGCTGAATAAAGAAAAAGCTTTATTGAACAAACTCAGGGCCCTTCCCACATGAAACCCAAAAACAGACAACACCCCCAAAAAACAGTCAAACACATGACTCACTCCCACAACCTGGGGAGGAATAACAAAACTTTTCCATCCAAATGGCCTTCATCCTCGGCCTTACCAAAACAACCCCCCCCATAGACAACACGACCACCCCCATATAAAAAAACATTTGGCAACACACTCTACTTTGTGTGCCGAGAGGGCGAGTTCTTGTCCAGCCTTTTCCGGCCCCTGGCCGACCTGCTGCTCCGCCTCAACCTGGGCCCTGTGGGGGCTGCAAGGCTGGGGGAAGGCTCCTGAGGGGCACATTGTGTGACGGCAGATGCCCTTGGGGGTCAGCCTAGACGAGCTCTGGCCCTCGAGGGGCCAGCTGCTGACTACTGCAGCTGTGGCTGGGCAGCATCAGTCTCTCCAGCAGCTCGTGGCAGCTTCGCTGGGGGAGTGGCAGTGGCGGCTGCAGCAATGGGGGCAAGCTGGCTGATGCCAGGCGCTCGCTGCTCGCCTGAGACACTGGCACTCGGCCGGGCTGGCACTGCAGCAAGCGCAGCAATCTGCTGAAGGCCAGACCGCTGTGCTGCTGCAGCGCGGCGGGTGCCCTGGCGATGCCTGCCTGACACAGCGAGTGTGGCAGCAGTGAGTGCCCGTACTGCCCTGGTCTGTGCCCGCATCAGACCAACCAGTGACTGCACGGCACCACTGATCAACTGGCCACTCGCTGCCTGTGCTGCCCTGAAGTCGTCCCGACTCGCGTCCTGTGCTGCCCTCAATTCGGCCCGACTCGCGTCCTGTGCTGCCCCGAATTGTTCGAGACCCCTGGCCTGTGCTGCCCCGAGTTGTTCGAAACCCCTGGCCTGTGAGGCCCCGAAATCGGACACACTATGAGCCAGGGACTCGATGGCCTCATGCAACCGTGCCACAACCCCCATGAACTCAGTGTGCCGGCGATCCGAGACCGCGGACATTTGATCGAGGAGGAGCACCTCCTGGGCGAGGACCGTCTCCGGACTGGAGGCCGGACTCTCCCTCTGGGGAGAAGGCCGCCGAGCTGCCCGACCCTTCCCGCGTGGCTGGACGCCACTGGGCCCAGCAACTACACTCCCCTGCAACACTTCCCCCCTCTGGGGAGAAGGCCGCCGAGCTGACCGACCCTTCCCGCGTGGCTGGACGCCACTGGGCCCAGCAACTACACTCCCCTGCAACACTTCCCCCCTCTGGGGAGAAGGCAGCCGAGCTGCCCGACCCTTCCCGCGTGGCTGGACGCCACTGGGCACAGGAGCTACACTCCCCTGCAACACTTCCCCCCTCTGGGGAGAAGGCCGCCGAGCTGCCCGACCCTTCCCGCGTGGCTCGACGCCACTGGGCACAGGAGCTACACCCCCCTGCAACACTTCCCCCTGCCTCTCCTCCAGGGAAGGTGTGTCCCCTCCATTGCCATCCCCTGGCGCGGATGAGGGTTCCCCCGATGGGCCGCCTTCCTCTTGCTCCTCCTCGTCCTCCTCTTCCGAGGGACTGTCACTGGCAGCTTCAGGGACCTCCTCCTCACCAGCTGAAAGCAGGAAGGCACAAGAGTAGCTTTAGAGTGAGGACAGGGCGTCAGCGAGGGAGGCATGAGTGGTGGCATTCAGCGCATTGGTCGGACAGTGGCAAAGGATGTAGATCTGAAGCGCAAGGGGAACGAGAGAGGTCCAAAAGGTCATGCCCTTACCATTGGGGCCCAGCACAGGGTCGGCATCTCCACATGCAACGGGGCCAATCAGCCGGCCACCCATGAGTCGACCCACGCGCTCCTCCAGGTCACTGAGCTGCTGGAACTGGGGGCGGCCTCCCCCGGTGACAGTCCGGCTCCTCAGATTCTGGGCCAGCTTGGCCTGCAAGAGAAAGGACGGCCTCTAAGTATAGTGTGGTGCCCTGTTGCTGTATGCACTGCCTCCCATGTTCGAATAGCTTGGCCAGTGTGGTGCCCTGTTGCTGTATGCACTGCCTCCCATGGTCGAATAGCTTGGCCAGTGTGTAAAGTGCAGAAAGTGCAATTGATGTTCATGCCAGTGCCATAGCTGCTGGCTGAGGGCTGGCCATTAGGGCTTTGAGGTCCCTTTGCCCATAATGTGAGGTGCACATGCAAGGATGAGGAGGACACTGGAAAGGGTACTCACCCTGACAATCCGAGTGAGGTCGTTAAACTTTTTCCGGCATTGGACACCAGTCCTGGGGACATCGCAGGTGGCTGTGACCCTCTGGGCGATATCCCTCCAGGCTCTCCTGTACACCCTGGTGGCAGGCTTCTTGCCACTGTCCGGGAACAAGATATGGCGTCTCCTCTCCAAAGCCCTAACCAGCACCTTTAAATCATGGGCAGAGAAGCGCTGTGCTCGCTCACGGGCCCTCTGCATCCTTCCTGGCGCTATTTCTCTCCAGCAGCAGTGTTTAGGCCTAGCTGGAGGGCTGCAGTATCCAGGGCGTGGCAGCAGACCAAGTCGACCCTTCCCCCTTTAAGAGCTGGCCGGCGCCAGGGTGTCTGCTGTCAATCAAGATATGACCGCACCTGCGCTGCGCCCGGCCTCGGCGGTATCAGTCTGCACCGCCGGCTTATTGCCTAAAGATAGCCGTGCATCGCCAGTTTTAGCGCTCGAGCAAACTCCTTGGCCAAAGCTACTGAATATCGGCGAAGTGGCCTCCACTTTCCGGCGGGCGCAAACTTTAGCGGCCGCCCGACTTTACCGCCCCAAAAGTGGCTATACTGAATTTCTAGGCCTAAGAGTTTAAAAAATAGAAAAATTAAATTTGATAACTCATTTATAAAATAAAAATACTCTTCAAAAAGGGAAGTTTATTTTTAGCCCCATAAAAACATTTAATTTTTTTCCCAAAAAATTAAATTTTTGTTTAAAATATTTAATTAAATGGCATTTTAATTAATTTTAAATATGTAATTAAAAAAAAATATATTTAATGAGTTGTTGTATTTTTTAGGTGATCCCCATTCATACTTTTGACAGTTCTATATGTACGGACCTGTCAAAAGGTTGAATGGGGAATTCCCTTCTTCCATTGGTTGGGCCGACCCACGTGATCCCAGGAGCGCCTACCAAACCGCTTGCGCCCCTGGGATACGTGGGTCTCTGCCCGGGCGGATCCAGAGAGGCCCAGGAGTGCAAGCCGCCATTGTTCCCGGGCCACCAGGTAAATTCGTAGACATTTTGCAGGTCGGAGGCGTCAGCCCGCAGGAAGCCCGCGATCGCAAATGTTGGCCCATTGAGATTTCTTTAGCTTACAAGTTTTTAGATCCAACTGCATGTTCAATGCCACCTCATTGGGAGAACCTCTCTCACCAGTGACAGATCACTTCTGTCATCTCACCTGCAGCTGCCATCTATTCCAGCAACATCGGAGCCATTGAAACAATTAGACCTTGGTCCTCCGAATCCTTCCACGATCAGCCCCAACACCAACATCACCAACCTCATCACCTGATACCGCACAGGACACAGGGCATCAGCCCTTGACAAAATTGTTGCCTGGGAGGCCAGTGATGGCATCACAATGGCCAGATTTTCTTCACTTGACGCTGTAAACCCTGGCTGCCACATGATGCACCAGGTTAAGACCAGCCCACACCAGCACCGTGAAGCATCTCTTTAATGTCCAAGCCATTCCATGCACACTCATCACTATAGCGAGGGGGGGTGGTGGGATTATGACTGAACAATCACTGGAACTCAGTAAGACACTTCTCAAGGTTTGCGCAGATCTGTCCAATATGGGGCGCTTTTTGAAAAAGAGACTTCACTGTATGACAACACATTACCAGAAACTTCACAGGGACATTGGTTAAACCTCTCAAGTGCCTACCCTTGTGTGTTGTTAGTTGGTATGCTTGCAGTAGGATGAGGGTGAGTGTGAGGGGTGGCTAGTGAGATGGTGTAAGGTTTCGCAAAATTTCGGAAATTTCTGCAGCCCCCGAAGATTATTGATTAAAAGAAAACCTGGTTGGAATGTACCTTAAAAACCCAGGGCATCAAAAATGGCTGTCAGGCCTCGTGGCAGAAGACAAAGGCAGCCTGTCTAAACATCTCCCATCACTGACTGAAGTACTTGAGGTACTTAAAACTGTCAATCAACTGCAGTTTAGGAAGTTCAACAGAGGAACAAAAGGATTGTTTGTTTACACGAGCTCTCTACAATGTTGACTCAAGGGCTTAAGTACTTAAAGCTGTCAATCAGTTGCGGTTGGGCGGTGACCACAAGACAATGGATTGTTTACAAAGCACTTGAGTGCTGTTGACTGAATACGTAAGGATTTGTTTGTCCAGCACTTGAGACATTTTAAACTGAGCACAAACCAGTTTAAATGAATGGGAAACACATTCAAACCCATTACAGTCAATGGGGACAGATCGGTCCCTTTTGTATAGCCCAGTTACATCCAGATTTGGGCGCGAAGATAACGACTCCCAATGGGTTATAAAGATAGCCCCTCAGGAAGCCACTCTCTCTCTCTCTGCCGCCTTGCCTCTGATGCCCTGCCTACAAGAGGAACAGCTCAGCAGCCCGCCCAAAGAAGTGGAATACCAGCAGTTACTTTTGAATTACTGGGGTATCTCTACTTCGGGGCGGTGAAGAATCTAAGACAGACTGCAGGGGCATGGAGCAGGCGTTCACTGGTGAGCATAAGCTTTCTGGCCCATTACAAGGCAACCTAGATAGGTATTAGGGGTGGGAATTAAAGGGGAATTTTGTTAAATTGTAATTATAGTCAATTTTCCCTCAATGTGTCCGTTTCTCCTCCCCGTTAAGTAAAAGTGTGCTGTATTAAGCAAAGGTGTGCTGTATTAAGTAAAAGTATGCTGTATTCATTATTATTTTCAATTTATTCTTTATTTCAATAAATACTGGTCCTCTTTGCACCCAACCATGAGTCTCGTTTTGTCTACATCGCTACTGAAATAAGTCCGGCGGTCAGAACCAGAAAGGGGAGCAATTCAAAAACTGCACGGGGCCTGGAGCAGCTCAGATACTTCTGACTGGCCAGAGACAAACCCCAGGGGCAACCAAAACCAAAATCTAACCTAACCCCCCCTTTCTACAAAATGGCGACCACAGCAGGACCATTGGCAACAGTATGCGATGTAGCAGACGGTGGTCTGGGTCTGGAGAGAGCAGCAGTTATTGGTTTTCTTTTTATCCCACTGATCTGTTTGTGGTTAGGTTCCCGCAGGCTTAGGGAAGTTAAAGCAGAGAGTTAGGATAAGGAAATGGAGATTGAAGAATACCAGGCCAAGATAGAATGCCTGGTGGACCAGCTTAGTGAGGGCAAAAGCCACATGAGGTACGAATTAGAGTACCTGAAGTGCCTAGTTGCAGAGGCCAAGAGTAATGAGATGAGGGTGCGGGAGGAAAACGCCCGCCTCATACAAGAAGTAAAAGAGCAGGAGGAAAATGTTAGGGAGGTAAAGGCAGCCTATAAGCTGGCCTGCGACCAAGGGTTTGAGGAAGCATATCATGGCCCCTGTAGGGAAGAGATAGAAAGCTTGAATATGGCTTTAAAGAGGGCAAAGGGGATAATATGTTTTATCAGCCCGAAGGCAGGTCAGTCGGACTTTACCGGCAACCCAAATAGAACCGTTCCCCAGGCAAAACCCAGAACAAAGTTGGTTAGGGAATCAGAGGTCCCACGACCGCCACCCACAGCTCCGAGCTTTCAGGAGCTCTGGCAGCAAAGAGGGGTGGAGGATGAGGTGGTAGACGAAGCACAGCAGGCCCCGCTAGATAGGCCGGGACCAGGACCAGTGTACCCCCTCAGACAACGGAGGTACGGTCCGCCCGTTGATGACGATGACCCAGGGGCCATCCAGAATCTGTTTGTGGTACCGTATGGCACCCACCAGCTCAGGGACATGGTTAGCCACATCCCCAAGCTTACTAAAAAGGGAGACCCCTCACTGCACTTCAGGGAGATAGAACAAGCAGCTTGTGTTAATGACTGCGATGACGCAGAGCAAGCAAAAATGCTGCTGTTTTCCCTGGGAGGTGATCTCCTCCAGACCCTATCTGGTGAGTGCAAAAGGGGGCAGAAGGATTATGAGGATCTGAGGAATGAGATATTGGAGGCCATAGGACTCAATGATGGTAGTCCGTTCGCCCGGGTAGAAAGAACGGTGCAGCTCCCAGGGGAGTCCCCGCAGGCGTTCGCAGACAGGCTGTGGCCAGTCTACCAGAGCACATGCCCGGGAATGCCAGGGCGGGCAGCACTGAACCCAGTCCAATTGACTCACTGGCTCCGTTGTCTCATGACAAACAGCCTACCCCAGATCCAAGCCCAGGTCGCGGCTTGGTTTGACCCCCGAAACTCCCAGACCACCGAAGAAGCGGTGATCCGCCGGCTCACAGTAGCCTTTAGAAACATGAGGTGTATCGAGGCGCCCCAACCCAAGGGAAAAGTCCATGAGGTTAAACCTGGGATCCAGTGTAAGAAAGAGTGGCACCAGGAGGGGAACCATCCCTCCCAGGCTAAGTTAAATTGTTATGGGTGCGGGAAAGATGGTCACTGGAGAAAAGACTGTAGGGATCCTTGGAAAGATAACAAGGGAAAGGATCCCACAGCCCCAGCCCAAAAGGCAGGGCTAGATATCCCTCTCGCTGCGATTGAGTCATTTTTACAGCCCCTACGGTCTCTTCTGACTGGCCAGGGGAGAGTAGCAGCCACCACCGGTGCTTTGACACCGTCTACCCCATCCCACTCCCAGCAATGACTAGAGCCAGCGCAGCCTGTTGACCTGTGTCCCTGCGAAAATGCTGAGGGGAGCAGGCCCTATGTTAAGATGGGGGTGAAGGCGGTGCAGGGGAGATATCCAGTGGACACTGGAGCTTCCAGCACGGTGGTCCATTTGGAAGACCTGACCAATTCAGCCCGGTCTAACAACGTCCCATTTAGCTTAATGGGACCCACAGGGAACGAGCAGGCTGAGGAAAGGTCTAAACCTTTGGCCATAGGTTTAGGATCCCTCCATACCACGTGGGAGGGTAACCACAAGACCAACGAGGTGGCCAAGCAGGGGGACAGGGAAGGAGAGTTCTGGGACCCCTGTAGAGCGGGTCCGGTAGCAGCAATCCAAGACAAGGGAGGCACACAGGGGATAGTTTTGGCCCCGGACCAAAAGCAGGTCTGAGCCCAAGATTCCGCCTTTAAGGCCGCCCTGCTAAGGGAAAAGAGTTCAGAACAGGGTTACTGGCAGGCTGCTAGTCATATTAAACAATGCAAATTGTTTAAGCCGGAGGCAGGGAAACATGCAGCTGGGATTGTACCTGAGATTAGAAATCCTCAGCCTGCAGTGTGTACATTTACACAGGCTACACACGCAGGCGCAGTCACGTGCGTGAAGGGAGAAGTTCCCCAGCACTTGGCCCGAGCGATTCCCCCTCTCTTGTGGGACTCCGGGGAGGGGCTTGAACCAGGTTTTAGACCTGAAGGGGAAGGTTCTCAGCCACCGGCAGCCAGTGGCAATGGAGTGCCTGTCCCCAGCCCAGGTTTGGGAAGCGAGGGACCCGAGGGAGAAGGTCCCCAGCCAGCAAGGAGCATGACCCGAGCTAAGGGTCCGCTTGCCAGGGTAGCCCCACCAGCGACACTCCCTAGGAGGTCTCTTCGGGTACCCCAGCCCAAAATGTATGGTCACCCACTTTCCAGTGGAATAGGGCGGCCTCCCGAGTCAGGGAGAAGCCAAAAGACAGAAGTCCCCAACCAGCAGCCATAAGCTGCGAGGGACTTGAATTTGGGAGTCCAGCTTTGCTGCGGGCAGTAGCCTGCAAAAGTCCAAACAGGGATTAAGACGGGCGGCGCTTGTATATAGCTTTTTTCAAGTAACGTGTACAGAGGATTAAGTTAGAATGTGTTAATTTTAATCTTATATTGCAATCGGTAGTGTTAATTATAAGAGTATAAATTTTAAGTATGGTACCATTCCAGAATGTTGTCTATGTGAGCCGAGGTCGCGGGACCCGATCACATTCCCCCGAGCCAGGGAACCTGGCTAGATGTTTTTTTTAAAGTCTTTTTCAGTGTTTCGGGAGGTGCAGAGGACCATCGTGTCTTTGGATGCTCGGGGAAGGGAGCACCCCTAGCCCATGAAGGGAGGGGTCTGCAGGAGGCAGATGCCCACAGCAATTAAACTGTTAAATCCAGATTAAGATTAAGAGTTTACAAAAAGCTTGTTAATTATTTTATATTTTGTATTATGTACTGGTCCCAACTCCAAAGGAAATAACGTGTGAATTTAGTTCCTAACTGTGAGATTGTACTACTTCTTTAGAGTCAATTGAACAAATTGCATTTGCCTGTGAATTGTTGTGTTCGTAGATTGTGGAAGTTTGAAATACATTTATGGCTGAAGAATGGTGCCATTTATTAAAGTGTCAGACAATTGCATTATAAAAAAAGGAAGCTCGTTTTCTTCTGTTTGTATTTTTAACAGATATGTTTTGGCTTGGTGGTAATCCCAGTAAAGATGTTGTATCGTGTTAAAACTATGTCACAAGTGGTGCAGGGGCATTGGTCCCCTCCATGCTTGAATTATTGTAAATACTCAGTGGTGCCGGGGCATTGGACCCCCTCCATTTTTGAATTATTGTAACTAATCATGTTTTCTGTTGATAGATGCCTACCATGTACTGCGATTCTCTCTGGGTAGGGGAGATGGAGGTGTCGAGGGATCAAAGATAAATATAAGAAGTCACACAACACCAGGTTATAGTCCAACAGTTTTATTTGAAATCACAAGCTTTCAGAGTACTGCTCCTTCATCAGGTGAAGAGGAGAGATGCATAAAGACACAGCTTATATAGTCAGAGAATAATGCCAGATGATTACAGGTAATCTTTCTAACTGCCATTTATCACACCTCGGCAGAGAGATAATCACAGCAATCAAAGGTGTGAATGGTGTCCAAACAGGTCTGTCAGGAAAACAGTACATCAAAGAACAATGAGGTGGGGTCACAAGGGGTCAAATGTTGCAGATGCTGGGGTCTGTATGAAGAACAAAAAACAGACAAAAAAACATTTTTTTTTGCTGGAAATCACAGCAGGTCCGGCCGCATCTGTGTAGAGAGAACAAGCCAATGATGACTCGAGTCTGGATGACCCTACGTCAGGTGGGGTTACATGTAGCGTGACATGACCCCAAGATCCTGGTTGAGGCCGCCCTCATGAGTGCGGAACTTGGCTATCAGTTTCTGCTCTACGATTTTGCGTTGTCGTGTGTCTCGAAGGCTGCCTTGGAGAATGCTTACCCGAAGATCGGAGGCTGAATGTCCTTGACTGCTGAAGTGTTCCCCGACTGGAGGGGAACACTCCTGCCTGGCGATTGTTGCACGGTATTTACAACACGGGACACAACCAACAGAGTACCCTTCGTCGTCCAGTACTTCCCCGGAGCAGAGAAACTACGCCATGTTCTTCGCAGCCTTCAACATGTCATCGATGACGACGAACACCTCGCTAAGACCATCCCCATGCCGCCACTACTCGCCTTCAAACAGCCGCCTAACCTCAAACAGACCATCGTTCGCAGCAAATTACCCAGCTTTCAGGAGAACAGCAACCACGACACCACACAACCCTGCCACGGCAACCTCTGCAAGACATGCCAGATCATCAACACAGATACCATCATCACATGTGAGGACACCACCCACCAGGTACATGGTACATACTCATGTGACTCGGCCAACGTTGTCTACTTCATACGTTGCAGGAAAGGATGCCCCGGAGCATGGTACATCGGCGAGACCATGCAGACACTGCGACAACGGATGAACGGACACCGTGCAACAAATGCCAGGCAGGAGTGTTCCCTTCCAGTCGGGGAACACTTCAGCAGTCAAGGACATTCAGCCTCTGATCTTCGGGTAAGCATTCTCCAAGGCAGCCTTCGAGACACACGACAACGCAAAATCGTAGAGCAGAAACTGATAGCCAAGTTCCGCACTCATGAGGACGGCCTCAACCGGGATCTTGGGTTCATGTCATGCTACATGTAACCCCACCTGACGTAGGGTCATCCAGACTCAAGTCGTCATTGGCTTGTTCTCTCTACACAGATGCGGCCGGACCTGCTGTGATTTCCAGCAAAAAAAAAGTTTTTTTGTCTGTTTTTTGTTCTTCATACAGACCCCAGCATCTGCAACATTTGACCCCTTGTGACCCCACCTCATTGTTATTTGATGTACTGTTTTCCTGACAGACCTGTTTGGACACCATTCACACCTTTGATTGCTGTGATTATCTCTCTGCCGAGGTGTGATAAATGGCAGTTAGAAAGATTACCTGTAATCATCTGGCATTATTCTCTGACTATACAAGCTGTGTCTTTATGCATCTCTCCACTTCACCTGATGAAGGAGCAGCGCTCAAAAGCTTGTGATTTCAAATAAAACTGTTGGACTATAACCTGGTGTTGTGTGACTTCTTACATTTGTCCACCCCAGTCCAACACCGGCATCTCCACACCACATATATAGATAAGTGTAAGGAAAGGTTGTTTGTGGGGGGATCAGTAATTATTGCTCACCTTTGAACAGGATACTACAAGCAAGTTTTAGTATCCCAGGGGGAACTGTAAGGTTTTGCTAAACTTCAGAAATTTCTGCAGCCCTCGAAGATTATTTGATTAAAAGAAAACCTGGTTGGAATGTACCTTAAAAACCCAGGGCATCAAAAATGGCTGTCAGGCCTCGTGGCAGAAGACAAAGGCAGCCTGTCTGAACATCTCCCATCACTGACTGAAGTACTTGAGGTACTTAAACTGTCAATCAACTGCGGTTTCGGAAGTTCAACAGAGGAACAAAAGGATTGTTTGTTTACACGAGCTCTCTACAATGTTGACTCAAGGGCTTAAGTACTTAAAGCTGCCAATCAGTTGCGGTTGGGCGGTGACCACAAGACAATGGATTGTTTACAAAGCACTTGAGTGCTGTTGACTGAACACTTAAGGGTTTGTTTGTCCAGCACTTGAGACATTTTAAACTGAGCACAAACCAGTTTAAACGAATGGGAAACACATTCAAACCCATTACAGTCAATGGGGACAGATCGGTCCCTTTTGTATAGCCCAGATACATCCAGATTTGGGCGCGAAGATAACGGCTCCCAATGGGGTATAAAGATAGCCCCTCAGGAAGCCACTCTCTCTCTCTCTGCCGCCTTGCCTCTGATGCCCTGCCTACAAGAAGAACAGCTCAGCAGCCCACCCAAAGAAGTGGAATACCAGCAGTTACTTTTGAATTACTGGGGTATCTCCACTTCGGGGCAGTGAAGAATCTAAGACAGACCGCAGGGGCACGGAGCAGGTGTTCACTGGTGAGCATAAGCTTTCTGGCCCATTACAAGGCAACCTAGATAGGTATTAGGGGTGGGAATTAAAGGGGAATTTTGTTAAATTGTAATTTTTGGCAATTTTCCCTCGATGTGTCCGTTTGTCCTCCCCGTTAAGTAAAAGTGTGCTGTATTAAGCAAAGGTGTGCTGTATTAAGCAAAGGTGTGCTGTATTAAGTAAAAGTGTGCTGTATTCATCATTATTTTCAATTTATTCTTTATTTCAATATATACTGGTCTTCTTTGCACCCAACCACGAGTCTCGTTTTGTCTACATCGCTACTGAAATAAGTCCGACGGTCAGAACCAGAAAGGGGAGCGATTCGAAACCGCACGGGGCCTGGAGCAGCTCAGATACTTCTGACTGGCCAGAGACAAACCCCAGGGGCAACCAAAACCAAAACCTAACCTAACACCCCCCCCCCCTTTTCTACAATGGGGAAGTGATAAATTAGATGGAGAGGGATGGGTGGAGGTTCAAGGTAAGTTGGTGCCCTGGGGAGGCCTCTTCCAGCCTTGGAAGGGAAGAGAACCTCCCTGCGTGCTGTGACTCCCTCCATAAGCATATGGAGGGAGTCATTGGAGAGTCTGGGTGCAAGAGATTACCTTTGTGCAGTGCTTGTCAGTGTTTGCAGCTCCTCAATGCTGTCAAACACTGACAGAACAACTGTCAAACACCATGTGGACATGGTCCCTTTAAGGAAACCGGCTGCTGACTCGTCATCAAATGCTGTCATCAGACCCGCTTCCTGTTAATTGGCCGGTAAGCCCGCAGGGTGGGGCATAACAAGGCTAATCAAGGGAAAATCACGCCTGCTGAGCGGAGGCAGCTGGGAGCGAGACCGGAACCCGGAAACCAGCTGACCTGCCCCCATCCCGCCTCCAGAATTAGATTCGCGTCTTCTGTGTCTATTCTTTCATAATTTTAAAGACCTCTATTAGGTCTCCTCTCAGCCTTCTCTTTTTAAGAGAAAAGAGACCCAGCCTGTTCATCCTTTCCTGATAGGTATAATCTCGCATTTCTGGTATCTGGTATTACTGGAATGAATTTGCAATTATCAAGCACATTGCCACTGAGGGCAGCAGTCTTGTCCTTTAAATCAAGCAATTTGTCCCCAATCATAACCCACTGTAACCCAGTATAATGCAATGCATTGTCGCTTAATTACCAGTGGTATTGATATTCAGACCATTATGGCAGTAAACTAGAACAGTGCAAGAGGAAGCTTTAGTGGTATAATTAGCTTAAGAGAGATGGGCCTATGACAATATCATTACTGTTAGATCCGTGGTTCAGTGGATAAATAATCACACGGATGCTGTACATTAACAAATAACAGGTCTTTACTGGAGGAGGGTAGTCTCTAGACTGGGGTACAGAGGCATGCGCACAGCTTATATACCGGTGTGGTCACTGCCGGTACTACAGTATACAGGAGCTGTAAAAAGTAGTTCTGACTTAAAGGCACATACACTACAATTCCTCCCTTTTTAGATTAATAATACCCCCTTAATATTCAAATAACAATTACATTTTTACATGTACATTCAATAACAAAAGTCCATTTATAGATTCAGTCTTTGGGGCGGCTTCCTGACCCTTTCGGGATAGCGCCTTTCCAGAGGTTCTTGTTCTTGGTGCAGAGGCGATTCTGACCCCTTTTCATCGGGTAGTTCATCGGGTTCCACTGCTACTGGGTCTGAAGTAGATGCTACCGGTATGTCGGGTTCATCCCCAGGTACTCGAGACATGGGGTTGACGCATTCCTGTGATGCTAAGATCTGATCGACGTGGCGTCTCACAATGTTCTCCCCGACATCCACTGTGTACATTAATGGCCCCTGCCTTGTACATATCGTTCCGGGTTGCCACTTCTCTGTTCGATAGTCCCGGGCCAAGACTGGTTGCCCTACATTGAAGCTCCTTGTCGGCTTCTCGTTGATGTGCTGGAATTGTTTGTCCTCAAAATTTCTTCGCACATTTGGTCTGAGCAAGTCCAGACGAGATCTCAACCTTCGGTTAAAGAACATCATGGCCGGGGTCTGGTTGGTAACTGCATGTGTCGCGTTTCGGTAGGCTAATAAGAAATTGTCCAGCTTATGCTGTAGTGGAATTTCCTCGTCGCACATGGCCTTTATCACCTTCTTAAAGGTTTGTACGAACCTCTCAGCCAATCCATTGGTGGCTGGATGATACGGGGCGGATGTGTAATGCTTTACCCCATTCCTTTTCATGAATTTTTGGAACTCGTCGGACACAAACTGTGGTCCATTATCAGAGCAGATCTGCTCTGGCAACCCGTTTCTGGCAAATATGGTCCGTAGGACTGCAATCGTTTTCTCTGTAGTGGTTGAAGACATCTTTATCACCTCAGGCCACTTTGAATGAGCATCCACTGCTATTAAGAACATTGAGTCCATGAATGGACCAGCGAAATCAATGTGCACCCGTTGCCATGGAGAGGAGGGCCACTCCCATGGGTGTAGAGGGGCATGTGGTGGTGCATTTTGGACCTCCTGGCATCCTAAGCAGCTCTTCGTTAGGTCTTCGATTTGTTGATCGATTCCCGGCCACCACACATAAGCCCTAGCAAGGCTTTTCATTTTCACTCCCCCCAGATGACCTTCATGTAGCTCATTTAGCACCCTCTCCCTTAACTTGGGTGGAACCACCACTCTGGATCCACACATCACTGTCCCCTGGCATACTGACAGCTGTTCTCTTCTGGATGAGAATGCTGGCAACAGTGAGTCGCCATGTGTTGGCCATCCCCTCACCGTCAATTCATATACCCGTGACAGCGTTGGATCATTGCAGATCTCCTTCTCTATATCCGCGTTTGTTACTGGCAATCGTTCAATTATCGACGAATAAAATATCTCGATAGGGTCCACTGCTGGTGCTTCCTCCGCCGTAGGCAGTGGCAGGCGCAATAGCCCATCAGCGTTCCCATGCTGTTTCGTGCCTTTATATTCTATTTCATATTGATTCGCCCCTAGAAACAGGGACCATCTTTGTAACCGCTGTGCTGTCATTACTGGCACACCCTTCTTAGGATTAAAGATGGAGACAAGTGGTTGGTGGTCAGTCAGCAAGGTGAACTTCTGCCCATGCAGATAGTGGTTGAATTTTTTTACTCCCCATACTAGGCTGAGGGCCTCCCTGTCAATCTGGGCATAGTTGCGCTCGGCTGAGGTTAGTGACCGAGACGCAAAGGCTACTGGCCTCTCCAACCCGTCTGGGAATTTGTGCGACAGCACCGCTCCAATGCCGTAGGGTGATGCAGCACATGCCAAACGAATTGGTAGTGCTGGGTTGAAATGGGCCAACACCTCTTTTGATGTGATCAATTCTTTACACTTCTGGAAAGCTCGTCTACGTTCGTCATCCCACTTCCATGGTACCCCTGTTTGCAGTAGGGTGTTCAGCGGGTGTAATACCGTAGACAAATTTGGTAAGAACTTGTGGTAATAGTTTACCAGCCCAAGGAACGACCTCAGTTGTGACACATTTTCCAGTGCTGGAGCCTTGACTACTGCCTTAACCTTGTCAGGGGACTTATGTAACCCCTCTTCATTGATGACGTGGCCGCAATACGAGATCTGTTTCTGGAAAAACTCGCACTTGTGGCGATTAGCTCGTAGCCCATATTCCTTTAATCTGGCGAGCAGCTTCTCCAAGTTAGCGAGGTGATCACCGTCATTTTCGCCCGTGACCAAGATGTCGTCCAAATAACACTGGGTCCCTGGAATCCCTTGCAGGACCTGATCCATCGCCTTTTGCCAGATAGCCGGAGCCGAGGCTACTCCAAACACCAGCCGGTTGTATTGATAGAGACCTTTATGGGTGTTGATTGTAAGGTAATGTTTCGAAGCTTCTTCTACCTCCATTTGCAAGTACGCCTGGGCTAGATCAATTTTGCTGAAGCGTTTACCACCAGATAGCGAGGCGAAAATATCCTAAATTCGTGGAAGCGGATATTGCACCGTGTGAAGGACTGGGTTCACTGTCACCTTAAAATCCCCACAGATGCGGACCTTCTTTGGTTCCCCAGGCGTATTACTCAACGACTTCTTCATTACAGGAATGATGGGTGTAGCCCACTCGCTCCAGTCCACTTTGGACAGTACTCCTGAACGTTCCAACCCTTCCAGCTCTGCTTCAACCGCTGGTCTGATCACATAAGGCACTGATCTGGCCTTCAGAAACTTTGGGCTTGCATTTTCCTCTATTTTAATTGTTGCTGTTATTCCTTTTAGTGTTCCTAGTCCCTCCTGGAACACTTCTTTTGCGTCAGTTAGCATTTTTGACAGTCGTCCAGGTGTGACGTCGTCATCCGTTTTGGCCTCAACCTTCAGTGCCTGTATGGAATGCCAATCTAATTGTATCTTTCGGATCCATTCACGTCCTAGCAGTGGTGGTCCTCCATTTGGCAATACACATATATCCATTTTAGGTATTTCCTGACCTTTATATGTCACTTTCACCCTTATTTTCCTTTTGGGGTAGACTTTTTGCCCCGTATACGTCTTCAAGACAATCTCTGTAGCTTTCAAGGGTATGTGTGAAAATAGCCGCTTGTAGTCTCTTTGATTTACGACTGTTAGAGCTGACCCTGTGTCTAATTCCATTTCCACTTGGATTCCATCTATCTTGAGTGTAACCCAGATAGTCTGGTGATCCTCCATTTCGGTTACATTATGTAGTTTCAGACAACCTAGCTCCTTGCTTCCGGAGTCTTTGTCACTTTTTTGTTCGTCTGAACCACTGTCCATCACCTGGTGTACCTTTTTGTACTTCTCCTGTGGAGATTTCTTACTGTTGGTTTTCTTCCCAGACCTGCAGACTCTTGCTATGTGTCCTGCTTTCCCACACTGTCTGCACACTTGGTCCTTGAACCAACAATCTTTCTGGTCATGTGTTGTTCTGCCGCAGCGATAGCACTTCCCTGTTCCATAGGTCATTTCGTTGGTGCCATATTCTTGCGGTCTCCGTTGTATCTCTGCAGTGCCCCTTGCGGCTGCTTCGTGTGATACTGCCATACTGAAAGCTTTGTCCAGCGTAAGGTCCTTTTCTGATAGAAGCCGTTTCTGGGTTCCTTCACTTTGTAGCCCACACACAAACTTGTCCCTTAACGTGTCTGCTAGTCCCGCTCCAAACTGGCAGTATTTCGACAGCTTGCGCAGTTCTGTTAGGTACTCAGCATTGCTTTCGTCTTTGTGTTGGTTCCTTTTATGGAACTTAAATCGTTCTGCTATCAGCAGCGGTGTGGGGTTTAAGTGGTCCTGTAGGATTTCTACTATGCTTTCAAAATTCTTGTTTACCGGCTTCTCTGGGGTTATTAAATTTCGCAGTAACCCATAAGTTTTTGCACCCATGGAATTTAACAGAACCAGTGCTTTATTAGCATCTGGCACTTCATTCGCCCTGCAGTACACCTCAATACGTTCCACATATGTCGCCCAATCTTCGACTTCATTGTCCAACGTAGAGATACTGCCACTCTTCGGCATCCTTGGTTGTGCGTTAACTATCACTAATGGCGCCTCCCGCGCTTCCCCTTCTTCTCCGCTGGCACAAAATGGCATCTCCCGCACTTTCCTTCCTTCCCGCGCTCGCCCGTCTTCTCCGCTGCGGCTTCACAAAATGGCGTCGCCCGCGCTCTTCCTTCTTCTCTGCGGCTCAATGGCGCCTGCCGCGCTCTCCCTGCTTCTCCGCGGCTCAATGGCGTCTCCCGCGCTCTCCCTGCTTCTCCACGGCTCAATGGCGTCTCCCCTTGTTTTGCCCCGCGGACCCTGATCAGCCCGTGATCCCTGGCTGTGCTCTGCGTGTTCTTCTCCTGATATTTGTCGATGCCGCTCAGTCTAGAGCCCGGCTGTTTCTTACCCTCTCTCTCTCCGGTTTGCAGTATTTTACCTCGACGCCACTCGGTGATCAACCCCCGGCTGCGCCCTGCTCTCTTCACCCTCTTTCTTACCCCGTCGACGCTGCTCGGCTCTCTCTCTCTGCCGTCGGTTGGCTCCAGCCGCCGCTGCTCGGGAAGGGTCTGCTCTGGACCTGTCGTCGGTCTCTTACTGCTCGTTGTGGCTGGGGAATCAAGCCCGGCTCTCCACAGCCTCCCCAGCGAAGTTGGATCTCTGCCTGACTGCTGGGCGGTTGCTCGCGGTCGACGCCCGTGTTCCTGGACTCGACTATTTTTTTTTTTTTTCTTTTTTTATGTTGCAAATAGATTCGAATCGACACTCATCGCTACTGTTAGATCCGTGGTTCAGTGGATAAATAATCACACGGATGCTGTACATTAACAAATAACAGGTCTTTACTGGAGGAGGGTAATCTCTAGACTGGGGTACAGAGGCATGTATACAATTACATGATATCATACTGTGAATAATGCATTTTGTTATGTTATCATTTATACAGCCTCACTATAAGCTGATACTGGATCAGCTAAGGCCCTGACATGTAAGGGGTCATTTTAACTCCACAAAACAGGCGATGGGGGGGCTAGAAATAAAAGAAATTGGAAATCCAACCCCAAACTGCCTCCAAGGTGCCCACTTCTGGTTTTAACGGAGGCGGGTTGGAGGGTGGGCGACTAATCTGCCCTCCAGAGGTGAGTCCTGAATTTCAAATCGGCCGTGTGGTTGATACTGAAGAAGGAAGCTGTAGACTGCAGGAAGATATCAATAAATTGGTCAGGTGGGCAGAACAGTGGCAAATGCAATTCAATCCAGAGAAGTGTGAGGTAATGCATTTGGGGAGAGCTAACAAGGAAAGGGAATACACATTAAATGGTAGGACACTGAGTAGTGTAGAGGAACAGAGGGACCTTGGAGTGCATGTCCACAGATCCCTGAAGATAGCAGGCCAGGTAGATAAGGTGGTTAAGAAGGCATACGGAATGCTTGCCTTTATTAGCCGTGGCATAGAATACAAGAGCAGGGGGTTATGCTTCAACTGTATAAAACACTAGTTAGGCCTCAGCTAGAGTACTGCGTGCAGTTCTGGTCACCACATTACAGGAAAGATGTGATTGCACTAGAGAGGGTACAGAGATGATTTACAAGGATGTTGCCGGGAGTAGAGAATCTTAGCTATGAGGAAAGACTGGATAGGCTGGGTCTGTTTTTCTTGGAACAGAGGAGGCTGAGGGGAGACCTTATTGAGGTGTATAAAATTATGAGGGGCCTAGCTAAAGTGGATAGAAAGGACCTATTTCCCCTAGCGGAGGGATCAAAAACCAGGGGGCACAGATTTAAAGTAATTGGTGGAAGGGTTAGAGGGGATTTGAGGGGGAATTTCTTCACCCAGAGGGTTGTGGGGGTCTGGAACTCACTGCCTGAAAGGGTGGTAGAGGCAGGAACCCTAACCACATTTAAAAAGTACTTGGATGTGCACTTGGGATGCTCTAACCTGCAGGGCTACGGACCAGGAGCTGGGAAGTGGGATTAGGCTGGATAGCTCTTTGTTGGTCGGCGCGGACACAATGGGCCGAAATGGCCTCCTTCCGTGCTGTAACTTTCTATGATTCTATGAAATACTACAAGGAGGCTGCGTGCCTCATACTTTACCTCCGTTTTAAATGTTATGCTGGCCAGCTGGGTTTCCCGGGCCTCAGGAAACCTGATAGCTGAAGGAAGGCGAGAACGGCCGGATGGAACAGGCATGTGCCTGTCCAGCACTGCTTGTGGGCCAGGAGGAGCAGGAGTGCTTCCTCCCCCCTCCCCCAGCCACCAAGCTCATCTGTAAACCACCCTGCAATCGGCCGACCCATCCCCCCCCCATCGCGATCGGACACCACCCCCCTCCAATTGGATCCCTCCATGTCTGCTCCCCTCCCGATGTCCGACATTCCCTATGTCCGCTCCCCTCCTGATGTCCGACACTCCCGATGTCCGCTCACCTCCTGATGTCCGACACTCCCGATGTCCGACACTTCCTATGTCCACTCCCCTCCCGATGTCCGCTCCCCTCCCGATGTCCGACACTCCCTATGTCTGCTCCCCTCCTGATGTCCGACACTCCCTATGTCCGCTCCCCTCCCGATGTCCGACACTCCCTATGTCTGCTCCCCTCCTGATGTCCGACACTCCCGATGTCCGCTCCCCTCCCGATGTCCGCTCCCCTCCTGATGTCCGACACTCCCTATGTCCACTCCCCTCCCGATGTCCGCTCCCCTCCCGATGTCCGACACTCCCTATGTCTGCTCCCCTCCCGATGTCCGACACTCCCTATGTCTGCTCCCCTCCTGACGTCCGACACTCCCTATGTCCGCTCCCCTCCCGATGTCCGCTCCCCTCCCGATGTCCGACACTCCCTATGTCTGCTCCCCTCCCGATGTCCGACACTCCCAATGTCTGCTCCCCTCCCGATGTCCGACACTCCCTATGTCCACTCCCCTCCCGATGTCCGCTCCCCTCCCGATGTCCGACACTCCCGATGTCCGCTCACCTCCTGATGTCCGACACTCCCTATGTCCGCTCCCCTCCTGATGTCCGCTCCCCTCCCAATGTCCGACACTCCCTATGTCCACTCCCCTCCCGATGTCCGCTCCCCTCCCGATGTCCGACACTCCCTATGTCCGCTCCCCTCCTGATGTCCGACACTCCCTATGTCCGCTCCCCTCCTGATGTCCGACACTCCCGATGTCTGCTCCCCTCCTGATGTCCGACACTCCCGATGTCTGCTCCCCTCCTGATGTCCGACACTCCCGATGTCTGCTCCCCTCCCGATGTCCAACACTCCCGATTGCTGATCCTCGGCTGTGGCCTGGAGCCACAGGCCTACCTGCCCAACAGCCGGTCAGCCTCTCAATCTGGCTGACCAGCAGGAATCAGTGTTTTTGGTCCAGCAGAATACCAGGAGTTAGTGCTTCAGGTCTGGCAGACCAGCAAGCCATTGCTTGAGGTCAGCAAACTAGCAGGAGCCAATGCTTTGGGGATGGCAAGCCAGCAGGAGATGATACTTTTGGGTTTGAAAGTAGGCGGTCTTTGTTATGCTGCGGATATGTGGTCGGAAGCTCATTTCAGAGTCAAATATGACACCAAGGTTGTGAACAGTGTGGTTCAGCCTCAGGCAGATGTTAAGGAGAGGGATGGAGTCAGTGACTAGGGAACGGAGTTTGTGGCAGGGACCGAAAACAATGGCTTCGGTCTTCCAAATATTTAATTGGAGAAAATTTTTGCTCATCCAGAACTGTATGTCCGTCAAGCAGTCTGACAATTTAGACACCGTGGAGGGGTCGAGAGAAGAGGTAGTGAGGTAGAGCTGGGTGTCGTCAGTGTACATGTGGAAACTGACGCTGTGTTCTCAAATGATGTCACCAAGGGGCAGCATGTAGATGAGAAATAGGAGTGGGCCAAGGATAGATCCTTGGGGGACACCAGAGGTAACGATGCAGGAGCAGGAAGAGAAGCCGTTGCAGGTGATTCTCTGGTTACGAGTAGATAGATAAGAATGGAACCAGGCGAGTGCAGTCCCACCCAGCTGGACGACGGTGGAGAGGCATTGTAGAAGGATGGAGTGGTCAACCGTGTCAAAGGCTGCAGACAAGTCAAGAAGGACGAGGAGGGATAGTTTACCTTTGTCTGGGCGGACTTAATAGGCCCCATTAAGGTAAGTTCATTTTCAATAGTGGGATGGAGCCAGCAGTGGGGTTGGGACCCGACATAGCCACCACCCACACCGGACGGGCCAAGGTAAAGAAAATTCCGGCCTTTGCCTCTAGTACACCAGCTGGAGACAGAGCTTTATCAAGGTTCCACTGTCTATAGAAAATGACTGAGAAGAATAATTAAGTGTAAGCCACGGCTCCATGGTAGCACTTGTGCCTCTAAGTCAGAAAGCTGTAGGTTCAAGCACTACTCCAGAGATGTTAGTGTATAATCTAGGCTGACACTTCAGTGCAGTACAAAGAAAGTGCTGTATTGTTGGATGAGACACTGAGCGAAGGCTTGGTCTGCCCTCTTAAGTGGATGTAAAAGATCTCTTAACATTATTTCAAGAAGAGCAGTGAAGTTCTCTTACAAAAATAAAATACTGCAGATGCTGGAAATCTGAAATAAAAACAGAAAATGTTGGAGATACTCAGCAGGTCAGGCAGCATCTGTGAAGAGAGAAACAGAGTCAACGGGGTAGATTTTGCCGAACCTGTCGGGAAGAAGGCGGGACTTCCCCTTTCGGGTTTTTGACCCGCCTACTTCGACGTCCGGCCAATCCGCGCGATTTTCCCTTGATTGACCTTGTTGAGCCCGCCCAGCAGGCTCAGCAGGCCAATTAAGGGCCAGCCGGCAACAGGTGACGTCACAGACTGAAATTTCATCTGTCAAGAGTTCTTGACAGGTGAAATATCAGTGTCTCACAGCTGTTTGAAGCTGTGAAACACTGACACTCTGAGTTCTAAGCTGAGTCATTCTGCACCGACTCAGTTAGAACTCTCACCGGCACTCAAAGCTGAAGGCTGTCACTTTTGACAGATCGCAGCCGTTCAGCTTCCAGTTCCGGCTGAGTGATGCGCTCCTGACAGCTACAGGAAGAAAGGCTGCTAAGGTAAGTACAGGTAAGTAAAAGTTCTTTACACACTTTAGACACACCAAACACACTTACCTTTGCATTCATGCACCCATCACTCACCTGAGCGCCGACATCGCGACCCCTCCAACTCCTTCAACCCAACGGCCCACCTGCTCTACCTGGTGTGGTTTGGAGCCATCGGGAAACCTACACGACACCCCTCAAAATAGGGATTAGGCTAAAAACTGCCTGTTAACTACCTGTTAACAGGCAGTTAATTGGCCCTAATCCCTTCCCGCCTGGTTTCGGCGGGTCCCAGTGCGGGGCGGGTACCCGCCGCCCCTGAAACTTACGTGGGGTGGGGTTTTAGGCGGGATGGTGTCAGGACCCCCAAATTCGGGATTTTTCCCCCCCCACACGCCTGAAACCCCGCCTGACGGCTCCCCGAAAATCTAGCCCGTTTCAGGTCAACGTTAACTCTGTTCCTCTCTTCACAGATGCTGCCTGACCTGCTGGTTATCTACAGCATTTTCTGTTTTTATTAGTGAAGTTCTGTTGTTGTGCTGGCCAATATTTATCTCCCAACCAACATCAGAAAAAAACAGATTATCTGATCATTTATCTCATTGCTGCTTGTGGGATTTTACTGAGTGAAAATTGGATGCCACTTTTCCCTGCATTACAACCGTGACTACATTTCAAAAGCACTTCATTGACTGCGAAGCGCTTTGCGATATCCTGGGGTTGTGAAAGGTGCTATGTAAATGCAAGTTCTTTTCTTTATTCTATATTCTAGGCTGACGTTTCAGAGCAGTACTGAGGGAGTGCTGTGTTGTCAGAGATCCCTTTTTTCTTGGATGGGATGTTATTGAAATCAATGCACAGAAAACCACAGGAGAGTTGCACCTACGATTTCCCGGCCCACACTCCCGCTCACAACACGCCTGCTACCTCGCTGCATGCCAGCACTTGAAAAATCTACCCAATTATACCTGAGCACCGCTTCCTGATGTGAGGAATAAAATCTGTTATTAATAATTTAAAAAGTGAGAAATATTGTTGTGATTATTTAGCCCAGATGATCATAGTAACCAACTGATCATTATAGCTAGTTTCCTGTTTGTACTGTCGTAGTGGCACTTTAAACAGGCTGTTTAATCAGATGCCGTCTCCTGCTCTCGCCCTGAACTAGAAAATTTCATTCACTTTGCTTCCAATTTCCACCCTTCCCTCACCTTCACTTGGTCCATCTCCGACTCTTCCCTTCCCTTCCTCGACTTCTCTGTCTCCATCTCTGGGGATAGGTTATTGACTAACATTCACTACAAGCCCACTGACTCCCACAGCTACCTGGACTACACTTCCTCCGCCCCGCCTCCTGTAAGGACTCTATTCCATTTTCCCAGTTTCTCTGTCTCCGCCGCATCTGCTCCAACGATGCCACCTTCCATACCAGTGCTTCCGACATGTCTTCCTTTTTCCTCAACCGAGGATTCCCCTCTACTGTGGTTGACATGGCCCTCGACCGTGTCCGTTCTATCTCCCGTACTTCTGCCCTCACCCCTGCCCCTCCCTCCTGGAACCACGATGGAGTTCCCCTTGTCCTCACCTTTCACCCCACCAGCCTCCACATTCAACGGATCATCCTCCGCCATTTCCGCCACCTCCAGCGTGACCCCACCACCAAACGCATCTTCCCCTCACCTCCCCTTTCAGCATTCCGCAGGGACCGCTCCCTCCGAGACACCCTAGTCCACTCCTCTACCACTCCCAGCACCCCTTCCCCTTCGCTCGGCACCTTCCCATGCAAGCGCAGGAGATGCAACACATGCCCTTATACCTCCCCCCTTCCCACTGTCCAGGGCCCCAAACACCCCTTCCAGGTGAAACAGCAATTTACTTGTACTTCTTGCAATCTAGTATAACTGTATTCGCTGCTCACAATGCGGTCTCCTCTACATTGGGGAGACCAAACGCAGATTGGGTGACCGCTTTGCGGAACACCTCTGTTCAGTCCATAAGGGGGACCCCGAGCTCCCGGTGGCCTGTCACTTTAATTCTCCGCTCCATTCCCACTCAGACCTCACCGTCCTCGGCCTCTTGCATTGTTCCACGGAAGCTCAGCGTAAGCTCGAGGAACAGCACCTCATCTTTCGATTAAGCACTCTACAGCCTTCCGGACTCAACATTGAGTTCAACAATTTCAGATCATAACCTTGGCCCCTATCACTTATATTTATTTTCTTTTTTTTTTATCCACACTTTTTGTTTTTTCTTCTCTCCCTTCAGCAGTCCTTCATTCTGCCAGCGCAATTCACACCCCATCTAGAGCCATCCTTTATTCCTTAGCCTGCCCCATGAATATCTCTTAATATCTCTTAATCTCTCCTGCTTTCTATCCTATCACTGACCTTCCCTTTTGTTCATTCATCCCCTCCCCCCTTTCCCAGCCCCTAAACCTGCTTTCCATTTCCTGCTTTTTTTCCAGTTCTGACGAAAGGTCATCGACCTGAAACGTTAACTCTGTTTCTCTCTTCACTGATGCTGCCTGGCCTGCTGAGTTTTTCCAGTGTTTCCTGTTGTTGTTTCTGTTTAATCAGATGTTCAACCTCACCTCTCATTATCTCCTTTTAAGATCAGTGATTGAAAGCTCAATCGTGATTTAATCCCAAGCGAACACTCTCAGTAGATTGCTACTCAGCTGTTTAAAGTTCTGCTGAGCGGCATTATTGAACAGCAGAGTCGTGTTGATCAGCAGTTTAAAGGGGTGATCAGTAAGGTGTAAAATTGTCACCCGTGGGTGCAAGCCTCCGACCTGCACTTACCTAGCGCGCCGGCCATTGAGCTGTGGGCCCGCGTGGGATTCCGATCCTGGGCCTCCTCCAACTGCCGGCGTGCAGTGCTTGCGTATCCCAGGGGCGCAGTTAGTTCGATGCGTCCCCTGGGATCACGTGGGCCACGGAGAGCCAATGGTAGCAGGGAATGTTTCATTCATAAAATTGACAGGAAGAGCTGTCAAAACTATAAATACTATAAGCCCCAAAACATCACTAAAACTTCAAATAAATTTTTTAAAAAATCACATTTTTAAAATAACTATAAATTACATAAAATAACTATTTTAAACAATAATTTAAATTTTTGAAAAAATTAATTACATTTTCTAACGGAGCTAAAAATAAACTTACCTTTCTTTAAAGTATTAAAAAATAATAATCCTTTGGAAAAAATGTTTCAATTTGAATTAATTCACCATTTACCTTGTTAAAAGCAGGCCTTGCGCCTGCTTTTTACACGTGTAACTCCTGGAGACTTACCTTCCCAGAGAAACCTGGAAAAAAACCGTAAGTTCCATGCGCACACGCTGCCTCTCCGGCGCACGCATTCGACCTCTGAACCCCTTCCTTTAAGGGAACGGAAGTTCCGGTTTCCCGCGCATGCGCAGTGCATGCATGAAACCGGCACTTCCGTTGGGCCTACGGTTGAGTACCCCGGGAGTACTCACCCGTGGAGACCCGAATTTCTGGGCGAAACGCCCCCCCCACTCCACTCCACGTGTGGTTTCAACTCTGCCAGGGAAAGTAGAAACTGTACTATGGAAACTATAGAGGCCAAGTTTAAACCCACTCAGTCGGCCTACGTAGGAAAAGAAATGTATTGTGTCACCACAAGTCAGTTAAATTAGACTTACGACCAAAACAAACAATGTATAATTGTAAATAGTAACTTTTGCTTTATTCCGGTTTGACCTGTAAGAATTGGAGCACGGGAACTTGTGAATATATATGACCACAATGTAACCACTAATAAGATAAACAATACGCTCAAATAGAAGTTAAGGAGCTATGTTGCAAGATTTGGATATGACATACCATCCATACCTGAACACTTAAAGGCCCTAAAACAAGGGATTGAAAGATCTCACAGACATTATTTTCAGATACAACAATGTGATCAGGCAATGTGAACAAAAATAAACATCAATGCTGGAGCCTTTTGGTGGGAAATTGGTATGAACATAGAAATACACCCATAGGTCTGAATAATATCTCATGTCCTGGTAATAATTCAACTACTGTGTATTGTCTATCTTATGTTTGACCTCGTGAGGTGATAAAGGAAGAGGAAGCAAAAACAATTGATAATGTTAATGAATCAACACCCACCCCAAGTCCAGCAACAACAGCCATTGCTTTAAGTGTCCCAGTTGAAGTCAAAAGAGACACTTGAAGGAGGACTGTAGCAAAAAGTCTTTTGCTGATTAAGATTGGTTGTCATTATAGAGTCATAGAGGGAAAAATTTAGTCGGTTTGCGCTCCAATCAACTCCAGGGGCGATAAAAGCCAAGTTTGCAGTTGGAGGCGATAATTAGCGCCAGGCGCTAAACTTTGCGCACGTCCGATAATTGCGCCCCAAACGGGCCGATACTGAATTTTTCCCCCTATGACTCTGTCCGGTCGAGGGTGCTACCAGGGCGTTGCGCACTCGACTGACGTCACGATCTGCCGGCGCAGGAGATCGTAGCGGTAGTGTTTAGCGCTGCTGCAAAATGTCTAGTTAATTTCGTGAGCGGCGCAAACATTGCTGCACACGGACGCTAGTTGCTTTGTGCCTCATTAGTGCCCTCTTAAGGTGCTAATGGGAGGCGCAAACCAACTGAATTTTTCCCCCATAGAGTAATAGCCCTTCGGCCCATCGTGTCCGTGCCGGCCATCAAGCCCTGTCTATTCTAATCCCATTTTCCAGCACCTGGTCCATAGCCTTGTATGCTATGGCATTTCAAGTGTTCATCTAAATGCTTCTTGAATGTTGTGAGGGTTCTTGCCTCTGCCACCCTTTCAGGCAGTGAGTTCCAGATTCCAACCACCCCCTGGGTGAAAAAGTTTTTCATCAAATTCCCATTAAACCTCCTGCCCCTTACCTTGAAACTATGCCCCCTGGTTATTGACCCCTCTACTAAGGGGAAAAGTTCCTTTCTACCTACCCTATCTATGCCCCATATAATTTTGTACACCTCAATCTGCTCTAAGGAAAACAACCCCAGCCTGTCCAGTCTCTCTTCATAGCTGAAGCGCTCCAGCCCAGGTAACATCCTGGTGAATCTCCTCTGCACCCTCTCCAATGCAATCACATCCTTCCTATAGTGTGGCGACCAGAACTGCACACAGTATTCCAGTTGTGACCTAACTAGCGGTTTTTACAGCTCCATCATAACCTCCCTGCTCTTATATTCTATGTCTCGGCTAATGAAGGCAAGTATCCCATATGCCTTTTTAACCACCTTATCTACCTTCAGGGATCTATGTACATGCACACCAAGGTCCCTCTGATCCTCTGTCCTTCCTAGGATCCTACCATTCATTGTGTATTCGCTTGCCTTGTTTGTCCTCCCAAAATGCATCATCTCACACTTTTCAGGGTTAAATTCCATTTGCCACTGTTCTGCCCATCTAACCATCCCATCTATATCGTCCTGTAGCCTGAGGCTTCCCTCCTCGCTATTTACCACTCCACCAATTTTCGTGTCATCTGCAAACTTACTGATCATACTTCCTACATTCATATCTAAATAATTAATGTACACTACAAACAGCAAAGAACCCAGTACCGATCCCTGCGGTACACCACTGGACACAGGCTTCCAGTCACAAAAACAACCTTCGACCATCACCCTCTGCCTCCTGCCACTAAGCCAATTTTGGATCCAATGTGCCAAATTGCCCTGGATCCCATGGGCTCTTACCTTCTTGACCAGTCTCCCATGTGGGACTTTGTCAAAAGCCTTAGTCCATGTAGACTACATCAACTGCACTACCCTCATCCACACACCTAGTCACCCCCTCGAAAATGCAATCAAATTGGTCAGACATGATCACCCCCTGACAAAGCCATGCTGACTATCCCTGATTAATCCCTGCCTCTCCAAATGGAGACTAATTCTGTCCCTCAGAATTTTTTCCAATAATTTCCCTACCACTGATGTTAGGCTCACTGGCCTGTAATTCCCTGGTTTATCCCTACTACCCTTCTTGGACAATGGTACTACGTTAGCTGTTCTTCAGTCCTCTGGCACCTCCCCTGTGGCCAGAGAGGTTCTGAAAATTTGTATCAGAGCCCCTGCAATCTCCTCCCTTGCCTTACACAGCAGCCTGGGATACATCCCATCAGGGCCTGGGGATTTATCCACTTTTAAGTCCGCTAAAACCGCTAGTACCTCCTCCCTCTCAATACTAATTTGTTCAAGTATATCACAATTCCTCTGCTTGATTTCTATGCCTACATCACCCTTCTCCATAGTGAACACAGATGCAAAGTATTCATTTAAAGCCTGGCTCTACACACAGATTGCCACTTTGGTCCCTAATGGGCCTTACTCTTTCCCTGGTTATCCTCTTGCCCTTAATATACTTATAAAACACCTTGGGATTTTCCTTTATTTTGCCTGCCAGTGCTTTTTCATGCCCCCTCTTCGCTCTCCTAATTTCTTTTTTAAGTACCCCCCTGCTCTTTCTATACTCCTCTAGGGCTTCCACTGTTTTAAGTCCTTTGTATCTGCCAAAAGCCTCCCTTTTTTTCCTAATCCATTCTTGTATATCCCTTGACATCCAGGGTTCCCTGGGCTTGTTGATCCCACCCTTGACCTTTACGGGAACATGTTGGCGTTGTGCTCTCTCTATTTCCTTTCTGAAAGACTCCCATTGTTCTGATGTGGATTTTCCTACAAGTAGCTGATCCCAGTCCACTTTGGCCAGATCCTGCCTTATCATATTAAATTGGCCTTCCCCCAATTTAGAACCTTTTTTTCTGGTCCATCTTTGTCCTTTTCCATGACTACCTTAAATCTCACCGAATTATGGTCACTGTCACTAAAATGCTCTCCACTGACACATCTACCACTTGCCCGGCTACATTCCCTAGAATTAGGTCCAGTACTGCCCCCTCTCTTGTAGGGTTTTCTACATGCTGGCTCAAAAAGCCCTCCTGGATGCACTTTAAGAATTCTGCACCCTCTAAGCCTTTCACACTCCCCTACTAGTATTACCCTATTATTTCTACACTTCTCTGAGATTTGCCTACATATCTGTTCCTCTATCTCCCCTGACTGTTTGGGGGCCTATAGTACACTCCCAGCAAAGTGTTTGCCCCCTTTTTGTTTTGAAGTTCTACCCATTTGGCCTCATTAGAGGAACCTGCTAAGATATCACCCCTCCTTACAGCAGTAATTGACTCCTTGATTAATATTGCGACACCCCTCCTCTTTTACACCCCCCTCTGTCTCGCCTGAAGATTCTATACCCCGGAATATTGAGCTGCCAGTCCTGCACCTCCCTCAACCATGTCTCTGTGATAGCAACAATATCATGCTCCCATGTGTTCATCAACACCTTCAATTCATCTGCCTTACTCGCAAGACTCCTTGCATTAAAATAAATGCCATACTCCCTTGTGCCATTACATATTTGCTCTGCCTTCCAGGCTGACTTGTTTTTTCCTCTATATTCGGCTGTGCATCACCCCCTACTATAGCTCCACTCCATATCCCATCCCCTGCCAAGTTAGTTTAAACCCCCCCACCCACAACAGTCCTCGTAAACCTCCCCGTAAGGATGTTGGTCCCGTTTCGGTTCAGGTGCAACCCATCTGACGTGTACAGGTCCCAACTGCCCCAGAAGCAGACCCAGTGATCCAGGAAACTAAAGCCCTCCCTCCTGCACCAACTCCTTAGCCACGCATTCATCTGCTCTATCATCCAATTCCTATATTCACTAGCACGTGGCACTGGGAGTAATCCAGAGATTACATCCTTTGAGGTCCTGCTTTTTAATCTGCTACCGAGCTCCCTAAATTCTTATTGCAGGACCTCATCCCTCTTTCTACCCATGTCATTGGTACCAATGTGAACCACGACCTCTGACTGTTCACGCCCACCCTTCAGAGTGCCCTATAGCCATTCAGTGACATCCTTGACCCTGGCACCAGGGAGACAACATACCACCCTGGAGTCACGTCTGCGGCCACAGAAACGTCTATCTGTTCCCCTTACGATAGAATCCCGTATCACTATTGCTCTCCCACTCTTTTTCCTCCCCTCCTGTGCAGCTGAGCCACTCGTAGTGCCACGGACTTGGCTCTTGCTGCATTCCCCTGAGAAGCCATCTCCCCCAGCAGTATTCAAAACGGAAAATCTGTTGGAGAGGTAGATGGACCCAGGGGACTCCTGCACTACCTTCCTAGTTCTTTTACTCTGTCTGGCGGTCACCCATTTCCTGTCTGCCTGTACACTCTTTACCTGCGGTGTGACCACCTCGTTAAACGTGCTATCCACGAAGATCTCAGCTTCTCGGATGTTCTACAGTGACTCCAGCCGCAGCTCTAGCTCCGAAATGCGGATTTTGAGTAGCTGCAGCTGGAGACACTTCCTGCACATGTGTTTGCCCTGTGCACCTAAAGTGTCCCTGACTTCCCACATAGCACAGGAGGAGCACTCCACGCTGCCGAGCTGCCCTGCCATGTCCTACCCTTAATTTACTCCCTTTACTTCCTTTAAATTAAAGAATATTAAATACACTAGGGACCTTGCTTCACTTTACACACTACTTACTCTAAACTAGAGACCTTACTTTTACTTTAACGACTGGACTGTAGAAATACTCACCAGGTCCTACTTACCAATCAGCTCCTTCCCGGGTTGTGACGTCACTTTTGCAGTTTTGTAGTTGTTGTTTGACTGCTCCCGCTCTCGGACTCTTTCCTTGGTGTAAAGTAAGAACCAATTCCCAACTCGCAGCACTCTGTTTAAACCGCACTCAGTCTCTGCGCTCGGTCTCCACCCAGGGTTGCACTCGCTGCCTCTGCTGCTGGTGAGTCTGGGCCGCTCTCTCTCTCCCCGCTCTTTAAATCCTTGGTCTCTGCGCTCGGTCTCCACCCAGGGCCGCTCTTGCTGCTGTTGCCGCCGGTGAGTCTGGGCCGCTCTCTCTCTCTCTCCCTGCTCTTTAAATCCTCGGTCTCTGTGCTCGGTCTCCACCCAGGGCAGCTCTCACTGCTGCTGCCGCCGGTGAGTCTGCTTGACTGAAGGCCGCATTGCTAGGTAAATTCCATAATCAACAATCGAACTTTTGCGGCTACAAGCTATTTACAGATAAGGAAGTAGACAATGAGGTGTTACGAAGCTACAATCAAGACATCCTGAAAGGAGGCCTGCAAGACAGAACACAAGTCAACGGCCTTTGCACAATGCATATTGTGTTGCTGATCACCTTTGAAAACTTTGCAACCCTCTCAGACATTGTTTAAGTGGCCTCAAGTCTGAGAAGGAGATAAAGGCATTAATAGCTGACAATAGCCAGTGGACTCAGGACACAATGGAAGAATGCCAACTCAACCAACTCCTCCCACATACCGGAGAATGGAGGGAACGCCCCTTTGCAGCACAGAAGAAGAATGAAAGACAATGATCAAAAAGATAACTTCACTGCAGTCAAAAGGAAGTGGTATGGCCAGCCATCTTGCCTTTGGGGATCAGACTGCAGTCGGAAGAGGGGTGTGACTTGGTCGGTCAGCCTAAAGAACCTACAATCAACACGGACTGACCACCCATGGGTGATCGCATGTATATCCTATCCACAACATATGTTAGTGGTGACGGGCATTGCATTGCAACAAGTTTAGTTTTGACATTGTATCGTACCCTTTGATCTCTGACGTCTCAATAGAGTTGAGCGAAGTTGGAATCTGCGTTTGTGTCAATTACTCACTTAAAATTCTCAGGTCAGAATCTTAAACCTGTGATGTCCCGAAAGGAAACGTCTTACAGCCCAGGTCAGCAATTCACTTTTGTGAGCTTGAGGACATACAGCGTGCAGGTATCTTGTGTTAGCAGGCTGCTTGGTGTTTGTTGCTTGCTGCACTTCATAGGCCACAGAGCAAACACATTGGCTCAGAATTTGCTGGTGCAGAGCAGTTGGCCGTGAATGGATCTTTTCTCCTCACCCTCCAGTTAATTTGCTCCGTAAGTTGCTGGGAATGTGAGCTGACAACGGGGCATCTGGGACCTTGGTGAACAATGGGACCAACAGTCTATCTCCTTAACCAATGAGATTTAAGGATGGAGAAAGAAATAGGATGAATGAGACTCAAATTAGATACAAAAGAGAAATAAAGAGAGGGAAAGAAAGATTGGATTAAGAGAGAGAGAGAAAAAAAGAGACAGAAAGGAAAAGTAAGAAAACATTTCTTACATTTAAAATTTAAAATTTACAAAATCTCTAGGAACAATTTACTACCTGCAGGAGTGAGAGTCCACAGTTTGAATTGTTCCCTTTCTGGGACTCCGAGGCTGAGTGGCATTGCCCTGACGTTGTGAAATACCAGCCCAAACTTTCTGTGGCGAGTTTAATTTGTATCTATGGCACAAATCCAGCAATATCTTGAGTCTCACGGGGAGATTGACAGTGAGGCCTGTTTGTTTTTTTGTGAGGTTAACAGCTGAGTGGCACAAATAGTCCAGCAACTTGCGGCGATTCACAACTCACGCCGTATCTCTTCCTCCATTTGGAACGGAGATGAACAATTGCCTGAGTTCTCTCCTTCTATGATGCTGCCCCATGCCAAGACTCGAAGTGCTATTAAGATGCCTTGTAAGACCACATTGATAAATCATGCAACATGTGAACATTTGCCAAGCAAATTTTGCCCATCACCTGCTCCCATGTTCAGGGCACAACAACCTTCTCCCAGGCTGCGAAGTCCCGTCTTCGCACTGAGGACACCCTCCATCGTGTCGTGTGGCACTACCACCGTGCTAAATTGGACAGATTCAGAACAGATCTAGCAGCTCCAATGTGGGCATCCATGAGGTGGCTGTGGGCCATCAGCAGCAGCAGAATTGTATTCCACCACAATCTGTAAACCTCATGGCCTGGCATATCCCTCACTCTACCATTACCATCAAGCCAGGGGACCAACCCTGGTTCAATAACGTGCCTGTTATGAATTTTATGATCCATGAAGAAAGACTCATGAAATAACACTGGACGGCCAGCTGGTGGCGCCTTCTAAGGAGTATAAATACTCGGGCGTGGGCCCAGCTTTCCCAGGACATTTTGTAAACAGGAACTAGTGAAAGATAACTAGACCTCCATGTTTTGAAACAAGTTGATTAAAGCCTTGCTTTATACTCAAACCAAGTGCGTAGTGAATTTTATTACATCAGTGTCCCTCCACTGTAAAAATAGCTTCATCTCTCTCTCTGTAGCACATTCCAAGCAACGTCTTGGAAAGCTGTTGTTCCATCTCTGAGCCTAGCTTCTGCCATTTAAAAAAAAAATTGCAGCCCTTTAAAGGCAGCTGAACATTCAAACTCCTGAATTATTTGCGCTCCCAGCACAACATGCACCATGTGTTGGGAATGACAAAAATGTATCCAACTGAGCTGACATCACATTATAGCACACAGTCAGCCCAGAGTGCTGTCGGCGTGTCAAGTGCTCGAGCAGAAGCTGTCCCGATACCTCTGTGCTGAAGGTGCTGGTTTTTGGGTATGGTTCCTCAGAATCTGCCAAAGGAAGTAACCATTTTAGACAGCCTAGACAGGGAATGTCGGCAAGCAGTTTTCTGGGGCGTCGTAACCCCGTAATTGTGAGACTGTGCTTGCGGCATTCTGAATATTCCAGGAATTAAAATCAATGACAGGAAAATTGGGCATTCTAATCTCCGCTGCATATTCTCGTCATCTGAGACTCCACACTGGGCTTTGGGATCTCAGGACTCATGTCCAATATCATCCTTTGCTGGCATACTTTCCAATGGGGGTTAAGAGCAGGAAAACTAGTTCTTCCCCTCCCCAGTGCTGAAGCCCTGAGGATGGTGAGTGCCTATGTCGCCACATTGCCTGAACTCAATGAAAATCCAGCTCTGGCGAGGGACAGACACAACCCGAGGCCTTCTTGGTCCGTATAGCTCAGTTCGACATTTGACTGAGCAGTTAGCAGCCAAATCATCGGGAGACTTCCCGGATATGTGTTAGTGTATGTTGTGAAGGAACGGGCAGGAATTTAACTCAGGAGTCGGGTTGGAGGTGGGACTACAACTTTCAGGGTTGTAGTCCCGCCTCAATCAAGATGCGGCCAATCCACGCGATTTTAACTTGATTGACCTTGTTGAGCCCGCCCAGCGGGCTCAGTAGGCCAATTAAGGGCCACCTGGCAACAGGTGACGTCACAGATTGACATTTCGTTTGTCAAGAGCTTTTGACAGATGAAATATCAGTGTTTCACCGCTGTTTGAAGCTGTCAAACACTGACAGTCTTACTTCTAACCTGGGTCCTTCTCCACAGACTGAGTTAGAAATCTCGCCTGCACAGTAAGCTAAAGGCTGTCACTTTTGACAGTTCGCAGCCATTCCGCTTTCTGTGCCGGTGAGATGAGGGACTCCCAGAACCTAAAGGAAGGAAGGCTGAAAAGGTAAGAAAAGGTATGTAAAACTTATTTAATCACTTTAGACACACCAAACACACTTACCTTTGCACTCATGCACACATCACTCACCTGAACACCGACATCGCGACCCCTCCAAGTCCTTCAACCCGACGGCCCGCCTCGCTAACTTGGCGTGGTTTGGAGACGTCGGGAATCCCACACTTCAACATCAAAAATCGGGATTAGGCTAAAAACTGCCTGTTAACTACCTGTTAACAGGCAGTTAATTGGCACTAATCCCTTCCCGCCTCGGGGAGGTGGGTCCCAGTGCAGGTCGGGTACCCGCCTCCTTTGAAACTGGCATGGAGGCGGGTTTGGGTGCGGGAAGGGGTCGGGACCCCTGATTTCGGGATTTTAACCCCCCCCACGCCTCCAATCCCGACTCCACGGCACAATGAAAATCCTGCCTGTAGTCTTCCACTTTTTGTTCCGATTGGTTGAAGAGTCGGTAAATGAGCGGCGATAGAAATGGTGAGGGAAGAACCACAGCGACAGAAACCACTATATGAAGCACTGCAGGGCACGGCACTACATGTAGCTGCAAGGCTAGGACCAAAGTTTCTGTCATACCATTGAAGTCATTTTATTGTCATGCAGAAAGAGGAAATAATAAAAGTTCAATTTAATACCTGACGGCTGATGAGATATTTTTAAAGCTACTCTCTCCTGTTCTGGTGACTGCTGCGATATTGTGACTGAGCATGTAAACTGTGAAAATCCACACTGTAAATTTTTTATAATAGCCCACAGGGAGGCATTGTCTAGAACACAGTAATTCCAAGAGCAAAGTAATATTAATACACCTGGAGGTTCAACATAGTGCAAAAAATATTGTATCTGAATAATTAAACAAAAAAGAAGTTATTTCTACATTTATGCAGTTGCTGGTAATGAGCTGAATGATTATTAAAAAGACACAAGGGTTCATTATATAATAAATCGTTTAATGTTTTTTACTTTAGTGCACTCATTAATACATTTGTGTTAAATTTCTGTCTGTGTTATTTTAATGCAGTTATTAACCCATTTTCAAAACCTTTAATAATTTTTGATGCGAGCTTTTAAAAATCTATTCCCAGGATATGTTTGACACCATTCAGTGTTTTCGTACCGCTATGCCATAAAATTATCTGCCAAATTGTTTGCAAGTAAACTCATTATTTTATAGGAACTATGCATCATTTAAAAAAAGCGTCCTCCAAATTTTCTCTTAATCTGTCCTGAAGATGCTGACTCATGTTATTGTTTGGGCATCAGCCCCCTTATGGCGCCTGGCACCTAGAAAGTGGGATAGGTTTTCCACTCACCCGTGCCTCTTGTATTGGCATGAATTGAGTGCAGTGGGCTGGAAATAGGGGCAAAGGTCGCTTATCCCAAACTCTGCCCAAGTATATGGACTTGAGCACCAGAAATTCTCACTGAAACCAGGTGGAAGGTTCATTGTACTGTTACAGCGGCTTGGAATGATGGCGTTACGTCCACACAATTCCCTAATTTGGACACCAGAATGCAATCAATGTTAATTTCATCTGTTAAAAAATAGGTATCTTCTTCTGCTTTAGTTTAATATTGAACCTAATCACTCTCATAGCTTGTGATCGTGTCACTCCAAAAGTGTCCTGTTGCCTTTCAGGACTATAAGCTTATTTTATAATCCACTAATTGCCTTCTTGAATAGATTCTACTGTTGATCCATAGATTTACCAAATAATAATTTCTCTCACTCTATTCCAGTCAATTCCTTCCTCGTCTTTTCAAAGATAACCTCGTTCAAATCCAAAGCCTTGGGTTGTGACCTTACTTTCAAGGATGAATGTAATCATATTATGGTCACTATTCCCAATGTCCTTCCTTAATACAGATTACTAGCTGTTTCTGGTTCATTAGTCAGAGTTAAATCGAGTATCGCCTGCTCCCTTGTTGGTTTGCGGACCTGCTGCTGTCGCAAACTTGAATGCATTCAATACATCAATTTTGTTTCCTGCTTGTGCTGCTATTTCTCTCCCAATTTACATGGGAGGTTAAATCTCCCATTATTACCAAACTAGGAGGGGCAGAGGAATCTGAAGAGGTGACTCAGAAATTACAGAATGAGTTGGACAAAATATGTAAATGTGTGGAACAATGGGAGAAGAACTTTAATGCAGACACATGTAAAATGCTATACATCGGCAGGAGAAGTAAACAACACACATTCTCCATGAATGGTGTTGAAATATCTAAGGATGAAGCTAAAAGAGACCTGTCCAACCAATGCAGCGAATCAATCAACAAAGCCAAAAAGTATGTTGCACTCCATAGCCAAAACAGTAGCCAAGTCAGGCAAGGTAATGGCCAAACTGTGCTCTGTTCCACCCCTCAGAATGACTTAAGGACCACATGAAGAACAATAGCAGTGTTGACACTACAGGAGAAAGTAACAACAGTCTTTCTGCCACTGTGTCGTTCAAGGGAGCTACTCGGGACTTCTGGCAAGTAAGTCAATTTGAAGTGCATTAGGCAGGTTACAAATGCCTTGTGTGCCAGGGCACCTCAGTTCATTTCTTTTGACAATAGTACCAGGCAGTTGAATGAGTGGGCTGTAATTGCTGATTTCCCCAGCATTGTTGGTGCAATTGATTGTCTACGTACCCCCAGTGTCAACCCTCACCACTTCATCAACCAGGAATGATTTAAAGACAGAAAATAAATTCCTTGAATGGCCAACTAGTGTGTGGCCACAGGCAGAGCTTTCTTCACATTAAGCTTGCAGGGAGCTGCCATGACTCTTTTATCCTGAGGCAGTCTCGTGTCCTGCTTTGTTTCAGGATCAAGGCAAGGTCACAGATGGCTACTTGGGGACAAGGGCTACCCAATACAGCCCCAGCTCTTGACCCCATTGTATTGGGCCACCAATTGAGAGGCAAATGAGGGGTATAATGAAGCTCATACCCAAACTAGAATCAGGACAGAGAAAGCTGCTAGCATGCCGAAAGGACAGTTCGGGTGCCTTGACAGATCAGGAGGACCTTTTCTGTATGCTTCTAGCACATTGTCCAGAATAGTCATAGCTTGCCGTGTGCTCCACCAAATTTTGCTCTGCAATAAAAACCTGAACGTGGACAACCCTGAGGAGAAGAAAAGGCGGAGCACATTGAGGCTGATGAGGCAGCACATCTAACTTGTTAGTTAAACTTCAGTCATTGGTGAGCCGTCTCGTGCCATTGCACTCAAACATCAAGGATCACCTATCCCCACCAGCACCTCATCTTTCGATTAGGCACTTTACAGCCTTCAGGACTTAACATCGAGTTCAACAATTTCAGACAATAATCCCTGCCCCCATTTTTCATGCTGTATGATTTTGCCATTCCCATTTGCAACATTTTATCTTTCCTGCCTCTTACATAAGCACAGTATGTTCTTTCAATTCCTTCCTCCCGGTTAAGAAGGCAAATGGTATGTTGGCCTTCATAGCGAGAGGATTCGAGTACAGGAGCAAGGATGTCTTGCTGCAGTTGTACAGGGCCTTGGTGAGACCACACTTTGAGTATTGTGTGCAGTTTTGGTCGCCTTATCTGAGGAAGGATGTTCTTGCCATGGAGGGAGTGCAGCGAAGATTCACCAGACTGATACCTGGGATGGCAGGGATGACGTATGAGGAGAGATTGGGTCAATTGGGCTTATATTCGCTGAAGTTTAGAAGAATGAGAGGGGATCTCATTGAAACTTATAAAATTCTAACAGGACTAGACAGACTAGATGCAGGAAGGATGTTCCCAATGGCGGGGGAGTCCAGAATCAGGGGTCACAGTCTAAAGATAAGGGGTAAGCCATTTAGGACAGAGATGAGGCGGAATTTCTTCACCCAGAGAGTGGTGAACCTGTGGAATTCTCTACCACAGAAGGCAGTTGAGGCCAATTCATTAAATATATTCAAGAAGGAGTTAGATATATTTCTTAAGGCTAAAGGGATCAAGGGATATGGTGAGAAAGCAGGGACAGGGTACTGAATTTGGATGATCAGCCATGATCTCATTAAATGGTGGAACAGGCTCGAGGGGCCGAATGGCCTACTCCTGCTCCTATCTTCTATGTTTCTATGTCTCCCCTCCTAAACCCACCCCCCACTGTCTCTGCACCTGCTTAATATTTGTTACATCTCCAGCTTTTTCCAGTTCTGATGTAGGGTCCCAGACCTGAAACGTTAACTCTGTTTCTCTCTCCACGGATGCTGCCTGACCTGCTGAGTGTTTCCAGCATTTTCTGTTGTTATCCCCACCATTCCACTGTCAGTTCTGTCACTTAGATTGAAATGATGACAACCTGCAAATAAATAGAATGCACCAATCGTGACTACCACCATCACTTCTGCTTTGTATCATGCTCATGAACTACAGAAAAGAATAATCAGATTCCATACATCATCATGCTTCTGGAAACACAAACTAAGAATCACCCAGGTGCTTCCCCACTGTGGGTAAATGCACTCTCTTTAGTTCTATTCTCATACATGTAATTGCCACCTCAGGGTCTGAGGTGTGTGATGTGGACGGCTGCTTCCCTCTATTATGAGCTTCTTTGGGCAGAGGTGGCCTTCTTCTCTGGGCTGCCCAGTCCTGGGTTGGTCCCACGCCAGTCTGCATCTCAGGGTTTGGCTGCTCAGCAGTCCAGTGATCTAACTTCTGCTGTTGTCCACTGGTCCTCTTCTGAAGCCCTTCATTTTGCTAGCACTGTGGGTAATCTTCTCCTGCGTGAGGATGGTACAGTTTTTGTGCTGTGTTACACTCTCCTATCCTTCATTTTCCATTTATGTCATCTTTCACCTTTTGAAGTGAGAGAATGACAAGTGTAGGAGAAAAAGGCGCACAGTTT
The DNA here is from genome assembly GCF_052327205.1 of Somniosus microcephalus. Taxonomy (NCBI): domain Eukaryota; kingdom Metazoa; phylum Chordata; class Chondrichthyes; order Squaliformes; family Somniosidae; genus Somniosus; species Somniosus microcephalus. The sequence continues at coordinate 24,069,684 of NC_140994.1, forward strand.
GCAGGCTTTTTCCTTTTAACTGCAAAAAATTAATCGCTCCTCAGCCTTATCACTGAAGACATGCTCCAGCCCACAGACTGCAAAATTAGTTTTTCTTATCTTCCTCCCGTTTGGTTCTACCATCGCCAGTTCAAGAATGAGGACAGTCACCTTAAGTGCAGACTGCCTTTAAAGCATCTAACACTCCGCCTTCCTCCATTAACCCCCCCACTGCCAAACTTCCAAGTTTTTTGGGACTCCATAGACAATTCTGCCCTATTGCTGGTCAGACTCTGGTCATGTCCTGTAGGGGGTGGGGTGGGGTTGGTGCGTGCACCCAGTCAGTTATGCCCCTGACTGTTTGTGAGCGGTTCGAATCGCTCCCATGCCCCTGGGTTCTAGACACCGGACTTAGGTACAGGTGGCGATACAGAAAAGACTCGAGTAGACAGGTGGTTTGGATGTAAGAAAACCAAGATTTTATTGAAATAGAAATTAGCACAGTCTTATGAGAAGTTACTAGTGTAAAATTACAGGCAAAATACAAATAACTATACTTATACAGGGAATGGGGAACACACGGCACATTGAGGGAAAACAACTATCTTAACAATCCCCTTATCCTTATCCCACCCCCTATACCTAACTAGATTAAGCTATGAGGGGCCAGAATTCATGCTCACCAATCAAAGATCTGCTGAATTCAAAACAGCGGTGGGGCTTGGGGTTCGCTCTTTGTGCTCTCTGGAGCCTGCCGTCATCACATGGTCTCGGGGTGCAGCAAGGGCGTCGTCCAGGTATAAGTACCCCAAAGTTAAAGTCTCTGCTTGGGTACTTTACCTCGCAGGGATGATGGTTCCTCTTCCTCGGTCGGCAGTTGGAGTTTGCATTGAATTGAAGGATTGAAGGCCCGATTATTCAAAGCTTTTCTTCAATCGTCTTCCCATTCGTCTTCCCAATTCGTCTCGCCTCCTCACCTCGTCGCGTCCCGCCTCGCCTGGCCTGGTTTGTCCGTGTCCACCTGGTGCAATGCCGGGTGTTCCTGATGGAATGGGGAAAGGCACGGGCTGTGGCCAGGCGGTAAGCGCGGGACGGGGGAAGATCATCAGCCACGAGGGCGAGGAGCAAGAAGAAGAAGAGAGCAAGAGCCAGAGAGAGAGATTGCTTCAGTTATACTCCTTCGGATGGCCCTTATCTGTGCGCCAAATCAGGTTAGTTCTTTGTCCCAATCTTGGCAGGCTAGTTTAAATAATGGTAGCAATCTAAACTAACTGTTTTTAGATGGCCGGTAATCGCATCTACTGGCCTGATTATCGAGTTGTTTTGTTATTAATACATCTTAATGGGCCTGTCCAGCCTTGATGGCTTCCCTAAGCTGCTTCCGATTATTTATGCAAATTGCTTGATGGCCTTAAGTATAGGCCTAACTGGTTTTGATCTGTCTCCGATTTGGCTTAATACATATTCAAAGTCCTGTCTGCTTTTCAAAATACAAAAGTCTCTCTTCACAGAAACTGCAGCTTTGGTTTCGATTTCTCCACAAGCTGCTTGTGCCATAGAGTGCTAGCTTTTAAAGTCTTACAGGCTTTCGGCCACGAGGTGCGGACGCCATCTTTGGGTACCTTTTTTTAAAATGTCCACGCAGGGTCCCTTTTATTAATAATAACCTTTGGGGAAATGTAGAAATTTTGCGAATCTTACATGTCCCACCTAGAATTATTCAAATTAGCTGTTCTGGCAGAGGATCACAGGACTCAGAACTTCGGGGCCTTTGTGTTTCTGATCACTCGTGAGGGCAGATTTTCCAAGTTTGCACTATTGGCAGTGAGCCTCACCCACTGGCTGTGTAATACTGGGAAACCATTGATGTGCTGGCTGATTTCCAGCCGTCAATTACATGCAAGTTTGTTCAGTGTTCTACAGGTGTACTTTGGAATTGGCAGCAGCATTAAGCGTTGCCTTACACTCAATGTTAAATTGTTTTACATTACGCTGGTATAATACCCTTAGCCTATTTATTGACATTCCCACCCTTTGTAAGATTCAGTTAAAGTGCGATCATTGTTCTCAATAGCTATGTATTGTTACACAACATCTCGGCTCCAATGCACCTGGTTTATTATATCAAGCTTGACAGCACCTTACTGGGGAAGGGGATGAAACAGCTTTAGCATAGAAGATTGTTCTTCTACCAGTGGTAGTCTGTGTATTTTGGCATACAGTCCCTACTCGCAAAGATGCTTTTGCATGAACATCTCTGCAAATAAGAAGACTCGCTGATTTACTCCTGTCTTTTTGATTTTTAATCTTCCGGAGGATGGCTCATGTTTTTTGGTAATTTGCTTTAAGGGAATCATCTATTTGTTCCAACATCCTGCTGAAGTCCTGGAGTCAACCAATTGATCATATAGTCCTCTCAAGTTTAAAAAAAAGAAAGATTCAGATGATTGCTTGATTTGCAGCCATTTTATCTCTTTGAATTATGAGGACATAAAATAATTTCTGGACTTTGGTGAAGATTAAGCAAAAATAATATTCCCGTGTGAAGCGAGCCTGTCACAATAATCAATATGATTAAATTGTTCATCTGCGGTGAGTCGCAGCATTAAAGATTTAAAGGTTCTCGCGCTGTGTGGAATTTATGACAAAAAGCAACCGTTTGCAAAAAGAAAAAGTACAAGTGAGGTCTTGTTAGGCTAAGGTTATAAATTTTGGGTTAGTGTGACAGTATGATTACATATTGCATGCACAGAATGTGCTCGATAATCGTTTTCTTTAAGCAATGATTCGTTTTAAATCATTTAGAAGGCTCCACACTGCATGCCGTGGTATTCACATTAAAGGATCTTCCACTGAAAGAATCAGTCAATTTGAGGATCTGTTTGAGGAATGATGTTGAGCAAATCTTTTCAACTGACCTCGATTCAAGGATGCCTAATTGAAAAGTATATTTCAACACTTCAATATATTAAGGCAACGTTATATTGCTTCTAAATAGTTCTGTAAATCTCTAGTGTTACAGATTATTCAATGGTTCTGTGGGAGTTTCTAATTTATCATCCATCGTACATTCAATATAAATATTACCGGACCTTAGTTTGGAGGGTGTTTGTAACAGAACAACAACTTGCATTTATATAGTGCCTTTAACATAGTGACACGTCCCAAGGAGCTTCACAGGAGCGATTATCAAACAAAATTGGGCACCGAGTCACATAAGGAGATATCAGGACATATGACCAAAAGCTTGGTCAAAAATCTAAGTTTTAAGGAGCATCTTAAAGGAGGAGAGAGAGAGGTAGCGACACAGAGAGCTTTAGGGAGGGAACTCAAGAGCTTAGGGCCTAGACAGCTGAAAGCACGGCCACCAATGGTGGAGCGAAGAAAATCGGGGATGATCAAGATGCCGGAATTGGAAGAGTGCAGAGATCTCAGAGGAAAACAAGGATGAGAATTTTAAAATGGAGGCGTTGCCAGATTGAGTATGGTACACAGATCATGCCATGTTAACCAGGGTTTTGTTGGGCACTGTTTTGTGACTGTTTGATCCTTAAATAATGCATTTTCTTTTGTTTTAATCCTGTTGCAATAATACATTTTCTGCATGACTTTTTAAAGATGCATCAAATTCAGAAAGTTCACTGTAGAAATCACTTGAGAAAGCAAGTAATCTTCACACCCATCTGTGTCACAAATAAGCTAAAAGCATAGGAAGATATTTGTAAGATAGTGACAACACAGTGAGTTCGCATTTACTCTCTGGGGGAAAAAAAGAGATTGTTGCCTTCCTGGAACAGATTTCTAACGAGTCCAATTAGTTAGTTAGCAGATGAGGAGGCAAAAAGGAGAAAAGGCAATGGGGCCAGGAGCAGACGATGGGGACAGCCAACAAGCTTTGTTTTTGTTGGCCCCAGGCTGGTTTTCCTCCTCCTCCATTTCCACTGCAAGGGATATGTTCATTTGAGATGAGCTGCCTGGAAAAAGCTTGATTGCCAATTGGATCGAGAAGTGGTAGAATGCTTCTTGTTTGTATCTAACTCTCCGTGAATTCCACCTGAACTTAGTAACAAAAATAATCAGTTTAAAAGCGGTAATCAAAATTATGAGGGGTTTTGATGGAGTAGATAGGGAGGAATTGTTTCCACTGGCAGAAGGGTCGGTAACCAGAGGGCAACAGGTTTAAGATAATTGGCAAAAGAACCGGGGGGGGAAGGTGAGGAGAATTTGTTTTACGCAGCGAGTTTTTATGATGGTGACTCCTTGTTTGTTTATGTTTCCATGGTGTGGTTTTTGTACCTCACCCAAGTGGTCTTTCTTCATTGCGAGTCTTGATGGTGAGTGCCAACTATTTAAGTTAGTTTACTTGACAACAATAACAATGTTCCCTATAATTTTGTTTTGGGCCACGCTGCCCCTTTTACGGGCTGCGTGGCCCATTCAAAATTCCACGCATGTGTGTTTTTTTCGATATAAAAGCCGCCTCACCAGCTGCGCGGGAACTCTGCAGCGGCTGCCCAGCTTAAAGAGAACATTGCTTGACAACCAAACTTGATGTCATCCTCATCCAATGTTCATACATGTTAGTAACCCTGACTTCCAACAAGGGTTACTAACAATCAGGAATGCTTATCACTCCTCCACCCCTTAAAAAAGTACATGTGCAGAAGTGTACAAAGGATGCTCAGAGTTGTTACTTTCTTAATGCCCTCTCTTTCCAAATGATTTTTGATAAATGCCCAGGGTCAGCAGTGTAAGAGAAAAAAGCATCAGTGCTAGGTAGACACTCAACTTCATAGAAACATAGAAACATAGAAGATAGGAGCAGGAGTAGGTCATTCGGCCCCTCGAGCCTGCTCTGCCATTCAATGCGATCATGGCTGATCATCCAAATTCAGTACCCGGTCCCTGCTTTCTCCCCATACCCCTTGATCCCTTTAGCCTTAAGAAATATATCCAACTCCTTCTTGAATATATTTAATGTATTGGCCTCTACTGCCTTCTGTGGTAGAGAATTCCACAGGTTCACCACTCTCTGGGTGAAAAAATTCCTCCTCATTTCTGTCCTAAATGGCTTACCCCTTATCCTTAGACTGTGACCCCTGGTTCTGGACTCCCCAACCATCGGGAACATCCTTCCTGCATCTAGTCTGTCTAGTCCTGTTAGAATTTTATAAGCTTCAATGAGATCCCCTCTCATTCTTCTAAACTTCAGCGAATATAAGCCCAATTGACCCAATCTCTCCTCATACGTCATTCCTGCCATCCCAGGTATCAGCCTGGTGAATCTTCGCTGCACTCCTTCCATGGCAAGAACATCCTTCCTCAGATAAGGCGACCAAAACTGCACACAATACTCAAGATGTGGTCTCACCAAGGCCCTGTACAACTGCAGCAAGACATCCTTGTTCCTGTAATCAAACCCTCTCGCTACGAAGGCCAACATACGATTTGCCTTCTTAACTGCCTGCTGCACCTGCATGCTTACCTTCAGCGATTGGTGCACAAGGACACCCAGGTCTCGTTGCACTTCCCCTTCTCCCAATCTATTGCCATTCAGATAATAATCTGTGAGGCAAGTCATCTAATGCCTCATAAGTCCAGCGCAGGTCCGTCAGAATCATGAAGTTAGCTAATCTCTGATAAATAAAGAGATGTTTCCAGTGGCAGAAAGGTCGGTAACCAAAGGACACAGATTTAAGGTAATTGGGAAATGAACCGGAGGCGAGATGAGGAGAATGTTTCTTGCGCAGCGAGTTGTTGTGATCTGGAATGCACTGCCTGAAAGGGTGGTGGAGGCAGATTCAATATTAGCTTTGAAAGGGAATTGGATACATACCTGAAGGAGAAAAACTTGCAGGGCTATAGGGAAAGGGCAGGTTAATGAGACTAATTGGATAGCTCTTTCAATGAGTTGACACAGTCATGATGGGCTAAATGGCCTCCTTCTGTGCTGTATCATTCTATGATTCTATGAATGGTCCCAAACTCAGTTGGGAACCTGAAACGTGAGCTCCAAGCCTTTATTTAGGGATTCTATGATGGGGCAGAGCCTCCAACTGCTCCAATAAAGCCATTGACATCAGGGGGCGGGAGTCTGGAAGGCCCTCAGTTGGGACCCAGTGTAGCATCGGCAGACCCCTCACCACACATACCCCCCTAACGCCCAGCGGGAGTGAGGCCCACCTTTGGTTGGGGGGGGGGGTTCGAGACCTTGATTGGTGATGAGGAAGGTAACGACAACAGCAACTTGCCTTTATATAACGCCTTTAAAGTTGTAAAACGTCCCAAGGCGCTTCACAGGAGCGTTATCAAACAAATTTGACACCGAGCCACATGAGGGGATATTCGGAATGGTGACCAAAGACTTGGTCTAAGACTAGGTTCTAAGGAACGCCTTAAAGGAGGAGAGAGAGGTAGCGAGGCATGGAGAGGTTTAGGGAGGGAATTCCAGAGCTTATGGCCTAGGCAGCTGAAAGCACGGTCGGCAAAAGTGCAGTGATGAAAATCGGGGATGCGCAAGAGGCCAGAATTGGAGGAACGCCAAGATCTCGGAGGGTTGTAGAGCTGGAGGAGATTACAGAGATAGGGAGGGGCGAGGCCATAGAGGGATTTGAAAACAAGGATGAGAATTTTAAAATTGTGGCAGAATTGGTAGAAAATATTTAAAAGTGGATCCCTGACAAAGGGCGGTGGGGGTTGGGGGGAGCAGGATGGGGTGGGAACATGAAACATTCTCCTTTCTGATGGGGGTCAACACCCCTCTCTGGCCATCCACCTATGCCATTGTATGAGGCTTCTTCTGCTAGAAGCACCACAAATGCACTGCCTTCCACCAATTACACCCCCCCCCACCACCACCACCCCCAAGGATCCAAGGCCTACGTCTCCTGGCTCTGACCCCTGACTTTGTGAACTTTGGCTGGGCCAATGGCGGTAGCGAGTGAAAGCATGCCAGGAAGCAGCCGTCCCACTGATTTTTGGGGCTCAATTCCCGCAGCAATGGTTCAAAAGCCCAACCGATAAAACAACGCAACATAAGATTAAATATTACATAGGATTACATAGGATACTAGCTGGAGTGCCCAGCGGTGCCGAGGGTTTTTTGAGGGGATGTTTTTGTTGGAAGAGAGAGAGAGAGAGACTGGGGGGAGAAGAGAGAGACTGGGGGGGAGAAGAGAGAGATGAGGGGGAAGAGAGAGAGAGAGACTGCTGGATTTAGTTCAGGATTAGCCTGGAGAGAGAGGGGGGGGAAGGAGCGCCTCAGGCCTGGCCCGATCGACCCCTGCGAAGGAAGGAAGAAGGCGAGCTCCCCCTCCCTGTCCCACCCCCTCACTCTTTCCCTCCCTCACCCACCCCCTCACTCTTTCCCTCCCTCACCCTCTGTCTCTCCCTCCCCCTGTCTCTCCCTGCTTTACTCTCTCTCCCTCCCTCCCTTCTCCTCTCCCTCCCTGCCCCTCTTCTCACCCTCCCTCCCCCTCTCCTCTCCCTCCCTCCCTCCCCCTGTCCCTCCCTCACCCCCCCTCTCCTCTCCCTCCTTCCCCCTCTGCAGATCAGCGCCTCAGGGCCGGCCGGTGCGCGGCCTAGCGCGTGAGGCCCGGCCGGACTCACCTTAGCTCAGGTCGCGCTCCGGGCCGACGTTGACGCGCGTGCTGACTCCTGCCCCGCCAGCCTTTACTAAGATGGCGGAGATGGCTATGCTCAGCTCAGTCCCGCGCCGCCAGCCTTTACCAAGACAGCGGCGATCGCGGGGCGGGCGGTGCCTAGCTCGGGCGTGGCTGGCTAGGAGAGGCCGAGGCTGCGAGGCCTGCAGGTGGGGTAAGCCTCCAAGGTTGCAGCGCCCGGCAGAGGTAGCGAGTCAAGAGGAAAAAAAAGGGTGAAAGGTAGGAAAATTAATCAGCTTAGAAAAAATATTTACAAATTAATTTACTTTTTTTTAAAAACAATTTCCCCTCCACACACACAGAAAGTGGGAAAAATAAACACACAGAAAGTGGGAAAAATAAATCGTTAGGAATCAAGATGGCGGCCACTCACCTCAGCTCAGAAGGATTAGGCCCACCCACACATGCAATGAAATGCCCCCCATGATGCACCGATTGGTCAACCATCAGGTTAATCCCCTGTATGATTGGTCAACCATCACGTCACTCAACGCTAATGAGTGGAATGTTGCCGTTTTTTGAACCTTTTTTGTATACTGTCCAAACAATTTTTGTCTGACCAAAAAGTAAATATGCCTATTAGACTCCCCTAATGATAAGCTTTCTTTTGATATAACATATGTGTAGGTACGCTCTATAACTTTTGATTGTATAGCCGGACAGACAGACAGAAAGACAGACAGACAGAAAGACAAACAGACAGAAAGTCGGAAAGACAGAAAGACAGACCAACCATTTTATATATATAGATAGATGCAGCACAAAATGATGGGGGAGCCCAGCACGTGAGTTCAAAAGACAAGGCTGAAGCGTTTGCAACCACCTTCAGCCAGAAGTGCCAAGTGGATGATCCACATCGGCCTCCTCCTGAGATCCCCACCACCACAAAAGCCAGTCTTCAGCCAATTCGATTCACTCCACGTGATATCAAGAAACGACTGAGCGCACTGGATACAACAAAAGTTGTGGGCCCCGACAACATCCCAGCTGTTGTGCTGAAGACTTGTGCTCCAGAACTAGCCATGCCTCAAGACAAGCTGTTCCAATATAGCTATAACATTGGCATCTATCTGACAATGCGGAAAACTGCCCAGGTATGTCCTTTCCACAAAAAGCAGGACAAATCCAATCCGGCCAATTACCGCCCCATCAGTCTACGCTCAATCATCAGCAAAGTGATGGAAGGTGTCGTCGACAGTGCTATCAAGTAGCACTTACTCACCAATAACCTGCTCACTGATGCCCAGTTTGGGTTCTGCCAAGACCACTCGGCTCCAGACCTCATTACAGCCTTGATCCAAACATGGACAAAAGAGCTGAATTCCAGAGGTGAGGTGAGAGTGACTGCCCTTGACATCAAGGCAGCATTTGACTGAGCGTGGCATCAAGGAGCCCTAGTAAAACTGAAGTCAATGGGAAATAACAACAGAAAATGCTGGAAAAACTTAGCAGGCCAGGCAACATCCGTGGAGAGAGAAATAGAGTCAACGTTTCGGGTCGAAACCCTTCTACAGGAGTCAATGGGAATCAGGGGGATAACTCTCCACTGGTTGGAGTCATACCTTGCACAAAGGAAGATGGTTGTGGTGGTTGGAGGCCAGTCATCACAGCCCCAGGATATTGCTGCAGGAGTTCCTCAGGGCAGTGTCCTAGGCCCAACCATCTTCAGCTGCTTCATCAATGATCTTCCCTCCATCATAAGTCAGAAATGGGGATGTTCGCTGAAGACTGCACAGTGTTCAGCGCCATTCACAACTCCTCAGATAATGAAGACGTCCATGCCCGCATGCAGCAAGACCTGGACAACATTCAGGCTTGGGCTGATAAGTGGCAGGTAACATTCGCACCACAGAATTGCCAGGCAATGACGATCTCCAACAACCGAGTGTCTAACAACCGCCCCTTGACATTCAATGGCATTACCATCACCGAATCCCACACCATCAATATCCTGGGGGTCACCATTGACCAGAAACTTAACTGGACCAGCCACATAAATACTGTGGCAACAAGACCAGGTCAGAGGCTGGGTATTCTGTGGTGAGTGTCTCATGTCCTGACTCCCCAAACGCTTTCCAACATCTACAAGACACAAGTAAGGCGTGTGATGGAATACTCTCCACTTGCCTGGATGATGTGGAATCTGTATGGGTAGAATTGAGAAATACTAAGGGGAAAAAAACATTAGTGGGAGTGGTATATAGACCTCCCAACAATAAGGCGGAGGTTGGGGATGGCATGAAAAGGGAAATTAAAGAAGCGTGCAATAAGGGCACAGCAGTCATCATGGGTGACTTTAATCTACATATAGATTGGGCCAACCAAATTAGTAACAATACTATGGAGGAGGAATTCCTGGAATGTTTATGGGATGGTTTCCTGGACCAATATGTCGAGGAACCAACCAGAGATCAGGCTATCTTAGACTGGGTATTATGTAATGAGAAAGGATTAATTAGCAATCTTGTTGTACGAGGCCCCTTGGGTCGGAGCGATCATAATATGATCGAATTCTTCATTAAGATGGAGAATGAAGTCGTTGACTCAGAGACAAGGGTCCTCAATTTAAATAAAGGAAACTACGATGGTCTGAGGAGCGAGTTGGGTAGGATTGATTGGGGAATTGCACTCAAAGGGTTGATGGTGGATAGGCAATGGCAAACATTCAAAGACCGAATGGATGAGCTACAGAATTTGTTCATCCCAGTTTGGCATAAAAATAAAACAAAAAAGGTGACTCAACCGTGGCTAACAAGGGGAATTAGGGATAGCATAAGATCCAAGGAGAGGACATATAAATTGGCCAGAAAAAGCAATAATCCTGAGGATTGGGAGCAGTTTAGGATTCAACAAAGGAGGACAAAGGGATTAATTAAGAAAGGGAAAATAGAATATGAGAGTAAGCTTGCAGGGAACATAAAAACTGACTGTAAAAGCTTTTATAGATATGTGAAGAGAAAAAGATTGGTGAAGTCAAGCGTAGGTCCCTTGCAGTCAGAATCAGGGGAATTTATAATGGGAAACAAAGAAATGGCAGGTCAACTAAATTCATACTTTGGTTCTGTCTTCACAAAGGAGGACACAAATAACCTCCCAGAGATGCCGGGGAACATAGGGCCTGATGAAAGGGTGGAACTGAAAGAAATCAGTATTTGTAGGGAAATGGTGTTAGGAAAATTGATGGGACTGAAGGCCGATAAATCCCCAAGGCCTGATAATCTACATCCCAGGGTACTTAAGGAAGTGGCCCTAAAAATAGTAGATGCATTGCTGGTCATCTTCCAGAACTCGATAGACTCTGAACAGTACCCATGGATCGGAGGGTAGCTAATGTTACCCCACTATTCAAAAAAGGTGGTAGAGAAAAAGCGGGGAATTGTAGCCTGACATCGGTAGTGGGGAAAATGCTAGAATCTATTATAAAAGATGTAATAGCAGAGCACTTGGTAAGCAGTGACAGGATCGGACAAAGTCAACATGGATTTACAAAAGGTAAATCATGCTTGACTAATCTACTGGAATTTTTTGAGGATGTAACTGGTAAAATAGATAAGGGAGAACCAGTGGATGTGGTGTATTTGGACTTTCAGAAGGCTTTTGCTAAGGTCCCACATAAGAGATTAGCGTGCAAAATTAAGGCACATGGGATTGGGGGCAAGGTATTGACTTGGATAGAGAACTGGTTGGTGGACAGAAAGCAAAGAGTTGGAATAAACGGGTCGTTTTCCGAGGGGCAGGCAGTGACTAGTGGGGTACCGCAAGGATCGGTCCTAGGACCCCAGCTGTTCACAATATATATATTAATGATCTGGACGAGGGAATTGGATGTAATATCTCCAAATTTGCAGACGACACAAAGCTGGGTGGGCGTGTGTGCTGTGAGGAGGATGTCGTGAAACTCCAGTACGATTTGGACAGATTGGGTGATTGGGCAGAAGCATGGCAAATGCACTATAATGTGGATAAATGTGAGGTTATCCACTTTGGTGGCAAAAACAGGAAGGCAGATTATTATTTGAATGGCAATAGATTGGGAGAAGGGGAAGTGCAAAGAGACCTGGGTGTTCTTGTGCACCAGTCGCTGAAGGTAAGCATGCAGGTGCAGCAGGCGGTTAAGAAGGCAAATGGTATGTTGGCCTTCACAGCAAGTGGGTTCGAGTACAGGAACAAGGATGTCTTGCTACAGTTGTACAGGGCCTTGGTGAGACCGCACCTTGAGTATTGTGTGCAGTTTTGGTCGCCTTACCTGAGGAAGGACGTTCTTGCCATGGAAGGAGTGCAGCGAAGATTCACCAGGCTGATACCTGGGATGGCAGGAATGACGTATGAGGAGAGATTGTGTCGATTGGGCTTATACTCACTGGAGTTTAGAAGATTGAGAGGGGATCTCATCGAAACCTATAAAATTCTGTCAGGCCTGGACAGACTAGATGCAGGAAGGATGTTTATGATGGCCGGGGAGTCCAGAACCAGGGGTCATAGTCTAAGGATAAGGGGTAAGCCATTTAGGACTGAAATGAGGAGGAATTTCTTCACCCAGAGAGTGGTGAACCTGTGGAATTCTCTGCCACAGAGGACGGTGGAGGCCAGTTCATTAAATATATTCAAAAAAGAGTTGGATATATTTCTTAAGGCTAAAGGGATCAAGGGATATGGGGAGAAGGCAGGGACAGGGTACTGAATTTGGATGATCAGCCGTGATCTCATTGAATGGCGGAGCAGGCTCGAAGGGCCGAATGGCCTACTCCTGCTCCTATCTTCTATGTTTCTATGTTTCTATGTTTCTATGCGTGCAGCTCCATCAATACTCAAGAAGCTCGACACCATCTAGGACAAAGCAGCCCGCTTGATTGGCACCCCATCCACCACCTTAAACATTCACTCCCTCCACCACCAGCGCACCATGGCTGCAGTGTGTACCATCTACAAGATGCACTGCAGCAACTCGCCAAGGCTCCTTCGGCAGCACCTCCCAAACCCGCGACCTCTTCCACCTAGAAGGATAACAGCAGCAGGCGCATGGGAACACCACCACCTCCAAGTTCCCCTCCAAGTCACACACCATCCTGACTTAGAAGTATATCGTCGATCCTTCATCGTCGCTGGGTCAAAATCCTGGAACTCCCTCCCTAACATCACTGTGGGAGTACCTTCACCACACAGACTGCAGCGGTTCAAGAAGGCGGTTCACCATCACCTTCTCAAGGGCAACTAGGGATGGGCAATAAATGCTGGTCTTGCCAGTGACACCCACATCCCATGAATGAATATACAAAAAAGAAACAGACCATTTGGCCCAACCAGTCCATGCCAGCGTTTATGCTCCACACGAGCCTCCTCCCGTCTTTCCTCATCTAACTCTATCAGCATAACCCTCTATTCCCTTCTCCCTCATATGCTTACCTAACCTCCCCTTAAATGCATCTATACTATTCACCTCAACCACTCCCTGTGGTAGCGAGTTCCACATTCTCACCACTCTCTGAGTAAAGAAGTTTCTTCTGAATTCCCTATTTGATTTCTTGGTGACTATCTTATATTGATGACCTCTAGTTATGCTCGTCCCCACAAGTGGTAACACTCTCTCTGGGCTGAATTTTGCCGGTGCTCAAAGTGCGGGTTTGGAGGCAGATCCTCTGTCAAAATCACAAAGATTGACAGCGGGTCGGTATCCCGCTGTAAACCCGCCTCCTTGTCAGTTTCCCAAGTGTCGGGTCTGTCATCCCTGAACAGACCCGACACCAAGTGGCAGGTCAGCCAATTTAGATATTTAAAAGCTTATTAAAAGGTAGTTAAGAAGCATTTTCCCATCTACTTATCATTGTACCAGGTTTTCAACGAGGTTCCCGGAGAGCAGCTATCACGTCAGGTAAGTATGTCGGGTTCTCAATGACTGTGGATTGCTGTGAATAGGTGACAGCTGCAAAAGTGGTCTAAAACCTACCATTTCACAACTGTTCACTTCCCAATCTTAGAAGCTGGAGCATTAATGATTTTAAACCCACTTTTGAGCTTTATGCATTTTTGAAATGTTTGGAGTAATCTCTCTATCCAGTGTTACCTCCCTGGAACAACCTATCTCAACATTGACAGATTACTTCTGTCATCTCAACCTCACCTGCCATTTATTCCATCAGCATTCGTGTCCTTGAAAAAATCTACCTTGGTCCTCAGAATCCCAACATGATCAGCTACAACACCAGCAGCACCAGGCACACCAGCAGCACCAACATCCACACCAACCTTTTCTGCAATCAACTAATGCTGCACTGGACACAGAGCATCATCACCCATGCACATTGCTGCCCGGGACAGCAGCGATGGTCTCACCATGTCCAGATTTGCTTCACTTAACACTGAACACTGAACACCCTGGCTGCCACATGATGTACCAGGTTGGCACCACCCCACACCAGCACCATAAAGCATCCCTACAATGCCCAAGCCATTCCTTTCACACTCATCACCATTTGGTGGTGTGGGGAGGGGGGGGGGGAGACGACATTCTTACCATTCACTGGAACTCATTAAGACACTTTCAAAGGTGCACACAGTTCTGTCCAAGAAGGCAAAATGGTGACAATAAGTATTTCAATGCTTGACAACACATTAACAGAAAGTTTACATGAACATTAGCTAAAACACCCAAGTGCCTACCCTTGTGTGTTGTTAGTTGGTATGATTGCACTCGGATGAGGGTGAGTGTGAGGGGTGGCTAGTGAGATGGGGAAGTGATAATGTAGATAGAGAGGGATGGGTGGAGGTGCAAGGTAAGTTGGTGTGAGTAAAGATGTGCAGGAGTAGGGTAGGGAAGGCAGTGTGATGGGATGTGATTAGTGGCACAGCAGGATGAGGTTGAGTGTGGCTTGGCAGTAATGTTTTGTGATCTACTGAGATCATTGAAAGGTTTGCTTCACTGCAGCCTGGTCTTCCTGATGGCATCCCTGCTTGTGCCCTCCTGTGCAATGTGCAACCAGGCTGCGTTGGTGTCCTGGGGAGGTCTCTTCCACCCACTGTGTACTGTGACTCCCTCCATATGGAGGGAATTATGGGAGAGCCTGGGTGCAGCCGTGCATCTTTGTGCAGTGCTTGTCAGTGTTTGCAGCACCTCAATGCTGTAGAACACTGACAGCACAACTGTCAAAATGAATGTGGACATGGCCCCTTTAAGGAAACTGGCCGATGATGCGTCATCAGAGGACATCATCAGACCCACTTCCTTTTAATTGGCTGGGAACCTCGCAGGGCGGGCTTAACAAGCCCAATCAATGGAAAATCACTTGGAGGAGGCGGGATGAAGACGTGTGCGGAGTTTGAGGCCGCTGTCTGCTCCGGCCGCACCAGACTCGCCATGGCTGGTGAAATCGCGTCCTCTGTATCTACTCTATCACACAAAACCTTTCATCATTTTAAAGAACTCAGTTAGGTCACCCCTCAGCCTTCTCTTTTCAAGAGAAAAAGAGACCCAGCCTGTTCATCCTTTCCTGATAGGTGTACACTCACATTTCATCCTTGTAAATCTTCTCTGCCCCCTCTCCACTGCCTCTATATCCTTTTTATAATATGGCGACCAGAATTGTACACAGTACTATGTTTTCGAATAAATACATAAATTTAGATATTATGACACTCTCAGCACCACTAACCTCCTGTGTACTGATTAAAATTTAATCAGGCACAAACTCCACATAACCCTAATGTTGCAAAGCAGGAATTGAAATAATCAACAGATTTACGAGAGCAGGCTGAGCCCTCTGAGCTGGAAGAGCAGTAAGTGGGTTGGAGTAGAAATGTTTCTTTTTCATGTTTATATGGGTTGGCATAACAACAGACTGCAACTCTAATGAGTGCAGACATCAAATAGGTGCTGTGAGTACAGAACGGCCAGCAGTTGTACTTGGGGTGCCGAGGAATTAGCTGCAGATTTCCACGCACCCGCTAACCCATGTTGCAATCAGCCTGCGTCGAGGAAATGGCTGTTTCTGTAAGTCGGACATACATTACATTAGCTCCGTCAGTCCATGGTCAAGGGCTGGCCAATGAGCAAATCTGACATAATAATCTGGGCAGCACTTGAATACACTGAATAACCAATGCCTTTGTAATTTCAAAAACAAATCAATGCTTTGAAATCACTATCATTTTATACATACCTACTTGAGGGATTCCCGTTTTGTAAATATCTCCGTAGGTATATTGCAATTTATTGTCAGAAGATCCTGGTACTGTGTCAGTGCAAGGGGGCAATACAACCATACCTGAAGTGAGTGACAACATTGCAACATTTAGGAAGAAAATTGAGATTTGGATAACTAGACATCACACCAAGGATAGAGAGACTTTGCAGTGAGAAGCAGGCACCCCCATCTCACTGATAACTGTAAGTAAATACCTGTTTTCTTCAAAGCATTATGAAAACACACTTTACATGCAGAACTTTCATATTATGAGTATTATATCGTATAATTTAAATGGGCGGGGGGGGGGGGCGTTGGTTGGTGATTACTAATCCATTTGAAAAAGGGTCCTTCAACCAAAACAATTTGAGAACCACTGCACTAGATGACCATCCAGTAGCTGCAAAGTACCTGTGGGCATGTTGGGTGAGGACCAGATCCAGTTTGTCGGTGATAGTCTGGTAGCCTGCTGACCCTTGCTGTTCGGCTCAGGATTGGTTAATAGGCAACCGGACAAGATGCCAGAGGGTGACTGCCAACTGGGCAAGTGGAGCTCATTATGAGTCAGCACCTTAAAGAGAGGAGGGAAGAATATTGAGGGGAGGGCATAAAATGTTTTTAAAAATATAATATACAAAAGAAGGGAAATAAAGAACAATAACAAAAATGAAAAAAAAGTATATATAAAATGTCAAAGAAATATGGTCCAGTAACATGAAAATGTTGAGTATTGATCAGTTTGGATGTCATCAAGATATTGAGTACTTTCTGAGTTGTCAGTTTAATGTATATTAGTAGAACTCCCCTAGTGTTGCTCACGGGTAGCTTGGGGCCTGGAGTACGACTTCTGAATTAAATAAGACAATTTAAACAAAGCTGAAATCAAGAGCTTGGTGCATGGAGAGTCAGCAGCATGATGCCACACCCTTGTCCTCCAACCTGCCAGTCCAGAGCTCAGTGCAGTGAATGACTGCTTCAATAATAACTGCGCTGGAGGGCTGATTGACACGTGAGCGGCACTAAACCAGACAGCTATGTAGCTGCATAGCGAAGTAGACAGGATGGGGCCTGTTCTATCTGGTTCTGCTCTCAAATTTATGCTTGAATGTTAGAAACATAGAAACATAGAAGATAGGAGCAGGAGTAGGCCATTCGGCCCCTCGAGCCTGCTCCACCATTCAATGCAATCATGGCTGATCATCCAAATTCAGTACCCGGTCCCTGCTTTCTCCCCATACCCCTTGATCCCTTTAGCCTTAAGAAATATATCCAACTCCTTCTTGAATATATTTAATGAATTGGCCTCTACTGTCTTCTGTGGTAGAGAATTCCATAGGTTCACCACTCTCTGGGTGAAGAAATTCCTCCTCATTTCTGTCCTAAATGGCCTACCCCTTATCCTTAGACTGTGACCCCTGGTTCTGGACTTCCCGACCATCGGGAACATCCTTCCTGTATCTAGTCTGTCCAGTCCTGTCAGAATTTTATAAGTTTCAATGAGATCCCCTCTCATTCTTCTAAACTCCAGCGAGTACAAGCCCAATCGACCCAATCTCTCCTCATACGTCATTCCTGCCATCCCAGGTATCAGCCTGGTGAATGTTCGCTGAACTCCTTCCATGGCAAGAACATCCTTCCTCAGATAAGGTGACCAAAACTGCACACAATACTCAAAATGTTGTCTCACCAAGGTCCTGTACAACTGCAGCAAGACATCCTTGTTCCTGTACTCAAACCCTCTCGCTACGAAGGCCAACATACCATTTGCCTTCTTAACCGCCTGCTGCACCTGCATGCTTACCTTCAGCGACTGGTGCACAAGGACACCCAGGTCTCGTTGCACTTCCCCTTCTCCCAATCTATTGCCATTCAGATAATAATCTGCCTTCCTGTTTTTGCCACCAAAGTGGATAACCTCACATTTATCCACGTTATATTGCATCTGCCATGCTTCTGCCCAGTCACCCAACCTGTCCAAATCATCCTGGAGTTTCTCGACATCCTCCTCACAGCACACACGCCCACCCAGCTTTGTGTCGTCTGCAAATTTGGAGATATTACATCTAGTTCCCTTGTCTAGATCATTAATATATAAAAAGTAAATAACAGACTCCATTTAATTCACATTGGGCTTTGTGTGTGAAGCTTATAACAAAGTAATGATACATAATTTTACATGATAATCAGAAACTGCTTTTTACATTGGTGCCCAAAAGGTATATTTTTTAATTTAATTTTTTGAGCATATAAAATGATGAACGACTAGTTCAATCTGTTGCTGGAAACTGCTGACACAGGTAGCAACTCCTGCCTTTCTTTGGGAATTATACCAGCTATGGATCACCGAACCTACCCCCAGGCAAAAGCTCCTGTCATCTTACACGTGGCCGTTAAGATTTATAACACATATAGATTTTTCTTAAACATACTTTAACTATATCTTGTCTAAAGTTCCTTTATGAGTGTTTCTCCACATTTTTTCTGCATCCATTTCTTTGAAATGATTGTTCCCTAAGCCTGCATATAAAGCAGATTCAGTAAGATTTAGAATCATAGAATGATACAGCACAGAAGGAGGCCGTTCGGCCCATCATGCCTGTGCCGGCTCTTTGAAAGAGCTTTCCAATTAGCCCCACTCCCCTGCTCTTTCCCCACAGCCCTTGAAAATTAATCCCCTTCAAGTATTTATTCAATTCCCTTTTGAAAGTTACTGTTGAATCTGCTTCCACCTCCCTTTCAAGTAGTAAATATTACCAGCATTTGCAATGGCCTGATATATATTCTATTTGCCCTCTGCTGCTTTTTAAAATTTGCCTTCATCTGTCAAAGCACTCACTGCTGAGGTATATGAAGTTGTTGATAGTTGAGTGAATGTGAAGATGAGATCTCAGATTGTTGTATGTTTGAATACCTCCACTGGGGCCGCTTTTCCATTATTTATTTGATCAACACTGTTGGTTTAAAAAAATATGTAATTATCAATAAAATAGCTGGAGCTCATGTCTTTGAATTTGTCATGCATGAACAGAAGCTAATAATCCATATCAATGTTATACATCGCTCAAACTGACAGCAACCATTATTGTGTAGGGAGTTAATGGAGTTAGAGTGTTTTTCCAGATATATTGATAAAAACACATTTTGAACTCTTTAAAAAGTTAAGTTTGGAAGCCAAAGTTATTATGTATTTCACTGAAAGGGGAAGGAACACTCCCTGGGAAGACCCTCACTGAAACAATACACATGCAAGTAGATAGAAAGAGTTAGAAACTTTTTTTAAAAGTCGGGAATCTAGGTGAAGGATCAAGAACTCCATTTAGTGTATTGTCCCTGTGCCAGGTCTTTGCAAGAGCAAAGCACAAGGCGCCACCAAAGTTGAAAAGAGCAGGTAAGGAAAATGAGATCAATGAGGAGTCAGCTGTGGCTCAGTGGGTCGCACTCTCTAGGTGGGAGGGGCTAGAAGTGAGCAGGTGTTACTGGTTGCCTGATTGCAGCAGGGAGTTGGAGTGAGTTTGTAAAAAGTTGGTGGTGGGTTTTGGGGTCTTTTTTTCAGGTTTTAGGGCCTTTTTGGCCCATAGAAAACAGTCAGATGGCTGCTGAGGGGTCTGGAGTGCCGGGCCCCTCAGAGGACAGTGTTCCCAAGATGAATTTAATTAGGGAAGAAACTGTGGTTGGAAGGGAAAGAAAAAGGCCCAAAGATTTGGGCCAGGACCCCAGGAGGTTTGGAAAAGAAAACACAGTGGTGGTTCAGTGTGAGGATAAGGAGATACGAGCTTGGGATATTATCCAAGCGGTACATGAGGACTGTGGTGAGGGAAGCTGCTTTGCCTGCCGACCAAAGCCGAATGTTGGGTTCGAGGTGACGGTCAGTGGCCGAGAGGAGGTGGAAAGACTTTTACTCAGTCTGCAAGTTGGTGATAAGTTCTTGGAGGTATCTCTGCTATATTCGGAAGAGGTGGTGGTCTCATTCTTAAACTTGCCAGTTTATATTGAGGATGATGTGCTAATCAAAAAGTTGGAATCATGGGACATTAAAATTTGCTCAGCAATAAAGAGGAGGTACTATCCAGGAACACGGGTAGCAGATGGAACCCGTTACATAAAGGTGCAGTTCCCAGAGGGGGTGAAGTCATTACCGTACAGCATGAAAGTCGAAACAATGGAAGGGGTGCAGTACTTCTGAGTACTGCATGATAACCAAGTGAAGGTTTGTTATTATTGCCTTGGACACGACCATCTTTTAAGAAACTGTCCAAACTTGTACTGTTATAATTGCAGCGAGTCTGGACACATCGCTCAGAGCTGCAAGGCGGAGAGCTGTGGGGTGTTTCACAAAGGCCCCACCCGCTGTGAGTGTGAGGCAGAAGGAAGCTCTATGAGTGACGAGGAGATGGGAGAAGGAGCAGGAGGTGTGAGTGGAATGGCTGGAGGAGTGGAACAGTCGGAGGACACAGCTGGTAAATTGAAGGAGAAAAGAGCACAGGAAGAGGCAGAAAATTGCGGAGCAGAGAACAGGATGGAGATGGTGGAAAACACACCAAGTATAGTGGAAAAGAACAAAGACAGCAGCGAACAGCAAGGGTCGAGTGCAGACTCGAGCCTTAATACAGTTCAGCTCTCCCTAAAGAATCTGGTGTCCGCAGCGGGAGAGGAGGCGGGAGCGGGGTGCATGGTAAATGTAAGTACTCCAAAGAAAGATGGGGAGTCGGACATCTCGGTGAGCAGGTGGGGGCAAGACAAGGAGAGGGTGCAAGAGGCAGGAGCCTTAAAGGGGCAGCAGGACGGGAGCAGCGAGACAAATACGGCAGAAGGGAGCAATATAGGTGCGCCATTGTCCCAGAGAGAGAAGGTTCAGGGAGCAAGGGTCAGAGGTGGAGATGAGGTTGAAGGGAGCGGCACTGTTGGAGAAACCGCGATAGCAGGAAGACTCTATGGGAGATGATGTATCTGACGGGGAGCAGGATTATGTATCTGACTGGGAGCAGGCACAGAGGGTTACAGAAGAGCTTGAGAGTGAGGAATTAGAGGGGGACAGAGACATGGAAGTGGGGGGTGGGGTGGCACCATGTGGAAAGGGAAAGATTAGTGAGGGGCAGAAGGAGGGAGAAAGGGCAGCTCCTGGGCCCAAACTTAATGCAAGGAAGAGGCTGAAACAGCAGGGAAGGTTCAAACAGGAGGCGAAAAAGAGTCGGAGGCTGCAGGAAAAAGCAACATCTGGCTGAAAAGTTGGGAAGGAGCTTGAGAGGAGGGAAGGGCCAGAGATTAAAGGATGGGGAGATAATCAGGCATACTTCCCTTCTTTGGAGTCATGATTACATTGGTCTCGACTAATGTGAATGGACTGAGGGGCGAGAAGAAATTGCAGCAGTTGTTGCAGGGTTTTAAAGGCACGGATTTGTTGTGTCTGCAATAAACCTTTTAGGATGAGGATATTCTAGAAAGAGTTCAGAAGGTTTGGAAGGGAGAGGTGTTTGCAAGTTGTGCAAACAATAACCGTAGAGGGGTGGCTGTTTTGGTGAGTCCATCCATAAAAGAGAACGTTGCCTTAATGGACAAGGACACTGAGGGGAGATTTTCACGGCTAAGGGTAAAAATGGAGGAATTTAATTGCGATCTCTTTAATATCTATGCACCGAACAACCATTGCAAGCAATGCGAATTTTTTCGGGGGTTATTCACTGAAGTGGCAGAGGTGGAAAATCCTTGTATAGTGGGGGATTTTAATGTATTTTTATCTCGGATGGACATTTCAGCCCAGATGACCTTTTAAGGATGATAACTCCAGAGGGATGATTGTAAAAATGATGGCAAATTTAAATTTGAGAGACTTATGGAGGGACCTGAACCCCATAAAAAGGGAGTTCTCCAGATCAGGTTGGGTAGGTGATGTTTTAAAACAGAGCCGAATAGATTTTGTGTTAATGTGGGAAGGATTAATTTCTGAGGTGATGGAGATTTATTATAAAAAGGTATTTTTTAGTGACCACTCAGCTTTGGTTCTTAGAATTAGGAACAGCAGAGTTAAGATCGGTTCAGGGGTGTGGATTTTAAACAATCAATACCTGAAAGAAATTGCTTATAAAGAAGGGATTTTAAATATAATAAAGAATGCTCAGAAGGAACCTTTGTTCTTGAAAGAAAGAAGAATTTGGTGGGACAATTTCAAATGTGAGGTAAAAGTTTTTTCGGTACGTTATGGGAAAAAGAGAGCGGCAGCTAACCGGCGTCGAGAAGAGAATATAAACAAAAGGTTTACGGATGTCTGTAAAGCAGTTGACAGAGGGGATAAGGGAGCTGAGACTAAGTTCCGGGTGCTAAAGGAGGAGTGGGAATTATTGCAAGTTGAAAAATGCAAGGGGGCCATTCTCCGTGCAAAGGCTAGAGATGCATTGGAGGATGAAAGATGCACTAGATATTTTCTAGAGCAAGAGAAGCTGCGACAGAGATTATCATTAATTGAAGAGTTGAAGGTTGGGGAGAAGATCATTCATGAAAGTGGGGAGATTTTAGAGGCGGCTAGCAGCTTTTATCAAGAGTTATACACTAAAGAAGACATTTCCAATTTGGCGATGGAGAAGGTTACTGCTTTTATTGAAGAGGGTTTAAAGGAGGATGAGAGAAGCATGTGTGACAAAGAAGTAGGATTAGCGGAAATAAAAGTAGCAATAAGTGGAATGAAGGAGGGGAAAGCCCAGGGTCCGATGGACTAAGTGCAGAATTTTATAAAGAATTTTTCGAGATTTTAAGTCCATTGCTCTTCGAAGTTTTTAAGGAAATTAAAATTGAGGGAAGCCTGGCTCCATCTATGAGGAGAGGTATCATAAGCTTAGCTTATTATAAAAATAAAGGGGATAGAAGAGATCTGAAGAATTGGAGGCCCATCACATTATTAAATGTGGATTATAAGATCTTGGCGAGGGTTATGGCAAATCGTTTGAAGGAGGTGTTGCCGCAGATAGTTTTGCCCTCTCAGTCCTATGGAGTCATAGGCCGGGACATCGCAGACTCTGTGGTCTCAATCCGAGATGCGATAGAGCTCATGGAAGAGAGTGGGAGGGAGGCTTATGTATTAAAGATAGATCAAGAGAAAGCCTTTGATAGGGTCTCTCATGAGTTTTTATTGAAGGTTTTGGAAGCATTTGGTTTCGGGGGAAATTTAATTGAGTGGATAAGGATTTTTTATTCAAACATATTTAGCTGTGTTAAATGTAATGGTTTTTTATCCAAGTATTTTCCGATACAGAAATCAGTGAGACAGGGTTGTCCCCTGTCCCCATTGTTGTACACATTGGTAGCAGAACCATTAGGTTACATGATGCGAAAGAAACAAGGTGTAGTTGGGATTGTGGTTCCCAGTTCTGGGCTGGTGTCGGTGATACACCAATATGCAGATGACACAACCTTAACATTGAGAAATGGGGAGTCAATGAGGAAAGCTATGGATGTAGTGGAGGAATATTGTAGAGCTTCAGGAGCCAGAGTGAATTATAGTAAGTCCCAATGCCTGGTTGCAGGAAGGGGTAGGGGGGAATGGTTGGGGGAAAGTCCCTTTAAGGTGGTGGAGGTTTTGGAAGTTCTGGGGGTGCATATGGGGTGCAAGAAAGACAGGGATGAAGTGGATCGATTAAATTGGGAACCGAAAGATATGAAAATTAAAAAGATTTTGGGAAGATTGGAAAGAAGGTGGTTGAAAGTGTAAGGAAGAGCGACAGTGGTGTCTGCTCTCCTGCTATCTAAGCTATGGTACTTATTGACGGTGGAGGATATTCCTGAGTGGGCGGAAAAGTCCATCTGAGAGACTTGTGTGAGGTTTTTATGGGAAGGGAAACCAACCTTGGTGGCTTACAATACCATCATTGGACGGAGAAATCAGGGAAGACTCAATTTCCCAGATATTGATTTGAAGAAAAAATCCTTTAGAATCAAATGGGTGAAGAGATTTCTTCAGAAGTCAAATGCAAGTTTTTGGAAGAGTTGTTTTGAGCATTTTTTAAAAACGAAGTGGGATAGGAGGGCAGGGGATATTGTATATGGAATACAATAATATGTTTTTGAAATCGATTAAACTCCCTAGGTTTTATAGGGGGGCCCTTGGGCCCAATTTTTAAAAAGTGTGCAGTTTATGCCCAAGGGGGCTGAGGAATTTTTAGAACAGCCCTTATTTTTGAACAGGTGGGTCAACATCGAAGGAGAGGTTTTATTTAATCAAGCTTTTATAAAAGCTGGTATTATATGTGTGAAAGATGTATTATACGAGGTAATTCCAGGTTGGTTGCTGGAAGTGATAGTGAGAGACATGGTGAGGGAGGAGGATCAGGAGGTAGAGGAAAAAGCAATAGGGATCATGTATGAGAAGATTGTGAGGGCAATGCCACAGGAAGTAAAATGCGCCCTGCTTTTCCAAGCTTTCTGCTGGAGAAAGGGGGAGAGTTGGTCCAATTTGACAACTGTAATACTTGAGATTTCTATGAGGTATTTGGAGAATGGAGATTCAAGACACCTGCTGGTCAGGAGTTTTGGCAGAGTATATACCCAGAGCTGGACTTCAACAGGATTTGGAAGGGAGTGTGGGCGAATTTTAAATGTCCAGAGTGGATTGAACTGGATTTCAAATTGGCTCATAACCGGATTTTTACCATGACGGTCTTGTGCAAGATTGGACGAGTGGAGGGGGCAGCTTGTCCAGTGTGGGACACGGGATGAGACTCTGTCCCATTTACTGGTGTTATGTCCGCAGTTAAGTGATTTTAAGTACTATGTTCGACAGTTGTGTGAAGCTTTTTTGCTGGGTGGGGACCGAAGAGCGAAAATGGGAATCCTGTGGGACTCAATTTTGAGATGGGGATTGCAGGAGAGTCTGCCCGAGTCTAGCGGAGCGGCAATTAATTTAATGTTCAGTTTGGCTAGATTCGTGATTGTGCAAAGAAGGAATGCTCTGTTTTTTAAGGGGAGGAGAATCAATCTAAAAGAGTATTTTAAATATAAGCTAAAACTTCATTATAAGGCTCTGTGGATGTTTTATTCAGAAAGGAATTTAAAGATAGTGGCCTAGAAATTCGGTTGGGTTAGCGCCCAATTAGGGGTGTTGGAGTGGCTTGCGCCGGCGGTATCGCTGCGCCCGAAATTGCGATGGGCCCTAACATCAGCGTTACCCGGTAGCGCTGCGCCGGCACCGATGACGTCATCAGTGTGCGCAGCGCCCCGGTTGCAGTGGTAATCCGGCCCGATGGCCAAATTCAGTTGTGGCCGTCTTGCCCGTGGCAGCCGAAAACAACGATTGTGGAACGGGATGTTGCAACACCGTAAAGCCGGCGCATAAAGGTGGAGCGGCGGCCGGCCGCTTTCCCGGCGGCCGCCTGCCCGCACCTCCCTCCCCGGACTCCTGCACCACCTCCCCGCGGCACTGATGTGTGTGTCCCGCGAGCCCGGCACTTCTCCGACGTGCCGGGCTCATTTGTCGGGGGAATCCACCGGTCAGCTGTCGGCTGCACGCAGCTCCTCCTTAAGCGAAGGAGGAGGCCTGCAGTACCCCAGCCTGCCGCACCGCATCGGGTGCCGCAGCGGGGGATTAGCGCCTGAAACCTGCATTCAACGCCCATAGCGAGGCGTTAAAACCCTCCATTAGCGCCCGCCGCTGTCTGGGCCCGGGGCAACTGAATTTTAGGTGGGCGCAGCGGCAATTATGGCGGGCGCAAAATTTCGGGTGCTAACGCCCTGGCGGACTCAAACTGAATTTCTAGGCCAGTATTTTTAAATCAATTTTTAAAGTACAATCGATTAATATATGTTACAGGAGACAAATTAAACTTCAGGTTTTGATGTTAAAATGTGGTGGCGGAATGGTTGTGCAGGGCGGCGAAATTGATTTGTATGATACAATGAAATGATCACGATGTTATTGATGTGCCTCAATAATTCCGAGACTCGAAGTTAGCAGAACAAAACAAGGCTTTTATTAACTTAGAACGTAACACGTAAGAGAGAGAGATGTCTTCCTTCTGGAGACTGAGGCCAGACTGAGTTAGCTTACAAACGGGGCCAGGTATGGGCGGAGCCCTACACACAGCACATTCCAGCACATTCCAGTATACAATGCAGTACATTCCAGTACACAATACAATGAGGTCTGGGGGAAGGGAAATGACACTGAAACCAATCTCAGTCACAGGCAGTGATGAATGGAAATATTTAATCACATTCACCCCTTCTATAGATTTAGTCTGTTCGGGGGTTTGATAGTCCTCTGCGACCGACGTGGCTGTTGCGGTGCCGCGGGTGTCGGCTGGGTGTCCCCGGTAGCCTCCTGGGTCTCTGCCGGGGGTGCCGCCAGGGTTGTTGAAGGGGTAGTTGGTGGGGGTGCCGTTGGTCGGTGTTCTTCCGGGGGTGATGAAAGAGTAGTGGGTGGGTAAGAGTTGCTGTGATCGTCGTTGCCGCTATTGCCGTGGTTGTTGTCGATGCCGGCTGGGGCGATGTCTTTTATGGACACGGTGTCCTCCCTTCCGTCGGCATGCCGGACATATGCGTATTGGGGGTTGGCGTGGAGTAGGTGTACTGGCTCCACGAGAGGGTCCGTCTTGTGGCCCCTCACATGCCTTCGCACGAGTACCGGACCTGGGGTGGAGAGCCATGACGGCATGGATACGCCTGAGGTGGATTTCCGGGGAAAGACAAACATTCGTTCATGAGGCGTGGTATTAGTGGCCGTACACAATAGCGACCGTATCGAATGGAGCACATCCGAGAGGACTTCCTGCCAGCGGGAGATAGGGAGGCCCTTGGTCCTTAGAGCTAGAGTGACTGCTTTCCATACTGTCCCGTTCTCTCGCTCCACTTGACCGTTACCCCGGGGGTTGTAGCTGGTGGTACGGCTTGTGGCGATCCCCCTGGACAGCATGTACTGGCGTAGCTCTTCACTCATGAAGGACGCCCCCCTATCCGTATGGATGTAGCTTGGCATACCGAACAGGCAGAACAGGCTGTTGAGGCATTTAATGACCGTGGCGCTGGTCATGCCTGGGCAGGGGAAGGCGAATGGGAACCGGGAGTATTCGTCCACAATGTTCAGGAAGTAAACATTGCAGTCGACGGACGGGAGGGGGCCCTTGAAATCTAAGCTGAGCCGCTCAAAGGGCCGTGTAGCTTTGATTAAGTGGGCTCTATCTGGGCGGTAGAACCGAGGCTTGCACTCAGCGCAAGTGCGGCAGTTCCTGGTCAGGGACCGAACTTCCTCAATCGAGTAGGGTAAGTTACGGGACTTTATGAAGTGGAACAGCCGCGTGACCCCTGGGTGGCAGAGGTCGTTGTGGAGGGTCTGTAGCCGATCCCCGGTGGCGCTGGCACACATCCCTCGTGAGAGGGCGTCAGGGGATTCGTTAAGGGCCCCTGGCCGGTAAATGATGTCGTACTCGAAGGTGGAGAGCTCGATCCGCCACCTAAGAATCTTATCATTTTTAATCTTCCCCCTCTGTTTATTATTGAACATAAACGCTACCGACCGCTGGTCGGTAAGTAGGGTGAAGCGTTTGCCGGCTAGGTAGTGGCGCCAGTGGCGCACTGCCTCCACGATGGCTTGGGCCTCCTTTTCCATGGAGGAGTGTCTGATCTCGGGCCCTTGGAGGGTCCTCGAGAAGAAAGCTACGGGCCACCCCGCCTGGTTGAGGGTGGCCGCCAAGGCGAAGTCAGACGCATCACTTTCCACTTGAAATGGAGTGTTCTCGTCCACTGCCTGTAGCGTGGCCCGCTCAATATCCCGCTTAATGCTTTTGAAGGCGGCGTGGGCCTCAGCAGAGAGCGGGAAAGAGGATGCTTTCAAGAGGGGGCGGGCTTTGTCGGAGTAGTTGGGGACCCATTGGGAATAATAAGAAAATAACCCCAGGCACCTTTTCAGGGCTTCGGGAGTGTTGGGCAGGGAAAGCTCCCGTAGGGGGCGCAATCGGTCGGGGTCTGGTCCGATTTCCCCATTCTCCACCACGCTGCCTAGTATGCAGAGGCGCGTGGTGTTGTAAACGCACTTGTCCTCGTTGTAGGTGAGGTTGAGTTTTTGTGCGGTTTTCAGGAACCTCTCGAGGTTCGAGTCGTGATCCTGCTGGTTGTGACCGCAGATGGTGACGTTGTCGAGGTAGGGGAAGGTTGCCTGCAAGTGGTGGTCATCGACCATGCGGTCCATCTCCCTCTGGAAGACCGAGACCCCATTCGTCACTCCAAAGGGGACTCTGAGGAATTGGTAGAGGCGTCCGTTCGCCTCGAAGGCGGTGTACGGGCGGTCCTCTGGTCTGATAGGGAGCTGGTGGTACGCTGACTTGAGGTCGATGGTGGAGAACACCCGGTATTGGGCGATTTGGTTCACCATTTCTGATATGCGGGGTAGCGGGTAGGCATCTAGTAGGGTGTACCTGTTGATCGTTTGACTATAGTCGATCACCATCCGTTTCTTCTCGCTACCCCTTACCACCACCACTTGGGCGCGCCACGGGCTATTGCTGCGTTCAATAATGCGCTCTTTCAGGAGCCTGTCTACCTCAGTCGCGATAAACCGCCTGTCCTCCCAGCTGTACCTCCTGCTTTTGGTCGCTATTGGCCGGCAGTTAGGGGTAAGGTTCGCGAATAGCGAAGGCGGCTTTACCTTCAGGGTAGCCAGACCGCACACTGTGAGGGGCGGCTGGGACCCACCGTACTTGAGCGTGATGCTTTGGTGGTTGCACTGGAAATCCAGGCCCAAGATCACACTCGCACATAGGTTCTTCATGATTAATACTTTAAAATTATCATATACAGTTCCGTTAACGCACAATTGTACCGTGCAGTAACCCAGAATGGTCGATGTCTGGGTTTTGTCAGCCATAGAGATGGTACCCTGAGTAGGGACCACCTTTAGGGAGAGATGTTCTGCCAGTTCTGGGTGGATAAAGCTCTCCGTGCTTCCACTGTCAATTAAGCATTTAACCCGGCACCCGTTTACCTCGATGTCCACCATTGATCTGGATAGCGGGTGCGGCCTGGTCTGGTCCACTGTGACCGATGCCACTGTAGGGCCCTGATCGATACAAGATGGCGTCCACGCTGTCTGCTCACAAGATGGCGGACCCCACGAGGTCGGGCAAGATGGCGTCCAAGATGGCCGCTCCCACGGCGCACACGCGGCGGTGGCGGGTTTTCCGGCGGTTGGTTTTCCGGCGGGGTTCCCTCTGCACACCTTCCCGAAGTGCCCCTTCTTACCGCACTTAAAGCAGGTGGTGCCTTTCGCCGGGCACAGGTTTCTGGTGTGCTTTGGCTGCCCACAGAAGTAGCAGTTGGGTCCCTGACGCGTCGCGGCTGTCGTAGGGCTTCTGGGGGGAGAGCGGGGCCCAGCCGGTGTCGGGCTGTCGGGCGGGGGAGATGCCTTCCAAGATGGCGGCGCCCTCGGTGCACACGTGGCGGCGTGGACGGCGCGGGCTGAAGAGTAGGCGTCCGAGTTTCTCTGGGCCACATCCAGGGATCGCGCGGTGTCCGCAGCCTGTTTCAGGTCCAACCCCGTTTTTTCCAGCAGTCTTTGCCGGATGTAAGTGGAGCTGAGGCCTGTGATGAAGGCATCGTGAACAAGCTCGTCAGTGTACACTGCGGCTTTTACATCTCGGCACTTGCAGCCTTTGCCAAGCATTTTCAGGGTGCTTAGGAACTCCTCCACCGATTCCCCAGGTCACTGTGCGCGGGTGGCGAGCAGGTGCCTAGCATACACCTCATTCGTAGGCTGCTGGTAATGCGCCTTTAAGATGTCGCAGGCGGCCAGGTACGTCTCGGTGTCTTGGATGAGGGGGTAAACCCGGTGGCTTACCCAATTCCGCAGAATTCCGAGTCTCATCCTCGCAGCGTCCGTAGCATCTTTGACGACTGCGGAATTGTCCAGGAAGAATTCCATACACTCAAACCAGTGTCCGAAGCGTGCTGATGCGTCCGGAGCATGTTGATCCAAATCCAAACGTTCGGGTTTCAGGAGTTGATCCATAGTGTTGAAAAATAAGTTAATAAAATTGATGTGCCTCAATAATTCCGAGACTCGAAGTTAGCAGAACAAAACAAGGCTTTTATTAACTTAGAACGTAACACGTAAGAGAGAGAGATGTCTTCCTTCTGGAGACTGAGGCCAGACTGAGTTAGCTTACAAACGGGGCCAGGTATGGGCGGAGCCCTACACACAGCACATTCCAGTATACAATACAGCACATTCCAGTACACAATACAATGAGGTCTGGGGGAAGGGAAATGACACGGAAACCGATCTCAGTCACAGGCAGTGATGAATGGAAATATTTCATCACAGTTGTAAATGTTGTAAATGTTCTTAATGTTCAATAAAGTATATAAATAATAAAAAAAAGTGGGTAGCACCCTTACCTCTGAGTCATGAAGGTTGTGGGTTCAAGTCCCACTCCAGAAACTTGAGCACAAAAATCTAGGCAGACACTCCAGTACAGCGCTGAGGGGGTGCTGCGCTATCGGAGGTGTTGTCTTTCAGGAGGAGACATTAAACCGAGGCCCCGTCTGCTCTTGCAGGTGGATGTAAAAGATCCTATTTTGAAGAAGAGCAGGGGAGTTATCCCTGGTGTCCTGGTCAATATTTCTTCCTCAAACAACATAACAAAAACAGATTATCTGGTCATTATCACACTGCTGTTTGTGGGTGTTTGCTGTGTGCAAATTGGCTGCTGTGTTTCACACATTACAACAGGGACTACACTTCATTGGTTGTAAAGTGCTTTGAGACAGCCAGTGGTCGTGAAAGGTGTTATATAAATGTAAGTTTGTAAATGTAAGTTTTAATTATTCATTTGTGCTTAGGTAATATCACGGTTTGGGTTTCAAAAAGTCTGAAGACTGTAAAAGGAAAAGAAGACTTTGGATGGTCATTGGAAAGAATGAGTTGGAGCTGAAAATGGTGTAATGAATCTTCATTCCAGAACAATGGGAAAATAGGATGGAGGAAGAGCGCATAAGACATACTTACAGTTTGTAAGGTACAAGAGAGGGACAATAGTGGTATCGATAGAACAGGGAAAGGTTGTAATCGAGAGACGGAGTTGGAGGCTAGAGGTGAGAGAAGGATTACCTATCAGCTTTTTCTTGTATCCTGTGCAGGAGTGCCTCCCCAGATATGGATGGTTAATATTAGTTGGGCTGGGGATTTTGTAGCTCCTACTTATTTTTGTAATCAAATATTGAGAACTGGGACCTTTTAAAACCATGGAAATTTACAGTGCAGAAAGAGGTCATTCAGCTCATCGTATCTGTGCCAGCTTCTCGTTACTGACATTTTATGGCTTTATCTATCTGTACTGACATTTTCAGGGAATTATGCATTCTTAGATCATTTTATTTCTGTTTTTTTTATATAATGTGCTGAATTTTAATGTGCTGGAATAAAGTTAGTTTTTTATTATCTTAAGCAAAAATCTATGTGAAAAATGGTGATAACCTTGTTGTGGAGTATTTTAAACCAACACTCAACACAAGGTTTCAGATCGATAGTCAATCGGTGGGGAAACATTCTGCTCTGTCTTAGCCAGACCATTCCAAATTGGTACAGCAAACGCTACATTTTTATACATTACAATACACATGTCAAAATTCATTCTTGCCACCTGATTGGACCTTGGTCCGCATGCATCTTCACTGATTGGTTGCCTATGCCGCGTTACATTAAAGTACCGCCTTTATTATCGGCCATTTTCCCTCAAGCTGTTGTTGCACCTATGTTTATACCAAATGGGGTCTCATCAGCATTGTACTTCTGGTTCATTATCCTCCTTTCCTGCCTCTCTAGGCCTCTTTTACTTCCAACTCATTGTTATACTTTCCTGCCAGAACAGAACTCACATCCTCTTAGGCCTCTTATGGTTCCATGTCTGGCTCTGTTATCTCCACTGCCAATTCAGCAACTTCGAAAAAGATGGTCTTTATTACACCATTCAGTGAAACTGCCAGCGATGTCAGTTTAACTTTTTCCCCACTGCAACCTCAAGTTTCAAGTACTCCTTGTTATGGTGAGCTGAATTCCCATTTGGTTCATGGGGAAAGTACAAAGATTAAGCTGGGCCATGGCTTAACTTTTGTTCCTCCTCCTCCTGTGTAGGAGATGCCGCCCAGCTAATGCCTGAGGACTTATGAGACTGGGTAGGCTAGCAAGAATCAAGGCATTAAGGTGCAGTGGGACACTTGGAAGTTTCCATTTTTCATTTGCTAGCCACTGCAAGACAGATCTTGGATTGCTTTTTATTTCTTCTTAGGATATGGGCAACACTGGCAAGGCAACATTTAGAAGAAACATAGAGAAATAGGAGCAGGAGTAGGCCCTTCGGCCCTTCGAGCCTGCTCCGCCATTCAATGAGATCATGGCTGATCCTCCATCTCAATACCATATTCCCACTCTCTCCCCATACCCCTTGATGCCTTTTGTGTTTAGAAATCTATCTATCTCCTTCTTAAATATATTCAGTGACTTGACCTCCACAGTTTTCTGTGGTGGGGAATTCCACAGATTCACCACCCTCTGAGTGAAGAAATTTCTCCTCATCTCAGTCCTAAATGTCCTACTCTGTATCCTGAGATTGTGACCCCTCGATCTAGACCCCCCCAGCCAGGGGAAAGATCATCCCTGCATCCAGTCTGTGTAGCCCTATCAGAATTTTATACGTTTCAATGAGATCCCCTCTTTATTGTCCATCCCTGGTTGTCCGAGGGCATTAAGTGTCAACCACATAGCATGGGTCTGGAGTCATGTATAGACAAGACCGAGTAGGGGTGGCAGATTCCAATTACTGAAGGACATTATTGAACTAGTGGGTTTTTATGAAAATCTGGCAGATTTTGTGGTCATTTTTCTAGCACCAGCCTGCAAGTAAACCAGATTTATTGCGTTCAGCTTCACAACTTGCCACGGTGGGATTTGAACTCACGACCTCTGGATTGCGAGTCCAGCACCACAACTGCTGCAAGTGGTAAACAGATAAGAGCTGTCAGAAATCAGTCACAACTGTTCATGCCAGAAAATATTTCAAGTTGTTAAGTGAAAAAAGAAATGAATACCAGAAGCTTACACCTCTCCCCATCAGGATAAGGAGTCCAGTCATTGATTTTAAGTTTAGGGGGGGAAAATTCAGTTGGTTTGCGCCTCCCTTTAGTGCCTTAAGAGGGTGCTAATGGGGTGCAAAGCAACTAGCGCCCGGGCGCGGCGATGTCTGTGCCGCTCGCGAAATTGACCAGACATTTTGCGGCAGCGCTAAACAATACCGCCCGATCTCCTGCACCCACAGATCTTGACGTCATTCGAGCGTGCAACGCCCTTGTGGCGCCCTGGACCGGATATTGAGTGGCGCCCCCCCCTCCTTTCTGCCTGGCGCAAGCAACGACAGGTAGACTGGAACTTTTCCCAGTCAGTGTGGGGCTGGGGGGGGGCGCTATTTAAAGGCGGCCTGTAAGATTCTCAACATTCCCACATTCCCCCAAGGTTATTAATAAAAGGGACCCTGCATGGACAATTTTAAAAGGGATACCCAAAAAGATGGCGTCCGCACCTCGTGACCAAAAGCCTGTAAGATTTTAAAAGCATGGACTCTGTAGCACAAACAGGCAGCTTTGGGAAATCGAAACTTAAAATGCATTTCTGTGAAAAAGACTTTGGCCTAGAAATTCAGTGGGCTGCGCCATCCGTTAGCGCCCAAAGAGGGCACTTAGTGGGTTTTACGCCACTAGCCACGCCTACCGCTAAATTTAGCGGGACGCTAATGGCGGCGCTAGCCGTTAGCGCTGCGCCGCTACCAATGACGTCATCGGTGCGCGCAGCGCCCCACTACCGCCCCGATCGCGAAATTTGGTAACGCCTCCTGCTTTAACGCCGGTCGCAATTTGTGACCGGTTCAGGGGGGCCTACCTGCGGCGGTAGAGGCGCTGAGGTGTGGGGCGACCATTTTTTTTGCTGGCCGCCTGCCAGCACCTCTCCGCGCCGCCATCCCTGGCCTCCTGAGCCCCCCCCCCCCCCGCGGAGTGCTGGCTGTGACCCAAGAGCCCGGCACTTCTCCTTGGTCCCGGGCTCTTTTGCCGGCACTCGCGCTCTTCGAGCACGCTGCAGCAGGCCCCTCCCCTTTAAGAAGGGGAGGAAAGCCTGCAGTACCACAGTGCGCTGTGCCGCAGCGTGTGGCGCTGCGGCACGTTGCGCTGTGAACTTCAGTTGCAGCACCCCAAGAGGGATGCGGGGTGCCTCGAGTAGCGGCGCGCTTCCCTCTGGGGCGCGCAAACTTAATTTGCGGCGGGTGGCCGTGACTTCTTCCGGGGCGCTACTTCCGGTGCCCCGGCGAGGCTGGCGCCCCAAACAGGGCGCCAGTGAATTTCTAGGCCTTTGTGTTTGAGAAAACCAGACAGCTTAGGCAAACACTGAATATGCATTGCGTCAGATCGAAATGGATCAAGCCCAGTTAGGCCTAAACATAAGGCCATTAGTTTGTCCGCATAAATAATCAGAAACGGCTCAAGGGAGCCACCAAGGTCGGACAGGCCGATTAAAATGCATTAATGACAATACAACCCAGACACCGGGGCCATCAGGTGCGATAAACGGTCATCTAAAGCCAGTTAACTTAGATTGGTATAATTATATTAAACGAGCCCGCCCAAATTGGACAATAGACTGACCTGATTTGGCGCGCAGATAAGGGCCTTCGGAAGGAGTATAATTGTAAGACCATTGGTAACCACGCTCTCTTCCTCCTGTGCTTGCTACCTGGCCACTGCCCGTGTCTTCCCCAAATCCATCAGGGACGCCCGGTACCACACCAGGCAAACACAGGCAGACCAGGCCAGACGAGACGAGACGAGACGAGACGAGACGAGATGAGATGAGATGAGACGAGACGAATTGGAAGAAGATTGAAGAACGCTTCGAATAATCGGGCCTTCAATCCAGTTAACCTGCAACTATCGTCATGCAAAATTCAACTGCTACCACCCGAAGAAGAAGAACCATCATCCCTGCGAGGTAAAGTACCCAAGCAAAGACTTTAGTCTCGGGGTACTTTACCTGGACGATGCCCTCGCAGTGCCCTGAGACCACGTGATGACGGCAGGCCCCAGAGAGCACAAAGAGCGAACCCCAAACCCCACAACCGTTTTAACTCAGCAGATTTTGACTTGGCGAGCATGAATTCCTGGTCCCTCTTAGCTTAATCTAGTTAGGTGTAGGGGTGGGATAAGGATAAGGGGATTGTTAATGTAGTTGTTTTCCCTCGATGTGCCGTGTGTTCCCCATTCCCATTTAAGTGTATTCTTTTGATAAGCCTGTGACTACATAGTGATTTCTCAGTATTTGTAATTTTTATCATTGTTTTAATAAAGTTTACGGTTTTCTTGTACCAAACCAATTGTCTACTCGTTTTCTGTATCGCCGCCTGCACCTAAGTCCGGTGTCGAGAAACCAGGGGTGTGGGAGCAATTCGAACCGCTCACAGGCAGTCAGGGTCATAACTGACTGGCCACACGCCACCCCCTACAAGCCTCTTCCTGGCTTTTTCTGTGGGAGACATTTTTGTACCACTCATTCTGACAGAGAGAGAGATTCTGAGAGAGAAGGAGAGACTTCTGCATAGAGTCAACGCTGTGTGAAGTAGTTTTGGCTACTGAGCATCACTTTGCAGGTACTTTGGGTTTTGACCTTCATTACTTTGATAGCCAAGAGACGA
The DNA here is from genome assembly GCF_052327205.1 of Somniosus microcephalus. Classification (NCBI taxonomy): domain Eukaryota; kingdom Metazoa; phylum Chordata; class Chondrichthyes; order Squaliformes; family Somniosidae; genus Somniosus; species Somniosus microcephalus. The sequence goes on from NC_140994.1 coordinate 24,105,204, forward strand.
TGGGGGCTGCACTGATTCGGGGCGTCATCCTGCGCTTGCAGATTCGGAGGCAACAGAGACGCAGAGAGAGTGGCAATCATGGCCAGACGGAGGAGGGCCAACAGGCCTCTGTACAGGAGACCTTACCCTCCCAGGGTATTTTGCCAACAATTCTCCTACATTAATTTGTCTGAGGAGCAGTGTTTGTGCAGGCTGCGCTTCAGCAAGGAGGTGGTCACTGAGCTCTGCCACCTGCTGCAGCCAGATCTGCAGCCTCAACTGAGGACCAGGACGTCTCTGTCAGTGGCAGTGAAGATCACAGTGGCTCTGAACTTTTATGCCACCGGCTCCTTTCAAGCAGCTACTGAGGACATCGCCAATATCTCCCAGTTCACAGTCCATTGCTGCATCTGTCAGGCCACAAATGCCCTCTATAAAAGGAGACGCCAGTACATCTCTTTCCCGATGACCCGGGCCAAACAGCATGAACACACATTGGGCTTTGCGAGGATAGTGGCCTTCCCCATGGTGCAGGGTGCCATTAACTGCATGCATGTGGCATTGCGTGCACCGCATGAGAATGCAGAGGATTTTCGCAACCGCAAGGGATTCCAATCCTTAAATGTCCAGTTGGTCTGTGACCACAGACAGCTGATATTCGCTGTCAATGCCCGCTATCCTGGCAGCAGCCACGATGCATTCATCCTGCACCAGACTGCTGTGGCAGAACTTTTCCAGGCACCGCATCACCCAAGTGGTTGGCTCCTCGGGGACAAGGGTTATCCACTGTGCACCTGGCTGATGACACCGCTCCGTAACCCCAACACCCCTGCTGAGCTGCGGTACAACGAGAGCCATCTCACCACCAGGAACATCGTTGAGCAGACGATCAGCGTGCTTAAGCAATGGTTCCGCTGTCTGGACCACTCAGGAGGAGCCCTGCAGTACTCGCCTGAGCGAGTCTCCCTCTTCATAGTTGTGTGCTGCATGCTGCATAACCTGGCAATCCTCAGGACCCAGCCAATGCCACCAGGCCTTGGAACACCACCGGAGGAAGAGGAGTAAGAGGAGGAGGAAGAGGAGGAGGATGATCATCAGCAGCACCAAGGCGGGAGGGAGGCCCACAATGATGAAACTGGAAGGGCCGTCCATCAACGGCTGATAGCAAACCGCTTCTAGGCCCCTGCTGAGGAAATGGCTTCTGCCATTGAGAACAACATGAATGAAACCAACCCGCAATCCCTAAGCTGGCCAAGGCAGCAATGATTCCAAAGACCAAACATGTACATTTTGAATACAAAAACTTATTTATTTTACAAACTCTATGTGTGTCATTTCTTCATGACAAACTAATAGAAAGAAACACAATAAAACTGTCATTAACATAACTGGTTCTCACAACCTGGAGATAATGGCCAAAACACTAAACAAAAGTTTGAACACGAACCTTGGCCTTTAATAAAAAATTGACAAACATTTTGCCACACCTCCTACTTTTTGCCCTTGGAGGGTGATCTCCTTCCTTTGTGCACTTCCCCCCTTTCCACCCTACTGCTCCTCCGTAATGGGGCCCCAGTGGCTGCAGCAAGGCTGGTGGAAGGTTACTGATTGTCAGAACCTGAGATTGCAGATGCCCTTGAAGGACGGCCTCGACCAGCTCTGGGCCTGGAGGGCCTGGCTGCAGACTGCACCAACTCTGCATGGGCGGCAGCAGTCTGGGCTAGAGGTGGTGGCAAGTGCAATGGAGAAGTGACAGTGGTGGCAGCAGGAATTCTGTCATCTTGAGAGAGGACAGCAACTCCCTGCTCGACCGACACACTGGCACTCCCACTTCAGCATCCAGAGCAATCTGCTGGAGCACAGATGGCTGGCCTGCTGTGGCGCGGTGAGAGCCCCGGGGAGATGTGTCCGAACCAGCGACAATGGCAACAGTCAGTGCTTGCGTGGCCTCAATCTGAGTCTGCATGAGACCAGTCTGAGATGGGACCATGGCAGCCAGTGACTGAATTGCAGCACTAAGCTTTAGCGTGGCATCCGCCTGTGCTACAGCGAAGTGCTCCACACTCCTTGCCAGTGATTCAGTGGATTCGGGCACCCTTCCCACTGCACCCATGAACTCAGTGTGCATGTCCACCACCTGGGTGTTCATTTCAGCGATGAGCCGCTCCTCCTCTGCGTCCAGTGCAGCAGGACTCGCTGCCATACTCTCCCTTCGGGGAGAAGGCCCCCGAGCTTCCCTACCCCCAACACGTTGCTGCAGCCCGCTGGGTCCTGGAGCTTCACTCACATCAGACCCTTCCCACCTGCTCACCTCCAGGGAAGACGTGTTCCCCGTGTGGACATGGGCTTCCTCGGGAGAGGGTGACGCTGATGCTCCGGTTTCCTCTTCCTCCTCGCCTGCAGCTTCACTCCCACTGGCAGCTTCAGGGCCCGTCTCCTCAGCTGGTGAATCGCCATTTGAAAGCAGGGGGGTACAAGAGTGGCTTTAGCATGAGGACAGGGTGGCAGTAAGGGAGGAATGAGTGCAGCGATTTAGTAAGTTGGATTGAAAGTGTCAAAGGCTGGTGTTGTGAGGGACAAGTGGAAGGAGAGAGGACAAAAAGGTGATGACCTTACCATTGCTGTCCAGAACAGGGTCGGCCTCTCCAGGGGCGACGGGACCGATCACCTGGCTTGCCACAATCCTGTGGACTTGTGCCTCAAGATCGCTGAGGGGTTGCAGCTGAGGCCACCCTCCACCCGTCCATTGCTGCTGTCTCCTATTATGAGATAGCTTGGCCTGCAAGAAAAAGGACGGCGTCTGAGTAAATATACAGCCATGGTCTTCCCTGATGTGCCTCCCATAGATGAATAGCCCTTACTGTATGCAAAGTGTGGAATGTGTATGTGTTTCATGAGAGGGCCATAGGTGTTGGATGAGTGTTGGGCATTGGGGTTTTAAGACCCTCTGGCCATAGAGTGAGGTTGAGATGGCGGGATGGAGAGGTATTGAAAGAAAACACTCACCCTGGCGACCCGAGTGAGGTCGTTGAACTTTTTTCAACATTGAGTATGGGTCCTGGGCACCATGTTCCTGGAGGAGACGTTCTGAGCCACCTCCCTCCACTCTCTTCTGTACTCGCGCGGCAAAGGTCTCCTGCCACTCTCAGGGAAGAGTATAGATCTTCTGCGCTCCACCGCGCCAACCAGAGCCTCCAAGGCCTGCTCGCTGAAGTGCTGAGCTCGTTCTCTCACCCTCTCCATAGTCCTTGACTGGAAGATGTAGGCACAGGTCTCTCCAGGCTGAGATTCAAGGCTCCAATGAGCAGGCTGTGGATGGAGAGCAAGATCGACCCTCCCCTTTAAGAACTGGCCGGTGCCAGTGTGTCTGTGTTCCATTGCTGATTGACATCACATGAGCTTCGCCAGCGCTCTGAGTTAGCGCCTTGCTTCTCGGCCTTTGCGCCTTAAGACAGGTGTGCAGCACCTGATTTAGCGCTCCAATCACCTCCAGGGGCGATAATAGCCAAGTTTGCAGTTGGAGACGATAATTAACGCCAGGCGCTAAACTTTGCGCACGGCCAATAATCGCGCCCCAAACAGGGCGATACTGAATTTTCCCCCCTAGGAGTTGTAAGTCACCTGACAGAGGCGGTAATTTTCCATTTCGCCGCATGGGTAGTAGCCTGCTGGAGGGGATTCCCTGCCCGTTGAACACATCCAATTTTCATTCCATTGAAATCAATGCGATAACAGTCGGACGGGCAATCCACTCTGCCAGGTTCTTCTTCTTAGGCAGTCCCTCGGGACCGAGGATGACTTACTTCCACATTAAAAATGAGTTCTCAGGTGACTGATGAGTCCAATGCGGGACCTACAGTCTCTGTCACAGGTGGGGCAGAAGGTGGTTGAAGGGGCGGGTGTGGGTGGGGTGCTTGGGTTGACGTGCGCTCCTTGCGCTTGGCTTCCGCTTGCTCCCGGCGAAGAGACTTGAGGTGTTCAGCGCCTTCCCGGATGCTTCTCCTCCACTTTGTGCGGTCTTGGGCCAGGGATTCCCAGGTGTCGGTGGGGATGTTACACTTTTTCAAGGAGGCTTTGAGGGTGTCCTTGAAGCGTTTCCTCTGCCCACCTGGGGCTCTCTTGCCATGCCGGAGCTCCGAGTAGAACGCTTGTTTTGGGAGTCTCATATCGGGCATGCGGACAATGTGACCCGTCCATCGGAGCTGATCGAGCGTGGTCAAAGCTTCGATGCTGGGGATGTTGGCCTGAGCAAGAACACTGACGTAGGTGCACCTATCCTGCCAATGGATTTGCAGGATCTTGCGGAGGCAGTGTTGGTGGTACCTCTCCAGTGCTTTGAGGTGCCTGCTGTACATGGTCCATGTCCCTGAGGCATACAGCAGGGCAGGTATTGAAATCAATGCAATGACAGTCGGACGGGCAATCCACTCTGCCAGGTTACCGCTCAGGTGGAAGTGGGAAATGACCCCAATAGTTACACATGCCTGTTGCTCCAATCGGCAAGTGGTTCATTGGCATGTTGGGTCTGCACAAGTACTCGCAGTCCATTTACAATCTAGTCCATTGTTATTTTATTACTCCCCATCACATGTTGGGAAATTGAGACGTTGCATGTAAAAGTACCTCGAGGCTCTTTGCGCCCAGTGTACTTATGGCTTACGAGATGGAGCCCATTGAGTAGTCCAAGCTCTTGCTAATATTCTGCCCAGAACAGCTGTACATAGAGATCACTAATCGCTACATTGCTTAGTTGTCCTTAGTGGCTCTCGGCTCTCGGTGATGACTCAGGCCAACCACTCAAACCACTCACTGAAGCTGTGTATCAAGAGTGACAAATAGGTCTCCACTTGTCACCATGACTATTTCGGAGAGATGAAGTGGCTCGGTGTCAATGGCGGTGGTTTGGTGACACATTACGTGAGATCAGGGCCAGGGGAGAAGGCAAAATCAGAAAATGCTATAAAAACACCCCGGACCCTGAATTTACCAGTCCGTGCGGCTTTGCTGCCTGACTTGCCAGGAAATCGTGACTGCTGCGTGCATGATGTTCTGTCTATTAAGTTTAATGAACAGAAAATAGTGGGCAGCTGACAGGTGTGGCTTCCTGCTGGGACTTGCCAATGACCCCCAACAGGTTTGTCAGCAGCTGGATTGAGAAGCGATAGGTTAATGCTTCGGGTAGAGACCTTTCGAGAGAAGGCTGAGATCAGAAGGGCCTGGGAAGTAAAGTGTTCTGTAATTGGACAGGCTGCGGTGTGAGTAGGATGAAAAATTTGTTGCCACGGGTCTAAAAATGTTCGATTGTGCTGTACAACGGCAATACTGCCATGCCAGTATTGTTTATCTATAAAAGTGTAGTCAGTGTGTCATCTAACATTACCCATAGCGCAGAAAAGTTAGAAATTGCGCGGCTCAGAAACTGACAAAGTGTCTGTTACGATGCAAATAAGCTTCTCCAGACAGATGTAATCGGCCCAAAAAATGGAGCGATTATTGTATTCAAAGTCCCCTGCTGGTTTGCAGCGGGCTTCCTTCTGTCTCTTTATTCTTGTTTGATGAACAGCCACACATACAATCGAGCCTTCAAAAGATTGAAGAGGCACAATAAATTTTTTGCCACAGCTCAGCTGCACAGAATGTTTTTAATTTAGTCACACTCAGGAAGTGGGCGTCGCTGGCAAGGCCAGCATTTATTGCCCATCCCCGGTTGCCCTGAGAAGATGGTAATTGGGTGATTTGCTAGACCACTTCAGAGGGTAGTTAAGAGTCAGCCACATTGGTGTGGGACTGGAGTCACATATAGGCCAGACCGGGTAAGGACGACTGGTTTTCCTGCCCTAAAGGACATTAGTGAACCAGTTGGGTTTTTGCAACAATCCGACAGCTTCATGGTCACTGTTACTGATACCAGCTTTTTATTAGCAATAAGCCTGTTGTGTTAAATGTCCTTTCGCCCTAACCACCTTTCCCGCCCCATTTTCTACTTTTTTTAAACTATTTTCTACACTCCTCACCTGAGGCCACAGGTGCGGGATTCTGATCTTCTGAAAAATCATGGCCCAGATTTTACGGGGCCTATGATGGGGTAAACGCGGCGTAAACATGACATAAACAGGGCGTAAACAGGGCGTAAACATGGAGTACACACGGCGTAAACATGGCGTAAACAGGGCGTAAACAGGGCGTAAACACGGCGTAAACACGGCGTACACATGGCGTAAACACGGCGTAAACACGGCATACACATGGCGTAAACACGGCGTAAACAGGGCGTCAACAGGGCGTCAACACGACATAAACAGGGCGTAAACATGGCGTAAACAGGGCGTAAACAGGACATAAACAGGGCGTAAACAGGGTGTAAACAGGACGTAAACACGGCGTAAACACGGCGTAAACAGGGCATAAACAGGACGTAAACAGGGCGTAAACATGGCGTAAACAGGACGTAAACACGGCGTAAACATGGCATAATCACGGCGTAAACAGGACGTAAACACTGCTTAAACAGGACGTACACACGGCGTACACACGATATAAACACGGCATAAACACGGCGTAAACATGGTGTAAGCATGGCGTAAACATGGCGTAAGCACGGCGTAAACACGGCATAAACACGGCGTACAGACGGCGTAAACACGATGTAAACACGGCGTAAACACGGCGTAAACATGGCGTAAACAGGGAGTAAACAGGGCGTAAACATGGCGTAAACACGGCGTAAACATGGCGTAAACACGGCGTAAACACAGCGTACACACGGCAAAACAGGGCGTAAACACAGCGCACACACGGCGCAAACACAGCGAACACACGGCGACCACACGCCGTAAACACGGCGCACACACGGCGTAAACACGGCATAAACAGGGTGTACACATGGCGAACACACGACGCAAACACGGCACACACACGGCATAAACACGGCATTAAACAGGGCGTACACATGGCGTAAACACGGCGCACACACGGCACAAACACGGCGAACAGACGCCGTAAACACGGCGCACACACGGCGTAAACACGGCATAAACAGGGCATACACACGGCGTAAACACGGTGCACACACGGCGCAAACACGGCGAACACACGGCGAGCACATTCCGTAAACATGGCTCACACACGGCATAAACATGGCATAAACAGGGCATACACACGGCATAAACACGGCGCACACACGGCGCAAACACGGCGAACACACGGCGTACACACGCCGTAAACACGGCGAACACACGACGCAAACATGGCGCACACACGGCGTAAACATGGCATAAACACGGCGTACAGACGGCATAAACACAGTGTACACACGGCGTACACACGGTGTAAACATGGCGTACACACGGCGTAAACACGGCGTAAACATGCCGTAAAAACGGCATACACACTGCGTAAACACGGCGTAAACATGACGTACACACGGCGTAAACACGGCATACACACGGCGTACACACGGCGTAAACACGGCGTAAACATGGCGTAAACACGGCGTACACACGGCATACACACGACGTAAACATGGCGTAAACACAGCGTAAACATGGCATAAACACGGCATACACACGGCGTAAACACGCCGCACACACAGCGAACACACGACGCAAACACGGCGTACACACGGCGCAAACACGGCAAACACAGGGCGTACACACGGCGTACACACGGCGCAAACACGGCGTACACACGGCGCAAACACGGCGTACACATGGCGAACACACGGCGTAAACACGGTGCAAACACGACAGCAAGAGCCAAGTCCGTGGCACTACGAGTGGCTCAGCTGCACAGGAGGGGAGGAAAAAGAGTGGGAGAGCAATAGTGATAGGGGATTCTATCGTAAGGGGAACAGATAGACGTTTCTGTGGTCGCAGACATGACTCCAGGATGGTATGTTGCCTCCCTGGTGCCAGGGTCAAGGATGTCACTGAGCAGCTGCAGGACATTCTGAAGGGGGAGGGTGAACAGCCAGGGGTCGTGGTCCATATCGGTACCAATGACAGGTAGAAAGAGGGACGAGGTCCTGCAAGCAGTATATAGGGAGCTAGGATATAAATTAAAAAGCAGGACCTCAAAGGTAGTAATCTCAGGATTACTCCCAGTGCCACGTGCTAGTGAGAGCACAAATAGGAGAATAGACTAGATGAATGCGTGGCTGGAGAGATGGTGTAAGAGGGAGGTATTTAAGTTCCTGAGGCATTGGGACCGATTCTGGGGACCTGTACAAGCTGGACGGGTTACACCTCAGCAGAACCAGGACCATTATCCCCGCGGGGGGATTGCTAGTGCTGTTCGGAAGTATTTAAACCAGTTTGTCAGGGGGCTGGTAACCTAAGTGTGGGCCCAGAACAGAGAGAAACAAAGCTGGAAGTGCAAGTTAGAAAAGTAGTCAGCAAAACTAGTAGGGAGCAGAAACAAAGGCCAACAGTAAAGAGGGTCAAAGTGCAGAAAAATATTAAACAGGCAAAGTTGAAGGCACATTACCTAAATGCACGTAGCAACTGTAAAAGCTTCTATAGATATGTGAAGAGAAAAAGATTGGTGAAGTCAAGCGTAGGTCCCTTGCAGTCAGAATCAGGGGAATTTATAATGGGGAACAAAGAAATGGCAGACTAATTAAATACATACTTTGGTTCTGTCTTCACAAAGGAGGACACAAATAACCTCCCAGAGATGTCGGGAACATAGGGTCTAATGAGAGGGAGGAACTGAATGAAATCTGTATTTGTAGGGAAATGGTGTTAGCGAAATTGACGGGATTGAAGGCCGATAAATCGCCAGGGCCTGATAATCTACATCCTAGGGTACTTAAGGAAGTGGCCCTAGAAATAGTAGATGCATGGCTGGTCATGTTCCAAAATTCTATAGATTCTGGAACAGTTCCCATGGATTGGAGGGTAGCTAATGTTACCCCACTGTTCAAAAAAGGTGGTAGAGAGAAAACGGGGCATTATAGACCGGTAAGCCTGAGATCGGTAGTGGGGAAAATGCTAGAGTCCATTATAAAAGATGTAATAGCAGAGCACTTGGAAAATAGTGACAGGATCGGACAAAGTCAACATGGATTTACAAAAGGTAAATCGTGCTTGAATAATCTACTGGAATTTTTTGAGGATGTAACTGATAGAATAGATAAGGGAGAACCAGTGGATGTGGTGTATTTGGACTTTCAGAAGGCTTTCGATAAGGTCCTGCATAAGAGATTAGCGTGTAAATTAAGGCACATGGGATTGGGGGCAAGGTATTGACTTGGATAGAGAACTGGTTGGCAGACAGGAAGCAAAGAGTTGGAATAAACAGGTCTTTTTCCGAGTGGCAGGCAGTGACTAGTGGGGTACCTCAGGGATCGGTGCTAGGACCCCAGCTATTCACAATATATATTACTGATCTAGACGAGGGAACGAGATGTAATATCTCCAAGTTTGCAGACGACACAAAGCTGGGTGGGTGTGTGTGCTGTGAGGAGGATGCCGAGAAACTCCAGTATGATTTGGACAGGTTGGGTGATTGGGCAGATGCAGTATAATGTGGATAAATGCGAGGTTATCCACTTTGGTGGCAAAAACAGGAAGACAGACTATTATCTGAATGGCAATAGATTGGGAGAAGGGTAAGTGCAACGAGACCTGGGTGTCCTTGTGCACCAGTCGCTGAAGGTAAGCATGCAGGTGCAGCAGGCGATTAAGAAGGCAAATGGTATGTTGGCCTTCGTAGTGAGAGAGTTCGAGTACAGGAACAAGGATGTCTTGCTGCAGTTGTACAGGGCCTTGGCGAGACCACACCTTGAGTATTGTGTGCAGTTTTGGTTGCCTTATCTGAGGAAGGATGTTCTTGCCATGGAGGGAATGCAGCGAAGATTCACCAGACGAATACCTAGGATGGCGTATGAGGAGAGATTGGGTCGATTGGGCTTATACACGCTGGAGTTTAGAAGAATGAGAGGGGATCTCATTGAAACTTATAAAATTCTAACAGGACTAGACAGACTAGATGCAGGAAGGATGTTCCTGATGACGGGGGAGTCCAGAACCAGGGGTCACAGTCTAAGGCTAAGGGGTAAGCCATTTAGGACTGAGATGAGGAGGAATTTCTTCACCCAGAGAGTGGTGAACTTGTGGAATTCTCTACCACAGAAGGCAGTTGAGGCCAATTCATTAAATATATTCAAGAAGGAGTTAGATATATTTTTTAAGGCTAAAGGGATCAAGAGATATGGGGAGAAGGCAGGGACAGGGTACTGAGTTTGGATGATCAGCCATGATCTCATTGAATGGCGGAGCAGGCTCGATGGGCCGAATGGCCTACTTCTGCTCCTATCTTCTATGTTTCTATGTTTCTATTCGCAACAAGGTCAATGAATTAATGGCACTAATAAAAGTAAATGGGAATGAAGTAAATGCCATTACAGAGACATATTTGCAGGGTAACCAAAGCTGGGAACTGAATGTTCCTTGTACTCAACATTTAGGAAGGACAGACAAAAAGGAAAAGGAGGTGTTGTAGCGCTGTTATTAAGGGATAAGATCGGTACGGTAGAGATAAAAGATCTTGGCTTGGCAGATCATGATGTAGAACTGGAATCAGTTTGGGTGGAGCTAAGAAACAGCAAAGGTCAGAAAACATTGGTGGGAGTTGTGTATAGGCCACCAAACAGTAGTGGTAATATAGGACACAGTATCAATCAAGAGATTAGAAGTGCATGTAACAAGGGCAATACGGTAATCATGGGGGACTTTAATCTACATATTGACTGGGCAAATCAAATTACCACTAATGGTGTGAAGGACGAATTCCTGGAATGCATGCGAGATGGTTTCCTGGATCAGTATGTGGAGGAAGCAACCAGGGAACAGGCTATTCTGGATCTGGTACTGTGTAATGAGAAAGGGCTAATCAATGATCTTGTGGTAAAGGAGCCTTTAGGGACAAGTGACCATAATATGATTGAATGTTATATTAAGTTTGAGAGTGATGTAGTCCAATCTGAAACTAAGGTCTTCAATCTAAACAAAGGAAACTACAAGGGTATGAGGGACAAGTTGGCCATGGTAGATTGGGAGACTACACTAAAAGGTATGAAGGTGGACATACAATGGCTAACATCAAGGAAATAATGCATAATTTGCAACAAACATATATTCCTCTAGGGCATAAAAACCCAAAAGGAAAAGTGATCCAACCATGGCTAAAAAAAAGGAATTAAAGCTAGTATTAAGTCAAAGGAGGAAGCTTATAAAGTTGCCAGAAAAAGCGGTCAGCCTGAGGATTGGGATCTTTTCAGAAATCAGCAAAGGGGGACCAAGAAATTGATAAAGAAAGGGAAAATGGAATATGAGCACAAACTAGAGAAAAATATAAAAACGGATTGTAAAAGCTTCTATTGGTATGTGAAAAGGAAAAGACTGGCAAAGGTAAATGTAGGTCCCTTACAGTCAGAGACAGGAGAATTTATAATGGGGAATGAGGAAATGGCAGAGAAATTAAATAAATACTTTGGGCTGGATTTTCAATGGGCCATGGAGGCGTGATTGGAGGCGTGTGGGGGGTTAAAATCGTGAAAACTGGCGGGCGGGGGGACAGGATCCCCCCTTGGCCTGGTTCCCGCTCCGAGCAACTTTAACTCAGTCGTGTCTAATGGTCCTGACTCCGTCCCGCCTCCAACAGGTGGGATAGGTTGGTAAGGCCCTTAACAAGCATTAAATAGCCTCTATAATCCTATTTTGAAAGGCCCTTGTGAATTTAACCCTTTTCCCACATGAAACACGCCTGGTGGGAAACACGATGGTGAAACCTGGCGGGTGCACTATTGGATTGCTGACTATCAGCTGCAGGTCAACCATTAAAGAGGAGATTTGATCAGCCATCATTTGCAGGTGGCAGGACTTTGTTGTCTCAGGTCTGGGGGAACTTTTAGAAGGCATAACCACAGCTGTGGAAGTTTGGAGCCTGACACCCATCTCCAGTGTGACCTCCTGGGAAACCCCTCTCGCCACCCTCACTTAGCACTTCCTCAACTGAGGCATATACCAGAAGCATGGGAGCCATTTATTTCCTTTCCTTCTGGGCATTAGGTGAGCTTCAGCACCAGCCGCGGCACCAGCAGAACCAGGAACAACAGCAGCACCAACAGCAGCAGCAGCAACAAGAGTGCCAGGCTGCTGCTCACCCACCTGAAGCTGCACAGGCCAGAAGGGGCCAGCACTTGGAAGCCTGTTGGCGCAGGAGATACCCCCCAAACAGAGTCTACAGACACAGGGTCAGCTACCTCAACATGTCTGAGCAGCAGTGCCAAAGGCGGCCCCGACTTTCGCGAGAGGTAGTGAGTGACATCTGCGCAATGCTACAGCAAGACCTGCTGCCCAGAGGACCAGGTGGACAAGCCTTACCAGTGGCCATCAAAGTCACCACCGCACTCAACTTTTTTGCGTCAGGCTCATTCCAGGGATCAGCAGCAGACATCAGCGGCATCTCCCAGGCGGCCGCAGACACTTGTATCACGCAGGTAACCGATGCCTTCTTTGCCCTCGCGCACAATCACATCCATTTCACCAAGGATCGAGCAAGTGTCACGGCGCGTGCGGTTGGATTAACTAATCTGGCAGGCTTTCCAAGGGTGCAAGGTGTCGTTGACTGCACACATGTGGCCCTTAAGGCATCCCATCGCAATCCAGGTATTTTTGTCAACTGCAAGGACATCCACTCCCTCAACGTTCAGCTGGTGTGTGACCACAAGAAGGAAATTTTGCTTGTTTGTGCCAAGTACCCTGGTGGTTGCCATGACTCCTTCATACTGTGCCAGTCTAGTGTGCCTCCGCTATTCAGTCCGCTAGACCAACTTAACGGATGGCTACTTGGAGACAAGAGCTATCCCCTGAGGACGTGGCTAACGACGCCATTGAGGAGCCCATCCAACGAAGCTGAGGATAGCTACAACCCCAGCCACATGTCCACCAGAGATGCCGGGGAACATAGGGTCTGATGAAAGGGTGGAACTGAAAGAAATCAGTATCTGTAGGGAAATGGTGTTAGGAAAAGTGATGGGACTGAAGGCCGATAAATCCCCAGGGCCTGATAATCTACATCCCAGGGTACTTAAGGAAGTGGCCCTAGAAATAGTAGATGCATTGCTGGTCATCTTCCAGAACTCGATAGACTCTGGAACAGTACCCATGGATTGGAGGGTAGCTAATGTTACCCCACTATTCAAAAAAGGTGGCAGAGAAAAAGCGGGAAATTATAGACCGGTAAGCCTGAGATCGGTAGTGGGGAAAATGCTCGAGTCTATTATAAAAGATGTAATAGCAGAGCACTTGGAAAGCAGTGACAGGATCGGACAAAGTCAACATGGATTTACAAAAGGTAAATCGTGCTTGACTAATCTACTGGAATTTTTTGAGGATGTAACTGGTAAAATAGATAAGGGAGAACCAGTGGATGTGGTGCATTTGGACTTTCAGAAGGCTTTCGATAAGGTCCCACATAAGAGATTAGCATGCAAAATTAAGGCACATGGGATTGGGGGCAAGGTATTGACTCGAATAGAGAACTGGTTGGCGGACAGAAAGCAAAGAGTTGGAATAAATGGGTAGTTTTCTGAGTGGCAGGCAGTGACTAGTGGGGTACCGCAAGGATCGGTCCTAGGACCCCAGCTGTTCACAATATATATTAATGATCTGGATGAGGGAATTGGATGTAATATCTCCAAATTTGCAGACGACACAAAGCCGGGTGGGAGGGTAAGCTGTGAGTAGGATGTCGTGAAACTCCAGTACAATTTGGACAGGTTGGGTGATTGGGCAGAAACATGGCAAATGCACTATAATGTGGATAAATGTGAGGTTATCCACTTTGGTGGCAAAAACAGGAAGGCAGATTATTAATTGAATGGCAATAGATTGGGAGAAGGGGAAGTGCAACGAGACCTGGGTGTCCTTGTGCACCAGTCGCTGAAGGTAAGCATGCAGGTGCAGCAGGCGGTTAAGAAGGCAAATGGTATGTTGGCCTTCGTAGCAAGAGGGTTTGAGTACAGGAACAAGGATGTCTTGATACAATTGTACAGGGCCTTGGTGAGACCACACCTTGAGTATTGTGTGCAGTTTTGGTCAACTTACCTGAGGAAGGACGTTCTTGCCATGGAGGGAGTGCAGCGAAGATTCACCAGGCTGATACCTGGGATGGCAGGAATGACGTATGAGGAGATATTGTGTTGATTGGGCTTATACTCACTGGAGTTTAGGAGATTGAGAGGGGATCTCATCGAAACCTATAAAATTATGTCAGGCCTGGACAGACTAGATGCAGGAAGGATGTTCCTGATGGCCGGTGAGTCAAGAACCAGGGGTCATAGTCTAAGGATAAGGGGTAAGCCATTTAGGTGTGAGGGTGCCAGTCAGTTCCTTCAGTAAACCCTAGATGGCACCTTCACTTGTTTGTTTCCCTTTGTTAATTGTTACTCGTTTCTCCTGTGTTTATTACTTAACTGCCTTTTATCAGGTTTATTGGTTTCACCTGTTTTTGCTTGTATTTAAGTTCTGTGGTTTCTTCCTCTGTGCTCAGTCTTAACAAGGTGCTCAGTCTTGACAAGCCGGTTGCCCTGTGGTAGCTTGTCTTGAGCTCAGTCTTAACAAGCCGGTTGCCTCGTGGTAGCTTGTCTTGAGTTCCTATCTTGACAAGCCGTTTGCCTGTGGTAGCTTGTCTTGAGCTTAGTCTTGACAAGCCATGTGCCTAGTGGTAGCTTGTCTTGAGCTCCTATGTTTGTAACTGTTTACCTGTGTTATTCTAGTAAAGTACTTTTATTTAAGACTGCATACCTGCTTCTCGCCTCGTCTGTCTGCACTTGGGTCCAGAACCAGCCTTGCCCTGACATTACGACTGAAATAAGAAGGAATTTCTTCACCCAGAGAGTGGTGCACCTGTGGAATTCTCTGCCACAGAGGGCGGTGGAGGCCAGTTCATTAAATATATTCAAGAAAGAGTTGGATATATTTCTTAAGGCTAAAGGGATCAAGGGATATGGGGAGAAAGCAGGGACAGGGTACTGAATTTGGATGATCAGCCATGATCTCATTGAATGGCGGAGCAGGCTCGAAGGGCCGAATGGCCTACTCCTGCTCCTATCTTCTATGTTTCTATAATCGAGCAAATTTTTGGTTTGCTGATGATGCACTTCAGATGCCTGGATAGATCCGATGGGGCCCTGCAGTACTCAGCAGACAGGGTCTCCAGAATCATTGTGGTTTGCTGTGCACATCACAACATGGCACAGCGTCATGGCTTGCAGATTCCTGATGACCAAGTGGCTCCTCACATACCCTCCTCAGATGAGGAGGAGGAGGAGGAGTGCGAAAACCCACATCCTGCAGAGGCCCATCAACCAGCTGCAACAGTACGCGAGAACATTGCTGCCCGGGATGCAAGGAACGCACTCATCCTGGCCAGATTTGCCTAGCCTAGCCGATCAAGCACTTTTGCCTCGCAGCTTCTTGCCTGAGCATCGACAATGGCCAAGACCCTGCTGATTCCTAGCTATTTGACCAGCATACTGACAGTTGCAAGTAATCCTAAGCCCTCAAAGCGAAAGTCCCATTCGCGAAATGACACACGCCACAACTGCAGCAGTTGCTATCAGGATTTTTATGTACAAGAACCAACTGATGGCATTTTTACAATAAACACATTTCACCCAAGTGACTACCCTTGTGACTATTTGTGCTTTATTTTCCTCTTTCGCATGCTTCTACATGGTGCCTCCCCTGTGGCTTCAGCAGATGTGGAGGCCCCTTGCTCACTTTGCTGCTGCTCCTGTCTCGACACCTTTGGCGGGTGTCCTCTGGGGTTGTGAGCCTGTGAGAGCTCGTCAACAGTCTGCTGCTCCTGCGGCTGTGCAGGGGTTGAGACGCCTATCTCACTTGGGTGTGGACTCCGGTGGGGCTCTGACCGAGGGCTCTGCAGTGGTATGGAAGTGTGAGTACTTGGAGAGGAGCCCCCACTTCCTTAATGTCTGCCACCAACTTCCCTCTCATGGGTCAGGTCCCCCTCAGCGCCTGGAAGTGGCTGGAGACCACCTTGCTGCACATCAGGGAGGCCATGGGGACCCGTATCTGCAATGGCAGTCCTACTCAGAAGGACTTCCATGAAGGTCTGGTTTCTCAGTTCAATAGATGACCATCGCACCACCAGAGATGTTATTCTATTATGAACACTCACCATGTTTTCAGCACTCTGGCGACTTATCTCCTCCATGGCCAAAGCCATCTTCTCGTCTACTGTTGCTATCTGTTCGAGGGAGGTTGCCATCCTTTCCGTCGTGATGCGTTCATGTGCCAATGACTCCACAAAGGCTCTGCTCATGGTCGCTATGGACTCCTCCATTTGCTCCACACTCGCAGCGACCCTGGAGACTCCTGCATCTGTTCCTGGAGTTCCAGCACCGCTGATCTTATGGATGGACCCAGAGGCAGAGGGTCGACATGCAGCTGAGCCGAGCTGGCAGAGTCCTGCGCCCTCTGACTATGACTCTCCACTGCTGTCCCTGTCTCCAAAATCTGCTGATGCTCACTTGTGAGCTGTGATACACCAGGTGACAACACTACTCTATGTCCCGAAGTTCCCACCGAGCTGTGAGTGTCTGCGCTGGTGCTGGGTGCGCTGAATTCTGCTGATGCTGCGCCCTCAGATGTTGCAGCTTCCTCTGAGGAGTCTGGCTGCTCAGTCTGTTCTTCCTGGCTAGTGGGGATGGATGCTTGCGATGGTCCTGGAGTAAAGGAAAGAGTCAGAGATGTGATGCCAAAGTTACATGCACCTTGCATATTGCAGATGCTCATAAGTCCATCTGTTAGAGCTTCAAAATCATTATCAGCGACTCATGCAATGCCAATGAGAGAGATGGGAAACTTTTCTGTCATCAGCTTGCTGTGTTGCACCCGTCTGTCCGTCCCCCATTTGCGCATCCTCCTCTACTCCCACGATTTCCAGGACTGCCTCCTCCCAGGGGGTGAGGTGGGCTAATGAGGCTCTCACTCCTCCTGTCCTGGCTCGCTCTCTTTTATTGTGAGCTCTCTTTTCCTGCAATGAGGGAGACAAGTGGAGGTTGAGTGAGAATGAAGGAGTGAGTGTAGAGATTGCATAGCATAGATACTTAGAAGGAGACAAAGATGGAGGGAGGTGGCAAGACCAAGGGCCCTCCCTGTGTGTTGTCAGTTGTTTGCATAGCATCACAGTGATAGGGAGTGTGAGGGCTGCATAGTCGAATAGTTATGTGAATGTGACCATAGAGAGAAATGGAATGGGTAAGGGTGCATGGATGTCCGTGTCAAGTGGGATGTGGAGGAAGAGATTGCTGAAGCTGAGTGCTGGTGAGGAAAGGCAATGGGGATCAGATTGAGGGTGATGGGAAAATCATACTCACTTTTCCAGTGCGGAGAAGTTCATGAAATCTCTTGCGGCACTGTATCCAGGTTCTGCGGGTGACTCCCAAGGAGTTGACCTCCTCAGCCACCAGCATCCACACTGCCTTGGTCTACTTGGGAGGCCTCTTCCTCCCTGTAGAAGGGAAGAGCACCTCCCTGTTGGCTGTAGCCCCATCTACCCCACCTCGTCAAAACGAGGAGCTGATCTGGGCCTCCCGCTAGTCATCTTTCCTGCAGGACTCTCACACTCCACAGGCAAAGAGCTTGGCAGTCTGCAGAAGAAGCAAGGCTTGCTGTAGACCTTAAATGCAGCAGCAATGATGACGTCATCGGAGGCGACTTTCAATCAGGAAAAAACATTTGCCAAGGATTCCCACACGTTGGAAATCAATTGGATAATTAAGTTAAAATTGCATCAATCTCCCACATCCATTTAGATTCGGGTGAATAACACGAAATGTGGATAACCTGACACCAGCCCGCACCTGAGTTAAAATCCAGCCCTTTGTTTCTGTCTTCACGGAGGAAGACACAAAAAACCTCCCAGAAGTACGAGAAAACCAAGGGTGTGGCGAGAATGAGGAACTTAAAGAAATTATTATTGGTAAAAAAACAGTACTAGCAAAATTAATGGGACTAAAAGTCGATAAATCCCAAGGACCAGATGACCTAAATCCTAGGGTTTTGAAAGAGGTGGCCATTGGGATAGTGGATGCATTGGTTGTCATCTTCCAAAATTCTATAGATTCTGGAACGGTTCCTGCAGATTGGAGGATAGCAAATGTAACCCCGCTATTTAAAAAAGGAGGGAGAGAGAAATTGGGGAACTACAGACCTGTTAGCCTCACATCAATAGTTGGGAAAATACTGGAATCTTTTATAAAGGATGCAATAACTGGGCACTTAGAAACTAATAGTAAGATTGGGCAGAAGTCCTGTTTGACAAATCTATTGGAGTTCTTTGAGGATGTAACTAGTGGAGTAGACAAAGGGGAACCGGTAGATGTGGTATATTTGGATTTTCAGAAGGCCTTCGATAAGGCCCCACACAAGAGGTTGGTGAAGAAAATTAGGGCACATGGAATTGGGGGTAATATACTAGCATGGATTGAGAATTGGTTAACAGACAGAAAACAAAGAGTAGGGATAAACGGCTCTTTTTCAGGATGGCAGGCTGTGACTGGTGGGGTACCGCAAGGATTGGTGCTTGGGCCCCAGCTATTCACAATCTATATCAATGATTTGGATGAGGGGACTAAATGTAACATTTCCAAATTTGCTGAAAGCACAAAGCTAGGTGGCAGTGTCAGTTGCGAAGAGGATGTGAAGAGGATTCAAAGGGATCTCGACAGGCTCAGTGAGTGGGCGAGAACATTGCAGATGGATTATAATGTTGATAAATGTGAAGTTATCCATTTTGGTAGAAAAAACAGAAAGGCAGATTATTTCCTAAATGGTGAAAGATTGGGGAATGCAGATGCTCAAAGGGACCTGGGTGTCCTTGTACATGAGTCACTGAAAGTGAATGTGCAGGTGCAGCAAGCCATTAGGAAGGCAAATGGTATGCTGGCCTTCATTACAAGAGGATTTGAGTACAGGAGTAAAGAAGTCTTACTCCAATTATATAGGGCCTTGGTGAGACCACACCTGGAGTACTGTGTACAATTTTGGTCACCTTACCTAAGGAAGGATATACTTGCCATAGAGGGAGTGCAATGAAGGTTCACGAGGTTAATTCCTGGGATGGCGGGACTGTCGTATGAGAAGAGATTGAGTAAACTAGGCCTGTATTCGCTTGAATTCAGAAGAATGAGAGGGGATCTCATTGAAGCATACAAAATTATTACACGGCTTGATAGGATGGATGCTGGGAGAATGTTTCCCTTGGCTGGGGAGTCTAGAACCAGGGGCCACAGCCTCAGGATAAAGGGTAGGCCATTCAGGACTGAGATGAGAAGACATTTCTTCACACAGAGGGTGGTGAATCTTTGAAATTCTCGACCCCAGAGGGCTGTGGAGGCTGAGTCATTGGGTATATTAAAAACAGAAGTTGATAGATTTCTGACTAGTAAAGGCATCAAGGGATATGGTGATTGGGCCGGTGAATGGAGTTGAGGCAGAAGATCAGCCATGATCTCATTGAATGGCGGAGCAGGCTCGAAGGGCTGAATGGCCGACTCCTGCTCCTATTTCTTATGTTCTTATGTACTACCCAAAGGTCAATTCTAGAGCCTCCTTGGCTGAGATCGGCCAATCAGAACAGGCCAGGTATCGAACTGACCACCATTTTTAATTCAGATTTATGCTAATTTTGATCAAATTAAATGTTCTGACATACGTTCCAGTGGAAGTAATAAACTATCTATTTAAGGTGTCAACTGACCTATTGCGAGTTCTAGCGTTATAATTGGCTTATTGTATTTGAGAGGCTGAATGCTGGACACCCAAATATTAAAGGACAGTTGCATCCAAAAGGACGCTCCAAACCCATTCGAACTGTAAACCAGTCGCCCTGTTGGGAGTCTCAGCAGCAATGGAGAGCTCTGCCGTATTACATGAGGCAGAGAAATTAATATTGGAAGCTATGAATAAAGCACAATAACTCAGAACTGCCTCAAACGTTAGCTGAAAAATTGACTGGACTGGTCTGTGTGCTGATCGAAGCATCTTCTCCTTGTCCTTCAGGCCAGTCTGCCCCGACTCGGCTCCCCGTTCCAGTGCAGGCAGTGCTCCATTATCATTTCAATCAAAAGTGAGAAAAAGAAAAAGTCTGAAAAACGCCAGCGAAGAAATCTTGGATGAATAGTATTTTGAACTAATACGCATTTGGTGGCTGACTTATCTAAGTCTCTCAAACAACACATTCATTACAACATTACTGAGAACCAACACAGCAGTAATTGGACATTGATTGATCAATCTACTTATATCCCCATGAAGGGCACGCTGCCATTTCCCTGTATTTAAACTGGAGTTTAAAGCCTTAAGGCATTACATTAATATCACATGCAGGAAGTGCCACCAAGTACAAGTTTTGTATTATTCCTCAAAGGTTGCAGATCTAATCACATTAAAGCCACACTATTTATTTACCCTTTGGGGATCACGTAACGCAGTCAATTCAAAACGAGCACACCTAACTACTTTGCCAGGAAAGGTGCTACTTTCATCAGAATATCCATTGATTGCAGATAAAAGCAGCAGACCGGCAAGTCTTTGTACCACATTCAGCAATCCTATTGAAATAGAAACAAAAGAGATGATAAAATCACTGTTAAATAATAAATAGAAACAGAAAATGCTGGAAACACTCAGCAGGTCGGGCAGCATTTATGGAGAGAGAAACAGAGTCAATGGGGGCAATTTTCCCACTGGAGGCGAGATGGAGGCGGGTTTCAGTTTGGGTGAGTTTGAAACCCGCCTCCACTGAGAGGTTTCAAAAATTTGCGATTTTCCCCTGATTGTCCACTTGATTTCAGAGGTGTGGGATGCCCTTGCTCAATTAGTGTTTTGAGACTGAAACTCGCCTCTGTTGACAGCACTTTTCCAGTCTGATTTTACAGCTTCTTGCTCCCTTGGCTCACTCCAGAGCATTTCCTGCAGCACCTCCAACATCTTTTGAGATACCTTTGTCCAATTCCAAGCCAAGGGCCTCCTCGAGGCTCTCAGTTGAGGCGCTGCAAATGTTGTTGGAGGGGGTGACAGCGAGCATGGAGATTCTCTTCCACTCATCTCGGAGGAAGAGGCCTGCCAAAGAACCCAAGGCTGTGTGGGTACAGCTGGCAAGGGATATAACATCCAGATCTGTGTGCAGATTGGGAGACTGTTTCTGTGTATTGATGAAATGTCATCCCTGTTGGAAAGCATTAAAATGATTTGAAGCCAAAATGTTGGCGTTATGCCATCTGTTCTTTCGCCTTAGGCAGCTCCACATTGCGGGCACCGCCACACTTGCGTTGTCAGGTTGGTGGCCTGAGTGAAAGGAGGCCAGAGAGTCCATTGTCAATGAAGTCCTAGGATGGAGCAAAGGACATGTGCCAACTTGGGCAACCTATGCAAATCTGGCCATGATAAGTTCACCCCTTGCATCCCGGGCAGCCATGTGCTCGCGTGCTGCTGCTGCCGCTGGTCGATACACCGGCGCTCTGACCTCCTGCTCCTCCACCTCCAGATCCTCCTCCGCCTCCTCCTCATCTGAGGCCCATGCAGAAAGAAAATGAACGGTTCCCATGCTGCTTGTCGTAGCCTCCTTTGGGGAAGTGTTCATTACAAGCGGGCAGAGGGTCTTCCAAGGAGGTCCCACAGTTGATGGAGTCAAGCTGCAGCACCTCCGACTTCGGAAGGCCTTCTAAAAGTGCTCAGCAACCTTTTAAAGCCAAGGTCTGGCACCTGCCGGTAATCCTTGCTGCAGTAAATGATGTCTTGTTAGACCTGCAGCAGTGAGGAGGCCACCCACGAGTAAACCCGCCAGGTTTACCTGGCGTGGTTCAGGAGGTGCGTGGATCACACCGAAAAGCTGGAAAAATCACAAGGGCCTCTCAAATAGGCTTAGAGAGGCCCTTAACGAGCATTTAAGGATGTTAAATAGCACAATGGCCAGCTGGAGGTGGGAGCGTTTCCCGACCTCCAAAACCAGCACCGGCAAAATCCCTTGGAGGCGGGTTCCAAACTCGACCTCTTTGAATCTGATTTTCCCGCCTTTCCCGCCTCCAAACCCGCCTCCTCCGATGTCAGAAAATTGCCCCCAATGTTTCCGGTCGGTGACCCTTCGTCAGAACTGACCTGAAATGTTAACTCTGTCTCTCTCTCCACAGATACTGACTGACCTGCTGAGTATTTCCAACATTTTCTGTTTTTATTTCAGATTTCCAGCAGTATTTTGCCACTGTTAAATAATGATTGATTGTATTTAATGTTCAAATAATGAAAGGTTGAAATGAGTGAAAGAAAGACTTGCATTTAAATAGTATCTTATCATGTCTCTCAGAAACATCCCAAATTGCTTCTCATATAATGGATTAGTTTGAAGTGCAGATTATTTATGTCGACAAATGTGCACAGCAAAATCCTACAAACAGCTAAGCCGAACAACCAGTTAACCCGTTTTTGGGTGGCAATTGAGTATGAGTTGACCAGGACACTGGTAAACTCCTTGATGTAGATCTTGACTTTGTGGGATAATATAAAATGGGCAATAGCAAGCTGGAAAGTCGATTTGGAAATAAAAATCGGGACAGATGTAACGAGAGGAATAGCCAACTTGTTCTACACTATCGCACAAAGTCAAAACCTCCCCCCACCACCTCCCCACCCCCGTTCTGTTCTCTAAATAGTGTAATGGAATCCTTAGTGTCCACCTGAAAAAGCAGATGGGGCTGCGTTTAATGAGGCCAGTTTTCCACCTCCCCCCACACCTCTGACCCTGCCCTGGCGCTGGAGAGGTGCAGCATGCCTAAAGTGTGCTGCGCCAAATTTAGTCAACCAGGCCATTAACACGGCCCCGCTTGCTGTCAGGGACAGGCCTGCTCTAAAACAGGAACTTGCATCAGGAAACATGGGTGGAAAGAGGAGTGAAGTGCAGCCATGGTTGCCACCTCAGGGCCTTCTGGCTGCTGTTGGAGTCTCCTTGCTGCTGAATGCCTTCAAACCCTCTAAAATGAGGGCAGTCATGGCGCAAGGCCCACCACTAGCTTCTTGGGAGGCAACGACAGGAAATTGAGGAGGGAGGCCGAGAATTTTTCCTCCCGCTTCATTAACACAAGTATGTTGTGCACCTCTGAGGAAGCTTTGGAAATCCCAGGGCAAAGTAAAGGGGCAGAGACCCAGAATAACAGGTTTCCCTGACATTTTTGCACCCAAGGATTGACGTTCCCTGAGGGCAAAAGTCAAGAAAATTGGCCCCAACATGAAGGACACCACCTCCAGCAATGCAGCAGCTCCTGAGTGTATCATTGGGTTGTTGGTCTAGATTATGTGAATATTTTATGATTAGATCTGGAATCCCAACCAGTAGGACAACTGGTAGCACAGTGGGTTTGAACATTAATCCTTTAATTCATGAATATAATCAACCAGGCTGCTAGGATGGAGGTGTCCTCTCCCCCTGTTGGCTCATGAGATGAGAGTGGGCATCTCAATCCAACTCCTAGCTGCCGTGAGCTCATAACACAAACTGGCAAGAATGGGAGGCGTACAAAGTAGAAACATTCCCACTGGCATGTGTGCTTTTCTGCGGTGAAATTAAGTCATATTATTTGATCAGGGTACAGTGAGGGAAAAATTCAGTTGTTTGCGCCTCTCGTTAGCGCCTTAAGAGGGCGCTAATGGGGCGCAAAGCAACTAGTGCCCGGGCGCAGTGATGTTTGCGCTGCTCGCGAAATTAACTAGACATTTTGCGGCGGCGCTAAACACTACCGCCACGATCTCCTGCGCCGGCAGATTGTGACGTCAGTCGAGTGCGCAACGCCCCATTAGCATCCCGGACCGGATATTGAGTGGCGCCCCCTGCCTTACCGCCTGCCGTTAGCAACGACAGGTTGAGGGGAGCGTTATGCTGTCAGAAAGGGACTGGGGGAGCGCTATTTAAAGGCGACCGCTTCCTGCCTTTTTTTGTTGGTGACATTTTTGCACCACGCATTCTGAGAGAGAGAGAGACTTCTGGAGAGATTCAATGCTGTGTGAAGGAGTTTTGAGTACCGAGCAGCACTTTGCAGGTTTATTTTGATTTGCCCTTCCTTGCTTCGCCAACGTTCTGAGGTAGCGCCTCGCTCCTCAGCCTTTGCGCCTTAAGACAGGTGTGAAGCGCCTGATTTAGCGCTCCAATCACCTCCAGGGGCGATAAAAGCCAAGTTTGCTGTCGGAGGCGATAATTAGCGCCAGGCGTTAAACTTTGCGCACGGCCGATAATGGCGCCCCAAACGGGGCGGTACTGAATTTTTCCCCCAGTGAGTTTTACTCTGTATCTGGCCGATCCTATACCTTAAAGTGCTTGATGATAACACTAGGTAGCAAAAATTGAAATGGCTAGTATAACAAGAATGTTAATAAAAATTAGCAGCAAGTTTACTTCACACATCAGAGTCTGGAGAGAGTCCATAAGGAGGGAAAGGAAGAAATATCAGTAAATAACTGCAGCAATAATGGATTCAGATTTAGGCTTCTATCTAGGGTTTTTATGTGTGATGACTAATTTGCCTGTTGAAACGCTGAACATAAACTAATTTGTGAGAACTCATTTAACTCTTGGCTTAGGCCAAGTTCCAACACCTATTCCAAAGTATTCGCAAAGCCATGCACAAATCAGAGAAGTGAAATTATTTATAAAAATGGCTCCCAATTTTCTCCTCACCTAAAGGCACTGAATACAACTCAGGACAGCAGGGCATGGATTGATGGAACAGCAGATGTACTAGTTTGGCTAAACCCAATTTTAATACTTATGCCACAACTAAACAGGAAACAGTTTTAAGTGAACTAATGATGATAGCGCTACTTTCCATACAACCACAGATAAAAACATGTGCTCACCACTAAGTTCATCCTGTGCATCATTGATAAGCACGTGGCCTCTGAATACTCAGAAATAACTTGTTGTGCAATGTGTTTTTAGATGTTTGAGAGAACATTGTTAAAATCCTCTGATTATTTTGTTGTGGCCTTTCAATTATCTTCAAATACAGTGCTCCAACATGGACCTTTGTGATCCTCTATTTCATGCAATTGGAATGGAGTAGAGAGACTGAGATAATGCAAGGCAGATTCATTTATTTTAAGCTAATACTGTAACCTAATCATCCCTTGTTAACATTTGCCTGCATTCTGCAGATGCCCTGAAGACCAGATAGAGATGCACTGGTAGGATGGTCAGTGAGTCCTTGTCCTTCTTTCAGCTAGTCTGTCCCACCAATCTCCAACACCTATTCCAAAGTATTCGCAAACCCATGCACTGATCAGAGAAGTGAGATTTTTTTTAATAAAAGTGGCTCCCAATTTTCTCCTCGCCTAAAGGCACTGAATACAACTCAGGACAGCAGGCCATGGCTTGATGGAACAGCAGATGCACTTGTCTGGCTAAACCCAATTTTAATACTTATGCCCTTGCAATATTTAAATGTTTTAACAAACTAAATCAAATAGCCACATAAACAGTTCCTGATATTGGAATGGTTGAGCAAAATAGAAAAATGCTGCATAATGTTAGCTTTTTATATGAATATCTGAAGGGAACAAGTTTTAATATCACTTCTGTTCAGCATGCAGTTCATAATTGAGACTCACAAATTCAGCAATGCAAGACGTGAAGAATTATAGCTTAACAACCTCCATAGGAGAGTGGTGAAGCGTGATGTACACTTTGATTGGAAAGAGGAGATATTAATTAAAATATGTTATGGAAATAAGAGATGAATTTAATACATGGCAATTATTTCAAAGAATGTTAAAGAAAGCAAAGTAATTTGGGGGAATGGAGTGGACTTTTACCTACAACATGCTGGAAGTTGAAGGTTAGAATAAGAATGCTGTAGATATTAATAGTGATAGAATTTTAAAGCTATACATTTGGCCCTCAAATTGTGCACTGACATGTCCAGAGAATTTTTGCTCTCTCCAACTTGGCCATTTTTAAGAATGAAGAACCATTTAATTTTAGGATAATAATACTACTGAATTGCCAGTACTGGCTTTATTACTGTGATATTCACATTAATGTTATTAAAATATGTGTTTTAAAGCACCCTCAAAAATAATTATAACACTATTGTCCCGGTTTTGTCTGTCTGCTCTTCTACCCCATTCTCTTATTTCTCAGTGAGGCAGCTATGTGAGAATGGGGTGGGGGGTGGTGGGGGGGTGTTGCGGTTAATGATAGAATCTTAGGCCACGATTTTGTCTACTTGGGTGGCTTCAAGGCAGGAGAGGGCGGTGGCGGGGGAATAGGAAATAAGAATAAAATAGAGAATGGGGTATAAGAGCAGACAGACAAAACCGAAACAATAGTGTTATAATTATTTTTGAGGTTTGATCCTGGCAAAAAAGATCTTCCCCTAATGGGCCTTGTTAGACCCGTCCTGCCCGTTTCCGGGCCCAATTAAAAGGTGCGGGTCTGGTGACGTCACCGGATGACGCGATTCTTGCTGGTATATTTAAAGGGGCCATGGCCCCATTTGCTGTGACTTGCAATTTCAGACGATTCAGTGCTGGCAGCGTGTGCAGGTCTGAAGTATGAGCTCCCAGCGCCAAAGAGCAGCGCCTGACTTCTCTGATGACTCCCTCCATCATCTTGTGGAGGGAGTGAGAGCACGGAGAGAGGTTCTCTTCCCTACTGACGGTAGGAAGAGGCCTCCCCAGCAGACGAAGGCAGCGTGGCTGCAGATAGCGCAGGAGGTAACGGGGATGTCAGTGGTGGTTCGCACCTGGGTGCAGTGCCGGAAGAGGTTCAATGATCTTCTAACATCAGGAAAGTGAGTATAAAGCCACACTTACCTTGATGCTGCTGTGCCTGTCATCATATCCCCACCACTCTACATTGCCATCCCTACTCCTGCACAACGTTACTCACCCCGACCTCTCTTGGACCTTCATCCATCCCTCTCTCCCTATCTACAGTATCAGGTCCCCATCTTACTATGCACTCCTCACACTTGGCCTCATCGTAATGCAAAGACATCAACTAACAACACAAAATGATGCTACTTGGTATTGGCACCCCACTCCATCATAGTCTCTGTCTAAAGCTCTACCCCATTCCATTCCTTACACTCATTCCATCACTCTCACTCAACCTTCTCTTCTTTGCAGGAAAAGAGAGCCCACAATAAGAGGGAGATGGGGAGAACAGGAGGAGGGCCTCAACAAGCCATGGCTTTTCTGACCACTGCAGAGGAGGCAGCACTGGATATCACAGGAGTGGTCGACCAGCTAGAAGTGGGGGATGGAGAAAGGGGCTCATTAGAAGAAGCTGGTGGCAGAATTATTTTCCATACTCTTGCATGGCTTTCATCAGTCACTCATACGGGGTCTGATGTCAACAGAAAATGAATGCTCATCATGTGGATAATGGTATGTGTCTGCAGTCGACATCTCGTATATGTAACTGATGTCTTTACTCTCCCACAGGTCCATCAAGATCCCCCCCACACTGTCCAGGAGGAACAGCAAGAAGACTCCTCAGAGGAGCCTCCTGCCTCTGAGGGCGCAGCGACACCTCAGACAACGCAACCCAGCACCGGCGCAGAGTCGCACACCTCGGTGTGTTCGTTGCGAGATACAGTAGTGTTGTCACCAGGGCGGAATCGTACCTGGAAGGCCGAGTTCAAGGCGGGACTGCTGGTTTTCGGGTTCCAGTCCCACCCCCAGTGACGTCTGATGAACAGATGCTATTTTGCCCTGATTGGCCTTGTTAAGCCCGCCCTGCGGGCTTGCCGGCCAATTAAGGGAAAGCTGGTGTCAGATGACGTCAGTTGATGACACTTCATCTGCTGGTTTTCTTAAAGCCATGTGCACCACACTTGTTTGACAGATGATATGACAGTGTTTGACAGCATTGAGGTGCTGTCAAACACTGACAATCACTGTCCAAAGCGCAGCAGACCACAACTATTCTGGAGACCCTGGCTGGCGCATACTGAAGGGCTCCTCCAGATCTGTCGAGGAATGTGAAGCACATTTTCAGCAAGCCTATTGTTTGTTCTATGACACTGCTTGTGGAGATGGGGCTTTGATTATATTGTCCCTTAGCTTCGTTTGTTGGCCTCCTCAAAGGTGTCATGAGCCATGTCTTCAGGGGATAGCCCTTGTCTCCAAGCAGCCAGCCGGAAAGACTGTTTGGCGGTGCGAAGAGCTGAGGGACGGTGGAATGGCACAGGATGTAAGAGTCATGGCAGCTGCCAGGGAACTTGGCGCACACATGTATTATAATCTTCCTATGGTTGTACACCAGCTGCACGTTGAGGGAGTGGAATCCCTTGCGGTTGACAGATACTGCTGGGTTCTGATGGGCTGCCCTGATGGCCACATGTGTGCAGTCGATGATGCCCTGCACCCGTGGGAAGCCAGCTAAAGCACCAAAGCCAAGCGCCCGCTCACTGACACTGCCTTCATCACTTGCAAAGTGGATATAATTGGCTGACTTGTCAAAGAGGGCATCGGTGAGCTGTGTGATGCATCTGTTTGCGGCCGACTGAGATGCCGCAAATGTCTGTTGCAGATCCCTGGGAAGGAGCCTGAGGCGAAGAAGTTGAGGACAAGGGTGACTTTGACAGCCACCAGTAAGTGGTGTCCACCCCTTCCTCTGGGCTGCAGGTCTTGATCCAGCAATCCGCAAATGTCTGCGATGACCTGGCGCGATAGCCTGAGCCTCCTTTGGCACTGCTGCTCCGTCATGTTGAGGAAGCTTATCCTCTGCCTGTATACCCTGTGTTGGGGGTATCGCCTCCGGCATGGTGCAACCCTGCGCTGATGCCCTTTGCCCTGTGCAGCATCAGGTGGTTCAGGAGAAGGTTGCCGCTCTTGTTGTTGCTGCTGCTGGTGTGCCTGGTTCTGCTGCTGCTACGGCTGATCGTCATCAGATTCTGAGGACCAAGGTGAGCGAGCATAAATCGGGCTCATTCTGATGTTAGATATGGCAGCTGAAGTTGAGATGACAGAAGCAATCTGTTAATAGTGAGATAGGTTGTTCCAAGGAGGTGACAGTGAATAGAGAGTTTACTCCAAACACTTCGGGCTGGATTTTCATTCAGCAGTCGGGAAGGAGGCGGGACTACAACTTTCGGGTTGTAGTCCCGCCTCCATCGAGATGCGGCCAATCCACGAGATTTTTCTCTTGATTGACCTTGTTGAGCCCACCCAGGGGGCTCAGCAGGCCAATTAAGGGCCACCCAGCAACAGGTGACGTCACAGACTGCAATTTCATCTGTCAAGACGTGTTGACAGATGAAATATCAGTGTTTCACAGCTGTTTGAAGCTGTCAAACACTGACAGTCTGACTTCTAACCTGAGTCCTTCTACACAGACTCAATTAGAACTCTCACTGGCACTGAAAGCTGCAGACTGTCACTTTTGACAAATCGCAGCCATTCGGCTTTCAGTTCCGGCTGAATGATGGACTCCCGACGCCTAGAGGAAGAAAGGCTATTAAGGTAAGTACAGGTAATTTAAACTTCTTTACACACTTTAGACACACCAAACACACTTACCTTTGCACTTATGCACCCATCACTCACCTGAACACCGACATCGCGACCCCCTCCAAGTCCTTCAACCCGACGGCCCGCCTGCTCTAACCTGGCGTGGTTTGGAGTCGTCGGGAATCCCACACGACACCCCTCAAAATAGGGATTAGGCTAAAAACTGCCTGTTAACTACCTGTTAACAGGCAGTTAATTGGCACTAATCCCTTCCCGCCTCAGGTCAGCGGGTCCCAGTGCGGGGCGGGTACCCGCCTTTGAAACTTACGTGGAGGCGGGTTTTGGGCGGGATGGTGTCGGGACCCCCGAATTCAGGATTTTAGCCCCCCGCATGCCTAAAAGCCCGCCTCACGGCACACTGAAAATCTAGGTCTTCCAAACTGCATAAAGCTGAAAAGTCTATTCCAAATCCTGAAGGCTCCAGCTTCTGAGATTGGAAAGCGAACAGCTACGAAATGGTCATTTTTATAACACTTGCAGATGTCACCTATTCAGAGGAATGGAGAGTTGTTGAAAACCCGACCTACTTACCTGACATGATCCCCGAGCGATGTGAACCTCGTGAAAAAGTTGGAAAAATGGTTAGTAGCTGGTAAAATGCTGTTTAAATACCTGCAAAGACCCTCTCAACTATTTCAATTGGCTGACCTGCCACTTAGTGCTGGGTCTGCAAAGCGCAGGCAGACCCGCCACTTGGGAAACTTACAAGGAGGCCCCGCAGTCAATCTTTTAGATTTTGACAGTGGACCCGCCTCCGATCCTGCCCTCTCAGCACCGGCAAAATCCAACCCTTACAGTACAGAAGGAGGCCATTCAGCCCATTGTGTCCATGCCAGCTCTTTGAAAGAGCTTTTCAATTCGTCCCCGCTGCCCTCCTTCTTTCCCCATAGCCCTGCAAATTTTTCCTCTTCAAGTATTTATCCAATTCCCTTTGGAAAGTTATTATTGAATCTGCTTCCGCCACCCATTCAGGCAGGACATTCCAGATCACAACAACTAATTGGAGTGAGGCTTCTCCATGCAAAAGAAATACCTTTAAGCCACTATCAGCAAGATTCATTATTAGCATTTACTGATGTCTGCTTTGGATCACTTCTGTACACCAGGAGCAGTTTAGCTTTAGGATAAACCCTGCCACGTGCTCTCCTACAATCTGGTGACAGGTCTATACAAATAGCCCAGACCTGCAGGAGTTTAATAACATTCGGGTAGGATTTTCATTTGTGTGTTTTGAACTCAATTGCAGGAGGGTGATTGGTGCACAGAATCCTGCAGTTGCTCAGTGACTAGGCTGTAAACGCCAGAACATCTTTCGCAATCTGTGTATACATTACCCCCCGGTAGAAAGATGAAGATATTTGATAACGCAGCATTTATTTTATTCTGCATTTTCTTCCTCTTAGAGTAACATAATAAGGGTGCAGGAATAAGTAAAGAGGTTCTGTTTCTCTATCTTTCTTGGAGGACTTTCATTGCTGAGGTGTGGAATATGGGATTTATCCCAGACGTGATGGAGATCAAATAAGTCAGCGTGTTTTACCACACAACATGAATTTTGTGGACAACAACAGTTGTGAGTGACTAGTAAATCCCAGCGTTATACATAGGGGTGACAACTAAACTACTCGTATAGGCTGCAGGGGTGAGTCAGCAATTGTAGATCCCCTTCTTGTATGGAACAAATGGTATATTCCATATTATAAGGGTGAATATTCTATTTATAAAACAGTTTGCTTTTCTATTTGGATTAATGTGGTTTCAGGGTAAATTTTCTGAATTTGAGCTCCAAAACATGCAGCTTCACTCATGGAGTACCCATCTAGAATTCGGGAGCAGAAACCACAAGATTTTCCGTCCATTCACTTTAATGGATGAATGCATGGAAAATGCTCAATCTGTGCTCCCAACAGGTGAAGCTCTGTGCCACAAGCACAACATTCATGAAATTTAGCCAATAATTCAACTTTCTCCAATTCTTTTCGACTGTTTTGGATGGTACTGGATAACACACAAGGGGGAATGGTTACTGGCGAAGTCAATGATGTGAGTGGCACTTTCATTTGAGCAGCTGAACCTGTGGAGAATTTGGTGCTATTTACATTCCTGAGGTTTACATGTGGCAAATGTGCTTGCTGGGTGCATGATTCTTATTGTCAAACTTGTTTAAGGGCTGATTAAAATCCTGGGCCGTAATTTGCGACCCCCACGGGTGCGTACGAGATGTGTGCACGCCCATAGGGGCTGCACAAGTTCCGGGTTTAGGCATGCGAAGCCCATGTGCGAAAACCCGGAACTTGCGATCTTGCCAAGAATCCTCTTGACAGATGATCCGTATCCCCGGGAGATGGGCCTCCGCGGGCGGAGATTTGCGCTATTTGCCCAACTTCCGCCCGCTGAATGCCTGCAAAATTCTTACGCCTGGTAAAAGCAGACGCAAGGCCTGCTCTTACCAGCATAAGAGTTTAAAAAAATAGAAAAGTAAAATTTTAATCACTCATTTATACATTCCGTACGTACGGAACTCCCATAAGTATGAATGGGGATTCACTTCTTTTATTGGTTGCGAACCGCCTGCACCCCTGGGCTACGTGGGCCTCTGCCCGCGTGTACCCGGAGAGGCCCAGGAGCGCGAGTCTCCGTACCTCCTGGACCACCAGGTAAATACGTAGATATTTTACAGGCCAGAGGCAGCCGCCCCCGGGAAGCTCCGACCGCAAATTTTGGGCCTCCTATGTTCATTGATAAAGGAACAGATTAATTAAGGTTTTAAACAATTCGCATTAGCTTACAAACCTGGCGCAGTGTCTGACTTGTTCAATCCAGATCTTACCTGTTGCCGAATTGACAAACAATCTCACGTTCTTCAGAGGACTGCCTATAAAACTGATACAAAACATTGGGGGAGAAATTCGACCCGAACTGACAATGGGCGCAAAGTTGGCGAGGCCAGTCCATGCTGGCCTGAGGCCTGAGCCAGATTCTGCTGCAGGCTTCGTTTAGGAACAGGAGGAGGCCATTCAGACCCTCGAGCCTGTTCCGCCATTCAATTAGATCATAGCTGATCTGTATCTTAGCTCCATTTACCCGCCTTGGTTCAGTAACCCTTAATACACTTGCCTAACAAAAATTTAAATGCTGCTAGCGAGCAGCAAGTGGCAAATGGGTGCCCCGTTACAGCTTGCTGGTTGGGTCTGTGTGGGGGGAGGGGCGGGGGGGAGGCGATCCCGTGAGGGGGAGTGCGGGGGCGGGGAGGGCCTTGATGGAGCCGGTAGCGGAAAAAACTGCAGGGCTATGTGGAAAGAGCAGTGGGAGTGGGACTAATTGATTAGCTCTCATCCCACTTCCTCCTCACACCACAAGCCTTTCCCACTTTCCAGCTCCTGATACTGTCTGCATTCCTTGCTCCCTTCCTGCCCGCCTTCCCTCACCTTAACACGAGTCTTGTGTCTTTATGCTTTCAGGTAATCAGCAACCAGATGACCAGCCTGTCCCTGAGCCCCCCACTGAGAGTGAGGAAGGAGAAGAGGAGGAGGAGCAAAGCACCGCGTCACTGCATCTCTCACCCACAGGCACCACCTCAGATACTGGCACTACGCGATCTTTAGAGGCAAGTTTAGCAGAGGGGTCTGCACTGGGTGATGCATTGGGGTCGAGCGGGCTGCAGCAAGGCCAGGGGGAAAGGGTAGCTCGGGAGCCAGCTCCCTGGAGGGCGAGTTTTGCTGCACAGGACTCAAATGAGGACCTCGATGGGGAGGCGTTCACAAGAAGGGTGATGTGCATGCACTCTGAGATGATAGGTGCAATGGCAAGGGTGCCCGAGAGATTCTCAGCAATGGTAAGGAGTGTGGAGGAGTCCACCTCCAACATTGCACAGAGCTCTGCACACACCATGGAGCCCATCATTTCCAGTCTGCAAAGGATGGTGGACTCCCTGAGAGACCGTGGCGACCCAGACCTCATGATGCGTGTCATGGGTGATGTGGCAGCTTCCATTGCAGCACAGGCGGAAGCGCGCAATGTCTTCGTGCTGTAATGCAGTCAATGGTTGCTGCCATCGAGTCTCAGTCTGCTCTCATGCAGTCTCAGCTTCATGCCATGCAATGTCTTAGTGCTGTAATGCAGTCAATGGTTGGTGGCATCGAATCTCAGACTGCTCTCATGCAGTCTCAGCTTCATGCCACGCAAGTTCTGGCTGCTGCCATCATCGCTGGGCCCCCCACAGTCCACCGGGGATCTCACGGTGTCGCAGCAGCCCAGCAATCTCTGCTCCAACAGATTGGTAGGGATGGTGAGGTGCTGCCCCGGGGGAGTGGCAGTGGGTCAGTGGAGCAGGAACCTGCTGACCTCTCTCAGAATGACAGCATTCCTGCTCCCACCACTGCCACACCGCCATTGCCCTTGTCACTGCCTGTCATCCAGCCAGCCCAGACTGTTGCCGCCCATGCTGAGGTGGTGCAGTGTACAGCCGGGCCTTCCAGGCCCAGAGCTGGTAGAGGACGTCCTTCAAGGCCATCTGTAGTCTCTGGCACCGACACTCAGCAGCCTTCCACCAGCCCTGCTGCAGCCACTGGGGACAGACTACATAGGAGCAGTCGATTAGGAAAAGGCACTGTAAAGAGGGGTAGTAAGGGTTTGTACAAAGGCGATTAGTTTATATTGTTGTTGTATATATGTGTGTATTGAATGTTGATAAATTTATTAACGGAATGTTGCAGAAATGGTGCTGTGTCTCATTTCAGCTTTAGGGTATGGAATAAGAAATTGATGGAATGATGGGCCTGGATGAGCAACTGGGAAGTGGCCTCGAATTTATTGGAACCGAAGCCTGATGAGGCGGTCATGGACCACACTTCCACAAGGATTGAGTGGCAGGCTCCTCTGTCGCTGCTGTTCATGCTCCTCCTCCTCCTCCTCCTCCTCCTCCTCGTCTTCATCCTCCTCGTTTCCCTCTTTCTCCTCCTGAGGTGGACCCGCTATGCCTGGTGGCAATGGCTGGTCCCTCATGATGGCCAAGTTGTGCAGCATGCAGCAGACGACGACGAAAAGGGACACCCGCTCAGCCGAGTACTGGAGGGCTCCTCCCGAGCGGAACCATTGCTTGAGCACCCCGATGGTCTGCTCGATGATGTTCCTGGTGGCAGCGTGGCTCTCATTGTATGAGTGCTGAGCAGCAGTGTCGGGGTTGTAGAGGGGAGTCATAAGCCAGGTGGAGAGCGGATTGCCCTTGTCTCCCAGCAGCCAGCCGCGATGGTCTGGCGAAGGATGAAGGCATTGTGGTTGCTGCCAGGATAGCAGGCATTGGCAGTGAGGATTCGCTGTGTGTGGTCGCACACCAACTGCACATTAAATGAGTGGTAGCTACCTCAGGATTGTTATGTGACGCCCGCAAAGCAACGTGGGTGCAGTCAATGGTGCCCTGCACCATGGGGTAGCCTGCTATCCTGGCAAAGCCACATGCACGCTCATCCTGCTTCTCTCTGGCCATGGGGAAGGAAATGTAGTCCCTTCTCCTTCTGTACAGAGCATCTGTGACCTTGCGGATGTAGCAATGGACGGCAAACTGCAAAATGTTAGATATGTCTCTTGTTGCACACTGGAAAGATCCGCTGGCGTAGAAATTGAGGGCGACGGTGACCTTGACTGCCACTGAGAGAGCCGTGGTGCTCCTGATGTGAGGCTCGAGGCCTGGCTGCAGGAGGTGGCAGAGTTCCGAGACCACCTCCTTTGTGAAGTGGAGCCTTGTAAGGCACACTGGGCTGGAAATTCAGTTGGCTTTGCGCCCAGTTTTCACCCAAAGAGGGCTTTTGCGCCAGTAGGGGTGGTAGCGCTGATATTGAGCGCCGCGGTAATGGCGGCAGTAGCCGGTAGTGCTGCGCCGGCACCGATGACGTCATCGGTGTGCGCAGTGCCCCGGTTCCGCCCCGCTACCGCCCCAACCCCCATCTTCAGTAGCGGCCGCCTCTTCCGTGGCGGTCGCTAATAACATTCGGAGGCCGGGTCGGTACTGCAGCCTTAGTGGGGCGCTTTAAAGTGGAGGTGCGGCCGGCCGCTTTTTCGGCGGCCGCCTGGCCGCACCTCCTTCCCCGGCCTCCTCCACCCACCCCCCCCGCGGCATTGCCGGCTGCTTTCCGCGAACCCGGCACTTCACCGTGGTGCCGGGCTCATTTGCCGGCTCTATCCAGCGGCGATCTACCCGTTGCAGGCACGTTCCCCCTTAAGAGAGGGAGGAGGCCTGCAGTACCGCAGCCTGCCGCTCCGCAGCGGGTGGCGCAGCGGCGCCTAGAGCGCTGAAATTCAGTTTCAGCGCCCCAAGCGGGGGCGGGCACACCCTGGAATAGCGCCCGGTTCCGACTTGGGACGCAAAAACTGAATATCTGACGGGCGCAACTGGCTCCGCGCCCAGCGGTAAATTCTGGGCGCAAGCGAGCTGGCGGCCTAATTTCTAGGCCACTATTCCTCAATGAGATTGACGTAGGAGAAATGCTGCCGGAATACCCTGGGAGGGTAAGGCCTCCTGTTGACAGCCCTGTTGGCCCTCCTCCCTCTGGCCACATTTTCCAATCTCTCTCTCTGCCTCTGCTGCCTCCGACGTTGACGCTGGAGTGCGCGGTCCTGTGTCAGTACAGCCTCCATTAAAGTATGGAAATGTTGCACTTTCAAATCTCACCTAACTGTAACGGAATAATCTTTCTGAGGCAGAAGACTCCTTCAAGTGAAAAACACTGAAATCGCTCAAAATGCCTGTTTGCCTATGTCAAACTGACAAGGCAGCATTCTTTGCCGACTAAAAATAAACCGGATGTTGATCCCTTTATATAGCGCTCCTCCAGTGCTCATCCGACTGCAAACCACCTCCTTGACCTTAGGCGCTCAGGCAGGGGGCGAGGGCGAATTTCTGAGCCAGATGACGTCACGATCTCCGGGCGCAGGAGAGTGTGGCGCTAGTGGTTACCGCCGTCGCAAACTGCCACGTCAATTTCGTGGTCGCCGGTACTATCGCCGCGCCCGGTCACAAAGCCGGTAGCGCCCCGTTAGCGCCCTCCAGAGGCACTAACGGGAGGCACTAAGGTACCAAATCTCTCCCCCTGTGAGTTGAGCACCCAAGGGAGCAAAGGGAGAACATTAGGTCGGCCAAAAGGTTACAACAATTGCTTGGCAAAGCAATGAGGTGGGTGGAGAGGGCAGCAATGGAGCATGCAAAACCTGTTTGCAGCATAATTAGCTGGGATTTTTCTGCAATCAAATAGAACAGAGGAGTCGTCTGCCATGTCTGTGACAGGCTCTTTTCAGGAGGCCAAATTAATTTGATTAATCTATTGGCTATTCTTCTACATCTAATGCATTATTAATTTGCAATAAGGTCACAGTGGCTTGGCTCGCATACTCATGGCTTTCAAGCTATTTGAGTGTAAATGCGTGAGATACAGTTCACAGTACCAGCGGGATTTACTTTAGCTAAAAGTACTGAGAGTTGCCTGATTGTTCCGAGTGTTGTGATTCCCCCATGTTGTGCTCCTTCTCATGATTTATGTCTGTCCTCCAGTTCAACCCAGCAGCTGCCGTGAATGGGATTGAGTAGGATGATAGCAGGGACTCTATTACATAATCTCTTACTTTCTTTTAACTCATATCAGACCCTCAGTAATTTGGATCACATGAACACAGGGTAAGTAAGGTTACAGTGATTGGGAACGTAGCTGCCTTTTTTTCCCATTCCTTTTTTAATCCAGCATGTTAATGTTGTTCAATGTAGGATTTTGTGTAAGTTTGATGAACACATAATTGTGATAGGGAGGAGGGAGGAGGGAGGAGGAGGGAGTATATTCGTGGAATTTGCATTTATATAGCATCCCAAGTCACTTCACAGGAGCGTTAGCAGACAAAGATTGACACCGAGCCAAAGAAGGAAACAAAGAAGGGTGACTAAATGCTTGGTCAAAGAGGTTTTAAGGAGCTTCTTAAAGGGGGAGAGAGAGATGGAGAGGTTTAGAGAGGGAATTCCGGAGTTTAGGTACTAGACAGCTGAAAGCACGACCTCCAATGGTGGGGTAAAAGAAGTGGGGGATGCACAAATGGCAAGAATTTGAGGAACGCAGAGCTTTTGGAGGTTTGTAGGGCTGGAGTAAGTTACAAAAATAGGGAGGGGCGAGGCCATGGAGGGATTTGAACACGAGGAGGAGAATTTTAAATTTGAGGTGTTGGTGGACTGGGAAATCTGTGTGTTTCCTTTCCTTCCCTTCCTCATTACTCTGCTTCAACCTGTTGGGATTTGGATGATGTTTCAATGTTTCAGGTGGGTGAACAGTTGGCATGCTACCGATTGGCATGCTGGGGCATGGGGAGTTGATGTAAGATTTGAAAGAGACTCTAGGATAGGCCCAGATGCGACCTTCCTAGAAATATGGTACTTTACTCTGAGGAATGTCATTTGTACTGGACAGGTGTTTGAGGGTGCAGCAGGTTTGGCTGGCTTTTAGTTTTCATGGTTGTGGCCTGGATATTAAACAATTGTCTCTGCCTTCAAATGTTTTATTGTATGAGGATTACTGTGAACATTACAGGGGCGATTTTGGCCTCTCTACCACCCCGTATTTCAGTGGGATTGGGGTAGTGGTGAGACCAATATTGCTAAAAATGACTCAGTGCGATCTTTCCGCTGCCATTTTTGAGCCAGCCTAGAAATAGACAGCACTCCCACCAGCAACAGGCGGGAGCCTCGTTACTACGTGCTAATGGGATTCCTATGGCATAGATAAGAATCTTGCTGCCATTTATGAACTCATATGTGCAGCGCCCTCTGACCCCGAGCAGTAAGCCATCAAACCAAGCACCTCTAAAGGTACTCAGATAAAGACAGAAAAATGTTTTGTGTAGGATTGTTTGGCAGCAGGAGGAGCACAATTACTCTTGTTGCCACCCTCAAAAATCCTTCCTATCATTGCTCATTTTCCACCGCCAGCTCGCCACTTTCATTTAAATGAGGCCCAACCATGAAAATGGTTCAGGCCTCTGGCGAGCTACATCAGGTTGGTGTTGGGATTGCCCAATCTGTGCTCCACAGGAAAATCGCTCACCACTTGTTAAGTCATCACAAGGGATCATCAGCTGGGTAACATAGCGTCATATTATTTTGGACCTATTTTGGTTTGCTTATTATCCTTAAAGTTATATCACACCCAACTGAACGTTGTAAATTCTCTACACTGGGACACATCAATGTTATCTTCCTTCAAGAGACAAAGCTGAACAACACGGTGGCATAGTGGTTAGCACTGTTGTCTCACAGCGCCAGGGACCCGGGTTCGAATCTGGCCTCGGGTGACTGTCTGTGTGGAGTTTGCACATTCTCCCCGTGTTTGCGTGGGTTTCCTCCGGGTGCTCCGGTTTCCTCCCACAGTCCAAAGATGTGCAGGTTAGGTTGATTGGCTATGATAAATTGACCCTTAGTGTTAGGGGGATTAAATACGCGGGGATAGGGTGGGATATGTGTTGGTGCAGGGGTTACGGGGATCGGGTGGGATATGTGTCGGTGCAGGCTCGATGGGCCGAAATGGCCTCTATCTGCACTGTGGGGTTTCTGTGTGAATGGGGAACAGGTTTGATTTGTTGTTTACCAGCCAATTTTCACAGTTTACTATGAGCACATAATAGAGTCACAGGGATCATTTCCAGGTTGATTCAATAGTGCAATTTCGACTTGCACATGATTGAACAACTGCATTTTCCAACAACAAACCTGAAAATTTATATTTTAGGGCAGGTTTTCAGTGAATTTGCCATCAACACACCTTTACTGTACATCCAGAGGAAACTATCCCTATATACTTTATGTAACAGAAGATTCCATTTAAATGTTGGTTACTTCAGAGGCTCAGTTTGCAAATACATAACCCAGTGTGGAGCTAATTCATACAAAGCAGCAAGATCCTAGATTTGTTTGATATGTATTAGTGACTTGGAGTTGGGTATACAGGGCATAACATCAAAGTTTGCAGATGACACGAAACTCAGAAATATAGCAAACAGTGAGGAGGATAGTAGCAGACTTCAGGAGGACATAGACAGACTGATGAAATGGGCAGACGCAGGGCAGATGCAATTTAACGCAGAGAAATGTGAAGTGATGCATTTTAGTATTAAAAATGAGGAGAGGCAATATAAACTAAATGGTACAACTTTAAAAGGGAGTTCATGAACAAAGAAACCTGGGGATTTGCATACACAAACCCTTGAAGGTGGCAGGATAAATTGATCAGGCTGTTAAATAAGCATACGGGATCCATGGCTTTATAAACAGAGTGCAAAAACAAGGAAGTTGTACCAAACCTTTATAAATCACTGGTTGGACCCCAGCTGGAGTACGCTGTCCAATTGTAGGCACCACACTTTAGGAAGGATATCAAGGCCTTAGAGAGAGAGTACAGGGGATATTTATTAGAATGGTACCAGGGATGTGGGACTTCAGTTACGTGGAGAGACTTGAGAAGCAGGCATTGTTCTCCTTAGAGTAGCGAAGGTTAAGAGGAGATTTAATAGAGGTGTTCAAAATCATGAAGGATTTTGATAGAGTAAATAAGGAGAAACTGTTTCCAGTGCAGGAAGGTTGGTAACCAGAAGACACAGATTTAAGGTCATTGCCAAAAAAAAGAGGTGAGATGAGAAGAATTAATTTATGCAGCGAGCTGCTGTGATCTGGAATGCCTGAAAGGGCGGTAGAAGCAGATTCAATAATAAATTTCAAAAGGGAATTGGATAAATAATTGAAGTGGAAAACTTTGCAGGGCTATAGGAAAAGAGCAGGGAAGTTGGACTAATTGGAGAGCACTTTCAAAGAGCCAGCACAGGCATGATGGGCCGAATGGCTTCCTTCTGTGCTGTATGATTCTTTGATTTGATTCCTGGCCTTTGCCACGTTAACTGAAGAATTCTCGGCCTCCCTCCTCAATTGGTGATAAGAGTGCTGTAATTGGCTTCAGCGCCCTTGCACTAGGGTAGGGAAAAAAATCGATCAGGAATCTTGCTCCTGTTTTCTATCCAGTGACCCCGGCTGCATGGTGTGCTTATGTAGATATTGGGTGAGGACAGCACTGGGTTTGGCTATGATGCCTCCACCGTCGAACAGCCTCCTGACATTTTAGGCTCACACAGAAGAGTAGCCATTTGGGCAAGATTCAGGACTACAGATGGTTCCCGTGGAGTCGTACTCCAGTTTGAGTCAGCTCCATGGAGGAGGGAGAAGATTGTTGGGGAAATTGAAAACAAAAAAAAATGAAGACAAATGATCAAAATAATAGAATTAATGATATTTTGGCCAACTTTACCACACACCCATACTCTAGAAGACATTTTATACTGTATAAATCAAACAGCTACAGTTCCTGAATTTGCTGACATTATTGAAAAAGTAGACGTGAGCAAAAGGCCAGGAGGAATTTTGGGGATAGGGTGGGAAAGTGGAGTTGAGGTAGAAGATCAGCCATCTGGCTTATTCCTGCTCTTATTTCTTATGTTCTTACGTTCTAGCTGAAAAGCGCTAGTGGACTATTTGCTCTGACCAGTCCAATCTCTCGGAAAACAGACGTTGGCAAAACGTTAGTTGAAAAAAGACAAGTTTCCTTGGTTATCATCCTTTGGTTGAAGGGATATTTACTAGCCCTAGCCACTTTAGTGCTACCCCGGATCAGGCGTATTTCTCAGACGTTCACTTTCAACTAAAGTTTGAGGTAGCCGAACCCTAAAGACACTTAATTGGGTCTAAAGGTCTGGGCTATCTCTCCCTAAAAGGAAAGGAACAACCTGAGAATGTTACCGT
This sequence comes from Somniosus microcephalus, assembly GCF_052327205.1. Classification (NCBI taxonomy): domain Eukaryota; kingdom Metazoa; phylum Chordata; class Chondrichthyes; order Squaliformes; family Somniosidae; genus Somniosus; species Somniosus microcephalus. Next base: position 24,146,589 of record NC_140994.1, read on the forward strand.
CCTCCAGATAGCGCTTTTAATAAGTTTAGCTAGACTGTAACATCCTGGATATTATGAGGGCCCAGAAAACTTCCTCTGAATTCTGTAACACTTCACCAAAGAGTGTACAGAAATTGAGTTTGAGAGTTATTGATACAGAAGACTTATGTAAGACAATTCTAAAAATATATAGAGATTTATTAAAAGATCGACATGCAATTTACAGTTGGTGAATCAGTCAATCGCAACGTTAACAGTTCTAAAAAGAGAACAAATACTATCTTATTATTAACAGGGAATCTTACTTTTAAATCTTAACTTCGCTACAGTATTACGGTTCTTAAAGTTTTCTATACAGGATATCCATCAATATCAAATACCTTTGATCCCTGAGGTACAAAGAGTTGGAGACTACAGAGCCACCTCTGAAGCCGAGAATCATTTTGCCTGATTAAAGCGAGTCTGATATCCCATTTGAGAGTTCAATATTTATACCCTTTTCCAGTGGTATTTCCTTTAAAGTTTCTGCTGATGCAAGTCAATTATCCCGATTCATCTTTCTGCCGACCTCTGCAATTCTTACTGCTACATCAGCTTGTAGCATTCCAGAATCTTGTCTCATCTCCAGGTGTTCTGGATTGACCATATAAAAATGGTGTGAAGTGCAGGTGTTCCTTATTTTATGTCATCTTTACGAGGGCAGATGTTCCTTATCTTATGTGCCATCTTTACAAAGTTTAAATTGGAACACCTTATCCAGGGTGAACCATTGTTTTTGTTCCCAAAGGTCAGCCTGTCAGAGCCATGCAACTTCTGTTTCAATAAGGTTATTTATTTAGGGTCAAGAACTGTCTTATCTCAGTAGCCAGAATTCTTTCATAGCTATTTCATAGTTAGGTTTCTAAATTTCCAAAACCCAGTTTGTCATGTTTTAATAAGACCAGAATTCTTTCATAAGATAGTGTATTTTTCTGAATAGGTTATATGGCTTATTCCTTCACATGGTCAGGGACAGTCAACTCAATAAGATCGGTCCTGGCATCAGCCAGCATAACAAACAGGACAAGTTTCAAAAATAGCCCTGCAGGCACAGACAGAGGCTTCGGAGCAGTTCATGATCTACCATGTTGGCTTGAAATGGGGCATGGCACAATATTCTGGGGGGGGGGGGAAATGAGAAGAAGAAGAAGAAGAAGTATTGATTGAGCTAGTTAGCAAACTGGTGGCTAGTCTGTTTGACTTTAAACGAAACCGGTCGATGGGTAGCAAACTCAGACATATTTAGAAGGTGATGAGGGACCTGAAAGAGCAAGATTAATTTTCTGGGGGTGGGTTGTGGAGGGGTGGTACACCTTCCCGAAAACTTTGGCCCTGAATTTCCTCAGACTATTTGCCGCTGCATTGCCATAACTTGGGTTGGACGTGCGACAGAAAAACACTTTGTGCGCGTATTTGAGGGATTCCTTTATATGCTTTATTTGGTGTAACAGTTGGAGGGAGTGGTGCCCATTCTGAATGGTTTTTCCTTTCAACTCCACAGCAACTCCTACCGTTACTTGGAGGTTAGCCAAGTGCTATTTGCTTTACTTTATTTTCCCCCAAATAAGTACACATGTTCTGTTCTGTATCCTTCATATTAGGCAGACCTCATTCCACTGTCACGTGCAAGCGTTACGTTTTTTGGAGTTTTAGCGCTAGATATTTTCCTGGGCCACAATATCATAGTTGACTTCCGTAGGCAAGCCCATCTGCCCTGTAACCTGAGGGGCTGGATTTTCTCAATGGGGGCGCGTTGGGGGCGGGATTGTTGCTTGGCGGGTTTCAGTCCCGCCCCCAACGACGTCCGGCCAACCAACGCTATTTTCCCTTGATTGACCGTGTTAAGCCTGCCCTGTGGGCTTAGCCAGCCAATTAAGGGAAAGCCAGTGACAGATGAATTGTCAGCGTTTGACAGCTTTGAGAAACTGTCAAACACTGACAATCTCTGTTCTAAGGTGAGCCCTTGCACACAGGCTCACCAAACCTCTCTCCTCAGCAGAAATCAGATGGCTGCTGCATCTGAGAATGCAGCAGCCATTCTGTCATCTCTGCCGTTGAGATGAGGCACCTCCGGATCCCCAAGGGTTGAAGCCTGCAGGAAGAAACAAAGGTAAGTAAACTTTTTCTAACACTCTACACTCACCTCTCATACTTACCTCTCCACACTTGCACCCATCACTCACCTCTACAATGGACTTTTCGATCCCTCTCACCCCCGCAGACCCACTGCTCGCCTCGCTGGCTCTGGCGAGGTTCACAGCCGTCGGGAAGCCCGCACTTGTTTGGGTAAAATGGGGATAAGCCTCTTAACTGGCTGTTAACTACCTATTAACAGGCAGTTAAGTGGCTGTAATCATCTTCCCGCCTCAAGGAGACGGGTCCCTGCGCGAGTCAGAGACCCACCTCCCGGGAAGATGGCATGGAGGCGGGTTGGGAGCGGGGTTGGTACCCGTTCCCAGTTTCTGCCATTTTCCCGGCAGTCCCGTCTCCATACCCGCCTCCCCAGTGCTGGCAAAATTTCAAATGTGCCTTTACTTGCCCGTTATCTAGATAAATCCAGTGAGCCGGGGGTTGAAGGGACAACCCTTGTCACTGTATTTCAATTTACTGGATATTTGGTGTGCTAACAGTGGGATTGCCTCATCTTCAGAAAGGCAGAAGAATAACATGTTATCAGAGCATAGCTTAAGCAATAAACTACTAGACAGATTTATTGAACAGTAAACAGAAGAATGAATGAAATACAAACAGTAGATTTATAGTGAACACTCTCCTTGGAAAATTGAAAATAACCAAGGCACACTTCCTGCGCTAGTAATCATTATAAACTGGCCTGAAAGTGCACTCCCTGTCTAATATTATGTGGCACTGTGTGGTAGACTGCCCTAGAGAGTCTCTGGCCTGCCCTCTCTCTATGGTGGCTTCAGAACGACTGTTGAGCTGAGCAAAGACTTCCAAATATAAAGCTACCTCTGCCAGCTCCTGGGTCCAGTCCTATCTGTCAAATGGTCTACAGAGAATTAAAGCCTCCACTCTACCAACGCCCCCTCTCCCCCTCCCCCTACACACACACACACACACACTCACAGGCTTGATTCCTTTAATACCTCGGGCAAAGGGGATTAAAAACAGTAAGCAAAACACAAAACACTGCAGATGCTGGAGATCCAAAATGAAAAACAGAAAATGCAGGAAACACCCAGCAGATCAGGCAGCATCTGTGGGAAGAGGAACGTAGGGTTAACATTTCACGTCACTGAACTTTCATCAGAACATTCTGAGCATCCCTCTAAACTTCACATACACCATGATTTTTCTGATCACTCCTACTCCCCACTCTCCCCACTCAGGCTTACTCCCTGCACAGGGCCAAAGCTGCACCAGGAGCTGTGAATAATTAAGGAAATGAGCTGGCCCGGGAACATTGCACGCAGTCAGCACACCACACCTCTGACTCAACTTATATTATCAACTTAGAAATTCTGGACTGCACTCAGAAATCTACCGTAGTATCTCTGTTGTACATAAAAGAAAAAAACTTGCATTTATATAGCGCCTTTCACAGCCTCATGATGTCCCAAAGCGCTTTGTAGCAATGAAGTACTTTTGAAATGTAGTCACTCTTGTAATGTAGGAAATGTAGCAGCCAATTTGCGCACAGCATGCTCCCACAAGCAGCAATGTGATAATGACCCAGATAATCTGTTTTAGTGATGTTGATTGAGGGATAAATATTGGCCAGGACACTGGGGATAACTCCCCTGCTCTTCTTCGAAAGTGTTATGGGATCTTTTACGTCCACCTGAGAGAGCAGACGGGGCCTCAGTTTAACATCTCATCCAGGAGACGGCACCTCCAACAGTGCAGCACTCCCTCAGCATTGCACTGGAGTGACAGCCTAGATTTTTTCTGCTCAAGTCTCTGGAGTGGTACTTGAGCCCACAACCTCCTGACTCAGAGAGGCGAGGGTGTTACCTGCTGACACTACCTGTAGACTGCAAAATATATACCGCACACCAACAATTTATCCCACTGTGGCTCGCTGTCAAATTTTGTTTGATAATGCTCCTGTGAAACACCTTGGGACCTTTTAACTATGTTAAGCGTTCAACGAAATTCCATCTTTGCTGTATCAGAGATAGCATGGACTAAAAGAAAAACTCCGGATGCTGAAGTTCTGAAATGAAAGCTGTTGTAGAAAAGGGTCGACACTCGAAACATTAACGCATTTTAGCACGTGCTGACAGACCTGCTGTGCATTTCTGGTATTTTCTGTTTGTAGACGTATAAGCACGAAAAAGACCGAAGTTGCATATGTTCGCTGCCTTTCACATCCTCATAACATCCCAAAGTGCCTCACAGCCAATCATAATCCAGGCTGACACTCCAGTGCAGTGCTGAGGGAGTGCTGCACTGTCGGAGGTGCCGTCTTTTGGATGAGATGTTAAACCGAGGTCCTGTCTGACGTAATAGATCCCACGGCACTATTGGGAGAAGAGCGAGGGAGTTCCCCCCAGTGTTCTGGCCAAAACTTATCCCTCAACCGACATCTCTGTAACAGATTACCTGGTCGTTATCACAGTGCTGCTTGTGGGAGCTTGCTGTGCTCAAATTGGCTGCCGCGTTTCCCTACATTACAACAGTGACTCCACTTCAAAAGTACTTCATTGGCTGTGAAACGGAGACGTCCTGAGGTCGTGAAAGGTGCTATATAAACACAAGTTCTTTCTTTCTTTTCACTTTGACGTGTGCCGACTGGAGCTCTCTCCAGACTGCTCCAGCCGTGCCCCAAGTGACCTGCCCTTTTTCTTCAGCCAGTGACTTACCTGCTGTCCCTTTCTGTTGAGTTCAGAGACAGCGTGCGGTTGTCATGTGATCGGTCCCTGTTTGTAATTTTCACGGTGATGTATTTCAGCAGGATGGGCTCGTGTGCAGGATATTAGGCAGGATCCGGGGATGCTGCCAAAAGTACAGACTTGTGTAAACAGTCCCGTACGATTACACACGCGGGGTTTCCTGTCCTCTCGATCTCTTGCTCTGATTTCTTGGAGGAATGTGTGCAAATAACGCTGAGGGTTGAAGGAAGCTTTAACCTCTCCCTAGCAGATTGCATTCACTTCAAAGCTTTTTGCTCTATTGTCCTATTGCTTACTTGATGTGATGCTGACATTGGTTTGAAGAGAGAATCTCACCATCTGGACTACTTTAAAGCAGGATGGACAGTGATGGACAGGGTGCCCAAGTTTTTTGTCTTCATGTAGGTCTATCATAGAGCCTCAAGGGAAAGAGGGGGTGACGGGAGGACAGGTATAAGGCCTATCGTTTTCCAAGTGCACTCCTGCTCTCAGCGGCTAGGAATGAAGATGTACTTCCCATAATTTTCCATCTTGATATGTGCTCCTGATGGGTGAGGCTCCGTGCCAGGAGGGCGCTTACAGCAAATAACCTTACCTGCTGAGGTGTGCTTTTACAAGTGCCTGCAGTCTTCTAGTACATCGCTTAACTTAATGGGGAGTGGGCAGGGAAGTGGCTTTGAGCCCAAGATCAGCCATGATCTTATTGAATGGCGGAGCAGGCTCGAGGGGCAAAGTGGCCTATTCCTGCTCCTATTTCTTATGTTCTTATGTAACTGTCAGCGTGGCTCATGTTACTGTCGTGTGTATGAGGTGTCAGCTGTGGCTCGGTTGGTTTGCACTCCTGCCTCTGAGTCAGAAGCTTGTGGGTTCGAGCTCCACTCCAAAGACTTGAGTATAACAACTAGGCTGACACACCAGGGAGTGCTGCACTGTCGTAGGCGCCGTCTTTTGGAAGACACATTATACTGAGACACACGTGCCCGTCTGGGCAAAAGATCCCACGGCACTATTTCAAAGAAGAGCAGGGGAGTTATCCCCGGTGTCCTGGGGCTGATATTTATCCCTCAACCAACATCACTAAAACAGATTATCTGGTCATCGTCACATTGCTGTTTGTGGGAGCTTTCTGTGTGCAAATTGGCTGCTGCGTTTCCCACATTACAACAGTGACTACACTCCAAAAAGTACTTTATTGATTGTGAAGCGCTTTGAAATGTCCTGAGGTCGTGAAAAACCTCTATATAAATACAAGTCTTTCTTTTTTTTCCTTTTTTAACATGTCAAATTTGGTTTGATAATGTTCCTGTGAACCTCCTTGGGATGTTTTACTAACTTAAAAGGTGCTATATAAATGCAAGTTGATGCTGTTGTTGATGGATGAATCACAGGGATCTGTGGAAGAATGATAAAAAATGACTATAGCGATACAAAAAGCACCCGGGCAGGGTCTCAGGGTCTGCACTTAACGTTCACAGAGCGTAGCCCCCCTGGACTAACTTTAGCGGACATTTGTTCTTGGTTTCCCTGTTTGTTTCTGTTGACCTTTGCTTTCGAATATTTTAGTTTTAATAGACAAACCCTGATAATCGTACCATATACACTGGGCGAAGTGTAAAGGGATCTAACAGCTTGAAGGAGCTGAATTAAAATCGATGGGTGTAGTCATTAATCAAGGTTTCTTCACCAATCTTGCCATTTTAATTATACGCGTTGGTTCAGCTCCCTCACGCTGTCAAGCACGGTAACTGCTCCCAGCTAGTTACTCCGGCGATACCATCAGACCCGCTGTTTAAACGTTAAAGATATTGTATTTTTTTTTGGAATACTGGGTGAATGAGTCAAAACAATGCTCTTTAACCTCTGAGACCTAGGTTCAAATCCAGCCCATGCTAATGCAGTGAATGGCTCCTCTCTTTGACAGCTGTGAGGTTCTAAGTGAAATGAATTGGATTTTCCTTCATCGATTTCTATGTGGAATGGGTAGTCCACAGCGTAAAACTGTCAACATTTCCACACAATTAGCATTAAATTGATAGTATCACTTAGAGAGGCTATAATGACGGGAAAAAGAACAATTTATACCAGTGCTGTAGGAGCTGCAATTAAGGCATATATTATTGGGGCAGCTTGGAGAGGGCTTGGCCTAGAAATTCCCTGTGCCTGAATGGGTAGGCCCGAGGTCCACCCGATATTAGCCCTTGGGCCTCATCTAAATGAAAACCGGGGCAGCTGCGGACCAGCTCGCCCGGCAAAGAGGCTTTGAACTCAAGTAAGTGCTTAATAAGGCGAAGGCGATCGGGCGTGGGGGTGGGGGGGTGGGGCGGTGACTGGGAGAGGATGGCCGATTGGGAGGGGGTCAACTGGGAAAGGGAGGGCAACCGGGGCTTCAGGACGGGGTTGGGGGGCATTGCCACCGGGACATCTGGAGGGAGGTGGAGGGGGGTCGAGGCGGTGATTGGGTGAGGGTACAAGTGATGGTCAGCAGCGTCCCGCGGTTTTAATGTGCTCCTCCTGACTCCACATTAAGGTAAGTATTTTTTACAAACTTACCTTTTTGGTGGTGACCTGCAGGGGTCCCTTTAAGCCTTCTCCGAATTGTATTTATTTCATGGGTTCTCTGTGTGGCTAGAAGTTATTGTTGTTGCTGATGGACGCTTATTGATATTGTCTTAACACATGGTTTCATCTGTTTATTTTAAGTGCGTTGATGCCTCCAGCAAAGCAGCAGAGGACTGTCATTCAGTCTTTGTCTGCTAGTAACAAGGACTGACTGCACAACTCCCAGCTTGCTCAGAGAATGTTAATGTTTAGGCCCGGGCCAATACAAGTGAAATGGTTAACATCGCCCAATAAAAGGAGCAAGAACTGAAATAAATGAACACAGATGCTTTGGTCACTGGGGAGAAGGAGCAGCATGAGGGGAGCGACACAGCCAGTCCGACTCTCCCTCAGGTTTCTGGCACAGACACAGCTGGAATTACTGAAATTGTGCAAAGAGTGAATTCCCACTGAAAATAAAAGGCAGAGAAGGAACTGGATGTGTGAATTGAAAATAGATGCATTTTTTTTGTTTGAGAAGTGAGCTGTTGGTAATTGACAATGAGGGCCAAGGCAGGAAAAAAGAAAATACAAGGTGACATTCAGCCTTTAGAACAATATGGCATCATAAGAAATTGGCATTGTAACAACTGCTAACAATGTCAGTGTGAGAGCTTCTACCTGATAGTGTAGAAGAAGGTAGCAGCACATTAAATGATGGGCATTGATGTAGTTGAAGGAGTACAGAGGACAGTGCTGGAGGAGGCGTTTGAACTTTCTCCGAGTCATGTGGACAGCAGAGTTCCTTAATGAAGCACTTCAAACACTTGGTTAAATGTCTCTTGGATATGCCTGATGCACGGGCGTCCTGAATATGCCTGATGCACAGGCATCCTGAATATGCCTGATGCGCAGGCGTCCTGAATGCACAGGTGTTTCTCCATCCTCTTGATCAGTGGCTTTGTGCTGTTCGGACCTTGTTTTCACATTGGCCCCGCCTCCTTCTCTCATTCCGCACTTTAACCTCCTTTATATTGCAACGTTGTGAAGTCTGTGGCAAAAGATGATGACCTTGGAGACCCATGCAAGGCTGTACTGTAAGGTATGTCTCATCCGTTGAGACATCTGAAGTGCTGCTTCAAGATGCCAATTGTATGCACGGCATCTGCGTTATGCTTCCGTCCATGGCCGCTGTAAGGGTCAGGTCTGAAGAGAGTCGCCCTGTTCTTGAAGGAGCCATCCTTCCAATCTGCCTTTGTCTTCAAATAAGCCTAGCACAGATGATTGACTTTAAATGATTTCTGCCTGGGAAGTGGGCATTGACGTGCATGACATGGCTTTGGTGGGTAATGACCACCCTTTCTGTTCATATAGGCCATGGCATTGTACCTGAGGCATGGCTGGCCATATCGGTGCTGTCAATGACCTGTGTTTCAGAAAATCCAGTAGTGCAGTGAAATTAGACAACACTATTGTGCTGCTGATTTGTTCAGTGGGAAAGGGTCTGGCACTCCTGCTCTGCTGAACAATGCATTGCCTATTTGACATAAGAAAGAACTTGCATTTATATAGTACCTTTCATGTCCTCAAGACATCCCAAAGGGCTTTACAGTCAATGAAGTACTTTGTGAAATGTAGTCACTATTGTAATGTAGGAAACATAACAGCCAATATATGCACAGCAACATTCCACAAACAGCAATGAAATAATGACCTGATAATCGTTTTTTAGGTGTTGGTTGAAAAATAAATGTTGTGGAGAACACCATGAGATCTCCTCTGCTCTTCTTTTACACCAGCGAGGGCAGATAGGGCCTCAGTTTAATGGCACCTATGACAACGCAGCACCCCTCAGTACTGCATTAAACTGCCAGCCTGGATTATGTGCTCAAGTCTCTGGGAATGGGGCTTGAGGTGAGAGTGCTATATCTGTGGACAGCAAATTGGCTGATAGTGCCAATAGCTCATGAACTAGTCTGGAACAAACTGAAGAATTAAAAGTTGTGGGATGTGGTCACCTTGCTTGCCACTGGCAATGCTGTAAGTCTCCTGGAAGATGGTGGCACAGTTCTGTAACTGACCTCCTTGCTGAACGAGAGCCTGCAGAGGCAGAATCTCCTTTGTCATTGTCAGGTGGCTGTCTTTAGGCAGGTGGCATATTGGTGCCTGTGACTAGTGAGTCTCTGGTGGCCGCTGACATCAATGGCTTCTTTCCTTTGTTCTTCTTTGCCCTCTTCCTTTAAATCCCACGAGAGGAAAGAACTGAGAGTAATCCCTATAGCTTCCAGGTGTGTGGGAGTAAAATGAAATAAGCAGTGCATCTTTAAGCTTTAAAACAAAAGCGAAATACCACAGATGCTGAAAATCTGAAATAGAAACAGAAAATGCTGGAAATGGCAGGTCAGCCCGCACCTGTGGAGAGAGAAGCAGAATTGACATTCCAGGCCAATGACCTTTCGTAAGTGATCTGTCCTCGACATATGAGTATCCGATTAGACTTTACCATCCAGGTAAGGTCTAACTTATTGCAAGCACATTGCGCAAAACCAGGAAGATCACGGGATCCTCTGTTAAAGAAAGGAAGACTTGCAGTTATATAACGCCTTTCACAACCACTGGACGTCTCAAAGCGCTTTACAGTCAATTAAGTACTTTTGAAGTGTCGTCACTGTTGTAATGTGGGAAACGCAGCAGCCAATTTATGCAAAGCAAGGTCCCACAAACAGCAATGTGATAATGACCGGATCATCTGTTTTTGTTATGCTGGTTGAAGGAGAAGTATTGGCCAGGACACCAGGGATAACTTCCCTACGCTTCTACGAAATAGCACCATGGGATCTTTTATGTCCACCTGAGAGAGTAGACGGGGCCTCGGTTTAACGTCTCATCCGAAAGACGGCACCACCGACAGTGCAGCACTCCCTCAGCACTGCACTGGAGTGTCAGCCTAACTTTATGTGCTCAAGTTCCTGGAGTGTGGACCTGAACCACACAACCTTCTGACTCAGGGGTGAGTGTGCTACCCACTGAGCCACAGCTGACACATTGGGACATTGAGTCAGAGCTGAACTGCCGATCAAGCTCGTGCATCATTTACGTGAGCGAGCACATTGCGAGAAGGCAACCAGGTCAGAATTGAAAACACGGCGCGGGGCAGAGGGAAAGCAGAGAAGCTGAGGAGCTCACGATTATCTGCATAATGCATGCACAATGCCCGCAGGCGTAAGAACTTTCACCGGGAGGAATTTCAAGCCTAATGTTTTCCTAATTAACTTAGAAATCTATACAAAAGCACAAAACTGTCTGCCCACGGAGCTCAGTCTCCAGCTGTACAAATGAATAGAGCACAATTATTAAAGCGGAACTGCAGTCTCCAGATAAAACCACTGAAAAACAAGGCAGTAATATTGTCGGCTAATGAAAAATCTCACCTTTGATTGCACTTATTGTATTAACACACTGGCGTACAAATTGGTATGCAATGTGCTCGTTTTTCGAGTGTAAATTGGGCGCAAAGCCCACCAAATTTAGCAGTGAGGCGACCTGCACCCAGGCGTTGGGCCCACTGCTAAATTCGTGGGGCCCGTTTATTCAGGCATCCGCCCAACAGGCTTTAGGCCCCGTGATTATGTGATTGAGGGACCAGGCACCTGTTGGGGACCCAATTTTAGAAATTTGTCCCCGATGGTGTCAGAGCCTAGCACACTCAGGATTCTTCAGCAGCCTCAGCAGCCGGCACCTCACGGAGAAAAATAAAATGTTTATTTAAAGAAATTGATCTTCTGTGGTGCCAGGAGGAGCGGGAGAGCTCCCCTAACTCCACTGGAGTGGCGATTGACCCCACCCCACGAGACTTATCTGAGGGCCGTTGCCGGCAAGGCAGGCGGTCCGACACTAATCTCTTCGCCCAGGCATGCTGACTGTGAAGGCATGGCCAGCGCCAGCAGCTTTTTTTTTTATTTGTTGCTGGGATGTGGGCATTGCTGGCAAGGACAGCATTTATTGCCCATCCCTAATTGCCCTCAAGAAGTCAGTGGTGAGCCGCCTTCTTGAACCGCTGCAGTCCGTGTGGTGAAGGTGCTCCCACAGTGCTGTTTGGGAGGGAGTTCCATGATTTTGACCCAACGACGATGAAGGAACGGCGATATACTTCCAAGTCAGGATGATGTGTGACTTGGAGGGGAACTTGGAGGTGGTGGTGTTCCCATGCGCCTGCTGCCCTTGTTCTTCTAGGTGGAAGAGGTCGCAGGTTTGGGAGGTGCTGCCGAAGAAGCCTTGGCGAGTTGCTGCAGTGCGTCTTGTAGATGGTACACACTGCAGCCACGGTACGCCACTGGTGGAGGGAGGTCAATGTTTAAGGTGGTGGATGGGGTGTCAATCAAACGGGTTAGTTTGTCCTGGATGGTGTCGAGCTTCTTGAGTGTTGTTGAAGCTGCACTCATCCAGGCAAATGGAGAGTATTCCATCACACTCCTTACTTGTGCCTTGTAGATGGTGGAAAGGCACTGGGGAGTCAGGAGGTGAGACACATGCTGCAGAATACCCAGCCTCTCACCTGCGCTTGTAGCCACAGTATTTATGTGGCTGGTCCAGTTAAGTTTCTGGTCAATGGTGACTCCCCAGGATGTTGATGGTGGGGGATTTGGCAATGGTAATGCCGTTGAATATCAAGGGGCGGTGGTTAGAGGCTCACTTGTTGGAGACAGTCATTGCCTGGCACTTCTGTGGCACGAATGTTACCTGCCACTTATCAGCCCAAGCCTGAACGTCGTCCAGGTCTTGTTGCATGCGGGCATGGACTGCTTTATCATGCTGGCTCCGAGCATACTGATGAAGCTCAGGGACAAATTTCCATCGGTCCTGGGGCCTCTTTATTCAGGCGCCGCTGGTCTTCAAAGGCCCAGACTAATTTCTGCCCCACTCTGAGAATGATGACAATCCTCATTGGAATTGCTTGTGCTGTGTTAAGTTTCTGTTCTGCCATATGTTCCAATTCAGTGCAGTGTCCAAAAAGGGCTGATTAATTATTGACTAACTCCTAAGAGTACTCAGAGAGTGAATGGTTTGCTACTGACAGGGACTTTTGTTTTTAACTACAAACATACACAAGGCCACTTAGTAAAGACATGACCTTTATTTAGTCAGATTGAGAAGATTAAACATGGCCACTGTTTATACATATGACATTGAACATGTAAAATTTGGTCTATGACTTGTGGAAGTCCACAAGTTCCCACGGTTAAGGCACCAATCCCAGGGCACCTTGCTAATCCCCCTGGTTCTTGTAAGCTGGAATTGCTTCACTTCCGCAAGGACACGGACAATCCATTTTAATAAAATACTATTTTTTCTTTAGGGTTTGAAACCACAGTAATAAGTAACCTGGGAAGCAGTTATTTCATTACATGGTCAGCATCTTCTATCTATAGGCACAGGAACCAGGGATCTGGGAATCTTAAAGGGGCCACGTCATCACAGTGCAGCACGTCGCAAGATGCTTTACTGAGTCCACGCATAGAGTAATGATGTGCTTTTCCATGCAATGCCCAAATTGTTTTCTGCTACAAATTTGATAATCTTATATATTCTAACCTCCTAATGTGGTAACTTGGAGAATTTTAGAATCTTATTTTAAGGTTGCTTCAGTTACTGTTGTATTCACTTCAAATAATAAAATCTTAAAAAATAATAATTTTTTTGTAGATAGAAAAGAAAATGAAAAAGAAATACTCTGACATTGTTAACCTAGCCAGTGCAATGTTCCTGCCAATATCTTCACCTACCTCATATGCACAAATTGTACAAGATCTCAGGAACGTAGATAGAATCAATAGAACTCAACCTTGTTAAATGATTCATTTCTTGTGCTGGAATAGTATATTTCCTCATTAGGAGCTTTCTTTTAGCTGAAATTCCCGTGGCTGAATTATGTAAATGTGTAGGGCTGGATTTTCATTCAGCAGTTGGGAAGGAGGCGGGACTACAACTTTCGGGTTTTAGTCCCGCCTCCATCGAGATGCGGCCAATCTGCGCGATTTTCCCTTGATTGACCTTGTTGAGCCCGTCCAGCGGGCTCAGCAGGCCAATTAAGGGCCACCCGGCAACAGGTGATGTCACAGACTGAAATTTCATCTGTCAAGACATCTTGACAGATGAAATATCAGTGTTTCACAGCTGTTTGAAGCTGCCAAACACTGTCAGTCTTACTTCTAACCTGAGTCCTTCTACGCAGACTCAGTTAGAAATCACGCCGGCACTGAAAGCAGCAGGCTGTCACTTTTGGCAGCTCGCGGCCATTCTGCTTTCTGTGCCGGCTGAATGATGGACTCCCGAAGCCTAGAGGAAGAAAGGCTGTAAAGGTAAGTACAGGTAATTTAAACTTCTTTACACACTTTAGACACACCAAACACACTTACCTTTGCACTCATGCACCCATCACTCACCTGAACACCGACATCTCGACCCCTCCAAGTCCTTCAACCCGACGGCCCAACTCCTCTAACCTGGCGTGGTTTGGAGCCGTCGGGAATCCCACACGACACCCTTCAAAATAGGGATTAGGCTAAAAGCTGCCTGTTAACAGGCAGTTAATTGGCACTAATCCCTTCCTGCCTCGGGTCGGCGGGTCCCAGTGCGGGGCGGGTACCCGCCTCCTTTGAAACTTACATGGAGGTGGGTTTTGGGCGGGATGGTGTCAGGACCCCCAAATTCGGGATTTTAGCCCCCCGCACGCCTAAAAGCCTGCCTCACGGCACACTGAAAATCGACCCCGTAGATTCTGTATCATAAAGTTTCATACTTACCCATAAGTGTCAGGGCATGATTTGTAAAAGAGAAACACACATGGAGGTTCCCAGTTTTAGTTTTGACTTTCTATATTTGAGTATATAAGTTAAAATGTTAAAGGTGCGTTATCACAGGGCACTGGCAGTGGCACTGGGTTAAAACACTGCCCATTCACCTCTGGGACCAGGGTTGGCATCCAGCCTGAAGGTCTCCTCTCTCTAAACCCTACACCAAATGAGTTTGGAGAAATCGCAACCCAGTTCCAAGTGAACACAGACCAAAAGAATGCAAATGCCCATAATTCATCACTGATTGACACTAAATTGGCATTCAGAAAAGCCATGGGGGTGGTTAATGTGGGAAATGGCTGCAAATTCATTTCTGAAATCAGAGTTTAAGTTGCATCATTGAGCCAACAAACAAAGCAGCTGTGCTCTGCATCTAGCCTGCGTTCTATTCCCCGGCAAGGACATCGGGGGTGAAATTCACCTTGGGCAGCAGGGCAAGCCGGGCGCTAACGATTTGACAGCCTGCTGTACACGCCGCCCAATTTTAAAAACGGGCTGAAATAACAACAGAAAGTTCTGGAAACACTCAGCAGGTGAGGCAGCATCGAGCAGAGGAGAAACAGAGTCAATGTTCCGGGTCAAACCCTTTGTCAGAACTAGAAAAGGTTAGGGAAGAGAGATTTTTAAGCAGGGGCAGGGAGGAGGTGATAGGATGGAAGGCCGGAGAGACTGACTGACAAAAGGGATGATGGTGCAAGGCAAAAGGAGAGCTAATGGGACAAGTTAAGAAACAAAAGTTGGCTCTGGATGATGTGTGAATGATGATGGCAGCAATATTAACAGCTACCATGTGAGGAAACAAGAGAAAAAACATATAAAGAAATACAGGGGCCAATTTATAGTCTGAAATGATTGAACTCGATGTTAAGTCCAGAAGGCTGTAAAGTGCCTAATCAAAAGATGAGGTGCTGTTCTTCGAGCTTACGTTTAGCTTCGTTGGAACAATGCAAGAGGCCGAGGACGGAGAGATTGGAGTCACAGTCTTAGGATACGGGGTAGGACCTTTAGGACTGAGATGAGGAGAAATTTCTTCACTCAGGGGGTGATGAACCTGTGGAATTCTCTACCACAGAAGGCTGTGGAGGCTAAGTCACTGAATATATTTAAGAAGGAGATAGATAGATTTCTAGACACAAAAGGCATCAAGGGGTATGGGGAGAGAACGGGAATATGGTATTGAGATAGGGGATCAGCCATGATCATATTGAATGGCGGAGCAGGCTCGAAGGGCCGAATGGCCTACTCCTGCTCCTATTTTTCTATGTTTCTATGTTTTTAGGGGAGAATTAAAGTGACAGGCAACCGGAAGCTCGGGGTTACGCTTGCGGACTGAACGGAGGTGGTCCACAAAGCGGTCACCCAATCTGCGTTTGGTCTCTCCAGTAGAGGAGACCACATCATGAGCTGCGAATACAGTATACTAGATTGTAAGAAGTACAAGTAAATCACTGTTTCACCTGGAAGGAGTGTTTGGAGCCCTGGACAGTGGGAATGGAGGAGGTAAAGGGGCAGGTGTTGCATCTCCTGCGTTTGCATGGGAAGGTGCCAGGCGAAGGGGAAGAGGTGTTGGGGTGATAGAGGAATGGACCAGGGTGTCGCGGAGGGAGCGGTCTCTTCGGAATGCTGAAAGGGGGCGGAGGGGAAGATGTGCTTGGTGGTGGGATCACGCTGGAGGTGGCGGAAATGGCGTAGGATGATTTGTTGAATGTGGAGGCTGGTGGGGTGAAAGGTGAGGACAAGGGGAACCCTACTTTGGTTCTGGGAGGGAGGGGAAGGAGTGAAAGCAGGAGTGCGGGAAATGGAACGGACACGGTCAAGGGCCATGTCAACTGTGGTGTATGTGCCTTTAAGTGCAATTGTGGTGTATGTGCCTTTAAGAGCCCCAGGTGTGCGTAATGCCGGTAATTGCCACTTGGGCTATATAAGCCTGTGTATTGAGTATATCCTTTAGAACCCCCCCCCAGACTTGCTTAGTAAATACCTATGAACCAACTCCTGTCTTCAGTGTCTTTATCTACACACGGACACTACAGTGGCGACGAAGTGGAAACGGACTTACCTGCAATTCGGCAGCACCTCAAGGACATCGATTCCTCCAGCGTCCAGAAGACTCAAGGAAGTAATAGAAACTGTGGTTTCACCAGCTGGCCAAGCTGGTGGCAGGTACTGCGCTAATCCTTCCTGGGCGTCAGGCTGGGGCTCCAGCGGCGGGCTCTACAGCTGAGACAGGCAGCGAAATCGGAGGCAAGCAATAACGGACTGGGAGGGTGCACTCGGGAGACGGCCGGCGCGGCAAGCAGGTCAGCGTTTAGACCTCCATCGGGAACGAGTCTCCAACAGTGAATAAACGGAAACCACAGTAAAACAGCGTTGTTATCGGTAGCAGCGGCGGGAAAGCGCAGGAAGCGCCATATCGTTTCTACAGACAGAAAAAAAAAAGCGCGGGAAGTGCCATATCTTTTTTGAAATGCCTAAGTCTGGCAATATTGATGCTTTTGATAACGAAACAGAGCCTAACTTTGGCAATATTGATGTTTTTGATAACAAGATAGAGGATTGGACCACATATGTAGAAAGAGTGGAGGTGTTTTGCACCGCAAATGGAATAGAAGATGAAAAAAAAGCTTCAGTGCTTCTGGATCTAATGGGCGCAGAAACATACAAGCTGTTACGCAACTTAATCACTCCAGCCGAACCGATGGACAAGAATTTTGAGGAGATTGTTGATACCCTACACTGCCAATTCGAGGCAGGACTGGCAGATTCTCTGCAAGACAAATTCATCTGCGATCCCCTAAGTGTAGAAACACAAAAAAAGGTATCTTCTGGAAAAGATTTAACACTGGACAAGGCTTTCAGTGCAATAGGAGCGGCAAAGATACAGCAAAGGCCACAGGACTTCGGCACCCATGAAATGACACGGGGTTTCGAGAGGTGTTATCGCTGCGGCAGATCCAACCATGACCAGAGGGATTGCTGGTTCAAAGAAAAAGCATGCAGGCGATGCGGAAAGATGGGACACATTCCACGTGTATGCCGATCTGAAAATAAAAAATCCACTAACGGGAAAAGAATCAATAAGGAAAAGCACAGAAAGGTACAAATGATGATGGACAGTAGCTCCAAAGACCAGAAGAGCGATAGCGACTCCGGAAACAAGAGACTAAGCTCTCTCAAATTACATAATGTAATTGCCAATGAAGATTACCAGACCATTTGGGTTACCCTCATAATAGCAGGGTCCCCAGTTAAAATGGAGCTAGATACAGGATCAGCTCTAACCGTAATAAATCGACGAGATTACGAGAGGCTATTTTCGCATATACCTCTAAAAGACACATCCATTATCTTAAAAACATATATGGGGCAGAAAGTATACCCCAAAGGAAAAATAAAGGTGCCTGTGGTATACAACGGCAAAGAAATACAAAAGTTGTATTTATACATTCTACAAGATGGTGGTCCACCGTTGTTGGGACGTGAATGGATAAGGAAGATACGTTTAGACTGGCACTCCATTCAGGCACTTACGGTGACCAGTAAGGAAAAAAACAATGATGACATCATACCTGAACGATTAAAAGACATCTTGGCCAACGCCAAAGAAGTGTTTCAAGAGAAACTAGGAACCTTGAAAGGCATCACCGCCTCAATAAAAGTGGAAGATGCAGCAATTCCAAAATTTTTTAAGGCAAGACCGGTGCCATACGCAATACGTCCGGCAGTCGAGGCAGAGCTGGAGAATTTGGAAAAGGCAGGCGTATTATCCAAAATAGATTGGAGCGAATGGGCAACACCCATCGTTCCGGTCATGAAAAAAGCATTGAAAAATAACTCTGAGGAACAGAGAAAAATTCGCATCTGTGGGGACTTTAAGGTGACTGTAAACCCGGTCCTTCACACGGTACAGTATCCTCTTCCGAGGATAGAAGATATTTTCGCCTCACTATCCGGAGGGAAACGTTTCACAAAAATTGACTTGGCACAGGCATATCTACAGATGGAGGTTGAGGAGACCTCTAAAAAGTATCTCACAATAAACACACACAAAGGCCTGTACCAGTACAATCGACTGGTTTTTGGAGTAGCATCAGCTCCAGCTATCTGGCAAAGAGCTATGGAGCAAGTCCTGCAAGGGATTCCGGGGACTCAGTGTTACCTAGACGACATCCTTATAACAGGAGAAAACGACAACGAGCACCTTGCCAATTTGGAGCAGGTGCTTACTAGGCTGAAAGAACGGGGCCTACGAGCAAATCGCCCCAAGTGCGAATTTTTCCAAAATCAGATATCATATTGTGGCCACATAATTAATAAGGAAGGGTTGCATA
Source organism: Somniosus microcephalus (assembly GCF_052327205.1). Lineage (NCBI taxonomy): Eukaryota > Metazoa > Chordata > Chondrichthyes > Squaliformes > Somniosidae > Somniosus > Somniosus microcephalus. The sequence goes on from NC_140994.1 coordinate 24,165,186, forward strand.
AGTCACCTGAAAAAATTGAAGCAGTTATAAAAGCCCCAGCACCTGAAAATGTTTCACAATTGAGGTCATTCCTGGGATTAATAAATTACTATCATAAATTTTTACCGAACTTATCAACTATTCTACACCCTCTTAATGATCTTCTACACACAGGGGTGATTTGGAAATGGAACGAAGACTGTAAACGTGCCTTCCATAAATGTAAAGACTTAATCACATCCGAGAAAGTTTTGGCTCATTACAACCCATCACTACCAATCAGACTGGCGTGCGATGCATCCCCTTACGGCATAGGAGCGGTATTGTCCCATAGATTCCCTGATGGCTCGGAACGGCCGATAGCTTTTGCGTCACGCTCATTGAACTCAGCTGAGCGTAACTATTCCCAGATAGACAGGGAAGCACTCAGCCTGGTATGGGGAGTGAAGAAATTCAACCATTACCTACACGGACAAAAATTTACCTTGCTGACTGACCATCAACCCCTCATCTCCATATTCAACCCTAAGAAAGGTGTCCCCATTATGACGGCACAAAGACTACAGAGGTGGTCCCTTTTTCTAGGGGCACACCAATACAACATAGAATACAAAGGGTCAAAACAGCATGGGAATGCTGACGGTTTATCGCGCCTGCCGTTGCCAACAATAGAAGAGGCACCTACAGTAGACCCAGTAGAGATATTCCACTCTACCATAGTGGAATGTCTACCGGTGACAAATTCTGCCATTGAAAGGGAGACCAGAAATGACCCTACTCTCTCACGGGTCTACGATTTAACAATGAAGGGATGGCCAGCACATGGCGAACCACTGTTGCCAGCATTCTCACAAAGAAGAGAACAGCTGTCAGTGTGCCGAGGAACCTTGATGTGTGGATCCAGAGTGGTGATTCCACCCAAACTCCAGGATAAAGTGCTAAAGGAGCTTCACGAGGGGCATCTGGGTGGAGTGAAAATGAAGAACCTAGCTAGGGCGTTTGTATGGTGGCCAGGTATCGATGGAGACATCGAAGACATGACCAAGAGCTGCCTAGGATGCCAGAAGGTCCAAAATGCTCCGCCACAGGCCCCTCTACATCCATGGGAGTGGCCCTCATCTCCCTGGCAAAGGGTGCACATCGACTTTGCTGGTCCATTTATGGATTCAATGTTCTTAATCGCAGTTGATGCACACTCCAAGTGGCCGGAGGTAATAAAGATGTCCTCCACCACCACGGAAAAAACCATCACAGTATTAAGGACCATATTTGCCAGGAATGGGCTGCCGGAACAGATATGTTCTGATAATGGACCGCAATTTGTGTCCGAAGAATTCAGAAAGTTCTTAAAGAACAATGGGGTAAAGCACTATACGTCCACCCCATACCATCCCGCCACCAATGGATTGGCTGAAAGGTTTGTCCAGACCTTTAAGAAGGCCATAAAGGCCATGGGTAATGAAGACATAAAACTTCAGCACAAGGTGGATAACTTCTTATTTGCATATAGGAATGCAACACATATGGTTACAAACCAAACTCCCGCCATGATGTTCTACAATAGAAACCTAAGATGCCGGCTGGATTTGGTCAAGCCCAACATCCGAAGGGACGTGGAGAACCGGCAGTTTCAGGGCATGAATGAAAGGCCAACTAGGGCCTTCCAGATAGGCCAACCGGTTTTGGCCCGGGACTACCGTACCGAGAAATGGCAGCCTGGAACTATCTGCACACGACTAGGACCACTGATGTATACCGTGGACATCGGAGAAAGCATAATAAGGCGCCATGCTGACCAAATCATCAAGTCATCCGAAAAGGGACAACCTACACCACCACGCTATACATCTAACGATGAAGTAGAGATACCCATATCTACCTCCGATCCGGTGATACTGGAACCCGATGAACCCGACACTGGCCTTCAAGCCGAATCAGCCTTGCCAGAAGAACCTACTACACCACCAGAAACTACTACACCCCCGAGGCGTTATCCGGACCGAGTCAGGAAGCCTCCTGAGAGACTAACTTATAATTAATTAATACAGCAATGTATATTATTTTGCATATAACATGTAATTAATAATTACTTAAAATATGATGTACTAGTTAGCTAGAAGGGGAGGAATTGTGGTGTATGTGCCTTTAAGTGCAATTGTGGTGTATGTGCCTTTAAGAGCCCCAGGTGTGCGTAATGCCGGTCATTGCCACTTGGGCTATATAAGCCTGTGTATTGTGTATATCCTTTAGAACCCCTCCCCAGACTTGCTTAGTAAATACCTATGAACCAACTCCTGTCTTCAGTGTCTTTATCGACACACGGACACTACATCAACCACAGTAGAGGGGAATCCTCGGTTGAGGAAAAAGGAAGACATACCGGAAGCACTAGTATGGAAGGTGGCATTGTCAGAACAGATGCGGCGGAGACAGAGAAACTGGGAGAATGGAATAGAGTCCTTACAGGAAGCGGGTGGGAGGAAGTATAGTCCAGGTAGCTGTGGAGTCAGTGAGCTTATAATGGATGTTGTTCGATAGCCTATCCACAGAAATGGAGACAGAGAAGTCGAGGAAGGGAAGAGTCGGAGATGGACCATGTGAAGGTGAGGGAAGGGTGGAAATTGGAAGCAAAGTGAATGAAATTATCTAGTTCAGGGTGAGAGCAGGAAATGACACCGATACAGTCATTAATCTACCGGAAAAAGAGGTGAGGGAGGGGACTGGAGTAGGACTGGAACAAAGAATGTTCCACATATCCCAAGAAAAGGCAGGCATAGCTAGGACCCACGCGGGTGCCCATAGCAGCACCTTTAATATGGAGGAAGTGAGTGGAGTCAAAGGAGAACTTGTTCAATGTGAGAACAAGTTCAGCCAGGCGGAGGAGGGTGGTGGTGGATGGGGACTGGTTGGGCCTCTGTTCAAGGAAGAAGCAGAGTGCCCTCAGGCCATCCTGGTGGGGGATGGAGGTGTAGAGAGATTGGACGTCCATAGTGAAAAGGAGATAGTTGGGGCCAGGAAACTGTTAAAGTGGCGGAGGGCGTCGGAAGAGTCATGAATGTAGGTGGGAAGGGACTGGACAAGGGGAGAAAAAATAGAGTCGAGATAGGAAGAAATCCATTCTGTGGGGCAAGAAGAGGCTGAAACAATGGATCTACCAGGGCAGTCCTGTTTGTGGATCTTCAGAAGGAGGTAGAAGCAGGCTGTGCAGGGTTGAGGGACTATGAGGTTGGCGGCCATGGAGGGAAGATCTCCAGAGGAGATGAGGTATGTGACAGACTTGGAAATTATTTCTTGATGTTCGGTAGTGGGGTCATGGTCCAGGGGGAGGTAGGAGGAGGTGTCAGAGAGTTGGCGTTCAGCCTCCGCACGGTAGAGATCGGTTCGCCAAACAACAACAGCACCACCCTTGTCAGCAGGTTTAATGACAATGTTAGGGTTGGATCGGAGTGAATGGAGTGCTGCAAGTTCAGAGGGAGGTAGGTTGGAGTGAGTGAGAGGAGCAGAGAAATGGAGATGGCCGGAAGCTCTTCCTCGTAGTGGGACTACACTTCCTCCCATCCCACTTCCTGTCGGGACTCTATTCCATTCTCCCAGTTTCTCTGTCTCCGCCACATCTGTACTGATGATGCCACTTTCCATACTAGTGCATCCGATATGTCTTCCTTTTTCCTCAACTGAGGATTCCCCTCTACCATGGTTGACATGGCCCTCGATTGTGTGCGTTCCATTTCCCGCACTTCTGCTCTCACCCCTTCTCCTCCCTCCCAGAACAACAATAGGGTTCCCCTTGTCCTCACCTTTCACCCCACCAGCCTCCACATTCAACGGATCATCCTGTGCCATTTCCACCACCTCCAGCGTGATCCCACCACCAAACACATCTTTCCCCCCCACCCTTCAAGCATTCCGAAGGGATTGCTCCCTCCGCGACACCCTGGTCCACTCCTCTATCACCCCCAGCACCACTTCCCCATCGCCTGGCACCTTCCCATGCAAGCGCAGGACATGCAATGCATGCCCTTTTACCTCCTCCCTTTCCACCGTCCAGGGCCCCAAACGCTCCTTCCAGGTGAAACAGCGATTTACTTGTACTTCTTACAATTTAGTATACTGTATTTGCTGCTCACGATGCGGTCTCCTCTACATTGGGGAGACCAAACGCAGATTGGGTGACCACTTTGTGGACCACCTCCGTTCAGCCCGTAAGGGGGACCCTGAGCTTCCGGTCGCCTGTCACTTTAATTCTCCGCTCCACTCCCACTCTGACCTCTCCGTCCTCGGCCTATTACATTGTTCCAACGAAGCTCAACGTAAGCTCGAGGAACAGCACCTCGTCTTTCGATTAGACACTTTACAGCCTTCTGGACTCAACATCTAGTTCAACAATTTCAGACTATAAACTGGCCCCTGTATTTCTTTATTTTTTTTCTCTTGTTTCCTCACATGGTAGCTGTTAATATTGCTGTCATCATCATCCACACATCATCTAGAGCCATCTTTTGTTTCTTATCTTGTCCCATTACCTCTCCTTTTGCCTTGCACCATCATCCCTTTTGTCAGTCAATCTCTCCTGCCTTCCATCCTATCACAGACCTTCCCTTTGTTCTTTCCTCCCATCCACCCTGCCCCTGCTTCAAAACCTCTCTTCCCTAACCTTTTCCAGTTCTGACGAAGGGTTCGACCCGGAACGTTGGCTCTGTTTCTCCTCTCCTCAATGCTGCCTGGCCTGCTGAGTGTTTCCAGAACTTTCTGTTGTTATTTCAGATTTCCAGCATCCGCAGTATTTTGCTATTGTTTAAAAGCGGGCTGCCGATTCGCTATCGCCCGTCTGGCGAATTTCACCCCCGAACTTCCCTTGTGTCGATTAGCACAAAAGTTAGCAAATGATAATGAAGAAAGAAGGGATTGGTGCTTCATTGGAGTTTTAGGGATGAGCGATTTGCTTAGAAGCTCTGCTATCCTATTGATCAATGCAACGTGTTACATCACAGCAGACACTGTGCTGCAGTGCAAACTGTGTTTTAATTCAAGTTTTTATTTTTCTTCTCTGGGCACTTCACCAGAACGCAGACTGTTTGTTTCAGCTGCGCTAAGATTGGCAACTAGAATGGTTTGAAGTATTTGCTTGTAAGTGGCATCAATCCTTAGTGTTACTTGCTGCTCAGGATCAATGGGAGGCCGCAGCTTAGGGAATAGAGGCTGCCAACATCAGCGCCTTTATTGAACTGCCACAACAGCGACAATTATTAAAAAGTGCAAACAGTGATCTGTTACTTCTGGTACAGATCAATCAGAGAGGTCTGATAGATCAATCTTTACACCGTCTGTTCCAACCACTGGTGTTCCACTATCAATACAGGGACCGAATCATTTCTCAGTTATCAACCTTTGATTGGTGATGAGCTTGCACTGATCATGTTACAATTATTACATCTTCAGTGTGGACATATTATCAATTATACAGAGCCCACTGCAATTAATAAGATTCTGAGGGGGATCGGCAGGGTAGATGTTGAGAGATTGTTTCCCTTGGCTGGAGTGCCTAGAACGAAGGGGCATATTCTCAGGATAAGGGGTCGGCCATTTTAAGACTGAGATGAGGAGGAATTTCTTCACTCAGAGGGTTGTGAATCTTTGGAATTCTTTACCCCAGAGGGCTGCGGATACTGAATCGTTGCGTATATTCAAGGCTGAGATAGATAGGGTGGGAAAGTGGAATTGAGGTCGAAGATCAGCCATGGTCTTATTGAATGGAGGAGCAAGATCAAGGGGCCTTATGGCCAACTCCTGTTGCTAATTCTTATGCTCTACATAAGAACAGGGGAGTTATTCCTGGTGTCCTCACCAACTTTTATCCCTCAACCAACATCACTAAAACAGATTGGGGATGAAATTCTTATTGGGTGATGTTGTGTCTGTGTATAATAAGACACAGACTGCGGAGAATGGTACAACAGGTGTTTACTCAACGTGGCTCACACTGGAACTGATCTGTACAGATTACTACTCAGTGCTATATACAGGTGTGGTCACTGCCGGTACTGCAGTATACATGAGCTGTTAAAGATAGTTCCTCCCTTAAAGGTATGTACATTACAATTCCTCCCCTTTTAGATTAACAGTACCATAACACTCATTTAACAATTAAATATCAAACTAATTACAATTAACACTTTTAACATGCAACATTAGCTGAAAATAGTCTATTTATATATTCAGTCTTTGGGGAGGCTTCCTGATCCTTTCTGGATAGCGCCTTTCCCGAGTGTCTTGCTCTTGGTGCAGAGGCGATTCTGGCCCCCTGTCGTCGGTTGGTTCATCAGCTTCCGATGCTACTGTTTCTGGGGTAGATGCGACCTGTACGTCGGGTTCATCACCAGGTACGTATGGGCGAGGCATGGGGTTGACTTGTTCCTGTGTCTCTAGGATCTGGTCAGCATGGCGTCTCACGATGCTCTCCCCAACGTCCACTGTGTACATTAGGGGGCCCTGCCGTGTGCATATCGTTCCTGGCTGCCATTTTTCTGTTCGGTAGTCGCGGGCCAAGACTGGTTGCCCTACATTGAAGCTCCTTGTTGGCTTCTCATGGATGTGCTGGAATTGCTTACTCTCAACATCTCTTCGTACGTTTGGTCTGAGCAAATCCAGGCGAGATCTTAACCTTCGGTTAAAGAACATCATGGCTGGGGCCTGGTTGGTGACTGCATGTGTCGCATTCCGGTAGGCGAACAGGAAATTGTCCACCTTGTGCTGCAGCGGAATGTTGTCATTGTACATAGCCTTTATTGCCTTCTTAAAGGTTTGTACGAACCTCTCAGCCAATCCATTTGTGGCTGGATGATACGGGGCGGATGTGTAATGCCTTACCCCATTCTTTTTCAAGAACCTCCGGAACTCTTCAGACACAAACTGTGGTCCGTTGTCGGAGCAAATCTGTTCTGGCAAGCCATTCCTGGCAAAAATGGTCCGTAGGACTGCAATAGTTTTCTCCGTGGTGGTGGAGGACATTTTGATGACCTCAGGCCATTTCGAGTGCGCATCCACGGCTATTAAAAACATTGAGTCCATGAATGGACCAGCAAAATCAATATGCACCCGTTGCCATGGAGATGAGGGCCACTCCCATGGGTGTAGAGGGGCCTGTGGTGGTGCGTTTTGGACTTTCTGGCATCCTGAGCAGCTCTTGGTCAGGTCCTCGATTTGCTTATCGATTCCCGGCCACCACACATAAGCCCTGGCTAGGCTTTTCATTTTTACCCCTCCCAGATGACCCTCATGAAGCTCATTGAGCACTCTATCCCTTAACTTGGGTGGAATTACCACTCGGGATCCACACATCAAGGTCCCCCGGCACACTGACAGCTGTTCTCTCCTTGTCGAGAATGCTGGCAACAGTGAGTCGCCATGTGCTGGCCATCCCTTCACCGTCAAATCATATACCCGAGACAGTGTCGGGTCATTTCGGGTTTCCTTTTCGATACAAGCGTTAGTTACCGGTAGGTATTCAACTATAGTCGAATGGAATATTTCGACAGGATCCACTGCTGGTGCTTCCTCCGCAGTAGGCAATGGCAGGCGTGATAGCCCATCAGCATTTCCATGCTGATTCGTGCTCTTATATTCAATCTCATAGTGGTGCGCCCCTAGAAAAAGTGATCACCTTTGTAGTCGTTGCGCAGTCATCACTGGAACGCCCTTCTTCAGATTAAAATGGAGACAAGAGGCTGGTGATCAGTCAGCAAGGTGAATTTCTGCCCGTGCAGATAGTGATTGAAGTTTTTCACTCCCCACACTAGGCTGAGTGCCTCCCTGTCAATCTGGGCATAGTTACGCTCGGCTGAGGTTAGTGATTGTGACGCAAAGGCTATTGGCCTCTCTGAGCCGTCTGAGAATTTGTGCGACAGCACCGCTCCAATGCCGTAGGGTGACGCATCACATGCCAACCGAATTGGTAATGCTGGGTTGTAATGGGCCAATACCTCTTTCGATGTGATTAGTGTTTTGCTCTTCTGGAAAGCTCGTCTACATTCGTCACTCCACTTCCATGGCACCCCAGTTTGCAGTAGGGTGTTCAGTGGGTGTAGTATTGTAGACAAATTTGGCAAGAACTTATGGTAGTAGTTTACCAGCCCGAGGAACGACCTCAGTTGTGACACATTTTCCAGTGCTGGAGCCTTGACTACTGCCTCAATCTTCTCTGGGGACTTATGTAACCCCTCTTTATCGATAACGTGGCCACAATACGAGATCTGTTTTCTAAAAAACTCGCATTTGGGGCGGTTAGCTCGGAGCCCATATTCCTGCAATCTAGTGAGCACCTGCTCCAGGTTGGCAAGGTGATCACTGTCATTTTCGCCCATGACCAGGATGTCGTCCAAATAACACTGTGTCCCTGGGATCCCTTGCAGGACTTGTTCCATTGCCCTCTGCCAAATAGCCGGAGCTGATGCTACCCCGAATACCAGCCGGTTGTATTGGTAAAGACCTTTATGGGTGTTGATTGTGAGGTATTTTTTTGATGCTTCTTCTACCTCCATTTGCAGATACGCCTGGGCCAGATCAATCTTAGTGAAGCGTTTCCCTCCAGACAGCGAGGCGAAAATATCTTCAATCCGCGGAAGTGGATATTGTACGGTGTGAAGGACTGGGTTCACTGTTACCTTAAAGCCCCCACAGATGCGAACCTTCCTTGGTTCCCCAGGCGTGCTGCTCAACAACTTTTTCATCACAGGGACGATGGGTGTAGCCCACTCGCTCCAGTTTACCTTGGACAGTACACCTGAACGTTCCAGACTCTCCAGCTCTGCTTCGACAGCTGGGCGGATCGCATAAGGTACCGGTCTGGCCTTAAAACATTTTGGGCTTGCATTTTCTTCAATTTTAATCATCACTGTCATGCCTTTTAGCGTTCCGAGTCCTTGCTGGAACACTTCTTTCGCGTCAGTTAGGATCTTTGACAGTCACCCAGGTGTGACGTCGTCATCCTTTTTGTCAGCCACAGTCAGTGCCTGTATGGAATGCCAATCCAGTTGTATTTTCCGGATCCATTCATGTCCCAGTAATGGTGGTCCTCCATCTTGCAATACATACAGGTCTAGCTTTGGTGTTTCCTTACCGTTATATATAACGGTCACCCTTATTTTTCCTTTCGGGTAGACTTTTTGCCCCGTGTACGTCTTCAAAATAATTTTTGTGTCTCTCAAGGGTATGTGTGAGAATAGCCGCTCATAGTCCCATCGGTTTATGACTGTTAGGGCTGATCCTGTGTCCAATTCCATCTTTACCTGGACTCCTGCTATCTTGAGAGTGACCCAAATGGTTCGGTGATCCTCCGTTCTGATCACATTATGTAGTTTCAGACAACTCAGTTCCCTGCTTTCGGAGTCGTTATCACTCTTTTGTTCGTCTGAACTATTCTCCGTCATCTTATGTACCTTCTTGTACTTTCCTTTGGTAGGTTTCTTATTGCTGGTTTTCTTTCCCGACCTGCAGACTCGTGCTATGTGTCCTACTTTTCCACACTGTCTGCACACTTTGTCTTTGAACCAGCAATCATTCTGGTCGTGTGTTGTTCTGCCGCAGCGATAGCACTTCCCTGTTCCATATGACATTTCGTTTGTGCCATATTCTTGCGGTCTCTGTTGTATCTCTGCAGCGCCCAGTGCTGCTGCTTCATATGATACCGCAATGCTGAAAGCCTTTTCCAGCGTAAGGTCCTTTTCAGATAAAAGCCGTTTCTGGGTTCCTTCACTTTGAAGCCCACACACAAACTTGTCCCTTAAGGTATCTGCCAGTCCCGCTCCAAACTGGCAGTGTTTCGATAGTTTGCGCAGTTCTGTTAAATAATCAGCATTGCTTTCATCCTTATGCTGGTTCCATTTGTGAAACTTGAATCTTTCTGCTATCAGCAGCGGTGTGGGGTTTAAATGTTCCTGTAGTATCGTTACTATGTCTTCAAAACTCTTTTCCATTGGCTTCGTTGGGGTTACTAGATTTCGTAATAAACCATACATCTTTGCACCCATTAAATTTAACAATACCGACGCTTTCTTGTCATCTGACACCTCATTTGCCTTGCAGTATACCTCTATTCGTTCGACATATGTAGTCCAATCTTTGACTTCATTGTCAAATGTGGTGATACTGCCACTCTTCAGCATTTTGGGTGTGGTTTAAAATGGCGTCTCCCAATGACTTAAAATGGCGTCTCCCGCACTTTCCTTCCTCCCCCGCTGCTGCCAACACCGCTCCCGGCGGTACTCGTGGCAATGGCAGCGCCCTGTAGGTTTCGCGCGCTTCTCCTGCGCTGCTGCCAACGCCGCTCTCGGCGGTCCTCGTGGCAATGGCGGCGCCTCGCGGGTTTTTGTGTGTCTCTCTCTACCTCTCTCCGACGCTGCTCGGTCCCTGAACACCGGCTGCGCCCTGTGCGCTCTGCCCTCTCTCTCTCTCCCCCGTCGACGCTGCTCGGCCCTTTGCTGTGCCGCTCGGTCGGGTTCTAGCCACCGCCGTCCGGGAAGGGTCTGCGCACTACCTGTTGCCAGCCCGTTTCGCTGGACCACCTCGACTGGAAAGCCAAGCCTGGCTCTCGACAGCCTCCCCCGCAATTCTCGAGTCTCTGCTGGATGACTGGGCGGTTGCCCGTGGTCGACGCCCGAGTCTCTGGCCTTGACCTCCAGTCCACTGATCTCCAGGAACGAATCCCCGGGAGGTGATGCAGAGTTGCAGGTAGGTTCGAAGTTGCCTTGTCGCCAATGTTGTGTCTGTGTATAATAAGACACAGACTGCGGAGAACGGTACAACAGGTGTTTACTAAACGTGGCTCACATTGGAACTGATCTGTACAGATTACTATTCAGTGCTATATACAGGTGTGGTCACTGCCGATACTGCAGTATACATGAGCTGTAAAAGATAGTTCCTCCCTTAAAGGTATATACATTACAATTGATAGTGTAACACGGGTGATAGCGACTCATCAGCCCGTTGAACACACCGCCCGATTTTCTTTTCCATTGGAAAGTAGGACGTACTATAAAACGAGTTGCCAATTTGCTGTTGCTCGTTTTGCGCTACCGCCCAATGAAGGGAAAAACTGTTTTCAACATCCCTAATAACAAGAAGAACTTCAATATGGCTAGACCATGTTAAACTGGAGGACTATTGAGCATAAATTATGTCAGACAAAGGCAGCTTGTAACCAAGGACAAATCCCGGGTTGCTATGGGACCAGCAGAACCTTGAGATAAGACCCTCATTCAACTTCAACAAGATGAAGTAACCCCACTAAATGTTGAACCAACCATGAACAAGAAGGGGAATAGCCACGTTGGAAGGAACCAATCATTGAGATGTGCATGTTAAAATCACGAGAGGAGTCTGGACACAAGAAATTAACAATACCTAAGCTCTTCTACTGCAGTCGGCGAGGACAAATGTGTCCTGGTCTAACGGAATGAAGACGTCTAAAGATTTCCACAGACTTCGGGGGATCATCAGTTTGGCCACCGGGCACTTGAAGACTCCAGAACAGATCTAGAAACTTACAGTGCAGAAGGAGGCCATTTAGCCTGGTGTGTCTGTGGTGGCAAGTTGTGTTTCTTGTTTAATCTGTGCGTTAGTAGTTAAATAAAAAATCGCTGTGAGAGATAGTGGGCAGGATTTTCATTGGGCCGTGGAGGTGGGATTGGAGGCAAGTGGGGGGTTAAAATCTCGAAATCAGGGGGCACGAACCCATCCTGCCCCCAACCCGCTTCCATGCCAGTTTCAAAGGAGGCGGATACCCATCCTGCACTGGGACCCGCCTCCCTGAGGCGGGAAGGGGATTAGTGCCAATTAAATACCCGCCCTGCACTGGGACCCACCTCCCTGAGGCGGGAAGGGGATTAGTGCCAATTAACTGCCTGTTAACAGGCAGTTTTTAGCCTAATCCCTATTTTTATTGCTGAAGTGTGGGATTCCCATTGGCAAGTTAGCGAGGCAGGCCGTCAGGCTGAAGGGCTTGGAGGGTTCGAGATGTCTGGTGTTCAGGTGAGTGATGGATGCATGAGTGCAGAGGTAAGTGTGTTTGGTGTGTGTAAAGTGTTTAAAGAAGTTTTACTTACATTTACTTACCTTTACAGCCTTCCTTCCTTCAGGTCTCGGGTGTCCCTCATCTCACCGGCACAGAAAGCAGAATGGCCGTGAGCTGTCAAAAGTTGCAGCATTCAGCTTTCTGTTCTGGAGAGATCTCTAAATCAGCCTGAGAGGAAGGAATTAACTTGGAGTACAGATTGTCAGTGTTTGACAGCTTCAAACAGCTGTGAAACGCTGATATTTCACCTGTCAAAAGCTTTTGACAGATGAAATGTCAATCGTTGATGTCACCTGTTGCCGGGTGGCCCTTAATTGGCCTGCTGAGCCCGCTGGGCAGGCTCAACAAGGTCAATCAAGTGAAAATCTCGTGGGTTGGCCACGACTCGATGGAGGCGGGACTACAACCCCAAAAGTTGTAGCCCCGCTTCCTACACACCTCCTCAATGAAAATCCAGCCCACTGTATCTATGCACCGTACTTTTACACCCAACGTGGGAGGTGAAGAAGTCATAAATAATTCCTATACCAAGAAGAATTTCTTCTCTATTAGCTTGCATTTATTTCATTGCTGTTTGTGGGACCTTGCTGTGCACAAATTGGCTATCGCGGTTTCCTACATTACAACAGTGGCTACGCTTCAGAAAGTGCACCATTGTCTGTAAAGTGCTTTGGGACGTCCTGAGGTTGTGAAAGGCGCTATACAAATGCAAATTCTTTCTTCCTTTCTTTCACTGGCTTTTGCGGAATAACTGGTATGGAACAAAACTGTTCTCATGAATTCCATGGTCCATATTAGAAAAAAATATTAGTTACATGGGAAATATTTCAAGGCTGTAATCTCAAGGTTGGGTTGATAAATAAAGCATTTGAACTTCACAGTGTTATTGAATTTTAAATTATGGTCCTTTGAAAGGACAGTTTTATGAATGCAGATGGGAAATGTATATAATTTAGGCTATAAATCTGGCAAAATGAATAAACCTGCTAAAATAAATACTCATGCTCAAGGAATTAAAATTGGATTGATTTAATTAACATGGAAAATGGTTGGAGGTTTTCCAACTTCTATTTGTTCAACAGGAAGATTTGTCTGTTATTGCCTTACTATGCTGTCAGACACACACTGGAGGAGCCATTCCTCATTACTCTGCCACCTAGCAACCTGTACATAACTTTCTAAGTTAACAGGGGTGAACATAATAAGGCTGATTCATGTTCAGGCCTTCCCGGCAAGGTCCAGAGCTCGTAGGAAGCACTGCTTTGGGAGTCTCAGGCCTGCAGACCCCGACTGACTGTCCATGTGAATTAATTGATGGAAATTCAGGGGGCTGTGGGCCCAAATTTCCTGTCCTACGAGTGCTGCTCCATCGCCAGGACTGCCTGATCGGGGAATTAACCCTATAATCCAAAATAACCATTTGTTGCTTTACTGAAGAAATTCTGCAATGCTCATAATTTCACACAGTGCCAATTTTTTTTTACCACTTCATTTGCCTCCTACTCCCTCGCAGGCGCTGACTCAAGTTGTGATACGGTTCCACAAACAATGGTTACCCTCAGCTACCTCACTCAAGCCTACCTCACTCATTCCGTCAGCTAGCCTTTGGCCAAAGTGGAGCCCAGCTCCAATGTGTCCTCGCCTACTTTCCAGCAGGAATCACTGGATGCTGATCGGCAGCAGGACCCCTGCCTGGCCTAGTCTTGACAAAGGGTTTCAACCTGAAACGTTGACTCTATTTCTCTCTCCATGGATGTTGCCTGGCCTGCTGAGTTTTTCCAGCATTTTCTGTTGTTATTTACTGCACAGAGGTGCATGGCTGCACCCAGGCTATCCCATGACACCCTCCATATGCTAATGGAGGGAGACGCAGCACACAGAGAGGTTCTCTTCCCTTTCAATGGGCAGAAGAGACCTCCCCAGGACACCAACGCAGCCTGGTCGCACATTGCACAGGAGGACACAAGCAGGGATGTGGTCAGGAGGACCAGGCTGCAGTGGCGCAAACCTTTTAATGATCTCAGTAGATCACGAAATGTTACTGCCATGCCACACTCAACCTCATCCTGCTGTGCCACTCATCACATCCCCATCACTCTGCCTTCCCTACCCTACTCCTGCACATCCTTACTCACACCAACTTACCTCACACCTCCACCCATCGCTCTCTATCTACATTACCACTTCCCCACCTCACTAGCCACCCCTCACACTCACCCTCATCCTTGTCCAATCATACTAACTAACAACACACAAGGGTAGGCAGTTGGGTGTTATCACCAATGATCATGTAAACTTTCTGTTAATGTGTTGTCAAACATTGAAATCTTTATTTTCAACACTTTGCCTCCTTGGACAGATCTGTGTGCACCTTTGGAAGTGGCTTAGTGAGTTGCAGTGAATGGTGAGACATAACAGTATCCAATGGCAATGAGTGTGAAAGGAATGGCTTGGGCATTGTCGGGATGCTTTATGGTGTTGGTGTGGGGTGGTGACAACCTGGTGCATCATGTGGCAGTCAGGGTGTACAGCGTCTAGTGAAGTAAATGTGGCCATGGTGGGGCCTTCCCTGACCTCCCAGGCAGCAATGTGGTTGGGTGCTGATGCCCTCTATCCTGTGCAGCATCAAGTGCTTGTGAAGATGCTTGGTGTTGTTGTTGGTGCTGCTGGTGTGCCCTGTGATGCTGGTGTTGGGGCTGATCGTGGTGGGATTCTGAGGACCAAGGTGAGATTTTTTCAAGGACACCGATGCAGATGGAATAGATGGCAGCTGAAGTTGAGATGACAGAAGTGATCTGTCACTGGTGAGAAAGGTTGCTCCATGGAGGTGACACTGGATAGAGAGTTTGCTCCAAACACTTCAAACCTCCATAAAGCTGAAAAGTGTATTCCAAATCCTGAAGGCTTCAGCTTAAGATTGGAAATAGAACAGCTGTGAAATGGTAGCTTTTATACCACTTTTGCAGCTGTCAACTATTCACAACAATGGAGAGTAATTGAGAACCCGACACACGTACCTGACATGATCCCCGAGCACTGGGAACCTCGTAAAAAACATGGAAAAATCATTAGGACCTGGTACAATGCTGCTTAAATACCTTTAAGTATCTTCTTAAATATTTCAATTGCCTGACCCGCCGCTTAGTGCTGGGTCTGCAAACCGGGAAATTAACAAGGAGGCGGGTTCAGAGCAGACTTCCGCCCCGCTGTCAATCACTGCCATTTTAACAGTGGACCCGCCTCCGAACCCGCCCTCTGAGCGCTGGCAAAATTCAGCCCTAGAACTTCAGTGCATAATTTAGGCTGACACTATTAAGGGAGTGCTGTACTGTCATTGTGCCATCTTTTGGATGAGATGTTACGCTGAGGTTCTTTCTGCCCTCTGAGGTTGATGTAACAGATCTTAAGACACTATTTGAAGAAGAGCAAGGAAGCTCTCCCGGTGTCCTGGCCAACATTTATCCCTCAATTAACACCACCAAAACAGAATTACTGGTCATTGGTGTTTCTGAGACCTTATTGTGCAAAAAGTGGCTACTACATTTGCCTACAGAACAGTGACTGCACTTCAAAAGTAAGTCATTGGCTGTGAAGCACTTTGGGACTTCCTGGGAACATGTGTGACTATGTATAAGTGCAAACCTATCTTTCTTTTTCCCACAGGTCCAGTTTGTGTAACACCCACTGGGCCGGGCCTTCAACTGCTTGCCCATGTTTAGATATTTGGTGCATGCATGGGTACCCACATGGTGTCCACCTATTTGCCAGAAGTTTTCAGTGACCTGTGGCCACTGCAGGACATCTATTACATACTGACCCAAATGTAAAAGTTATTGTTATGAATCTTATGATCCATGAAGAAAGACTCATGAAATAACACTGGACGGCCAGCTGGTGGCGCCGTCCAAGGAGTATAAATACTCGGGCGTGGTCCCAGCTTGCCCAGGACATTGTGTAAACAGGAACTAGTGAAAGATAACTAGACCTCCATGTTTTGAAACAAGTTGATTAAAGCCTTGCTTTATACTCAAACCAAGTGCGTAGTGAGTTTTATTACGTCAGTTATCATTTAAAAACTTTAATGGCAGTGCACTTTGAGTTTGAACAGGCTGTCCACTATTCATTTCAGGGGGTTAAAGTAAAAAAGAAAGACTTGTATTGATATAGCACCTTTCACGACCACTGGACATCCCAAAGAGCTTTACAGCCAGTGAAGTACTTTTTGAAGTGTAGTCACTGTTGTAATGTCAATTTGCGCACAGCAAGCTCCCACAAACAGTAATGTGATAATGACCAGATAATCTGTTTTAGTGATGTTGATTGAGGGATAAATATTGGTCAGGACACCAGGGATTACTGCCCTGCTCTTCTTCAAAATAGTACCATGGGATCTTTTACGTCTGCCTAAGGGCCTCGGTTTAACGTCTCATCCGAAAGACCAGACCTCCGACAGTGCAGCACTCCCTCAGCACTGCCCTGGAGTGTCTGCCTAGATTTTGTGATGGGTTGATGTTAACATTTCTATCCTTTTGGCATTGGGCATGCGACATCGCCTCGGCCTGTATGAAATGGAACATTCCCATTCTGATGAGCAGAAAAGAAGTTTTTTGTTTAGAGAAAAGTTCTTTCATGAACAGCTTATTTATAAAACACAATTCTCTGCCATGTCCTTGGACCAGATGGCTGAGGAAAAACACAGGTTTAACACTTCAAACCTGAGGACTGGGCCCACTGAGAGGGGACTGGTTTGATGTTTGGTGCCTTTGCTTCTTCGTTCAATTACTTCTGGCAATGATTCTGTTTGGCCAGCTGCCACTGTGCAGTCTATTCTGTTGGCCATTTTTATAATACAATCATGCAGATTTATAGTAGACATAGTGAAAACTACAGCACATTTTATGGATTTCTGGCCCATAAGAAATAAGAAATGTTCAGGAGTGGTTTTATGTCCAATTATTACAGAGGACAAACTGGTTCCAATCTTGCCAAACTTGAAGTCGGCGGAAATGAAAATCGGGAGAGATGTCCAACAGGCATCTGAATCGATACTACCCATTTTTGCACTATTGCCCGAGGTCAAAATTACCCCCTCGGCCCTATCAGGCCAAGCTCAATTTGTTGGGACAGCAGCTTGATTGGAAAACTCTTGGAGCCGCCGTATTGGACTGTAGCTGATGTGACATGCAATGTCGTGTTTTGGCTCTGGGGAAACGAGTTAAAAGCACGCGCATTTCGAACCTCACTCCACGGACTTCCGAGATGAGGTTTCTTAACAGTGCGTTGACATGTCTGGGGAGTGACAGTCTTCTTTTATTTTGGCTGTCGAATTGTTTTTTGTTACGTTAGGTTAGCTGCTTTTTCTGGTCTGTTTTCCCTTGTTATTTTGCAGTTTAGATATCTTTTCCACTTCTGCCCTTTTTAGCAAACCTTTGTGGAGACTGATTTCACCCCCTGCAGGGTTCACAGAAAGGCCTGAATGGAAGAGCGAGAATATGGTTGTGCGTATTCCTGGAGGTGTCGGCACATGACCTCTTGCCTCAAGCTGCCCTATCCAATCAAACTCCATCTCCAACTCCATCACTTTTGTTCAATATTAGTTAAATAAACAAAAGTGTTCAAAAAATGAGAGTAAAGTGAAATTTCTTTTGAACGCCCCTGTTATTTTCCTCCAGGTTTGCTTCCAGCCATGTCCAGGAGATTAATCTTGAATTCCTGGAGACCCCAAGACAACCGTGGAGAATTGGCAACCCTCTAACAGACAGACAGTTGCGGGTGCTGACAAAGGGGGGAGTTTCATGGTAATGGTGGACAGTAGGCGAGGAGGTTTCTTTTAATTTGTCTTATCAGCTTTTTCCCCTTGCCTCCTGAAGGTATTCATGTTGCATTGGTACAGTCCCAGGAGCATCAGTCAACTTCCAGTATAGATGAGTCTTAGTGAGTATTTACGGGCATTTGGAACGCAGGTTGGGGCGGGGGGGGGGGGGCGGGGGGGGAGGTCGGCGGGGGGGCTCAATCCTATCGCTACCCACTTTCCAACTAGAGTTCTGACAGTGATTACCCTGAGCTCTTCTCCCCTATCTCAATCAGGAGCACTAACTGTTGTAGTGATCAATAAAGTTTAGGGGGGGTGGGGGTTAAACCTTGTATGATAAAGGTAGATGTCATCAGGTTTAATGAAAGTATGAACCTTATTGATTTATACTGAAGTAACAGCCTCGATTTTGTACTTCAGTCTTCGGGCGAGGTTTCAAGCCACAGCCTTCTGACCCAGAGATGACCTCCACCAACTGAGCCAAATGGACATGCGCACAGAATGTGGACGGCTCACCGCGTTCCGTTACTGTGGGCAGTTGCGATTTTCTGGTGTCACTTGCCGGTTTCCTTTGAATGGTACGGCGCACTAGCCAATGGCAAGCCTAACACTGTAAAGAATTGTTAAAAATGTAGGGCCTAGAAATTCGTCTCAGCCGATGGCACAAAGCAGGCGGGATCAGATCGGCCGCCCGTTATACGCAGCACCTGATATTCAGTTCCATTGCAGTCAGTTTAACTGAGTGTCAGGTGCTGCGTATAACGGGCAGCCGATCCGATACAGCCCGTTTTGCGCCACTGCCCCAGACGAATTTCTAGGCATAGACATTTTGGGAGTTAAGTATAGTTGGGATCTCCCGTTATGAAGTTATGAGTTTATCTGGAATTGTTTAATGTTGATTTACTTGTGTGTAATATGCAGTTTACTTTGTTGTATATTCATGTTGAGTCGGCACCCTCACCATGGTAACAGAGCTTGTTTATACACACAGTAGGGCGCCATGGTAATCAGTAGGAGATGGGGTGACAAGCCTTGATTTAAACACACTGGGGTATATGTGGCGTTTAGAAAGAGGAAAATTTGGAAGAACAATTGAATAGAAAGCGCCAAAAACGTTTGTGATGAAGAAGGATCCAACAACAAGTTTTCTCCTTCTATCTTTCTGGGAATGTCCCCTTAAATACTGCAGTCTGACAGCAGTCAATTTTCAGTTGTTGAGGGTGGGCTTGAATAGCACAGATCCTACTGGTGTATAAGCTGTCAGCTTTGGGGACTGATTGTGAGATGCGCAGAGCCAGTGAGCGAAAAAGGAAACAGAGGGGTGCAGAAAAAGATGACACATCATTGGCTGGGATCAGGAGTTCTTTTCCAGTTTACTTATGCACTTTTAGTACAGTCCAAGTCAAGAGGTGAAATAATACAGATGGAAATCAGTAGTGAAGAAGCAATTAATTAAAGGGCACCTATCAGGAAAATATTGATAGACTGCAGTGCAGCTTTTAATGCTGTTGTGTCGTGCTTATCAGGAGACGGGCTATGTGAGGCAAGGAGAGTCTGGTACTCACTGCCAATAATCCCTGCTCCTGAGATAGAGAGCCAAGACAGTGTGATGAAATATGCCATTCATCAGGCACTGTATTCCCTGGCCTAGAAATTGAGTGGGCTTTGCGCCCATTTTGCGGCGCTAGAGGTCATTGCGCTGGACTTACAGCCGGTTCAGAAATTCCCTGGGGCCCTACCATCGGCGGTAGACCGGTTGCGCTGCGCCGGCGCCGATGACGTCATCGGTGTGCGCAGCGTCCCGGTTGCCGTGGTGACGGGCCCCAGCGCCGAAATTGAGTTGCAGCCGCCTCGCCCGTGGCAGCCGCAACTAAGACTCTGGCAACCGAGTCTTACAGGAGTTTGCGCCGGCGCATTAAGGTTGCGCGGCGGCCGGCCGCTTTCCCGCCGGCCACCTGCCCGCACCTCCCTCCCCGGACTCCTCCACCGCCCCCCCCGCGGAACAGATGCTTCTGGGCTGCGAGCCCGGCACTTCCCCGAGGTGCCGGGCTCATTTTTGTGAAGATTTTACCGGCCAGCGGGCGGGTGCAGGCAGCTCCTCCTTAACTGAAGGAGGAGGCCTGCACTTCCCGAGCCTGCCACACCGCATCGGGCGCCGCAGCGCCGGAATAGCGCCGCAATGCGGCAGGTAGCGCCCATTTTCAGGCGCAAACACCCTTCGGTAGCGCCGGCAGCCGTTTGGGCGCGGCGCTACTGAATTTTTGGCGCGCGCAGGGGGACTTAGCGCCGGCGCTAACTTTCCAGTGCTAAAGCCCTGGTGCGGCGCCAACTGAATTTCTAGGCCCCTGTGTTTAGTTTAGTTTCAGTTTCATTTCCTTACCTGTATTGTATTGTGTGTAGGGCTCCGCCCATACCTGGCCCCTACTTAAGCAAGCCCCAGCGTGTCTCACAGCAGTACAGCAGATCTCTGGACGAGAGACACTTCTCCAATGTGTATTACTTTCTGAGTTAATAAAAGCCTTGCTTTGCTCCGTTAACGTCGAGTCTCGGATTCATTGAGGTACATCAATTTTATTAACTCAATTTTCAACGCAATGGACCAACTCTTGAAACCCGAACGTTTGGATTTGGACCCGCATGCTTCGGACGCATCGGCATGATTCGGACACTGGTTTAAGTGTATGGAATTCTTCCTGGACAATTCCGCAGCCATCACAGGCGCTACGGACGCTGAGAGTATGAAACTTGGAATCCTTCGGAATTGGGTAAGCCACCGGGTTTACCCCCTCATCCAAGACGCCGACACGTACCCGGCCGCCTGCGACATCCTAAAGGCGCATTACCAGCAGCCTACGAACGAGGTGTACGCTAGGCATCTGCTCGTTACTCGCACACAGCGACCTGGGGAATTGCTGGATGAGTTCCTAGTCACCCTGAAAACGCTTGGCAAAGACTGCAAGTGCCAAGATGTAAAAGCCGCAGTGTACACTGACGAGCTTGTTCGTGATGCCTTTATCGCAGGCCTCAGCTCCACTTACATCCGGCAGAGACTACTGGAAAAAACGGGATTGGACCTGAAATAGGCTGTGGACACATCGCGATCCCTGGATGTGGCCCAGAGAAACTCGGACGCCTACTCTTCGGCCCGCGCCGCCCACGCCGCCACGTGTGCACCAAGGGCGCCACCATCTTGGAAGGCATCTTCCCTGCCCAGCAGCCCGACACCGTCGGGGCCCCGCTCTCCCCCCAGAAGCCCTACGACAGCCGCGACACGTCGGGGCCCCAACTGCTACTTCTGCGGGCAGCCGAAGCACATCAGAAACCTGTGCCCGGCGAAAGGCACCACCTGCTTTAAGTGCGGTAAGAAGGGGCACTTCGGGAAGGTGTGCAGAGGGAACCCCGCTGGAAAACCCGCCACCGCCGCGTGTGCGCCGTGGGAGTGGCCATCTTGGACGCCATCTTGCCCGACCTCGTGGGGTCCGCCATCTTGTGAGCAGACAGCGTGGACGCCATCTTGTCTCGATCAGGGCCCTACAGTGGCATCGGTCACAGTGGACCAGACCAGATCGCACCCGCTATCCAAATCAATGGTGGACATCGAGGTAAACGGGTGCGGGGTTAAATGTTTAATTGACAGTGGAAGCACGGAGAGTTTTATCCACCCTGAACTAGCACAACAACTCTCCCTAACGGTGGTCAATGCTCGGGGCACCATCTCTATGGCTGATAAAACCCAGACATCGACCATTATGGGGTACTGCACGGTACAATTGTCCGTTAACGGAACTGTATACGATAATTTTAAATTACTAATCATGAAGAATCTATGTGCGAGCGTGATCTTGGGCCTGGATTTCCAGTGCCACCACCAAAGCATCACGCTCAATTACGGTGGGTCCCAGCCACCCCTCACAGTGTGCGGTCTGGCTACCCTGAAGGTAAAGCCACCTTCGCTATTCGCGAACCTTACTCCCAACTGCCGGCCAATAGCGACGAAAAGCAGGAGGTACAGCTGGGAGGACAGGCGGTTTATCGCGACCGAGGTAGACAGGCTCCTGAAGGAGTGCATTATCGAACGCAGCAACAGCCCGTGGCGCGCCCAAGTGGTGGTGGTGAGGGGTAGCGAGAAGAAGCGGATGGTGATAGATTATAGCCAGACGGTTAATCTATACACCCAGCTAGACGCCTACCCGCTACCCCGCATATCCGAGATGGTGAACCAAATCGCCCAATACCGGGTGTTCTCCACCATCGACCTCAAGTCAGCGTACCACCAGCTCCCTATCAGACCAGAGGACTGCCCGTACACCGCCTTCGAGGCGAACGGACGCCTCTACCAATTCCTCAGAGTCCCCTTTGGGGTGACGAATGGGGTCTCGGTCTTCCAGAGGGAGATGGACCGCATGGTCAATGACCACCACTTGCAGGCAACCTTCCCCTACCTCGACAACGTCACCATCTGCGGTCACAACCAGCAGGATCACAACTCGAACCTCGAGAGGTTCCTGAAAACCGCACAAAAACTCAACCTCACTTACAACGAGGACAAGTGCGTTTTCAACACCACGCGCCTCTGCATACTAGGCAGCATGGTGGAGAATGGGGAAATCGGACCAGACCCCGACCGATTGCGCCCCCTACGGGAGCTCCCCCTGCCCAACACTCCCAAAGCCCTGAAAAGGTGCCTGGGGTTATTTTCTTATTATGCCCAATGGGTCCCAAACTACTCCGACAAAGCCCGCCCCCTCTTGAAAGCATCCTCTTTTCCGCTCTCGGCTGAGGCCCACGCCGCCTTCAAAAGCATTAAGCGGGATATTGAGCGGGCCACGCTACAGGCAGTGGACGAGAACACTCCCTTTCAAGTGGAAAGTGATGCGTCTGACTTTGCCTTGGCGGCCACCCTCAACCAGGCGGGGCGGCCCGTAGCTTTCTTCTCGAGGACCCTCCAAGGGCCCGAGATCAGACACTCCTCCGTGGAAAAGGAGGCCCAAGCCATCGTGGAGGCAGTGCGCCACTGGCGCCACTACCCAGCCGGCAAACGCTTCACCCTACTTACCGACCAGCGGTCGGTAGCGTTTATGTTCAATAATAAACAGAGGGGGAAGATTAAAAATGATAAGATTCTTAGGTGGCGGATCGAGCTCTCCACCTTCGAGTATGACATCATTTACCGGCCAGGGGCCCTTAACAAATCCCCCGATGCCCTCTCATGAGGGATGTGTGCTAGCGCCACCGGGGATCGGCTACAGACCATCCACAACGACCTCTGCCACCCAGGGGTCACACGGCTGTTCCACTTCATAAAGTCCCGCAACTTACCCTACTCGATTGAGGAAGTTCGGTCTCTGACCAGGAACTGCCGCACTTGCGCTGAGTGCAAGCCCCGGTTCTACCGCCCAGATAGAGCCCACTTAATCAAAGCTACACGGCCCTTTGAGCGGCTCAGCTTAGATTTCAAGGGCCCCCTCCCGTCCGTCGACCGCAATGTTTACTTCCTGAACATTGTGGACGAATACTCCCGTTTCCCATTCGCCTTCCCCTGCCCAAACATGACCAGCGCCACGGTCATTAAATGCCTCAACAGCCTGTTCTGCCTGTTCGGTATGCCGAGCTACATCCATACGGATAGGGGGGCGTCCTTCATGAGTGAAGAGCTACGCCAGTACATGCTGTCCAGGGGGATCGCCACGAGCCGTACCACCAGCTACAACCCCCAGGGTAACGGCCAGGTGGAGCGAGAGAACGGGACTGTATGGAAAGCAGTCACTCTAGCTCTAAGGACCAAGGGCCTCCCTATCTCCCGCTGGCAGGAAGTCCTCCCAGATGTGCTCCATTCGATACGGTCACTATTGTGTACTGCCACTAATGCCATGCCTCATGAACGAATGTTTGTCTTTCCCCGGAAATCCACCTCAGGTGTATCCATGCCGTCATGGCTCTCCACCCCAGGTCCGGTATTTGTACGAAGGCATGTGAGGGGCCACAAGACGGACCCCCTCGTGGAGTCAGTGCACCTACTCCACGCCAACCCCCAATACGCGTATGTCCGGCACGCCGACGGAAGGGAGGACACCGTGTCCATAAAAGACGTCGCCCCAGCCGGTAACGACAACAACCACGACAACAACAGCAACAACGATCACAGCAATTCTTACCCACCCACTATCCTTTCACCACCCCCGGAAGAACATCGACCAACGGTGCCCCCACCAACTACCCCTTCAACAACCCTGGTGGCGCCCCCGGCAGAGACCCAGGAGGCCACCGGGGACACCCAGCCGACACCCGCGGCACCACAACAGCTACGTCGGTCACAGAGGACTATCAAACCCCCGAACAGACTAAATCTGTAGAAGGGGTGAATGTGATGAAATATGCCATTCATCAGGCATTGTATTCCCTGTGTTTAGTTTAGTTTCAGTTTCATTTCCTTACCTGTATTGTATTGTGTGTAGGGCTCCGCCCATACCTGGCCCCTACTTAAGCAAGCCCCAGCGTGTCTCACAGCAGTACAGCAGATCTCTGGACGAGAGACACTTCTCCAATGTGTATTACTTTCTGAGTTAATAAAAGCCTTGCTTTGCTCCGTTAACGTCGAGTCTCAGATTCATTGAGGCACATCAGACAGGGACCTGTCAAACCTTGTTAATAGAGGTTGCTGAGTCTAAATGTCAGGTGATATTGAAAGTTAAGGCTGGACCCTCTGAAGGAGAGTCTGGAACTCAAAGCCAAGGCAATTTTGTCAAAAACCTGAAAGAGAATCTCCTTAGTTTGTGAGAGTTTTGTGTTTATTTTTTGGGGGCAATTCGGATAAAATTAAAAAGGAAACAGAGGGAGCAAGAAAGAAGATTAAGATGAGATAGAAAACAATTAAAGAGAAAGCAAGAACATGGATTTATATAGCATCCTTCATGACCACAGGGCACTACAAAGCATTTAAAAAAAATTCATTTTATGGGATGTGGGCATCGCTGGCAAGACCAGCATTTATTGCCCATCCCTAATTGCCCCTGAGAAGGTGGTGGTGAGCTGCCATCTTGAACCGCTGCAGTCCACGTGGTGAAGGTACTCCCACAGTGCTGTTAGGTAGGGAGTTCCAGGATTTTGACCCAGCGACGATGAAGGATCAGCGATATACTTCTAAGTCAGGATGGTGTGTGACTTGGAGGGGAACTTGGAGGTGATGGTGTTCCCATGCACCTGTTGCCCTTGCCCTTCTAGGTGGAAGAGGTCGCGGGTTTGGGAGGTACTGTCGAGGAAGCCTTGGTGAGTTGCTGCAGTGCATCTTGTAGATGGTATACACTGCAGCCACGGTACGCCGGCGGTGGAGGGAGTGAATGTTTAAGGTGGTGGATGGGGTGCCAATCAAGTGGGCTGCTTTGTCCTGGATGGTGTCGAGCTTCTTGAGTGTTGTTGGAGCTGCACTCATCCTGGCAAGTGGAGAGTATTCTATCACACTCCTTAACTGTGCCTTGTAGATGGTGGAAAGGCTTTGGGGAGTCAGGAGGTGAGACACTCGCCGCAGAACATCTAACCTCTGACCTGCTCTTTTTGCCACAGTATTTACGTGGCTGATCCAGTTACGTTTCTGGTGACCCCCAGGATGTTGATGGTGGGGGATTCGGCGATGGTAATGCCATTGAATGTCAAGGCCCGGTGGTTAGACTCTCGCTTGTTGGAGATAGTCAATGCCTGCCACTTCTGTGGCGCAAATGTTATCTGCCGCTTATCAGCCCAAGTCTGAACGTTGTCCAGGTCTTTTTGCCTTCGGGCATGGACTGCTTCATTATCTGAGGAGTTGTGAATGGCACTGAACACTGTGCAGTCATCAGCGAACATCCCCATTTCTGACCTTATGTTGGAGGGAAGGTCATTGATGAAGCAGCTGAAGATGGTTGGGCCGAGGACACTGCCCTGAGGAACTCCTGCAGCGATGTTCTGGAGCTGTGATGATTGACCTTCAACCACCACAACCATCTTCCTTTGTGCTAGGTATGACTCCAGCCAGTGGAGAGTTCCCCCCCCCCCCCAACGATTCCCATTGACTTCAGTTTTACTAGGGCTCCATTCACAGCCAACTAAGTACTTTTGAAGTGTAGTCACTATTGTAATATAGGGAAATGCGGCAGCCAATTTGCACGCAGCAAGATCCCACAAGCAGCAATGAAATATATGACTAGATCACCTGTTTTAAGTGATGTTGGTTGAGGATTAAATATTGACCAGATTACCAGGGCGAATTCCCCTGTTCTTCTTCAAACCGAATCTTTTACGTCAATTGAGAGGGCATACACTCATCCAAAAGGCAGTAGCTCCAACAGTGCCACACTCCTTCAGTGCAGCATTGACGTATCAGCCTAGATTATGTGCTGCAGTCTCTGGTGTGGTGTTTCAACCCGTAACTCTGACACTCAGAGGCAAAAATTCTACCACTGAGCTAAGGCTGACACTTCAATTAAATCACACGTCAGGTGATAATGCTCACTATTGTGTTATGCCAAAAAAAAGCTTGTGACTTTTCTCGACAAGGGTCCCAAATTTCCACTGAGACCAAGAACTCTCTTGATGCCTCTCTACTCTCTGTGTGAGAGTTCATATTTCCCTCTGGAACCTAGGATTCTCCTTCTGCTTCTCTGCACTCTGTGTTTGAGCCCGCAGTCCTCTCTGAAATGCCTGGCTCTCATGCTTTCTCCCTGCTCTCTGCGCTGCACCAGTTGCTTCCGACACCCGGGATTCACCTCTGCCTCTTTCTGTGAGAGAGTCAATTCTGCTGTGAGACCAGGGGCTGTCCAGCTGCCTCTTGCCTCCAATTCCTTCTCAATCACTAGTCATAAGTAAGAAACTGCTCTCTATATATAAAAAACAGTATGTCTCTCTGTCTCTCTGTCTGTCTGTCTGTTCGGCTATACAATCAAAAGTTATAGAGCGTACCTACACATGTGTTATATCAAAAGAAAGCTCATCATTAGGGGACTCTTGTAGGTGTATTTACTTTTTGGTCGGACAAAAATTGTTCGCACATTATACAAAAAACCTTCAAAATTCCACTCATTATCCACTCATTAGCATTGACTGACATCAAAGTCGACCAATCCTGTGCCGTCATGATTGACCAATCCTACAGTTCAGTCACCTGATGGTTGACCAATCGGTGTGTGTGTGGGCGGGACTAATCGTTTTCATCTCAGGGATCTGTCAGCCATTATACAGCAGCCAGGGCAGCTAAAAACTTTGGTAATCCAGGTCAGTTTCTTTTAAAAAAAAATAAGATTTACCAAAAATGTTTTATAAGTACTTTAACTTTCATCTTTGAAGGTATTAAAAGCTAGAAATGTTTAGGTTAAAAAACAGTGCAAAACGGGCCTAGGCTTCTCCAACTGCCGACAGCCCAAATCCAGTCCCAGGCTCCCGGCCCACACATCCACCAGGCCCAAAAAAGCCCTGGAAACTGCCGACAACCCAAATCCAGTCCCAGGCTCCCGGCCCACACATCCACCAGTCCCAAAATTGCCCTGCAACGCGGGGCTCCCCTGCTAGTATCAATATAATTTACATTAAAATTAATATTTTAATGATTTCTTTTACTTTTTGATTGATGGAGGTTACAGTCGTGCAGGAAATGGTGCACTTAAGTGGTGACGAAGTCTTCACTTGCATGATGTGGAAACTCGAGGCAACTACGCCACTGTCTCTCACTCTCACATATATAAATAAGGCCAGTGGGGACTCAGTGGGTGGTTTGCAGGAGGGCTAAAAAAAACCATGAGGGAACTGGGAGAAGGGTTTTAAAGGTGTACAAGTGGCAAAAACGATTTCCACCTAAATTTCCTTGCTAAAAAAATTCCTACACTGTTTGTACGCTGCAGGCGCATGGGAACGCCACCACCTCCAAGTTCCCCTCCAAGCCACACATCATCCTGGCTTGGAAGTATATCGGCCGATCCTTCATCGTCGCTGGGTCAAAACACTGGAACTCCCTCCCGAACAGCACTGTGGGAGTACCTTCACCACACGGACTGCAGCGGTTCAAGAAGGCGGCTCACCACCACCTTCTCAAGGGCAATTAGGGATGGGCAATAAATGCTGGCCTTGTCAGCGACACCCACATCCCGTGCACGAATAAAAAATAAATGCATTGAAAACAGTGAGGAAATTCACTGTTGTTATCTTGCTACCACCTCACCCCGAAGTATGACCTGTTTTACGTAGATTACAATGTAATGTAAATGCACAGTGGCCATGCTTCTGTCACTTCTGCTGAGGAATTCTACAAGTGGTGAGGGAGGGCAGTGAGCTGGCAGAGTGGCTCCCAAAAGATATCCCAGTTCACTTGAATTATGCGAGGGAGCCCTCTTAACACCAATAGAAAATCTAAGCCAAGTTCCTTTTCTCCACCCCTCCCCCCCCACCACCCAACCCCCACAATATTATTTACCAGTCAGTGTTAAATTAGCAAGTGAAACAATTAATTTTAAAGGAAATTGAATAACATTAAAAAGTTCTACTGCACCCTTACATTCAAAAATGCCATTATATTCGGATTACCAAGCTAATCCACTGGAAGATGCGCTCCAATATACTTAGCAGCTGAAAATTAAAACAAGCTTCTGGGATCACATAGGTCGCTTGTTTGGAGAGAAATGAAAAGCACCAGTGTTATTGCAACTTGAATATGAATTGGTTCACAGCATAATATAGTTGTGGTAATTGTTCAACTAAACATCATTGTGGTTACGTGCAAGAAATATGTTGGCTTCGTTTTCAGATTTTTAAAAAATGTATTCATTTTTATGGGGTGTGGGTGTCGCTGGCAAGGCCAGCATTTATTGCCCATCCCTAATTGCCCTTGATTGTTTCTCTTGGCTTTAAAGTTATTGCTTTTGGTTTAAACGGAAGGATTTGACATGTAGAAAGAGGGGGTGCAGAGCTTTAGGTTCATCAAGCTCGCTCCACCTGCTAGACTGCGTAACTTTGCACTTCGACCTCTCGCCCCTCCATAATCGTGTATCGTGGTAGAGGCTAAAGATTTAGAAATACCTCTGGCCAATTCAGGAAAAATGCCATTCTTCTGCTCACTGGATCCCCCACCCCCGCTGTCTATTGCGCCATAGCAACACTGGATGCTGGTGAAGCCTATTCATCCCTGATGCCCAGCGTTGCTACGGTAATGGTGAGGGGGGGCATTGTAGTATTTTAAATGTAGAAAGCTGTGCAGTCAATCGCAGAGTGAAAACTTGCACCGGCCGGGGGCATCAAAATGAAAAAAAGAATTTTTTTTAAACGTCAATGTTTTGCTGGCATCTCGGAGGCCTGTTACAGTGCAACCTCCCTCCCCCACCCCCCTCCCCCCACTCTGGTCAGACTCTCCAACAGAGGCTGGGGAGCTTGCCAAAAAATGTGTTAATGACCCTGAGGGCGGAATATTGGCCCAGAAATTCAGGTCGGGGCTTCCCACGGGTGCAAGCCCCCGATCTGCACTTACCTTGCGCGCCGGCCGTTGAGCTGTGGGCTCCCGTGGAATTCCGATCCGGGGCCTGGTCCAGCTGCCGGTGCACAGTGCTTGCGTATCCCAGGGGCGCAGTTAGTTCGATGCGTCCCCTGGGATCACGTGGGCCATGGGGAGCCAATCGGAGCAGGGAATGCTCCATTCATAAGTCTGACAGGAAGTGCTGTCAAGACTTATAAATACTACGGCCCCAAAATAGCACTAAACCTTCAAATAATTTTTTTTTAAATCACATTTTTTAAATAAACTATAAATTACATGAAATAACTATTTTAAACAATAATTTAAATTTTTGAAAAAAATAATTTTATATTCTAACGGGGCTAAAAATAAACTTACCTTGCTTTAAAGTATTTAAAAATAATAAACCTGTGGAAAAAGTGTTTTAATTTTAATTAATTCACCACTTACCTTGTAAAAAGCAGGACTTACGCCTGCTTTTTACATTTCTAAATTCTGCAGGCTTACGTTCCCGGAGAAACCTGTAAAAAAAAACTAAGTTTGATGTGCACGCGCAGCCTCTCCTGCGCATGCGTTCGACCTCTGAACCTCTTCGTGCAGAGGAACGGAAGTGCCGGTTTCCCGCACATGCGCAGTGCATGCTGGAAACCGGCACTTCCTTCGGGCCTACGGGTGAGTACCCCGTGCGTACTCACCCGTGGAGACCCGAATTCCTGGGCCATTAGCTAACTTTAGAGGGACATCCTAGTGGGCAGGTGGAACCCACCCCACACCGCAGACATGCCCAAATCCACCAAAGTGGAAAAATCTTGGCCAATTTCTCTAAGAACATGAGACGCCTATAGTTATTTCACGCGAAAAATCAAGAGGACTTATTGCAATCGCATTGTCAGTTACATTGGAATATTCAACTATGATTTATGTTGCCATCAGATGATTTCAGGACAATTGCAGGAAAAATTAAAAATTGCCCACAAAATTTCAGAGATCTGAGCCTGATTCTATATTAGAACCAGTGGTATTGTCAACGTGTGTCCCAATAAGATCAATTTCAGGCAACACGATACAATCGACTGTGCTGCCCTGTGCCAGTTTCATTTCTAAGTTACATGGACTTATGCCAATGTTGCAGTTATGTTTTGCCTCAGTGCCAGGAGGGCATTGCTGCAAATTGCACTGATAGATTCAGATGTTCATAGCAGATGCCATTCTGGGATCGGAGTTGTGTGCAATTTTGTTTTCCCAGTTCAGTGTGGTAAGTCTGCAGCAGGCGGTTAAGAAGGCAAATGGTATGTTGGCCTTCGTAGCAAGAGGGTTCGAGTACAGGAACAAGGATGTCTTGCTGCAGTTGTACAGGGCCTTGGTGAGACTGCACCTTGAGTATTGTGTGCAGTTTTGGTCACCTTATCTGAGGAAGGATGTTCTTGCCATGGAGGGAGTGCAGCGAAGATTCACCAGGCTGATACCTGGGATGGCAGAAATGACGTACGAGGAGAGATTGGGTCGATTGGGCTTGTACTCACTGGAGTTTAGAAGATTGTGAGGGGATCTCATCGAAACCTATAAAATTCTGTCAGGCCTAGACAGACTAGATGCAGGAAGGATGTTCCCGATGGCCAGGGAGTCCAGAACTAGGGGTCATAGTCTAAGGATAAGGGGTAAGCCATTTAGGACTGAGATGAGGAGGAATTTCTTCACCCAGAGAGTGGTGAACCTATGGAATTCTCTGCCACGGAAGGCAGTTGAGGCCAATTCATTAAATATATTCAAGAAGGAGTTAGATATATTTCTTAAGGCTAAAGGGATCAAGGGATATGGGGAGAAGGCAGGGACAGGGTACTGAATTTGGATGATCAGCCATGATCTCATTGAATGGCGGAGCAGGCTCGAGGGGCCAAATGGCCTACTCCTGCTCCTATCTTCTATGTTTCTATGACACAACATCTCAATTAGACCACTGCCAAGGATTATGCTGAATATACAGCCAACTGTATATACAACCAACTGTAATCCTGCATTACGTACAAACTGATACCCCAGTTCCTTTCCTAAGTGAGGCTACTAAGAGAGGTGAAAGGAACCAGATTTAATTTTTGTTCTAGTGTTGCTGAAAGTAATTCAAACATGTCAATCCGCTAAGCATACTTAACACAATAGAAGAAATATCCAACTCCAGAGCAGTATGTTTTTTACCCATTCATACTCAAGTGAGTCTTTTCCTGATTTGCATCATCAATAAAGCTGCCACAGTGGAAAGCAGGGTGGGTTTCAATAGTGTTATTAACTCTCATGCCCAGTGCCATCTAGAGATTCACAGGCACGATGGGCTGAATGGCCGCCTTCTGTGCTGTATCATTCTATGATTCTGTTCCTTCCTTCCTCAGGCTGGGCTAGAGTTTGCAGACGCTCTCCAATTTCGGGCCATTCTTTCTGTGTGAGCCTTGACGGAGACTGTTACATAGGATTACGTAGGATTTATGGTACAGAAACAGGCCATTCGGCCCAACCAGTCCATGCTGGTGTTTATGCTACACTCGAGCCTCCTCCAGTCTTTCCACATCTAACTCTATCAGCATAACCCTCTATTCCCTTCTCCCTCATATGTTTGTCCAGCCTCCCCTTAAATGCATCTATACTATTCGCCTCAACCACTCCCTGTGGTAGTGAGTTCCACATTCCCACCACTCTCTGGATAAAGAGGTTTCTTCTGAATTCCCTATTGGATTGTTGATAGTCTCTTCCACCACAGGGGCAGATATCACAACCAATCTTGGTCCTATTGATAGATATGCAATTTCCAGAACAGGTCCATTGGATAGCGGTCAGGAATCATAACCCTACCTGATTTATTGCCCCCTTCCTTACACAGAGGTGCCATGGCTAGTGGAAGCAGTTTGGCTGCGGTTCTGACTGAGATCTCTGAACTCAGCGCAGATCATGGATTAATCTGTGATTGTCCCGTCTGTATTGGGAAAGCTCTGAAGTTACCTTTCTGTTGTTGATGTTTGCTACTATGTATTTGCTACGCGTCAATTAACAAGGTCGGTGTGAAAAGCAGTGCAGAAAAATTGAAGCACCGGATTCCATGTGGTGCCAGATTATTGGTCATCACGGTGGTAGAGCAGCAGTTGAATTGAGCCTTACTGTCCACCGCCGCTGCCCGCTCATTCGCAATACCACTGCAGAAAAGCTGGCATTTGCATGTCGTGTGTACCCAAACTCATCGGGGATAATTATAACCTAACCACATCGCGGATCGGATCGACAGCCCGTTTTACACCCCGCCTGATTTTAGTCAACGGAAGGTAAAATCTGGTGGGTTGTAAAATGGGCAGCCGTCCCATCAGTTTCTCGCCTGGTGCGTTAGGTTAATCATCTTTACGGTTTGCGTATGAACGTGTAGCTCCCGCGGTTCTGCCGTCAGGTTACAGCTGCGCCGCCTCAGCACATTTCCACGATGCAATGCCACACGGTGAGGAGTGTGAATGACACAGAGTCACTGTAGGCGAGCCTCACTTGAGGAGACACCCCGCCATTTCTGGGACCTTCCACAGCAAATTAAATGGTCGCCATTTTAAAGGCGAGATATACCATTTGTATTGGTGCGATCCTGATGCATTCATACAGTTGGTGTATGTTTTTCCAATAAGACTTAAACCCTGCTTCTTCCATCACCAGACTGGCTGGTCTTTCCGTCTCACTTCACAGTATAACATGGAATGATGCAGCACAGAAGGAGACCATTCAGCCCATCATGTCTGTGCTGGCTCTTTGTAAGAGCTATCCACTCCCCTGCTCTTTCCCCATAGCCCTGTAAATGTTTCCACTTCAAGTATTTATCCAATTCCCTTTCAAAAGTTACTATTGAACCTGCTTCCACCACCGGTTCAGGCGGTGCACTCCAGATCACCACAACTCGCTGCCTAAAAATGTTTTTCCTCGCACCGCCTCTGGTTCTTTTGCCAATCACCTTAAACATGTACAGGATTTGACAGTCGTGACGACAGGTACAAGTACCCCAGTGCCAGATGCTGATGAATTGCAACTTTTACCCAGCGCGTATCGCAAATGAATTTAAACAACAGCTATATCAATAAAATAGAAGCTGCCGCCTCAGAAGAGAGGGGATGACAGTGATCGATTAAGTCAAGCAAAAGGAAAGAAGATAGGAACGCAGAGGCAAGAAAAGAAAAATCGCAAGTGTTGGGAATCGGAAATAAAAATAAAAAAGGCTGGACATAGCCAGCAGGTCAGTCAGCACCAAAAAGAGGAAGACGTGTTGAACTTCTGGGCGGATCTCTCAATTAAAAAATTTGCAGGGCTGTGGGGAAAGAGCAGGGGGAGTGGGATTAATCGGACAGCTCTTTCAAAGAGCTGGCACAGGTACGATGGGCCAAATGGCCTCCTTCTGTGCTGTACGATTCTCTGATCTGAGTTCTGAGGAGAGCACCCACTTAAAATGTTAATCCGGTTTCGCTTTCAGATGTTGACAGACCTGCTCTGTATTTCAAGCATTTACAGTTCCCATTACAAGATGTAATTGCATTGACTGGATATGGAGAAGCAAAAGCATGACAGTGAAATTATAGCCAAGGGAATGCATAATCACTAGAGAAACCTTTCTCTCTCCTCTAGCTGCCTGTTTAATACAATATCAATTTTTTAGCTAACTAATGTTTGCCAATTTATATATCTGTTCATCTTCTTTAAAGATGATGACTGATGGAATCAAGTTACTTGTATTTTTGTGTCCTCTTTTGGCGGAGGCCTGCGATCTGGAAAAATCTACACCCTTACCTGAGGGCTCCTGGGATGCACACGCTTCCGCTCCTGGGCCTCTCCAAACTCCAAGTGCGCAGGGCCCACGTATCCCAGAGGCGCAGGTAGTTCGCAGCATCCCTGGGATCACGTGGGCCACGGGGAGCCAATCGCAGAAGGGAATCTCCCTTCATACACTTGACAGGGAGACCTGTCAAATATATGAATGGAGATCAATGAAAAAACATAGTAAAATTTTAAATACATTAAAAAAAAATCACCTTTTTAAAATGACTTGAAATTACAATAAATCATTTGAAAAAAATAATTAAAGTTTTTTACAGGGCTAAAAATAAACATACCTTTTTTTAAAAAGTATTTTTAAATGATAAATCAGTGA
This sequence comes from Somniosus microcephalus, assembly GCF_052327205.1. Classification (NCBI taxonomy): domain Eukaryota; kingdom Metazoa; phylum Chordata; class Chondrichthyes; order Squaliformes; family Somniosidae; genus Somniosus; species Somniosus microcephalus. The sequence continues at coordinate 24,199,672 of NC_140994.1, forward strand.
AAACATTTTTTTTTCAATTCTTATCCTGGTAAAAGCAGGCCTTACCAGGCATAAGAATTGTAAGTGTTTTCTGTGGGTGGAGGGTCTCCAGAAAGCGGAACTATCCGCCCGCAGAGGCCCTTCTCCAGGGAAGCCGGAGGATCTGTCAAGAGGATTCTTGACAGATCGGAAATGCCGGTTTTCAGCACATGCGCAGTGCATGCCTGAAGCCAGCATTTCCAATATCCCTACGGGTGAGTACACAGCTCGTACACACCCGTAGGGATCGGAATATCCGGGCCAAATTCTACATATTAGTAAACAAATACTTAGCATAGTCTACCTCCACTTTAACGTTTCTGCATAGCACTTACTAGCTAAGTTATTAAAAATACTAAAGATATTCCATTCTCCAGCAATAGTTCCTTTATCTCCATAAACACAAAACAAAATTCAGTCGTGGTACAATTGAAAGTCACAGTCACAAGTCGCCTAACCTCTAGAGTTTTTTTTTGTGTGCCTTCTCTGCACTGAACGACAGCACTCATTATTCTACCTGTGATTTTCCTTTCATTAATGACGAAAAATGCTTTGTAGTTATTATAGAACTCTCGCCTCTGAGTCAGAAGGTTGTGGTTTTAAATTCCACCCCAAAGACTTGAGCGCATAATCATGGATGACACTTCAGTGCAGTACTGAGAGAGTGCTGCACTGTTGGTGGATGGGATGTTAAACCCTTGTCTGCCCTCCCAGGTGGGTGCAAAAGGTCCCATGGCACTATTTGAAGAAGAGCATGGGAGTTCTCCCTGATGTCCCGGCCAATATTTATCACCCAACCAACATCATTAAAAGCAATTATCTGGCCATTATCCCATTGTTATATGTGGGACCTTGCTGTGTGAAAATTGGCTGCCGCGTTTCCTACCTTATAACAGTGACTACACTTCAAAAGTACTTCAATGGCTGTAACGCGCTTTGGGACCTGATTCTGGGTGCTGGCCCTCGCCATGGACTGGGCCTGTGTCTGGGGGATATTGGACCTATAGTGATGATATGAACAGGAAGGTTCAGGAAACATCAGACGTGTTGTATCCGTGTGTTAATGAAGACACGGAATGCAGGAGTTGGTTTAACAGGTGTTTACTGAACAAAGTCTGGAGGTGAACTAACAGATACAAGATGCTATACAGGCTTATATACCTGAGTGGTCACTATCGGTATTACAGTACACAGGGGCTCTTAAAGGTACATACACTACAATTCCTCCCCTTTTAGATAATTAGTACATAACATTTGTTACAGTTAATCAATTATAAGGCAGTCTCTGTGGAGGCTTCCTGACTCGGTCCGGATAACGCCTCGGTGGTGTAGTAGTTTTCGGTGGTGTAGTAGGTTCTTTTGGCAAGGTCGATTCGGCTTGAATGCCAGTGTCGGGTTCATCTGGTTCCAGTATCACCGGATCGGAGGTAGATACTATGGGTATCTCTGCTTCATCATTAGGCGAATAGAGTTGTGGTGTAGGTTGTCCCTTTTTGGATGACTCTATGATCTGGTCAGCATGGCACCTTATTATGCTTTCTCCAATGTCCACGGTATACATCAGCGGTCCTAGTCGTGTGCAAATAGTTCCAGGCTGCCATTTCTCGGTACGGTAGTCCCGGGCCAAAACTTGTTGACCTATCTGGAAGGTTCTAGTTGGCCTTTCATTCATGCCTTGAAATTGCCGGTTCTCTACGTCCCTCCTGATGTTTGGCTTGATCAAATCCAGCCGGCATCTTAGTCTTCTATTGAAAAACATCATGGCGGGAGTTTGGTTTGTAACCACATGTGTTGCATTCCTGTATGCAAACAAGAAGTTATCTACCTTATGTTGTAGATTTATGTCTTCATTACCCATGGCCTTTATGGCCTTCTTGAAGGTCTGGACAAACCTTTCAGCTAATCCATTGGTGGCGGGATGGTATGGGTCGGACGTGTAGTGCTTAACCCCATTGTTTTTTAAGAACTTCCTGAATTCTTCGGACACAAATTGCGGTCCATTATCAGAACAGATCTGTTCGGGCAGCCCATTCCTGGCAAATATGGTCCTTAATACTGTGATGGTTTTTTCCGTGGTGGTGGAGGACATCTTTATTACCTCCGGCCACTTGGAGTGTGCATCAACCGCGATTAAGAACATTGAGTCCATAAATGGACCAGCAAAGTCGATATGTACCCTTTGCCATGGAGATGAGGGCCACTCTCATGGATGTAGAGGGGCTTGTGGTGGGGCGTTTTGGACCTTCTGGCATCCTAGACAGCTCTTGGTCATTTCTTCGATGTCTCCATCGATACCTGGCCACCACACAAACGCTCTGGCTAGGTTCTTCATTTTCACTCCACCCAGATGCCCCTCGTGAAGCTCCTTTAGCACTTTATCCTGGAGTTTGGGTGGAATCACCACTCTGGATCCACACATCAAGGTTCCTCGGCACACTGACAGCTGTTCTCTTCTTTGCGAAAATGCTGGCAACAGTGGTTCGCCATGTGCTGGCCATCCCTTCACCGTTAAATCGTAGACTCATGAGAGAGTCGGGTCATTTCTCGTTTCCTTCTCAATGGCAGAATTTGTTACTGGTAGACATTCCACTTTGGTTGAGTGGAACATCTCCACTGGGTCCACTGTAGGTGCCTCTTCTACCGTTGGCAACGGTAGGCGTGATAAACCGTCAGCATTCCCATGCTGTTTTGATCCTTTGTATTCTATGTCATATTGGTGTGCCCCTAGGAAAAGGGACCACCTTTGTAGCCTTTGCGCTGTCAGAATGGGAACGCCCTTTTTAGGGTTGAATATGGAGACGAGGGGTTGATGGTCAGTCAACAAGGTAAATTTTTGTCCGTGTAGGTAATGGTTGAATTTCTTCACTCCCCACACCAGGCTGAGTGCTTCCCTGTCGATCTGGGCATAGTTACGCTCAGCTGAGTTCAATGAGCATGACGCAAAAGCTATCGGCCGCTCCGAGCCATCAGGGAATCTATGCGATAATACCGCTCCTACGCCGTAAGGGGAAGCATCGCACGCCAGTCTGATTGGCAGTGATGGGTTGTAATGAGCCAACACTTCCTTGGACGTGATCAAGCCTTTGCATTTATGGAAGGCACGTTTACAGTCTTCGCTCCATTTCCAAATTACTCCCGTTTGTAGAAGTGCGTTAAGAGGGTGCAGAACAGTTGACAAGTTCGGTAAAAATTTATGATAGTAATTTATCAATCCCAGGAACGACCTTAATTGTGAGACATTTTCAGGTGCTGGGGCTTTTATGACCGCTTCAATTTTTTCAGGTGACTTATGCAACCCGTCTTCGTTAATTATGTGGCCACAATATGTTATTTGTTTCTGGAAAAATTCGCACTTGGGGCGGTTTGCTCATAGGCCCCATTCTCTCAGCCTAGTGAGCACCTGCTCCAAATTGGCAAGGTGCTCGTTGTCGTTTTCTCCTGTTACAAGGATGTCGTCTAGGTAGCATTGAGTCCCCGGAATTCCTTGCAGGACTTGCTCCATAGCTCTTTGCCAGATAGCTGGAGCTGATGCTACTCCGAAAACCAGTCGATTGTACTGGTACAGGCCTTTGTGTGTGTTTATCGTGAGATACTTTTTAGAGGCCTCCTCAACCTCCATCTGTAGATATGCCTGTGCCAAGTCAATTTTGGTGAAACGTTTCCCTCCGGATAGTGAGGCGAAAATATATTCTATCCTTGGAAGAGGATACTGTACCGTGTGAAGGACCGGGTTTACAGTCACCTTGAAGTCCCCACAGATGCGAATTTTTCTCTGTTCTTCAGATTTATCATTATTCAACGTTTTCTTCATGACCGGGACGATGGGTGTTGCCCACTCGCTCCAATCTACCTTGGATAACACGCCTGCTTTTTCCAAATTCTCCAGCTCTGCCTCGACTGCTGGACGAATTGCGTATGGCACTGGCCTTGCCTTAAAAAACTTGGGCATTGCCGCATCTTCCACTTTTATTGAGGTGGTGACGCCTTTCAAGGTTCCTAGTTCCTGTTGAAACACTTCTTTGGCGTTAGCCAAGATGTCTTTTAATCGTTCAGGTATGATGTCATCATTGTTTTTTTTCTTACTGGTCACCGTCAGTGCCTGAATGGAGTGCCAGTCTAAATGTATCTTTCTGATCCATTCACGTCCCAACAACGGTGGACCACCATCTTGCAGAACGTATAAATACAACTTCTGTATTTCCTTGCCATTGTATACAACAGGCACCTTTAGTTTCCCTCTGGGGTATACTTTCTGCCCCGTATATGTCTTCAAGATAATGGATGTGTCTTTCAAAGGTATATGCGGAAATAGCCGCTCGTAATCCCGTCGACTTATGACGGTCAGAGCTGATCCTGTATCTAGCTCCATTTTAACTGGGGATCCCGCTATCGTGAGGGTAACCCAAATGGTCTGGTAATCCTCTTTGGCAATTACATTATGTAATTTGAGACAGCTTAGTCTCTTGTTTCCGGAGTCGCTATCGCTCTTCTGGTCTTCGGAGCTACTGTCCGCCATCATTTGTACCTTTCTGTACTTTTCCTTATTGATTTTTTCTCTGTCAGTGGATTTTTTGTTTCCAGATCGGCATACACGTGCAATGTGTCCCATCTTTCCGCATTGCCTGCATGCTTTGTCCTTGAACCAGCAGTCCATCTGGTCATGGGTGGATCTGCCGCAGCGATAACATCTCTCGAAACCCCGTGTCATTTCATGGGTGCCGAAGTCCTGTGGCTTTTGCTGTATCTCTGCAGCTCCTCTTGCTGCTGCTTCGTATGATACAGCCACACTGAAAGCCTTGTCCAGTGTCAAATCTTTCTCAGAAAGTAGCCTTTTCTGTGTTCCTTCGCTTAGGAGACCGCAGACGAATTTGTCTCGTAGAGAATCTGCCAGTCCTACCCCGAATTGGCAGTGCTTTGACAGCTTTCTTAATTCGGTGAGGTAATCAGCGTTACTTTCATTCTTGTGCTGATTCCTCCTGAAGAATTTGAATCGTTCCGCTATCAGCAGCGGTGTTGGGTTTAAGTGCTCCTGTAGGGTATCAACAATCTCCTTAAAATTCTTGTCCATCGGTTTGGCTGGAGTGATTAAGTTTAGTAACAGCCCATATGCCCTTGCGCCCATCAGATTTAGAAGTACCGATGCCTTTTTATCATTCTCTACTTCATTCGCTGTGCAATATACCTCCACTCTTTCCACATATGTGGTCCACTCCTCTATATCACTATCGAAAGCAGTAATATTGCCAGTCTTAGGCATCCTGAAAATCAAAAATGGTGCCTCCCGCGCTTTCCTTTCTTCCCTGCCGAGTAAAAATGGCGCCTCCCGCACTTTCCCGCCGCTGCCGCTGCTGACAACGCTGTTCTCCACGTTTTTTTATTTATACAGATATTTTTAATAGTTGGAGACTCATTCCCACCGGACTCTCCGGGACTTTTCCCTCCCTCTGCTTGGTGCGAACGCCGACCTGCTTTGCCGCGCCGGCCGTCTCCCGAGTGCTCCACCCTCCGTCTCTGTTGCTTCCGCCTTCCGACTCGCTGCTCGGCCCCGCTGCAGAGCCACCTGATCGAGCCCCAGCCCGCCGCCCAGGAAGGATTAGTGCAGTACCTGCCACCAGCCCGGCTAGCTGGTGAAACCACAGTTTGCTTTTTTTTTTCTTCGACCTTCGTCTGAGGAATCGATCTCCTTGAGGTGCTGCCGAATTGCAGGTAAGTCCATTTCCAATTCGTCGCCACTGCCCAACGCATTACCGGCACCCGGCTACCGACCATAGAGCATATATATCAGAAATGCTGCCTACAGAGGGCACGGTCCATCATCAAAGACCCTACCCACCCCAGCCACAGTCTGTTCATCCTCCTACCATCTGGAAGACGCTACAGATGCATTCGCACCTGTACGACCAGATTTAGGAACAGCTTCTTTCCCAGGGCTGTCATCCTACTGAACTCCACAAATAAACACTAAAGCCTGCACATCTGCCAATGCACTTTATTATGGTCATATTTATGCTAGTATACTGCAAGCCAAATGTATAAATGTATGTTGAATGTTTAAGTGTCCTAATCCAAATTGTACACTCTCGGGAGCCGCAAGCCTACATTTCGTTGTACTGCACTTGTGCACTAACAATGACAATAAAAGTTGATTTGATTTGATTTGATTTGAATGCAGGAGTTGGTTTAACAGGTGTTTACTGAACAAAGTCTGGAGGTGAACTAACAGATACAAGATGCTATACAGGCTTATATACCCGAGTGGTCACTATCGGTATTACAGTACACAGGGGCTCTTAAAAGTACATACACTACAAGACGGAGCACATTTCTGTTGCAGACCCACCTGACTTGAGCTCAAGCAGAGGGTGGGAAGGGAGGAAAATTGGCCCCCAATATTACATCAGTTACAGTGTCCTATATATATGCAATCAGTCAGTCGTCATTGTCAGACTGAGACTTTCGCCTTCACTATCTCCTTTGTCATTCTTCTATTCAGCTATAGCCATGAAAGGGTATTAAGGATTATGGAACTAAGATGGATAGATGGAGTTACGATATGGATCAGCCATGTTCAAACTGAATGGCGGAACAGGCTCGAGGGGCTGAATGGCCCACTGCTGTTCCTATGTCCCTATGTATGCTCCGATGTTCCTTCCTCGAACATAACCAAATCTGTCTACAGGCTTAGACGATATTTAATTGACAGCATTGGAGTATTAAGCAGTTTATGACCGTGAAATTCGGGGTTGTAGCTAGCGCCGGCCGTTAGGGCTGGTTTTGTTGAAAAAATGGTGGCCGCCTCGCTTCCACCCATTTCCAAATTAGCGTGCCACACGCCTGTGCTTTCTAAACGGGCGCAAGCAAATCTCGTCCCGCGGTGCCCCCACCCGTTTTCGGGCCTTATCGAATTTCCTGGCCACTATCTGTTAGTAACCATTCTTTTCCCTGGCTTCACCCAGAGTGATATGTAAAGTGGTGGGGCCCAGCTCTTCGATCGCTGTCAGAAACATAAAGGTTGATGGATTTATTCATGAAACTGACTTGAAATTGACAAGGGACGAGGGATGTAGCAGCAATGATGCAATGCAGGAACCACTTTGTCATTCTTACATAGGTGTTTCTGTTGGTCCACTTCCTTCGTGGGATTGCACTGCCTTTTCTATTTGCGTGTTTTTCTCATTCAGATGTTCAGTCTGTGAAGAGGATTTCCTTAAGTGGCACAAGTTTAAAAGGCTGTAATTGGATTTCATAAAGAACTTTTATAAAGAAACAGTCATTTTTATAGAGGCTGTCAGCAAGTTGGATAAAACATACATTTACTTGTCCTTTATGTCGGTGATGACAATTAAAATCATTGAATCATAGAGCAAAGAAGGAGGCCATTCGGCCCATCATGCCTGTGCCGAATCTTTGAAGAAGCCATCAATTAGTTCCATTGCCCTGCTCTTTCCCCATAGTCTTGCAATTTTTTCCGTTTCAAGTATTTATCCAGTTCCCTTTTGAAAGTTACTATTAAATCTGCTTCTAAGTCAGGCGGTGCATTCCAGATCACAACAACTCACTGCGTAAAAACAATTCTCCTCATCTTCCCTCGGGTTCTTTTGCCAATGATCTAAATCTGTGTCCTCTGGTTACCGACCCTCCTGCCACTGGAAACAATTTCTCCCTATCTACGCTATCAAAACATTCATAACATTGAACACCTCTATTAAATCTCCCCTTAACCTTCTCTGCTCGATGGAGAACAATCCCAGCTTCTCCAGTCTCGCCACATTGTAATGTTTATTCTGGTTTATCTTTTCTTTCTTCATTCATGTGATGGATGAATTAGAAGTGGTGAATTTTAATATAAAATGGGATAAAACTCAAACCCAATTTTTGTTTTGGTATTATATTGCAATGATGCCCCATCACCAGCTCACATAACAGGCATTATTTGTTTCTGTTCTTCATATGAACTATTTTGGATTATTATAATGTGAAAAGTAACATTTAATAACAAATGTTGCAGACTAATTGGTGGTTTACTAAGACAATAAAGGGACAAAAAACAGGACCTTCAGCTGCCTAGGCCCTCAACTCTGGAATTCCCTCCCTAAACCTCCGCCTCTCTACCTCTCTCTCCTCCTTTAAGACGCTCCTTAAAACCTACCGCTTTGACCAAGCTTTTGGTCATCTGCCCTAATATCTCTTTATGTGGCTCGGTGTCAAATTTTGTTTGTTAATGCTCCTGTGAAGTGCCTTGGGATGTTTTACTACGTTAAAGGTGCTATATAAATGCAAGTTGTTGTTGGAAGAGGTCACAGAGATTTGAACGTGAGGACTAGAATCTTAAAATCGAGGTGACCGGAGGCCAATGTAGTTTCGTGAGCACAGGAGTAATGGGTGAACAGGACTTGGTGCGAGTTAGGATATGCGCAGCAGCAGAGGTTTGGATTAGTTAAAGTTTACATAAGGTGGAGTGTGAGAGGCCGGCAAGGAGAGCATTGAAATAGTCAAGTCCGGAGGTAAGCATGGATGAGGGTCTCCACAAGATTAGCACCACCAAAGCTGTTATGTTAAGGCTGGAGCTCCATGTTACTACCAGCAGCACCAGAGCTGCTGCGGATGTATCTCAATATTCTATCTCAAATCACTTTCACCCCTGATAGGCTCCCAGAAGACATTACAGGGCTTCCAGCATCTTCTATTTTGGACCAGTTTTGCACAAACCAATAAATGGTGACATTGGTTGAAACCCAATAGTTACCAAAACAACTTTAAGCTTCCCCCTAAAAAAAGGGCACTGCCTTCAAGCTCCTTCTGACCTCACAAAAATCATCCTGAAGACTTACCTGTGCTGTTTCCAGAGCAACCTACAGCACACTCCACTCACTGGCACCTGAAAATTGCATTTTGCACCTATGCGCTTCAAGGGAGCCCGATTTGCATGCCTTAATGTTTCAGGTGAGCGCCCTGGCCATCCATTTCCAGGACCAGTTGCAAATGGCGGCAAGTGGGTCGAGAGCGGGAAGAGGGCGGTAAGTTCAGGGCCGCGTTTTTTTGGAGCCCCGCTCCCGCCTGGCAGAGGCGGTGAAAATCAGCTCCGTTGATCCGTATCCTAGAGTTGTTGACCGACTTAATGAGAGCGCATTAGAAAAGGAAAAATGAGAAAAGGATTGCAGTGGGAAAGAAACAAAGTATGAGGGAAGAATTCACAAGTTCAAAGTGACCCTTGAACTTGTGAATTCAGTCTTTGTTTTCGCAAACAATTATCACAGGAGCCTGAAGGGTCTTGTCCTTTGGAATCCTAGATTTAATATTGATCAGGACAATGTGATTGATGACTATGCATAAATCCAAGGAAAGGCTACATTGTTTCTGTAGTGTGATTTATAATGTCCTGTCCATATGGTGTGGAACTGGCTTATTTTTTTCACTTTAGCTCATTGTCACACAATGTTTGCGCGGCTTGCTTTCATTGTTGCTTTAGTCCTTTGACCCTTTACCAATCGGATCACAAGATACCATAAGATTGTGTATATGAGAAGAGCCTCATTAAAGCAGAAAGGAAACAGATACTGGGAAGCGTAAAAAGTTGTGCTAGAATAAAAGAAGAAACAACTCGGAAAACTTGTAGTCAAATGGAGCACAGTCAGTAATATAGTGCTGTCTGAAGTTGGCAAAGCGGGTGGGCCGAGGGGTACAGCAAACACGAAAGAAGCATTTGCAACAGCCTATCCCAAACAGTGCACAGATCACATTATAGGCGGAACATAGGAACAGGCCATTCAACCCCTCAAGCCAGTTCCGCCATTCAATTAGATCATGGCTGGTCTGTATCGTAACTCCATCCACCCGACTTGGTTCCATAACCCTTAACACCCTTGCCCAACAAAAATCTATCAACACAAAAGCAAAATACTGTGGATGCTGGAAATCTGAAATAAAAACAGAAAATGCTGGAAACATTCAGTGGGTCAGGCAACATCTGTGGAGAGAGAAACAGAGTTAACGATGGGAATTTTCCGGGGGGTCAGCGGGCAGGATTGGTGGTGGGTCAGGTGGGAAATTTGATATATTTGCCAGCTGTCAACTCGCTTCCATGTGCCTTTCCCGATGTCGGGTATGTCAGCACTGAGCAGACCCGACAGGCAGTGGCGGGTGACCCAATTCAGGTCATTATTGGCTTGTTTAGAGCCACTTAAGAGTGATTTTTAACTTACCTTTTGCATTTGTCAGCTCGCCCACAGGGTCCACGCTGGTCGTGGACCATGTCTGTCAAGCTGAGGTGGGAGTTCAGTGGTCATTGAATCAACTGATGAGTTGACAGTTTCAAATGTAAAGTAAAAGCTCCCACCTTACAGAGATATCTTCCCTCAGCCACAAGTTGTTCCTCACTGCATTTCCACAACAGATTCACCTTGCTGCAAGTCTTTAGACAAGTCTCCATCCAGTGTGACCTCATTACCTCTCTCACCATTGACAGATCGCTTCTGTCATCTCTACTTCACCTGCCATCTATTCCATCAGCATCGGTGCCCGTTATACTCTCTCACCTTGGTCCTCAGAATCCCACTACGATGAACCCCAACACCAGCAGCACCAGGCACACCAGCAGCACCAGCAACAACACCAACCTTCTCCGCAATCACCTGATACGGCACAGGACACAGGGCATCAGCACCTGACCACATTGCTGCTTGGGAGGCCAGGGATGGCCTCACCATGGCCAGATTTACTTCATTTGACACTGTACACCCTGGCTGCCACAGGATGTGCCAGGTTGGCACCACCGCATAACCAACACCATAAAGCATTCCTACAATGCCCAAGCCATTCCTTTCACACTCATCATCATTGTGGGTGGTACCATTATGTCTCGCCATTCACTGCAACTCACTAAGCCACTTCCAAAGGTGCACACAAATCTGTCCAAGAACGCAAAGTGTTGAAAATAAAGGTTTCAATGTTTGACACCACATTAACAGAAACTTTACACGAACATTGCATAAAACACCCATAAGTGCCTACGCTTGTGTTGTTAGTTGGTATGATTGCACTAGGATGAGGGTGAGTGTGAGGGGTGGCTAGTGAGCTGGGGATGCAATAACATAGATAGAGAGGGATGGGTGGAGGTCTAGGTAAGTTGGTGTGTAGCCCTGTGCCTTTGTGCAGTCATTGTCAGTGTTTGCGGCACCTCAATGCTGTCGAACACTGACAGCACAAATGTCAAAATAAAGTTGGCCATGGTCCCTTTAAGGAAACCGGCTGATGACGCATCATGAAATTACGTCACCAGACCTGCTTCCGCTAATTGGCCAGGAAATGCGCTGGGCGCAATCCAACCCAATCAAAGGAAATTCATTTCACAGAGCGGGTTGGGGCCAGCAGTGGGGTGCCCGTCACCGACATCGCCCACCCCAGACCCGCTGAGGTGAGCAAAATCCTGGCCAACGTTTCAGGTCGATGACCTTTCGTCAGAACTGGAAAATGTTAGATATATAGCAGGTTTTAAGCAAGTGCAGGGGCAGGGAAAATGTGGAGGGGAAGAAAGAACAAAAGGGAAGGTCTGTGATAGGGTGGAAGGCAGGAGAGATTAAATGACAAAAGATATGATCGTACAAAGCAAAAGGAGACGGTAATGGGACAAGTAAAAAAACAAAAGATGGGTTGAGATGAGGTGTAAATGGGAATAGCAAAATCATCAACAGTTGCTATCTGAAAATATAGGGGTTGAGGTTATGGTCTGAAATTGTTGAACTCAATGTTGAGTCCAGAAGGCTGTCAAGTGCCTCATCAGAAGATGTGGTGCTGTTCCTCGAGCTTATGTTGAGCTTCGTTGGAGCAGTGCAAAAGGCTGTGGACAGAGAGGTCAGAGTCGGAGAGAAGCTCGGGGTCACGCTTGCGGACTGAATGGAGGTGTTCCGCAAAGCAGTCACCCAATCTGCGTTTGGTCTCCCCAGTGTAGAGGAGGCCACATCATGAGCAGCGAATACAGAATACTAGATTGCAAGAAGTACAAGTAAATCGCTGTTTCACCTGGAAGGGGTGTTTGTGGCCCTGGACGGTGGTAAGGGAGGAGATAAAAGGGCAGGTGTTGCATCTCCTGCGCTTGCACGGGAAGGTGTCGTGGGGAGGGGAGGGGCTGTTAGGGGTGATTGAGAGGAATGGACCAGGGTGCCGTGGAGGGAGCGGTCCCTTCGGAATGCTGAAAGCGGAGGGGAGGGGAAGATACCTTTGGTGGTGGGATCACGCTGGAGGTGGCGGAAATAGCGGAGGATGATCCGTTGAATGTGGAGGCTGGTGGGGTGAAAGGTGAGGACAAGGGCAACCCTATTATGGTTCTGGGAGGGAGGGGAAGGAGTGAAAGCAGGAGTGCGGGAAATGGAACGGACATGGTCAAGGGCCGTGTCAACCACAATAGAGGGGAATCCTCGGTTGAGGAAAAAGGAAGACATATCGGAAGCACTAGTATGGAAGGAGGCATTGTCAGCACAGATGCGACGGAGATGGAGAAACTGGGAGAATGGAATAGAGTCCTTACCGGAAGTGCGGTGGGAGGATAATGGATGTTGGTCAATAGCCTATCCCCAGAAATGAAGACAGAGAAGTTGAGGTAGGGAAGTGTCAGAGATAGACCATGTGAAGGTGAGGGAACGGTGGAAATTGGAAGCAAAACGAATGAAATTTTCCAGTTCAGGGCGAGAGCTGGAAACAATACAGTCATCAATGTACCAGAAAAAGAGCTGAGGGAGGGGACCTGAGTAGGACTGGAACAAAGAATGTTCCACATATCCCACGAAAAGGCAAGCATAGCTGGGGCCCATGCGGGTTCCCATAGCAACACCTTTTATGAATCACAGTTTTGAAGTTTTGAATTGGCCCTAGCCTCAGCAGCTTTTTTGGGGGAGATCTTTTATTTTATGCGAACATACTTGAGTGTCCTTCACAGCCTATTTTCAAATGAAGAGGCTTGCGGGTCTCAATATGAGCTTGAGAGAGCTATGATGGAGTGAAATGAGAAATAAAATGTGACAAAAAGATAAGCGCACTTTTCCACTGCGGTGTGACAAGATACCATAAAACACAAAGGAAACATGTTACTCATTTGGTTTGCATGCACTGTGCTGCCACCCATTCAAATACATCATCATTTGCATGATATAATTATTACACTGCTGTTTTACATGATTCAAGGCCACAAACAAATCCATCCGCAAACAGCTCCATTTTCAGCAATTCCTTTTTACACAATAAAACTTGTGGCAGAGTCTGGATTGTTTGCTTTCTTGAACTTACTGCTCAACGGGGTCTTTGACGTTAGATTCTTTCATTCAAAAAACCCTTTCTTTGTTCCCCTTTGTAAAAAATGTTATGCTTGACACAGACATGCAAAGCGTTCGCATCTCACTGCCAACTTCTGGTAGATTAAGAAGTTTGTGTTGGAGTGGATTGCAACCAACATCAAGAAATTTGTTAAAAGTGGTCAGAAGCATGAACTAAATCAAGAAAGAAAGATTTCTTTCTACATCAACACCCATGCTGACTTAGAGTAATTAACCCAATGCAGACATCCCCATTGTGTTTACATTTTACTTATATTATACTTTCAGTATTTCCCACATTCTGCATGTTGGTCTACTTTTTGCTTGTTTATAAGGGCCAAGTTTATGAAATTGCGCTCCCGTCGGGATCTCAACTGCAGGAGCGCATATCGAGAATTTAGGAGGGCGCTCCTGCAATTTCCCTTCATTAGAATTAATGGAAGGAAAATTGTGGGAAGCAAATATCTAAATTCCCAATATATAGTCCCAGCAACTGAGGCTCCTCGTGGGAGCACAATAAAACTGGCCCTATACATTAATTAGTGAGTAAACCTGTGGTCTGTATGGTATAACCCACCATTGTTAAAAGAAATTTGGTAGTGCAGTGTAAATCTATGCTAAATCCAGTAAGCAAATTACTGCAAGCAGGGTAATTGTCAACCCTTTGGGGCAGAATATAGAAATGGTACAGATTGTGAATCAAAGGGGACAAGGGGCATATACGAGAACCATTGCTGGATGTTGAGAGAGAAGACTGTACTAAAACCTCTGAACAAAACCCATAAGAGCACTATTTATATGATTACACATGGTTTAACTTTATTTTTAAACATATCCTGAACCTGTTTTCTCGGAGGAGGGGAATTATCCTCACTTCAGTACACCTGAGAAGATGTGCAAACTGAACCTCACTTGCTGGCCATTGACATAACAGTAACACCAAACTTAAGCGTTCCAGCTATCCACATGTTTACACATAGCTATGTTTGATTCATCAATACATTAAAAGAAAAAGCATTGATTTGCTCTTTGCTTGATGCAGCATTTGGGATGATGGGTCAATTAGACTTAGCTGTTCTTTTATCTTTTGAAATACAGTAACCGATAATTGTCTAGCAACTTTAACATACTAAATGTATCAAGGCTCTTCAATGTGAAAATGGACAATTAGCAATAATAGAATCATCAGGGAGGTGACTGATGGCTTTCTTAAAGACAAAGGGGGGGAAATTCGCTACCTTAGCGCCTCCAGTTAGTGCCTGGCGGGGGCGCTAACAGGGCACTGAGGTAGTAACACCACAGCGAGGTGAAGCCAGCGTTGCACGCCAAATCCAGCCCTCCGTAGCACCGCCGCTATGAGTTAGCGCCGGTGACTTCAGCGCCAGGCAGATTGTGACGTCAGTGAGTGTGCAACGCTCATCGGGTGCCTGATCTGCAAAATTCATTGTCGCCCCTTCCTTAGCGCCTCGCCCCGACAGCGACAGGGAGAGGAGGCTTGAAGCAGTCAGTATTCAGCTCCATGGGTGCTACTTAAAGGGATCATGAGTAATGAGTCGCAGCTCTCAGGTTAGTGCTGCTTCTCCGCTTCCTTGTCAGTTTCACATTGTGAAACTGATTCATTCAGTCTTTTAAAGGTTGTTTAGTCTCTGGTGTGTTGTGGCTACTAAATATTAGTTACATTTATACTCACAACATATCAAAGTGCTACACTTCATTACATTAATGGGGGCTGTACTGGCAGTCG
Organism: Somniosus microcephalus; assembly: GCF_052327205.1. NCBI lineage: Eukaryota > Metazoa > Chordata > Chondrichthyes > Squaliformes > Somniosidae > Somniosus > Somniosus microcephalus. The sequence goes on from NC_140994.1 coordinate 24,214,738, forward strand.
ACCTCGCCCTCCAGGATCTACGGTGGAGGGAGCGGAGGCAGCGAGAAAGATTGGAACATTTGGCCAGAGGGAGGAGGAGGGCCATGAGGATTCTCAACAGGAGGCCTTACCCTCCGAGGGTATTCCAACAGCACTCCTCCTACCTCCAATTAAGCGAGGATTAGTGTATTAGAAGGCTCCGCTTCACCAAGGAGGTGGCCACGGAACTCTGCCACCTCCTGCAACCAGACCTCAAGCCTCAGATCAGGATGACCACAGCCCTCTCAGTGGCAGTCAAGGTCACCGTTGCCCTCAATTTCTTCGCCAGTGGATCATTCCAGTCTGCAACAGGAGATATAGATAACACCTCGCAGTTCGCCATCCATCGCTGCATCCGGGAGGTCACAGAGGCTCTCTGCAGTAGGAGAAGGGATTACATTTCCTTCCCCATCACCAGAGAGAAACAGCACGAGTGTGCATGTGGCTTTGCCAGGATAGTGGACTTCCCATGGTGCAGGTTGCCATTGACTGCACCCACGTGGCTTTGCGGGCACCGCATAACAATCCTGAGATCTCCTGTAACCGTAAAGGTTATCACTCACTTAATGTGCAGTTGGTCTGCGACCACAGACAGCAAATCCTCAATGTCAATGCCCGCTATCCTGGTAGCAGGCACGATGTCTTCATCCTGTGCCAGAGTATGCCAACATTCTTCCAGCCACCACATCAAGCTCACGGCTGGCTGCTCGGAGACAAGGGCTATCCGCTCTCCACCTGGCTCACGACTCCCCTCCGCAACCCAACACTCCTGCCCAGCACTCATATAATGAGAGCCATGCTGCCACCAGGAACATCATCGAGCAGACCATCGGGGTGCTCAAGCAACAGTTCCGCTGCCTTGACCGCTCGGGAGGAGCCCTCTAGTACTCGCATGTGTCCCATTCCGTCGTCGTCTGCTGCATACTCCACAATTTGGCCATTTTGAGGGCCTAGCCCTTGCCACCAGGGATTGCGGGACGACCTCAGGAGGAAGAAGAGGGAGAGGAAGAGGAACAGGAGCGAGGGAGGAGGAGGAGGAACAGGAGCGAGGGAGGGGGAGGAGGAACAGGAGCGAGGGAGGAGGAGGAGGAACAGGAGCGAGGGAGGAGGAGGAGGAACAGGAGTGAGGGAGGAGGAGGAGGAACAGGAGCGAGGGAGGAGGAGGAGGAATAGGAGCGAGGGAGGAGGAGGAGGAAAGGAGCGAGGGAGGAGGAGCAGGTATAGGAGCGAGGGAGGGGGAGGAGGAACAGGAGCGAGGGAGGAGAAGGAGGAACAGGAGCGAGGGAGGAGGAGGAGGAACAGGAGCGAGGGAGGAGGAGGAGGAATAGGAGCGAGGGAGGAGGAGGAGGAAAGGAGTGAGGGAGGAGGAGGAGGTATAGGAGCGAGGGAGGGGAAGAAGGAACAGGAGCGAGGGAGGAGGAGGAGGAACAGGAGCGAGGGAGGGGGAGGAGGAACAGGAGCGAGGGAGGAGGAGGAGGAACAGGAGCGAGGGAGGAGGCAGCCACTCAATCGGCCTTCCGGAAGGGTGGTCCGTTATCACCTCATCAGACTGCGGTTCCAATAAATTAAACCCCAGATCCCCGTTGCTCACCATATCCCCATCATCCCATCCCTGTCGCAGGCCATATCACAGTGCAAAGCTGAAATGAGAGACACCACAAAATAATCCAAACTGAATTAATAAATTTATCAATAATCAGTTAACACATATTTACAACAACAATATTAACTATTCACTCTTGTACAATCCCTTAGTGCCTCTCGTTACTGTGCCTTTGCCTACTCTGGTGCTCCTTCGATGTGTTGGCCCAGTGGCTGCAGCAGGGCTGGTGGGGTGTCCGTGCGGGAGACTTCAGATGGCCTTGCAGGACGCCCTCGAACAGCTCTGGGCCTGGAAGACCCGGCATTAGACTGCACCACCTCAGCATGGGCGGCAGCAGTCTGGGCTGGCTAGATGACAGGCAGCGACAAGGGCAATGGCGGTGTGCCAGTGGTGGGAACAGGAATGCTGTCATCCTGAGAGAGGGCAGCAGGTTCCTGCTCCACTGACCCACTGCCACTCCCCCGACCCACTGCCACTCCCCCGGAGCAGCACCTCAGCATCCCTAGCAATCTGTTGCAGCAGAGATTGCTGGCCTGCTGCGACACCGTGAAAGCCCCAGTCGACAGTGGTAGGCCCAGCCATGATGGCAGCAGTCAGAGCTTGCGTGGCATCAAGCTGAGACTGCATGAGAGCAGTCTGAGATTGAATAGTGTAGTGTATGTGCCTTTAAGAGCCCCAGGTGTGCTGTAATGCCGGTAATTGCCACTCGGGCTATATAAGCCTGTATATTGTGTATATCCATTAGAAACCCCCCCCCAGACTTTGCTTAGTAAATACCTATGAACCAACTCCTGTCTTCAGGGTCTTTATCAACACATGGACACTACAGTGGCGACGAAGTGGAAACGGACTTACCTGCAATTCGGCAGCACCTCAAGGACATCGATTCCTCGGGCGTCCAGAAAACTCAAGGAAGTGAGAGAAGCTGTGTTTTCACCAGCTGGCCAAGCTGGTGGCAGGTACTGCGCTAATCCTTCCTGGGCATCAGGCTGGGGCTCCAGCGGCTGGCTCTACAGCTGAGACAGGCAGCAAAATCGGAGGCAAGCAATAATGGACTGGGAGGGAGCACTTGGGAGACGGCCGGCGCGGCAAGCAGGTCAGCGTTCAGACCTGGAGAGAAACTCCGGCGGGAACGAGTCTCGGGCAGTAAATTAAAAAAAAACGGAAACCGCAGTAAACAGCGTTGTCATCGGCAGCAGTGGCGGGAAAGCGCGGGAAGCGCCATATCTTTGCTGCAGAAAAGAAAAAAAAAGCGCAGGAAGCGCCATATCTTTTCTGAAATGCCTAAGCCTGGCAATATTGATGCTTTTGATAGCGAAATAGAGGATTGGACCACATACGTGGAAAGAGTAGAGGTATATTGCACTGCAAATGGAATAGAAGATGAAAAAAAAGCTTCAGTACTTCTGAACTTAATGGGCGCAAAGGCATACGGGCTGTTACGAAATTTAATCACTCCAGCCAAACCAAAGGACAAGAATTTTAAAGAAATTGTTGATACCCTGCAGGAGCACTTAAACCCAACACCGCTGCTGATAGCAGAATGATTCAAGTTCTTCAAGAGAAATCAACACAAGAATGAAAGTAACGCTGATTACCTAACCGAATTAAGAAAGCTATCAAAGTACTGCCAATTCGGGGCAGGACTATCAGATTATCTTCGAGACAAATTCGTTTGCCGTCTCTTAAGTGAAGGAACACAAAAAAGGCTGCTTTCTGAAAAAGATTTAACATTGGACAAAGCTTTCAGTATGGCTGTATCATATGAAGCAGCAGCAAGAGGAGCTGCAGAGATACAACAAAAGACACAGGACTTCGGCACCCATGAAATGACTGATGCGCTATCAATTACTCAAAAGACTGAGGTTAAGCGAGTAACTAACAGGCTTTTATTAACAAGAGAATGAAGGTGTGCCTCGAGTGGTCGACCAGTCCAGAATACAGAGGGACTGTGGAGCAGTCACCTTTATACCTGGACTCGTGGGAGGAGTCAGCCGAGGCATGTACAGACATGTACACAGTGGAATACAAACACCCACACAGGCAGGTATAACAGTGGTTTACCACAATGACACAGGGTTTCGAAAGATGTTATCGCTGCGGCAGATCCACCCATAACCAGAGGGACTGCTGGTTCAAGGACAAAGCATGCAGGCAATGCGGAAAAATTGGACACATTGCACGGGTATGCCGATCTGGACAAAATAAATCCACAGACAGAAAAAAAAAAATCAATAAAGAAAAGTACAGGAAGGTACAAATGATGACGGACAGTAGCTCCGAAGACCAGAAGAGCGATAACGACTTCGAAAACAAGTACATAATGTACTTGCCAAAGATGATTACCAAACCATTTGGGTTACCCTCACGATAGCAGGGTCCCCAGTTAAAATGGAGCTAGATACAGGATCAGCTCTAACCATAATAAATCGACGGGATTACGAGAGGCTATTTTCGCATATACCTCTAAAAGACACATCCATTATCTTAAAAACATATACGGGGCAGAAAGTATACCCCAAAGGAAAAATAAAGGTGCCTGTTGTATACAACGGCAAAGAAATACAAAAGTTGTATTTATACATTCTACAAGATGGTGGTCCACCGTTGTTGGGACGTGAATGGATCAGAAAGATACGTTTAGACTGGCACTCCATTCAGGCACTGACGGTGACCAGTAAGAAAAAAAAACAATGATGACATCATACCTGAACGATTAAAAGACATCTTGGCCAACGCCAAAGAAGTGTTTCAAGAGAAACTAGGAACCTTGAAAGGCATCACCGCCTCAATAAAAGTGGAAGATGCAGCAATTCCCAAATTTTTTAAGGCAAGACCGGTGCCATACGCAATACGTCCAGCAGTCGAGGCAGAGCTGGAGAATTTGGAAAAAGCAGGTGCATTATCCAAAATAGATTGGAGCGAGTGGGCAACACCCATCGTTCCAGTCATGAAAAAAGCATTGAATAAAGATAAATCTGAAGAACAGAGAAAAATTCGCATCTGTGGAGACTTCAAGGTGACTGTAAACCCGGTCCTTCACACGGTACAGTATCCTCTTCCGAGGATAGAAGATATTTTCGCCTCACTATCCGGAGGGAAACGTTTCACCAAAATTGACTTGGCACAGGCATATCTACAGATGGAGGTTGAGGAGGGCTCTAAAAAGTATCTCACGATAAACACACACAAAGGCCTGTACCAGTACAATCGACTGGTTTTTGGAGTAGCATCAGCTCCAGCTATCTGGCAAAGAGCTATGGAGCAAGCCCTGCAAGGGATTCCGGGCACTCAATGCTACCTAGACGACATCCTTGTAACAGGAGAAAACGACAACGAGCACCTTGCCAATTTGGAGTAGGTGCTCACTAGGCTGAAAGAACGGGGCCTACGAGCGAATCGCCCCAAGTGCGAATTTTTCCAAAATCAGATATCATATTGTGGCTACATAATTAATAATGAAGGGTTGCATAAGTCACCTGAAAAAATTGAAGCGGTCATAAAAGCCCCAGCACCTGAAAATGTTTCACAATTAAGGTCGTTCCTGGGATTAATAAATTACTATCATAAATTTTTACCGAACTTATCAACTCTTCTACACCCTCTTAATGAACTTCTACAAACAGGAGTGATTTGGAAATGGAACGAAGACTGTAAACATGCCTTCCATAAATGCAAAGACTTAATCACATCCGAAGAAGTTTTGGCTCATTACAACCCATCACTGCCAATCAGACTTGCGTGCGATGCATCCCCTTACGGCATAGGAGCAGTATTATCCCATAAATTCCCTGATGGCTCAGAACGGCCGATAGATTTTGCGTCACGCTCATTAAACTCAGCTGAGCGTAACTATGCCCAAATCGACAGGGAAGCACTCAGCCTGGTATGGGGAGTGAAGAAATTCAACCATCACCTACACGGACAAAAATTTACCTTGTTGACTGACCATCAACCCCTCATCTCCATATTCAACCCAAAAAAAGGTGTTCCCATTATGACAGCGCAAAGGCTACAGAGGTGGTTCCTTTTTCTAGGGGCACACCAATACAACATAGAATACAAAGGATCAAAACAGCATGGGAATGCTGACGGTTTATCACGCCTACCGTTGCCAACGGTAGAAGAGGCACCTACAGTAGACCCAGTGGAGATGTTCCACTCTACCATAGTGGACTGTCTACCAGTAACAAATTCTGCCATTGAAAGGGAGACGAGAAATGACCCGACTCTCTCACGGGTCTACGATTTAACAGTGAAGGGATGGCCAGCACATGGCGAACCACTGTTGCCAGCATTCTCGCAAAGAAGAAAACAGCTGTCAGTGTGCCGAGGAACCTTGATGTGTGGATCCAGAGTGGTAATTCCACCCAAACTCCAGGATAAAGTGCTAAAGGAGCTTCACGAGGGGCATCTGGGTGGAGTGAAAATGAAGAACCTAGCTAGGGCGTTTGTATGGTGGCCAGGTATCGATGGAGACATCGAAGAAATTACCAAGAGCTGCCTAGGATGCCAGAAGGTCCAAAACGCTCCACCACAAGCCCCTCTACATCCATGGGAGTGGCCCTCATCTCCCTGGCAAAGGGTGCACATCGACTTTGCTGGTCCATTTATGGACTCAATGTTCTTAATCGCGGTTGATGCATACTCCAAATGGCCGGAGGTAATAAAGATGTCCTCCACCACCACGGAAAAAACCATCACAGTATTAAGGACCATATTTGCCAGGAATGGGCTGCCGGAACAGATATGTTCTGATAATGGACCGCAATTTGTGTCCGAAGAATTCAGAAAGTTCTTAAAAAACAATGGGGTTAAGCACTACACGTCCGCCCCATACCATCCCGCCACCAATGGATTGGCTGAAAGGTTTGTCCAGACCTTTAAGAAGGCCATAAAGGCCATGGGTAATGAAGACATAAAACTTCAGCACAAGGTGGATAACTTCTTATTCGCATACAGGAATGCAACACATATGGTTACCAACCAAACTCCCGCCATGATGTTCTTCAATAGAAACCTAAGATGCCGGCTGGATTTGGTCAAGCCCAACATCAGAAGGGACGTGGAGAACCGGCAGTTTCAAGGCATGAATGAAAGGCCAACTAGAACCTTCCAGATAGGTCAACAAGTTTTGGCCCGGGACTACCGTACCGAGAAATGGCAGCCTGGAACTATCTGCACACGACTAGGACCACTGATGTATACCGTGGACATCGGAGAAAGCATAATAAGGCGCCATGCTGACCAAATCATAAAGTCATCCGAAAAGGGACAACCTACACCACAACTCTATACATCTAACGATGAAGTAGAGATACCCATATCTACCTCCGATCCGGTGATACTGGAACCCGATGAACCCGACACTGGCATGCAAGCCAAATCAGCCTTGCCAGAAGAACCTACTACACCACCAGAAACTACTACACCCCCGAGGCGTTATCCGGACCGAGTCAGGAAGCCTCCTGAGAGACTGACTTATAATTAATTAACTACAGCAATGTATATTATTTTGCTTATAACATGTAATTAATAATTACTTAAAATATGATGTACTGGTTAGCTAAAAGGGGAGGAATCGTAGTGTATGTGCCTTTAAGAGCCCCAGGTGTGCTGTAATGCCGGTAATTGCCACTCGGGCTATATAAGCCTGTATATTGTGTATATCCGTTAGAAACCCCCCCCCCCAGACTTTGCTTAGTAAATACCTATGAACCAACTCCTGTCTTCAGTGTCTTTATCAACACACGGACACTACAAATAGCACCAACCATAGACTGCATTACAGCACTAAGACGTTGCATCGCTTCCGCCTATGCTGCAATGGAAGCTGCTAGATCGCCTATCACAAGCGGCATCAAGTCTGGGTCACCACGGTCTCTCTGGGAGTCGACCATCCTTTGCAGATTGGAAATGATGGGCTCCATAGTGTGCGCAGAGCTTTGTGCAATGTTGGAGGCGGATTCCTCCATGCTCCTTACCATTGTCGACAGGGTCTCAGGCACCCTTGCATTGCACCTACCATCTCCGTGTGCATGCCCATCACCCTTCTTCTAAAGGCCTCCCCATTGAGGTCCTCATCTGAGCCCTGTGCAGCAGAACTTGCGCGCGAACTCGCCCTCCGGGGTGCTGGCCCCCGAGCTACCCTTTCCCCCTGGCCTTGCTGCAGCCCACTCGTCCCTGGTGCATCACCTGTGCAGATCCCGCTACTATACTAGCCTCTAAAGAACGTGTAGTGCCAGTATCTGCACTGGTACCTGTGGGTGAGACATGCAGTGACGCGGTGTGTTCTCCCTCCTCCTCTTCTCATGCCTCGCTCTCAATGGTGCTCTCAGGGACAGGCTGTTCTGTGCTTTCTCATTATCTGAAAGCATAATGGCACAAGAGTCAGGTTAAGGTGAGGGGAGCGGGGACAGGAAGGAAGAAATGCATGCATACAGCATGATTAGCTGGAAAGTGCGAAAGGCTTGTGGGGTGAGGGTGAAGTGGGATATGAGAAGAAGGAGTAGGGATGAACATTCCGTTGTTGTCCCCAAGGGGGTCAACGTCACCGGTGACCACGGCGCCCACCACCTGGCACCCAATAGTCTCCAGCACTCTATTTTCCAGCACAGACAGTGGTTGGGTGTCAGCTTGTCCCCCGCCTGTGACCTCCTGCTCCCTCCTGTTGTGAGCCACCTTGGCCTGCAAGAGAAAGGGAAGTGTGTGAATGAGTGTGGAGCAATGTGTCTGGGTGATGTGCCTGCCATAGTTGAATAGCTGTCATTGTGTGCAAGGTGTGAGATGTGGGTGTGAATGTTGGTAGGTAGAGATTGTAGGTGGGTGAGTGCTGGGGGTGTGGTGCTTTGGCCAGCGTGTGCAGACTGTGGTTCAGACGGTGGTATGTAGCATTTGTTGAAGCATTGAGTTACCCTGACCACCCGAGTGAGGTTGTTAAATTTCTTCCTGCATTGTATGTGGGTCCTGGGGACCACAGTGCTGCCCGAGACATGCTGGGCAACCTCCCTCCACATTGCACGGAAGACTTGCGGCGAGGGCCTCCTGCCACTTGCTGGGTAAAGCACCGTCCTTCGTTTCTCCACAGCGGACACCAACTCCTCCAATACTTGGTCCAAAAATCTACCGGCTCTCTCTCTAGGGCGTGGATCTGCCATCATGACACCTGCTTGAGTCGTACGGCTCTTTGGGCTTGGCCTGCTCCTGCTTGCTGATACAGGTTCAGCCAGCACTGCTGAGAATGAGGTTCTGCAGCATCAATGAACCTGCCCTTTAAGAACTGGAAAGAACCTGTGGGAATGAGGAGTGCGATTAGACTGCACCTGATATTGGTTAGCGCTTTGAGTATAGTGCCACTGAGCCAGGAGCTAGGCCATTAGCACTTGATTTAGCTCTCCAATCCTTTCTTTGAGCGACGAGACACAATTTTGCGTGCAGCAAGATTCATTAGCTTCTGGCGCTAAATCTCAAACTTTTCAAAAGTTACCGCCCATTCCTGGGCTATAATTAATTGCTCCCCCATAAGTTTTAGGGAGGCATTTGAAGGAGGGGAGTGGGGTGGCAAAGCAAAGGAGATTAGGAAGAGAGACCCAGACTGTAGGACCAAGACAGCTGAAGGTTCTGGGTCAGAAGGAGGGCGGTAGGAGGAATCAGATGCGGTTAGAGTCAGAGAGCAGAGGATGTGTGCTGGCATGTAGGATAGAGTGGGGCTGTCGTGCAGGCATAGTTAAATGAGGATTTTGAATTCAATGCAGTGGACAGATGGGAAGCTGATCCGATACCTGATGTTGAACAAACAGACAGCACATTGGTGGTCGTGGAATCAAAGATGGTGGTGGAGAAATAGAGCTGGTCATCATCAGCCTCCAGTGACCGCCAACCCCCCACCCCCCCCCCCCGCTGCATATGGAAGCTGACCCCTTGCCTGCAGATGATCTCACTGAGCCGCAGCATGTCGAAAAAGAATAAGAGGGTGTCAGGGATGGAGCCATGCAGAGGTAGGAGGAAAGGTCACTGCAGGAAATATGCTGGCCGCATTGGGGCAGATGGGAGGGGAACCAAGCAAAAGCTGGGGCATGGAGGTGGACCATGGAAGAGAGATGGTGGGAGATGGATGGAGTGATTGAGCATATCAAGGAAAGATCAAGGAGGACAAGGGAGGATAGTGTGCCACAGCCTCAGTCACAGAGATGTTATTGGTGACTTTCATTGTGAGCAGGACTAAATGGATCCAAACAGAGAAAGATAGGAAAGGTGCATGTGGAAATAGTGACGCATTTGAGGATTTTTGAGAAGAATAGGCGGTTAGAGATGGATGGAAGAGGAGAGTGTGATGATGGCAATTTTCAAGGCGGGGGGGAGGGGGGTGGTGTGGTGGGATTGGTAATAATGCAATATTATTTTATCTCTAACAGGGGATTTCCAATAAATGATAAGAGAACATAAACTCTCCCACTAAGCTCCTGATAATATCTATTATATGGCAACAGCAGGAAATTCTGCAAAACTTATACAAACAACTGAGCTAGCTGTACTCCATCTGTAAATGAACAATCTAATCATTAAGCACTTGTCATAAAGGAGTATTGTATCTGCTTTCAAATCATACTCTGAATATTGACTTTGTTTAAAGTATTTGCACCTGTTAATCCAGTAATGGATCAGTTGTTGCACTGCTTACAAATCATGCCCACAAAATAGCAAAATTAGCCGAATGCTCCTCTACCTCACAGTGTTGCTGGAGATGGCAGCCATGATTCTGGCGCTAGCCCTCTGATTTGAGAAAAGTGGATGGTATAACTATGGTCGCTTGCTGACAACAATCTTAGGGATATCCTGGATAGCTCGGTGCAGTTTAAACTGTTGCTAGAAACTAGCAAATGATTCGACAGAGATCTGATGTGTGAGTGAGAGAACATGAAGATTGTCGGCATCAGGAACTTGAGAGATACTCGAATTAATGGGAACATGGGTTTAAACTTGTGTGACCCCTGAGGCTCCATGGTATGCAACCCAAGACGACAGAAGCGTGAACACTGCATTACTGACCTGTTATAGTGGAAGAACATCAAGTACTCTGCATCTGTGTTTGTCAACTAATACCTTTTATTTGATGCTTGAAGCACAAACCTCCTGACGATACAGGGCTATTAAAAGAGCCCCCTACCGTTATTGTTTGCACACAAATGCTAGAAATCTCCCTCGGGCATTCTACCATTGGTGGCTGTGCCTTCAGCTGCCAAGGCCCTAAGCTCTGGAATTCTCTCCCTAAACTTCCCCGCCTCTTTTTCCTCCTTTAAGACACTCCTTAAAACCTACCTCTTTGACCAAGCTTTTGGTCCACCTGCCCTAATTTCTCCTTTTGCGGCTCGGTGTCAAGTTTCGTTTGTTAACGCTCCTGTGAAGTGCCTTGGGATATTTTACTACGTTAAAGGCGCTATATAAATACAATTTGTTGTTGTTGTTCTACCGATCAGGTGCCGTAACTTTGGAAGAAGATCAGCAGATAGGCCGTCTACATATGCAAATTGGGATCCCTCCGAAGTTAGGGCGGCAATCGGGAGACCCCCCCCCGCACCCCCCGCAAGGAAATTCTCGGTGACAGACACCCACTCAGATAATGCTGCACTGTTGCGATGTTTTAATATCGTTTCTGGTATCCTTCTGTGGACAAACCCTGTTGGAAGAGGTTTGCAAATGCCTATAATGAGGATATGTAGAAACCAATCACATTTGATTATTTTAGTGAATTATTTAAATGTTAATGAGGTGAGACGTTTCACCTTCTGTGTTGCCTGATGTCATGCTTTATAGATAAACAAAGAATTTGCAATTATAAAGGGCCTTTCACATCCTCAAGACATCCCAAAGCAGTTTGCAGCCAATAGATTACTTTTGAAACCTGGTCACTATTGTTTTTTAGGCAAATATGGCAGATAATTTGTGCATATGAGGTTTTGCAAATAGATAAGGTAAATGACCAGTTAATGGGCCAGAAATTCAGGTCGGGGGCTTCCCGCTGGTGCAAGCCCCCAACCTGCACTTACCTAGCGCGCCTGCCATTGTGCCCGCGTGGGATTCCAATCCTGGGCCTCCTCCAGCTGCCGGTGCGCAGCGCCCAGGGGCGCAGTTAGTTCAATGCGTCCCCTGGGATCACGTGGACCATGGAGAGCCAATCGTAGCAGGGAATCTCTATTCATAGATTTGACCTGTCAAATCTATGAATAGAGATCGGCCCCAAAACCTAACTAAAGCTTCAAATAAATTTTTTAAAAAAACACATTTTTAAAATAACTATAAATTACATAAAATAACTATTTTAAACAATAATTTAAATTTTTGAAAAAATGAATTACAGTTTTTAACGGGGCTAAAAATAAACTTACCTTTCTTTAAAGTATTTAAAAATAATAAACCTGTGGAAAAAATGTTTTAAGTTTACTTAATTCACCACTTACCTTGTTAAAAGCAGGCCTTGCGACTGCTTTTTAAAAGCATAGCTGCTGGAGACTTACCCTCCCTGAGAAACCTGTAAAAAAAAACGGGTGTTCCAGGCATATGCACTGCCTCTCCGGCGCACGCGTTCGACCTGTGAACCCCTTCCTTCAAGGGAACAGAATTTCCGGTTTCCCGTGCATGCACGAAACCGGCACTTTCGTTGGCCCTACGCATGAGTACCCAGCACGTACTCACCCGTGGGGACCTAAATTTCTGGCCCATTCTGTTTTGTTTGAGGGCTGATACCTAGGATCTTGGCTAGGATACCCTGCTCTCGTCAAAGAGTGCCATAGAATTCTTTACATCTACCTGCACAGACAGATGGAGGCCCCAGTTTAACACTGTAATGTATTAGCACATGGTTTGTCACATGGTTCAGTATGAGCATGCTCAGTTCGCTCTGGCCTGGTAAAGCAAGCACATGGACTAGCAACTCATTGTGTCTCTGTCCTTCATTTGTTCTACCCACATATATTTAATTTTTGGCGACGAGAATGGGATCCTAAAGACATTTTTAGGAATCATGGAAGGACACAGTGTTCAACCTTTAAGGTGAATTTGTGACATCTAAACTGAATTTTTGCGATGTTTTACCGTTAATGCTGATGCCGAATCGTCTGTGATTTGCTTTCATGTGTATGTATACACAGCAACAGTGGTGTTGATTCTCACAGGTACACAGGTAGCGTGCTGAGTCACTGTTCAACGGGATCAGGACAATCATGGCTGCGCCTACGGGATTCATCGGAAGCCTCAGCATGTATGACCGAGCTCGCGAACCATTCAGTTCTTACACTGAGCGGATGGAGATGTTTTTTAAGGCCAATAACATTATTGAGACTGAAGGTGCAGATGAGAATGTTCAAGCTCAAAATAAAGTAATTCGTGAACGGAAAAAAGCAACTTTTCTAACGGAGATCGGGCCAGATGTCTACAGAACGTTGACAAACCTACCCGTGCCAGGGAAAGCGAAGGATGAGTCGTTTGAAGACATTGGGCTGGATTTTGTGAATGGAGGTGAGTTGGAGGCGGGACTGCTGCTTGTCGTGTCAATGTCCCGCCTCCATCCTCACCTGACCAACCAGAGGAATTTTCCCCTGATTGAGCTTGTTAAGCCCGCCCTGCGGGCTCAGCAGGCCAATTAGGGAGGAAGTCACTGACAGAGCACGTCGATGTCTGGCGTGTTATCTGTCAAGACTTCTTGAAAGAAGAACTGTCAGCGTTTGACAGCTCTGTGAAGCTGTCAAACACTGACATTCTCTGTAGTTTGATGAGGCCTTGTGTTCAGGACTCATCAAACCTTTCAACTTTGTTAATTTCACATGGCTGTTGATTCGGAGATTCCAACAGCCAGTCTGTGAAATCGACAAGGAGGATGTCGGCTCTCCCGATCCAGCACGGCTGAAGGCTGTAGGAAGAAAACAAGGTAAGTGAACATTTTTTTAAACTTTTCACTCACCTTACATAGTTACCACTCCACACTTGCACCCATCACTCACCTCTACATCTTACTTCCAGGTGCCTCCGACTGCCGCAGACCTCCTTCACGTCTCCTCCAACCCGGCGGGGTTCTCCGAGGTCGGGAAGCCTTCACCTGTTACGGTAAAATGGCACTAATCCTTTTTTCTGCCTGTTAACTACCTGATAACAGGCAGTTAAATGGATTAAATGCCTTTCTCGCCTCCAGGAGACAGGACCCGAAGCAGCATATCTTCCTGCCTCCTGGAAAAAGGGCACGGAGGCAGGATGGGGGCAGGTTTGCCATCTGCCCCCACTTTCTCCGAATTTACTGGCTGGCCCACCTCCATGCCCGCCTCCTCGGGGCTTGGAAAATCCAGCCCATTGTCGAGAAACTCAAAGACCATTTCGACCCAAAGCCATTAGAATAGCAGAGAGCTATAAGTTTGGTACCAGAAACCAAAAACAAAGTGAAACCATCAGTGAGTACATTGTAGCTCTTCGAAACCTGTCTTTGTATTGTAACTTTGGCACATTTTTGGATCATGCAAAATTGCCCTATCTATGGAGATGGCATCTAAGAATGCTAGGGAGATCCGTCCAACTCAAGTGACTAGTGCAGCTGAGGTCTACAGTCACAAAGCCACCACCAAACCTAAAGCTGTGAGACCGGGTCAAAAGCATGTCGGTGAGAGCAGTTCAGTGAATTGTTATCGCTGCAATGGGAATCACTCACCACAGGCCTACCAATGCAGAAATGTGAAGTGTTTTCACTGCCAGAAGCAAGGCCTTATTTCAACAGCTTGCAGAGCTAGATCTTAAACACGAAGTAAGAACCATTCTAGTGGCAATGCAAAGCAGTGACAACAAAAGGGAATAGTTCACAATATTGAAGTGAGTACTCCTGATGCTAAATAACTAGGCATATACAGTATCTATGCCACTAGTGGCAACACTAGCAGTCATGAGAAAGACTTCCGTACAAAACATTTGATCAACGAGCAATATAGCAGACAGTTATGAGGGCATCACTGGGTATGATGCTCATATCGGCATCAAGTCCAACGCGAAGCCTGTCTATTGTAAGGCAAGGCTGGTCCCCTATGCATTGAAAAGTCAGGTGGAGGAAGAGCTGGTGAAGCTGAGAGAGAATGGAGTGCTAGTAAAAACTGACAAAAGTGAATGGGCTACCCCAATTGTGGTAGTGCCAAAGTAGACAAAACTGTACACTTGTGCTGTGACTACAAAGTTACTATCAACCAAGCAGTTGACAATGAGCAGTACCCGTTACCTACATCACAAGATTTGTATGCAGCACTCTCTGGGTCAGTTGAATGTTGACAAAGAGAGTCAACAGTATCTCATCATCAACAGTAAGCAAGTAAGTATGGGGCAGTCCACCTAACCTGGGTGGTGGGAAAATTATTGGAAAAAATTCTGAGGGACAGGATAAATCTTCATTTAGAAAGACAAGGATTAATCAGGGACAGTCAGCATGGATTTGTTCAGGGAAGGTCGTGTCTGACTAACTTGACTGAATTTTTTGAGGAGGTAACAAGGAGGATCGATGAGGATAGTGTGTTTGATGTAGTCTATATGGATTTTAGCAAGGCTTTTGATAAGGTCCCGCATGGCAGGCTGGTCACGAAAGGAAAAGCCCATGGGATCCAAGGCAAAGTGGCAAGTTGGATCCAAAATTGGCTCAGAGGCAGGAAACAAAGGGTAATGGTCGAAGGGTGTTTTTGTGACTGGAAGGCTGTTTCCAGTGGGGTTCCGCAGGGCTCAGCACTGGGTCCTTTGCTTTTTGTGGTATATATCAATGATTTGGACTTGAATGTAGGAAGTATGATTAAGAAGTTTGCAGATGATACAAAAATTGGCCGTGTGGTTGATAATGAAGAAGAAAGCTGTAGACTGCAGGAAGATATCAATGGACTGGTCAGGTGGGCAGAACAGTGGCAAATGGAATTCAATCTGGAGAGGTGTGAGGTAATGCATTTGGGGAGGGCTAGCAAGGCAAAGGAATACACTATAAATGGTAGGACATTGAGAAGTACAGAAGATCAGAGGGACCTTGGAGTGCATGTCCACAGATCCCTGAAGGTAGCAGGACAGGTAGATAAGGTGGTTAAGAAGGCATACGGGATACTTGCCTTTATTAGCTGCGGCTTAGAATATAAGAGCAGGGAGGTTATGCTTGAACTGTATAAAACACTCGTTAGGCCGCAGCTAGAATACTGCGTGCAGTTCTGGTCACCATATTACAGGAAGGATGTGATTGCACTAGAGAGGGTGCGGAGGAGATTTACGAGTATATTGCCTGGGCTGGGGAATTTTAGCTATGAGGAAAGATTGGATAGGCTGGGGTTGTTTTCTTTGGAACAGAGGACGCTGAGAGGGGACCTTATTGAGGTGTATAAAGTTATGAGGGGCCTAGATAAGTGGATAGAAAGGACCTATTTCCCTTAGCAGAAGGGTCAATAACCAGGGGGCATAGATTTAAATAATTGGTCAGAGGTTTAGAGGGGATTTGAGGATAAATATTTTCAACCAGAGGGTGGTGGGGGCCTGGAACTCATTGCCTGAAAGGGTGGTAGAGGCAGAGACCCTCATCACATTAAGAAGTACTTGGATATGCACGTGAAGTGCCGTAACCTACAAGGCTACGGACCAAGTGCTGGAAAGTGAGATTAGGGTGGATAGCTCTTTGTCGGCCGGCACGGACAAGATGGGCCAAGTGGCTGTAATGTGCTGTAAATCTCTATGATTCTATGATTCTACAAACACACACAAGGGACTGTGCTCATACACCAAGCTGCCGTATGGTGTAAAGTCCTCCCCCAAAATCTTTCGGGCTGCGATGGATAAGATTTTGCAAGGAATTCCAAATTGCTTATGCAATCAAGGCGATGTGCTGATCGCAACAAGCAGCAAGGAAGAAAATCTAGAAGTGTTAGATTTAGTGCTCCAAAGGTTGAATTCCCTCAATTTCAAATTGAAAAGGAGCAAATGTGCTTTTGGGCAGCCCGAGGTTGTGTACCTTGGTCTGAAAGTTGATGCAAATGGCTTGCAACCAGTGAAGGAAAAGGTTGATGTTGTCATCAATGCTCCAAAGCCACAGAACGTGTCTGAGTTAAGATCTTTCCTTGGAATGGTCCAGTACTATGCACGTTTCTTACCTGAGTTAGTGACCATGTTAGCTCCATTGCATGAGCTCCTCAAGAAGAATGTCCAGTGGAAGTCAACAAAAGTGCAACAGGAAGCTTACAATGCTTGTAAGAGAAGTCTCTCTAGCGATGCTCGACTTGTGCACTACGACACAGAGTGTAAGCTTCTAGCTATGGTGTGGGAGCTGTCATAAGCCACGTAATGGATGACAGCCGAAAGAAACCAATTGCATTTACATCGTGAACCCTCACAAAGAACAAAAGAAACTTTGCGCAAATTGAAAAGGAAGCACTCACCATAGTGTTTGGAATCAAGAAATTCCAACAATTCCTGATCGGCAGAAAGTTTACCCCGATAACTGATCACAAACCGCTTCTTGCAATATTGGGGCCCAAATCTACCATCCCTGCAATGGCCGCTTCAAGAATGCAACGTTGAGCAGTGTTGTCACAATATGACTACACGATTGAATATCACACTTCAAAGCAAGATGCAATCGCAGATGCCTTGTCCAGGTTGCCACATGAGGATTCATGTGTTGGGAGTGAAGCTGAGATTTTCACACTAGGTGCAGTTGACAAAGACTTTCCCGTGAATGCAACTGAGATTGCAAATGAGACTCAAAAGGGCTCAGTACTGAAAAGAGTGTATGAAAACACCTTGAATGGATGGACTGACCAGTGTCCGGACACAGAGTTGAAACCATTCCATAACTGTCCTACTGAATTGTCTGTGAGCAAGGTTGTATCAAGTGGGGAAACAGAGTGGTGGTACCTACTTCTCTGAGAGATAGAATTCTGGCCGAACTTCATACTGAACATCCAGGGATTGTCAGTATAAAATCAATTGCAAGAAGTTTTATTTACTGGCCTGGATTGGACAGTGATCTTGAATCACTTGTCAGCAAATGCAGTGTTTGCCAAAACTGCAGAAACAAACCACCCAAAGTTCCACTACAACCCTGGTCATGGCCAAGTAGACCTTTTCAGAGAGTACATGTAGACTTCTGTGAGAAAGCAAATTATTATTTCCTGGTACTTGTAGATAGTCACTCATAGTGGATTGAAGTGAAACACGTGGGTTCAAACACTACAACTGAACGTACCATAGATGAGTTGAGGTTTCTCTTTGCATGTCATGGCTTACCTGAAGATCTTGTTTCTGACAATGGCCCTCAGTTCCATTCTGCTGTATTCCAAGAATTCATGAAATGGAACGGTATCAAACACACTCTCGTTCCACCATATCATCCAGCTTCAAACGGAGCAGCTGAAAGGTCAGTCAGAAGAGTAAAAGAAGCTCTCAAAAAGCAAGTGTTGCAGGGTTGTTTGGGACTCAGCATGAAGCAACGTTTGGCAAGTTTCTTGCTGAAGTACAGAACTACTCCGCACACCACAACTGGATATACTCCAGCAGAACTCTTGATGAAGAGGAGATTGAGAACACGATTGAGTCTTGTTCAACCAAATTTGGCATCAAGAATTGAACAGAAACAGTTGAGTCAGAAACGTTATTATCATGACAATCAGAAAGAACGCAGTTTCAAACAAAATGAGTGTGTTCATATTCTCAGTCCCCCTGGAAAGTGGAGTTCACACAAGTGGGACATAAGAACTGTAGTAGAGGTTGGTGGGACCAAGAGATATTTATTTGAAATTGGTGACAACATCCGAAGTGTACATGTAGATCAAATGATCTCTGCTAGAGATAAACCAAAACATGATCTTAAACCACTTGATCATGAGCACATACATGAGTTTGACTCAGTTCAGACTTCAGTAACTGAAGTATCAGGTTCAAACAAGTCTGAGATAGAAACAGGATCATCTTTGAGTTCGGAACCAGAACAAAACAGCCTGAAAACTGGTTCAACACCAGAAACTTCTGTAAGGAGATCAGGAAGGCTCCGCAAACCTGTTATTAAACTGGATTTGTGTAAGAAGTCACACAACACCAGGTTATAGTCCAACAGTTTTATTTGAAATCACAAGCTTTCAGAGCGCTGCTCCTTCATCAGGTGAAGTGGAGAGATGCCTATAGACACAGATTATACAGTCAGAGAATAATGCCAGATGATTACAGGTAATCTTTCTAACTGCCATTTATCACACCTCGGCAGAGAGATAATCACAGCAATCAAAGGTGTGAATGGTGCCCAAACAGGTCAGTCAGGAAAACATTACATCAAAGAACAATGAGGTGGGGTCACAAGGGGTAAAATGTTGCAGATGCTGGGGTCTGTATGAAAAACAAAAACAAAAAACAGACAAAAAACATTTTCTTTGCTGGAAATCACAGCAGGTCCGGCCGCATCTGTGTAGAGAGAACAAGCCAACGATGACGAGAGTCTGGATGACCCTACGTCAGGTGGGGTTACATGTAGCGTGACATGAACCCAAGATCCCGGTTGAGGCCGTCCTCATGAGTGCGGAACTTGGCTATCAGTTTCTGCTCTACGATTTTGCATTGTCGTGTGCCTCAAAGGCTGCCTTGGAGAATGCTTACCCAAAGATCAGAGGCTGAATGTCCTTGACTGCTGAAGTGTTCCCCGACTGGGAGGGAACACTCCTGCCTGGCGATTGTTACGCGGTGTCCGTTCATCCGCTGTTGTAGTGTCTGCATGGTCTCGCCGATGTACCATGCTCCGGGGCATCCTTTCCTGCAACGTATGAGGTAGACAACGTTGGCCGAGTCACATGAGTATGTACCATGTACCTGGTGGGTGGTGTCCTCACGTGTGATGATGGTATCTGTGTTGATGATCTGGCATGTCTTGCAGAGGTTGCCGTGGCAGGGCTGTGTGGTGTTGTGGTCGCTGTTCTCCTCAAAGCTGGGTAATTTGCTGCGATCGATGGTCTGTTTGAGGTTAGGCGGCTGTTTGAAGGCGAGTAGTGGAGGTGTGGGGATGGCCTTAGCGAGGTGTTCGTCGTCATCGATGACATGTTGAAGGCTGTGAAGAACATGGCGTAGTTTCTCCGCTCCGGGGAAGTACTGGACGATGAAGGGTACTCTGTTGGTTGTGTCCCGTGTTTGTCTTCTGAGGAGGCCTATGCGATTTTTTGCTGTGGCCCGTCGGAACTGTCGATCGACAAGTCGAGTGTCATATCCCGTTCTTATGAGGGCGTCTTTCAGTGTCTGTAGGTGTCCATCGCGTTCCTCCTCGTCTGAGCAGATCCTGTGTATTCGCAGGGCTTGGCCTTTGATTGCTGTGATTATCTCTCTGCCGAGGTGTGATAAATGGCAGTTAGAAAGATTACCTGTAATCATCTGGCATTATTCTCTGACTATATAATCTGTGTCTATAGGCATCTCTCCACTTCACCTGACGAAGGAGCAGCGCTCCGAAAGCTTGCGATTTCAAGTAAAACTGTTGGACTATAACCTGGTGTTGTGTGACTTCTTACATTTGTCCACCCCAGTCCAACACTGGCATCTCCACACCATAAACTGGATTTGTAATTCATTTGTAGGCTTTGTAGTTCATTTTTAAAAAAGCCAGGAGTTTTTGTTATGTTGTACATGTAAAGCTGGGAAATGTGGGACCATAGTTTTGTTGTTGAGAGGGGAATATGTACATTTTCTTTAAAGGGTAATGTATTGTCACATGGTTTGTCACATGGTTTAGTATGAGCATGCTCAGTTCGCTCTGATCTAGTAAACAAGCACATGGACTAGCAACTCATCGTGTCTCTGTCCTTCATTTGTTCTATCCACATATATTAGAAACACTCCCAGTTTAACACCTATGAAATGTCAGCAGAGATTATGTGCTCAACTCCTGGAGTGGGGCTTAACTGCACATCCTTCTGACTCAAAGGAAGAGTCTAACTGAGACAAACTTACACTTTTGCCATCAAGTTGTTGTCAAGACGTGGACAATTGCAGTCATAAACCCACTAAACCAGCGTCTCATGAAGTTGCGTGTTAATGTAACAGCAGGATGTGAGGCGAGGCAGTCTAAAATTGTAAGGATTTCCGGTCAGAAATAAAGCTTTTGGGGGAGAAATTCAGTATCGTCCCATTTGGGGTGCGATTATCAGCCAGGCGCAAAGTTTAGCGCCTGGCACTAATTATCGTCTCCGACTGCAAACTTGGCTTTTATCGCCTCTGGAGGTGATTGGAGCGCTAAATCAGGTGCTGCACACCTGTCTTAAGGCACAAAGGCCAAGGAGCGAGGCGCTAACTCAGAGCGCGGGCGAAGCTCATGTGATGTCAGTCAGCAATGGAACACAGACACACTGGCGCTGGCCAGTTCTTAAAGGGGAGGATTGATCTTGCTCTCCATCCACACCCTGCTCATTGCAGCCTTGAATCTCGGCCTGGAGAGACCTGTACATCAAATCTGCTGGAAAGAACAATGGAGAGGCCCAGGGAAAGAGCTCAGAGTGCAGCCCAAATAGTCTGTTCTAAATTGGTGCAAGGAAGATCAAATCAAAATGAACCTGCAAAGTACTGCTCAGTACCCAAAACTCCTCAACACAGCGTTGAATCTCTCCAGAAGTCTCTCTCTCTCTCTCAGAATGCGTGGTGCAAAAATGTCGCAGAAAAAAAAGGCAGGAAGCGGTCGCCTTTAAATAGCGCTCCCCCAGACCCTTCCTGACTGCAAAACGCTCCCCTCAACCTGTCGTTGCTAGCGGCAGGCGGTAAGGCAGGGGGCGCCACTCAATATCCGGTCCGGGGCGCTACCGGGGCGTTGCACACTCGACTGACGTCATGACCTGAGGGCGCAGGAGATTGTGGCGGTAGTGTTTAGCGCCGCCGCAAAATGTCTGGTCAATTTCATGAGTGCCGCAAACATCGCTGCGCCCGGGCGTGAGTTGCTTTGCGCCCCATTAGCGCCCTCTTAAGGCACCAACGGGAGGCGCAAACCAACTGAATTTTACCCCCTTTATCTTCTGTTATTGAGCCACGTAATACTAACCTTCAACCTTTGACCTTCGCCTGCTCGTCTGCCATAACGTTGACAGGAGAGCCGCAGAAACTCCCGGAAAAAACGGTGCGAATGCCCCACGGGGTCAGGTGTTCTCTCTGGGGTTTCTGCGGCTCTTCCGACAAAGTGAAGGCAGGCAAATGGGAGAACGCAGGCGGAAATACATCCCCAATTGTCTTTTTTCACCTCACTTTGCCGGATTGTGCAATTTTACACTTTCTGGAAGCTGGGATATTTCAGGATGCTGTAAAAGTAATACATTCCAAAAGAACCTGCATCAAATGTTGCTTAGCCAGCAAAACAGGCATGTATAAATAATACAAAAGCGAAACACTGCAGAGGCTGGAAATCTGAAATAAAAACAGAAAATGCTGGAAATCCTCAGCAGGTCAGGCAGCGTCTGTGTAAAGAGAAACAGAGTTAACTTTTCCGGTCGATGAGCTTCCATCAGAACTGTATAAATAATGGCCTGTGGGCCAATCAAGCTGTGAAGTGCACCATTTCTGGTAGAATTGAAGGAACCAGCGACATACCTAAAGATGTACATGTACCTTTTCCTCTTGTAACAGATATGCCAGAACCCTAGGGGGCAGTGCCTCTCAGCAGCAAGTCTCATCATAGCACTCAGGGCCATCGCTAATTGAAGTGGGCACAATCCCAGAGATACGCGTTCAGGTGGGGCTCACTGATTTGGAGGAAAGAACACAGGTTAAGCCATTCCCCATAGTTGTGGAAAGGTTGAGTTGCGTTGTGATTCATACATCATGGGGCCAGCTACGAAGTAGGTGGCCAACTGAGTCACAAGCAAATACCCAACAGACCTTTTGGAACACTCTATACCTACTCCTTCCACGAGTACATTGAGTAGGTGTAGTAGAGTAAGAAGAAAGACCATGATGCATGTAGATGTAGCACAGGGAGAAGCGCATTGTGTTAAACACATGGTACACCTTCAACTTTAAGACACGACACATTACCTTGCAGTTGTTGCTTGCTTTGAGAATGTACATTTTCCAGACAAACAGCAGCAATGTCCAATGGAATATAAAAGCCGACCTTAAGGAAAGAATCAGAACCTGGCAAAACAACACTGTTTCCTGTTGTGGCTGCTGTGCCTCTACTAGCTACTTATCATCTCCATCTCCTCTTCCTCCTTCTGTGCTATGTCTGATTGCTGGTCCTCATCCACAAAGGTTCATAAGCATTTTTGAACATCTATGTTTGTCAGCATGCAGCACACTGCCACCATGTCAATGTGAAATTCCACAGAATGTCCATATCGTCATTCTATAATGGAGCACCAACACTACAGCCCAAACATCGCAACCATTGTTACAGCACCCAAAAATACTGCTCAGTGAGGTGCTTGCCTCTCGTACGTGCTTCTTTGTAGTCTGTTTGCTAACCGCTACAAGCACTGCATAGAGGTATCTTGAGCCACGTTTCCAGCAGCTAACCCATATTTGCACAAGTATTCAACCAGCTGTTAGCCTGGAAACTTGTGATTCCCTTATTTTTTTAAATTAGTTCCTGGGATGTGGGTGTCGCTGGCAAGGCCAGCATTTATTGCCCATCCCTAATTGCCCTCGAGAAGATGGTGGTGAGCCACCTTCTTGAACTGCTGCAGTCCGTGTGGTGAAGGTACTCCCACAGTGTTGTTAGGGAGGGAGTTCCAGGATTTTGACCCAGCGACGATGAAGGAACGGCGATATACTTGCAAGTCAGGATGATGTGTGACTTGGAGGGGAGCTTGGAGGTGGTGGTGTTTCCATGTGCCATGCTGCCCTTGTCCTTCTAGGTGCTAGAGGTTGTGGGTTTGGGAGGTGCTGCCAAAGAAGCCTTGGTCAGTTGCCGCAGTGCATCTTGTAGATGATACACACTGCAGCCACAGTACGCTGGTGGTGGAGGGAGTGAATGTTTAAGGTGGTGGATGGGGTGCCAATCAATAGGGCTGCTTTGTCTTGGATGGTGTTGAGCTTTTTGAGTGTTGCTGGAGCTGCACTCATCCAGGCAAGTGGGGAGTATTCCGTCACACTCCTGACTTGTGCCTTGTAGATGGTGGAAAGGCTTTGGGGAGTAAGGAGGTGAGACACTCGCCACAGAATACCCAGCTTCTGACCTGCTCTTGTAGCCACAATATTTATGTGGCTGGTCCAGTTAAGTTTCTGGTCAATGGTGACCCCCAGGATATTGATGGTGGGGGATTCATCGATGGTAATGCCGTTGAATGTCAAGGGGCCGTGGTTAGACTCTCGCTTTTTGGAGATAATCATTGCCTAGCACATGTGTGGCGTGAATGTTACCTGTCACTTATTAGCCCAAGCCTGAATGTCGTCCAGGTCTTGCTGCATGCGGGCATGGACTGCTTCATTATCTGAGGATGCCTTGATGCCACACTCAGTCAAATGCTGCCCTGATGTCAAGGGCAGTCACCCTCATCTCACCTCTGGAATTCAGCTCCTTTATCCATTTTTAGACCAAGGCTGTAATGAGGTCTGGAGCCGAGTGGTCCTGGCAGAACCCAAACTGGGTATCAGTGAGTAGGTTATTGGTGAGTAAGTGCTGCTTGATAGCACTGTCGATGACACCTTCCATCACTTTGCTGATGATTGAGAGTAGACTGATGGTGCGGTAATTGGCCCGATTGGATTTGTCCTGCTTTTTGTGGATAGGACATACCTGGGCAGTTTTCCACATTGTCGGAGAGATGCTAGTGTTGTAGCTGTACTGGAACAGCTTGGCTAGAGGCGCAGCTAATTCTGGAGCACAAGTCTTCAGCACGACAGCCGGGATGTTGTCGGGGCCCACAGCCTTTGCTGTATCCAGTGCGCTCAGCTGTTTCTTGATATCACGTGGAGTGAATCGAATTGGCTGAAGACTGATTTCTGTGGTGGTGAGGACCTCAGTAGGAGGCCAATATGGATCATCCACTCGGCACCTCTGGCTGAAGATGGTTGCAAACACTTCAGCCTTGTCTTTTTGCACTCACATGCTGGGCTCCATCATCATTGAGGATGGGGATATTCATAGGGCCTCCTCCCATTAGTTGTTTAATGGTCCATCACCATTCACAATTGGATGCGGCAGGACTGCAGAGCTTTGATCTGATCCGTTGATTGTGGGATTGCCTAGCTCTGTCTATAGCATGCTTATGATATGGACATTCTGTGGCATTGCACATTGACATGCTGAACTCTTTGACAGTGGTCATACATCGTTTAGATTTTCTGAATAGTATCCTTTTGTGTATGAACACCATTGGATATTGCATAGCTATTTGAATGGGTACTGACCACGTTGCCTAGGGAATGGCACATTTTTCAGAATATTTGTGTCTTATGTTTTTGATGTGCTGAATGTAATGTAATTGCCAGCATGGTGAAGCACAGGTCTGAGACCCCCGTTATGCAACCAGCTGCAAATTAGCTGATCCTTAACAAATTTCTTGCCATTGTCTGGAAGGAACCTTTTGCAAAAAAGTTAATGACATTGTCACTTTACCAATTACTGGCAACAGATGTTGCTCCTTGGCTGGAGGTCTGGCATAGGAAACATAGGAGCATAGGAACGGGATTAGGCCATTCAGCCCCTCGAGCCTGCTCCGCCATTCAATGAGATCATATCCCTTAATGGCCCAGAAATTCGGGTCGGGGGCTTCCCGCGGGTGCAAGCCCCCGACCTGCACTTAGCTTGCTGTTGTGCTGTGGCCCGCGTGGGATTCCGATCCTGGGCCTCCTCCAACTGCCGGCACGCAGTGCTTGCGTATCCCAGAGGCGCAGTTAGTTCGATGCGTCCCCTGGGATCACGTGGGCCATGGGGAGCCAATGGTAGCAGGGAATGCTTCATTCATAAGTTTGACAGGAAGAGCTGTCAAACCTATAAATACTATAAGCCCCAAAACATCACTAAAACCTCAAATAATTTTTTTTTAAAACATCAGATTTTTAAAATAAACTATAAATTACATGAAATAACTATTTTAAACAATAATTTAAATTTTTGAAAAAATTAATTACATTTTCTAACGGGGCTAAAAATAAACTTACCTTTCTTTAAATTATTTAAAAATAATAAACCTGTGGAAATTTTTTTTAATTTTAATAAATTCACCACTTACCTTGTTAAAAGCAGGCCTTGCGCCTGCTTTTTAAAAGTGTAACTGCTGGAGACTTACCCTCCCGGAGAAACCTGCAAAAAAAACGTAAGTTCAATGCGCACGCGCTGCCTCTCCGGCGCACGCGTTCGACCTGTGAACCCCTTCTTTCAGGTGAATGGAAGTGCCGGTTTCCCGCGCATGCGCAGTGCACGCACGAAACCGGCACTTTCATTGGAGCTACGCGTGAGTACCCCGTGCGTCCTCACCCGTGGGGACCCGAATTGCTGGGCCTTTGGTTAACAGAAAGCTATCAATCTCCGATTTAAAATTAACAATTGATCCAGCATCAATTTCCGTTGGCAGAAGAGAGTTCCAAACTTATACCACCCTTTGTGTGTAGAAGTGTTTGTTAATTTCGCTCCTGAAAGGTCTGGCTCTAATTCCTAGACTATGCCCCCTAGTCCTAGAATCTCCAACCAGCGGAAATAGTTTCTCTCTATCTACCCTATCGGTTCCCCTTAATGGCCCGTATTATCCGACCCCCACGGGTGTGTACGAGGCATCCATAGGGGCCTCGCAAGTACCGGTTTCAGGCACGTGAAGCGCATGCGCTGAAAACCGGCACTTCCGATCTGACAAGAATTCTCCTGACAGATCCTCCGCCTGCCCAGGAGAAGGGCCTCCGCGGGCAGAGAGTTCCGCTTTCTGCACAACCTCCGCCCACTGAAAATCTTTAAATATCTTACGCCTGGTAAAAGCAGTAAGGCGTAAGGCCTGCTTTTACCAGCATAAGAGTTTAAAAAAGTAAATAAATAAAAAACATTTCCAATCATTTATAATTTAAAAATACTTTTAAAAAAGGTAAGTTTATTTTTAGCCCTGTAAAAAACTTTAATTATTTTTTCAAAAAATTACATTTTTGTTTAAACTATTTAATTTAATGTAATTTTAACTACGTGATTAAAAAAAATGTATTTAATGTTTTAGTGTGTTTTTTTGAGTGATCCCCATTCATACTTTTGACAGATTTATGCGGAGAGACCTGTCAAAAGTATGAAGGGGGATTCCCTTCTTTGATTGTTTCCCCATGGCCCACATGATCCCAGGGACGCTTGCTAATGGTGTGCACCCCTGGGATACCTGGGCCTCTGCGTGCGCGCACCAGGAGTGTCCCAGGATCGGAAGTCTCGGGACCTACGGAGCCAGCAGGTAAGTTCATAGATTTTTCCAGATCGGAGGCATCTGCACGCAGGGAGACTCCGATCAGAAAATCCGGCCTATTATCTTGAATACTTCGATCAGATCACCCCTTAATCTTCTAAATTCTAGGGAATGCAACCCTAATTTATGTAATCTCTCCTCGTAACTTAACCCTTGAAGTCCAGGTATCATTCTGGTAAACCTACACTGCACTCCCTCCAAGGCCAATATATCCTTCCTAAGGTGTGGTGCCCAGAACTGCTCACAGTACTCCAGGTGTGTCTAACTAGGGTTTTGTACAGCCACAGCATAACTTCTATCCCCTTGTATTCTAGTCCTCTAGATATAAGGGCCAGCATCCCATTAGCCTTTTTGATTATTTTCTGTGCCTGTTCATGACATTTTAATGCTCTATATACCTGGACCCCCAAGTCTCTTTGGACATCCACGGTTTCTAGCTTTTTATCATTTAGAAAGTTCCCTGTTCTATCCTTTTTAGGTCCAAATTGGATGACCTCACGTTTGCCTACATTGAAATCCATTTGCCACACTTTTGACATTCACTTAATCTGTCGCTATTCCTTGCTAATTTTATGCTTCCATCTACATTGCCTATAATGCCACCATCCATAGACATTTCCTGTCCACTACTTTAGTCACCTCCTCAAAAATTGCAATCAGGTTTGTCAGGCATGACCTACCTTTCACAAATCCATGCTGGCTCTCTCTGATCAACTGAAAATTTTCAAGGTGTTCAGTCACCCTATCATTAATTATAGACTCTAGAAATTTCCCGACAACAGATGTTAGGCTAACTGGTCCATAATTCCCTGGTTTCCCCCTCTCACCATTTTTAAATAGCGGAGTGACATGCACAATTTTCCATTCTAAAGGCATCGTTCCTGACTCAAGAGAACTTTGGAAGGTTATAGTTAGGGCATCTGCAATATGCACATCTACACCCTTTAAAACCCTGGGATGGAAGCCATCTGGCCCTGGGAATATGTCACTCTTTAGTGCCATTATTTTCTTCAATACTGTTATTTTACTTACATTAATTTTGTTGAGTTCCTGTCCCTGATTCTGTATTATTTCCTTGGGATTTCTGGCATGCTTCCTCTACTGTAAATACTGATGCAAAGTAATTATTCAACATGTCTGCCCTTTCCTTATTATCATTGACAATATCACCGCTTTCATTTTTTAAGGGGCCAACATCGCTCCTGACTACCTTCTTTTTCCGAATATAATTGTAAAAAAATTGTATTGATTTTGATATCCCTTGCAAGTTTCTTTTCATATTCCCTTTTTGTAGCTCTTGCTGTCCATTTTGTGACTCTTTGCTGTTCTTTGTATCTTTCCCATTCGCCAGGATCTGTGCTATTTTTTGCATTTTTGTATACTTTTTCTTTTAGTTTTATGCTGTCCCTCACCTCTTTAGTCGTCCATGGCTTTTTTTTTGGGCAAGTAGGGCTCTTGCCTCTCAGGGCTATAAACTGGTTCTGTATCACCTTAAATTCTTTTTTGAACATCACGCCCTGATCTTCTGTCATTTTGAACATTAACAGATTTGCCCATTTAACTGTGGACAGTCTCTGGCCTAGAAATTCAGCTGTTTGCGCCAGCTGTTAGCGCCAGATTTCCGGCGCTATCCACTTAGCGCCCGGGCACCGCCGGATCTGCGCCTACGCCGAAATTCAGCTGGGCTTTAGCACCGGCGCAAAGTGTTAGTGCCCGCTCAGCTGCGCGCGCATCTTATGACGTCATTCCGTCGTGCAACGCCGTTTGTGCACCCCAAACCGGAAATTCAGTGGCGCCCGGCCGATGTGGGCGTGGCGCTGCTAAGAACTGTGAAATGGAACTCAACAGAGGCCCTGTGGGATTCGGGGAGCGCTAATTAAAGGGCACATCCACTCACCCATAAAAGCCAGCCATTTCGCTGCAATGACTTGACTGCTTTGGATTTCTGCACAGAGAGCAAGGCACAGAGATTACTGATTTCGGACACCATAGGAGAGGTATTTTTGGCTTCTAGCCAGTGCTTTGACATTTGCATCCTTGTGATTTTGCTGTTTGGAACTTTGTAATGGGGGCTGCATGGGGGGCCAACCCTCAGTTGCTACATTTTGTGCGAAGGGCTCGCAGACGCTTTGAGAGAGGGCCAGGCATGCCTAGACGCAGAGGGGCCATTAGGCGTCGCCAACGTAGGCCTTACCCAGTCAGGCAATACCGGCAGCAGGTCTCATATCTCACCATGACTGGGGCGCATTGTGTTAAGAGGCTGCGCTTCAGAAGGGAGGTGGTTGGAGAGATCTGCCAGCTGCTTCACGCAGATTTGCAGCCACAGCTCATGTCCAGGGCGTCTCTCTCAGTGGAAGTGAAGGTCACGGTGGCTCTCAGCTTTTATGCAAGCGGCTCCTTCCAAGCCGCTGCTGGGGACATTGCGAACATCTCCCAGTTCGCCGCGAATCGCTGCATCCGACAGGTCACCGAAGCACTTTTCGCGAGGAGGCACCAATTCATCTCCTTCCCCATGACCCAACACAAGCAGGAGCAGCGTGCAGTCGGATTTGCCAGGATCGCGGGCTTCCCCATAGTGCAGGGCGCCATTGACTGCACGCATGTGGCTATGCGGGCACCTATCCACAATGCCGAGCAATACCGCAACCGGAAGGGCTACCATTCCCTAAATGAGCAGCTGGTGTGTGACCACAGGCAGCGCATCCTAGCTGTCAATGCCCGCTTCCCAGGAAGCAGCCACGATGCCTTTATCCTGCGCCAGACTACTGTGGCTGACATGTTCCAGGCACAGCCTCCACCAAGGGGATGGCTTATCGGGGACAAGGGCTACCCTTTGTGCACATGGCTCATGACCCCGCTCCGCGCGCCCAGGACCCCAGCGGAGCTGGCATACAACGAAAGCCATCAAGCCACAAGGAACCTAATAGAGCAAACGATAGGCGTCCTCAAGCAACGGTTCCGTTGCCTGGATCGTTCGGGCGGGTCTCTTCAGTATTCGCCGGATAGAGTCTCCCAGTTCGTCGTGGTGTGCTGCATGCTCCACAACCTGGCTATCCGCAGGACTCAGGCACTGCCACCTGACATTGCCCCACCACCTCAGGAGGACGAGCAGGAGGACCCTGAGGAGGAGGAGCACCAGGCCAGGAGGGAGCGACAAGGTCCAAGGGCCGTCCGCCGGGGGCTTATTGCTCGACACTTCTAGGCCCCCTGTCAGGGAATGGCCTGGGCCACTGAACGCAGCTGAAGGCAGCCGCTCCGCAAGCCCTCAGCCGGTTAACCCAACAACCACTTGAAACATGACACCTGCACATGGTGAATAAATAAACATCTTTATTTCAAAAACTCAGGGCCCTTCCCACATGGAAGAGCAAAACAGAGAAGACCCCCAAAAAACAGTCACAAACTTCTGTCACTCCCAAAACCTGGGGAGGACTAACAAAACATCACCATCCAAATGGCCTTCCTCACTGGCCTAACAAAAACAAGCCCCCCCCACAACACAAACACCCCCATAAAACCAAACAACATAATGCCCCCCAGAACAGAAGCCCCCGCATCACCCAAACCCTCGCTCAACACACTCTATTCGGTGTGGCGAGAGGGCGAGTCCGTCGACAGCCGTCTTTTGCCCCGGCCCGTCCTGCTGCTGCGCCTCAAGCTGGGCTGTGAGGCTGTGGCGAGGCTGGGGGAAGGATCTTCAGGGCGACAAGGCGTCTCGCCAGATGCCCTTGGGGGTCGGCCTACACGAGGGCGGGCCCGGGAGGGGCCGGCTGGTGGCTGCTGCAGCTGTGGGTGGCCCTCTTCACTGCCTGCAGCAGCTCCTTGCACCCTGGCTGGGGGAGTGGCAGGCTCGCCTGCACCAATGGGGACAAGGTGGGTGATGCCAGGCGCGCGCTGCTCGCCAGACACACGTGCACTCGGGCGGCCTGGCCGGGGAGCAAGCGCGCCAAACTGTTGGTCGCCAGACCGGTGTGCGGCAGCAGGGCGGCGGCTGGCCTGGCGACGCCTCCGCGCCAGTGCGAGGGTGGCAGAAGTCAGTGCCCCAACTGCGCCGGCATGTGCCCGCATCTGCAGTGCTATTGTCTGCCCAGCACCTCTCAGCTGGCGACTGGCGTGCTGCGCTGCCTCGAGTTGTTGCACCCCCCTCTCATGCGCTGCCACAAGGAGCTCCACCCCCCTGGCGTGCGCTGCTGCGATTTGCTCCAGGCCCCTGGCCTGGGATTGGCCGAAAGCCACCACACTTT
This sequence comes from Somniosus microcephalus, assembly GCF_052327205.1. Lineage (NCBI taxonomy): Eukaryota > Metazoa > Chordata > Chondrichthyes > Squaliformes > Somniosidae > Somniosus > Somniosus microcephalus. The sequence goes on from NC_140994.1 coordinate 24,245,973, forward strand.
GTGCGAGGCTTTCGATGGCGTGAGGCATCTGTGCCACCACCTCCATGAATTCGATGTGCTGCCGCTCCGACGCCGCCGACATCTCGTCCAGGAGGCGCACCTCCTGGGCGACGTCCGAGTCCGGACTGGAGGGTGCCTCCACCCTCTGGCCAGAAGGCTGGCGTGCCGCCGGAGCCTTGCCGCGTGCGGCCACGCCACTGGGACCAGGTTCTGCCCTCCCCTCCACCGCCTCCCCCCTCTGGGCAGAAGGCTGGCGTGCCGCCGGAGCCTTGCCGCGTGCGTCCATGCCACTGGGACCAGGTTCGGGGCTCCCCTCCCCCGCCTCCCCCTGGCTCTCCGGCACGCCTGACGTCTCCCCTTCATTGCCATCTCCTGGAGTGGAGGAGGGTTCCCCCGAGGTGGCGCCTTCCTGCTGCTCCTCGACGTCCTCCTCCTCCGAGGGCCTGGCTGTCTGGGCTTCAGGGAGCACCTCCTCCTCACCAGCTGAAAGCAGGAAGGCACAAGTGTAGCTTTAGAGTGAGGACAGGCCGACAGCGAGGGAGGCCGCACTGGTGCATTATGCGCATTTTTCAGCCAGTGGGGAAGGATGTAGATCTGATGCGCGAGGGCAAGGAGAGAGGTGCACCCGGTCCTGTCCTTACCAGTGGGTTCCAGTATAGGGTCGGCGTCGCCGAGCGCCACAGGCCCAATCACCGGGTGACGCAGGAGTCGGGCCACCCTCTCTTCCAGAACCGTTAGCTCCTGGTAATCGCGAGGGCCTCCACCAGTGACACGCAGGCTCCTGGTGTTCCTCGCCAGCTTGCCCTGCAAGAGAAAGGAGGGCGTCTAAGTACAGTGTGGTGCCCCGTTGTTGTGTGTAAGTCCTCCCATGGTGGAATAGCTTGGACAGTGTGGTGCCCTGTAGCTGTGTGTGAGGCCTCCCATGGTGGAATAGCTTGGACAGTGTGGTGCCCTGTAGCTGTGTGTGAGGCCTCCCATGGTGGAATAGCTTGGACAGTGTGGTGCCCTGTTGCTGTGTGTGAGGCCTCCCATGGTGGAATAGCTTGGACAGTGTGATAAGTGCAGAAAGAGCTATTGATTAACATGCAAGTGCCATTGCAGCGGCAGGAGGGCTGAGCATTAGACCTTTGATGTCCCTTTGGCCCTAATGGGAGGTGCACATGCAAGGATGAGGGGGACACTGGAAAGGGTACTCACCTTGACCAGCCGACATAGGTCATTGTATTTCTTGCGGCACTGGTCCGCACTCCTGGGAACATCGGAGTTGGAGGAGACCCTCCGGGCAATTTTGGTCCACGCCTCCCTGAACTGGCTCCTGGGAGCCTTCCTGCCACTAGCCGGGCACACGACCCGTCTTCTCTTGTGTACCCCATGAAGGAGCACACCCAACGCATGCTCAGAGAACCGCTGGGCTCTTTCACGGGCCCTCTCCATTACCTCCAGGCGTTGATTTGGTACACAACCAGTCCTGAGGCCTAGTTGCAGGGCTACAGCATGCAGGGCGTGGCTGCAGTCAAAGTTGACCCTTCCCCCTTTAAGAGCTGGCCGGCGTCAGGGTGTCTGCTGACACTCACCACATGATCGCACCTGCGCTGCGCCCGGAATCGGCGATATCAGGCCGCATCGCCGGATTAGCGCCTGAACACAGGGTTCCAATGCCTTTTGCAGCGCTCGGCCAAAAAGTTGGCCAAATCTACTGAATTTCGGCGAGCTCGCCTGCACTTTCCGGCGGCCGCTAAATTTGCCGAGCGCCCGACTTTAGCACCGCAATAGCGTCCGAACTGAATTTCTAGGCCTCTGTCTCATACCTTTGAAGTCGGCCTTACCCAAATCTAGAATCTTAGTAGCTGTTTTTGCGTTTCTCCCTTTAAAACACTACGTTGAACTCGATCATGTTATGATCACAATTGGATAAATGTTCACGCACAGTTAGGCTGTTAACTAAATCTGGTTCATTACTCATTACTAAATCTAATGTGGCATGCCCCCTTGTTGCCTCTAGGACATATTGTTGTAGAAAACTATCCCAGACACACTTAAGAAATTCACTACCTTTCTGACAGGTGCTAGTCTGCTTATCCCAGTCTATATGAAAGTTAAAATCCCCCATTAAAACCACTCTGCCTTTACTACATGCTTGTCTAATCTCTGCATTTATACAATCTAGCACTTCACAGCTGCTACCAGGGGGCCTATACACAACTCCCACTACAGTCTTAAATCATTTCCTATTTCTTAATTCTACCCATAAAGTCTCCACTGCCTGCTTACCTCTTATTATATCCTCTCTTATCAGTGAAGTGATTTCATCTTTAATCACTATGGCTACTCCTCCTCCTCTGCCATTTTCCCTACCTTTCCTGTAAACTTTATAACCTGGTATATTTAGTTCCCAGTCCTGACCGTCTTGCAGTCATGTCTCAGTAATGGCTACCATGTCATACCCTCCAATTTGAATTTGCGCCTGCAGTTTATTCAATTTATTCTGTGCATTTGTACAAAGAACACTTATTTGGGCCACGCACCCTAGCCTGTCCTTCAGCTCTAATGTTTTACTCACTTGTTTCTGAAGTGTATGTACCTTTAAGAGAGAACTACTTTTACAGCTCCTGTATACTGTAGTGCCGGCAGTGACCACACCTGTATATAAGCCTTGAGCATGCCTCTGTACTGTTAGTCTTTAGACTACCCTCCTCCAGTAAACACCTGTTGATTGTTAATTTACAGCCTCCGTCTAGTTATTGGAAAACATCATACTTTAAGAATCACGGATTCAACAGTGGCGACGAGGTCGATTCGAATCTACCTGCAACTCTGCATTTCCTTTCAAGGATTCACTCCGGGAGGATGGTGGAAGAAAGTCAAGGCCAGAAGCACGGGCGTCGACCATGAGCAACCGCCCAGTCATCCGCAGAGTGAACATCGCAGGGGAGGCTGTTGAGAGCTGGGCTTGGTTCTCCAGCCACAACGATCCAGCAACAGACTGGCAACAGGTACAGCGCAGATCCTTCCTGGACAACGGCGGCTGGAGCTGACCGACGGCACAGAAAAGGCCGAGCAGCATCGACGGGGTAAGAGAGAGGGTGAAGTGCACAGGGCGCAGCCGGTGGTTGAAGACCGAGTGGCGTCGACGGAAAACAAAAAGAGAGAGAGGGTAAAGCACAGCCGGGGTTCAGGACCGAGCAGCGGCTATGAGAGAGGCGCACAGGAGAACGCGCAGAGCGCAGCCAGGGCTCAAGGGCTGAACAGCGTCCGCGGGGAAAGAAAGGAAGTGCGGGAGACGCCATTGAGCCGCGGAGAAGAAGGGAGAGCGCGGGAGACGCCATTTTAGAAGCCGCAGCGGAGAAGAAGGGCGAGCACGGGAAGAAAGGAAAGCACGGGAGATGCCATTTTGTTCCAGCGGAGAAGAAGGGAGAGCGCGGGAGATGCCATTGTAGACAGTTTAACCACACCCAGGGATGCCGAAGAGTGGCAGTGTCACTGCTTTCGACAATGAAGTCAAAGATTGGGCGACATATGTGGAACGCATTGAGGTGTACTGCAAGGCGAATGAAGTGCCAGATGCCAGGAAAGCACTGGTTTTGTTGAATTCCATGGGTGCAAAAACGTATGGCTTACTGTGAAACCTAGTAACCCCAGAGAAGCCAGTGGATAAGGATTTTGAAAGCATAGTGGAAATCCTACAGGACCATTTAAGCCCCACACCGCTGCTGATAGCAGAAAGATTTAAGTTCCACAAAAGGAACCAGCATAAAGACGAAAGTAATGCTGAGTATTTAACGGAACTGCGCAAGCTATCGAAACACTGCCAGTTTGGAATGGGACTAGCAGATACGTTAAGGGACAAGTTTGTGTGTGGGCTTCAAAGTGAAGGAACCCAGAAACGGCTTCTATCAGAAAAGGATCTTACACTGGACAAGGCTTTCAGCATGGCAGTATCACATGAAGCAGCCGCACGGGGCGCTGCAGAGATACAACGGAGACTGCAAGAATATGGCACCAATGAAATGTCATATGGAGCAGGGAAGTGTTATTGCTGCGACAGAACAAGACAGGACCAGAAGGATTGTTGGTTCAAGGACCAAGTGTGCAGACAGTGTGGAAAAGCAGGACACATAGCAAGAGTCTGCAGGTCAGGGAAGAAAACCAGCAGCAAGAAATCTCCACAGGAGAAGTACAAAAAGGCACATAAGGTGATGGACAGTAGTTCAGACGAACAGAAAAGTGATACAGACTCCGGAAGCAAGGAGCTGGGTTGTCTGAAACTACATAAGGTAATCAAAATGGAGGATCACCTGAATATCTGGGTCATGCTCAAGATAGACGGAGTCCAAGTGAAAATGGAATTGGACACAGGATCAGCTCTAACAGTTATAAACCGAAGGGACTACAAGCGGCTATTCTCACATATACCCTTGAAAGCTACAGAGATTGTCTTGAAGACGTACACGGGGCAAAAAGTCTACCCCAAAGGAAAAATAAGGGTGAACGTGATATACAAAGGCCAGGAAATACCCAAAATGGACCTATATGTATTGCCAGATGGAGGACCACCACTACTAGGACGTGAATGGATCTGGAAGATACAATTAGATTGGCATTCCATACAGGCACTGAAGGTTGAGGCCAAAAAGGATGACGACGTCACACCTGGACGACTGTCAAAAATGCTAATTGACGCACAAGAAGTGTTCCAGGAGAGACTCGGAACACTAAAAGGCATAACAACAACGATTAAAATAGAGGAAAATGCAAGCCCAAAGTTTTTTAAGGCCAGACCGGTGCCTTATGCGATCCGACCAGCCATTGAAGCAGAGCTGGAAGGGTTGGAACGTTCAGGAGTACTGTCCAAAAGTGGACTGGAGCGAGTGGGCTACACCCATCGTTCCTGTAATGAAGAGGTCATTGAGTAATACGCCTGGGGAACCAAAGAAGGTCCGCATCTGTGGGGATTTTAAGGTGACAGTGAACCCAGTCCTTCACACGGTACAATATCCACTTCCACGGATTGAGGATATTTTCACCTCGCTATCTGGAGGTAAACGCTTCACCAAGATTGATCTGGCCCAGGCGTACCTGCAAATGGAGGTAGAAGAAGCCTCGAAACAATACCTCACGATCAACACCCATAAAGATCTCTGCCAATACAACCGGCTGGTGTTCGGGGTAGCATCGGCTCCAGCTATTTGGCAAAGGGCAATGGATCAAGTCCTGCAAGGGATTCCAGGGACCCAGTGTTATTTGGACGACATCCTGGTCATGGGCGAAAATGACAGTGATCACCTCGGCAACCTGGAGAAGGTGCTCACTAGATTAAAGGAATATGGGCTACGAGCTAATCGCCACAAGTGCAAGTTTTTCCAGAAGCAGATCTCGTATTGTGGCCACGTTATTAATGAAGAGGGGTTACATAAGTCCCCTGAAAAGATTGAAGCAGTAGTCAAGGCTCCAGCACCGGAAAATGTGTCACAACTGAGGTCGTTCCTCGGGCTGGTGAACTACTACCATAAGTTCTTACCAAATTTGTCTACAGTATTGCACCCACTGAACACCCTACTGCAAACGGGGGTACCATGGAAGTGGGACGACGAATGTAAACGAGCTTTCCAGAAGTGCAAAGAATTGATCACATCAAAAGAGGCGTTGGTCCATTTCAACCCAGCACTACTAATTCGGTTGGCGTGTGATGCATCACCCTATGGTATTGGAGCGGTGCTGTCGCACAAATTCCCAGACGGGTTGGAGAGGCCAGTAGCCTTTGCGTCTCGGTCACTAACCTCAGCCGAGCACAACTACGCCCAGATTGACAGGGAGGCCCTCAGCCTAGTATGGGGAGTGAAAAAGTTCAACCACTATCTGCATGGGCAGAAGTTCACCTTGCTGACTGACCACCAACGACTTGTCTCCATCTTTAATCCAGAGAAGGGCGTTTCGGTGATGGCTGAACAACGGCTACAAAGATGGTCCCTTTTTCTAGGGGCGAACCAATATGAAATAGAGTATAAGGGCACGAAACAGCATGGAAACGCTGATGGGCTATCACGCCTGCCACTGCCTACTGTGGAGGAAGCACCAGCAGTGGACCCTATCGAAATATTTTATTCGTCGATAATTGAACGATTGCCAGTAACTAATGCGGATATAGAGAAGGAGACCCGCAATGATCCGACACTGTCTCGGGTATATGATTTGACGGTGAAGGGATGGCCAACACATGGCGACTCACTGTTGCCAGCATTCTCATCCAGAAGAGAACAGCTGTCAGTATGCCAGGGGACAGTGATGTGTGGATCCCGAGTGGTAATTCCACCCAAATTAAGGGAGAGAGTGCTCAATGAGCTTCACTAAGGTCATCTGGGAGGGGTGAAAATGAAAAGCCTTGCTAGGGCTTATGTGTGGTGGCCGGGGATCGATCAACAAATCGAGGACCTAACAAAGTGCTGCTCAGGATGCCAGAAGATCCAAAATGCACCACCACATGCCCCTCTACACCCATGGGAGTGGCCCTCCTCTCCATGGCAACGGGTGCATATTGATTTTGCTGGTCCATTCATGGACTCAATGTTCTTAATAGCAGTGGATGCGCACTCGAAATGGCCTGAGGTGATCAAAATGTCCTCCACCACTACAGAGAAAACGATTGCAGTCCTATGGACCATATTTGCCAGGAACGGCTTGCCAGAGCAGATTTGCTCCGATAACGGACCATAGTTTGTGTCCGAAGAGTTTCAGAAATTTATGAGAAGGAATGGGGTAAGGCATTACACATCCAGCCACAAATGGATTCGCTGAGAGGTTCGTACAAACCTTTAAAAAGGCGATAAGGGCCATGTGCGATGATGAAATTCCACTACAGCATAAGGTGGACAATTTCCTGTTAGCCTACTGAAATGCGACACATGCAGTTACCAACCAGGCCCCAGCCATGATGTTCTTTAACCAAAGGTTGAGATCTCGTCTGGATTTGCTCAGACCAAATGTGCGAAGAAATGTTGAGGATAAGCAATTCCAGCACATCAATGAGAAGCCGACAAGGAGCTTCAATGTAGGACAAGCAGTCTTGGCCCGCGACTACCGAACAGAGAAATGGCAACCCGGAACGATATGCAGACAGGCAGGGGCCACTAATGTACACAGTGGATGTCGGGGAGAACATTGTGTGACGCCATGTCGACCAGATCCTAGCGTCACAGGAACGAGTCAACCCCATGTCTCGCGTACCTGGGGATGAACCCGACATACCGGTAGCATCTACCCCAGAAACAGTAGCAGCGGAAACTGATGAACTAACCGATGAAAGGGGACCAGAATCGTCTCCACACCAAGAACAAGAACCTCAGGAAAGGCGCTATCCAGAAAGGATCAGGAAGCCGACCCAAAGACTGAATCTATAAATGGACTATTTCAGTTTAATGTGCATGTTAAAGTGTTAACTGTTATTTGAATGTTATGGGTACTGTTAATCTATAGATATGTGAAGAGAAAAAGATTGGTGAAGTCAAGCGTAGGTCCCTTGCAGTCAGAATCAGGGGAATTTATAATGGGGAACAAAGAAATGGCAGACCAACTAAATACATATTTTGGTTCTGTCTTCACAAAGGAGGACACAAATAACCTCCCAGAGATGCCGGGGAACATAGGGTCTGATGAAAGGGTGGAACTGAAAGAAATCAGTATTTGTAGGGAAATGGTGTAAGGAAAATTGATGGGACTGAAGGCCGATAAATCCCCAGGGCCTGATAATCTACATCCCAGGGTACTTAAGGAAGTGGCCCTAGAAATAGTAGATGCATTGCTGGTCATCTTCCAGAACTCGATAGACTCTGGAACGGTACCCATGGATTGGCGGGTAGCTAACGTTACCCCACTATTCAAAAAAGGTGGTAGAGAAAAGGCGGGGAATTATAGACCGGTAAGCTTGACATCGGTAGTGGGGAAAATGCTAGAGTCCATTATAAAAGATGTAATAGCAGAGCACTTGGAAAGCAGTGACTGGATCGGACAAAGTCAACATGGATTTACAAAAGGTAAATCATGCTTGACTAATCTACTGGAATTTTTTGAGGATGTAACTGGTAAAATAGATAAGGGAGAACCTTAGGAAGATGTGGTGTAGTTGGACTTTCAGAAGGCTTTCGATAAGGTCCTGCATAAGAGATTAGTGTGCAAAATTAAGGCACATGGGATTGGGGGCAAGGTATTGACTTGGATAGAGAACTGGTTGGCGGACAGAAAGCAAAGAGTTGGAATAAACAGGTTGTTTTCCGAGTGGCAGGCAGTGACTAGTGGGGTACCACAAGGATCGGTCCTAGGACCCCAGCTGTTCACAATATATATTAATGATCTGGACGAGGGAATTGGATGTAATATCTCCAAATTTGCAGACGACACAAAGCTGGGTGGGAGGGTATGCTGTGAGGAGGATGCCATGAAACTCCAGCACGATTTGGACAGGTTGGGTGATTGGGCAGAAACATGGCAAATGCACTATAATGTGGATAAATGTGAGGTTATCCACTTTGGTGGCAAAAACAGGAAGGCAGATTATTATTTGAATGGCAATAGATTGGGAGAAGGGGAAGTGCAAAGAGACCTGGGTGTTCTTGTACACCAGTCGCTGAAGGTAAGCATGCAGGTGCAGCAGGCGGTTAAGAAGGCAAATGGTATGTTGGCCTTCGTAGCAAGAGGGTTCGAGTACAAGAACAAGGATGTCTTGCTGCAGTTGTACAGGGCCTTGGTGAGACCACACCTTGAGTATTGTGTGCAGTTTTGGTCGCCTTACCTGAGGAAGGACGTTCTTGCCATGGAAGGAGTGCAGTGAAGCTTCACCAGGCTGATACCTGGGATGGCAGGAATGACGTATGAGGAGAGATTGTGTCGATTGGGCTTATACTCACTGGAGTTTAGAAGATTGAGAGGGGATCTCATCGAAACCTATAAAATTCTGTCAGGCCTGGACAGACTAGATGCAGGAAGGATGTTTCTGATGGCCGGGGAGTCCAGAAACAGGGGTCATAGTCTAAGGATAAGGGGTAAGCCATTTAGGACTCAAATGAGGAGGAATTTCTTCACCCAGGGAGTGGTGAACCTGTGGGATTCTCTGCCACAGAGGGCAGTGGAGGCCAATTCATTAAATATATTCAAGAAAGAGTTGGATATATTTCTTAAGGCTAAAGGGATCAAGGGATATGGGGAGAAGGCAGGGACAGGGTACTGAATTTGGATGATCAGCCATGATCTCATTGAATGGCGGAGCAGGCTCGAAGGGCCGAATGGCCTACTCCTGCTCCTATCTTCTATGTTTCTATGTTTCTAAAAGGGGAGGAATTGTAGTGTATGTACCTTTAAGAGATAACTACTTTTACAGCTCCTGTATACTGTCGTACCGGCAGTGACCACACCTGTATATAAGCCTTGAGCATGCCTCTGTACTGTTAGTCTTTAGACTACCCTCCTCCAGTAAACACCTGTTGATTGTTAATTTACAGCCTCCGTCTAGTTATTGGAAAACATCATACTTTAAGAATCACGGATTCAACAGTTTCTTATTTCTCTCACCTGGTTTAATCACTTTACATCTTTTAGTTTTCCCTCTACATGTAGTCCCTAAAGCACAAAGTCTGACTGTGCACAATTCATCCATATCCTCCTTGGTGAGGCTAACCTCTCCTTGGTGAGTGTGACCCCTAGACATGATGTAACAGGTCCTCCTTTTTGGCATTAGGTCTCTCTGGTCCCCGTCTGCTGCTCCTCACACTCCTCTTCCTCCCACTACATGGGTTATTAGAGTATGACATGCATTGCCTCAAGTGGCTATTGAAACCAAGTCAATCGTGACATTTAAGAGGGAACTAGATAAACACTCTGAGAAGAAAAGTGTTAAAAGAAATGGGGAAAGAGTAGAGACATGGGATTAGAGCAGACAGCTCTAACGTGGAGTCAGCACCAGCACAAGCATGTTAAGCCTCTGTTGGTGCTGAAGAACCCATGACTATATGATCTCTCCTCCTCCAACATGTCCACCAAACTGAGGTTCGCTGACACAACCACCTGCTGTATGGATGGCAGCAGCTGAGTTGCTCCTTACAAGTTGCTCTCCTGTTGTGAGCCACACGGGACATCTGCTTGCTCTCTCTATTGCCTAATTACACCCTTATTGTAGGCATCATTAACAGAACGTGGCTGTAACACTAACATTAGCAGATTTTCATATTTGCCATTAATTGGTTCTTAATAAGCCTGCAAGAATTAAAAAAAAAGGATTGGGGCTATGCATTAATGCAAAATAAACTGAATTACCCACGGGATGAATTTTAGGAGCAAGGGAAATATGTAGCAAATTCTCTTATTATATCAAATACACAACACTACTGCACACTAATGTTAGCTCTAAAACACAGAAGGATTTCACCACCCAGAAGTGTTTTACTCTTTACGTGTGTGGCTACAGTGCATCAAAGCAACAGGAACTAAAAACAGCAACGGTTAGTGATTATGGCCCAGACATTGCAGGAGCCAGAGAGGGCAGATGTCTCTCCGAGGCACCAGAATTTGAGGCAGATCCTGGATACACTGGGAGCCCGCAAGAATTCCAGTTGAGGGGTGAGCGGGGAAGTCTTCCATCCACCTACCCCCCTCAGTGTCAAGGGAGCATGTCTGAGGGAGATCCTGGGCTACCCTGGAAATCCTACTCATTGCGCCCTCGTAAGTCCTGGTGGACCTCGCCAGCTGACAGCTAGCGTGAGTTCTGTTGCGAGCCTTGTAAGGGCCTCAGGACTGCACTAGGGAAAGGCATTCGATCCTTTGGCTCTGAGGGGCATCTGAGAAGGGTAGCATTATTTATTCTTTGCTCTTCCCAGGCCTCTGTTCTACCATCAAGCGAGCATAGCGCTACTGCGATTTTGCTAGTGGTTGTCGGAGTGGGAACCTCAGATGTCCCTTTGCAGGCATAGGCCCCCTGAGATAGTTATGTTAATGACCTGTAATTTGGGGTGGAGTCTATGTTCATGGGCATGGGTGTTCGGGTGTTCCACTTTGTCCCACTTTCGCAAGTGGAGAGAGACTCCTGGAATCTCAGGGCCCACTAGTATTGATTTATAGAACAGAATAACAACAACAACTTGCAATTAATAAACATCTTTAACTTAGAAAAGGACCCAAGACGCTCCACCAAGTCGTAATTAGACAAAATGGATGCCAAGACAAAGAAGGAGATATTAAGGCAAAAGCAAAGTACTGCGGATGCTGGCAATCTGAAATAAAAACAGGTCAGGCAGCATCTGTGGGACAAAGGGCCATCGACCTGAAATGTTAACTCTGTTTCTCTCTCCACAGATGCTGCCTGACCTGCTGAGTATCTCCAGCATTTTCTGTTTTTATTTAAGGAGATATTAGGAGTGGGTGACCAAAAGCTTGGTCAGAGAAGTGGGTTTTAAGGAGAACCTTAAAAGAGGAGAGGGAGGTGAAGAGGCAGAGGGGTTTAGGGAGGGAATTCCAGAGCGAGGCATAGATGGTTGAAGAAACAGCCACCAATGGTGGGGCAAAGAGTGGGAGATGCACAATAGGCCAGATTCAGAGGAACAGAATGTTTGTAGAGTTGGAGGCTTATAGGGCTGGAGGAGTTTACAACGGTATGGCGGGTCAAGGCCATGCAGGGGTTTAAACACATGAATGGTTGTTTCAAATTTGAGCGTTCGGTGGACCGGGAGGTAATGCAGGTCAATGAGAACCACGGAGATGGGCTTACAACCCATGGTGCTGAATAGGATACGGGCAGCAAGGTTTTCAGGTTAGATGGAGTTTGCAGAGGGTGAATGATAGGAGCCTGGCTAGGAGAGTATTGGATTAGTCGAGTCTGGAGGTCACAAAGGCATGGATGAGGGTTTTAGTGGCAGATGGCATGAGGCTGGGATATTGGTGAGCGATATTACAGAGGTGGAGAGTACCCGAGGGGTGGAAGCTCAGCTCAGGGCTGAATAGGATGTTGAGATTGTGAATAGACAAGTAAATATTTTTAACAGTCCTGACTCCCCCTTCTAACCAAAACTACTGTTTATTATTCAGAAGATCAATAACTTTATTTCTTAATATAAAAAGGATTATGGCTTGGTCAGAATAGATTACAAAATGACCCAACTGTAGATATTATTGTAATTCAACCAGAAGCAGGCAAACATCCCTTGTTGAGTTGAGCATAACACTTACAGGAAACTCTTGATTTACCGGCACCTAAATAACCGGAAATCTCTGTTAACCAGCAAAATTCAGGAGTAGGTTCAGGTAAGTTTTAATTCATATTAGTGGCCGTTCCTGGATCTTGTGGCCGGGTTCCTGCACCTGTTGCTAAGCAACAGGGACGCTTGGATCTTGTGGTCGGGTTCCTGCACCTGCTGCTAAGCAACAGGGACGCTTGGATCTTGTGGCCGGAGTTCCTGCACCTGTTGCTAAGCAACAGGGAAGCCTGGATTTGTTGCTGTGTATGGAGCTCTCGTACATACCTCTCTGTAATCCGGACTTTTTGATAAACTGGCACCACGCCGGTCCCGTTGGTGCCGGATAAAAAAGAATTTCCTGGTATATAATATTATAAATAGTCAGTACGCCACATTTTATCAATGACACATGAAGTAGAATACATGACTAAGAATTGATGGTTTTAATTTCGGATATGTTGAGGATAATGCCTAGGTTGCAGTGCGCTCAAAGTCAGTAACTGATGGAAGGAACCATGAGACCAGAGCTCAGGTGGTTTATCAGCATCACTTGAACCTGCTATGGGTTGAAACAATATTTCAAGCTATATTAATCTATATGATGAATCTGTAGACCTGGGTAAACTCTGCTTTTTGCTGAAGCTTTTATTGAGAAGGATAAGCCTACAACTGAACACATTTGTTGTACACGAGATTTGCATAATTTACCTCAAATAAAGTACAAAAATTCATGGCTTCTCTTGCTTTGACGATGGTATCCAAAAATATCACCTTCTGGACTTTCCATCAATAACAAGGGAGCGAAGAGATGGGACTTACAAACAGTCCAGACATGCCCTACGAATGGCAAGTCTTGCTGTCAATCATAAAAAGAATCCTGGAGTGTTGGGTGCCTCTTCCCCCCGCCCACAGCTCCAGTATTTGGTATAACAACAGAAAACACTGGAAAAACTCAGCAGGCCAGGCAACATCCATGGAGAGAGAAATAAAGTCAACATTTCGGGTCGAAACCCTTCTACAGAACCAGCAGTTTTTCCAGCGTTTTCTGTTATTATTTCGGATTTCCAGCATCCGCAGTATTTTGCTATCGCCCAGTATTTGATGTTCATTCTCAGAAGCGAGCAATCCTTAACTGCATTCTAGAAACAAAACAAAGAGAAGAGGGGCTTCCTGTAATTGCCGTGGACAGCTGCTGCTCAGGAAAAGCCAAGATATTTGCAGAAAAAAAAATGGCCCAACAGTTCAAGCTCGAACCAAGCACTCAAAATTGAGCCTCAGGTAACCAGATCAGGAGTAGAGGAAATATTGTCCAAGGATTTACACTGAACAGGCAACTCTATGACTGAGAATTAACATTAACAAGTTCAAATGGAGGCTCAAACCAGTTGCAAAAAATGTTAGTATCAATTTGATTGATCAGATCCTGCTACTTGCCATTTGGATTGGAATTTATGCTATAAGCCATTTGAGATGTTAGCTTTCAAAATAATTGCTCAGTTTTCTGTTGCTCACCTGTTTCTGATTGGTACTCGCAAGCTCTCGATGTGTTCACATTTAGTCAGTTGAATTCCCGATTGGTGACTTAACAAATGAGAACTTATTTGAGTCACAGATATATGACTCCCTGAGTTGTGAAACTATCTATCATGTGTGATGCATGATGTGATGATGCTGCATGAAAGACTTTTAAACACATAGGTCCCGATATTGACAGGGTGGGTTGCGTAGGCGGGCGGTAGTGGTGGTGGAGCTTCGATTGGAAAACCCGGAAGTCCACAGCGTGTGTCTTTTCTCTTTGCCAAAATCCCCGCCCGGAAGTCAGGCTGAATAACAGGCTTGGCTTCCAGTCGGGTGATGGGGCACTCGGCGGAGTAGGCCGCAGCCTCAGGTAGGGAGCCTGCAGCTGCTACTGGGAACATCAGTTGGGGTGTGGGGGGGGGGGGGGACCCAACCCCACCCCACCCCACCCCACCCCACCTGTTTTTGGGTTAACATTCACCCCATAGTAGGGAAGTCTCATCCATTGGCAAAACATACTGGGAAATTGTTGGGTTATTGCCCATGCTTGGATGGAAAAATATGGGCATCATTCCCACGATCTCTGAATACAGACTGCCAGTGGGCAAGGCCGTCTGCTGCCAATGTGGGCTGTCTGCTGCCAACGTGAATTGGGAAAATTGCCCCCAGAGTTGTCCTACATGAATGCGTTTCTAATCAAGCATATAATTCCAAACTATAAATGGTGCGCAATTGGGGAAAGAGCAGGGGAGTGGGACTAATTGGACAGCTCTTTCAAAGAGCCGGCACAGGCACAATCAGCCGAATGGCTTCCTTCTGTACTGTAAGATTCTATGATTCTTCTATGATTCGATCTAAATGGTATGGTGCTTAGCATATAATTTGTCCCCATCCACCACCATCCTCCTCCGCTTGGCTGAACTTGTTCTCACATTGAACAACTTCTCCTTTAACTCCACTCATTTCCTCCAAATCAAAGGTGTTGCTATGGGTACCCGCATGGGTCCTAGCTATGCCTGCCTTTTCATGGGATATGTGGAACACTCTTTGTTCCAGTCCTACTCAGGTCCCCTCCCTCACCTCTTTTTCCGATACATTGAAGACTGTATCAGTGCCGTTTCCTGCTCTCGCCCCGAACTAGACAATTTCATTCACTTTGCCTCCAATTTCCACCCTTCCCTCACCTTCACATGGTCCAACTCTGACTCTTCCCTTCCCTTCCTCGACTTCTCCGTCTCCATCTCTGGGGATAGGTTATCGACCAATATTCACTACAAGCCCACTGACTCCCACAGCTACCTGGACTACACTTCCTCCCACCCCGCCTCCTGTAAGGACTCTATTCCATTCTCCCAGTTTCTCCGTCTCCGCCGTATCTGCTCCGACGATGCCACCTTCCACACCAGTGCTGCCGACATGTCTTCCTTTTTCCGCAACCGAGGATTCCCCTCTACCGTGGTTGACACGGCCCTTGACTGTGTCCGTTCTATCTCCCGCACTTCTGCCCTCACCCCTGCCCCTCCCTCCCGGAACCACGATAGGGTTCCCCTTGTCCTCACCTTTCACCCCACCAGCCTCTACATCCAACGGATCATCCTCCGCCATTTCCGCTACCTCCAAAGTGATCCCACCAACAAACGCATCTTCCCCTCCCCTTTCAGCATTCCATAGGGACCGCTCCCTCCGAGACACCCTAGTCCACTCCTCTATCACCCAAAACAGCCCTTCCTCTTCGCCTGGCACCTTCCCGTGCAAGCGCAGGAGATGTAACACCTGCCCCTATACCTCCCCCCTTCCCACTGTTCAGGGCCCCAAACACCCCTTCCAGGTGAAACAGCGATTTACTTGTACTTCTTGCAATCTAGTATACTGTATTCGCTGCTCACGATGCGGTCTCCTCTACATTGGGGAGACCAAACGCAGATTGGGTGACCGCTTTGCAGAACACCTCCGTTCAGTCCGTAAGGGTGACCCCGAGCTTCCGGTCGCCTGTCATTTTAATTCACCGCTCCATTCCCACTCGGACCTCACCGTCCTTGGCCTCTTGTATTGTTCCATGGAAGCTCAACGTAAACTCGAGGAACAGCACCTCATCTTCCGATTAGGCACTTTGCAGCCTTCCGGACTCAATATCGAGTTCAACAATTTCAGATCATAACCTCGGCCCCTATTACATTTTTACTTATATTTTTTTTCCACCCCTTTGTTTTGGATCTTCCCTTCCCCCCCTCCCCCCCTTTCCTTTTTTTTCTCTCTCCCACACGGCAGCTGTCTCCCATCCTGCCAGTACACTTCACACCTAATCTTGCCGTCTTTTGACTCCACTGTCCTATTACCATCTCGTCTGGTTTTGAATACCTCTTAATGTCTCTTTTACTTATTTTGTTCTATCGCAGCCCTGCCTTCGATCTATTTTATTTCCTTTCCAGTTTGAAAAAGGGTTAGACCTGAAACATCACTCTAATTTCTCTCCAAGGATGTTGCCTGGCCTGCTGAGTTTTTCCAGCATTTTCTGTTGTTATTTATAATTTGAACTAAGTGGCTTTGAATTAAAACACTGTAGAATAATCTTCCTCTTTCTTTCACTGTAGTTCAACCACCCCCCTCCCCTCCCACCAAAGGAGCTGTCATTCATCAAGTGGTGAGGGAGGGGAACCACTGATCGTTTTCCTTTGAATGTTTGGCAGTAAACAATAGCCATATGGTCGATGGACTTCCCCCCCACAGCATATATGCCCGTATTCTGGCATTGCGCTTCAGTTATTTTGAAGAAGGCAGCAGCAGACAGACCAAGATGATGCAACATGTAAAATAATGGGCTGGACCTTGCTGTGAGTGGCGAACAAACAGATTTTCGAAGGAGTTTTTCACAGCAAGTTGCTGTCAGCGGGACAGCCAAACAGCACAGTGCCCTCTACAGGGCATCCGGGACCTGTGCGAACAAGGCAAGCAACTGTGTATCTTCTTTAACCAATCAGATTGAAGAATCGTTGGTGAGCAGCGCAGAGTCTGATCCAGGAAGTGTCAGTTAGAATAGTGAATTCAATGAGTCCGGTTCAGAAAGCGAACTGAAGAGTGAGAAAGAAAGATTGGATTAAGAGAGAGAGAGAGGTAAAAGAGAAAGAAAAAGTAATTAAAATCTGAAGGAATGAGGCTCCACACTTGCAAAAGTTAATTTTCAGTGCCGGAGAGGTTATTTGGCAATAATTAAGACTTATCACAGCGTTAAAAGGGTACTTAGACTAGAATAAACAGACCCTAACTTTTTTGGCGAGTTTAGTTCATATCTACGGTGTAAGTACAGCATATTCATGCCATTTAATATGTTTGAATGGTGAGTCAGACGGCGAGATACTGTGTGACGTAAGAAAACTACTAAGCATTTGATCTGAGTATAAAACAAGGCTTTAATCAACAGTTTCACAAACATGAGTTCCAGTTACATCACTAGTTATTGGTTACAAAAACGTCCTGAGCAAGCTGGGCCCACGCCCGATTATTTATACTTTCCTTGGACGGTGCCACCAGCTGGCCACCCAGTGTTATCTCATGAGTCATTTCTACATGAATGGTAAGATTCATGACATTCCTCCCGCCTGAAAGATTTGGAAGTCCGACGACTTCCTTCTAGCAGATATAACGGACCACGAAGAGCCGCAGTCGTATCGATTTCTGTTTGTGGCCAGAAAGCACGTCACCTCGGACCGTGTCTTGGTCCCTGGGTCGCTTGGTTCATACAGGTAGGTGGACAGGACCCGTGTCGCCTTGATCGACCTGAGGGGGACTGGGGAGATTGTGACTCCGGGTGCGGGTCCCCACAGGCGCAGAGCTGGCTTCATCTTGCTTGGTAGCTGGTGATTGTCCAGCGTCCTGGCTTCGGGTGGCCACCCCGTGGGGAGCGCTCTGCTCCCCGAGTTGATTCGGCGGAGTAGCCAGCAGATCCCTTGATGTCCCGGGTAGGGCGTCATCCTCAAAGGAGCGCAGTGTATCGGCATCGTTAATATGGATCCCTCTATCGGTGGGGTCCGTGGGACCGGTTGGACAGGGAGCCAGATCTCGGAGTGAAACGGTGGACTCCCGGCCATCAGGGTACCGCACGTGTGCGTATGTGGGATTAACGTCTGTTAGATCCACCTCGTCGATGAGGGGATCATTCTTGGAAGATCGAATGAATCTTCCGAGCAGCACGGGGCTGGGAGCTGCCAACCACGATGGTAGGGACGTCCCATGAGTGGAGCGACGCTGGAACCCAAAGAATCGTTTGTGAGGAGTAACGTTGGTGGACGTAGAAAGAAGAGACCTGATGGAATGCAACACGTCAGGGAGCACAGTTTCCCACTGCTGGTCTTGTAGGTTGCGTGACCTCAGTGCAAGATGAACAGCATTCCAAATGATAGCATTGTACCTCTCAACCTGTCTGTTACTGATGGGATGATATGGTGTCGTTTTACTTGTGGCGATTCCCCGTTGGGAAAGATAACTTTTGAGTTCGCTTGACATGAAGGAGGGACCCTGATCAGAGTGGATGAAATTGGCTGTACCGCAAAGGGAAAAAACCTGATCGAGGCATTTGATCACTTTGGAAGTAAGCATATTGGGACAGGGGAAAGCAAAGGGAAAGTGTGAATATTCGTCCACCATAGTAAGCAAGTAGGTGTTTCGCGTTGAGGAAGGCAATAGCCCTTTAAAGTCAATGCACAAATTCTACAAGTGGAGCATGTTCTTTTCACGTCTTCCGTAGAAAATGGGAGATTTTTAGATCACACAAAGTGCAACATATGGGTAACGCCAGGATGGCATAAGTCAGTATGAAGATCCGCAAGAGTCGAAGTTGACATAGAAGAGCAGAATGCACGCGTGAGGGTATCCGGGGCCACATTCTCTTTGCCAAGTCAATAATGTATGGTGTAGCCAAAGGCGGCCAATTCCATCCTCCAGAGCTGTATTTTGTTATTCTTGATCTTAGTGCGTTTCCGGTTATCCAGCATAAAGGCCACGGAGCGCTGATCGGTTATAAGTGTGAAATGGCGACGAGCGAGAAAATGACTCCATTTACATACTGCTTCGATGATAGCCGTAGCCTCCTTCTCAACAGGAGGATGATGGAGCTCGCTACCCTGCAAAATTCTGGACAGAAATGCAACGAGTTGACCACCTTGATTCAAGGTAGCCGAGATCGCCACCTCCGATGCATCGCACTCGACCACGAAAGGGAGATTTTTATCGATGGAACGAAGCGCGGCTTTTTCCAGTTGTCGCTTGAGGAGGTTGAAAACTGAAATAGCCGTTGCCGCCAACGGAAATGACTTCGCATGAAGCAGGGGCTGGATCTTGTCGAAGAAGTGGGGTATCCACTTCACATAATAGGTGAACATGCCGAGTGCCTGACGAAGAGAGCCGAGATTCGTAGGGGGAGGGAGCTCCTGAAGTGGACAAAGTCGCTCCAGATCCGGTTTGATGACACCATTGCCCACCTAGTAGCCAAGGATGTTGACTGATGGTACTGATTTCACAGATTTGGACTCATTTAAGGTTAAGTTGCGACGACGGAGAACGTCAAAACATTTCTGGAGGTTGGCATCATGCTCCTTCTGGTCATGACCAGCAATGGTGATATTATCCAGATATGGAAAAGTGTCCATTAAGTTCTCCTGTTTGACTTGGCTATCCATTGCCCATTGAAAGATGGCCACCCCATAGGTGACCCCAAATGGAAGGCGACAAAACTGGTAAAGCCGACTATTGGCCTCAAAGGCCGAATACTTTTTGTAAGAGTCTTTTAACGGTACTTGATGGTACGCACTCTTCAAGTCAAAAGTTGAAAATACCTTGTAGTTGGCAAGGTTATTGACCATGTCATCGATGCGTGGTAGTGGGTAGGCATCCAAGTCGGTATACTGGTTAATAGTTTGCGAGTAATCGATGCAAAGACATTTCTTGTGTTGCTTCAGAGGATTTTTAACAACGACGACTTGAGCCTGCCAGGAAGATGAACATGGCTCAATGATACCGTCAGCTAGAAGGCAAGAGATCTCTGCCTCGATAAAGGATAGATCATCTTGGCTGAAACGTCATGATTTAGTCACTATGAGCTTACATCAGGGGGAAAGATTGGCAAACAAGGAGGGTTCGTCGAGCAAAGCCGCCGAAAGCGCACAAAACGGTACTTTGGAAATAGTAAGCTCCAGCTTTGATCCTCCAAACTCAAAAGTTAGTCTTTTATGTTGTTTCTGGAAATCCTGTCCCAAGAGCACAGCACTGCATAGATTTTTCAGCACCCTGAGCCGGGTGGAGAAATAAGTGTGGCCATTGAGAATAAGGTCGACAAGACAAAAGCCGGAAGAGTTGGTGGTCAGTGTCGTCAGAGCCATTGCAATTTCCCTGTCCAAGGGGTAAATACACAGTTTTAACTTACTGACAGCCCACTCACTAATGAAGCTGTCAGAGCTGCATGAGTCAGTTAGTGCACTCAAAATTGTCCATTTACTGAAACCTTCGTGGCTGCATGGGACAGACTTTGGGGAAAAATAGCTGTGATGGGAGGAGGAGCAGTTTTACCCTTGACAGCTGTAACCTTAGTAGTGGTTCTTGGGGGAGGAGCAGTTTTATAGATAGCAGCTGTAACCTTAGTAGTGGCTCTTGGGGGAGGAGCAGTTTTATATATAGTAGCTGCAAAACTAACAGGGGCTCAGGACCGGTATACCTTAGAAAAGTGGCCTTTCTTACTAACAGAGGCTCTTGACTGGCATACCTTAGAAAAGTGACCTTTCTTACTGCAATGATTGCAGGTTGCGTTACGAGTAGGACAAAATTTCCTATAGTGGAATGCACCTCCACAGAAGAAACACTTCCTTCCAGATTGCCAAGATGCCGCTAGGGCAGGGTCATCATCAGTGAAGGCTTCTAGCATAGGGTTGTCAACAGCTAGGTTAGAGTCATCATCAGTGAGGGCTTCCGCCCGAGGCCTATCGAAGGGGTCACTAAAAGTGATAGCAGCAGCCCGTGCACGTGGTAAAAGATAGGTATCTGCATTCCTCTTTGCTCAGTCTAGAGAACATGCCTGGTCATAGGCAGCCTGTAACTCGAGGGTTTTATTCTCCAACAGATGCTGGCGTATGAAGGGAGACGCAATTCCGTTAATAAAAGAATCAAGAATTAACTCCTCCTGGTACTGCTCAGCTGTGATAGCTTTACGATTACAATCCTTGCTGAGCCTGTGAAGCTTTTGAAGGAATTCGTCAAGTGATTCCCCAGGTTGTTGCCGAGTTGTGGCCAGTAGATGCCGAGCAAAAATTTTGTTTGGGGCCTTACCATACAGTCACTGTAATATTAGGATAGCGGAGTCATAGTCTACACAGTCTTCGATATAATCAAACACATGAGGAGATACATAATTGGCAAGTATCTCTAATTTATCAGGAAAATTCTCACCATACACCCTGAGGAAGTTGCTGAAGGTACGATACCAGTGTTTCCATACCTTAGCAGTTGTAGGTGAATTTGGGTCCAGGTCAAGACAGGCAGGTCTGAGTAGTTTGTCCATGATGGATTGATTACTACGTCAGAGTTCCCTTCTACAGTTGAAGTCGTAGCTGGCTGTTCCCAAAATCACTCAGAGCGTGGAGCCGATACACAGTTGATTAAATTGACGCAAGAAAACTACTAAGCACTTGGTTTGAGTATAAAACAAGGCTTTAATCAACTGTTTCACAACCATGAGTTTCTAGTTACATCACTAGTTCCTGGTTATAAAACCGTCCTGAACAAGCTGGGCCCACGCCCGAGTATTCATACTTTCCTTGGACGGCGCCACCAGCTGGCTGCCCAGTGTTACCTCATGAGTCATTTCTACATGAATGGTAAGATTCATGACACTGCGTACGGGAAACTTATGGAGGAACATTGCATCTCAAACAGCAACTTCTGGATTTTCGCATTTAACTGGAAATGTGCACTCGCCGGAAGTTGCTGTCTGATTTGTGCATAAATAACGGTGAGCGCTGTTAGCCTCGCCGATATTTTCCTTGTCAGAGAGACCTGATGGACGGATGAAAAAAATCTTTGCACATGGAGGTTCAATTATATTTAAAGATTGAAGAAGGCCATTGAATAGCTAAGGGATCTAACACTTCAATCGCTGAAACTCTACAAACAAATGCATTATGTACAGAAAGTGCAAGTGAGAGACACCATGGCCCAGAAATTCGGGTCTCCACGGGTGAGTACGCACGGGGTACTCACCCGTAGGCCAAATGGAAGTGCTGGTTTTCTGCATGCGCTGCGCATGCGCAGGAAACCAGCACTTCCGATCCTCTGAGCGAAGGGCTTCAGAGGTTGAACGCGTGCGCAGGAGAGGCTGCGCGTGCGCTTTGAACTTAGGTTTTTTTTGCAGGTTTTCCCGGGATCGTAAGCCTGCAGTATTTAGAAATGTACAAAGCAGGCGTAAGGCCTGCTTTTTACAAGGTAAGTGGTCAATTAATTAAAATTAAAACAATTTTTCCACGTTTATTATCTTTAAATACTTTAAAGCAAGGTAAGTTTATTTTTAGCCCCGATAGAATATAAAATTACTGTTTTCAAAAATTTAAATTATTGTTTAAAATAGTTATTTAATGTAATTTATAGTTTATTTAAAAAGTGTGATTTAAAAAAAAAATTATTTGAAGGTTTACTGCTATTTTGGGGCCGTAGTATTCATAAGTTTTGACAGGTCTTCCTGTCAATCTTATGAATGGGCTTTTCCCTCCTCCGATTGGCTGCCCATGGCTCACGTGATCCCAGGGGACGCATCGCACTAACTACGCCCCTGGGACACGCAAGCACAGTGCGCTGGCAGCTGGGCCAGGCCCCGGAGCGGAATTCCACGGGGCCCTACAGCTCAACTGCCGGCGCGCAAGGTAAGTGCAGGTCGGGGGCTTACACCCGCGGGAAGCCCCCGACCCGAATTTCTGGGCCCATGACTTAATTTTGAAGCCAGCATGGAACACAGATGCAACATACTTCTTGTTGTCTCAAACTATCCTATTATAAAACAATGTTTTCTAAAACAATGTAGGTTACTTCTGGAGCTGCCCTGCGGGTAAAGTACCATTTGCAGATTGAGAAGAATTAGGCAATAAACTAGATAAATTAATATTTACTTTTTCGGCTTCTTACTGTGCTAATGAGTAGCACAGGGAGATACAGCCTGTTATCCATTTAGCCACATGCTGCTTGGTAATAGGTTTACTCAATCTTTTGCTATCACATAAAACAAACAAATGCCAATGCTGACAGGTATCGCTGGTTCTGTCTGTACAAAAACCTAAGGTCAGCCAACATTGACAAGGTACTATCAGCAAAGCAGCAATTGCCCGAAAGTGACACAGTCGCAGAGTGTGAAGTGACCAACTACTGTACTTCGAACTCTTGATAATTGTTTCCTTTGGTTGATCTTAACTTCCTTAGACATTGGAGAGTGCCTTAAGTGGTGTTGCTATCCAATGATGAAGTGCCAGATCTTTGACCAGAGCCAGTGTTGGTACTGTAATGGTTTGTTCCAGAGGCAGAGGGTAGGAATAGGATAAATCATAGCGATTTGCTAGCCTCTCATGTTACAAGCATGGACTTATCATAGAATGGTTACAGCACAGAAAACCATTCGACCCATCAAGCCCGTGCCAGCTCGTTGCAAGAGCACTTCAGCTAGTCACACTCCCCCGCCCTTTCCCTGTAGCCCTGCAATTTTTTTTCCTTTAGGTACTTATCCAACTCCCTTTTGAAAGCCACGATTGAGTCTGCCTCCTGATTCCTGACGTCACCCCTGAACGACTTAAATGACTGAGCACGGTGTTGAATTCCTTCCTTATTTTCTTTTTTAGAGTAAGTGCTGCCTGATAGCACTGTCAACGACACCTTCCATCACTTTGTTGACGATTGAGAGTAGACTGATGGGGCGGTAATTGGCTGGATTGGATTTGTCCTGCTTTTTGTGGACAGGACATAGCTGGGCAGTTTTCCACATTGTCGGGTTGATGCCAATGTTGTAGCTGTACTGGAACAGCTTGGCTAGAGGCGCGGCTATTTCTGGAGCACAAGTCTTCAGCACGATAGCTGGAATATTGTCGGGCCCCATAGCCTTTGCTGTATCCAGTGCGCTTAGCTGTTTCTTGATACCAAGTGGAGTGAATCAAATTGGCTGAAGACAGGCTTCTGTGATGGTGTTGACCTTAAGAGGAGGTCTATTTTGCAGAAGAGCAGGGGAGTTATCCCTAGTGTCCTGGCCAATATTTTCCCCTCAATCATCATCACTAAAACAGATTACGTGGACATCATTACATGGCTGTTTGTGGGAGCTTGCTGTGCGCAAATTGGCTGCCGTGTTTCCTACATTACAACAGTGACTACACTTGAAAAGTACTTCATTGGCTGTGAAGCACTTTGGGACGTCCTGAGATTGTGCAAGGCGTTATATAAATGCAAGTCTTTCTTTTACTTTCTATGTGTCAATGGAAAGAATCTGCAGCAGGATGTACATGTCTTAAACCTAGTTACTGGGTGAAAGGAGTGCCTATGATAGAACAAATCCGTACAGATCAAAGGATCCCAGTTTCAATCTCCAGCATGTGCTGGTTTGCTGATCTCAGTATGGGCAATGTTTGGGCTGCTATAAATGACTTCAACTTTCATGGTTTAGGGAAAAGAAGCAAAAACAGCCCAGATTCTTGCTGCTGATTGCTATTCAGTGAGCTGTGCTGGATGTGGACGGTGCACACGGGTGTATATATAAGTGAGAAGATGATTGGGCACAGCAATTTGCCTCCCAGGATTAAATAGTTGGGATCATTTTTAAAGTTTGTGCTGCTTGTCGAGAACATTGCCCGGGAAAAATCAGTGTCACGCTGGCACGCTCCTCCATTCATTATGGATGACAAACTGTGGGCACTGTGCCTGCAATTCTCTGTGATGTGCAGTCGGCAGGTGAGTGTCCGCGCCAGCTGTCCGAACATCAAAATATTGTCCCCCATCTGCTTATCCTCATTACCAAGGTTCGCACAGAAAGAACAGCCACCTGGGCAAAACAGGTCTTTTGCATTTGTGCTCCACAGCTACATTGACCTACTTTTCAACACTTGTACTCGTGAAAAGTACCTGTGGAAGTGAACTCCAGAATAAGTCAGTGTCTTCAGAGGAGCAAGGGGGAGAAAATGAAGATTAAAACCAACTTCTTGTTGAGCACAAAATATTTTGTGCGGCAAAATATTTGGATTCTCGTCACATTATAGCATTGTGGCGCTGCAGGACAAACAGTACGCAATGATGTTTATTTTTCTTGCAATCGGATCTCCCGACGGAAGTCGAGCTCTGATCCAAGCATAACATTTTTTTTGGGCAAACTCAGCTATGAGCTTGTTAGCATCAAGTGTAACCACTTGGAAGAAAATAAGAAAAAAAATCCACTCCACTCTGACGACTGAAAGTAAACATACATACACGCACACAAACTGATTACGGAAGCAGTGGCCAGCCTTCTGACCTTCGTCACGTTTTGGGATACACACACTCCACTCTACTCTTGAACTGGACAAAGCTCCAGCTGGCCCACAGGAAGTTTCACTTTTATATGTCGCGCGTTTCCTGTCTGGATGATGCAATGAAACCCAAATAACCCCATGACCAGAAGCATGGTGATTGAAGTGGTCGTTGCCTTCAACTTTGAAACTGTACGACACTTTAATCTCCAGCCACAGTTGTAGTTTGTTTATAGGGTTATTCTGAGCAGGGGAGTTATCCCCTGTACGATAGCAAAATACTGCAGATGCTGGAAATCCGAAATAACAACAGAAAACGCTGGAAAAACTCAGCAGGCAAGGGCAGCATTTGTGGAGAGAGATACAGAGTCAATGCTTCAGGTCGATGACCCTTCGTCAGATGAAAGGTCATCGACCTGAAATGTTGACTCTATTTCTCTCTCCATGGATGCTGCCCAGGCCTGCTGAGTTGTTCCAGCATTTTCTGTAGATATTTTGAGTTATCCCCGGTGTCCTGGCCAATATTTATCCCTCAATCAACATCACTAAAAACAGATTATCTGATCATTATCACATTGCTGTTTGTGGGAGCTTGCTGTGCGCATCATTGGCTGCCGCGTTTCCTACATTACAACACTCCAAAAGTACGATATTCGCTGTAAAGCGCTTTGAGACATCCAGTGGGTGCGGAAGGCGCTATATAAATGCAAGTCTTTCTTTTTATCTTCTTCCTTCTTCCACCCTTCCCTTTCCTCCCGCCCCTGCACCCTCCCCATTCAATTATGGCCTGAAGATTGGTAGTTTTACATGCGTCTGTTATATTGAGATCCAATTGCAGAATCTGGGCTCTTACTTCTTGTGATTAGAGGACCAGATTTGGACATTTGCAGCTGTCACAGGGAGACAGGATCTTGTTCATTCCATTATTTTCACAGTTATGAAGATTTAGCAGCACTTATTTTTTTTAAATTCGTGTATGGGATGTGGGCGTCACTGGCAAGGCCAGCATTTATTGCCCATCCCTAATTGCCCTTGAGAAGGTGGTGGTGAGCCTACTTCTTGAACCGCTGCAGTCCGTGTGGTGAACGTACTCCCACAGTGCTGTTAGGGAGGGAGTTCCCGGATTTTGATCCAGCGACGATGAAGGATCGGCGATATATTTCCAAGTCAGGATGGTGTGTGACTTGGAGGTGAACTTGGAGGTGGTGGTGTTCCCATGCGCCTGCTGCCCTTGTCCTTCTAGGGGGAAGAGGTCGCGGGTTTGGGAGGTGCTGCCGAAGAACCCTTGGTGAGTTGCTGCAGTGCATTTTGTGGATGGTACACACTGCAGCCACAGTGCGCCAGTGGTGAGGGAGTGAATGTTTAAGGTGGTGGATGGGGTGCCAATCAAGCGGGCTGGATGATAAAGTTTTTCCTCAAATCACCTCTAAACCTTCTGCCCCTTACCTTGAAACTATGCCCCCTGGTTACTGACCCCTCTACTAAGGGGAAAAGTTCCTTTCTATCTACCCTATCTATGCCCCTCATAATTTTGTACACATCAATCAGGTCCCCCCTCAGCCTTCTCTGCTCTAAGGAAAACAACCCCAGCCTGTCCAGTCTCTCTTCATAGCTGAAGTGCTCCAGCCCAGGTAACATCCTGGTGAATCTCCTCTGCACCCTCTCCAATGCAATCACATCCTTTCTATAGTGTGGCGACCAGAACTGCACACAGTATTCCAGCTGTGGCCTAACTAGCATTTTGTACAGCTCCATCATAACCTCCCTGCTCTTATATTCTATGCTTCGGCTAATGAAGGCAAGTATCCCATATGCCTTTTTAACCACCTTATCTACCTGTCCTGCTGCCTTCAGGGATCTATGTACATGCACACCAAGGTCCCTCTGATCCTCTGTCCTTCCTAGGATCCTACCATTCATTGTGTATTCCCTTGTCTTGTTATTCCTCCCAAAATGCATCACCTCACACTTTTCAGGGTTAAATTCCATTTGCCACTGTTCTGCCCATCTGACCAACCCGTCTATATTGTCCTGTAGCCTGAGGCTTCCCTCCTCGCTATTTACCATTCCACCAATTTTCGTGTCATCTGCGAACTTACTGATCATACCTCCTACATTCATATCTAAATCATTAATGTACACTACAAACAGCAAAGGACCCAGTACCGATCCCTGCGGTACACCACTGGACACAGGCTTCCAGTCACAAAAACAACCTTTGACCATCACCCACTGCCTCCTGCCACGAAGCCAATTTTGGATCCAATGTGCCAAATTTCCCTGGATCCCATGGGCTCTTACCTTCTTTTGACCAGTCTCCCATGTGGGACTTTGTCCAAAGCCTTACTGAAGTCCATGTAGACTACATCAACTGCACTACCCTCATCCACACACCTAGTCACCCCCTCGAAAAATTCAATCAAATTGGTTAGACATGATCTCCCCCTGACAAAGCCATGCTGACTATCCTTGATTAATTCTTGCCTCTCCAAGTGGAGACTAATTCTGTCCCTCAGAATTTTTTCCAATAATTTCCCTACCACTGATGTTAGACTTCTTGGCTGTTGTTGGAGATGCACTCATCCAGGCAAGTGGAGAGTATTCCATCACACTCCTTACTTCTGCCTTGTAGATGGTGGAAAGGCTTTGGGGAGTTAGGAGATGAGATTTTGCAATATTTTGCAATCAGATTTCCAGCATCCGCAGTATTTTGCAATCAGATTTCCAGCATCCGCAGTATTTTGCACACCTCCGTTCAGTCCGTACGGGTGACCCTGAGCTTCCGGTCGCCTGTCACTTTAATTCACAGCTTCACTCCCACTCTGATCTCTCTGTCCTCGGGCTATTGCATTGTTCCAATGAAGCTCAACGTAAGCTCGAGGAACAGCACCTCATCTTTCGATTGGGCACTTTGCAGCCTGCCGGACTCAACATCGAGTTCAACAATTTCAGATAATTATCCCTGCCCCCATTTTTCATGCAGTATGATTTTTGCCATCCCCATTTGCAACATTTCATCTTTCCTGCCTCTTACAAAAGTACAGGATGTTCTTTCTATTTCTTCTTCCCCTCCTAACCACCCCCCCCCCCATCTCTGCACCTGCTTAAATCAGTTACATTTCCAGCTTTTTCCAGTTCTGACGAAGGGTCCCAGACCTGAAACATTAACTCTGTTTCTCTCTCCACGGATGCTGCCTGGCCTGCTGAGTGTTTCCAGCATTTTCTGTTGTTATTTCAGATTTCCAGCATCCGCAGTATTTTGCAATTATAGGAGATGAGACACTCGCCACAGAATACCCAGCCTCTGACCTGCTCTTGTTGCCACAGTATTTATGTGGCTGTTCCAATTAAGTTTCTGGTCAGTGGTGACACCCAGGATGTTAATGGTGGGGGATTCGGCAATGGTAATGCCGGTGAATGTCAAGGAGCAGTGGTTAGACTCTCGCTTGTTGGAGATAGTCATTGCCTGGCACTTGTGTGGCACGAATGTTACCTGCCACTGTCAGGAATGACCCAGGTTCTGCCTTGCCTCGCCACTAGAGGGCACCATGAACTCTTAATTGTTTCCTTCTTTCTTCCTAATCGTACTCACCTGTGCATGGTTATGTGCCTGCTATTTAAGTGGTGCTTAGTTTTATGTCCGGTGCTCAGTCTTGAGTTTCACAATGCCTTGTGATCCTCTTCCTGGCCTGCTAGCCTGTATCTGTGCTGTTGTTATGTTATGTTGTTTGTTTCTAGTAAAGTCTATCTTTGTCTTTGCAACCTAACCTCTGCCTCAGTTTGCCTTCCTGCAGTTGGGTTCACACAGTGCCACTCATCACAGCAAAACTGAGCCAAACATGGACCCAGCAGAGAGGGACCAATGGCCACGACGAGTCTTTGAACATCTACAACTGATCTTGGATGAACTGCGGTGCTTCGCCACGTCATTCTCCCGAAGCCAGAAACAGCTGGAGGCCCTCGTCATTGCTTTCCATCAGAGCCAGAGTCAGGTGACCCAAGCTACTCCAGCACCGTTTGCCGCTCCTTCGGTTTCGCTTCCCCCTCTGAAAGAACCCCGATTACCTGCACCCGAGCGCTATGACGGTAATCCGGGAGGATGTCGAGGCTTTCTAACCCAGTGTTCCCTGGCTTTCGAGCTGCAAGGTTCATTGTTTCCCACTGACCGTTCCCGAGTAGCCTACATCGTTTCGCTACTCACCGGCAAAGCACTTACCTGGGCTACGGCCGTCTGGGAACAGCAAACTCCGGCATGTTCAAACTACCAACTTTTCACTGAGGAAATGAGAAGGGTCTTAGATGCCTCTCTCCCACTGACAGGATGATCAAACAAACTGCTTCAGCTTCACCAGGGGGCTCGTAGCGTTGCGGACTTCGCCATTGAGTTTCGCACTCCCGCGGCGAAGAGCCAATGGAATTTGGAGGTGCTCATCGCCACTTTTTGCCATGGTCTCACGGATGAAATCAAGGACGAACTGGCTTCCAGAGATTCGGTGAGTGATTTGGAGTCTCTCTTTGATATCTCCATTTGAGTGGATAATCGTCTCCGTGAGAGGCGAAGAGAACGCCGCTCCTTTCTCACCCCACTTCCGGAAACAAGAGCCTTCCCTGCTTCGAAGCCATCCGAGAGCCTCCGAGCCATCCCGAGTCCATCTTTGACTGCTCCAGAGCAGCCCATGCAGTTGGGAGTAACTCGTCTCTCGCAGGCTGAACGTGATCGCCGAATGAGAGAGGGATCTTGCCTCTATTCTGGGGAACCGGGCCACTTTCGCTCTTCTTGTCCAGAGTTGGTGGGAAAAGCCAGGGCTCGTCCAGGACGGAGGGCCCTGAGATGAGCATAACCATCCCTTCCGGCCCCACTGTTTCTAGGGTCCTGCTGGCATCTTCCCTTTTCTGGGGCAATCAACAACATGATCTTAAGGCCCTGGTGGATTCTGGGGCCAATGGTAACTTCATGGATCTGGGTTTAGCTAAACAGCTCAAGATTCCCCAGACCCATCCAGATCACCCCCTCACTGTTATCGCCCTTGATGGAAGACCCCTGGGCTCCGGAACTATTCACCATCTCACTGCCCCCCTGTGTTTGGGCGTGGAAGGACAACATTTCGAGACCATCCAATTCTCCCTTATCCACCCTCCCGAGTTTCCATTAGTTCTGGGTTACCCTTGGTTGGCCTGCCATAATCCACGCATGGATTGGGCCGCCGGCCGGCTTACGGAATGGGGCTCTGCCTGCCACATCACCTGTCTTCGCTCCAAGCCTCCTTCCCAGCCCCAGGAGCCCCCATCTCACTCTGAATTGTCCCGAGTGCCTCCCGAGTATGAGGATTTAAGAGAGGTTTTCAGTAAGGTTCGAGCCACATCACTTCCCCCTCATAGGCCATATGACTGTGCCATTGACTTCCTGCCTGGGACATGCCCACCTAGGGGTAGGATCTTCTCTCTTTCTGCTCCAGAGACCGCCGCCATGGAGGATTACATCCGTGACGCCCTCGCCGCTGGCTTCATCCGTCCATCCACCTCTCCTGCTGGTGCCGGTTTTTACTTCGTGAGTAAGAAAGATGGAGGTCTCCGCCCCTGCATCGATTACCGTGGCCTTAACAAGATTACTATAAAGAACCGTTATCCTCTTCCGCTCATGTCGACGGCCTTCGAGCTACTACAGGGAGCCACAGTCTTCACAAAATTGGATCTCCGCAACGCCTACAACCTCATCCGTGTCCGCGAAGGGGACGAGTGGAAGACGGCATTCAACACACCTACTGGGCACTATGAGAACCTGGTCATGCCCTTTGGATTGGCCAACGCCCCTGCTGTGTTCCAGGCGCTCATCAACGACATCCTCCGAGACATGCTGAATCGCTTTGTCTTTGTCTACCTGGATGACATTCTCATTTTCTCCAAAAT
The DNA here is from genome assembly GCF_052327205.1 of Somniosus microcephalus. NCBI lineage: Eukaryota > Metazoa > Chordata > Chondrichthyes > Squaliformes > Somniosidae > Somniosus > Somniosus microcephalus. The sequence continues at coordinate 24,277,120 of NC_140994.1, forward strand.
TCTTCATGATCATGTCCAGCATGTAAGGCAAGTCCTGCAATGTCTGCTTAACAACCTCTTGTTTGTCCAGGCTGAGAAGTGTGAGTTTCACGTTTCCACGGTTTCATTCCTGGGCTTCATCAGCTCCAGCGGCAATATCCAAATGGACCCTGGCAAGACCCAAGCTGTCCGAGATTGGCCACCACCCACCTCTCTCAAACAGGTGCAACGCTTCTTGGGGTTTGCTAATTTCTATCGGAGATTCATCAGAAACTTCGGCACCATTGCTGCCCCACTCAACGCCCTCACCAAAACCGCTTCCACCCGGTTCAGTTGGTCCACTGAGGCTGCGCAGGCTTTCGAGGATCTCAAGCGGCGCTTCACGTCTGCTCCTGTCCTCGTGATTCCGGATCCCTCACTCCCCTTCATTGTCGAGGTGGATGCCTCTGATATAGGAGTGGGTGCCGTTTTGTCCCAGCGGTCTAACGACAACAAACTGCACCCTTGCGCCTTCTTTTCTCACCGACTCACTCCTGCAGAGTGAAACTATGATATTGGAAACAGGGAACTACTAGCAGTTAAGTTGGCATTGGAGGAGTGGAGACATTGGTTGGAGGGGTCTAAACACCCGTTCATTGTCTGGACAGACCATAAGAATCTGGCCTATATCCAGGAGGCCAAACGGCTTAACTCCAGTCAAGCTCGCTGGGTACTGTTTTTCAATCGTTTCGACTTTGTCCTGTCATATCGTCCAGGATCCAAGAATCTCAAGCCTGATGCTCTCTCCAGGCAATTTGATCCACATGAGCGGGAGAGACAACCAGAACCTATTCTTCCAACTTCTCGAATTGTAGCACCGGTTTGCTGGGGGATCGAGACGCTGGTCAGAAAGGCGCAACAGAGGGAGGCAGACCCTGGCTTCGGCCCACCAGGTCGCCTTTTTGTTCCCAACACGGCACGCTCAAGTCCTGCAGTGGGGGCATTCATCTCGACTCACCGGTCATCCAGGCACATCCAGGACGCTGGAGTTTCTTTGCAGAAGGTTCTGGTGGCCCACCATGGAGAAAGATGTAAAGGCGTTCGTGGCAGCTTGTGCTACTTGTGCACGAAACAAGAACCCTCGATGCTGCATCCTCTCCCCATTCCCACCCACCCCTGGTCACACCTCTCTGTGGATTTCATCACAGGCCTTCCACCATCTCAAGGCAACACTGTCATTCTGGTCATCGTGGATCGCTTCTCCAAAGCCTGTCGCTTTCTGCCCTTGCCCAAGCTTCCCTCAGCCCAAGAGACAGCCGAGCTCATGGTCCAGCATGTTTTCAAGTTGTTCGGTTTGCCTCTTGACATCGTCTCTGACCGTGGTCCACAATTCGCCTCCCGGTTTTGGAGAGCTTTCTATAAGCTCATTGGAGCTACTGTCAGCCTTTCCTCGGGTTTCCACCCTCAGTCTAACGGTCAAACGGAACGGATCAATCAAGACCTGGAGACGACCCTGAGGTGTCTTGTGTCCGCTAACCCTGCGACGTGGAGTCGTCACATCGTCTGGGCTGAGTACGAGCACATCACCTTGCGCTGCTCCTCCACAGGAATGTCGCCATTCGAGTGCCAGTTCGGTTTTCAGCCTCCACTGTCCCAGGAGCAGGAGCTCAAGGTGGGGGTTCCCTCCGCGGAGAAGTTTGTCCAGCGCTATCAACGGACCTGGAGGAGAGCGCGGCTGGCTTTACAACGAGCTTCTCGGCAGCGACGGATCCAGGCCAACAAGCGGCGCAGACCGGCTCCTTCATTCCGTCCTGGTCAGAGCGTCTGGCTTTCTACTCAGGATCTCCCGCTGCGGGTGGAGTCCCGCAAGCTGGCGCCCCATTTCATCGGTCCCTTCACGGTGTTGAGGAAGGTCAACCTGGTATCCTACCGTCTCCAGCTGCCTCGCTCCATGTGGATTCATCCCACCTTCCACGTCTCCCGGCAGCGGCCTGTGGCCATCAGTTCCCTGGCGCCCGCCACGAGGCCTCCCCCTGCTCCCTGCATCATCGACAGCCAGCCTGCCGACACGGTCCGTCGCCTGATGGACTCTCGCCGGGCTCGCGGGGGCCTCCAGTTCCTGGTGGACTGGGAGGGATATGGTCCGGAGGAACGCTCCTGGGTCCCGGACTGGAACATCCTGGATCGTGACTTGGTGCAGGACTTTCTTCGTCGTCGCCATGGACCTTCTGGGGGTACGTCGGGGGCTGTTCCCAGGGGGGGGGTCCTGTCAGGAATGACCCAGGTTCTGCCTCGCCTCGCCACCAGAGGGCACCATGAACTCTTAATTGTTTCCTTCTTTCTTCCTAATCATACTCACCTGTGCATGGTTATGTGCCTGCTATTTAAGTGGTGCTTAGTTTTATGTCCGGTGCTCAGTCTTGAGTTTCACACTGCCTTGTGATCCTCTTCCCGGCCTGCTAGCCTGTATCTGTGCTATTGTTATGTTGTTTGTTTCTAGTAAAGTCTATCTTTGTTTTTGCAACCTAACCTCTGCCTCAGTTTGCCTTCCTGCAGTTGGGTTCACCCAGTGCCACTTGTCACAGCCACTTATCAGCCCAGGTCTTGTTGCATGCGGGTGTGGATTGCTTCATTATCTGAGGAGTTGTGAATGGCGCTGAACACTGTGCAGTCATCAGCGAACATCCCCATTTCTGACCTTATGTTGAAGGGAAGGTCATTGATGAAGCAGCTGAAGATGGTTGGGCCTAGGACACTGCCCTGAGGAACTCCTGCTGCGATGTACTGGGGCTGTGATGATTGACCTCCAACCACCACAACCATCTTCCTTTGTGCTAGGTATGACTCCAGCCAGTGGAGAGTTTTCCCCCTGATCCCCATTGACTTCAGTTTTACTAGTGCTCCTTGATGCCACACCCAGTTAAATGCTGCCTTGATGTACAGGGCAGTCACTCTCACCTCACCTCTGGAATTTAGCTCCTTTGTCCATGTTTGGACCAAGGCTGTAATGAGGTGAGGAGCCGAGTGGTCTTTGCAGAACCCAAACTGGGCATCAGTGAGCAGGTTATTGGTGAGTAAGGGCCGCTTGAAAGCACTTTTGATGACACCTTCCATCAGTTTGCTGATGATTGAGGATAGACTGATGGGGTGGTAATTGGCCGGATTGGATTTGTCCTCCTTTTTGTGGACAGAACATACCTGGGCAGTTTTCCATTGTTGGGTAGATGCCAGTGTTGTAGCTGTACTGGAACAGCTTGGCTAGAGGCGCGGCTAGTTCTGGAGCACAAGTCTTCAGCACGATAACCGGGATATTGTTGGAGCCCATAGCCTTTGCTGTATCCAGTGCACTCAGCCATTTCTTGATATCACGTGGAGTGAATCGAATTGCCTGAAGACTGACTTCTGTGATGGTGGGGACCTCGGGAATCGGCCGATATAGATCATCCACTCGGCACTTCTGGCTGAAGATGGTTGCAAATGCATCAGCCTTGTCTTTTGCACTCACGTGCTGGGTTCCACCATTATTGAGGATGGGGATATTAATGGAGCCTCCTCCTCCCATTAGTTGTTTAATGGTCCACCACTGGCTGTGGCAGGACTGCAGAGCTTTGATCTGATCCTTTGATTGTGGGATCGCTTAGCCCTGTCTATAGCATGCTGCTTCCACTTTTTAGCATGAATGTGGTCCTGTGTTGCACCCTCACTCTTTGCCACGTAATGATTTGATATATTTATATTGTATATTATGCTTTTACACCAACAGCGCAATCGGAGCGGGTGGGCCAGAATTTGAGGTAGGACCCAGTTCCGCCAAGTCTCTGCCCCTTTTTCTCATGGTGCCAGATGCTGCTGAAAGTGGGGGACGGGCACTTCTTGTATCTGCTGCCTCTGGGCAGATGGGGGCAGGACTAGCAGCATGGTGTTAATCATCAGTTCCAACCGCCAGTGCCCTCAACACTAAGCGTACCTGCATGGTGTACCTGCCTGCCAGAACCTGATCCTAGAACCTCATCAAATGGCAAAGTAGTTTGATTGCAGTGGTCAAGAGGCAACATTGAATTTGAACCTTTGTCGACAGTTTTAAAGCATTTGCAGCTGGAAGCGTGAGCCCATGAATGTTGCGGCCTGGTGCTGCTCCTACTATCACTTCCCTGCACCAACACCCCGCCCGCCCCACTCTCATCACCCTCCACCTTCCTCCCAATGGGACGGACACCATAGCAATGCCACTTTACTCCATAAATGGTGATGGGGGTCAGTAGAACAGCAGACCGGCGGGCAAAAGTCCCACCGTCCCCATTTCTAGTGGCAGAACAAGACCCCGGGAATTCCAGTCCCTAAAACAGAGTGGAGTGACAGAGAGTTAGAATAACGCAGCACCGGGATTACCCGCTTCTGTGCTTGCTAAATCCTATGATTTTCTGGTGATTGAAATGAAATGCAGAAGCAGAACATCGTGGCCAAGCTCTATATGAATCAGAGTTCCGGTAGAAAGGGCCATAAAAAAGCAACTGGATTCTGGGTATTATACATGGAGTGTTGAATGTAAAAGTAAGAAATTGGTGCTGAATTTGTAAAAGGCATCAGTTAGACCATTGTATGCAGTCCTGGGCACCCATAAGAGGGGTAATAGAGCTATAGGAAGAGTACAGTGAAAATTCACTAGAATGATACATAAGACGTAGGAGCAGGAGTCGGTCATTTGGCCCCTCGAGCCTGCTCCGCCATTCAATAAGATCATGGCTGATCTGATCTTCGCCTCAACTCCACTGCCCTGCCCGCTCCCCATAACCCTTCACTCCCTTACAGTTCAAAAATCTGTCTATCTCCACCTTAAATATATTCAATGACCCAGCCTCCACAGCTCTCTAGGGAAGAGAATTCCAAAGATTCACAACCCTCTGAGAGAAGAAATTCCTCCTCATCTCCGTTTTAAAAGGGTGCCCCCTTATTCTGAGACTATGCCCCCTAGTTCTAGATTCCCCCACAAGGGGAAACATCCTCTCTGCATCTACTCTGTCAAGCCTGCTCAGAATCTTATATGTTTCAATAAGATCACCTCTCATTCTTCTAAACTCCAATGAGTATAGGCCCAACCTGCTCAACCTTTCCTCATAAGACAACCCCTTCATCTCCGGTGGAGTTATACCAGGAGTTATACAGGAAACTCTCAATTTACCGACACCTAAATAACTGGAAATCTCTGTTAACCGGCAAAATTCAGGAGTAGGTTCAGGTAAGTTTTACTTCATATTAGTGGCCGTTCCTGGATCTGTGGCTGTGTAACCGGGGTTTCTGCACCTGTTGCTAAGCAACAGGGATGCCTGGATCTGTTGCTGTGTACCGGGCTCTCGTATCTTTTACTATACCTCTCTGTAATCCGGACTTTTTGATAAACCGGCACCACGCCGGTCCCGTCGGTGCTGGATAAAAAAGAGTTTCCTGTAGTTGTGAAGAAAAGTTTAAATAATTGGGGCTTTTTTTCACTGGAACGCATAGGGTTAATGGAGATTAAGGAACTAATGGAGATATTCAAAATTATGAAAAGGTTTTGAGAGAGTAAATAGTGACCGATTGTTTCCAATGGTTGGGAAATCGATATCAAAAGGACACAGAAAGACCAAAAGCTATTTTCAGCTTTCAACTTTTCAACCCTCATGATAGTTGTTTGCTGAACATCTGATGCCTGAGGTTGCAGCTGCAATGACAACGGCAATTAAAAAATAATTGCATAAATTTTCATTGTCCTATTGATAGATTAAGGGAGGGATGGAGTGTATGGGCAGGAATTTAACTCTGGAGGCGGGTCTACAACTTTTGGGGTTATAGTCCCGCCTCCATCGAGATGCGGCCAATCGACGCGATTTCCCCCCCCGATTGACCTTGTTGAGCCCGCCCAGCGGGCTCAGCAGGCCAATTAAGGGCCACCCAGCAACAGGTGACGTCACAGACTGAAATTTCATCTGTCAAGAGCTTTTGACAGATGAAATATCAGTGTTTCACAGCTGTTTGAAGCTGTCAAACACTGACAGTCTTACTTCTAACCTGAGTCCTTCTCCACAGACTCAATCAGAAATCTCTCCTGCACAGCAAGCTGAAGGCTGTCACTTTTGACAGTTCGCAGCCATTCTGCTTTCTGATGAGATGAGGGACTCCCGGGACCTAAAGGAAGGAAGGCTGATAAGGTAAGAAAAGGTATGTAAAATTTATTTAATCACTTTAGACACACCAAACACACTTACTTTGCACTCATGCACACATCACTCACCTCAACACCGACATCTCGACCCCTCCAAGTCCTTCAACCCGACGGCCCGCCTCCCCTAACTTGGCATGGTTTGGAGCCGTCAGGAATCCCACACTTCAACGTATAGGGATTAGGCTAAAAACTGCCTGTTAACTACCTGTTAACAGGCAGTTAATTGGCACGAGTCCCTTCCCGCCTCGGGTAGGCGGGTCCCAGTGTGGGGCGGGTACCCGCCTCCTTTGAAACTGGCATGGAGGCGGGTTTGGGTGCGGGAAGGGGTCGAGACCCCTGATTTCGGGATTTTAACCCCCCCACACCTCCAATCCCGACTCCATGGCACAATGAAAATCCTGCCCAGTGTCTTTGTGCTCTGCAGTCATTTGGGGCCATAATTTCCTTGTGAAAAATGGCCATTTTTCTTCATTTACAACCTGCTAACAAAGTAGTTTTGAAATGTGTTTCCTGAGAATGTGTTTTCATTAGCGGATAAGGAAAAAATAGCGACTGATAATAATATGAGTAATAATGATCCTTTAATTTTTCCCAAGCAGTTAATGAACCACGTCACTGGTAAAAATATCAAAATGTAGGTTAATCTAGCTGCGGCATTTACAGTTTTCAAAGGAAACATTTCAACTGGAAATGTGTAAAGCTTGTTTTGCTGACCAGACATTGGCCTATATTCTTCAATTTGCAAGACGTATTACAACAATGTGTCCATATACTGAGCTCAAGGGATTTATAATCCATGAAAATACAATATTTTACCCGATTGGATAAGTATGCTTATGTACTCATAGAGGCCCATTGTGTGAGCAGGGACGTCCAAAGCATTAATGCACTTCAAGCAGAGCTGCCTGAGGCCTACTGTTCACTTAATGTGCAGTGTGCCTGACTGTGTGACAATAGAAGCACACTGCACATCAAAGCCTGCACACAGCCTGCTATCCTTACTAAAGGGCCAAATTGTATTTGAGTAAGAGGTGCCTCCCCTCCTAATATAGAAACATAGAAACATAGAAGATAGGAGCAGGAGTAGGCCATTCGGCCCCTCGAGCCTGCTCTGCCATTCAATGAGATCACGGCTGATCATCCAAACTCAGTACCCTGTTCCTGCCTTCTCTCCATATCCCTTGATCCCTTTAGCCTTAAGAAATATATCCAACTCCTTCTTGAATATATTTAATGAATTGGCCTCTACTGCCTTCTTTGGCAGAGAATTCCACAGGTTCACCACTCTCTGGGTGAAGAAATTCCTCCTCATCACTGTCCTAAATGGCTTACCCCTTATCCTTAGACTGTGACCCCTGGTTCTGGACTCCCCGACCATCGGGAACATCCTTCCAGCATCTAGTCTCTCTAGTCCTGTTAGAATTTTATAAGTTTCGATGAGATCCCCTCTCATTCTTCTAAACTCCACCGAGTACAAGCCCAATCGACCCAATCTCTCCTCATACGTCATTCCTGCCATCCCAGGTATCAGCCTGGTGAATCTTCACTGCACTCCTTCCATGGCAAGAGCATCCTTCCTCAGATAAGGTGACCAAAACTGCACACAATACTCAAGATGTGGTCTCACCAAGGCCCTGTACAACTACAGCAAGACATCCTTGTTCCTGTACTCAAACCCTATCGCTACGAAGGCCAACATACCATTTGCCTTCTTAACCGCCTGCTGCACCTGCATGCTTACTTTCAGCGTCGACGTTTCGGGTCTAACCCTTTTTCAAAACGGATGTTGCCTGCCTGCTGAGTTTTTCCATTTTCTGTTGTTATTTCGGATTTCCAGCATCTGCAGTATTTTGCTATTGTGCTTACTTTCAGCGACTGGTGCACAAGGACGGCCAGGTCTCGTTGCACTTCCCCTTCTCCTAATCTATTGCCATTCAGATAATAACCTGCCTTCCTGTTTTTGACACCAAAGTGGATAACCTCGCATTTATCCATGTTATATTGCATCTGCCATGCTTCTGCCCAATCACCCAACCTGTCCAAATCATACTGGAGTTTCTCAGCATCCTCCTCACAGCACACACGCCCACCCAGCTTTGTGTCGTCTGCAAACTTGAAGATATTACATCTAGTTCCCTCGTCCAGATCATTAATATATATTGTGAATAGCTGGGGTCCTAGCACCGATCCCTGCAGTACCCCACTAGTCACTGCCTGCCACTCGGAAAATATCCAGAGGCCTGAGCAGTAGTGCCTGATGGGCTGCATAAAATAGGCACTGCAAAGGACAACTATACAGTTCAGCTGGGTCTTTGTTGTTCTTCGATCTTCTTGCTGCATCTCTTAGGTTATCACACTGTTCTGTACAGTTTTGGTCTTGTTGGGCAAAGGAAGATCTTGGAGATTCCTGATGGCTCCTTGAAGCTATCTTTTATCTGTGACTGTACAGCTGATGTTGTTAATGGGATTATTTGCATACAATAATGGATATCCTTGTGGACATATCTCTCTACTTGCAGGATCTAGAGGAGGAGAAGGACAATTAAAGGAGGTATCCCAGACAGGTACGGTTGCACCTTCAATGCTCCATTAAAACAGATCCTTACGCTGCCGGTTGTGCGTATTGGCCCAGGCTCTTGTATCTGGACCTGCCCAAAGACACCTGCCTGTGTAGACTCAGAGTCTCAAAAGATGTGCTAGAACAGAGCTACGCACAGACCCACAACCAGACTAGCAAACTGATTACAGCACAGGGCCAGCTATCAGTTCTACATTACCGTTGAATGCTTATGCAGCAGGTTTCTTCCAGGCAAGCTCAGGAGACCTCTGTCACACCCCCCAACCTTCAGTGCACACTTGCATTAAAGGAGGCCAGTGATGAATTGCTTTTCAGGATCGACAATTTTATCCATCTTCCTGTGGAAAGCAGCCAAAAGCAAGAAGGAGCTCTCCATTTCTACCATGTGGCACAAGAGTATAACTGACTATACTCATGTGTTTAAACATGGCTTTATCCCAATTGCAACTCCATTCATGAATAGAAAGGGTTATCTTTCCATGAATCTGCAGGTGATCTGTGACCAGAGGAACATAATCAATGCTCGTTACCTTGACAGCTCCCATGATTGCTTCATCTTGTAGCAGTCAACGCTGCCAGTGTTATTTAAGGGCTATTGGGGGAAAAATTGGGTATCGCCCATTTTGGGGCGCTAATATCGGCTGGGCGCAAAGTTTAGCGCCCGGTGCTAATCATCGCCTCAGACTGCAAAATTCACCTCTATCGCCCCTGCAGGTGATTTGAGCGCTAAATCAGGCGCCACACACCTCTCTTAAGGCGCAAACGTCAGGGAGCGAAGCGCTACCTCAGAATGCTACCGAAGCTCAGGCGATGCCAATTACCATGGAAGCCAGACAGACTGGCGCCATCCAGTTCTTAAAGGGGAGGGGCCATCTTGCTGACTAGCCACACCCTGCTCATTGCAGCCTTGAAACTTGGCCTGAAGAGTCCGCGAAAGCAATTGTGTTGGAAGCACTAATGGATAGGCCCAGGAAAAGAGCTCGGCGCTTAGGAACCTCAAAAGTGGTGCTGAAGGCCAAAATTCCCGAGGACAGCGTTAAAACCAAAAAATTTGCCGACAGGAAAAGGCAGGAAGCACCCGCCTTTAAATAGCGCTCCCCCAGCCCCTTCCTGACTTGAAAACATTCCCCTCTACCTGTCGTTCCTAACGGCAGGTGCTAAGGCAGGAGGCGCGACTCAATATCCGGTCCGGGGTGCTACCGGGGCATTGCACGCTTGACTGACATCACGATCTGCGGGCGCAGGAGGTCGTGGCGGTAGTGTAAAGCGCCGCTGCAAAACAACTGGTCAATTTCGCGAGCAGCGCTAAAATCGCCGCGCTCGGGCGCTAAGGTCCTAGCGCCCCATTAGCGCCTCCCGGGAGCGTTAACGGGAGGCGCTAACCAACCAAATGTTTTCCCCAAAAACTCCAGGGTAGCTTGTTGGGGAAGCAAGACTTTTCCCTGCAATTGTGAATGATGGCACCATTGCGCCACCTAAGGACAAGAGCTGAGGAAGATGTACAACGTGCTCCCGTGCTTTCCCTGGGGTCAGGGTGAAACACACCTTCAGTGTCCTCAAACAAAAGGGGCAATTTTATCCTAACTCGCCTGTTGGGAAACCAATGCGATTGGGTGGAATGCTGGATATTGCAAGATATTGCTCTCCATTGACTTCAATTGAGAATAAAATAAGACAAGGTTTGAAATCAGTGTTGCACCCGATCTCATCAGTTTCTCGACTGGCGGGTATTGGTTAAAATTGCCTCCTGTTGCTTGGACATATCAGGGCCTCCAAGGTAATTGTTACCTGCTGTGTCCTCCACAGTCTTAACTTGCAAAGGCCTTACCATTGAGGAGACAAGAGAGGAAAGGCAGCAAGAAGCATTTTCCTCTACGCGCTCCACCCAGGCATTCCATTACACCCAAGCTCTATAAGAAGAAAATCTATCCCTTGTAAACTACAGAAAGTCATAGTGGAAAATTCTTCAGGAGTCTTTTTGACATTGGCCGAAAGAACGGGTGATCTCGAATCAGACGCTCTTTATACATCTCTCTCGATTTTAACTTCAAGGGAAATAAAAATCGGGAAAGATGTATAATGGGCAGCTGATTCGATATTGCCCACTTTACAATATTGCCCAAAATCAAAATGACCCACTTAGACAGAACATTAAACTTCTAAATAGGTCCCACTCTCGTGCTGAGGGATATACTGCCAGTTGCCATGTAATCAGGGGTAGGATTAGTAACACATTTTAATCAATGTACACAATTGCACAAGAGAGGAAACAAGATGTACATCATGTTTGTGCACAGACTGGACAGCAGGGTTAAACGATCTGGCTAGAGTGGACTGAGCAAACATCAGAACGTGGCTGAGCTCACGTAGATAGCTCCCTATCAGTTCAATCAATATCTGCTTTCTTGAATTGGCAAATGCACGCCCCAAAATTCAAACACCTGTCTTTTAGATAAAATTAAGAGTTGCCGTTTGGTTAAAAGATGTAGAGAATTGTTTTTCTTTTACTGTGTGCAGTGCACAATATAAAGTAGTAATGGTGCAGTTACAGTAATGGGTAGACCAGCAAAAGCACTCGTCATTCAAAGCTACAAATTACAAACAGAAACAGAAACTAATGGAAACCCACAACAAGTAACATTTGTGCCACACAAGTGCCAGACATTGACTATTTCCAATAAGAGAGAGTCTAAGCACCGTCACTTGGCATTCAATGGCATCACCATCATCAAATCTCCCACCATCAACATCCTGGGGGTCACCATTGACCAGAAACTTAACTGGACCAGCCCCATAAATACTGTGGCTACAAGAACAGGTCAGATGCTGGGAATTCTGCGACAAATGTCTCACCTCCTGACTCCCCAAAGCCTTTCCACCATCTACAAGGCACAAGTCAGGAGTGTGATGGAATACTCTCCACTTGCCTGGATGAGTACAGCTCCAACAACACTCAAGAAGCTCGACACCATCCAAGACAAATCAGCCCACTTCATTGGCATCCCATCCACCACCTTAAACATTCACTCCCTCCACCACCGGCACACCGTGGCTGCAGTGTGTATCATCTACAAGATGCACTGCAGCAACTCACCAAGGCTTCTTCGACAGCACTTCCCAAACCTGTGACCTCTACCACCTAGAAGGACAAGGGCAGCAGGCACATGGGAACACCATCACCTCCAAGCTTCCCTCCAAGTCACACACCATCCTAACTTGGAAATACATTGCAGTTCCTTCATCGTCACTGGGTCAAAATCCTGGAACTCCCTCCCTAACAGCACTGTGGGAGTACCTTCACCACACGGACTGCAGTGATTCAAGAAGGTGGTTCACCACCACCTTCTGAAGGGCAATTAGGGATGGGCAATAAATTCTAGCATTGCCAGTGACACCCAAATCACATGAATGAAATAAAAAGCAGGTCAGTCGGCATCTGTGGAGGGAACAGACAAGCTAACGTGAAACCCTTCATCAGAACTGTGAAAATGAAAAATGAACAGGTATTTAAATAGAATCAGAACCAAGTGGAGGAGAGGGAAAAAACACAAGAGAGGAATTATCGAATGGATAACTTGTAATGCGCTTAAACAAAAAACAAAAGATTGTTAGATGGTTGGGATGATCTTTACATCAGACAGTGGGAAGAAGTGTAAAAGAAACGGGAGACATAAGAGGAAGAAAGAGAGTGTGACTAGCTGAGGCAATGGGAGGCAGCTCGGGAAAAGATAAGAAGATGGATAGAACGCAGGTTGAAATTGGAGCAGGAGAAGCTCGTAAAATAGGATGGAGACCAATGGCTCGGAGAGAAGGTTAAATAGTCCAACACCGGGGGAGCTGTCTCTTCCACCAGTATTGCATTCTGATCAAGGGTTTCCATTCCAAGTGCCAGCACACCTTCCATCCCCCAACGCCGACAGCCCCTGGAGTGCTCCTCCCCGCCCCGCAAAAAAACTCTGGCCCGCTGTCGGCCAGTTCAAAACCCCCCCTGGGATAGTATCCCCCACCCACCCCCACCCAGATCTGATCTACTAGTTGGCTCAGCCCCACTTGGCCAGGGTGTGCTGCAGTGGGGTGCCCGTTGGTGCCCGCAGTCCGCTGGCAGCATTACAAGGGGCAGGATTTTCATTGGGCTGTGGAGGCGGGATTGGAGGCGTGTGGGGGGTTAAAATTGCATAAACTGGCGGGCGGGCCCAACCCCACCTCCATCCCGCCTCCAAGCAATTTTCAATAATTCGTGTCTAGTGGTCCCGTCTCCGTCCCGCCTCCAAGAGGCGGGATAGGCCGTTAAGGCCCTTAACAAGCACTAAATTACCTCTATAATGCCATTTTGATAGGCCTTTGTGATTTTAACCCTTTTCCTACGTGAAACACACCTGTTTTGAAACACGACGGTGAAACCTGGTGGGAGCACAATTGGATTGCTCACAGCTGTAGCTCAACCATTAAATAGTAGATTTGATCAGCCATCATTTGCAGGTGGTAGGACTTTGTTGTCTCAGATCTGGGGGAACTTTTAGAAGGCATAACCACAGCTGTGGAAGTTTGGAGCCTGACACCCATCTCCAGTGTGACCTCCTGGAAACCCCTCTTGCCACCTTCACTCAGCGCTTCCTCAACTGAGGCATATACCAGAAGCATGGGAGCCATTTATTTCCTTCCCTTCTGGACATTAGATGAGGAAGAAGACCAGCCGCAGCACCAGCAGAACCAGGAACAACAGCAGCACCAACAGCAGCAGCACCAACAGCAGCAGCAACAGCACCAACAACAGCATCAACAACAGGAGCGCCAGGCTGCTGCTCACCCACCTGAAGCTGCACAGGCCAGAAGGGGCCAGCGCATGGAAGCCCGTCGGCGCAGGAGATACCCCCCAAACAGGGTCTACAGACACAGGGTCAGCTACCTCACCATCTCTGAGCAGCAGTGCCAAAGGCGGCTCTGACTTTCACAAGAGGTAGTGGGTGACATCTGCGCAATGCTACAACAATACCTGCAGCCCAGAGGACCAGGTGGACAATCCTTACCAGTGGCCATCAAAGTCACCACCGTACTCAACTTTTTTGCCTCAGGCTCCTTCCAGGCGGCCGCACACAAATGCATTACGCAGGTAACTGATGCCCTCTTTGCCATCGTGCACAATCACATCCATTTCACAAAGGATCAAGCAAGTGTCACGGCGCATGCGGTTGGATTAGCTAATCTGGCAGGCTTTCCAAGGGTGCAGGGCGTCGTTGACTGCACACATGTGGCCCTTAAGGCACCCCATCGCAATCCAGGTATTTTTGTCAACCGCAAGGGCTTCTACTCCCTCAACATTCAGCTGGTGATCAGCCATGATCGCATTGAATGGTGGAGCAGGCTCGAGGGGCCGAATGGCCTACTCCTGCTCCTATCTTCTATGTGACCACAAAAAGAAAATTTTGCATGTTTGTGCCAAGTACCCTGGCAGTTGCCATGACTCCTTCATACTGCGCCAGTCTAGTGTGCCTCTGCTATTCAGTCCGCCAGACCAACTTAACGGATGGCTACTTGGAGACAAGGGCTATCCCCTGAGGACGTGGCTAATGACGCCATTGAGGAGGCCATCCAACGAAGCAGAGGAGAGCTACAACTCCAGCCACATGTCCACCAGAACCATAATGAGCAAACCATCGGTTTGCTGAAGATGCGCTTCAGATGCCTGGATAGATCAGGTGGAGCCCTGCAGTACTCAGCAGCCAGGGTCTCCAGAATCATCATGGTTTGCTGTGCACTTCACAGCATGGCACAGAGTCGTGGCTTGCAGGGTCCTGAGGACCAGGTGGCTCCTCACATATCCTCCTCAGATGAGGAGCAGGAGAGCGAAAACAAACATCTTGCAGAGGCCCATCAACCAGCGGCAGCAGTACGCGAGAACATAGCTGCCCGGAACGCACTCATCTTGGCCAGATTTGCTTAGCCTAGCCACTCAAGTACTTTTGCCTCGCAGCTCCTTACCTGAGCATCGACAATGGCCACGAACCAGCTGATTCCTAGCAATTTGACCACCATACTGACAATTGCAAGTAATCCTAAGCCCTCAATGTGGAAGTCCCATTCGCGAAATGACACACGCCACAACTACAGCAGTAGCCATCAGATTTTTTATTTACATTATTCATCTGATGGCTTTTCCACATAAAACATCAAATTTCACCCAAGTGACTACCCTTGTGACTATTTGTGCAGTATCTTTCTCTTATGCATGCTCCTACGTAGTGCTTCCCCTGTGGCTTCAGCAGATGTGGAGGCCCCATGCTCACTTTCCTGCTGCTCCTGGCGCAACACCTTTGGCGGGCGGCTTCTGGGGTTGCGAACCTGTGAGGGCTTATCAACAGTCTGCTGTTCCCGTGGCAGTGCAGGGGTTGAGATGCCGATCTCAGTTGGGTGTGGACTCTGGTGGGGCTCTGACTGAGGGCTCTGCAGTGGCATGGAAGTGTGAGCGCTTGGAGAGGAGCCCCCACTTCCTTGATGTCTGCCACCAACTTCCCTCTCATGGGTCAGGTCCCCCTCAGCGCTTGCAACTGGCTTGAGAGCACCGTACTGCACATCAGGGGTGCCATGGGGACCCGTATCTGCACTGGCAGTCCTACTCAGAAGGACTTCCATGACAGTCTGGTTTCTCTGTTCAATAGATGACCATCGCTCCTCCAGAGATGTCATTCTATTCTGAACACTCACTATGTTTTCTGCACTTTGGCGACTTATCACCTCCATGGAGGTTGCCATCCTTTCCATGGTGATGCATTCATGCACCAATGACTCCACAAAGGCTCTGCTCATGTTCGCTATGGACTCCTCCATTCGCTCCACACTCGCAGCGACCCTGGAGACAAAACCTGCCAGAGAGTCCTGCATCTTTTCCTGGAGTTCCAGCACTGCTGATCTTATGGATGGACCCAGAAGCAGAGGCATGCAGCTTAGCTGAGCTGGCAGAGTCCTGTGCCCTCCGACTAGGACTCTCCACTGCTGTCCCTGTCTCCACAATCTGCTGATGCTCACTTGTGAGCTATGATACACTAGGTGACAACACTACTCTATGTCCCGAAGGTCCCACCGAGGTGTGAGTGTCTGCGCTGGTGTTGGGTGCGCTGAATTCTGCTGACGCTGCGCCCTCAGAGGTTGCAGCTTCCTCTGAGGAGTCTTGATGTTCAGGCTGTTCCTCCTGGCTAGTGGGGACGGGTGCTTGCGATGGTCCTGTGGGGGAGTAAAGGAAAGTCAGAGATGTGATGCCAAGGTTACATGCATATTGCAGATGATCATAAGTCCATCTGTTAGAGCTTCAGAATCATTATCAGTGACTCGTGCAATGTCAATGAGAGAGATGGAAAACTATTCTGTCACCAGCTTGCTTTGATGCACCCATCTGTCCGTCCCCCACTTGCGCATCTTCCTCCACTCCTACGATCTCCAGGACCACCTCCTCCCAGGGGGTGTGGTGGGCTACTGAGGGTGGCCCTCCTCCTGTCCTCGCTCTTTCTCGCTTATTGAGAGCTCTCTTTTCCTGCAATGAGGGAGACAAGTGGAGGTTGAGTGAGAATGAAGGAGTGAGTGTAGAGATTCCATAGCATAGATACTTAGATGGAGACAAAGATGGAGTGAGGTGGCAAGACCAAGGGCCCTCTCTGTGAATTGTCAGTTGTTTTCATAGCATCACAATGATAGGGAGTGTGAGGGCTGCATAGTCAAATAGTTAGGTGAATGTGACCATAGAGAGAGAGGGAATGGGTAAAGGTGCATGGATGTCAGTGTCAAGTGGGATGTGGAGGAAGAGATTGCTAAAGCTGAGTGCTGGTGAGGAAAGGCAATGGGGATCAGATTGAGGGTGATGGGAAATTCATACTCACTTTTCCAGTGCGCAGAAGGTCATGAAATCTCTTCCTGCACTGAATCCAGGTTCTGCGGGTAACTGATAAGGAGTTGACCTACTCTGCCACTTGCAGCCACACAGCCTTGGTCTCCTGGGGAGGCTTCTTCCTCCCTGAAGAAGGGAAGAGCACCTCTTTATGAGCTCTTGCTCCCTCAATTAAAGCCTGCAGGGCAACGTCGTCAAATCTTGGAGCAGCCCTAGCTCTCCGGCTGGCCATTCTGCCTCCAGGTCCCTGTAGCATGAAAGGCCAAAAGGTTGGCAGTTTGCAGAAGAAGCAAGGCTTGTTGCAGACCTTAAATGCAGCAGCAATGATGATGTCATCGGATGTGACTTTCAGACTGAAAAAACTCCTTTGCCATGGGTTCCCACGCGTTGGAACTCAATTGGCCAATTAAGTTAAATTCGCATCAATCTCCCACATCGATTTAGATTCGGGTGGATAACACGAAATGCGGATTATACGTCCCCAGCCCTCCCCTGAATCAAAATCCAGGCCACGGATTCAGATGTTGGATTTGGTTTGGGCTACAGGCTGGCATGGAACCACTGCCCACTGACGTTTGCGCCTGATCTGGGTGTAAGTCGAAATTCTCGGCCATTATGTTTAGCTTGTGGTTTCTAATTCTTCTTTCCTTGCTTTGCACAGAATGCCTGTCCACAGAAAAGCTGCTCCCCAATATTACCTGAAGAGATTTATGGATGCAATTGTAGTGCTTACTTGGATAAGAAACACATTTTCCCGCCCCAGGAACCAATCCAAAACAATTGCCGCACCGCATCTCCAGAAATCCTTTGATGAACGTCTTTTCAAATTCTTTTATTGGTGCTGTGCATCCCTCCCCCACATCCCAGCACCTCCTCCCTTGGAACAACACAACCTCTGACTTGCTGAGAACAAGGTCACAGGAGGTTTGCTATTGATTTGAAAAAAACGGGTAAGCTACAAGATTTCGATATCGGAAGAGTTCCGTGTTGTTGCGAAAGAGCCGACAGTTTGTCCGTAAACTGAAGTATAACAAAGTGAAATGCTGTGCTGAAGCAGCCGGTATCCAAATTAGATATAAAGCACTGACAACCAAATACCTGAGACATCAAAGGCTCATAGAAATACTCTTCTTGAGAACTAGGGGGGTAATTTTAGCATAACCCGCCCTGCGGTTCAGGTCGGTCGCCTGTTTTACAACCCGCCTGATTTTACTCTCCACTGAAATCAATGGCACGGAAAATCGTGCGGGCTGTAAGATGACCATCCAACTGGAACTCGCCCGTTTCTCGCCTGTTGGGTTCGGTCAAAATTACCCCCATAGATTTTGACTTCATCATTATGTACAAATAGAGAGGTAGGTCATTTACTATTTTTTTGATTAAGGGTTTCAGTCCAAAGAAACATCTTCCTCAACGCCCATTCTCAGGGATGCTCCAACACACAAGAGAGAATCAGGGCCAGTGGGCTCGATTTTCATCGGGCAGTTGAGGCGGAATTGGAGGCGTGTGGGGGGTTAAAATTGCAAAAACTGGTGGGCAGGCCCAACCCCGCCTTCCAAGCAATTTTCATGAAAGCGTGTCTGCTGGTCCCATCTCCGTCCCGCCTCCAAGAGGCGGGATATGCCGTTAAGGCCCTTAACAAGCACTAAATTGCCTCTATAATGCCATTTTGATAGGCCTTGGTGATTTTAACCCTTTTCTGATGTGAAGCACACTTGTTCTGAAACACGACGGTGAAACCTGGCGATAACACAATTGGATTGCTGACTATTAGCTGCAGCTCCACCATTAAATAGGATATTTGATCAGCCATCATTTGCAGGTGGCAGGACTTTGTTATCTCAGGTCTGGGGGAACTTTTAGAAGGCATAACCACAGCTGTGGAAGTTTGGAGCCTGACACCCACCTCCAGTGTGACCTCCTGGGAAACCCCTCTCGCCACCTTCACTGAGCGCTTCCTCAACTGAGGCATATATCAAGTAATCCTAAGCCCTCAATGTGGAAGTCCCATTAGCGAAATGACACACGCCACAACTACAGCAGTAGCCATCAGATTTTTTTTATTTACAGTAATCATCTGATGGCTTTTTAACATAAAACATCAAATTTCACCCAAGTGACTACCCTTGTGACTATTTGTGCACTATCTTTCTCTTATGCGTGCTCCTACATGGTGCTTCCCCTGTGGCTTCAGCAGATGTGGAGGCCCCATGCTCACTTTCCTGCTGCTCCCGTCTCGACACCTTTGGCAGGCGTCCTCTGGGGTTGTGAACCTGTGAGGGCTCGCCAACAGTCTGCTGCTCCTGCGGCTGTGCAGGGGTTGAGACGCCGATCTCAGTTGGGTGTGGACTCTGGTGGGGCTCTGACCGAGGGCTCTGCAGTGGCATGGAAGTATGAGCACTTGGAGAGGAACCCCCACTTCCTTGATGTCTGCCACCAACTTCCCTCTCATGGGTCAGGTCCCCCACAGCGCTTGCAAGTGGCTTGAGAGCACTTTGCTGCACATCAGGGTGCCATGGGGACCCGTATCTGCACTGGCAGTCCTACTCAGAAGGACTTCCATGAAGGTCTGGTTTCTCTGTTCAATAGATGATCATTGCTCCTCCAGAGATGTCATTCTATTCAGAACACTCACCATGTTTTCTGCACTTTGGCGACTTATCACCTCCATGGAGGTTGTCATCCTTTCCATGGTGATGTGTTCATGCGCCAATGACTCCACAAAGGCTCTGCTCATGTTCGCAATGGACTCCTCTGTTATGTTCATTAATAACTAGACATTCTTATTATGAACACAGCTAGCTTCTAGCTAGTTATTTATTCAGTACACGTTCTCTAGGTACAGTATCTGTAGAGGCTTCCATGTGTGCTCCTGTGTGCAGGCTGCCATCTTGACTGTTGCCTTCTGGGTAGCCTAGTGCCTCATGGGTAATGTAGTCTTAAACATACAGCTATATACAGCTCTACACAGCTCCACCTAGTGTCCACTATAGAATGACATGCTATTGATCACTACATCCCCCTTTCTTTGAGGTTTAACAAAATCAATATCAATCAACTTTCAAGAAAACAATAAAGATAATATCAGTAACACTTTTGTTAGTGCTCTATAAACATAAACATTTTCAAAACAGTCAACACATTTTCAAAGCTTTACATTGTACTCAAAGATTAAGTCTATCAGGCTCTTTTACTTCACGTGTGGATCTTCTCAACACGGGTAAGCCTGATGTGTCTTCATGAGATTGTTCTGGCGGTGAATGACAAGATGCAGTTGCGGCATTGTCATCAATCTGGTCTTGAATAGTCTCTTGTGTTTTTAGGAGGGAATGGCAGTTCCTCCTGAGAATCTGTCCTTCCTCAGTTCTAACAGTGTATGACCTTGGTCCTACTTCCTCAAGAACTGTAGCTTTCCTGTACCATGCATCTGGATCCTCAATCTTGACAACATCATCCTTTGTCAATGGTTTTAGAGTTTTGGATGACTTGTCATGAGATGATTTCTGTTTCAGCTTTAACAGTTGAAGTCTCTGTCTCAGTTCCTCACTTTGCTGTTCTTTTGCACAGCAGGGTAGCGTGGTGCGCAACTTGCGACCCATTAGTAGTTCAGCAGGTGAAGAACCACAGTCTAAAGGTGAGGCTCGGTAGCTCAGCAGGGCGAGATAAGGATCAGACTTGCTTTCTGTCGCTTTCTTCAGTAGCTGCTTGAGAACTTGAACACCTTTCTCTGCCTTACCATTTGACTGAGCATACAAAGGACCGGATGTGATGTGCTGAAAGTCATAATGTGCTGCAAACTGTTGCCACTCCTTACAGTTGAAGCACGGACCATTGTCGCTAACGGCAATCCTGGGAATTCCATGTCTGGCGAAGATGGATTTCACATGCATTATGACACTGCTTGCTGTGGTGCTTGAGAGCAGCGCCATCTCAGGATAGTTAGAATAGTAGTCAATCACTATTAGATAGTCTTTACCATTTAAGTGAAAAAGGTCCATACCAACCTTTTGCCATGCTGCTGTTGGTATGTCAGCTACTATCATTGGCTCCTTTGCTTGTTTGCTTTGGTGTTTCTGACATGTCTCACATTTGCCTATCATGTTCTCAATGTCCTTATTTATGCCAGGCCAATAAACAGTGTCTCTTGCTCTCCTTTTGCATTTTTC
Organism: Somniosus microcephalus; assembly: GCF_052327205.1. Taxonomy (NCBI): domain Eukaryota; kingdom Metazoa; phylum Chordata; class Chondrichthyes; order Squaliformes; family Somniosidae; genus Somniosus; species Somniosus microcephalus. Next base: position 24,297,897 of record NC_140994.1, read on the forward strand.
AATTCCGAGGTGTCCCTCATGAATCCTTTTGAGCGTGTCTTGACGTAGAGCCTGTGGAATGACTATTCTGCTCTGTTTTAGTAATAGTCCACTTGCGACACTCAATTCTGACCTTATGTGAAAATATTTTGGACAGGAACCTTTTGGCCAACCATGATGAATGTTCTCTATTACTGTTTGTAATACTGTATCTTTTACTGTTTCTCCTGCTATTTGCTTTGATTTTGTGTCTGACACGGGCAGCGCAGCAGTGACCATACTCACATGAACATCCACGTCTTCTTCAGTAGAGCTCACATGACTCATTGTGGGTGCTCGGGATAGTGCATCTGTCATAGAGTCATAGAGTCATAGAGCTTTACAGCACAGAAAGAGGCCCTTCGGCCCATCGTGTCTGCGCCGTCCATCAATCCCTGTCCAGTCTAATCCCATTTTCCAGCATTTGGTCCATAGCCTTGTATGCAATGGCATTTCAAGTGCTCATCCAAATGCTTCTTGAATGTTGTGAGGGTTCCTGCCTCTACCACCCTTTCAGGCAGAGAGTTCCAGATTCCAACCACCCTCTGGGTGAAAAAGTTCCTCCTCAAATCCCCTCTAAATCTCCTGCCCCTTACCTTGAATCTATGCCCCCTTGTTATTGACCCCCCTACTAAGGGGAAAAGTTCCTCTTTATCTACCCTATCTGATGTAAGAAAAGGAGTCTTACACATCAAGTAACTTTAAGGTAAGCTTTAAGCAACTTACAAACACACTATATACAAGAGAGGTCTTTACCATGCCTCTGGTAGAAGCCTCTTACAATACTGAACAGTCCAGTATTTATACCAGTCCAACAGGAAGTGACATATGACAGGAAGTGAGGTATGTACACAGTTCATAGTTCATAGTTCACAGTTCACAGGAAGTGATGACATAACTTCCCGGAAGTTATTATTATTACCACATTATCTATGCCCCTCATCATTTTGTACACCTCAATCAGGTCTCCCCTCAGCCTTCTTTGCTCCAATGAAAACAACCCCAGCCTGTTTAGTCTTTCTTCATAGCTGAGGCACTCCATCCCAGGTAACATCCTGGTGAATCTTCTCTGCACCCTCTCTAAAGCAATCACATCCTTCCTATAGTGAGGCGACCAGAACTGCACACAGTACTCCAGCTGTGGCCTCACCAGCGTTTTGTACAGCTCCATCATAACCTCCCTGCTCTTATATTCTATGCCTCGGCTAATGAAGGCAAGTATCCCATATGCCTTTTTAACCACCTTATCTACCTGTTCCGCTGCCTTCAGGGATCTATGTACATGCACACCAAGGTCCCTCTGAGCCTCTATACTTCCTAGGGTCCTACCACTCATTGTGTACTCCCTTGCCTTATTTGTCCATCCAAAATGCATCACCTCGCACTTTTCAGGGTTAAATTCCATTTGCCACTTTTCCGCCCATCTGACTAACTCGTTTATATCTTCCTGTAGCCTGAGGCTTTCCTCCTCACAATTTACCACCCCACCAATTTTCGTGTCATCTGCGAACTTACTGATCATACCTTTTACATTCTCATCCAAATCATTTATGTAGATCACAAACAGCAAGGGACCCAGCACCGATCCCTGAGGTACCCCACTAGACACAGGCTTCCAGTCACAAAAGCAACCTTCGACCATCACCCTCTGCCTCCTGCCACTCAGCCAGTTTAGGATCCAACGCGCCAAGGCACCCTGGATCCCATGGGCTCTTACCTTCTTGACCAGTCTCCTATGCGGGACTTTGTCAAAAGCTTTACTGAAGTCCATGTAAACCACATCCACAGCATTTCCCTCATCCACACACCTAGTCACCCCCTCGAAAAATTCAATCAGATTTGTCAGACATGATTTACCCTTGACAAAGCCATGCTGACTATCCCTGATTAATCCTTGCCTCTCCAAGTGGAGACTAATTTTGTCCCTCAGAATTTTTTCCAATAATTTCCCTACCACAGATGTTAGGCTCACTGGCCTGTAATTCCTTGGTTTATCCCTGCTACCCTTCTTGAATAATGGTACTACGTTAGCTGTTCTCCAGTCCTCTGGTACATCCCCTGTGGCCAGAGAGGTTCTGAAAATTTGTGTCAGAGCCCCTGCAATCTCCTCCCTTGCCTCACACAACAGCCTGGGATACATCTCGTCCGGGCCTGGGGATTTATCCACTTTTTGGCCTGCTAAAACCGCTAGTACCTCCTCCCTCCCGATGCTAATATGTTCAAGTATGTCACAGTCCCCTTGCCCGATTTCTATGTCTACATCATCTTTCTCCATAGTGAACACAGATGCAAAAAATTCATTTAAAACCCCGCCTACATCATCTGGCTCTACACACAGATTGCCACTTTGGTCCCTAATGGGCCCTACCCTTTCCCTGGTTATCCTCTTGCCCTTAATATATTTATAAAACATCTTAGGATTTTCCTTTATTTTGCTCGCCAGTGTTATTTCATGGCCCCTCCTCGCCCTCCTAAGTTCTTTTTTAAGTATGCCCCTGCACTTTTTATACTCCTCTAGGGCTTCCTCCATCTTTAGTCTTTTGTATCTGCCAAAAGCCCCCCTTTTTTTCCTAATGCATTTTTGTATATCCCTTGTCATCCAAGGTTCCCTTTGCTTGTTGGTCCCACCCTTGACCTTTACAGGAACATGTTGGCGTTGTACTCTCTCTATTTCCCTTCTGAAAGCCTCCCACTGCTTTGATGTGGATTTTCCTATAAGTAGCTGCTCCCAGTCCACTTTGGCCAGATCCTGCCTTATCATATTAAAATCGGCCATCCCCCAATTTAGAACCCTTATTTCCGGGCCGTCATTGTCTTTTCCCATGACCACCTTAAATCTCACCGAATTATGGTCACTGTCGCCAAAATGCTCTCCTACTGACACTTCCACCACTTGCCTGGCTACATTCCCTAGAATTAGGTCCAGTACCGCCCCCTCTCTTGTAGGACTTTCTACATGTTGGCTCAAAAAGCTCTCCTGGATGCACTTTAAGAATTTTGCACCCTCTAAGCCTTTCACACTCTGACTATCCCAATTAATATTGGGGAAGTTGAAATCCCCCACTGTTATTACCCTATTATTTTCGCACTTCTCTGAGATTTGCCTACATATCTGTTCCTCTATCTCCCCCTGACTGTTTGGGGGCCTATAGTACACTCCCAGCAAGGTGCTTGCCCCCTTTTTGTTTTTAATTTCTACCCATATGGCCTCATTAGAGGAACCCGCTAATATATCATCCCTCCTTACAGCAGTAATCGACTCCTTAATTAATATTGCAACACCCCCTCCCCTTTTACACCCCCCTCTGTCTCTCCTGAAGATTCTATACCCCGGAATATTGAGCTGCCAGTCCTGACCCTCCCTCAACCATGTCTCCGTGATAGCAACAATATCGTACTCCCATGTGTTCAACAACAACTTCAGTTCATCCACCTTATTTGCAAGACTCCTTGCATTAAAATAAATGCCTTCCAGCCTTGCCATATTCCCTTTTGCCCTCACATATTTTCTCTGCCTTCCCAGCTGACTTGTTTTTTCCTCTGTATTTGGCTGTAAATCACCCCCTACTATAGCTCCACTCTGTATCCCACCCCCCTGCCAAGTTAGTTTAAACCCCCCCCAGCAGTGCTAGCAAACCTCCCCGCAAGGATATTGGTCCCCCTCTGGTTCAGGTGTAGACTCTGCTAACACTATGTATTTGCCTGGTGTGTAGATCAGTTCAAAGTCATATCTTTGCAGCTTCATCATGAGTCGTTGAATCCTTGGAGACATCTCATTCAGGTTTTTTTTTATGATGGCAACCAGAGGGCTGTGGTCTGTCTCAACTGTGAAGGTGGGAAGTCCATATATGTGGCCATGAAACTTTTCTAGTCCAACTACCAAGCCTAGACATTCCTTTTCAATCTGGGCGTATCGACACTCAGTATCAGTCATAGACCTGGAGGCATAGGCAACAGGCTTCCAATCTTCACCCTGTGCTTGTAGCAAGACCGCACCTAGGCCATCTTTTGATGCATCCGTTGACACTTTGATTCTTTTGGTTGGGTCAAAGAAGGTGAGTACAGGTGTGGTTGTCAGCACTGTTTTGAGGTTTATCCACTCTTGTTCATGTCTTTCTGTCCATGCGAACTCATTTGTTTTATGTAGCAGGTCTCGCAGACAGGCTGTCTTGGCAGACAAGTTAGGAATGAACTTTCCAATGAAGTTTATCATCCCCATGATGCGTAGCACTCTTTTTTTGTCAGTGGGTCGGGGCATTTTGAGTATGGCGTTTACTTTTTCCATATCTGGCTCTATTCCTTTACCAGATAGATTATCTCCTAGGAAAGTGACTTCCTGGACGCCAAACTGACACTTGGCTTTGTTGAGCTTCAGTCCATTCTGGCGTATGCTCTGTAGCACTTTAGTCAGTCTCTCATTGTGTTCTTTCAGTGTGGAGCCCCAGATGATGATGTCATCAACATAGACCCGAACTCCTTCCAGGCCTTCAATTATGTGTTCCATCGCTTTATGAAAGATTTCAGATGCAGATATTATCCCGAAAGGCATTCTGAGGAAACAATACCTGCCAAATGGTGTGTTGAAGGTACAGTATTTGGTGCTCTCTTCATCCAGTTTTAGTTGCCAAAATCCTTGTGAGGCATCGAGCTTTGTAAAGTATCTGGCACCTGACATTTCACTGGTGATTTCTTCTCGCTTGGGAATCTGGTAGTGTTCACGTTTTATGTTTGCATTTAAGTCCTTTGGATCCATGCATATTCTTAGATCATTGTTCTTTTTCTTTACACATACCATGAAGTTAACCCAGTCTGTTGGCTCTTCAACTTTCCTGATGACTCCTAGTGTGGTCATTCTGTCCAGTTCATTCTTGAGCCGGTCACGCAGGGGTGCTGGAACTCTTCGTGGAGCATGTACCACTGGCTGAGCATCCTGCCTTAGCTGGATCTTGTAATTGAATGGTAGAACTCCAAATCCTTTGAACACATCCTGGAAATTATTCACTACAGAATCCACCGAGTCATCTGGTCTGCTTATGGCACAGTTTATACGGTCGACTCTTTTGACCAGTTCTAAGTCCTCACAAGCTTTGTCACCCAGTAGTGAATCAAGCCTTTCAGCCACAACAGAAAACATGAGATGATGCACTTTGTCTTTGACTGTCACTTTAAGTCTGCATACACCTAAGCTATCTATTTTCTGTCCATTATAGTCCTTCAGTAGTACTGACTTTTTCTGTATTTTGGGCTTTTCTTTCATATTGTTAATGTCACTCATACTGATTAAGTTTGCTTTTGCCCCAGTGTCCAGTTTCAATGTAACTAATGCTCCATTTATCTGCAGTGGGATCATCCATTTGTCCTCTTTTACTGCATTAACTTTATGTTCAGCATTGTCTATTTCTGAGGGCTGCACATTTTCTGTATCGTTTTTGATATCATCACATGACACCATTCCTACAAAAAATGTCTCACTTACATCAGTGTCCTCAATCACATTAACTCGTTGCCCTTTCGTCATTTTTACTTTTGAAAAGCATTGTTTGGCAAAGTGATTCTTTCCATTACACTTTGTGCACATTTTTCCAAACGCTGGGCATTGTCTTAACTGGTGTTTGTAACCACAGCGTTTACAATTAAAAATTTCATCCTCCGATTGCTTTTCATTTCTGTTCTGCCCCACTCCTGGTACCATGTTATGTTCATTAATAACTAGACATTCTTATTATGAACACAGCTAGCTTCTAGCTAGTTATTTATTCAGTACACGTTCTCTAGGTACAGTATCTGTAGAGGCTTCCATGTGTGCTCCTGTGTGCAGGCTGCCATCTTGACTGTTGTCTTCTGGGTAGCCTAGTGCCTCATGGGTAATGTAGTCTTAAACATACAGCTATATACAGCTCTACACAGCTCCACCTAGTGTCCACTGTAATGATATCAGCAAATAGAGATGGTATTTGCCTGTTTGATTATGATGCCTTATCAGCATGTTTGCATGTATTGATTGCTTGTGCCTGACCAGCAGAGGGCATGTGACCGAGACAAGCAAGGGAGTTTGGTTTGGTTTCAGCTTCATTCTAGATGCATCACTAGCATCGTGTCTCCTGTAAAGCTGAATAAAGAGTTGAACAGACTTTAGATTAAAAGACATTCTCTTTCATAAATGTCTCGTCATTGAACCCACAAAGAAATCAATACATGGTGTCAGAAGTGGCTGAAAGAGATGAAGAGAAAAAATCTGAAGTTAAATCAGCTCTCCACAGATTAGCAAGCCAAAAGAGAACATCGTTACTTACCATTAGAGAATAGCTAACGAAGTGAAAAATGGAAGGTTTACTCCCACCAGCGACGCTTCAGTTGACAGGTAATGTGGCTGAAAATTGGAGAAGGTTCAAACAACGTGTGGGGTTGTATTTATCAGCAATCGGAGCTGATGAGAAAAGTAATAAAAGGAAATTGTCACTGTTCTTACATGTCGTGGGTGATGAAGCGCTGGAGGTGTATAATAACTTCACATTCGTTGCTAATGGAGACAAAATGAAGCTAGATAAAATAATGGAACAGTTTGAGGCCTACTGCATACCTAAACGTAACGTGACGTTTGAGAAGCACAGATTTTTCACATGTGTTCAGAAAACGGGTGAGACTATTGATCAGTATGTGACTGAACTGAGAAACAGAAGCAAATCATGTGAATTTGGGGGACTGACAGACTCGCTGATAAAAGACAGACTGGTGTGTGGTATTCCGAATAATGGTCTAAGGGAAAGACTGCTAAGAGAGCAAGATCTAGACCTGGGAAAAGCCATAGCACTGTGTAGGGCTACAGAGACTGTGAAGTTGCAGGCAAAGGAGCTGTTCAGTGACAATAGCTGCAACGTGGATGCAGTGAGAATGAACGGACATGAACCGTTTAACAAAAAGAGCGCCAATGTGAAAAAAGAGGCATGGCCAGCGAACAAAAATGAAAGGGACAATCGAAAGTCATGTAGTCGATGCGGTACACAGCATCCACCAAGAAAGTGTCCAGCATATGGTAAAACATGCAATAGTTGCAACAAGAACAACCATTATGCCCGTTGCTGTAAGAACCAAATGCAACAAAGCAAGGTCCATGCAGTAGATGAAAGCGACATAGAGGAGTTCTATGTAGATGTTGTGTCTGAAAACAAAAAAGAAGAAAGAGACTGGATGTTGACACTAAAAGTGAATGACATACACATTCCATTTAAATTGGATACTGGAGCACAAGTTAATGTGATATCAGAGACTGATTTTAAGAAAATTAGACCCAGACCAAAGATACATGGAATCAAAGTGAAAGTGACAGGATACTCAGGTACTGAAATACCAGTGAAAGGAAGATGCATTGTCAAAGTGACACACAAGGACAGAGAGCACACGTTAGCATTAATCATGGTGCCAAAGGAGGTGCAAGCCATACTAGGTTTAAAAGCCTGTGAGAGACTGAACCTGGTAAAGAGAGTCCTCGTTGTGGAAAGCGAAGGAGAGACAGTCTATGATGAACTGAATGTTGCGTACACACCGGGTAAGCTGATGTATACAGCAGACACGTTGTCCAGAGCTGTTGACCCAGGAGAGCCCGCAAACACAGTGAAAAGACTGAAGTACAAGGCAAAAGACAGTGGAACTGACTTCTACCAAAGCATGCTTGTATACCGCACAACGCCGCTCGAGTGTGGTAAGTCACCAGCCCAACTCCTGATGGGACGTCGGCTAAGGTCAAACCTACCCATCCCGGAGAACCTCCTGAAAACAAAAGAGGGGGAGAAAGTGAGGAAGTTCAAAGAGCAACAGAAAGAAAAGCAAAAGTACTACTATGACAGAGGAACACAAAACCTACCTGAACTCCACACTGGTGACCAAGTAAGGTTGAAAGACAAAACAAACACATGGACTCAGAAGGGAACTGTCCTGAGTGAAGTTCAACCAAGATCATACACCATTCAGACAGATGAGGGTGCTGTTCTGAGAAGAAATCGTCGAGATCTTCTCATGGGGCCAGCCACAGCAGGTCAAGAGACTGATACTGTTGAACAACCTGATCACACAGCTGAGAACCAATCATCTGAGGCAACAACTCAGATTCAAGGACAATCAATCAGAAAATCCTCAAGACACGTGAAGCCTCCTGAAAGACTCATTGAGCAAATTTAAGGACTATTGTTATAGAAGGAAGTAATGTTATCTTATTCTTTCTTCAAGTTCTAGTGTATTGACATATTTCATGTGAACACACAAAGCAAGGTTAAAAAACCTTGATCATGATAATGATAATGTAAGTTCATTAAGTGTTACAGTTAAAATGCAGATTAATACAAAGAAAACATGTTGTTAGTTAAAAGTAAAATACTTTTGTTTTAAGAAAAGGAGATGTAATGATATCAGCAAATAGAGATGGTATTTGCCTGTTTGATTATGATGCCTTATCAGCATGTTTGCATGTATTGATTGCTTGTGCCTGACCAGCAGAGGGCATGTGACCGAGACAAGCAAGGGAGTTTGGTTTGGTTTCAGCTTCGTTCTAGACGCATCACTAGCATCGTGTCTCCTGTAAAGCTGTATAAAGAGTTGAACAGACTTTAGATTAAAAGACATTCTCTTTCATAAATGTCTCGTCATTGAACCCACAAAGAAATCAATACATCCACTATAGAATGACATGCTATTGATCACTACATCCTCCATTCGCTCCACGCTCGCAGCGACCCTGGAGACAAAACCTGCCAGAGACTCCTGCATCTGTTCCTGGAGTTCCAGCACCGCTGATCTTATGGATGGACCCAGAGGCAAAGGGTCGACATGCAGCTGAGCCGAGCTGGCAGAGTCCTGTGTCCTCTGACTAGGACTCTCCACTGCTGTCCCTGTCTCCACAATCTGCTGATGCTCACTTGTGAGCTGTGATACACCAAGTGACAACACTACTCTATCTCGCGATGGTCCCACCGAGGTGTGAGTGTCTGCGCTGGTGCTGGGTGCGGTGAATTCTGCTGATGCTGCGCCCTCAGAGGTTGCAGCTTCCTCTGAGGAGTTTGGATGCTCAGGCTCTTCCTCCTGGCTAGTGGGGACGGGTGCTTGTGATGGTCCTGTGGGGGAGTAAAGGAAAGAGTCAGAGATGTGATGCCAAGGTTACATGCATATTGCATATTGCAGATGATCATAAGTCCATCTGTTAGAGCTTCAGAATCATTATCAGTGACTCATGCAATGTCAGTGAGAGAGATGGAAAACTATTCTGTCACCAGCTTGCTGTGATGCGCCTGTCTGTCCGTCCCCCACTTGGGAATCTTCCTCCACTCACACGATCTCCAGGACCACCTCCTCCCAGGTGGTGAGCTGGGCTACTGAGGGTGGCCCTGCTCCTGTCCTCACTCTTTCCCTTTTATTGTGAGCTCTCTTTTCCTGCAATGAGGGAGACAAGTGGAGGTTGAGTGAGAATGAAGGAGTGAGTGTAGAGAATCCATAGCATAGATGCTTAGAAGGAGACAAAGATGGAGTGAGGTGGCAAGACCAAGGGCCCTCCCTGTGTGTTTTAAGTTGTAACTGCATCACAGTGATAGGGAGTGTGAGGGCTGCATAGTCAAATAGTTAGATGAATGTGACAATAGAGAGAGGGGGAATGGGTAAGGGTGCATTGATGTCAGTGTCAATTGGGATGTGGAGGAAGAGATTGCTAAAGCTGAGTGCTGGTGAGGAGAGGCAATGGGGATCAGGTTGAGTGTGATGGGAAATTCATACTCACTTTTCCAGTGCGCAGAAGGTTATGAAACCTCTTCCTGCACTGAAGCCAGGTTCTGCGGGTTATTGACAAAGAGTTGACCTCCTCTGCCACCTGGATCCACACAGCCTTGGTTTGCTGGGGAGGCTTCTTCCTCCCTGAAGAAGGAAGAGCACCTCTTTATTTGCTCTTGCTCCCTCTACTAAAGCCTGCAAGGCAACATCATCAAAGCAGTGTGTAGACCTAGGTCTCTGGCTGGCCATTCTTCCTGCAGGTGCCTCTAGCATGCAAGGGGAAAAGCTTGGCAGTCTGCAGCAGAAGCAAGGCTTGTTGCAGACCTTAAATGCAGCAGCAATGATGACGTCATCGGAGGCAACTTTCAGACTGCAAAAACTCATTGGCCATGGGTTCCCACACGTTGGAACTCAATTGGCCAATTAAGTTAAAATCGCTTCATTCTCCCACTTCGATTTAGAATCAGGTGGCTAACACGAAATGCGGATTACACGACACCAGCCAGCCCCAGTATCAAAATCCAGCCCACTGTATCTTTGTTGTCAGTGTCTTGCGTATTTCAACTGTCCTCTCCTAGGCGGTTGTTAAGTGGAGGCCAGAAACGTCCACACAGGAAGGGAAACAAGACCTCTGATTCTATTAAAACAAAAGCAGGTCCTTTAGGAAAGGAACAATGACAACAACATCCCGCAGAGGCCCACTTATGATTTACTACTCATGGACAGACAGAGCAACAGGTCTTCTGAGGGCCACTAGTGGAGGGGAAGCAGGCCATTAATGACTGTTGAACTATATTATGAGTTCGCTACTGGACTCCTATATCCATTTCTTTCAATATTAACAGTCACAAGCTGAGGGATTCTGAAAGATTCAAACAACAACAACTTGCATCTAAACGCCCTAAGGTGCTTTGGATTATAAATTGCAATATTCTTATGAAATTTAAGGGGTGAGGAATGATTTGAGTGACAGTAGCTTCTCAGCTTTATTTCCACTAGGTGGAAGATTAGATCTTGGGCAGGCATCTTGCTGTGTGCTGAATTTCTGCCTGTTTGTTTTTCTTGCATGTGATCAGAGCCACCAGTATTCCCCCCGCATGTGCAGTAAATCCCTGTCAACGCTGTTGGCAAATTAATTCTTTGACGACAGCAGAAATACTGTAAAACAAAAGCAACAAAAGGTAAAACAACACATGCCATTCGAGCTTGTTTAAAGAAGTCTCCAAATTGAAAAGTGTAGTCTTTAGGCTTATCCAACGAGACAGATGGAATTGCAGCCAATGCAATTTGACAGCGTTTCTGACAAGGCAGCTCTAATTGCAGATGCAGTGGCTGGGCTTGTCAGCAAAAATAACAGTAATAAAAAATTCAGAGTCGCCAAGAAGGAAACCAAGACAAAACAACTGCAAATCCCAGTTGGCAAAGCAAGACTCTAAGATGAATAAATCTCAACAAGTAATCGCTTGTTAATTAGTGTACGCCAGCGGCAATAAGCTGTTACGGGAGCCAAATTCTAAGTTGATCCATGGCCTGATTCCCCTCCACTAGTGACCCTCAGAAGACCTGTTGCTCTGTCTGTCCATGAGCAGCAAATCATAAGTGAGCCTCTGCGGGATGTTGCTGGAATTAAGCATTGTTCCTTTCCTAAAGGACCTTTTGTTATAATAGAATCAGAGGTCTTGTTTCCCTTCCTATGTGGACCTTTCCGGCCTCCACTTCGCAACCGCCTAGGAGAGGACATTTGAAATATGCAACACACTAACTAGGAAGATACAGGCCCTGATTCTCTTTGCGTGTTGGAGCATCCCTGAGAATGGGTGTTGAGGCGGGTGTGGATTTCGATTGAAACCCTGAACCAAAAAAAATAGTTAGCTGACTTACATTATATCATCGATGGAAGTCAAAATCTATGGGGGTAATTTCGACCTAACCCACCAGGTGAGAAACGGGCGGGTTCCAGTTGCATGCCCGATTTACACCCTGCCCATTTTACACCCCATGTGATGTTCCACTCCATTGATTTCAGTGGGTGTAAAACAGGCAACCGACCCGAACCCGCCCTCTTCCTGCACGGCGGGTTAGGTTAAAATTACCCCGAATTCGCCGAGTATTTACATGAGCCTTTGATGCCTCAGGCATTGGTTGTCAGCTCTGACAATGATTAGTGCTATATACATAGGTATTCTCAAGAAACTGCTCACGCCCTATACCAGACGGTGCTGTTCTCAGGAGCTATATCTAATTTGGATACCAGCTGCTTCAGCACAGCATTAACTTAGTTATACTTCAGTTTACGAGGCAAACTGTGGGCTCTTTCACAACAACGCGGAACTCTTCCGATATCAAAATCTTATAGTTTACATTTTTTAATAAATCAATAGCAAATCTCCTGTGACATTGTTCTCAGTTAGCCAAAGGTAACAAGGTAGGAGATACAGGGCTGTGGGGGAAGGGTGCACAGCACCTGTAAAATAATTTGGAAAGACGTTCATAAAAAGATTTCTGGAGATGAAGTGCGGCAATTGTTTTGGATTGGTTCCTGGAGGGGTGGGGGAGGGAAATGCTTTTCTTATCCAATGCAGAATAAGCAAGCACTACAATTACATAAATAAATGTCTTCAAGTAATATTGGCGAGCAGCTTCCTTACCTTTACTGCCCATCTCTTTAGGGTATGGAGTTTTTATAGAAAATAGCAAAACATGTATTGGTTTTGAATATCTGCAGGGAGGGGGACACATACCAACGTAGGTGCCCACCCTAGGCCTCCGCTGCTGAACACACGCATCGGTGAATCTAGGGCACTTGGCCACCGAAGAGGTTGCAAAACACAGCCAAAGACTGTCAGGCTCGGCTGGGGGTGAACTCATTAAAAAAAAAAAAAAATCCCAGGTCGTCCTCAGGGATCCAGGCCCATGGTCCTGGCTTAGACTCTCAGGTGGATGGCTCTTCTGCCGTTCAGCAGCCTGCTACACCTGGTCTCGCCAGGCGTACCTGTCACTGATGCCGACCCTGCCAAATGAAAGGCCAAGGACATGGGGGGATTTGGCATTTGGAGTTCCTACCCCTGCCCCGCGCTCTCTTACGCTGCTGGCTTTGTAAGTGGTGCCGGCTCTGCAGGAATTCCTGTGCAGAGCCGAAACCCAGGGTACCTGATTCCTAGCCAAACTTCCAGTCTTTCCAACAGCAGTATAATAGAAGGACCATGGATTTTGAGGACCATAAAACGTAAGGAGAGATTAAGCTAATTTTTATTTTCTATTTTTTACTAAATATCTTTGTAACACTTAGGCCTAGAAATTCAGTTGCTTGCGCCAGCCGGTAGCGCCTTAGGAGGAGGAGATGTTGGGCGCTAGGCGGCTAGCGGCCGGGCGCAGCGTGATCTGCGCCTCTCCCCAACTTCACTCACGATTTAGCGGCGGCGCAAAGTCTTTGCGCGCGCTCAGCTGCGCGCGCAGATCCTGACGTCATTTCCTCGTGCAACGCCCTTTGTGCACCCCAAACCGGAAATTCAGTCGCGATGCCCTATTGTGCGCCTGGCGCCCCTAGCGACTGGTAGAGGGGAACGGTTCTCAGTCGAAGCGGGGCGCGGGGGGCGCAAATTAAAGGGCACACCTCCTGCAGTAGAAAAGGCTGCCATTTGGCAGCAGTCCTTCTTTTTGAGAGACGGACCTTTGCAGAGAGACCAAGGTAGAGAGCTTTCTGCTTTGGCTCAACACTCGGACAGGTACTTGTGGCTTCAGGCCACAGCTTTCCACTTGTCTTTGCCTTCAGTAACATATCATTGTTTGCTAACATATAATGGGGGCTGCAATGGGTGCAAACGCTGGCTTTCTCCATTGCATCCAAAGGGTTCACAGACGCCGTGAGAGAGTGGCAGTCCTGGCTAGACGGAGAGGGGGCAACAGGCGTCGGGAAAGGAGGCCTTACCCACCCAGGGTATACCGCCAGCAGTTCTCCTATCTGAACATGTCTGACGAGCAGTGTGTTCGGAGGCTGCGATTCCGAAGGAAGGTGGTCACTGAGATCTGCCACCTGCTTGGCGGTGATCTGCAGCCACATCTGAGGAGCAGGACGTCTCTGTCGGTGGCAGTGAAGGTGACGGTGGCTCTCAACTTCTATGCCACCGGCTCCTTCCAATCTGCTACTGGGGACATTTCCAACATCTCCCAGTTCGCCGTGCATTGCTGCATCCGCCAGGTGACCAATGCCCTTTTCAAAAGGAGACGTCAGTTCATCTCCTTCTCCATGGCCCTTGTCAAACAGCAACAGCGTGCAATGGGCTTTGCAGCATTCGCGGGCTTCCCCATGGTGCAGGGCGCCATTGACTGCACGCATGTGGCTTTGCGGGCACCTCTGGAGAATGCCGAGGATTACCGCAACCGGAAGGGCTACCATTCGCTCAACGTTCAGCTGGTGTGTGACCACAGGCAGCTCATCCTAGCTGTCAATGCCCGCTTTCCAGGCAGCAGCCACGATGCCTTCATCCTGCGCCAGACTTCTGTGGCAGACATGTTCCAGGCCCAGCCTCACCCACGAGGATGGCTTCTCGGGGACAAAGGCTATCCTTTGTGTACCTGGCTGATGACCCCGCTCCGTGCGCCCAGCACCCCTGCTGAAGAGGGATACAACGACAGCCATCAAGCGACCAGGAACATCATTGAGCAAACAATCGGCATCCTGAAGCAACGGTTCCGCTGTCTGGATCGTTCCGGTGGAGCCCTACAATATTCCCCGGAGCGAGTCTCCCATTTCGTGGTCGTGTGCTGCATGCTGCACAACCTGGCTATCCGCAGGACTCAGCCACTGCCACCAGAGATTGGAGGACCACCTGAGGAGGAGGAGGAGGAGGAGGAGGAGGACCAGCACAGGAGGGAGGCAGAAAGTGCAAGGGCCGCCCATCGCCGGCTTATTGAACGTCGGTTCTAGGCCCCCTCTCAGGGAATGGCTTGTGCCAATGTCACCAGATGAATGTAGCCGCTCCACGAGCCCTCAGCCGAGCAGAGCAACCAGGACTTGCAAAAAAAAGCATGCACAGTGCGATTTAAGAACATAAATTTATTGCAAACCTCTGCCCTTCCCACATTACAACCTCATGGAGAGAAGCCCCCTCCAAAAACACAAAACTAACAGTCTCGGCCTTACAAAACAAAGAAAGACACCAGTCTCGGCCTTACAAAAACAAAGAAAGACACCAGTCTCGGCCTTACAAAAACACAAAGCATTTGTGCAGACCTTCTACTTTTTGACCTGCGAGGGCGATGCCTTTTGCATCCGTGACTGGCCCCTGCCCGCCCTGCAGCTCCTCCTCAATGGGACCCCAGTGGCTGCAGCAAGGCTGGGGGAAGGCTGCTGAGGGTCAGATGGCGAGACGGCAGATGCCCTTGGGGGTCGGCCTGCACCAGCTCTGGCCCTGGAGGGTCCGGCTGCTGACTGCTCCAACTCTGCTTGGGCGGCAGCAGTCTGTCCAGCGGCTCGTGGCAGATGCAATGGCGGAGTGGCAGTGTCGGCTGCAGGAATGGTGCCAACCTGACAGATTGCAGGTACTCCCTGGTTGCCTGATACATTGGCACTCGCACGGGCCAGCACTGCAGCATGCGCAGCAAACAGCTGAAGAACAGACTGCTGGGCTGCTGCTGCGCGGCGAGTGCCCTGGCGATGCCTGGCCGATCCAGCGAGGGTGGCAGCAGTTAGTGCCTGTGTGGCCCTGGTCTGTGTCCGCATGACACCAGCCAGTGAATGAACGGCACGACTGAGCACTTGGCTCGAAGCCGCCTGTGCTGCCGCGAAGTCCTGCAGACTCCTGGCCTGTGCTGCACTGAATTGTTGCAGACTCCTGGCCTGTGCTGCTCCGAATTCCTACACACTCCTTGACAGAGACTCAATGGAGTCAGGCATCCTTGCCACTGCAGCCATGAGCTCAGTGTGCCTGCGCTCAGCCTGGACGGCCATTTCCTCCAGGAGCCGGACCTCCTCTGCGCTCACCGTCGCAGGACTGGAGGCCGCACTCACCCTCTGGGGAGAAGTCCGCCGAGCTTCACCACCCCTCCCGCATTGCTGCAGGCCGCTGGGCCCCGGAGCTTCACTCTCCTCCGACCCTTCCCCCCGGCTCCCCTCCAGAGAAGATGTGTCCCCTTCATCGCCATGGGCTGGCGCGGCTGAGGGTGGCACTGATGGGCCGACTTCCTCTTCCTCCTCTTCGAATTCGGAATCGCTGACAGTGGCAGCTTGAGGGCCCGCCTCCTCACCTGGCGATTCACCATCTGAAAGCAGGGAGGCACAAGAGTAGCTTTAGAGTGAGGACAGGGCGGCAGCGAGGGAGGCATGAGTGCTGCCATGCACTGCATTGGTTGGACAGTGGCAAAGGATGCTGATCTGAGGCGCAAGTGGAAAGAGAGAGGTCAAAAAGGTGATGCCCTTACCATTGGTGCCCAGAACAGGGTCGGTATCTCCACTGGCGACGGGGCCAATCAGCCGGCCTGCCATAATGCGCTCCACACGCTGGTCGAGGTCGGAGAGCTCTTTGACGTCAGGACGGCCTCCCCCGGTCTCACGTAGCTTCCTCCGGTTGTGCGCCACCTTGGCCTGCAAGAGAAAGGACGGCCTCTAAGTACAGTGTGAAGCCCTGATCTTGTCTGCACTGCCTCCCATGGTGGACTGGCCCTGACAGTGTGAAGCCCTGATCTTGTCTGCACTGCCTCCCATGGTGGACTGGCCCTGACAGTGTGAAGCCCTGATCTTGTCTGCACTGCCTCCCATGGTGGACTGGCCCTGACAGTGTGAAGCCCTGGTCTTGTCTGCACTGCCTCCCATGGTGGACTGGCCCTGACAGTGTGAAGCCCTGATCTTGTCTGCACTGCCTCCCATGGTGGACTGGCCCTGACAGTGTGAAGCCCTGATCTTGTCTGCACTGCCTCCCATGGTGGACTGGCCCTGACAGTGTGAAGCCCTGATCTTGTCTGCAATGCCTCCCATGGTCGAATATCTTGTACAGTGTGTAAAGTGCTGAATGTGCAAGTGATTTTCATGACAGTCCCATAGCTGCTGGATGAGGGCTGGCCATTAGGGCTTTCACAGAATCACAGAAACCCCACAGTGCAGATAGAGGCCATTTCGGCCCATCGAGCCTGCACTGACACATATCCCACCCGATCCCCGTAACCCCTACACCAACATATGTCCCACCCTATCCCTGTAACCCCACGTATTTAATCCCCCTAACACTAAGGGTCAATTTATCATAGCCAATCAACCTAACCCGCACATCTTTGGACTGTGGGAGGAAACCGGAGCACCCCGAGAAAACCCACGCAAACAGGTCCCTTTGCCCATAAACTGAGGTGCACATGCAGGGATGAGGAGGGCACTGGAAAGGGTACTCACCCTGACAACCCGAGTGAGGTCGTTGAACTTTTTCCGGCATTGCACAGGAGTCCTGGCAACCACGCTGTTGGAAGTCACCCTGTTTGAGACCTCCCTCCAGGCTTTCCGGCAGGCGCTGGGCAGCGGCCTCCTGCCACCTTCTAGGAACAGAACATGGCGCCTGCGCTCCACTCCGCCAACCAGCACCCTCAGGTCACCGTCGCTGAAGCGCTGCGCTCTCTCCCTGGCCTTCTCCATAGCCCTGGGCGTTGTGCAGATGAAGCAGAAGTGGTCAGACCTAGCTTGAGGGCTGCAGTGTGCAGGGCGTGGCAGGCAAACAAATCCACCCTCCCCCTTTAAGAGCTGACCGGCGCCAGAGTGTCTGCCGTCAATCAGCAACTCGCCGCACCTGCGCTGCGCCCGGCCTCGGGGGTATCGCTCAGCACCGCCGGCTTAGCGCCTAAAGATAGTCGTGCATCGCCTGTTTTAGCGCAGCAGCAACCTCTTGGGGTGATGCGACTGAATATCGGCGAAGGTGGTGCAAACTTGCGCCAGGCGCAAACTTTAGCGGCCACCCGACTGTAGCACCCCGAACGTGGCTATACTGAATTTCTAAGCCTTAGAGTTATGAAAATGTTCCACTTAAACATACACATTTAAATCTGTACCTTTATTCAGAATGTACAGGAAACTCTTTTTTATCCGGCACCGACGGGACTGGCGTGGTGCCGGTTTATTAAAAAGTCCGGATTACAGAGAGGTATAGTAAAAGGTACGAGAGCCCCGTACACAGCAACAAATCCAGTCTTCCCTGTTGCTTAGCAACAAGTGCAGGAACCCCGGTTACACAGCCACAGATCCAGGAACAGTCACTAATATGAAGTAAAACTTACCTGAACCTACTCCTGAATTTTGCCGGTTAACAGAGATTTCCGGTTATTTAGGTGCCGGTAAATCGAGAGTTTCCTGTACCTTTATTCTGAATTTCCCTTTATTCTGAACCTGAGTACAGTCCTTCCTGAAGTTATTATTGTCTATATGTCTACATGGTAGTTGCTGATTTGTATCATTTTGAGTTCTCAGTATAAATAAAAGAAAGAAAGAAGAGCAGGTCAGAGGCTGGGTATTCTGTGGTGAGTGTCTCACCTCCTGACTCCCCAAAGTCTTTCCATGACCTACAGGGCACAAATCAGGAGTGTGATGGAATACTCTCCACTTGCCTGGATGAGTGCAGCTCCAACAACACTCAAGAAGCTCAACACCATCCAGGACAAAGCAGCTTGCTTGATTGGCACCCCAGCCACCACCTTAAACATTCACTCCCTCCACCACCGGCGCACCATGGCTGCAGTGTGTACCATCTACAAGATGCATTGCAGCAATTCGCCAAGGTTTCTTCACCAGCACCTCCCAAACTTGCGACCTCTAGGACAAGAGCAGCAGACGTACGGGAACACCACCACCTCCAAGTTCCCTCCAAGTCACACACCATCTTGACTCGGAAATATATCGTCGTTCCTTCATCGTTGCTGGGTCAAAATCCTAGTACTCCCTACTGAACAGCACTGTGGGAGTATCTTCACCACATGGACTACAGCAGCTCAAGAAGGTGGCTCACCACCACCTTCTCAAGGGCAATTAGGGATGGGCAATAAATGCACACATCCCATGAACGAATAAAAAAAAAACTACCTGTTAACAGGCAGTAAAGTGGCTATAATCCTCTTCCTGCCACTAGAAGTCGGCACAGAATACCTAGCCTCTGACCTGCTCTTGTTGCCACGGTATTTATGTGGCTGGTCCAGTTTAGTTTCTGGTCAATGGTGACCCCCAGGATGTTGATAGTGGGCGATTCGATGATGGTAATGCCGTTGAATGTCAAGGGGCGGTGGTTAGACTCTCGCTTGTTGGAGATAATCATTGCCTGGCACTTCTGTGGTGCGAATGTTACCTGCCACTTATCAGCCCAAGCCTGAACGTTGTCCAGGTCTTGTTGCATGTGGGCATGGACTGCTTCATTATCTGAGGAGTTGTGAATGGCACTGAACACTGTGCAGTCATCAGCGAACATCCCCATTTCTGAGCTTATGTTGGAGGGAAGGTCATTGATGAAGCAGCTGAAGATGGTTGAGCCTAGGACACTGCCCTGAGGAACTGTTGCAGTGATGTCCTGGAGCTGTGATGATTGACCTTCAACCACCACAACCATCTTCCTTTGTGTTAGTTATGACTCCAGCCAGTGGAGAGTTTCCCCCCTGATTCTAATTGACTTCAGTTTTACTAGGGCTCCTTGATGCCACACTCGGTCAAATGCTGCCTTGATGTCAAGGGCACTCACCCTCACCTCTCCTCTGGAATTCAGCTCCTTTGTCCATGTTTGGACCAAGGCTGTAATGAGGCCGGATGCTGAGTGGTCTTGGCGGAACCCAAACTGGGCATCAGTGAGCAGGTTATTGGTGAGTAAGTGCCAGTTGATAGCACTGTCGACACCTTCTTTCACTTTGCTGATGATTGAGAGTAGACTGATGGGGCGGTAATTGGCCAGATTGGATTTGCCCTGCTTTTTGTGGACAGGACATACCTGGGCAGTTTTCCACGTTGTCAGATAGATGCCAGTGGTTGTAGCTGTACTGGAACAGCTTGGCTAGAGGCACGGCTAGTTCTGGAGCACAAGTCTTCAGCACAATAGCTGAGATGTTGTCGGGGTCCATAGCTACTGCCAATAAGGAAGATGTGGCAGCAGTGCAGTGCGGCCAAAAAAGGTGGTCGCCAATTGAAAGGGGGCAGATGGAGACCAAGGATTGATCTACCGTGCTCAGTAGGACAAATTGCAAAGTGGATGTTTTGCACTTATCTGATCATAGCGATATGTTCTGGAAAGATCATTAACAGCAGAGTGCTGGATGATTATTAAAGTATAGAAATGTCCTTTCTCTTTACCCATTAGCAGCAGTCTATTTTTATTACAGCTCTAAGTATAAAAGCTTTGCTATGGTATTATTTTCAGTTTACCATATATGGGTACAAAATGCAGCTCGCTGGTTAATGGTTCCTACCAGGTGAGTTGAAAAAAATCCCCAGTAGGCTGGAAATGCTAAAAGGAAATTAGTGCTGTAACCTGATATGTTTGGAGCCTGGAGCATTCTTCTATTGGAGCATTCTTGTCCTTATAAAGTCTTTTTTGTCTCCAATTTCCCCTTTTCTTTCTTGAAGACTTGGACTCCAGCTGGGGTTATTTTCTGAGTTTGAGCTGTTTATGGGAGTTTTGTCTGCTGGCTCCACAGATCAGGAAGTGTGGGCACACCACACTAGATTTGTTGTCCATTAAAATGAACAGCAGGAAGATTTGTGGGCAGCGCCCCCATGATTTCCCAGTATCTGCTGCTAGCACCCGCAACCTTGGAAAATTGGCTCTCACACATTAACCTAGACTTTAATATTTTGCGACTTGCAACATTTAAACAACATTTCTCCTTGTTTTGTGTTATTGCTTCCACATCATGTCATCAGGATGTACAAGAATGAGCCTGCTGTATAGCTCTTCTGGGACATTGTTAATACTGGTTTCTCCCCAAATAGTGATAAGTTCCCTTTAAAACTGAGCCAATGGTAATGATGGGAATTTGTTTAGGATTTGGCTTCAAATTCCACTAAGGAAATCCAAAATTAATGCATTGGCAAAGTCTCATCTGACAACTTGCCAGGTTTTCCAGTTTGCCAAGGAACACACACATCCCAGACCGTACCATCGGATGCTACTCTCCTCCCCATAACTACTCACATGGGTAAAGCACATGGGATTGGGGGTAAGGTACTGACTTGGATAGAGAACTGGTTGGCAGACAGGAAGCAAAGAGTTGGAATAAATGGGTCTTTTTCTGAGTGGCAGGCAGTGACTAGTGGGGTACCGCAGGGATCGGTGCTAGGACCCCAGCTATTCACAATATATATAAATGATCTAGACAAGGGAACTAGATGTAATATCTCCAAGTTTGCAGATGACACAAGGCTGGGTAGGCGTGTGTGCTGTGAGGAGGATGCAGAGAAACTCCAGTACGATTTGGACAGGTTGGGTGATTGGGCAGATGCATGGCAAATGCAGCATAATGTGGATAAATGCGAGGTTATCCACTTCGGTGGCAAAAACAGGAAGACAGATTATTATCTGAACGGCAATAGATTGGGAAAAGGGGAAGTGCAATGAGACCTGGGTGTCCTTGTGCACCAGTTGCTGAAGGTAAGCATGCAGGTGCAGCAGGCGGTTAAGAAGGCAAATGGTATGTTGGCCTTCATAGCGAGAGGATTCGAGTACAGGAGCAAGGATGTCTTGCTGCAGTTGTACAGACCACACCTTGAGTATTGTGTGCAGTTTTGGTCGCCTTATCTGAGGAGGGATGTTCTTGCCATGGAGAGAGTGCAGCGAAGATTCACCAGACTGATACCTGGGATGGCAGGAATGACATATGAGGAGAGATTGGGTCGATTAGGCTTATATTCGCTAGAGTTTAGAAGAATGAGAGGGGATCTCATTGAAACTTATAAAATTCTAACAGGACTAGACAGACTAGATGCAGGAAGGATGTTCCCGATGGTGGGGGAGTCCAGAACCAGAGTCAAGATAAGGGGTAAGCCATTTAGGACTGAGATGAGGAGGAATTTCTTCACCCAGAGAGTGGTGAACCTGTGGAATTCTCTGCCACACAGGGCAGTTGAGGCCAATTCATTAAATATATTCAAGAAGGAGTTGGATATATTTCTTGAGGCTAAAGGCATCAAGGGATATGGGGAGAAAGCAGGGACAGGGTACTGAATTTGGATGATCAGCCATGATCTCATTAAATGGCGGAGCGGGCTCGAGGGGCCGAATGGCCTACTGCTGCTCCTATCTTCTATGTTTCTATGTTACTCTGATTACCAACATGCTAGGCCCAGTGGATGTTTATTTCACCACTAGAATACCACAGAAAGTGAATGAGCACCATGCTGATGGGCACTAATCATGGATGAATCAATAATTCCTCCATGTGAACATTGGGAGTACTAAGACCATTATTTTTGGTCCCCGACATAAACTCTGCTCCCTTACCACTGATTCGAACCTTCTCCCCAGCCAGTTGCTCAGTCTGAACCAGACCTTGTGAAACTTTGGAATCTAGTTCGACCCAGAGCTGAGCTACAAACTCCACATCCTATCCATCATCGATGCCAATTATATCTGTCTCCGCTGCGTTGCCAGCCTCTGCCCCTACCTTCGCCCCTCCACCGCCTAACCTCTTACCTCAGCTTTTATCACCTGTAGACTTGATTTCTCCAATGTCCCACCTTCCACCCTCCATAGAATCCTACTTGTTCCAAACTCAGCCACTCATGTACTGTTCACCCAACTGTCACCCCTCTTTGCTGAGCTCCATTAGCACCCTGACACCACCCCCCCCACATCGCATCAATTCGAAAACTCTCATTCTCATTTCAAATCATTCCACCTCATCCTATCTTTGCAAGCTCCTCCAGCCTTGTGTCCCTTTCCGCACTCTATGGTCCTTTAGGCCTAGCCTTTTGTACATTCCCCTTTCCCTTCACCCTACCACTGGTGGTACTGCTTTCACCAACCCCTTAACCCACCTCTCTGGAACTCCCTTCCCAAACCTCATCGCCTCTCCACCTCTCTCTTGTAGGGGGTTGCAAAATCCCCTCAGCCCCTGACAATCGGGAAATATTAATCCACATCATGGATGAAGACTTTGTGTGATTTAAATTGTCTCTGGGTTGGACAATGTTTTAAAATGTGCCCAGAACCACAAAAGGCTGCGTTAAGGAGCCCGTGAGCTAAGCAGCACTTGGACACTGGAATCAAAGGACTTTGTAAAAATCGCACACTTTAAGATGGTACATTTTATTAAAGAAAAGGATGTACTCTTGAGTTTTGAACCTCATGGAAACAGAATTTCCAGCAGAAAAAAGGACAGACAGCCCATTAGCATTTGAATGGAGCCCGAGCTGTCAATCACCCTGTGGTATTGGGTGGGTCAGGTAACCTACAAGCTGTTTGTTTACACTGGGGAGTAGCCCGTTTGAATCTGCCAATCAAAGGCAGTTCGGGAAGCCCCTCCCTGCAGAGACAATCAATTTGTTTACAGAAACTGCTACAAGGATGTTTGCACAAGGAGTAACCACTTGAGACTGCAGTCTCAGTTGACCACAGACAATGGGTTTCTGTTTACATAGTAATACAACTCCATTCAAACTCATCAGGATGAATGAAGACACATTCAAAACTGCAGCTATCACAGAAGAGACACTTAAACTGAGAAGAGGAACAGTTTAAAATTGAATGGGTTTGAATCACCCATTACTGGACAATGGGGACAGTTGGATCCCTTTTGTTTTAGCCCAGAAACTTCCGGATCTGGGCGGGAACATTTGGGCCCCAAAATTGGAGTATAAGAGATAGCTTCTCAGAGGCCTCTCTCTCTCTCTGGCTTGCCTCCGTGTGCCCTCTACAGTGTAGAGTCTGTCTGAAGAGGTAAAAACACCAGCAGTTTACTTTTAAAACACTGGACAGTTAAGATCTCGTGGGGCACGGAGCTGGCATTATAGTGGTGAGCATATATTTTTCTGGCCTTCCACAAGGCAACTTAGGGTAGGCTTAGGGGTGGGGGTAAAGTGGGGATTTCGTTAAGAATTGTTATTTTAGTCGTTTTCCCTCGTTGTGTCCATTTTTCCCTCCCCTATTCAAGCAATTTTACCGTGATTACAAGATTGTGTGGTGTAGTTTCTTAGTTTTAATAAAGTTTGACTTTCTTGCACCCAGACCATTTGTCCGTTTTAATATATCATTAATTATAAGTTCCTCCAGTCAGAACTGGAAGGAGGGGTTTAGCGATTCGAAACCGCTGATTGGAGCTGGTCAAAGTACAGTGGCAAAAAGGCTGCCTGACCAGGTAAATTACTGTAAACCAGGTAAAGGAAGGTAAATTACTGTAAACCAGGTAAAGGATGCCCCCCTAGACTCTCCACATTAAAAAAAATTCCTCAAGCCCCATCTATCAGAATAAGCTTTCAGTCATCCATCTTAATCTGTCCCTCAGTAGCTCATCATCTGTTTCCTTATTGTGTGTCAGCTGTGACTCAATGGGTAGCACATTCGCCTCTGAGTCAGAAGGTTGTGGGTTCAAGTCTCACTCCAGAAACTTGAACACAAAAATCTAGGCTGACACTCCAGTGCAGTGCTGAGGGAGTGCTGCACTGTCAGAGGTGCTGTCTTTCAGATGAGATGTTAAACCAAGGCCCTGTCTGCTCTCTCAGGTGGACGTGAAAGATCCCATGCCACTATTTCGAAGAAGAGCAGGGGCATTATCCATGGTGTCCTGGCCAGTATTTATCCCTCAATCAACATCAAAAGAAACCAGATGATCTGGTCATTATCACAATGCTGTTTGTGGGAGCCTGCTATGCACAAACTGGCTGCTGCATTTCCTACATTACAACAGAGACCACACTTCAAAAAGTACGTCATTGGCTGTAAAGTTCTTTGGGACGTCCTGAGGTCATGAAAGGTGCTATACAAATGCAAGTCTTTCTTTATTCTCTGTAAAAAGGCGAGGACATTTTTTCCCGGTAAAAGCACAGTATAAGTCTAACTTGTTGTTATTGGTGTCCAACTCCCAACAGGAAAGTAGAGAAATTTTCAATGGAATAGAGGAAACGGAAAGAAGAAGTGAGGTAGATTTTGACTTTGTGCGATAGTGTAAAATGGGTGATAGCAAATCAGCAGCTCGTTTTACAGCTCTCCCGATTTTTATTTCCATTGAAGTCAATGGAGAGATGTAAAATGGACTGCTGATTCGCTATCACCCATTTTACACTATCGCACAAAGGCAAAATCTACCCCAGTGATTTTTGTGCTTCTTTACATAAACTGTGCTGTATGTTAAAGCCTGGAGTGATCTGAACCGGGCACTTTTTAAGTCCTTGCTCATGGCCCAATAAGGATCGCTTTAGGCTGTAACTTCCAATATTTAGTTTCAGGTATCATTCTAATCAAGAGTTGCTATTCAGTGACTCCCAGAATTTCAAAGTTTTCTTTGTTTCATGGGTTCCATCTTTAGTTCTAGTCCATCATCACTTTTCTTGGTCCGGCTAAGCATTCCCTCTCCCTTAATCTCAGTGTGATTTTGTGTTTTCTTGTCCTCAACTTGCATCTCACTTGCTCAGTTTCTTTTATCCAAGCTGTCTTTTTCGCTGCAGATTTCAAACATCATTCAGGGAAGAAATCTTGAAACTTAAAGGCCTTGCTTCACTACATTCTTGCTCGGCATCCAACATTGCAGTATCAAGAAAACATTGTTTTAAAACAGTCTTGATAAGCTGCCATAATTAGTTACTTATTTCCAGTGGGCAAACATTAAATGTGGTAAAGTAAACAACCTTTAATCAAAACTTGGGTTAGGTTTTTTCACAAACTGATGTCAACCTGATTTTGCCACTAAGAGCAACCAAGAGGGCTAAGGTTCCAAAAATACATTTAATCAGTGGCACAAACAGCTAACATGTATTGCTGTAGGAATATTCCAATTGAAGTTAACATAAATAACAGGGCGCATGTTAATCCTTAAGCTGCAGGATAGAACAGCCACATATTCACAAGGAGTTTAAAGGACTATTATTCCCTGGATCTGTAGCCTTGCTGGGGCCAGATGGCTGGTAAATTAAATTTTAATTTCTGACCTTTCATTTGAATAGTGGGATAGTAATACCACACCAATGGCTCTGAGGTGACATTACCAGCTATGTCGGGCAAAGGGCTTGAGATCAGAGGGGCTACAATTTCCTTTAAATTCAGGTGCAAATTAATGGCAATTTTCTTGTGTCCAATCCAACCCCATAGTAGCATGGTGCCAACACTAATGGAAGGACATGGTTGAAATATATGATTTGCTAATACACTGCTGAACAACATATACAGCATTAGCACCACATGTTGTTGTAGTAGGCCATATTGTATCAGGACATCATTCCCCTCCAAGTCACACACCATTCTGACTTGGAAATATATCGCCGTTCCTTCAACAGTGCTGGGTCAAAATCCTGGAACTCCCTCCCTAACAGCACTGTGGGAGTACCTTCACCTCACGGACTGCAGCGGTTCATGAAGGCGGCTCACCGCCACCTTCTCAAGGGCAATTAGGGATGGGAAATAAATGCTGTACTTGCCAGCAAAGCCCACATCCCAAGAAATAATTTTTTTTAAACAAATTAGTGGCTTGATAGTGAGCATATACTGAAAAAAGAGTGTCGGATTTCAAGGTGAAACATTGGTTTAGAAATTAGCGCGCCCATTTTTTGGGTGTGCGGGAGGCGCAGGGTCCGTTCCCTGTGCCTGAATGGTGAGTTCTGTGGTGCCCCTGCTATGTCAAGGATCTAATGCGTGTTTCAGGCATGGGCCCTGGATGCTTAAATTTTTTTCCTGTACCAATATGGCGGACGGCGCACTTCTGGCTGGAAATGTGCGTGCATTTGCTGCCTGCCATATTGGCGGCTTAGTTACTCATTTAGCACCCGATAAATGGGTGCTGTGCGGCCGAACTTATAGGCCAGTGTATGCAATTACTGTCACTAATGTATACTTGTTTCCACATCGTAGCCAGTCAGCTATTATCTGACAAAAAAAAATCTTCTCATAGATTTCCAGGATAAAATGGGTCCCTTCACCAACTTTTCCATTCTGATCTGCTGTGCTGACCTTAGTTGATCCCAAAAGCTTATCAGTGAAATCCATACTGAATGGCCGCATGAATGAAATGGGTTACATTTTATTGCATCGTTTTTTCATGAACTCAGATTTATGGCTTAAAGGAGTTAAACCCCTAAAATTATCTTTATAATGGATAGATATCTAATGTCAGATGGTTCAAAGAAATGAGATTTCTAGAACGCTAGGTAATCTTGAAATAAACCATACAGTTGAAATAAGGTATTAAACCGAGGTCCTGTTGGCCTGTTCAGGTGGACGTATAATATCCCATTGCACTATTCAAAGCGGAGCAGAGAGCTATCCACATATCATTTATCCTTCAACCAACAGATTAACTGGTCATTAGTCTCATTCTGTGGGATCTTGCTGTAGGCAAATTGACTGCTGCAAGACTGCTTTAACTTGTGTTAGATCAAATCCCGTTTGGTGGTTCGGCTATTTAGGGTGCAATAACCTCACACACTTTGACATTTGCCAGCAATTGAAGCCATTTCTATGTCTAACTCTCAGCAGCTGGCGTTTTAGTAATAAGATACTGATTATCCTTCAAAGGAATAATCATTTAATTGACACCTTGTATCAAGCATTTGGATTTTAACTAATTGACAGATCAAAGCGAAACCTGCATCTTGCAGGAACTGAGCTCTTGGTTTCAGTTTCCATTTTAAGGTGTGGTATGGTCACTGGCATGACACAAGCTACAAATGGACCTTCCAGCATTCAGAAGGTAGGTGTCCATTGTGTAGCTTATGTGGATGCTGTGAGCCCTCGGCTGATTGCTGCTGGAAAATGTTACCTGGAGGCCAGGTATGAGAACTTGCGCTCATAACCAAGGTCTCAGTACCTACATAATTGGTTGCAGAGAGGCAAGCAACTGCTTCTGAAGCTCAGTACCTCCAACTGGTATAGCTACTTTGCCATGGGCTTTGATGTGTTGTTGTTGTGGTCAGCAGGATAATGGCAATGCACTCATATATATTATGGTCATGGTGCTGCTCATCATGATGCCTCGTGAAGAGCTCCTTGTACCTGCCATCTACATAGTGAGGACTCAAACCACACTTGTTAATTGTCCTACATTTGTCAGTTGTCTAACAACCAACTAAGTGACTGTCCTCCTTGAGGGTGGAGGTAGATGGGGTGTCTTTGGGGTCAAAGAGGCACGCCTGGTGATGGAAGTTCAGAACAAAGTCAACCCTCTCTGGCAGATTGGGCAATATGATACCTGAATCAGGCAGGTCCACAGTACTTCAGAGGGAGTGCATATGAGGATATTGTCGGCATGCTTTCATAGATTCATCATAGAATCATCGAATCATACAGCCAAGAAGGAGGCCATTCGGCCAATCATGCCTGTGCCGGCTCTTTGAAGGCGCTATCCAATTAGTCCCACACCCCTGCTCTTTCCCCAGATGTCAGAAGTGGGCTTTCCACGAGCAAAATTATTGGATAGAACATGGTGGGCAGCACACCCACAATTTCCTGATATGCATTAATGGCAGTCAAGGCTCCCTGTGTATTTTTCTTTTTAACAATACCAAACAAGAACGTTCTAATGGAGAATTACTTCACTTACTCCATAATCACTGGAGCTGGAGGGCTTGTTTCACACTGGAAACATCAGCTGTGAAATATTCAAAGCATTATTTGAAGGAAAAGTTTCCCAATTTTCTCCCTTCCTCTTCTGAGGAGACCAATGCTGGTTGAAAACAGTTCTATGGCTACCTTATTCAAGGCAGTAAGTGTTGGCAGGGTATTCAACCGTGGGAGCTATCACAACTGATCTGCCATGTCCATACAGGCACACTTTCTAGCTGAAGTAACTGGATGGTGAACAGGGCTGGGAACTCCGCCTTATTGCAGCCCCAACTGAAAGCGGCGAATTCAGCATTGACTGGAAATGACACTTCGGGCAGGATTTTCATTGGGTCGTGGAGTCAGGATTGGAGGCGTGAGGGGGGTTAAAATCCTGAAATCAGTGGCCCCGACCCCATCCCGCACCCAAACCCGCCTCCATGCCAGTTTCAAAGGAGGTGGGTACCCGCCCCGCACTGGGACCCGCCTCCCCGAGGTGGGAAGGGATTAGTGCCAATTAACAGGTAGTTAACAGGTAGTTTTTAGCCTAATCCCGATTTTTAAGGTGGAAGTGTGGGATTCCCGATGGCTCCAAACCACGCCAAGTTAGAGGAGTCGTGCCGTCGGGTTGAAGGACTTGGAGGGGTCGCGATGTCAGTGTTCAGGTGAGTGATGTATGCATGATTGCAAGGGTAAGTATGTTTGGTGTATCTAAAGTGATTAAAGAAGTTTAAATGACCTTTTCTTACCTTTTCAGCTTTCCTTCCTTTAGGTCCCGGGTGTCCCTCATCTCACTGGCACAGAAAGCAGAATGGCTGTGCACTGTCAAAAGTGACAGCCTTCAGCTTTCTGTGCAGGAGAGATTTCTAACTGAGCCTGTGGAGAAGGACTCATGTTAGAAGTAAGACTGTCAATGTTTGACTGCTTCAAACAGCTGTGAAACACTGATATTTCATCTGTCAAAAGCTCTTGACAGATGAAATTTCAGTCTGTGCCATCAGCTGTTGCTAGGTGGCCCTTAATTGGCCTGCTGAGCCCGCTGGGTGGGCTCAACAAGGTCAATCAAGTCAAAACCGCATGGATTGGCCGCATCTCGATGGAGGCGGGACTACAACCCCGAAAGTTGTAGTCCCGCCTCCTACCCGACTCCTGAGTTAAAATCCAGCTCTTCAGTCCTTTTGGCTCATGCGATGTACTGCTACATCAAGTACAGGAAACTCTCTGGTATCCGGCACCGATGGGACCGGGATGATGCCAGTTGATTAAAAATTCCGGATGACGGAGAGGGTTATCTACCGAGGCTATTTTTAACAAACAAAGAGTCAGACTCCTGTTATAGAGGTGTTCGGACTTCCGACAGCGCCAAGAAGCCGAGTAGTGGCAGTTTGGAGAACTACCCCCACTGACTAACTCGGCCACCGCGGGAGACTCGGACTCGGACTCGGCAACATTTCCGGTTATTGAAGTGTTTTCGGAGTATGAATTTTGCTGGTTAATAGAGAATTCCGGATATTTAGGTGCCACTTAAATGAGAGTTTCCTTAGTGCTTTTACCCAGCAGGCCATTGGGGAACCTGTAATATATAAACCTGACTTTGTACTTCTGTTTCATTCCTTTCACAGATTTATTGCTCCTGATATTAGACCATAGTACTATTGTCTAGAGACAGTAATATTACTGTCTAAGGTGCAGTATTTCTAGGATTTATCAACATAGCTGATCACTGAGTTTTCAATAGCCCTATGTCTGCATGCTTTGATTTTGTAAAAGGCTGCGAAATTTATGTTATGTTCACAGAATCACAGAATCACAGAAACCCCACAGTGCAGATAGAGGCCATTTCGGCCCATCGAGCCTGCACCGACACATATCCCACCCGATCTGGTCTTTCCCCAAGCCATCTGTCTCGGCCTTTCCTTAGAATGTAATCTTTCAAACCATAGGTTGCGCAATTGCTGCAGAAGCTTTGTGAAAATACAGGGTATCAGCAAATACTGCATTGATTGCACTTAGTCGTGGTTTTCCGCTGCTGGAGGAAAGGTACTTTTAGGCGATGTGCAGTTATTGTAAATATTTAGCACACAACAGTACCTGAAACTTTGAGTCCTGACGCACGATAAGACCAGATTACAAAATGTTTTGTGCAGAAATAAAATGAGACAAAAATCCACATTTATGTAGTTTCCTCAATTTTAAAATTCTCATCCTTGTTTTCAAATCCCTCCATGGCCTCGCCCCCCCATCTCTGTAATCTCCTTCAGCCCCACAACCCCCCCGAGATATCTGACCTCTTGCGCATCCCTGATTTTAATCGTTCCATGCCTTGAGCTGCCTAGGCCCTAAGCTCTGGAATTCCCTCCCTAAACATCTCCGCCTCTCGACCTCTCTCTCCTCCTTTAAGACGCTCCTTCAAAACTGCCTCTTTGACTGTTCCAGTACAGCTACAATACTGGCATCTACCCAACAATGTGCAAAACTGCCCAGGTATGTCCTATCCACAAAAAGCAGGACAAATCCAATCCGGCCAATTACCGGCCCATCAGTGTATGCTCAATCATTAGCAAAGTGATGGAAGGTGTCATCGACAGTGCTATCAAGCGGCACTTGCTCACCAATAACCTGCTCACCGATGCTCAGTTTGGGTTCCGCCAAGACCACTCAGCTCCAGACCTCATTACAGCCTTGATCCAAACATGAAATGCAGAGCTGAATTCCAGAGGTGAGGTGAGATTGACTGCCCTTGACATCAAGGCAACATTTGACTGAGTGTGGCATCAAGGAGCCCTAGTAAAATTGAGGTCAATGGGAATCAAGGGGAAAACTCTCCACCGGCTGGAGTCATACCTAGCACAAAGGAAGATGGTTGTGGTTGTTGGAGGCCAATCATCTCAGCCCCAGGACATTGCTGCGTAAGTTCTTCAGGGCACTGTTTTAGGCCCAACCATCTTCAGCTGCTTTATCAATGACCTTCCCTCCATCATAAGGTCAGAAGTGGGATGTTCGCTGATGATTGCACAGTGTTCAGTTCCATTCGCAACTCCTCAGATACTGATGCAGTCTATGCCCGCATGCAACAAGACCTGGATGACATTCGGGCTTGGGCTGATAAGTGGCAGGTAACATTCGCGCCACAGAAGTTCCAGGCAATGACTATCTCCAACAAAAAAGCATTTAACCAACTCCCCTTGACATTCAATGGCATTACCATCACCGAATCCCCTAACATCAACATCCTGGGGGTCACCATTGACCAGAAACTTAACTGGACCAGCCACATAAATACTGTGGCTACAAGAGCAGGTCAGAGGCTGGGTATTCTGCGGCAAGTGTCTCACCTCCTGACTCTCCAAAGCCTTTCCACCATCTACAAGGCACAAGTAAGGAGTGTGATGGAATACTCTCCACTTGCCTGGATGAGTGCAGCTCCAACAACACTCAAGAATCTCAACACCATCCAGGACAAAGCAGCCCGCATGATTGGCACCCCATCCACCACCTTAAAAATTTACTCCCTCCATCACCAGCGCACCATGCCTGTAGTGTGTACCATCTACAAAATGCACTGCAGCAACTCGCCAAGGCTTCTTCAACAGCACCTCCCAAACCCACAACATCTACCACCTAGAAGGACAAGGGCAGCAGGTGCATGGGAACACCACCAGCTCCAAGTTCCTTTCCAAGTCACACACCATCCTGATTTGGAAATATATCACCGTTCCTTCATCGTCGCTGGGTCAAAATCCTGGAACTCCCTCCCCAACAGCACTATGGGAGTTCTTTCACCACGCGGACTGCAGCGGTTCAAGAAGGCGGCTCACCACTACCTTCTGAAGGGCAATTAGGGATGGGCAGTAAATGCTGGCCTTGCCAGTGATGCCCACATCCCATGAACGAGTAAAAAAGAAGCTTTTGGTCATCTGTCGTAGCATCTCCTTATGTGGCTCGGTGTTTAATCTTGCTTGATAACATTCCTGTGAAGCGCCTTGCGACATTTTACTACATTAAAGGTGCTATATAAATGCAAGTTGTTGTTGTCTTTACATAAGTGCATTCTAGGTATGTCGTATGAAGCCCACTTGTTACTATAGTCCACTGTAGCTCCTTACATAGCCCATAATAGTTAGCTTTAGCAAGTGTAGTTAATGGTGAGTTTGGTCGGGTATTGGAGCAGTGCAATGGATCAGCACACTGCCCTCTCCAGCCCAAACTGATCAGATGAAAATCATTTGTTTCTTTCAGTTGTAAGGCACTGCTGTCCGATTTTTTTGGTTACCGTGGGGGGGTCAAGGCCCAGGCGCCACAAATAAAGTTTAAATCCATTTCTCCCATTCTCACAAATTATTCAAAAATATGAATTTTGCAACACATCAGAAGCTCGCGTCATCGGGCTCCAAGAGTTTCTCGCCAGCAGAAAAAAAGAGCAGAAAGACGTTTGACCAAAAGAGTTCAAATGTTTATTTGATTTCTAACCCCAACCAGTTTTCACAGAGTCTGTGTCGAACACTTCTTGGAGCGACATTTTCTCCTGATCTTGCGAAGCTTCAACTGCTCTGCAGAAAAAAGAAATTTTTTTTTTTGCAAAAAAAGCACCGTCTTAATTATATTCCCAGCCGTTGCCTCGTCCTTCAGTACAATCATCTGTCTGCCTCCTCCTGTCTTCCAGTGCAGAGCTTAACGTGTCCCTGAGGTCAGTGCAGCTCTTTCATTTGGTGTCATTTCACATTTTGTATTGACCTACGTGTTCCATTTAGTTCACATAGCCTGAAATGTTTGGGAACGTCCTGAATTATTGCACTAAGTACATTTCCACTGCCACCTGAGCACAGTGCTGGGCTTGAAGAATGTGTGAATACATGCGGCAAGGCCATTGTGGGACTGCAGAACAGACATGGTCCTCAGATAAGCTCTCTGATAGACTGTCTGACGTAATAAAACTCACTACGCACTTGGATTGAGCATAAAGCAAGGCTTTAATCAACTTGTTTCAGAACATGGAGGTCTAGTTGTACTTCACTAGTTCCTTGTCTTACAAAATGTCCCTGAAACGCTGAAGCCGATGCCCAAGTATTTATACTCCTTGGATGGCGCCACCAGCTGGCCGTCCAGCGTTATTTCATGAGTAGTTTCTTGATGAATGATGAGATTAATAACACTGTCTCTTAGACTTCTAAACTCATTCAATGCGCAGCTGTCTGAAAGAATTAAAATGCCAAGAACTTCTGTCATCGAAGTTCATTTACAAGGCTTCAGACATTGTGTTGCTGACAGTCTGGAGAGCAGAGGGCTCTCTGGCTGATTTGAAAGAAGCCTGATCTGATTGCTGAGATTGATGGCATTGAGCAGTTTGGCAGTATATCTTTATAAGCAAATGAATCAATCTGACCTTAGAACCTGTCCAAAAAACAATGTTTAATGCAAAAAGTCAGGCCAACTCGCTGCTGCTATCTCTGCTGTTAGTTCACCGACTGATGCCAACAGCGCTGCGTTGATATTTGAAGGTTGGAAATTCGAGACACCCGGTGAGACAAACCAACTGCTGAATATTCAGCTCAAGTGGTTGTAATGAAGACGCCACTGACAATTAAAGGTTGTAGTTAGCACAACAGCCAGAAAAGAAAATCAACAAGTTAACGCAAACAAAAAATTAAACAACTTATGGGCTCACGTGTATATATTAGTCTAGCAGCAGGTACACTGGTGAAACATCTTAGATATATATAACTGTACTTGAATCCCAGCACTTCACGAAAAATACAAATCTATCAGACCCTTTTGCCATTCCCAGCAATCAGAATGTGCTGAATATGATGTAGAACCCTTCCATGGCAAGATAAGGGTCACGAACTAGAGACAAGTTCCACATTGGGTTAGATTTTCCTGTTCCTGCATCTCAGCATATTGGATCATCTGGATGCAATGAATAGAGGAAGATACATCTGCAATGGAGACCATCTGATTTTTCATCTACTTAAATGAATGGATTGAAAATCGGATGGGTGTGCAATCCTCCCCACCCAATTCTCCTCTATTCACTGTGCCCAGGTAGTCCAATACACCTCGGTGCAGGAACAGGAAAATCTGGTCCATGAAGTTTTTAATTGGTTCACTCTATGAGGTCAGGTTTAATTTAGATGGAAAAAGATGCATTTTGGCTCAAAATCACAAGATTTGGATGGATAATTTAAGAAATATGTCTACCTGTACTCTTTGAATATGAATTAATTTACTAGTAAAGGTACTGTTATGTTTTTGGGTTTGTACTCAATATTTCTCTCTTGTTCAGCAGTAAAGACCATTCCGCTAAGCAGGCCCTCATTTCCTAGAGTGGTGTACCTTTATATGCCCAATATTTGGAATGTTCCTGGATATGTCATGAGTCCTCATCACTTCCTACACTTCGGAAAGTGATAGAATAAGCACCCTATCAGACCACGGTTTAGGCTATAAATGACAAAACAGAATTGTTAAAAGTAATAGATCAGTAGTGCAGTAATAGACAATATGGCAGATCACACCAGTTTACAGGGTATATCTATTCCTCATAGAATACAGAAAATGAAAAAGTAATATGACCCTCCACTCCTAGCAATTCCAGATTTGAGATAGAATCCTTCAACAATAGCTTTTCTTGAAGTTCATTACTTATTTCCACATGGAGCCATCCGCTTTTCTCTTGATGGGTTCAGAGGACCTGGTTGATTGGGTGAGTGTAGACTCCCTGCGATAGACACCTGAAAGGTGAAAACTGAATTATTCTAAAGCAAATAAAGCTGCCAATCATACATATACTTAAAGACACAGGGGTAGATTTTTACTTTGTGAGATAGTGTAAAATGGGTGATAGCGAATCAGTAGCGGAAGTAAAAACCGGGAGAGATGTAAAACGGGCTGCCAATTCGCTATCACCCATTTTACACTATCGCACAAAGTCGAAAGCTACCCCACAGAATGGGCTGAATTTTAATGGGGAAGGCGGGTTGGGGGCGGTGGGGGGCTCCGAGGCGGTCGGGAAACCTGGAAGAATGAGTATCCCGAAGGCCTACCGGGCAGGTAGGCCTGCGGCACTAGGCCGCACAGGGGAGGGAGGGAGCGATCATGTGGGGGCCAGGGGATGGCCGGAGGAGCGGGGGTGGAGGGGTGGGGGTGTATCAGCGATCGCATGCCAGGAAGTGGACGGTTTGGAGGCGGGTTCAGATCGGGATTCTGATTTTTAACACTTTAACTTCCTACACGCCCCCAACCCAACCAATTTTTTTAGGTCAAAATTCCCCCCAATATATCTACACTTACATGACCTCAGGACATCTCAAAGTGCTTTACAGCTAAATATGTGCTTTTGAAGTGTAGTCACTGTTGTGACGTAGGAAACATGACAGCCAATTTGTGCACCACAAACAGCAATGAGATAAATGACCAGTTAATCTGTTTGTTTTAGTGATGTTAGTTGAACGATAAATATTGGCCAGGACAACATGTAGAACTTTCCTGCTCTTCTTCAAAATACTGCCATGGAATCTTTTACGTCCACCTGAGAGAGCAGGCGGGGCCTCGGTTTAATGCCTCATCCAAAAGACGGCATCTTTGAAAGTGCAGCTCTCCCTCAGCACTGCACTGGAGTGTCAGCCTAGATTTTGTGCTGTAGTCTCTGGAGTGTGGCTTGACCCCACAAACTCCGAGGCGAGAGTGCTTGTGCTGAGCCACGCCTTAAAATGTTTGACCACTACTATCACCAAGTGTAACAAGACACGCCAAACAAGGTCTGTCAAATTGTATTCAGTTTGGTTACAAAGAGTAGCCTATTTTGATACATCTAAGTGTAAGACCAAATTTGGCTTTTATATTTTAAGGAGTTTGCACTATGTCCCATTACTTTGATTATGAATGTCATTTCTAACAAGGTTTTATTCTTGATTTCCATATCAAATACATTATCATAAAATAAAGTTTGGTTGTTATGGACAATTGAACATAGTTCCTCCTTAATATTTCTTCCTTATACCCAATACCAGTGTTTCACGGTCCCAGGTTAGGCATTGCATCAAGATTTCATGTTCCTTAACCTCAATCTCAGAAGAGGGCATCCCAATGCACCACTATAACACTTACATTTGCCATACCAACATCTGTAATGGATTACCTGAATGAGAATAAGAACACCAATTAGTGGTGCCTGATGATAATTTTTCATTCAGGATTTCAATGTACTGGGAATTGGCTTGTGACTGCAGCAATTAATTTCACTTCAGACTTCCCTCTCCCCTTCCTGCCCTGCATCAGCAACATTCTGATCAGTTGTCAGAAAAAGTAGGTCTCCATCCACTTGGTCTGATTTTATTCAAACCTGCTTCAGCTCCAGTCCGTTTCTCTTTGAATTTCTGCAATGATTTTATTTTAATGAAGCTATTTTTCTTGACAACTGTAGTGCTAAAGGAAGAAATATCTCTCGGTTGTTATATATGATACTATTAATTGTAGATGGTTATAAGCAGATTTGTATGTAACAGGAGCGCTATGATAAGAGTAGACCAATTCGGGAAAAACTGTTGATACTGTGTGAGATTTGCATAAAATAGATCGCATCTCATAAACTGATTTCATAATTATATAAGTCTTAACCAACTAAAGAGAGAACATTTAAAATTATTACTTAAAGAGATAATGGCCCAGATTTTGCGCTAGAAATAATGGCGAGGCTATCAGCGCTCACCGTTATTAAGGAGTAAATCAGGCAGCAATTTTCGGCCTCTGCAGATGTGCAGTTAAACACGGAAATCAGGAAGTTGCTGTCCGATTTGCCCTGCTCCTCCACAAGCTTCGCTGCACGGCACCTCGCCAAGAGACTTGGCATTAAAACACATGAAGGGCGTGTAGTTGTGGTAATTACCCACTAGATACCTAATAAACATGCCAGAAAAAGTTAGGGCTGGTCCATTCAAGTGTAAGTGAATTTTTAACGGTGTGGTAAGTCTTAATTACTGCCAAATAACCTCTTTGGTACTGAAAATTAACTTTTACAAGTGTGGAGTCTCACTCTTTCAGATTTTAATTATTGTTGGACATTTAATAAAAAAATGAACAATGAAAATAATTTTTTAAAACTTTTTCTTTCTGCCTCTTGTATATATCTCTCTTAATCCTATCTTTCTTTCCCTCTCTTTATTTCACTTTCCGTACATGATTTTACATTGAATTCTAACTTACACTTCCTGGTTTAAACTCTGCGTGTCTCAGTAACGATTCTTCAATCTGATTGGTTGAGGAGACATGCTGTTACTTGCCCTGCCCATACACACCCCAGATCTCTTGTAGAGGATGCCGCATTGAAATGGATCTCTAATCACCGTAAGGTGCCACTCAAAAGCCCACGAAAAGTCTCTGGGCAGCTGTAAGCGTAATGAACGGCAAGCGCCGTTCATTCGCAGCTGACTGCAAAATCCAGGCCAATTTATATTAGAAGATGCAAGAAAAGCATGTAGCCCCTCTGTATGCTCTAAAGTGGTAGATTTCAAAATCAGAACCACTCTTTATAATAACTTATATTAAAAACCATACATTTCACATGTCAACTTTTTCCATTATAAACTCCCATGTCCCTGTTGATATTGGATACTGCCGATGCAAAGTTGTCCTGATGTAATGACACACCTCCTGGCCAGGGGTAGCATGCAGTGATTTTTATTCATTTGTGGGATGTGGGCATCGCTGTGGCAAGGCCAGCATTTATTACCCATCCCTAGTTGCCCTTGAGTAGGTGATGGCTGCCGCCTTGTTGAGCCGCTGCAGTGAGTATACTTCTTTATGGCGGTTTGGTACAACTGAGTGGCTTGCTAGGCCATTTCATAGGGCAGTTAACCACATTGCTATAGGTTTGGAGTTACATGTAGGCCAGACCAGGTAAGGACAGCAGATTTCCTTCCCTAAAGGACATTAGTGAACAAGATGGGTTTTTACAACAATCCAGTAGTTTCACTAGCTCTTTATTCAGATTTATTTAATTAACTGAGTTTAAATTCCCCAGATGCCATGGTGAGAGATGAACTCATGTATCCAGATCATTAGTCCATACCTACTGAATTGCTAGTCCAGTAACAAACCACTATGCACCGTACCCTAATGAGTTTATAGAGGCAGTTTCCATTATTAAATGTGGACATAGGAATTTTAATGGAAATATAAAAAACAGGATAAAACATATGATTTTAAAATGGGGAGTGATTAACATCTGCAAGCCCTTGTCCAATTATGCCCTGACCTCTAACCCCCGCTTCAGCCGAGGATTACACTTGGTCTCGACTCCCCAACTAAAATGTCACAGGCGACCAATTGGTATTCTAGTAAGTTGCCCATAGAGTTCTCCACAGTCAGTTAATAAATTTAAGGTTTTTTTGATACACAGGCTGACGATGCACTTGGGAGACAGATTTCAGAGAGCCACCTTGTGACCAGAGCTTGCAATGACATTGTGACAGTTGACATAGCAAAATTGAATGGGAAATGTTGTCATTGTAATTTACATTGGTAATTGTTGACACAAAAGTGTGACTAAATGTTAGGGCAACAGGAAGTAAGGTTTGTGGCCAGGGAATGTGCAACCTATGCAAGATTTTTAATAATAGGAGTCGATCTCTCGTGGGCTTGCACGGGGCGGGAGTCAAGACCTGAAGGGATAATTACTAGTCCTAGCCCTTTTCGGGCTACCCTGGCTCAGGCGTATTCCCCAGACGTTCACCTTCAACTAAAGTTAGAGATAGCCGAATTCTATAAGACGCTTAATTGGGTCTAAAGGTCCAGACTATCTCTCCCTAAAGGAAAGGAATGATTTGAAGATGTTACCATCTTCCAGATAGCACTTTTAATAGGTTTAACTAGACTGTAACCTTCCGGATATTATGAGGGCCCGGAAAACTCCCCCAGAATCCTGCAACTCCTCACCAAA
This sequence comes from Somniosus microcephalus, assembly GCF_052327205.1. Lineage (NCBI taxonomy): Eukaryota > Metazoa > Chordata > Chondrichthyes > Squaliformes > Somniosidae > Somniosus > Somniosus microcephalus. The sequence goes on from NC_140994.1 coordinate 24,337,290, forward strand.
GAGTGTACAGAGATTGAGTTTGTGAGTTTGATACAGAAGTACTATGTGAAACAATTCTAAAAATATATAGATTTATTAAAGAACCGACATGCAGTTAACAGCGGGTGAGTCAATCACAACTTTAACAATTCCAAAAACAAATAGCTTACAATTCTTATCATCAGACATCCTTAATCTCAAATCTTAACTTTGTTCCATTTTTACATTTCTACTTATTCTTAATCCAGGATATCCACCAAAATCAAATACCTAGTCATTTTTCTGTTGACTTCTTTCTTTTCTTACTGTCAATTCAGCTGTTAGCTTGCAGAATTCTGTCTGTTGTGTAGGTGTTCAAAACTTATCATAAAATCAATGTGATTGCTTGGTGCATCTATTGATGTCATATTTACAAAGTCTTCTGTTTGTATCTTTTACAACATGTAAATTAAAAACACTTCAACCGAGTACAGGAAACTTTGGTTTATCCAGAGGTTGTATGTCCAGAATACTCGATCTAACGGCAAAAATCAGGAGCCATTTTCTATAAGGTTTTTTAGTTCTCGTTCTTTTTTTTTCCCCAGTCAGGCATTGCAAGGTCTGTAGCTATAGCAACAGCTTCAGCTAGAGACACTTGCAGCTGCAGCCAACTCTTTAGAAGCTGCTGCTAAGCAACAGTGTTTGTTGTCAGATACGGAGATGAAAACCTCCGTATGCTTCAACATTAACTTTGTATGTCCGGCAGTTTTGATAGATCGGCAACAGCTCGGTCCCATCGGTGCCGGATATAACAAAGTTTCCTGTACATGATTGTCTTCCTAGCTACCTTTAGTTGGTTGTATTACAGACTTATGTCTCCTGTCTTTCATTTGATGTCATATTTATGAAGGCATATGTTTCTTTAATGTCTGTGTTTCTGTTTCCTGAAGTGTTGGTCATTTATGACACCTTAACATTATACCATTGTGCTCTTTCATGTGCCTGTTTACAAAGTGTTGGTTTAAAACAATTTAACTGGGTATATCTTATTGTGTTCTTTCCAAAGCTCAGACTTTCTGGAAGCTCTAACCCTTTGCTTCAACAGGGCTATTGTTTCAGTGTCAACAACTGATTCTTATCTCAAAAGCCTGTATGGTGTTTACAGCTTTGTGTTAACAACTTATCTTATCTCAAAAGCCTGTATTCTGTTTACAGCTTTGTGTCGTTGAGGCATTTAGATTTTTAAACCCAGTTTGTCATGTTTTAATAAAGTCAGAATTCTGTTCATAGGATGGTGTATTTTTCTGAATAGGTATGGCTCATTCCTTCACAGAGCAAGTGTAGTTTTCAGGTGAAGCAGGGTTGAAAAGTGGGGGAGAATTGTAACAGGGCTAAGATGTTTAATAAGATATTTGGGAAGCAGAGAAACAGGCTTGGTTGGAGCATAGGAATTTCTCTGTAGAGGAGGTGGGAGATATATAAAATATATAGCAGTCGATTTTCATGCCTCAACCCAATGGGAGTTGGGTTGGAAATTGCAGTGCAACACTTACCACTCTGTACGATAGCAAAATACTGCAGATGTTGGAAATCCGAAATAACAACAGAAAATGCTGGAAAAACTCAGCAAGTCAGGCAACATCCGTGGAGAGAAATTTGAGTTGACGTTTCGGGTTTGACCCTTCTTCAAAACTGGAGAGAAAAGGAACTGGATCGAAGGCAGGGCTGCAATCGGACAAAAGAATAAAAGAACCAAAAGAAGTAAAAGAGATTAGAAGCTAGACGAGATGGTAATAGGCTGGGATTGGGTGTAAAGTGTACTGGCAGGGTAAAAGATAGCTGCCAGGTGTGAGAGAGAAACAAAAGGAAAGGAGGGGGGGAAGGAAAGGAGTGGAAAAATATAAGTGAAAATGAAATAGGGGCCGAGGTTATGATCTGAAATTGTTGAACTCAATATTGAGACCGGAAGGCTGCAGAGTGCCTAATCGGAAGATGAGGTGCTGTTCCTCGAGTTTACGTTGAGCTTCCGTGGAACAGTACAAGAGGCCAAGGACGGTGAGGTCCGAGTGGGAATGGAGCGGTGAATTGAAATGACAGGCGACCGGAAGCTCTGACCCTTTCTCCCGCTTGCAGAATTCCCATTCTACCTGGACCCCTCCCCCTGGCCTCTTACCCTCTCTAGATCTTTTCATCGCTAACTGCCGCCGTGACATCGGCCGTCTCCATTTCTCTGCTCCCCTCACTCACTCCAACCGACCTCCCTCTGAACTTGCAGCACTCCATTCTCTTAGATCCAACCCTGACATTGTCATTAAACCCGCTGACAAGGGTGGTGCTGTTGTTGTTTGGCGTACTGACCTCTACCTAGCGGAAGCTGAACGCCAACTCTCCGACACCTGCTCCTACCTCCACCTGGACCATGACCCCACTACCGAACATCAAACCACCGTTTCCAAGACTGTCACTGACCTCATCTCCTCTGGAGATCTTCCCCCCGCTGCCACCAACCTCATAGTTCCCCAACCCCGCACAGCCCGCTTCTACCTCCTTCCCAAGATCCACAAACAGGACTGCCCTGGTAGACCCATCGTTTCAGCCTGCTCTTGCCCCACGGAACTTATCTCTTCCTATCTTGACTCTATCTTTTCTCCCCTTGTCCAGTCTCTTCCCACCTACATCCGCGACTCTTCGGACGCCCTCCGCCACTTTAACAGTTTCCAGTTTCCTGGCCCCAACCGCTTCCTTTTCACCATGGACGTACAATCCCTCTACACCTCCATCCCCCACCCGGATGGCCTGAGGGCGCTCCGCTTCTTCCTTGAACAGAGGCTCGTCCAGTCCCCATCCACCACCACCCTCCTCCGCTTGGCTGAACTTGTTCTCACATTGAACAACTTCTCCTTTAACTCCACTCATTTCCTCCAAATCAAAGGTGTTGCCATGGGTACCCGCATGGGTCCTAGCTATGCCTGCCTTTTCGTGGGCTATGTGGAACAATCTTTGTTCCAGTCCTACTCGGGTCCCCTCCCTCACCTCTTTTTCCGATACATTGATGACTGTATCGGTGCCGTTTCCTGCTCTCGCCCCGAACTTGACAATTTCATTCACTTTGCCTCCAATTTCCACCCTTCCCTCACCTTCACATGGTCCATCTCTGACTCTTCCCTTCCCTTCCTCGACTTCTCCGTCTCCATCTCTGGAGATAGGTTATCGACCAATATTTACTACAAGCCCACTGACTCCCACAGCTACCTGGACTACACTTCCTCCCACCCCGCTTCCTGTAAGGACTCTATTCCATTCTCCCAGTTTCTCCGCCTCCGCCGTATCTGCTCCGACGATTCCACCTTCCACACCAGTGCTTCAGACATGTCTTCCTTTTTCCGCAACCGAGGATTCCCCTCTACCGTGGTTTACACCGCCCTCGACCGTGTCAGTTCTATCTCCCGCACCTCTGCCCTCACCCCTGCCCCTCCCTCCCGGAACCACGATAGGGTTCCCCTTGTCCTCACCTTTCACCCCACCAGCCTCCACATTCAACGGATCATCCTCCGGCATTTCCGCTACCTCCAAAGTGATCCCACCACCAAATGTATCTTCCCCTCCCCTCCCCTTTCAGCATTCCGCAGGGACCGCTCTCTCCGAGACACCCTAGTCCACTCCTCTATCACCCCAAACAGCCCTTCCCCTTCGCCTGGCACCTTCCCGTGCAAGCGGAGGAGATGTAACACCTGCCCCTATACCTCCCCCCTCCCCACTGTCCAGGGCCCCAAACACCCCTTCCAGGTGAAACAGCGATTTACTTGTACTTCTCGCAATCTAGTATACTGTATTCGCTGCTCACGATGCGGTCTCCTCTACATTGGGGAGACCAAACGCAGATTGGGTGACCGCTTTGCGGAACACCTCCGTTCAGTCCGTAAGGGTGACCCCGAGCTTCCGGTCGCCTGTCATTTCAATTCACCGCTCCATTCCCACTCGGACCTCACCGTCCTTGGCCTCTTGTACTGTTCCACGGAAGCTCAACGTAAACTCGAGGAACAGCACCTCATCTTCCGATTAGGCACTCTGCAGCCTTCCGGTCTCAATATTGAGTTCAACAATTTCAGATCATAACCTCGGCCCCTATTTCATTTTCACTTATATTTTTCCACTCCTTTCCTTCCCCCCCTCCTTTCCTTTTGTTTCTCTCTCACACCTGGCAGCTATCTTTTACCCTGCCAGTACACTTTACACCCAATCCCAGCCTATTACCATCTCGTCTAGCTTCTAATCTCTTTTACTTCTTTTGGTTCTTTTATTCTTTTGTCCGATCGCAGCCCTGCCTTCGATCCAGTTCCTTTTCTCTCCAGTTTTGAAGAAGGGTCAAACCCGAAACGTCAACTCAAATTTCTCTCCACGGATGTTGCCTGACTTGCTGAGTTTTTCCAGCATTTTCTGTTGTTACTTACCACTCTGTTCCTGTTCCTGGTATGGCTGCACCATTTTTGTTGCAGTCTTCGCATGGGCAGCCCAGGTATCTGCCTGTTTGAGGAGGGAGTCTACTTGTAATATGCCAATTGGGGTCCTATGATGTACATAGGACATTGACCCAATTTTGAGGTACAAATGGGTGGAGCATGCGTCATGCATACCGTGCCCATGATAGCAGGTGTCCAGTGGCCTCACCAGCGATCCTTAAAGGGACCAGTGCAGGCCGTTCAGAAAGCAGACCAGGGTCACCAACCCCACCGTGTGATTGCCTCCACCCCCTTTAACATGCAACTTCCCTCTCAGCTTCACCAACAATCCACCAGAATTCCCACCTCCCCGACTGCCGATCTGTCTGTGAGCCCTGGTACAGCGCCCGCGGACTGCCAGCAGCCACCAAATGAGGCACGCCTCTCAAACTGGCTCAGGCCTCCTGGCAAGGACTTTGGGCGGGTGGTGTGCGCGCTCCTCCTGCCGCCTATCTGAAATCTGCCCAAAAGGAAAACCTACCCTTGTTCCTGGAACGTCCCCAATCCAGCCGATTTTAAAATCTGACCTTCCCTTTAATATACCCCCTTCCACAGGTCCCAGGTAGTGAAACTCATCTTCCGAAGAAAATAGGGAGAATGCTTGTTTTTCCCACGATAATGATCCCAGCCGATGAAATTGCATTGTTGGAATTTGTACATTTTAAAGCCACAAACTCTCACAGGATTTGGGAAGTTCCAGAACTACATACTTTATACGTCCCATCTACAGCAATTTTCTTTTAATAAAAGTCAGGAAATTCCAACATTTTTTGCTGCAGCAACGGGAAGCTCCCCAGATTAGGATTGGCAATTAATTTAAATATTTTTTAATTCATTTTTATGGGACGTGGGCGTCGCTGGCAAGGCCAGCATTTATTGCCCATCCCTAATTGCCCTTGAGAAGGTGGTGGTGAGCCGCCTTCTTGAACCACTGCAGTTGGTGTGGTGAAGGTACTCCCACAGTGCCGTTAGGGAGGGTGTTCCAGGATTTTGACCCAGCGGCGATGAAGGAACGGCCGATATATTTCTAAGTCAGGATGGTGTGTGACTTGGAGAGGAACTTGGAGGTGGTGGTGTTCCCATGTGTCTGCTGCCCTTGTCCTTCTAGGTGGAAGAGGTCACGAGTTTGGGAGGTGCTGTCGAAGAAGCCTTGGCGAGTTGCTGCAGTGCATCTTACAGATGGTACACACTGCAGCCACGGTACGTCGGTGGTGGAGGGAGTGAATGTTTAAGCTGGTAGAGGGGGTGCCAATCAATATATTTCACTTGAGTCCGATATAAATATATAATCAATAAATACATACTTTAAAGACTATTTCCGAAGTCTTCACATGCAATGAGGTATCTGACATGCCAAAAGCGGGCATCGGAAAATCCTGAACAGCAGGCCTGTGATTTTCTGATGCTTTGATTGGAGTCTGTGAGATACTTTGCCATCTGCGAGGAATTAAATAAATCTAACCTGAGCTTCTAATTACAATAAAGATATTGCCTAACCATCTAATGCCTATACAGGTAGACTACCCTTTATCCGAACTTCCGAAAACCGAAACCCTCTAAAAACCGAAGGTTTTTTCGTTCAGCGTAAGTCGTGCGCACGACATGACCAGAGTGGCGCACGACTTACGCTGAGCAGGGCAGAGGGTCACTGAGTTCCCTCCTGGGTAGGAGATTGCAGGCCGAGCCGGGCAGTGTGAAGGAGGTATGCCGGGAGAGTGAACCCAACAATACAGCAGCCCGTCCGATAGCTGCAGCGGCCTGTCCGATATTCTTTTCTCCCCGGCCCCCCGCCGACCCCCACCCTTTCGGATAAGGGATAGTGTATCCTTTATCCGCACTTCCGAAAACCGAAATCCTCTGAAAACCGAAAGTGTTTTCGTTCAGCGTAAGTCGTATGCACGACCCCGACCCCCACGACCCCCGCCCCCGACCCCCCGCCGACCCCCCCGCCCGCCGACCCCCACCCCCGACCCCCCGCCGACCCCCACCCCCGACCCCCCGCCGACCCCCACCCCCGAACCCCCGCCGACGACCCCCCGCCGACCCCCACCCCCGACAAATTTCCCAGTCTTATAAAATACCTTCTGAAATCCGAAATTTTCCGAAAACCGAAACACGGCTGGTCCCGAGGTTTTCGGATAAAGGATAGTCTACCTGTATTTATAATTAAAAGTCTTAAATCTAGTTCATGGCAGAGTGGCACTGCCCAGAGGCACCATTCTTTTCGAAGAGCATCAGCGATCTCTGGAACAGATTAGTGAAGCGAGCACTGAGTACGGATTCCCTGCAGACCTATAAAAGACTGCTGGGCAAGTTCCTGGGAGTGTAGGGAGTTTGGAGTTATAAAGGGTAAGTCGTGGGTTAGCTGGGATTACTGAGGCTCATGGATTACTGCGGTCTCTCGTGGTTTTGTTTGATTAAGTTCGGGGGGTTGGAGAGGTATTTCCAAGATTTTTCCTAAAATGGCCTTAGGTTCTTTACGTTTTCTTTTGGCTCTTCCAGGAGGTTCGGGGAGTAGGTTAATAGCATACATCATGTCTGGATGGGGTGGGCTGAGAGACCGGATGGCTTTCTCCAATCCTTTTTTATACATGCGTACGCCTTTAAGGCAGAAAAGAAAAATTGTGATTGGCTAGACATACTAATAGCTTATAAAAGTTTCAAAGATATTTGATTGAAACCACGTTCGAGAAGTATTTGTGGGTAGGTTATACTTATTCAGGAACAAAATAAGAGGCCAACATTTAAACAGGAATCTTACAGTAAAATTGTTATTTATTTATTTTGCAAAGTGTCCAACAACAACAACAACAACAACTTGCATTTATATAGCGGGTTTAATGCAGTAAAACGTCCCATGGCCCAGAGATTGTTCCTGTTTTCATTCAATATTTGAAGCTTAGTGCGGTGCTTAGCATTCACAGAAGAGTGTTGCATGTCCTTGATACATTGTTACTGCAGTTTTATTGAAGGAATTGCACAGAGCACTGAGCCTAAAGTGGTCAAGAAGCTGCAAATGATATACTTTGAATATGTTTTCCATTTCAATATGTTTTCCATTTCAAATACAAGCAATATAAATGAGAATATATAGATCTTGGTGTATTGCTTCCAGCGTGGTTTATTTACTTCAATGTATTCTACCGTGCAAGAAAATGCATTTTTGAATATATACGGTGGCCTTCATTACACTCTTCCCCCTTCTATTACTTAAATGTCTTGTTCGCATTCAGTCTGCTGTCAGGACACAAAGAATCCTGTCATTTTCCATTTCACATCCACTTACTGTTTTCATACAGTCGATTCCCTGGTGTTCCCACAAACTGCTCTTAATGTAATGAACAAGATTACTCTCTCATTCAGCGCTCTGAATGGAATATGACATCAAAAGAAAAGCAGAATGCGGCTTAGAACAACAGTTCCAGTTAAAGACTGCCAATTTCCTGCAATTTGAATTTAAAAGTCTTGTTTCATTACATTCCATTCCATCATCCGTCCACATTGTGCACAGAAATAAAATACAAGGAGCAAAATTATATTTGCCTCATTATCTTTTATTCTCCTGGTGTACTGCAAGGATAAATGACTTGTATTCTGCTATAATCTAACCCGCCCAGCTATTTTATCAGCTCCTACTATGATGTTTTGCAGTGGTGACAGGATACTAAAATAGTGCATGCTAAATACAAACTATATTTAGCACTCACTAACTGTATTGTGTCTATGTTTACTTATATTGGCTGATTATCTCCTCTTGTGGAAGGTTAACATCAGCTAAATACAATATTAATAAAGAAACACACTGCATAAAAATGACAAGCAGAAGAAACCCAGAAGGTCAAACTCAGTGTTATATTTTGCTAAAGAGGTCCATTTGCGCAAATTCTCACCATAAAACTCTGACCAAGCAGCTGAGGCATGATTTCAGCAGATACCCTGTTGTAAACTGAGTGCATCGGGTAACTTAATAATTCAGTCGCAATTGTGGGCAGCAAACTCTGCTGTAATACAAACGGCTGCCACCAAGTGTTGTTGCAGTGCCATTGGCATTGGGAATTTGCAGCAAGCGGAAATTCCTAGCTACAGATCGCATCTCAATCAGGGCACCAACGATAGGTAGGCATTGCTGCACACACGTATGAAACTGTTGGTTTGTTTCCTATTTAGGGCAAAAATAATTCAGGTCACGATTTAGAAAGCTGAGCTGAGCTGGGCAGGTCCCCTGATTTGTACATTACTCGAATGTAACATGTAGAACATCGTTCTGCATTTTTTAAAAAAAATTCTAAATCAGCCCAAAAGGTCAGATTCGTCACAGCTTCATCAATTTTCCTCCACAAGAAGAGAAATTATATTGAGCTCAGATCTTAGGGCCAATTTTCCTCAGTCCCTTGCCCTCCAGCACAATGCATTTAGTTCAATTTTCATTCCAACTCTAAAAGAAATATAATTCTTGGGAATGTGGGTGTCGCTGGCAAGGCCAGCATTTATCATCCATTGCTAATTGCCCTCGAGAAGGTGGTGGTGAGCCGCCTTCTTGAACCGCTGCAGTCCATGTGGTGAAGGTACTCCCACAGTGCTGTTAGATAGGGAGTTCCAGGATTTTGACCCAGCGACGATAGAAAGAAAGACTTACATTTATATAGCGCTTTTCACAACCACTAGACATCCCAAAGCGTTTTACAGCCAATGAAGTACTTTTTGAAGTGTAGTCACTGTTGTAATGCAGGAAACACAATATATGTCCAATTCAGGATGGTGTGCAACTTAGAATCATAGAATCATAGAATAGTACAGCACCGAAGGAGGCCATTCAGCCCATTGAGTCTGTGCCGACTCTTTCGAAGAGCAATCCAGTTAGTCCCACTCCCTCGCTCTTTCCCCAGATCCCTGCAATTTTTTCTTCTTCAAGTATTTTTCCAATTCCCTTTTGAAGGCTACTATTGAATCTGTATCCACTGCCCTATCAGGTAAAAGGAAATCCTCTTCTGGTTCCACTAGAAATGCAATAGGTGATGTATGAAATTCCCTGTTTATCAGGCTTTGGGAAGGAACTAATTCAAAGGCAAAATACCGCGGATGCTGGAAATCGGAAATAAAAACAGAAAGGGCTAAAAATTGAGTAGCGCCCCTGCTTCCTTCGCCGGGGCGCTAAAAGTAGCGCCCCGGAAAAATTAGCGTCCCCGCGCCGGAAATTGAGTGGTTGCGCCCCAAGAGGGAAGCGGGGCACTACTGGAAGCACCCCGCATCCCTCTTGGGGCGCTGTGAGTCAATATTGCGGCGTTATGTGCCACAGCACCACACGCTGCGGCACGTCGCGCTGTGGTATTGCAGGCCTGCCCCCCTTCTTAAAGGGGAGGGGCCTTGTGCAGCGCGACCTGGGGCCCAGCTGGGCCCCCGGGGATCGGGAGTGCAGGCAAAAGAGCCCGGCACTCAAGAGAAGTGCCGGGCTCTTGGAGCGCAGCCAGCACTCCGTGGGGGGGTCATTTCAGGAGGTCTGGGACGAGAGCGCAGGCAGGTGCTGGCAGGCGGCCAGCAACAAAAATGGCCGCCTCGCACCTCGCCTTTAAATTGCGCCTCCCAGGCCACAGGTACGCCCCCCCTGACATAATGTCTGGTGGTAAGTAAGGGGGCGCACCCAAAGATCGTGGCTGGCATGTGAGCGGGGCGCTGCGCACACCAATGACGTCATCGCCAGCGGCGCAGCGCCGCAGGGCGCTACTGGTTAGCGCCACCACTAACCTCCTGCTGAATTTTGCGGGAGGCGTGGGCAGTGCCGCGCCCGGGCGCTAGTTGCTTTGCGTCCCGTTAGCGCCCTCTTAAGGCGCTAACGGGAGGTGCAACTAACTGAATTTTCCCCCCAAAATGTTGGAAATACTCAGCAGGACAGGCAGCATCTGTGGAAGAGCAGTGGCAGTGAAGTAAACACTGCTAATGCTAATTCCACAGATGCTGCCTAACTTGCTGAGTATTTCCAGCATTTTCTGTTTATAGCTGTGAAGGAACTGCCTGAATGTGTTTCACACACTTGCCGCCTAACTCATAATTAATTCACAAACCCGGCAATTTGCATTTCTTCCTATAGCATAGACTAGTAGACACTTTTATACTGGAGCTTGAGGTGTGGGAATGCAAAGCTCAAGCAAAGCTCCATAGCCTCTGAGCAATAGTTTTCCTTTTTTTAGTGCACCTACTCCATGGAGGGCCAGTGGCAAAGAGTGCTTTTTTTTTACCCCTAACATCCATTCTCAGGATTTATGAAGGTTGGCCGTCGGATGCTTTCAAAGGTGGCGAGTCCACCTCTTTTAGATTAGAGTGTATCATTGGCTGCAGAAGTATCACACTTCTGACCCTATCAATGTAAAATATCATCACCTCCAAGTTCCCCTCCAAGTCACACACCATCCTGACTTGGACATATATCACTGTTCCTTCATCGTCGCTGGGTCGAAATCCTGGTGCTCCCTCCCTAACAGCACTGTGGGAGTAAATTCATCAGGAAGGAGAGCAGCGGTTCAAGAATGCGGCTCACCACCAGCTTCTCAAGGGCAATTAGGAATGGGCAAAAAATGCCAGCCTTTCCCTAGATGTCCAAAATCCCAAGAATGAATAATAAAAAAGATTTCACAGAGTGCTGGTTCCAGTAATCACCCACCTAAATTAAATGTGGTTGCTTTACCTCTTTAAGAGTCAAATAAATTTGTTTCTGAATTGCCAGAATGTCCGTAACCGATTACCAGGTTTGTACAGATCTGCCATGGAGCTGTATCGTCTGAAGCAGATGTTTTATTTAATTTGGGTCAAGTCAAACCTGAAAGAAGAGCTTGGGAGACAGCTCCTGTGAACATCCAGGGACCGGATATTCAAAATGTCTGGTGTTTACAATTTTATGGGATAGAAAAACATTTGAATTGTTTTGGCTTCAAAACTGGGTCGTTGCTCTTGAAGTGCTCACCCACTAGCAGCTAATAAAATACAGAAAGGAACTCTGTGAAATAAATTTCATGCTGTATATTGCACAATGTTAACCAACAAACAAACAAAGGCACGGATCACTCGAATGCAATGTAACCCATTGATTTTCAGTGCCACTTATTCATCAACATGCATGTCAATTAGCTGACATGGCCTCGCGTATCCCGGCGCTGCTGTTACCATTTTAGACACATTAATGTCACTTCTGAGAGTATTTTTGATTTCTGTAAGGCTCGTCATAAAAATCCTTGCAGGGAAACACAGAAAAGTTGATACCATATTTCTCTTTCTAAGGTTTGGGTGGCTATCCTGGCAACCATTAACGCCACACAACCTGAGCAGTGCCTTTTAGATATTAATGCTTTCAACGCCCTCGTTTCATTTTTATTCCTAAGGTCATAGGGTTCATTATGGGGATGAGATTGTGCTGTGCGAGGTTTTGTACTTTTGTGAAAAAAGTAGACGAAGGGATTCCATGCGAATGCTTTAACATGCACATTTTTAATAATGCACAATGCAGTTCCATCCTGTTAGCTTGCTCTTTATTGATCAGGAGCAGCAATACACAGTGTAAGAAGACCCTTTAGCTGCATTACGGAGCTGTCACTTACTCTACTTTACTTCTGTACCCCATATAACAATGCCACCTTTGTACAATGCAAAGTTATTTCCTACTTATGAAGCAAGAAATCAAATTAGACTGTATCTGCTTGAAAAGAATGAACCAATTATTATCTGTTTGAGTTGTGCATGTAACCCTGTGATGTATCATTGGAATATCCTCAAAATGAAATGATATGAAGAGAAGCTGGAGCCTCTAGTGGTAATAACACTATTAATATTGTCTGGAAAACCCAGCTCAGTACATTAGGACAATACAAAGGATTTACTGGAACGTCTAATTTTGGTCATCATTACTACTATAGTCTAATCACAGTCACAATCTTCAATGATGTAGCCTGTAGCTGTGGTGTTCCTTCTTTGTTATCTTGCCCCTGATAAAGTTGTGCCTTCAAACGTAACAGGTCTATATATAGAACTGGAAAATAAACAGCTGCTCCCAGCCAGATCATATTGTAATATATTTCAACAGATGAACAAATGTAATTAGTAGATTAGTATGTCCTCTCATGCTTACTCAATTCTGTCAAAACCAGCTTTTGTCCCAAGGCTCATGTATAAACCAACTATTGAGAGCAAATCCTATCTTGAGGCTATCTTAACTTTTACCTTGAACCCTACCTGCTGCTGTATCAGATTCTATGCTCATGCAGTATGCAGTATAGTTATCCTATGTTGTCCCAGTCCTGAAATATTTAAGATACAATGTTGATTTAATGGTTGTCAATTTAGTGGATTCAACTGGTCAAACTGGAATATCATATTCAGTTTCATTCCACGCAATTTGCACCACCACTTACTGCTTCTGACGAAGTTGATTTCGCTTATCAAGTAGGAAATGATGCTGCATGGGAACTGGTAAGGAGGCAACAGATCTTAAGAACTCCATGGTGTTGGATCCAGAAAAGATGCATCGAAAATCCAGGGTAGGCTATGACTCTTCAGTCCTGATCATGACTGAAGGACTGAGGTAAAAGTGGCAGATTTAAGTTCAAACTTATTGCAATCAAATAGTTTGCCAGGGCATTGTCATTGTAACTAAGCTGGACGGGGGCGAGGTTGCCAGGTTGTAGGCCTGATCCATGCTGATCTCAGTGGGGATGTGCCAATTCGTCCCGTTACCCTTGGGGTAGAGAGGGGAAATCTTGATTGCTATCTAGTCACCCCTTCTGGCAAGAATGTGGAGATCAGGTGAGGACAGGATTGGTTTAACTGTGATGGCTCCCATGTGCAATAGCCTACTGACTCTTGGGCCTGCATTTTACAAGGAATAGCCCCGTGTTTTCAGGCAGTATTGAGGTGTAAAATTAAGTAAAATGACCCCAAAAAATGGTCACTAGAACTTTCCACCAACAAGATCACCAGTTGATATTTCTGCTGGTCCAGAGCCCAACAGGGTTTACAGACTGAAAAGGCATTATTTAGATTTCTCTGAATAACAGTTCCTCCAAAGGCTATGATTCTCCCTGGAGGCCAGATCAGTCATGATCTCATTGAATGGTGGAACAGGCTCGAGGGGCTGAATAGCCTACTCCTGTTCCTATGTTCCTACACCATTAGTGAGTTATGCCAGCTGATGGCTGAAGACCTATAGCCCACTTTTGCCTGGAAAACAACAATTGTCTGTAGCAGTGAAAGTGACCACTTCCTTCAATTTTTTTTTGCCACCGGATCTTTCCAGGCAGCTTGGGTGACCTTTGTCACATTAGTCAGGCAGCAGCAGCACACTGCTGTACCGTGGGATCTCAGCTTATTACCACTCCATGGAACCTGCAAATAAAAGAGAGTGAGCAGTGTAAGCGGTTTTTGATCCTAGCCCAATTGCTAGACGGACGGTTCGAATCGCCCCCGCCTTATGAAAATTCCATTCCCGGGAATTATTATTCAGAGTGTAAATGAAATAAGTCACGGACAGGAAAGCTTCGGTGAAAAATCAAACTTATATTTATTTGGTCTAACATACACTGACTAAAACATGCACTACTAAACGAAATCACTGTCTCTGTGGAGAATAAAATCCAGGTTACAAACAACATACATACAGTACAAAACTGGGGACTATAACAAGCAGTAATTCCCTTGTTGCTATGGTGGACTCTAATTCCACCCCACCAACGAATTACCCAGTCGCATAAACCCCTTCACCTGGCTGAACCAAACGAAGCTCCCACCCTCGGAATAGCCCAAAAACTTCACTTCTGAGAAAACTCTGAGCCCTTACAGCTCACCCAGCTCGCCTGGGATATCGGGTTACTGGTTTGGGATACTCGAGACTCTGCTTACCCCCACACATGGTCGGTTTCGATCACTCCGCTCAGTGGCTTGTCTGGTACTTCTTGTTAGGTTGATCTTGTTGGAGCGGGAGTGAGAGAGAGAGAGAATGGTGGGAAAGGATCTATCTTTATAGGAGTCTGGCTACCCCTATCTTTCCTGCCAATCTTTAAAATCCTTTTGTTTCTAAGCACTCCGGTGCTTAATCAGTGATGGGTCATCATCAGACCCATGAGTATTCCGTGATTGGATTAATGGCCCTAAGTCTGGGACATATCTTTGGTCTTTGTGTTGGGAAAAACTGGCTCCTCTTCGGCTGGCTGAGGCCAGTGGGTTCATTGTTCTGCTTCTCTTCTGAGATGGAGGTGAGAAGTGCTTTTGTATATTAGAGTGGCTTTCTAATAAGTTCAAGTTCCATGGCCCCCTTCCTTTTTGCAGGACTGTCGGGCGAACCCATACATTCTGGATGACTGACAGTTCTTTTGTCACAGCCAACTGCCATACGTTCTCTGGAGTTTTAACAAACCAGTCCCCCATGCATCTGCACAGGGCGATCCCACCACAGGGAAAACACCCTCAGCCCATAAAGTCCACAAAAATATTCTCGACTGAGTCCATTCTTCAAACAGAGACTTTGCGATCTCTTCAGCAGTGCAGTCGCATAGAGTCTCCAAAACCACAGTAGCTGGCTTTGAATACATACTATCACGAAGCAGAAAGTTTGCTGCTTCTTGAAGTTGAAGAGGATGATAATTATGATGATGGAGAAGGAGAGGGCCCTTCATGTCAACATCAGGAGGAGAGTGCACTGGAGAGAAAGTGGTGTAAGATAGCTATCAGCCTGCAGCCAGAGAAAGGAGATTGTAAATTATATATGAGTGCTTTCAGTAAATAAAAGTTGAAAAACTGAATAAAGCTACACTCACCCCACTTGCACCTACTATTATAGCTTGCCTCCAAAATACGGAATTCACACTCTGATATGTCATCATCCAAGTTCAATAAGTTTCAATCATCCAAATGAATGAATTCTGAAGTCACTGTTGTCAAACAATTTTTACTTTCCAGAACAAAATTCAACAAAAGTTTCCAATAATTGAACAAATTTTAACTGCAACTATTTCTACCCTTTGTGCCAGCTACCTTCCTTGCTGTGGCTCCTAATCTGCTATTTCTACAAGTTGCTTCCTGAGTGGTGCAGGTTTGAGGGATGGGTGGCTGGGAAGATTCCTCTGGAATTTTCAAGAACTGAAGTGACTTTTGTCTCAGCAAAGTTGCCATCGCTGGTAGCCATCCTCTTGCCTTGTCCAGGGGTGCTAGGCCTGTATTGATTTCTTTGTGCGTTCAATGATGAGACATTTATGAAAGAGAATGACTTTTAATCTAAAGCTTGTTCAACTCTTTTACACAGCTTTTACAGGAGACACGATGCTTGTGATGCATCTAGAACGAAACTGAAACTAAACCAAACTGCTTGTCTCTCACATGACCTCTGCTGGTCAGGCATAAGTAATCAATACCTGCAAACATGCTATTAAGGCATCATAATCAAACAGGCAAATAACATCACTATTTGCTGATATCATTACAAGGCCCAGGTCTGACTCTCCCTCAGGTGCTGGTATTGGAGGTGGCCTTCAAGCAATTGGCGCACTTTCACAAGCATGAGATCAAGATCTGTTCCCACTCTTTGCAGCTCGCTGGTGCTGAGCGCAGGCTCGGATGTGATGTTAGTCAGTCTCATTACATAGAAAAAAAATAGGAGCAGGAGTAGGCCATTCAGCCCTTCGAGCCTGCTCCGCCATTCAATATGATCATGGCTGATCCTCTATCTCAATTCCATATTCCCGTTCTCTCCCCATACCCCTTGATGCCTTTTGTGTCTAGAAATCTATCTATCTCCTTCTTAAATATATTCAGTGACTTGGCCTCCACAGCCTTCTGTGGTAGAGAATTCCACAGGTTCACCACCCTCTGTGTGAAGAAATTTCTCCTCATCTCAGTCCTAAATGTCTTACCCCATATCCTGAGACTGTGACCCCTCATTCTAGACCCCCCTCACCCCCACCCCCCAAGCCAGGGGCAACATCCTCCCTGCATCCAGTCTGTCTAGCCCTGTCAGAATTTTATACGTTTCTGATCGAATAGTCTCAAGCTAGTCTTCGAAGAGCTGTGAATATGTTGTATTCAGATTGACCCTCAGATTGAAGGAGTGGGAGCTCATGTCTGTTTAAGAAGGCAACAGTTCAGTAAGGAGACATAGAAGGAACTCCATCTCTCATTGCAAACTGATCTTCAAATATTCTCTCTGAACGTTAAACCCAAACAAACAGCAAACATACTTTGGAGCACAGGACTTCACTTCACGAAAAGAACTGCCGCTGGAACTTCTAACTTTGGCGGGGGGTGATATCGGATCAGCCCGCAGATGTAAATCTCAAACAAAAACAAAAAGTGCTAGAAACACTCATCAGGTCAGTCAGCATCTGTGGCGAGAACAGACATGTTGATGTTTCAGCTTCGAACCCTTCACTCGTTTGATGAAGTTTTGATAAAGGGCCCACATCTGAAACATCAACTGTATATATCGCAAAGTGTTTTTTTACTGTGCACATATATATTTACAGCAAATGCTGCTTATTACCACCATTTCTACCCCTGATGCCTCTCTGTGCTGTAACCTAGTGCTGTGCTGAGGTGCAGCTTGAGGACCAAGAACATCAGTGGTGCTTAGCAGTGCTGTGACATTATGAGCCTTTAGGGGCCAAGGTGGCCTCATCTCAGGGCTTCTGAGTGTCGGGAGGTCCCTTCAGCAGGTTGTTCTGCCACTACAGGTGTGTGGCCGGCCTGTTGCTGTATCCTGACATTTACATGAGAAGGCATCTGAGGAGGTTAGTTGGAAAAGTCACATGAGCTGTCTTCAAGAGAGAGGGTGACATTGGGAAGGTGCACTATAGCTGTGCCACTTACACTGTGGCCTGGATCTGAGTGCCCTGATGGAGTCCTACCCTCACCCCGGTCAGGCTCACTTGGGCAGTCGGGCCTAATCTCCCCGTGTCTCTTCCGTGCGAGGGAAGCAGGAAACCTCTGGAGTAGGGAGTCCCTGCCCTGGCTCTGTCCAAACCCCCAAGTAAACTTGTGGCCGCTGTTCTCAACTTAGAGATAGACACCTAGGGAGAAAGAAAATTAATTAAAAAGGCCTGGATCAGATTTCCTAATATATTACATAGAAGAAATTTAATTTAGCAAGTTACTGTTGTATGTAGGGAATCTCTTTGCCTGAGGGAAAGGATTTGCTCATTGTTCACACAGGAAACTGAATGTTGCCTAATTGTGTAATTGTTGAGGTTATATTTCCCCAGACAGTAATTTACTCTAATGCTGCAAGAACAACAATAACATTTATACTGCGACCAAAATGGTTGGCAAGCCAATGAAGGAGGTATTAAGAAGGGTGACAAAAAGTTTGGTCAAAGAGGTGGGTTTTAAGGTTGGTCATAAAGGAGAAATTGTACTGCGTATTTATGCCTGAAAATGTGGTTTCCGTCGCAATTTCGGCGAAGTAACGCCAGTGGAGTGGGAGCAGCTCCGAGGAATTTCCCGGCCTTAGCTTTTTCAATCCAGCCGTTTTAGTTACTTTGAAACCATTTCCTTATTCCCTGTGTTTATATGCGCTTTCTTAACAGTCAGTCAAAATGACTTCAGGCGTGTGCGAACATCGGCACATATTGAGGTCCTTCAGCTATTGTCTTTCTGGGCGGAGTGATATTAGTAAGTTGGGGACAAACTGTTAGCGAATAAATAAAGAAGGTCTGTAAGCATCAGTGCAGGCCCCAAGGATTTTTTTTTGTATCGGACATTTTGTATGATTGTTACTGCTGATTGACCAACAACCTGTTTGGAGAAGATGGGAGGGGCCCAGGTGTTCGTTGTAAGGGGTTTTCTTGCTAGGTCTCTTTCTCTGGTGAGACCTCTCTCTCTTTTACACAGCAATTTGCCGAGTGGTGCAACCCACTCACCCCTTAGGTTCTGTACACTGGACTTTGAGGCAGGAACTACAATGCAGAGAATACTCTGTAGACCAAGTTTAATGAAACGAAGTGAAATTTTATTGCATAAAGGAAAAATTGAATGTAAGGTACATGGGAGGGAAAAACAAATCATAATACAGTACTAACCAATATATCCACAGCCATATTATACTTTACAAGGTTCATCATGAAATAGGGAAACACACGGAACATCGAGGGACAACAACTCATTGTTAATTATCCCCTAAAATGCCCACCCCCTAAACCTAGCTAGATTAGATTATGAGGGGCCAGAAACATGCTCACCAGTCCCAGTTAGAAAATAAAGGTTTTGAAGTCTGCGTTTTGGTCCTCTCAGGCGTCCTGTCTCCACGTGGTCAGCGGAACGCAGTGGGCTGCGACCCACTCTTTTCTCCCTCGAGGTAATGGACTCGGACAGACTGGATGTTAGCAGGCCTGGACGTCGGCATGGAGAGAGACCAACTGTTTGACCATTTTCATATAGGTTTCTTCTTGGAGAGTCGCCATCTTTTCATCTCGTCAAAATGGCCCGGGGTTTGTCGATGATCTCCCGATAGCTACCCCGGGTCTGGGCGCTGACTCGATCGTCCCTCTCGAACCTCTCTCTCCTGAACTTCTCTCCGAACTCAAACATCCAACTCGATCGTCTCAACTCGAACTTTTTGATTGCTACCCCGGGTCTCCAATTATACTGCTCATCGAGGCCCTTATCTCCCGCCATATCAAGGTTAGTCTTTGTTTAACTTTTGGCGGGCTTGTAGCACAGAGGGGTAGTCATTGTGTTTAAAGTACTTTCGGGATGGCCGGTAACTGCCATCTCTGGTCTGGAATGACCTTGTATTGTCTTTAATGGGTCTTGATGTTCCCCTTTGAATTCAAAGCTGTTTCCCTTTGTCTGGGTAAGCATTTTGATGGCCTTTATCTACAGGCCGATCTGATTGGATCTGCATCCAATCCATATGTATGGGGTTCTGTCTGGTTTCGCATTCTCCGAAATTGCATTCCAGAACTTACTGTGGGCTGAATCCACAAAAGCTGTCTGTGGACTGCAGGAACCATTTAAAAATGTCCCAAAAAGCTGGTCACGGGGTCTGGTGGCCATTTTGTGTGCCCCTTTTTCTGGGCTTCTTTTAAAACAGTCTTTAAAATTAAGGCCTTTTCTGCCAATAGACCCTTATAGGACAATGTTCAATTTTGCGAATCCTACAGTCCCCACTGA
This sequence comes from Somniosus microcephalus, assembly GCF_052327205.1. NCBI lineage: Eukaryota > Metazoa > Chordata > Chondrichthyes > Squaliformes > Somniosidae > Somniosus > Somniosus microcephalus. The sequence continues at coordinate 24,356,885 of NC_140994.1, forward strand.
TGATACTTCAAGCAAGTTATAATATCATAATTCTGGGTGAGCAAAATTTTCTGACTCCCCATAATCAAACCATCCCCTGTATTTACCTATCTATGACCCCACGACACATGCATTTCCCATTTCAGAAAACCCACAGTGTACATTAAGCATCTATAGATGGCAATACTTTGGAGTTAAAATCTGACACACATAATAAATTTCAATAAAAATAATAAAGAAAGAAAAATACACACAAAATCACACATGAATACTATCAAAAAATAGAGGAGGGAGGGAAACTCTAACTCTATACATAGCAGCAAAATTTAAATGGGTGTCTCTTCGTCTACCCGCACATAATGCTCCCTCCATTCTCCTCTGTTCTCATACTTCTGGAAGCGTTTGTCCCTCTTACAATGTACAAAGAGTAGATAAATCACAATAAAAATCTGACATACTACGAGGATGTGGGAGGCTATCCTAATCCATGAAGGGACTTCTATATTAGTGAACAGGTCCCACCACTGTGGGGTCACTATATCTAATATGTCTGCCCCTATTTCTAATATCTTCTGCTCCAGCATGTAAAAATGTTTCTGTGAAACGGTAACGGCTTTTCGTATCTTGGTGAGGTGCTCAGGGAGAGGGGGAATGACATAGCCAAAATGTGCAATGAATCATTGCAGATCGGTAAAATTTTCCTTGACAGTGAGGTGAACAGTGGAAGGTTCAGGAATAGTGACAATTCACTCTTGGGCCACTTGAACTTCTGCCTTGGGTTTGAAGCAGAAACTGCTGTCACTGACCGGTCCATGTTGGTAGTGGGGCGCTGCAGTGGTGACACAGTATGTCCCACCTGCTGGAACCGTCTACGTAGATCTCGCGGCCCGTGGGATGTATCCCGGCCCGTAAACCTACGTTCACTTCCCATACCCCTTCTACGGAACGCCGATGGGCTGTTCCGGGATATACCATGTTGGCCGCGAGCTTGGGCTCACAGAGACCCTTCACCTTCAGATCCATCTGGGAAAGGAGATGGGTCCAGCGCGCAATGCGGGCACTGCTTACTGTCCCATCCTTAATCCTTCCATCCAGAAGCATCCGAGTGGGTGTGTGATGGGTGAGGAGCGTAATGGGAGAGGTGCCTGTGAAGATCAAAGACCTTTTCACAGCCCAATGCGTGGCCAAAAGATGCCGCTCGCAATTTGAAAAGCTCCTTTCCACATCTGTGAGCACCCTGGAGGAGTAAACCACTGGTCTTAGCCTGCCGTGTCGCTCTTGGAGCAGTACAGCGCCCAGGCTATCCCCACTGGCCGCTACCTCCAGGAAAAACTCTTTTCCCCCATCTATGGCCCCCAGAGCTGGCGCGGTCTGCAAGTCCCCCTTGAGTTTTTCAAATGCTGCCTGGCAACCCTCATCCCAGGACCACTCCACTCCTTTGTGTAGGAGTCGGAGCAGCGGGGCTGCTGTGGCTGCATAGTCCTCAATGAAGTCTCTGCAGTACCCGGTCAGTCCCAGAAAGGACCTCACACCCGATACGGTGGTGGGGATCGGTAGATCTTGCACCGATTCCCGTCTGGCCTTGTCTATGGCTCTCTCTCCAGCGCGGATGGTCAGACCCAAGAATTTTACTTCCTGCTGGCCGATCCGTGCCTTCTTTGGGTTCACCTTGAAACCCTTTCTGCCTAACAGCTCCAATAGCTCGGCCAATAGTGGGCCATGCTCCTCTCTGGAATCTGTGAACAGGAGCAGGTCGTCCACATACTGCACTAGCTGATTGGGCTGGCTGAACTCTTTTAAGCTCCCTGCCATACACTGATGGAAAATGCTGGGGCTGTTATGGAAACCCTGTGGCAAGCAGTTCCAGGTGTACTGTTGCCCTTTAAAAGTAAAGGCAAACTTGTACTGATCCTCCCTCCTTAAAGGGATGGACCAAAACCCATTGGAAATATCCAGCATCGTGAACGTGGTCGCGGATGCTGGAATACTCCCTATCAGGCCGGCAGCTGCTGCTACCGTCGGCGCGCAGGCTGGAATGTTACTATTGAGGACTCTGTAGTCCACCGTGGCTCTCCAGGAATTGTCCGGCTTCTTCACCGGCCACAAAGGAGAATTTACGTGGGTGGCTATTGGCCTCAACACGCCCTGCTGCACCAGTGAAGACATTGCTGTCTCCATGTCGGGCTCCGCTTCCCTGGGGAAGTTGTACTGTTTTTGGAGTCGGGCCATGGGGTCCCCGTCTACTCTGACCTCAAACCCGGTGACCCTCCCGCAATCGTGTTTGTGAGTGGCAAATGTAGTCAGGTGGTCTGACACGAATGCCTGCAGATCTTGTGGGACGCTGGCGACCATGAGCTCGAGGTCGTAGCCCTCTTTTGGCTTCACGGTACATAGGGTCCCTTTCCCTTCCTTCCCTGGGATGATGACTACCTCTCCTTTCTTACCCGCACTCGCTCCCCAGAGACAGTGATTTCTAAGATCCACGAGGATCCCGTGTTCTACTAAGAAATCGGACCCAAGGATCCCTTTTCCACCCTCCACCTCCCACTTCATCAGTATACACTTCCACGTGGTGCGGAGTGGTCCTAAATGAATGGAGAGGGGGATGGAGAATGCGCCAGCCTGTTCTTTGCCCGTGAAGCCCGACAGAATATATGGAACCCCGGTGGACAGAAGTGAGGTGGTAGGGTTAGCCGTGTGGATCACGGTGCACGATGCCCCCGTATCCAACAGATAGGTCCCTTTTACCTTCTCTACCTCCATCTCCACGAGGGGTCGCCTCCATAAATCATATCACAACGAACACAGGTAAACGGGCTGCGCTGGCTCTAGTCATTGGGGTGAAGCGGTCGGGGCCGTGGGAACGACTGGACCGGTGGTGACTGCTATCTTCCCCTCTGAGATCATAAGAGACTGCATTGTCTCTAAAATTGATTCTATCGCAGCGGGATCTATAGCTGCACCGGCTCCTTTTCCTGGGACGGGGCTGCGGCTTGGACCTGGACTTGTGCTGGGGCGACGGTCTGGGCTTGGGCTTGGGCTGCGGGAGATTTTCCCTTATTATCCTTCCACGGATTTTTACAGTCCCTGTGCCAATGTCCATCCTTCCCACACCCGTAGCAATTGAGCTTGGCCTGGGGAGGGCGATTCCCCTCCTGATGCCACTCCTTTTTACTTGGGGCTGCGGGTTTTGCCTCATGCACTTTTCCCTTAGAGGGAGGTGCCTCCTGACCTCTGCAATTCTTATACGCAATGGTGAGCTTTCGGAGCACTGTCTCCTCTGTGGTACCGGGACCTTGGGGGTCAAACCACAATTTGGCTTGGGCCTGTATCTGCGGTAAGCTGTTGGCAACCAGGCAGCGGAGCCAATGAACCCGCTGGACATCGTTCATTGCGGCCCGTTCAGGCATGCCCGGACAGCTGCGCCGATACGCTGGCCACAGCCTTTCTGCGAAAACCCGTGGGGGCTCTCCAGTTAGCTGCATAGTCCCTTCCACACGGAGGAACGGGTTGCCGTCGTCCACTCCCATAACCTCCAGGAACTCGTCCCGGAGTTCCTCATACCCTCTCTGCCCCCTCTTACTCCCGTCTGAGAGGCACTGAAGGATTGTGCTATCCAGGGAGAACAGCAACATCTTAGCCTGTTCTGGACCATCGCAGTCATTGACGGCGGCTGTCTGCTCTATCTCCCTGAAATGGACTGAGGGATCTCCCTTCTCGGAGAGTTTTGGGAGGTGGCTCACCATCGCTCTGATTTGTTGGGCACTGTGGGGCAGTATGAGATGGTTCTGGAGGGGTCCGTCATCACCATTTGTGGCGGCGGGACCGTACCTCTGGTGCCGAGCAGGACACATTGGTGCCGGCTCCGGCTTCACTACCGGGGGTTGTTCTTCCTCCGGTTCTACCTCGGCTTTCTCCTCTTCTACCATCCCTTCTTCGGGCCAAACCTCATTATAGCTCGGCGGTGCTGAGGGTTCAGTGGCTGGTGCCACAACTACTTCACGTGGAATCATTTTTTTGGATTCCTTCAGGAAGTCTATGTGACCTACCTTTGGGCTTACTAGGCACAGCATGCCTTTTGCCTTAGCCAGGGCCATTCTTAGGTCTTCTACAGCCTTCTGGCAGGGGCCGTGGTCTGCGCTTTCAAACCCCTGCTCGGTGGCCACCTTGTAAGCTGCCTTAACCTCCACTACTTTCTCCTCCTGCGCTCTTAGCTGTTGTGCGAAGCGGGCGCTTTTCTCCCGTACTCTCGCTTCATGAATCTTTGCCTCAGTAACCGGCATTCCAGGTACTCTACTTTAGCCTGATGTTGGCTGGCTACAGTTTGGCATTCCTGATTCAGCGCGTGAAGCGTTGCGATCAGCTTTTCCCCACCCATGGCCTTTTCCTCTATTTCTGATGCCTGGGTTTTGATCTTGGCTGCCTGCGCTGCAACGACTCTGTCCAAAATCTGGATTTGTCTTTTGCAGCACATCAGCCACACTGCCTTCTCTACTGACTTTTTATGTTCTTTACTCTCTGTCCACCTGATGGCTGCGTCTACTGGACGCCCATCCAGTAAGGTTGGAAATCCACTGCTTAGTGAGATTTACCTTACCAAAAACATAATCCGCTATCCTCTCATCCATAACATTTCATCCATTTAAACCTGGGTCTAATACATTGCAATCCTGCTGCCAATGTCCTGCCGTGGTCGACATTTTCTGTAAGGGGTTTTCTTGCTAGGTCTCTTTCTCTGGTGAGACCTCTCTCTCTTTTGCACAGTAATTTACCGAGTGGTTCAACCCACTCACCCCTTAGGTTCTGTACACTGGACTTTGAGGCAGGAACTACAATGCAGAGAATACTCTGTAGACCAAGTTTAATGAAACGAAGTGAAATTTTATTGCATAAAGGAAAAATTGAATGTAAGCCAATAATAAGGTACATGGGAGGGAAAAACAAATCATAATACAGTACTAACCAATATATCCACAGGTATATTATACATTACAAGGTTCATCATGAAATAGGGAAACACACGGAACACCGAGAGACAACTCATTGGGCCAGAAATTAGGATCGGGGGCTTGCCGCGCGTGCAAGCCCCCGATGTGCACTCACCCGGCGCGCCGACATCTGAAGCCTGGGCCTGCTTGGAGTTCCTGTCACTGGCCCGGTTCAGATGTCGGCGCGATGTGCTTACCTGACCCAACGGCGTAGTTAGTGTGATGTGCCGGCTGGGATCAGGTGAGCACTGTGCAGCCAATCAGGGGAGGGGAAACTTCATTCATGAGTTTGATAGTAAGAACTGTCAAACTCATGAAAAGTACAGGCGCCAAAAAGACTAGTTTAACTTTAAATAAAATTTTAAAAAACATCCCAATAATTAAATAAACTATAAATAACTTTAAAAAACTATTTTAAACAATTAATCAAATTTTTGAAAAAAATAATTTTTTAAGAAATCGGGTCTAAAAATAAACTTACCTTACTGTAAAGTCCTTAAAAACAATAAAGCTGTGGAATAAATGTTATAATTTTAAATAATAGACAACTTACCTTCAAGAATCAAGTCCTTACGCCTCCTTTTTATATGTCTAAAAAGTTCAGGCCCTTGCACACGGGCAAGCCTGTCAAAAAGAAGGAAGTTCAACGCGTGCGTGCAGAGTCCTGCGCGCACGCGTTGGTCCTCTGAACCCCTTGGAGGAAATGCCAGTTTCCCGCGCATGCGCTGTGCATGCTGAAATCCGGCACTTCCAACGGGCCCACGTGTGAGTACACCGTCCGTACTCATGCGTTGGGACCGGAATTATTGGCCCATTGTTAATTATCCCCTAAAATGGCCACCCCCTAAACCTAGCTAGATTAGATTATGAGGGGCCAGAAACATGCTCACCAGTCCCAGTTAGAAAATAGAGGTTTTGAAGTCTGCGTTTTGCTCCTCTCAGGCGTCCTGTCTCCACGTGGTCAGCGGAACGCAGCGGGCTGCGACCCACTCTTTTCTCCCTCGAGGTAATGGACTCAGACAGACTGGATGTTAGCAGGCCTGGACGTCGGCGTGGAGAGAGACCAACTGTTTGACCATTTTCATATAGGTTTCTTCTTGGAGGGTCGCCGTCTTTTCGTCTCATCAAAATGGCCCAGGGTTTGTTGATGATCTCCCGATAGCTACCCCGGGGCTGGGCGCTGACTCGATCTTCCCTCTCGAACCTCTCTCTCCCGAAAATCTCTACGAACTCGAACATCCAACTCGATCGTCTCAACTCAAACTTTTTGATAGCTACCCCGGGTCTCCAATTATACTTCTCATCGAGGCCCTTATCTCCCGCCATATCAAGGTTAGTCTTTGTTTAACTTTTGGCGGGCTTGTAGCACAGAGGGGTAGTCATTGTGTTTAAAGTACTTTCGGGATGGCCGGTAACTGCCGTCTCTGGTCTGGAATGACCTTGTATTGTCTTTAATGGGTCTTGATGTTCCCCTTTGAATTTGAAGCTGTTTCCCTTTGTCTGGGTAAACATTTTGATAGCCTTTATCTACAGGCCGATCTGATTGGATCTGCATCCAATCCATATGTATGGGGTTCTGTCTGGTTTCGCATTCTCCGAAATTGCATTCCAGAACTTACTGTGGGCTGAATCCACAAAAGCTGTCTGTGGACTGCAGGAACCATTTCAAAATGTCCCAAAAAGCTGGTCACGGGGTCTGGCGGCCATTTTGTGTGCCCCTTTTTCTGGGCTTCTTTTAAAACAGTCTTTAAAATTAAGGCCTTTTCTGCCAATAGACCCTTATAGGACAATGTTCAATTTTGCGAATCCTACACGTGATGGACAGGAGATTCCAGCCAGGCCTACAAATTGATTATGGGAAAATGTCTGAGCAGACAGAGTTCTCTGGGAAACAATGGGCCCGGGTAGGTGCCTCATACAGTGACGGGCAGAAGATGGAGGGCCATTGTAAATGAATGAGAAACCACTTAACCCAGGATCGGGTGAGAAGTGCGGCTCATCATCTGCCATTAACACCAGCACCTAGATGAGATAGCCCCGAAAGGCAGGAACCGGACAAAGGAGGGCCATTGGAAACTAATGGGAAACCACTTAACCCGGGATCTGGTAAGAAGTGCGGCCCATCATCTGCCATTAACACTAGCACCTAGATGGGATGGCCTCAAAAGTCGGGAAACCAGACAAAGAAGGGTGATTAAAAAGACATCACTGCAATACACAGACCTTAATGAACTTTTAGGGTATAAGAGAAGGCAGCTTTGGCTATTCTCACTCTCTCTTGCTTGCTCTCGCCTTCGCGTGCCCTCATCTCTGAAACAAGAACCGAGCACTCCGTCTGAGACGGAGAGAAGAAACCACCACGAGCGACAAGAGCCTCGCCTTGCCCTTCGACTGTAGGAACGAACCTCGAAACTGGGACTTGGATACTGCATCGGTGATACGGAACCAGGAGACACGCTCTACACAGGGGAGCAGCGAGCAAGAAACCGGACAATCGGGGTGAGCATTGTCCAAGCCCACGCATCCTTAAGACCACCAGTACTGTGTGAGGGGGTGTTGTGTGTCCCAATCAATCCAGAGGGGCTTAGTGGGGAGGTTCTGTGTGTATTATATAGTGTATGTTCCGGGGTTTGTGGGACAAGTCTATGTTTACTCTGTATAGCAACACAGTGTGATTTTAGGCATCTTAATACGAGACAGGGGCCTGTTCAACGGGCCAAGTTGTATTGTTGTACTGTTTGTTTTACGCCACCAGGCATTTTACGTACGGGAGACGGGTGTGTGTGCTAACCTTATTAAACACCGTACGGTTGAGTCTGAAAAGCTTGTCTGTGCCCCAATCCTGTTCACCGTAATTCCTGTCGTCTAGAACTAAGTAGGAGGGGCGATTCGAACCAACAGGGAAAAGCAGCTACAGGTTAGGGGCAGGATTCAAACTTCTCTTTGTTTTATTGGCATCCTTCAAAAAGTATTCAAGTCATTTTTCATGAAGGCACCGGATAGTGGAAGATACATTGACTAGTTTTCTGAATCTACTCATCAATTGATGGAGGGGATGGGGAATGGGCAGTTGTGGGGGGAGGGGAAGGGCTCAAGGTAACCTGAGAATCCCATGGTCACAGAGAGTGCTTGGTTTGACGCTCTGATGCTGACCCATCTAAGTCTAACGCAGCTGTTACTTATCTTTTCAACCTTTGCTAAATTGCTAACTACACATTGTTCGGCTGTTCCGGATTCTGGCAGGGCAACTTATACAGCACACGAATGAGTTGTTCGGAAACCTGGAGCATGAAGCGGTGCGAGTGCCTTGTAGAATATGCGCATTGATCTGGGTGTGGAATTGGGAGAAGCTGATGGAGGTAAAAGCAGTAGTTGGAGATCACTGGAGGACCAGAGAAAGCGCTACCACAATGACAACCTGTACTTCTTCGAATACTGCGTGCAGTTCTGGTCACCACATTACAGGAAAGATTTGATTGCACTAGAGAGTGTGCAGAGGAGATTTACGAGGATGTTGCCAGGGCTGGGGAATTTTAGCTATGAGGAAAGATTGGATATGCTGGGGTTGTTTTCTTTGGAACAGAGGAGGCTGAGGGGAGACCTAATTGAGGTGTATAAAATTTGAGGGACCGAGATAGAGTGGATGGGAAGGATCTATTTCCCTTAGCATAAGAGTCGGTAACCAGGGGGCATAGATTTAAAGCAATTGCTAGGAGGTTTAGAGGGGATTTGAGGAGAATTTTTTTCACCCAGAGGGTGATGGGGGTCTGGAACTCACTGCCTGAAAGGGTGGTAGAGGCAGAAACCCTCATCACATTTAAAAAGTACTTGGATGTGCACTTGAAGTGCCGTAACCTGCAAGGCTATGGACCAAGTGCTGGAAAGTGGGATTAGGGTGGATAGTTCTTTGTCGCTGGCACGGACAAGATGGGCCGAATGGCCTCCTTCTGTGCAGTAAATTTCTATGATTCTGTAGAACTTTTAACATAGTAAAACATCCCAAGGCACTTCACAGGAGCGTAAGTAGACAAAAATTGACACCGAGCCAAAGAAGGAAGCATTAGGACAGGTGATCAAAAGTTTGGTCAAAGAGGTAGGTTCTAAAGAGAATCTTAAAGGAGCAGAGAGGGGTGGAGAGCAGGAGGGGTTTAGGGAGGGAATTCCAGAGCTTAGGGCCCAGGCAGCTGAAGACAAGGCCATCAATGAAGGGGCGAAGGAAGGGGGGGATGGACAAGAGGCCACAGTTGGAGGAACGCAGCGCTCTCGAAGGGTTGTGGGGCTGGGGGAGGTTAACGTTCAGCACAGTGGTCAGACTGCAGGAGATATTGATGGAAATGACCACTGGTGGGGTTTCTATCATGGGCAGTCGATCCACAATGTCACTTTTACCCCTGGGTGGCAAGTTGAAAAATCTATCACATCAAGTTATCGAAGCTATGGATGGAAAAATCAGTGCCCTTTGTTATCTTTTAGTCATTCCTTCAAGATATTCCAGCAAGAACAGAGCACTTTAAAAGTGTGTTTAAATAAATTCATCTGGCATGGATACAATTCACCCCCTGGCCAAGTAAACTAATCTTTTAGCACCACAATACCCAGGAACACAACATTATTGGCACTAATAGTAACAGCAAGATCAAAATCTTGTCTGGTTAAAGCCGATGATGAATTAAATTTTTCACTGGATTAAAAAAAGCATATTTAGGCTTAAATCACTGAGGGGAGAAGGGCAATATTCATCCTGTCAAAAACTTTAATCAGAAAATTGGCATGAGAACAAATGGTCACTTCTTGTCTTATACTCGCACTAATTTTTTTCACTAAATTTATCAGCAGGATGAATTTCACGCCCTAGGTCTTTCTAGGATATTATACCAAGTGTTCAGTGTAGTTCTGCCTACACAGCAGTCACTGCCCTTGAAAAGTAATTCATTGTGGGAGGCTTTTTGAGGTATTTTAACAGGCCGAGGCATTATTTAAATGCAATTGTTACTGTAAAGCAACTGCGTAATGGTAACTGGTTAAAGTTTCTTCATTTTTTTTAAAAACCTTACCTTAACCACTTTTGTAAAAGTCATACTTGAAACATTAACCTGCCCTTCTCGTGCAGATACTGATCAATCTACTGTGTACTCCCAGCAATTTCTGTCGTTTCCTCAGGCTTCCGAGATTTGCATTTGTTCTTTGCCCAGTGTTACTCCCAGCTACTTAGTGCAGTGAATCTCCTGATCAATATTTTTCTTAGTTCAGCTTAATTTTTGTTAAAAGACTAGACAAGTATATTTTAAAAAAGGGAACTCACCGTATAGTCACTTTGATTAAACAATACAACAGCAAAAGCTTGCATTTATATAGCATCTGTATTGCGCACATAAAGCTAGGCTGACGCTCCAGTGCAGTGCTGAGGGAGTGCTGCACTGTCAGAGGTGCCGTCTTTCGGATGAGACGTTAAACCGAGGCCCCGTCTGCTCACTCTCAGGTGGATGTAAAAGCTCCCATGGCACTATATTGAAGAAGAGCAGGGGAGTTCTCCCCAGTGTCCTGGCCAATATTTATCCCTCAATCAACATCACTAAAAACAGATTATCTGGTCATTATCATATTGCTGTTTGTGGGAGCTTGCTGTGCGCAAATTGGCTGCCGCGTTTCCCACACTACAACAGTGACTCCGCTCCAAAAGTACTTCATCGGCTGTAAAGCGCTTTGAGATGTCCGGTGGCCGTGAAAGGCGCTATAGAAATGCAAGCCTTTCTTTTCTTTTCTGTAATGTAGTAAAACGTCCCAAATACTTGTGGAGTGCAATTCCCCTTATATGTAAGAGCTAGTGCAAGTCCGATGTGTGTCAGTTTGCAGTCATTGTGGACATTAGATTTAATGAGGGCATTCAGAGGCGTGAGCACTGCAGTTGGAGTGTTGGCCAACTATTGCAGAATTCAGCTCAGTGCATGCTTGGTTATCAAACGGCTTGGTGGCATTGCCGCAGGTAACCTTAGTCACCCATCCAAGTTCAGAGAAAGTGCTCAGAGTTAAGTTTTGTGGAGCTGCCAACGTACCAAAAAAAAAGGGAGTAAAAATGAACTCTTGTTTAACACATCTTCAATGTGTTAAGAGTAACTTCACCCCACTGGTACCAAGAATCTAAATTGACTCAGGATCAAGAGAACTTTTAGGAAAGTTAGAGAAAGAGAATTGTTTATTTGATTGTTCCTTGCAGGTTTCCACTCTTAGTCAACAATTTTCTCTTAAAATATTGCTTGTTCTGTGTATTTTATTCGTCGAGGTAAAGCAGGACAGTAGAATGGAATGGAACATCTACCTGCTTTTCACCAAGTGAGAACCTGAATTCAGTTTTAAGAAAGCAAAATGCTGCGGATGCTGGAAATCCAAAATAACAACAGAAAATGCTGGAAAAACTCAGCAGGCCAGGCAACATCCGTGGAGAGAGAAATAGAGTCAATGTTTCGGGTCAGTTCTGTAGAAGGGTTTCAACCCGAAACATTGACTCTATTTCTCTCTCCACGGATGTTGCCTGGCCTGCTGAGTTTTTCCAGCGTTTTCTGTTGTTATTTCAGTTTTAAGAAATCTGGAAATAGAAAGCTGGTATCAGTAAAAGTGACCATGACTCTGTCGGATTGTTGTAAAAATCCAGTTGGTTCACTCATGTCCTGTAGGGAAGGAAATCTGCCGTCCTGAACCCATCTGTCCTACATGCAACTCCAGTCCCCCACCAACGTGGTTGACTCTTAACTGTCCTTAGAAGTGGCCGAGCAAGCCATTCAGTTGTATCAGGGCAAATAGAGATGGGCAATAAATGCAGATCTTTCCAGTGACGGCCACACCCTGAGAATGAATATTGAAAAAGGTCTGTACAGAGGGTTATCTCAGAGCTCTTCAATGGGCGGAGATAGCAGGATGGTGAAAAGGAACAAGGTTGTGAGAGGTCAAAAGCATGGTTGAAGAGAGGGGTGTTTAGGACATTGGTGAAGGCAGGGAGGGAAGTAGATGATTGAGAGAAGGAGTTCCAGGGGAAAGAGTAGTTGGAGGACCAGTTGCTATTGATGGAGCAGAGGGATTTGGGAATGAAAAGTAGGCTGGTGTCAGAGGAGTGGAGGGTGCATGCAGGGGCATAAGGCTAGAAGAGATCACAGAGATAGGGAGATATGAGGATTAGAATCAAGTCGCAATTATTTGGGATATGGGAAGCAACTTGAGCTTGGCAAAGGCAGAGGTTATGGGGAATGCAAGCCTTAGTGCACATCACAATATTAGAGCAAATTCATAGGTCCCATATTCACAAATAAATTAGACTTGTAACCTGAACTCTAGCATTTAACAGCAAGGATTCTAACAAACACCTCACCCAGCATCACCTCCAGTTCAGGACAGCAATCAAACAAGGTGTTTGGTGCTGGCTGTACCATCACTCCCTCACAAACTCATGCCTGCACCTTGGGTTTCCCGTTCCATCATTTTGTTCCTATCTCCTCTTATTTGTCTGCCTCTTCAGCTTTGCTAAAGACTGTTAAACAGTTGAGATGCCTGCTGAGGCTTTCCAAAGGCGTTCAGAATCTTTGCCCTCCCATTGTGACAATCTCCTTTAATTATTCCCATCGCTGTAAATTTCACATACATGTAATTTTTCTCTCATGTTACACGTGTTTTTTTTTAGATCCACCCAAACTTACAACTGATGTTATGCTAATGAGCTGACTGAGGAAAATTTGGGTGCAGACAGTTCATTTCTAATGGCGATAGCTGTTCTGGTGGTAGGCATGATGAAAGAGGATACTCTATTATGCTAAAAAGAAGTTGAAGAGAAATATTCGCGTAGACTGGAGGTTTGACTCCTCCCATCTCACTGAGTTCCCAATCTCAGTCATGCTGCTGTAGAGAGCTGAGGAAGGCCAGAGTCCTTTCAGAAATGGGGAGGGAGATTTAATTATGTGTGCTCATGGTCTGTTGTCCTGTGCTTCCTTTTGGGCATCTAAAGGCAGCACTGGTTCTGGCTCTGTCCTTTTGACTGCCAGAGTGAGTGGAGGCAGGGAGGGGTGGGAGGCGCAATGGGCCCTGTGCTGAAATTTGAAAAATGGTGGCCTTGTATAGAACGTATCTATAATAGTCATTTAAAATTGGACCAATGCTATTCTCCTTTTTAATAGTTTCAGTGTTTGCTTCTGAAGTGCTGTGAAATGAACAACATAAAATAACAGTTTATCACTTACTGCATACCACACAGTTCTCCAATCTAGTCACAGAAACTTCCAACAGTTTCATACATTTCATCTTTATTCATTTTTTTTATAACTCGAGACAGCAATCTCAACTTTACATTATTTATTAAGTGGAAGTCTCTCACTGAGCATTTCAGTGTTTACCAATCTTATATGGGCAGCGATGCGGAGCAGTCTCAGTATGAAACTATATCAATCAGCAGGAAAAAGGATGCAAGCACATCAGAGACACAAAGCTATTACTGGATAGCGTCCACGTTTAACCCTTGCATTGGCAGAAATTCACAAACCTTTTAAAAAAAGGTTTACAGAGCCTAGAAAATCTAGTTTTTATGATTTATCCCGGTCTGCTATTTGAACTGATGTGTTCGTCCATTTCAAAATAAATGGGCTAATGCCTCTGTTAAAGTAGAAGATAGAGGGATGTGATACAAATGAGTTAAGGACATCGTCCTAATATTGGCAACTGTCATTTCTGAACTCAATCACAAGATTAGATGAGCGAGACTCATTTCAACTCATCTTCCCACGTTACCAACCCTACCATTGTTCCCCACTGCAGCAGCTACCTGTTTCTTAAATAAGTCCATGTCCTGGACTCAACCACCCATCACTCGATAACTCCATTTTAAATAATAAAACCAAACGCTACTTCTGCTCGCCCATTCCTTCCTTCGCCCTCCTTTTATTCCCCTCCATTCTATTTGTTTTCATTATCATTATTTTAACTTTACTAACTAATGAAATCAATTCTAAGTTTTTGTTACTTTTTTTCTTTGGAAAAATAACTTTGAAGGAATGAAGGAAGGAAAGAAAGAAAGAAGGAAAGAAGAAGGAAAGAAGGAAAGAAAGACAGACCTCACTGCCCAAACTTTCCCACATTCTCCACCATGAGCACACCCAATTCCCAGCCCAATCTGACTGCCTTACAACTCCAGAATGCTTTTGGCCAGGACAAAGGCTGTCTCTGACAGGGGCAGTGTTTTCCGCCATGAGCTCTCTACCTGCAGTTTTCCTGTCCATTAGAATGAATGGGGGAAAATCACGAGCAGGAAAACCTGGCCACTGTGTTTAAAATGCGAACATTGATATCATTACCGGAAACCTTCCCAGTTAGGAATATGAGCCTGAAAATTCTACTCCCTGCGCGGGAGAAGTGGAACTCTGGCAAGTCATGGCAGGAGTGGGTGGCAATTTAGGGCGGTTTGATTGGGCCCCAATTACACTACCCAGAAAGTTGCGCTCCCAGAGTGAGGGTAGATATTTCTGGCTGCTCCACTCTCGTCAAGCCCGGGAATTCTGCCAGAAGATGCCCTTGATAAGATCGCGAGACCTGCACCTGCTGAGAGGCCTGTGAATGAGTATTCCAATGGCATTCGATCTCAGAGGGATTAATTACTTTTTTAAAAATTCATTCATGGGATGTGGGCATCGCTGGCAAGGCCAGCATTTATTGCCCATCCCTAATTGCCCTTGAGAAGGTGGTGGTGAGCCGCCTCCTTGAACCGCTGCAGTCCGTGTGGTGAAGGTACTCCCACAGAAAATCAGCCATGATCTCATTGAATGACGGAACAGGCTCAAAGGGCCGAATGGCCTACTCCTGATCCTATTTCTTATGTTCTAAGTCTCTTGGAGTGGGACTTGAACCCACAACCCTTCTGACTCAGAGGTGGGAGTGCTACCCACTGAACCACAGCTGCCACGGCTAATATCAAAACATCCCAAGGCACCTCACAGGAGCGTTATCAAACAAAATTTGACATTATCTTAATTCTGGATTAAAGTCCTGAATGCTGACATGTGAAGGAGCTATTAGGGCAGGTGACAAAAAAACTTGGTTAAAGAGGCAGGCTTAAGGGAGCGTCTTAAAGGAGAAGAGAGAGGTAGAGAGACAGGGAGGCTTAGGGAGCGAATCCCGGAGCTTAGGGCCTAGGCAGCTGAAGCCGAAACTAGGGGCCATAAATATAAGATGGTCACTAATAAATCTAATAAGGAATTCAGGAGAAACTTCTTTACCCAGTGAGTGGATAGAATGTGGAACTCGCTACCACATGGAGTAGTTGAGGCAAATAGCATAGATGCCTTTAAGGGGAAGCTAGATTAGTGCATGAGGGGGAAAGGAATAGAAGGTTATTCTGATAGGGTTAGATGAATTAGGGCGGGCGGAGGCTCGTGTGGAGCATAAACACCTGCAAAGACTAGTTGGGCCGAATGGCCTGTTTCTGTGCTGTAAATTCTTATGTAATAGGACCAGCAAGGTGGTTTTGAAATATATGCTTTGAGATTAAACATTTGGAGCTGTAGTACTGAGTTTTATAACCTTGTGTAATATAAAGCAATTTAGCTCAGGATCATAAAGTAATTTAGATCTGGCAGGGTGGCCTTGGTCAGTACAGATAAATTATATTATAAATATTAATCCTGTCACAGTGGGTTTGAGGTTGTAGTGAGTTTACTGTAATATGGTGATATGAGATAGCTCAATTCCTGTGGCTAGCAAATATTCATCATTACACCATCAGCAAGCACAGAGAAATTCCAGTCATTCTTCATGTTTTCAACCCCCACACACTGACATTGAAACAAACAATAATATTACAGTAACAAAGCTCCTTAAATGTCAAAATTCTGCTGTTACAGCACGGATATAGGTGAAATAAGTCAACATGGAGACAGAGGAGGTTTGAAGAAAAGTTAGCAAAATCAAGGGCTTAATTTAAAGCTGATGGACTTCATAGAAACAATGTCACCCCTCTGGGGGAGGAGGAGGGAGGGAGCAATTGAAGGAGCACAATCTGTTTACAACAGATACGGTTTTCCAGGGCCATTGGGCAATCCAGACGCAAACAGTTCTTCCAAAACAGGTGCATTCAAAAGTAATGCACATAGCGTTGGTGATAGTGAGGCGACTGACTATTTCTCCAGACATTTCTGCACTAAAGTTGACTGTAGTTATTGGAATTGTAGCTAAACTGGCCACCACATACATGACTGTGGCTTTGTTCTCTCTAACACCAATGAAATGATGTCTGCTGCTCCTTTAAGAGTTTGAGCTCTTAATCAGATCTGTCACCAGTAATCGAAAGTTTGCTCATTCAACTTACTACTAAATATTCAGTGTCAGAAGGTATTCAGTAGGTTAATGGGTCCCATGTTCCTTATGATCTGGAGTTGGCTCAAACTACCCAATACATTATCTACTTATATGATAATGTAACCTAGAAACGTATAATCTCATTGAAACGTATAAAATTCTGACAGGACGAGACAGACTGGATGCAGGGAAGATGTTTCCCCTGGCTGACGGGTCTAGAACGAGGGGTCACAGTCTCAGGATACGGGGTAGGACATTTAGGACTGAGATGAGGAGAAATTTCTTCACTCAGAGGGTGGTGAATCTGTGGAATTCTCCACCACAGAAGGCTGTGGAGGCCAAGTCACTGAATATATTTAAGAAGGAGATAGATAGATTTCTAGACACAAAAGGCATCAAGGGGTATGGGGAGAGAGCGGGAATATTATTGAGATAGAGGATCAGCCATGATCATATTGAATGGTGGAGCAGGCTCGAAGGGCCGAATGGCCTACTCCTGCTGCTATTTTTCTATGTTTCTATGTTTCTAGAGAATGTATTTCCCGGATATACAGATTGGACATTGTGTTTTTTGAATGTACCCACACATGTGCCTCTCCAATTTTTCAGTAGTTAGACTGTTTATACTTTAGTGAGATGAGGCCGAATTAAGCTGTTTCATATCTCAGACAGCAAGTCTCATACTGAGCTACGCTTATAATCGGACTCAATTAATTCAAGTATAACTTGTTTTCATGCAATGATACTAAATAATGAACACGCTACATTTCTCCACATCAACTTGACTTAAACAAAATAATTTCTAACTACCTTCCTGCATCCAAACTTTCTGAGTCTGTGTGAAAGCTTGCCCCTCCAGCCTTTTGTTTAAAAATGCACTGACCATCAGAATGTGTTTTTGTCCCTATTTTATCTCCCTATGTCCACAGCCAGAGTAGAGGACCTATGCCAGATAACCCCTGCCGAGTGCCTGGGACTTCACATCACAATAGCTACAAGATGTTTATCAATTCCCGAGACCAGTTGCGGAATTGCTTATTGCTTTTGGTCTTTGGGGAAACAGCTTCAATGCCGAGGTCATAGGAACATAGGAACAGGAGTCGGCCATTCAGCCTCTCGAGCCTGTTCCGCCATTCAATTATAGCGTAGCTGATCTGTATCTCAACTCCATCTACCCGCTTAGGTTCCATAACCCTTAATACCCTTGCCTAACAAAAATATATCAATCTCAGTTATGAAATTTTCAATTGAGTCCCCAGCCTCATCCTTGGGGGAGAGAGTACTAGATTTCCACTATCCTTTGTGTGAAGAAGTGCTTCCTTAAATCACCCCTGAACGGCCTAGCTCTAATTTTACAGTTATGCCCCAATGATCTGGGCTCCTCCACCAGAGGAAATAGTTTCTCTCTATCTACCCTATCAACTCCTTTAATCATCTTAAACACCTCGATTAGATTATGCCTTAATCTTCTATACTCTTCTATAGATGTTTTAGCCACCTTTTGCCTCAGTGGTTTTTTTTCAGATTGTGTGAATATGCTTTGCTCTAAGAACCCAAACAATTAAATGTTACTCTTTTCCAAACGCTTACTGAGACAAAATGGTCAAAAAAAAATCCCAACATATGTCATTCTGCTTATAAAAAATATCAATTAAACTGGTGAAATCAGGTCGGTCTGGATTGGTCTGGCATAAGAGGCTTGCACTGTGCAAACAGTAATACAGTGAGCGGTGTGTAAGCATAATATCAACCTGCCTATCAATGACACTATTTTTGAAAAGTGTAAATTGTACAATCTTTATATTCAGTAGAAACCTCTGTATGAAGCTTTTACAGTTTGTATTATTCAAACACAATGGCCTGTAATTTGCAGTCAGCGGCGAAGCAAAGGTGCTCACCACTGGCCCTGAAGAAAGCTGCCCACCGAGATCTCGTGATATCTGTGGCAAGACGTTTGCCTTGCTTGACGGGCAATTGATTGCAGCGCTCTGTAATGGAAATCCCTCAGCGAAGAGCTGCAGTGACGTCAACAAGCTGTCTAAGCAGCCAATCACAGTGCAGAATTCTCACAGACAGCAAACCAGGAAAGGAAAAGCAGCTTTCATCCGGACTTTTTAAAAAATGTTACAGAGAGCAAAATAAAGATTGGGACTTTCACATGGGGTTAAAGTAAAAGCTGAAATATTAACAAGCTTTAAAATATATTTTTTAAAGTTTTTTAAAAAATTTCATTTTTATCATAATGGAGAAATTTGACACTCCACAAATATAAAATTAGTTTTTCAGGGCCAGAATGGTTGTTAGCAGTCAATACACTGTTAAAACCCCAGTTACAACTATTCCAACAAGGTCTAACTTTTAATGGGGTGATTAACAGCAATATTACCACGGAAAAGACCAAGTTTTCATCAATTCCACTGATTCCACTGATTGCCGGCTTTGGGGGTGGAGGGGGTAGGTTGCGGGGTCCACAGCGCAGCCAGTGTCAGAGCAGCGAATGACTGACCGCAACTTCAGGATTTCCGTGTTTAGATGCGCAAGTGCTAAATCCTGAAGTTGCGGTCAGTTTCAGAGGGGTAATGAGGGTGAACGCTGAGAGTTAAAAAAAAAATTTTAAATTTGTTTATGGGATCTGGGCATCGCTGGCAAGGCCAGCATTTACTGCCCATCCCTAGTTGCCCTTGAACCGCTGCAGTCTGTGTGGTGAAGGTACTCACACAATGCTGTTAGTTAGGGAGTTCCAGGATTTTGACCCAGCGACGATGAAGGATCGACGATATATTTCCAAGTCAGGATGGTGTGTGACTTGGAGGGTGTAATGTATGTAATGTATATATACCTTAAGGGAGAGAACTACTTTTTACCGCTCCTGTATACTGTAGTACCGGCAGTGACCACACCTGTATATAAACCCTGAGTAGTGATCTGTACACTTAGTTCTAGAGTAACCCTCATTCAGTAAACACCTGTTGAATCGTTCCCTGCAGTCTGTTGTCTGATTATTGAAGGACACAACATTAAGATACACGGATATAACATTGGCGACGACGCAGATTCGAACCTACCTGCAACTCTGCATCACCTCCCAGGGATTCGCTCCTGGAGAACAGTGGAAGGAGGTCAAGTCCAGAAGCACGGGCGTCGACCACGGGCAACTGCCCAGTCATCCAGCGGAGATTTGAGCATCGCAGGGGAGGCTGTCGAGAGCCAGGCTTGGCTTTCCAGTCACGGTGGTCCAGCAAAACGGGCTGGCAACAGGTACTGCGCAGACCCTTCCCGGACAGCGGCGGCTAGAGCCCGACCGAGCGGCACAGAAAAAGGCCAAGCAGTGTCGACGGGGGAGAGAGAGAGGGCAGAGCGCACAGGGCGCAGCCGGTGTTCAGGACCGAGCGGCATCAACGGGGAGAGAGACAAGAGAGAGCAGAGCGCAGCCGGTGATCAAGGGCCGAGCAGCGTCAACGGGGGAGAGAGGCGCACAGGAAAACGCGAGGCACTGCCATTGCCACGAGGACCGCAGAGAGCGGCATTGGCAGCAGCGCAGGAGCAGTGCACGAAACCCACAGGGCATCGTCATTTGCCACGAGGACCGCCGAGAGCGGTGTTGGCAGCAGCGTGGGAGACGCCATTTTAAGCCGCAGTGGGTAAGAAAGGAAAGCGCGGGAGACGCCATTATAAGCCGCAGCGGGGAAGAAAGGAAAGCGTGGGAGACGCCATTTTAAGCCAGTCTAACCACACCCAAAAATGCCGAAGAGTGGCAGTATCACAGCGTTCGACAATGAAGTCGAAGATTGGACGACATATGTCGAACGCATAGAAGTATACTGCAAGGCGAATGAAGTGCCAGATGACAAGAAAGCGCTGGTGTTGTTGAATTCAATGGGTGCAAAAACATATGGCTTACTACGAAACCTAGTAACCCCAGAGAAGCCAGTAGAAAAGGGTTTTGAAAACATAGTGTCAATCCTACAGGACCACTTAAACCCCACACCGCTGCTGATAGCAGAAAGATTTAAGTTTCACAAAAGGAACCAGCATAAAGATGAAAGTAATGCTGAGTATTTAACGGAACTGCGCAAGCTATCGAAACACTGCCAGTTTGGAACGGGACTAGCAGATACTTTAAGGGACAAGTTTGTGTGTGGGCTTCAAAGTGAAGGAACCCAGAAACGGCTTCTATCAGAAAAGGATCTTACACTGGACAAGGCTTTCAGCATTGCAGTATCACACAAAGCAGCAGCATGGGGCGCTGCAGAGATACAACGGAGACTGCAAGAATATGGCACAAATGAAATGTCATACGGAACAGTGAAGTGCTATCGCAGCGGCAGAACAACACACAACCATAATGATTGCTGGTTCAAGGACAAAGTGTGCAGACAGTGTGGAAAAGTAGGACACATAGCAAGAGTCTGCAGGTCGGGAAAGAAAACCAGCAGCAAGAAATCTCCACAGGAGAAGTACAAGAAGGTACATAAGGTCACGGAGAGTAGTTCAGAGGAACAGAAAAGTGATACAGACTCCGGAAGCAAGGAGCTGGGTTGTCTGAAACTACATAATGTGATCAAAATGGAGGATCACCAAACTATCTGGGTCACGCTCAAGATAGCCGGAGTCCAAGTGAAAATGGAATTGGACACAGGATCAGCCCTAACAGTCATAAACCGAAGGGACTACAAGCGGCTATTCTCACATATACCCTTGAGAGATACAAAGATTGTCTTGAAGACGTACACAGGGCAAAAAGTCTAACCCAGAGGAAAAATAAGGGTGAACGTTATATATAACGGCAAGGAAACACCAAAAATGGACCTATATGTATTGCCAGATGGAGGGCCACCACTACTAGGACGTGAACGGATCCGGAAGATACAGCTAGATTGGCATTCCATACAAGCACTGACTGTAGATGCCAAAAAGGATGACGACGTCACACTTGGACGACTGTCAAAAATGCTAACTGACGCACAAGAAGTGTTCCAGCAGGGACTCGGAACACTAAAAGGCATAACAGCGACGATCAAAATAGAGGAAAATGCAAGGCCAAAGTTTTTTAAGGCCAGATCGGTACCTTATGCGATCCGCCCAGCCGTCGAAGCAGAGCTGGAAGGTTTGGAACGTTCAGGAGTACTGTCCAAAGCAGACTGGAGCGAGTGGGCTACACCCAGCGTTCCTGTAATGAAGAGGTTGTTGAGTAATATGCCTGGGGAACCAAAGAAGGTTCGCATCTGTGGGGACTTTAAGGTGACAGTGAACCCAGTCCTTCACACTGTACAATATCCGCTTCCGCGGATTGAAGATATTTTCGCCTCGCTATCTGGAGGGAAATGCTTCACTAAGATTGATCTGGCCCAGGCGTGCCTGCAAATGGAGGTAGAAGAAGCCTCGAAACAGTACCACATGATCAACACTCATAAAGGTCTCTACCAATACAACTGGCTGGTGTTCAGGGTAGCATCAGCTCCGGCTATTTGGCAAAGGGCAATGGAACAAGTCCTGCAAGGGATTCCAGGGACCCAGTGTTATTTGGACGACATCCTGGTCACGGGCGAAAATGACAGTGATCACCTCGCCAACCTGGAGCAGGTGCTCACTAGATTGAAGGAATATGGGCTCCGAGCTAATCGCCACAAATGCGAGTTACATAAGTCCCCTGAAAAGATTGAGGCAGTAGTCAAGGCTCCAGCACTGGAAAATGTGTCACAACTGAGGTCGTTCCTCGGGCTGGTGAACTACTACCATAAGTTCTTGCCGAATTTGTCTACCATACTACACCCACTGAACACCCTACTGCAAACGGGGGTACCATGGAAGTGGAGTGACGAATGTAAACGAGCTTTCCAGAAGAGCAAAGCATTGATCACATCAAAAGAGGTGTTGGCTCATTTCAACCCAGCACTACCAATTTGGTTGGCGTGTGATGCATCACCCTAAGGCATTGGAGCGGTGCTGTCGCACAAATTCCCGGATGGCTCGGAGAGGCCAGTAGCCTTTGCGTCTCGGTCACTAACCTCAGCCGAGCGTAACTACGCCCAGACTGACAGGGAGGCCCTCAGCCTAGTGTGGGGAGTGAAAAAGTTCAATCACTCTCTGCACGGGCAGAAGTTCACCTTGCTGACTGACCACCAACCACTTGTCTCCATCTTTAATCCAAAGAAGGGCGTTCCGGTGATGACTGCGCAACGGCTACAAAGATGGTCCCTTTTTCTAGGGGCGCACCAATATGAAATCGAGTATAAGGGCACGAAACAGCATGGAAACACTGATGGGCTATCACGCCTGCCACTGCCTACTGCGGAGGAAGCACCAGCAGTGGATCCTGTCAAAATATTTCATTCGACTATCATTGAATGCTTGCCAGTAAGTAACGCTGGCATAGAGAAGGAGACCCGAAATGACCCGACACTGTCTTGGCTATATGATTTGACAGTGAAGGGATGGCCAGCACATGGCGACTCACTGTTGCCAGCATTCTCATCCAGAAGAGAACAGCTGTCAGTATGCCAGGGGACCTTGATGTGTGGATCCCGAGTGGTAATTCCACCCAAGTTAAGGGAGAGAGTGCTCAATGAGCTTCATGAAGATCATCTGGGAGGGGTGAAAATGAAAAGCCTCGCTAGGGCTTATGTGTGGTGGCCGGGGATTGATCAGCAAATCGAGGACCTGACAAAGAGCTGCTCAGGATGCCAGAAGGTCCAAAATGCACCACCACATGCCCCTCTACACCCATGGGAGTGGCCCTCATCTCCATGGCAACGGGTGCATATTGATTTTGCTGGTCCATTCATGGTCTCAATGTTTTTAATAGCCGTGGATGCGTCCTCAAAATGGCCTGAGGTGATCAAAATGTCCTCCACCACCACGGAGAAAACTATTGCAGTCCTACAGACCATTTTTGCCAGGAATGGCTTGCCAGAGCAGATTTGCTCTGATAACGAACCACAGTTTGTGTCCGAAGAGTTTCGAAGATTTATGAAAAGGAATGGGGTAAGGCATTACACATCCGCCCCGTATCATCCAGCCACAAATGGATTGGCTGAGAGGTTCGTACAAACCTTTAAAAAAGCAGTAAAGGCCATGTGCGATGACGACATTCCACTGCAGCATAAGGTGGACAATTTCCTGTTAGCCTACAGAAATGCGACACATGCAGTCACCAACCAGGCCCCGGCCATGATGTTCTTTAACCGAAGGTTGAGATCTCGTCTGGATTTGCTCAGACCAAATGTACGAAGAGATGTTGAGAGTAAGCAATTGCAGCACATCAATGAGAAGCCGACAAGGAGCTTCAATGTAGGGCAACCAGTCTTGGCCCGCGACTACCGAACAGAGAAATGGCAACCAGGAACGATATGCACACGGCAGGGGCCACTAATGTACACAGTGGATGTTGGGGAGAACACTGTGAGACGCCATGCTGACCAGATCCTAGAGTCACAGGAACGAGTCAACCCCATGTCTCGGCCATACGTACCTGGTGAGGAACCCGACGTACAGGTCGCATCTACCTCAGAAACAATAGCATTGGAAGCTGATGAATCAACTGACGACAGGGTGCTAGAATCGCCTCCGCACCAAGAGCGAGACACTCGGGAAAGGCGTTATCCAGAAAGAATCAGGAAGCCTCCCCAGAGACTGAATATATGAATGGACTATTTTCATATAACATTGTATATTAAAAATGTTAATTGTTAAATGAGTATTATGGTACTGTTAATCTAAAAGGGGAGGAATTGTAATGTATGTAATGTATATATACCTTAAGGGAGAGAACTACTTTTTACAGCTCCTGTATACTGTAGTACCAGCAGTGACCACACCTGTATATAAACCCTGAGTAGTGATCTGTAAAGTTAGTTCTAGAGTAACCCTCATTCAGTAAACACCTGTTGAATCGTTCCCTGCAGTCTGTTGTCTGATTATTGAAGGACACAACATTAAGATACACGGATATAACAGAAGGGAACTTGGAGGTGGTGGTGTTCCCATGCACCTGCTACCCTTGTCCTTCTAGGTGGAAGAGGTCGCGGGTTTGGGAGCTGCTGCCGAAGAAATCTAGGCAAGTTGCTGCAGTGCATCTCATAGATGGTACACACTGCAGCCATGGTACGCCGGTGGTGGAGGGAGTCAATGTTTAAGGTGGTGGATGGGGTGCCAATCAAGCGGGCTGCTTTGTCCTGGATGGTGTCGAGCTTCTTGAGTGTTGTTGGAGCTGCACTCATCCAGGCTATTGGAGATTATTCCATCACACTCCTATCTTGTGCCTTGTAGATGATGGAAAGGCTCTGGGGAGTCAGGAGGTGAGACACTCGCCGCAGAATACCCAGCCTCTGACCTGCTCTTGTTGCCACAGTATTTATGTGGCTGGTCCAGTTAAGTTTCTGGTCAATAGTGACCCCCAGGATGTTGATAGTGGGGGATTCGGCGATGGTAATGCCGTTGAATGTCAAGGGGAGGTGGTTAGACTCTTGCTTGTTGGAGATTGTCATTGCCTGGCACTTCTGTGGCGCTAATGTTACCTGCCACTTATCAGCCCAAGCCATCATTACCCACCACAAAATCCGGGCCAATGATATTAAAGTGGGAACATCATCAATGTGAAGCAAAAATGTCTGGAAGATGCCTTGCACTAATTGGGACAAGTGAAATTTTGCATTGCTTGTTTATTTAGTAACGTTTTGTGAGTGGTTGACGTGGTTGAATCTTATTTATTTATGTGTATCTGAGACCTGGAAGAACGGTACCAAGGAAGATGGGGAATTCTGGATTTAAGTCCTGATTGCTGACATGTTACGGTAGAGCTTGATTCATAAGATCTACCTTGCATTGTGACCGAAGCTCACTGGTAAAACTGGTATCATTACAGAGCTCTTAGAGGAAGAATGAGAGATTCAGGTTAGTTTACTCTTTCCTTATGTGGTGGATGTATTTTTGTATTAATTTTGCTCAGGATATTGCATTTTGCACCCTTGGCCGTTCAGGGAGAAAAGAGTGAATTATAAACCAGAATATAATTTAATATTTTTGGACTTTTTTGTGAAAATGCCTATTTTTTATGTCTCCTTATTCAATATTTTTATTTATGGTCTGGCCTCCATGAAAACACTTCTTTTGTGCATAAAAGTTCTTCTTAACCAGACCCAGCTGCTCACTGTAGCTAATTGAAAGGGAGATGCGCTGGTGTATTAAAAAGAAAGCGCGCTTGATTTTCACCGCCCTTTCCTGGCGTTAACGGGGCAGTCACGGCCTCAGAATGGGGCCAGTAGTTTTATCACCTTGGAATGGGGCCAGTTCCATTTTGAAAGCGCTCGCCTGTTTCAGGCGCTAGGCCCCTTTGAATATGGAAATTGGGGTCCTATGGCATAAATAGGACCCCAATTGTTATTTTTGGTTGGAACTGGTTGGTGCCTGCGCCGGGCGACGGAACTGAAGAGGCCTGGCAAAGGTAGGTGTCGAATTATTTTTTGTGGGCCCTGGAGGAGCAGGACTGCAGAAATAATCTAGGCTGTTGCCCACTTCAGGACCCCCACCCTCAACTATCACAACCGCCCCCCCACCTTGCTGGCGGCCGTGCTGGCCCGATCTTGAGGCCTCGAACCGGCGAGCTATATCAGAAGGCCTGTTTGATGCCCCGCTGCTCATCGGCCAAACTTAAGCGAGGCCGAGGGGCCTCAATGTTGCGGGGTCCTCTTCGCTGCTGGATCGGGCGGCTGGCCAGCGCCTGTCGGTTGCCCAAATGTCAAAATCGACCCCAGGGAGTGAAAGAACTGCAGAAACAAATTGCAGAACCTCAGTTGGAATCATCTGATTTTATAGTGCAAAGTAGAAATGCCTTCTCCCCCTCGTGATGCAGCAATGTATTGACATTTCTCCAACACAATAGCATTTTCTGATGTGAATGATTTCATTGTGACACAAGTTAAGTTGTCACTTCAGTTGTACAAAATTGTGATAAAAGATTTGTCTAACAACCTTGTCATTGATGTCATCATATTATGTTATATATAGTGTGGTCATTTTCAACTTCACTGCCTGGGCAGTAATGACATTGAACACGAGGAGGCAATGCCCACCAGAAGGGCCACGGCTAGAGCTGCCTCTCAGAGTGACATCACATCTGGACCATCCAGCCACCTGGCTCAAATGACAATAGATGTCCCAGAAAGTGGCCAAGAAACAGCACAAGTCACAGCAGCAGATGTGACACAACCATTGCAAGGCCATCTGTTAGCCCAGCATAAGGAGACACAGAGGCAACTCATTCTCAAAAGGTTCCCACTGACACCCAGCAGCCAGCCACTCCCCTTATTCCTGCCACAGGGGGAGCAACTAGAAGGAGCATGAGATTAAATTCAATAGACACACGCTGTCATCAAGGGGAGACATGAGGTGAGGGGATAGGGGGCAAAAAAAACACCAGCCACATACACTTAATACTTTTAAGGAATAAACTTTGAGTACACGTTATTTTAGCTACGCTCAGAGCAGTCTTGTGCTGATATAGGATAACAGATCAAAGGATTGGCAACGCTAGCAGTTGAGTCAATGTTGCTGAAGGTGCACTAGGTCACTGAAATAGTCACATGCGTGGAGTACTATAAATACACTGGGCAGATGTGATACTTAGCTCGTGAACCCAAAAACTAAAGTCCACTTTCATTCATGCTCCAAACAAAACTACAGCTGGTCCCCCTTTAAACTCGGCCTTCCCGGCAACCCTGAACGTGACTGACCTTCATCACTCGGTTTGTGTGGGCGGACTAGGCACACGGCATGTCTGTGCTTATTTCTATCTATGACCATGCATCAACATATCATAGTGAAGCCCTCTCACGTTCCATGTAAAAGCACTTCCGAAGATCACATGCAGCATTTTGAAGAGCACGAGAGAGATCTCCACCAGACTTCCTGGTCCTGGTCAACACTTCCACTCTGGCCATAGTGACTGGAAAGTTTACTCTCTAACTTTTCCTTCCATTTTGCCAACCGATCCTTAGTTTTAAACATTTAGGGCTGAATTTCAGCACAAAAAAACAGGTGGGTTGAGTTCGGGTCAGATGATAAAATTTTAAAAATCTCAATCCTGACCCCAAACCACCCACTTTTGGGTTTTACAGAGGCGAGGCAAGTGGGTGTCAGCCAACCTGCTCCCAGGAGGTGGGTTGGCAATTTAAATATTTTAATGAGGCTGGCAGCCTCTGATTTAACCTGCTTGGCATGTTTTACAATGAGTGGCTCGGATTCCCAGGCCTCGAGAAACCCGACAGCTGAAATGACGCGTGGACGGCTTCGGGAGAAGGTAAGTGCCTTCACAACACTGCATGTAGGCCAGGAGGAGCAGGAGTGCTTCCTCCCTGGCCCTCCCCAAGCTCCCCCCCCCCCCTCAGACCCCACCCCGCACAAAGGCCCCCGGGGTCTGTGATCAGTATCCTCCGGGATCGGACTTCACCCCGGGGTAAGGGATCGGACCCCCCTCCCTGCGATCGGAACCCCCTCCGGCGACAGGGATCGGACCTACCTGGTCCTGCGGCCTCCACCCCGCCCGACCGGAAGCCAAACCTGTCAATCAGGCTGACTTGCGGGCGGGGAACCTGTCAGGATCAAAAGACACACGCTGGAACTCCATAGCGTGTGGGGAAACTGACTTGCTGGTTTCTTGTCCGAAACTCAGCCTCCCACCCCCCCACTTACATAACCTATAACCTGCCCCTGTTAATATCCAGGCCTTAGACTCAACGCCACTCTCTAGAAAAAAAAAGGCTGAGGGTGGCCTGATGGAGGTCTCTAAGATTATGAAAGGGTTTGATAGGGTCGACGTAGAGAAGATGTGTTCACTTGTGAAGGAGACCAAAACTAGGGGCCATAACTATAAGGTAATCATTAATAAATCCAATAGGGAATTCAGGAAAAACTTTCTTTTCCCAGAGAGTGGTTGAAATGTGGATCTTGCTACTACATGGAGTAGTTAAGGCGAATAGCATAGATGTATTTAAGGGGAAACTAGATAAGCGCATGAGGAGAAAGGAATAGAAGGATATGTTGATGGGGTTAGATGAAGAAGGGTGGGAGGAGGCTCGTGTGGAGCATAAATGCCGTCACAGACCTGTTGGGCCAAATGGCCTGTTTCTGTGCTGTAAATACTATGCAATGTAATTCTATGTAACCTTTTGCCGTGCTGATGTGCGATGGATGTCTGTAGTTCCAGCCTATTGGACATGGCCAAGTGGGTGGTTTATTTTATTTATTCATTAGTTAGTCAGAAATTCCTAATGTTATTACAGTACCCTTTTTAATGTAGATGGTGATTCTGTCACTGCCGATATGTTTTTTTTAATAGATGCATTTAAGGGAAAGCTAGATAAGTACATGAGGGAGAAAGGAATAGCAGGATCTGCTGATTAGATGTAGTAAGGCGGGAGGAGGCTTGTGTGGTGCATAAACACTGGCACAGACCTGTTGAGCCAAATGGTCTGTTTCTGTGCTGTATGCTCTATGTAATACATTAAAGTCACACATGTTTTGACATGCAAACTAAGAAAAGTGTGTAATGGATACCATTGTGCATTCCACTTTTAAGGCACGTAATAATAATAAACTAGTGATGGCTTTAGGCAGGTATGCAACGTTCCAGGGCCCAGTGCACCGTGAGAACACACGTATCTCTCTGTTAGATAGATGACAGCCTCGTTAGTGTTGACACTGGCAGGCATTAAAGGTCACTGGCATTTTATCTTAATGTCACCTTGTTTGAAGTGAAAGCCTGTGTCAATTTTAAATGCAATCCTTATAACAAAGCTTGAGTGCCAGACAATTTGATTTATAGAGAATGATACTCTGAAAATTATTACTGCCATTACTCACAACGCGCGGACAGGAGTGTCTCAAGTGCTGCCAACCATCACACTAACCTGACCCTGGGGCCTAACCTTTCACTCACTCTAAAGACTTTTCACGTTGACAGGTTTTTGTTTTAAACGTGTAATCAAAGTACATTTTGACACTGGCATGTTTGGCTGCGATTAGGCCAGAAATGTAAACACTGTTCAGTGAGGTGGATGTGCCCGCTGATCCACAGCAGAGTATGTATTTGATTTTTGCTGGAAATATATACCATGACTGTAGTTGCCAGCTGTGTTGTGGTGACAGGGCCTCAGCTTAAGCTTTGGCTGCCATGATAAATTGAACTTTCGGCCTTCATGAAGCAGAATGTTAAAGCAGCTAAATTACTCATTCTCTGTTGCTCCCATGCATTGTAAGTACTCCATAGTATGTAGTTGTTATTATTCATGAAGATAGAAATGATTACAGGTAATATTCTAAACAACTTGAATTTATATAGTGCCTTTAGTATAGAAAGCCATCTGAAAGTTCTTTGCAGAGGTGTAAGGAAATAACTAGATGCTAAGACTAGGAAGGAGATATTAGAAGGGATGACCTAAAAGCGTGGTCAAAAAGCTGAGTGTTTAAGGAGGAGAGGGAAGTGGAGAAGCTGAGGGGTTTAGGGAAGGTATTCCGGAGAGTGGAGCTCAGGTGGCTGAAGGTACGGCCACCAATGGTGGGCGGGAGCAAATGGAGCGGGTGTTGCACAAGAAGCCAGAGGAACAGAGAATGCTCACCTCGAAGAAGTTCTGCTCTTCTCTCCGACGGGATTTACATCTCTAACTTTTTCCAGTTCTGACGAAAGGCCAACGACCTGAAACGTTAACTCTGTTTCTCTCTCCACAGATGCTGCCTGACTTGCTGAGCATTTCCAGCATTTTTTGTTTCTATTTCAGAGGAACAGAGAGTTTGGAGGGGGTTAGTAGCACTGAAGAAGGTTACAGAGATAGTGAAAGGTGAGGCCATGGAGAAACTTAAACACAAGGACGAGAATTTTACATTTAAGGGATTGGCAGACTGAGAGCCAATGTAGGTCAGTGAGGACAGGGATGACAGGCAAGCAGGACTTGGTGCGTACTTGCTGGGATACAGGCAGCAGAGCTGTGGATGATCTGAAGTTTTCAGAGGATTGAGAATGGGTGGGTAGCCAGGAGAGTCTGGAGGTGAGAAAGGCATTGATGAAAGTTTCAGTGGCAGATGAGCTGAGGTATGAGCAGAGCTAGGCAATGTTACAGATAGGTAGAAGTAGGCAGTCCTTGTGATGGAGAGATATAGGATCGGAAGCTCAGCTCAGGGTTGAACAGGATCCTGAAGATGCAAAGAGTCTAGTGCACTGAAAGGTTTGGGATTGTGAGATCATTAATTACTCTCTTAACAATCTATATTTTGCTTTTCATTGCTGGGAAATTAGTGTGATTAGAGTTGTTTTATGAATTTGTGCTCCCAACACAGTGCTTTGCATTTCAGGAGCACATATCAGGAATTCCGGGTCGGATAGACACTGAAAAATCTAAAATACTGAAGTGTTATATTGAGCTACTGTTGCACATTGACAGAAAGAATGAGAAGAAAATGACTACTAACTAGTCATTGTAGTGCAGTTTCAAACATTTTTCATGTAATGAGCACAGAGAATGGTTTTAATGGAAGAACATTTTTGTACCAGTGGGTTCCATGGGATTTCCCATTTATTAAAATTATATTTCATGCAATTTGGAAAATCCACCACATTATTTAATCATAGAATCAAAGCATCATTCAACACAGAAGGAGACCATTCGGCCCATTGTGCCTGTGCCAGCTCTTTGGTAGAGCTATCCAATTAGTCCCACTCCCCTGCTCTTTTCCCATAGCCCTGTAATTATTTTCCCTTCAATTATTTATCCAATTCCCCTTTGAAAGTTACTATTGAATCTGCTTCCACCACCCTTTCAGGCAGTGCATTCCAGATCATAGCAACTCGCTGTGTAAAGAAAAAATCTCATCTCACCTCTGGTTCTTTTACCAGTTACTGACCCCCTGTCAGTGGAAACCGTTTCTCCTTATTTACTCTATCAAAACCACTCATAACTATGAACACCTCTATTAAATCTCCCCTTAACCATCTCTGCTCTAAGGAGAACAACCCCAGCTTCTCCAGTCTCTCCACATAACTGAAGTAATAATTTTTATATTTATCATTGCTGCAATACTGATATTCCCTATTGGATCTCAGTAGCACATTTTAGAAATATTAGGACTGTCCCTGATTGGGTAGTTGCAGGAACCCTGGTTGGGAAATTTGAATTCAGTTTAAATCTGGACATAAAAAGCTGGAACTGTAAAAGTGGCCATGAAGCTGTTGGATGGTTGTAAAAACCCAAATGGTTCATTAATGTCCTTTGGGGAAGAAAACCTGCCATCCTTACCAGCCTGGCCTATATGTCCACATCCACATGGCTGACTCTTAACTGCCCTCTGAAGTGGCCAAGCAAGCCATTCAGTTGTACAGAGCGACTAAGGATGGGCACTAAATGCCAGCCTTGCCAGCAATGCCCACACCCCGAGAATCAATTTTTTTTAAATGCAGGCATTAAAAATCAGGCACGGCAGGCCAACGATTCCCGATCAGCGTCCTTGTGAGCACAGGTCCTTGCCAGTAGCACCCGATAAGTTCATCAGCCCTTGACATGAATCAGTCTTATGAAATAATACTGAGCGGCCTATGGGTGGCACTGTCCAGGGAGAGTATAAATACTCGGGCACGGGCCCAGCTTGCGCAGGACATTCTTAACAGGAACTAGTGAAGGACACAACTAGACCTCCATGTTGTAAAACAGTTGATTAAAGCTTTGTTTAACGCTTAGACCAAGTGCCTAGTAGTTTTCTTACGTCAGCCCGATTATTTACAAGGCATCTTGCAGCAGAACCATCACTGCCTTAGTATTTCTGTCACTTTGACTCAATGTTGATCTCCTAAAATATTGGACACTGGAGTCTGAATCGACTTAGTATCAGAATCCCTACCCAATACATTTCGATAAGTTAGACAGATACACAATACTATACACAGCGTTCTGACCCCAGTGTATAGTATTGCAATTAGTCAGGATTAGAGGACAATGGAATTAAAAGGACCAATTAAAAAGTAAGTGGCATTCATAAAACCTGAGCTCTCATTGGTTATAGAAATCCACAAGTTCTTTAAATATATTGGGCCTGATAAATATACAATGCAATCCACATTGTTGGTGCGGGATGATCGTCACATTGAAGGATTAAGGATTAATAATCTTGAGGTTATTAATGAAAGTTAATCGAGAAGTAAATTGCAATTCATTAATGGAAACTCGGTTCTCATTCTTTTTCCCACCAATTTCCTACCCTCGTGCTCTGCTGAAGATGTTGATTCTTTCTTGGAGTTTGGGTGTACAATCCCCGCCGTTGTCCCGTTTCCTGCCCAAGCAGTCGTCTTTAGCGTGTGAGTTGAGGCACTGGGTGCTGGCGGACTGTACAACCACAAGAATGAACTCAGGCGATCCTGACCCCATCCTCGCTCGCAGCTTACTGGTACATTATTTGGGCTTTACACAGCTAATGATACAAGTTAGTCTCAAAAATTGTTCTTCCATTACTGCACTAAAACCATTCTCTGTGCTCATTACATGAAAAAATGTTTGACGTTGGGACTGCAATAACTAGTCAGCAGCCACTTTCTACTCATTCCTTTTGTCAACGTGCAACAGTAGCTCAATATAATTTTAGATTGTAGATTGTATCAGTGCCTATCATATTAGTAGCTATACTTCACTCGACTTTGATGATGGATGATTTAGTAACAGTTCTCAAGCATCCTTTCTAGTCTCCTTCATGCAGTTCAAGTACATTAACCTCGTTGTCATTGTCAGTCCCTGTAGTGAACTTCAACCAAAGAGACTACGAGTTGTTCCATTCTCCGTTCTTTCTTCTACTTCCTTCAAAGCAGTTTCAGTCTGCTTTAAGTCTCATCAATAGCTTTTAAAGAGCATCTGCCTTTCTTTCAACCTCCATATCAGGGTCAGTGCTAGGGTGGTTAATAAAAACATCTGAGAACAATTCTTAAACAGAAAGCCAATGACAGCAGATGCTGGAAATCTGAAAACAGACCATCGGGTGGCAGGCTATCCTCTCGCCAACTGGCTCATGGCTTCTCTCAGGAACCTGGGCACAGACGCGGAGCGCCAGTATAATGAGAGCCATGCAGCAACAAGGGTTCACATTGAGCAAGCCATTGGCATCCTGAAAGAGTGGTTCCGCTGCCTGCACAGACTGGGAGGAATCCTTCAGTACAACCCAGAGTGAGTGTCAAGGTTCATAATCGTTTGCTGCAATACAAAGGGGAGTTGCGTGGAACTTCTTAAGGAGGAAGAAGTGGAGCAGGAAGATGAAGAAGGGGACGAGGAACCGTTGGGTGCAGGGGAAGAGCATGGCCCAGCAGTACTGCGAACTGCCAGAACCGTAAGGCAGCAAATTATTGAGGAGAGATGCTCCTGAACCATCCCTCCCTTGCCCAGAGCACCAACACTCCCGCATTCCATCTGACCCAGTCCTGAGACCCAACATATCAATACCTCTCAAAATGTACAGTCATGGCTATTCCTGTTACATCACTAAGACCAACAGCTATACCAAAGCAAAATATTTTACTTCACTACTCCAAAAGAATCCAGTCTTTATGTGACAAATGGTTGCATGACTGATGCCTATCTACAAATCACCCTTGTGCAAACTCCTAATGCCTGTCTTGTGTGCTCTTTTACCTATTCTAGTGCTACTATGAGGTGGTTCCCCAGTAACTACAGATTGGGAGGTGGAATCTGCTGAACTTCTGCTGAGGGCACTTGAGCTGGTCATGGTGACTGACCTTGAGGAGCTCTGTCCGTTGAGGGCTCGGCTGCAGGCTGCTGGGACTTGGCTTTTGCCGGGCAGCCTGGGGTGCAACTAGCTGTCTGATACCAACAAGGGCACTGGCTGACAGGGAAGCAGGCATGCCGTCATCTTGAGAGGACATCAGGTGCCTCCTCCGTGGTGCCAATGACATTCTTAGGGGGCTGAGCCTCAGCAAACCCACTGCTCCGCCCGAGAACAGGTGCACTGGGAGGCTCTCAAAGCCGCTATCCACACGCTCCGTCGGGCTTTATAAGCTAGATGAGATGCTGGACCCCAGAGCCATTATGGCAACAATCTGAGCTTGCATTGAAGTTGTCAGGACTGTCATCAGAAGCTCCGTTGCTATGGAGCGCCCTGCAGTGCTCATAGAGCTGACCACTCATTCCATGGTTGACTGCATGATCTTGTAGCTCATGGGCAGATGCATCCAGTTAATACCGAACCTAAATGAAATGAAATATGAAGCACCAAAGAGGGAAGGCGAAAGGACAGATGAGACACAACTACTGCACTTCAGTAGTGAAGGTTTGTAATAGATTGCCCAGGGAGGTGATCGAGGTTGAGCTGGACAAACAGGTGGTGAGAAAATAATTTGGGAGAAATAAATAGTGAACTGTTTATGAACTCTTTGGCTGGCCAAATGGACCAAAATGCTTTTTTCCAGTTCGGTACATTCCTATGTATCCATGTTCCTAATGGACAAGGTGACTGTAACAGGGGCTTTACTTTAGAGGCTTTGTATACAAAAATCTGCACCAATAGAAAGCTATCTTGCCCACTGCCAGCATGCACCAGGAAAGCTCCGGTGTGCATTACCACTGGCGACGGGCAAAGGACCTTGTCACCTGCAGAGACTCTGAAAATTTACTCCATAGTTTCAAATGTTTTATGCAGATTCCTTTCTCATGAGGACCTGCGTTTAATAATATTTACAATCTGAGACAATTAAGGAATTGAGTCGCACTCTGTTGACTGTTGTAGCGTGAACCAACACAGCAGCTGTGGCCCTATCAGGACTCTTATTTTGCCAGCTGTTTTAACTGAAGGGGTATCCGTTGAACCGAGCGAGTATAATAGAGAAGAATAAACCCGAGGAGGTAGTCTAGCAACATACATCTAACAATGTGCCTTGCCTTCAAACTACATGCGAAACGGTGGGGCACTCGGCATGACTGATTACAAAGGCAATTCAGATCTATTCAGACGATTTGAAGCCTCATTTGGCTGGTGGCCATGGGCTTAAAAGATAAATGGGTCACAGTTGAACTGCGGGTTAATGGAGAAAAGTGATGACCCAGCTGTAATTCAAGGTATAGATCAGCAGAGCCGTGGCTTGTGAAAGCCTCAGCTGTGATATGTTCTCTCCCTTGACGAGATAAAAATGCATTAGGGATGTTTTAAAAATCTGTATCATTTTCACGTAACATTAAGCACAAACTGTGCCAAGTTCCCAAGTGCCGGAACCAAGTGCTTCATTTTAAGAAAATGTTAACAAATCATTTGAAATCAAATTGATGAAGGATTATTTGTTTATGTGATAAGCACTGCTCGCAATCAGCCACAGTAGCTGCATGTGATTAGGCAGCTAAGCATGACGTTTTGTACAGTCAGGCATTGGTCAAGTAAATGTATTCTGTTGCAGGTGGCGGTAATGGCTTCTCCAGCAGAACATTTAGCTTGAAGTAATTTCCTATTCTTTGTCGAATTCCCTCTCCAAGGTTCCTCAATCCTTAATTGGTGCCTCATTTGACTCCTCCATGATTGCAATTAGTCTTGTAGGATTAGCTGACAGAAGGTGCCAAGCTTTGCCAGGGCTGGCCTAGCCCTGACAGTTTTTTTTCATTCGGACCTGAGTTGGGAACACGCTAATACTGTCACGTAACACACAAATCATAGTAGCATGGTTGAGAGGAGAAAGAAGGAGAGACAAACGTCATGCCAAGAACCAGGGAGAATTCTTTTCACTTCTTCAAACAACATCCATTTGTATTTATGTAACATCTTATCACATCAAAGGAATCTTGTGGGATTTGAAAAGTGGGTGGGTAGGCTAGATTAGTTTAGATTATGATCGTAACCTATTGGCATGAGGCTTGAATCCATAATGTTGTGGCCAAGTGTTCTATCAATTGAACCAGGCTGATACACATAGCAAAGTTCACCCAATGAGGGCAAGTAAGTCCAAATGTAAGTCAAGGCTCCATTGGAGTGGAAGTGTAGAGCTCCACCTTTGTGGCAACCAGACTGTGTGCCCATATTTAATATGGAAAAATATATAAAACAGTTATATCGTAGCTTATGCAATCAATCACTTAGCAATTCCATTAAACAAACTCCACTAAGATCTCAAATAAATCCATATATTTTACATTGAAGTAATTCAATTTCTATAATGTACTGTAGTTGCTAGGTAAAATCTAGCAGAAGACTGAGAATGATTTGTATTCTAAGCATTCTAAATATAATTACTAGGTAACACGATGTTTGATTGAAGATATTGTAGCAAATGTCACAATTGGATCAGAACTTCAGTGCAGCCAGTGAACTCACAATGATTGGTTCATTAGAATTCGGTACAGTAGAATGAACAGGCAGTGATTGCTTCATTAGTTATCTATACAATGGGAATGAACAGAAAGTGATTTTTTTTAGGATTCTATATGATGGAATGGAAGAGGCAGTGGTTGATTTATTAGGATTCTATACATTGGGATTGAATGGGCAATGATTGGTTCATTGGGATTCTTTACAATGGGATTGACTGGGCAATGATTGGTTCATTGGGATTCTATACAATTCAATTCAATTCAATTCAATTTTATTTGTCATATATGCAGCAGACGTGTGTACTGCACAATGAAATGTTGATTTTTATGAGTCCTCCCAACATTGGAATAAATATAGCATAACAATGATAAAAAATACTAATAGAAATACAGTAATAATAAATAAAACAACATTATTAAATAATAATAAATTATTCGTTCATGAGTCTTATGGCCTGGGGGTAGAAGCTGTTTCGAAACCTGCTGGTATGAGACCGTATGCTTCGGTATCTCTTACCAGACGGGAGCAGGGTGAAGAGGTTGTGGCTGGGGTGGCTCGCATCTTTAATGATTCTCAGGGCCTTCCCCCGGCACCTCTCGGGGTAGATATCCTGCACAGCAGGTAGTTTAATTCCTATAGTGTGTTGTGCAGCATTCACCACCATCTGTAGAGCCTTGCGGCCTGTGGCGGTGCAGTTGCCATACCAGGTAGTGATGCAGCCGGACAGGATACTCTCGATGGTGCACCGGTAGAAGTTGGTGAGAATCTGGGGGGCCATTCCAAATTTCTTCAGTCTCCTGAGGAAGAACAGGCATTGGCAGCCTTCTTGGTTACGACATCGATGTGATGTGACCACGTTAAGTCCTCCGTAATGAATGCATCCAGGAATTTGAAGCTGCTGACCCTCTCCACCTCAGCCCCTTCGATGTAGATTGGGGTGTGTCCCTCCCCCTGCCACTTCCTGTAGTCCATGATCATCTCCTTTATTTTGCTGATGTTGAGGGAAAGGTTGTTGAACTTGCACCATTCTCCTAGGGCTCTTACCTCCTCCCTGTAGCCTGTCTTGTCGCCAACTGTGATCAGGCCTACAACAGTAGTGTCATCAGCAAACTTGATGATGGAGTTGGAGTTGTGCGTGGCCATGCAATCGTGAGTAAACAGGGAGTACAGAAGGGGGCTGAGCACCCGTGGGGAGCTCCCGTGTTCAGGATCAGTATGGAGGAGGTGTTACTGCCTATTTTCACAATGGAATTGAATGGGCAATGATTGGTTCATTGGGATTCTATACAATGGGATTGAATGGGCAATGATTGGTTCATTGGGATTCTTTACAATGGGATTGACTGGGCAATGATTGGTTCATTGGGATTCTATACAATGGGATTGAATGGACAATAATTGGTTCATTGGGATTCTATACAATGGGATTGAATGGACAATGATTGGTTCATTGTGATTCTATACAATGGGATTGAATGGA
This sequence comes from Somniosus microcephalus, assembly GCF_052327205.1. Taxonomy (NCBI): domain Eukaryota; kingdom Metazoa; phylum Chordata; class Chondrichthyes; order Squaliformes; family Somniosidae; genus Somniosus; species Somniosus microcephalus. The sequence continues at coordinate 24,394,988 of NC_140994.1, forward strand.
CAATGATTGGTTCATTGTGATTCTATACAATGGGATTGAATGGACAATGATTGGTTCATTGGGATTCTATACAATGGGATTGAATGGACAATGATTGGTTCATTGGGATTCTATACAATGGAATTGAATGGGCAAGTATTGGTTCATTGGGATTCTATATAATGGGATTGAATGGGCAGTGGTTAGTTCATTGGAAATCTATATGATGGGAATGAATGGATGGGGTGAATTTATGTGGTGGTTCTTCAGTTCAGCCACCGTAACTTCAGTGGAGGAGCCATAGAAGCCCCAGGACAATGGTGTAAGTGCCATTTACACTATGTTTCCAGGGTTTCTGTTGCTCTTCTGCCAAAGTTATGGTGGATGAGCAGGAGAACCCCATAGGAAATTCATCCCTTTGCTTCTTTGCAATTCTTTACATTGGGATGTAGTTGTGCAAGAATTGTGCAGAGCAACTGTTTGTTACTTTACAGTTCTTATTGGAGGAAATGTTGCTTCACAACTAGCATAGCAGTGTGCTTCTCGATAAAGGTAGTCACTTTGATATAAATACCTCTGATGCCAAGTAGGAACCACCATCACAAATGGTACTAACTGTGATAGGGTATCATAACATAGCAATTCATGTCATGTACCCGCAGAATTACACATCATTCATGTTATAATTACTGGTTAGCTTATGTCACATCAAGCCTAACAAACTCAGCATAAATAAACTGCAAATTAGAAAAACCCTAAGAATATGTTTGTCACTAAGTTTAAAATAGGATATTCAAAATAGGATATTCAATCACTCAATTCTGTCAATATTCATAAATCATTTGAACTTTGTTGCGATCATCAAAATCACTTGCTTGTATTACTGCTTTGTAATTCATTTACAGGCATCTATGTGGGTACCACACAGCATGCATACTTTATTATGTGGTGCATGTCCTTGACATTTGACCTGAAGGCAATTTGATGTAACCTCTCATTGATTAAGCTGTGCATCTCACAAAGCTAACCAAGGAGGTAGAAATCTGTCAGCATTTGTAAAAGAAAAAGTGCAGACAGAAATAAAGCAGCTAACCAATTAGTAAGAGACAATGAACAAAAATGCAATCGGAGATTGTGTGTGTCTGTGTGTGTGCGAGTCTGTGGCCGCGATTTCCCCAACCTTGGCGGGTCCAATGTGGCTGGGGTCGGTGGCGGGTTGCGACCTTGCTGCTGGCTTCAGCCCGCTGTCCAAAGTGATCTTACGCTGATTGGGCTTGTTAAGCCCACCCAGCGCATTTGCCGGCCAATTGAAGAAAGCGGGTCTGATGACGTCACTTGATGACGCGTCATCAGCCCGTTTCCTTAACGGGACCATGCGCAAATTTATTTTGACAGTTATGCTTTCGGTGTTCTACAGCATTGAGGTGCTGCAAACACTGACAAGCACTGCACAGAGGTGCAATGCTGCACCCAGGCTCTCCCATGACTCCCTCTGTATGCTTATGGAGGGAGTCACAGCATACAGGGAGGTTCTCTTCCCTTCCAATGGGTGGAAGAGACCTCCCCAGGAGATCAACACAACCTGGTTGCACATTACACAGGAGGACACAAGCAGGGATGTGGTCAGGAGGACTAGGCTGCAGTGGCACAAACTTTTCAATGATCTCAGTAGATCACAAAATGTTACTGCCAAGCCACATGCAACCTTATCCTGCTGTGCCACTCATCACATCCCCATCACTCTGCCTTCCCTACCCTACTCCTGCACATCCTTATTCACACCAACTTACCTTGCACCTCCACCCATCCCCCTCTATCTACATTATCACTTCCCCATCTCAATAGCCACCCCTCACACTCACCCTCATCCTAACCCAATCATACCTACTAACACCACACAAGGTGTTTTAGTCAATGTTCATGTGAAGTTTCTGTTAATGTGCTGTCAAACATTGAAATCTTTATTTTCAACACTTTGCATTCTTGGACAGATTTGTGTGCACCTTTGGAAGTGGCTTAGTGAGTTGCAGTCAATAGTGAGACATAAGGGGGTCAATTTTGTGGAACCTGTCGGGAAGAAGGCGGGACTTCCGCTTTCGGGTTTCTGACCCGCCTACTTTGACGTCCGGCCAATCCGCGCGATTTTCCCTTGATTGACCTTGTTGAGCCCACCCAGTGGGCTCAGCAGGCCAATTGAGGGCCACCCAGCAACAGGTGACATCACAGACGGCAATTTCATCTGTCAAGATTTCTGACAGATGAAATATCAGCGTTTCACAGCTGTTTGAAGCTGTCAAACACCAACACTCTGATTTCTAAGCTGTGTCCTTCTACGCAGACTCAGTTAGAAATCTCAGCAGCACTAAAAGCTGCAGGCTGTCACTTTTGACAGATCGCAGCCGTTCAGCTTTAAGTTCCGGCTGACTGATGCGCTCCCGACGCCTAGAGGAAGAAAGGCTGTGAAGGTAAGTAAAGGTAAGTAAAAGTTCTTTACACACTTTAGACACACCAAACACACTTACCTTTACACTCATGCACCCATCACTCACCTGAGCGCCGACATCACGCCCCCTCCAACTCATTCAACCCGACGGCCCGCCGCTCCAACCTGGCGTGGTTTGGAGCTGTCGGGAAACCCACACGAAACCCCTCAAAATGGGGATTAGGCTAAAAACTGCCTGTTAACTACCAGTTAACTACCGAAAATCTAGCCCAATGATACCCCCAACAATGGCGATGAGTGTGAAAGGAATGGCTTGGACATTGTAGGGATGTTTTATGGTGTTGGTGTCGGGTGGTGTCAACCTGGCACATCATGTGGCAGCCAAGTGCATCAAGTGAAGTAAATCTGGCCATGGTGAGGCCATCCCTGGCCTCCCGGCCAGCAATGTGGTCGGATGCTGATACCCTGGCCTAGAAATTCACTAGCCTTAGCGCCGCTTTTGAGACGCTAGAGGGACTAGCGCCAGAGTTATGGCCAGTTTAAAAATTCCCTGGGGCCCTAAATCGGCGTGGCACCGGTAGCGCTGCGCCGGCACCGATGACGTCATCAGTGTACGCAGCGTCCCGGTTGCCGTGGTAACCCGCCCGAACTCCGAAATTGAGTTGCGGCCGCCTCGCCCGTGGCAGCCGCAAGCAACGTTCTGGCAGAGGTGCCTTACTCCAGTTTGCGCCGGCGCATTAAAGGCCCCGCGGCGGCCGGCCACTTTCCCGCCGGCCGCCTGCCCGCAGCTCCCTCCCCGGACTTCTCCGCCCCCCCCCCCCGGAACAGATGCAAGCCTGGCACTTGTCCGAGGTGCCGGGCTCATTTTTAAGCTGATTTGCGCGGGCCGCGGCCGGGTGCAGGCAGCTCCTCCTTAACGGGAGGAGGAGGCCTGCACGTCCCCAGCCTGCCGCACCGCATCGGGTGCCGCAGCGCCGGAATTGCGGCGCGAAACGGCAGTTAGCGCCGATGTACCGCCGCAAAGACCCTTCAGTAGCGCCGGCAGCCGTTTGGGCGCGGCGCCACTGAATTTTTGGCACGCGCAGGGGACTTAGCGCCGGCACTAACTTCCGGCGCTAAAGCCCTGGCTAAGCCAAAACCCAATTTCTAGGCCCCTGTGTCCTGTGCAGCATCAGTTCATTGTGGAGAAGGTTGGTGTTGTTGTTGGTGCTGCTGGTGTGCCTGGTGCTGCTGGTGTTGGGACTGATTGTGGTGGGACTCTGAAGACCAAGGTGAGATAGTTTCAAGGGCACCTATGCTGATGTAATAGATGGCAGGTGAAGTTGAGATGACAGAAGCGATCTGTCAATGGTGAGAGAGGTTGTTCTAATGAGGTGGCACTGGATAGAGAGTTTGCTCCAAACACTTGCAAGCTGCATAAAGTTCAATCTGACTTCCAAATGCTGTAAGCAACAACTTCTGAGCTTGGAAAGTGAGCAGCTATGAGATGGGAGCTTTTATAGCACATTTGCAGCTGTCAAGTTAAGAAATGATCCCATGGTGACCCAACTCCCGACCTCCTTACCTGATGTGATCCCCGAGGAGCGTGGACCCCGTGGGCAACCTCATAAAATTTAAAGGTGAGCTCAAAATAGTTTTTAAGTGGCTGTTAACAAGCTCTTAATCATTCAAATTGCCTCCCCGCCGCTTGGTGTCGGGTCTGTTCAGTGATGACAGACCCGACGTCTGAGAGACTAGCCTGGCGGCGGGTTGACAGCGGGTTCCCTACCCACTGTCAAAAAATGTTTTTCCCACCCAACCCGCCACCAAGCGCACCCGCTGACCCCCCAAAAAATTCCCCCATGTGTCTGTGTGTCCTTGTGTGTGTCATGTGTATCTATGCGAGACTGTGTGTGTGTGTATCTATGCGTGTCTGTGTGTGTGTCTGATTGTGTGAATGTGTGTGTTTGATTTTGTGTGTCGTGTGTCTGATTGTGTGTCTGTATGTATGTGTTTCTGTGTGTGTGTCTGTGTATCTGTGCGTGTGTGTCTGTGTGTGTGTGTGTGTATACATGTATGTTTGTATGTTGGGAGAGGAGTGCAACTTTCCAAGACAGGAAACTATTGCTTGTGTTTGTCCTTTTAAAGAGGAAAAGACACACTTGGGGGCGACTTTTGTTGTTGGCGTACATTGAGCGAGTGGTGGCAGAGCAGAGTGGCAGCGGTGTCACCTGCGGTGGAAAATCCTGGAATAGGTGTCAGGGGTGGGACAACATATCACCTGACTTTCCTCTACGCTGATAGAGGCCGAAGATCTCGCCACCCCTTCTCCTGCCCTCTCCCAGCTGAGGAATGGCATGTGACGTACAATAATTTAATATTGGCTGGGGGGGGGAGGAGAATCATTTCAAGATATGGTAAAAGATCCTCACCTACATACAGTACATGGGATAGAATGAAATACATCCGAACCCCCTCTGCAATATAACAACTGATCTGAAAATAATTTAGTCAGCTTCTGATATTCCACTTTTAATACACAGGACCCCATGGGACCAACCATGATTAACATGTAGCTCTGCCCCTGTTGAATTTGATGCAGGAATGTCCTCTTTAAACAAGGTTTGATATTGCTATCAGATTGAAGTGATTACGGTTTGATCCAGTCGATAAAATAAATATCAGGTTTGCAGATTCTTGGGATGCACCTGTCACCTATTTGCGTTGTAATTGTTTGACACCCGTGGATTGGGGTGGGGGGAGATGAAGCGTACTCCTCACTGACATGCTGGCCCCTGACAGATGAGCTGATACAGTATGCAACATTTTGTCATGGGCTACGTGACACTGGAAACTGTCCACGTCCTCTGCTTGTCCTTGTAAGCAGGGAATGCACATGCTGTTCTTCCCTCGGATACAAGCACTAAACATGCTGGACAGTATGTAACAGCATTAACAGGGCTTGGGAATGACATCCTGAACAAATAGTGAGGAAAAGAATCTAATGGGTGGACAGAGCTATTAAAGTTTAATTCAAGACGTATGGAGGTCTGTTTTTTCTGGCTGACATTTAAGTATTGCACACTCAGATTTGTTTTTCCTCTATCCAACCATGTCTCTTCCTCCGACCATTACTTCTCTGGTCAGGATCATCCATGAGAAATTCTGAGAAAGTGTTTCCTGTGAATTGGAATAGACAATGGGCATAATATTGCACGTTCGGGCTTACTACTGCACTGACTTAAAGCAAGAGGCACTTGAGGGATTTTTAGCTGAATGATCGATGGGTTTGAATCGCTACAATATATAACCTCACTAATTTCCTGACTGTCGCACGATCAAGAAATGCTCAGTGACACAAAACAATAAACAATTTAATCCATTTGCAAGGCATCGTCAGAAGCAACTGGATTTGACTTTAATGCGTTTGCAGACGTTAAAGTGGCTGCAGAAAGGGTTGCATAATTCACTCATGTGGTTATTTAATGTTTGTCAAAACTGCCTCTGAGGAAACAGTGGACATTTAAATCTGTCAATACCAAGCTTGAAAGACTTCTTGGGACACCAATGATTTTTTTTTTACTGGGGGAGCAGTTATTTTATATCATTGCCCCATCTTTGCTCAGGTTCTATAATTTACTCCAGCTGAGAGTCCAGGTCGGTGATCAGCCCTGAGATCACCCCTGTCGGCGCTGCACTGTGAATGCAAACCCTTCTCATGCACAGCTCCCAAGAGAAGATTTAAAAAACGGTAATAACAACAGAAAAAGCTGGGAAAACTCAGCAGGCCAGGCAACATCCGTGGAGAGAGAAACAGAGTTAACGTTTCAGGTCGAAACCCTTCGTCAGAACTGAGAAAAAAAGCAGGAAATGAAACAGATGAAAAAGCAAGTTGGGGGCTGGGAAATGGGGGAGGGGATGAAAGAACAAAAGGGAAGGTCTGTGAGAAGTAAAGAGACATTAAGAGATTTTCAAGGCGAGACGAGATGGTAATAGGCCAGATTAAGAAACAAACAATGGCTCTGGATGAAGTGTGAAATGCGCTGGCAGAGTGAGAGACAGCTGCCATGTGGGAGAGAAAAAAAAGAAAAGGCACAAACCAAAAGTGTGGATAAAAAATATATAAATATGATAGGGGCCGAGGTTATGATCTGAAATTGTTGAACTCGATATTGAGTCCGGAAGGCTGTAAAGTGCCTAATCAGAAGATGAGGTGCTGTTCCTTGAGCTTACGCTGAGCTTCCGTGGAACAATGCAAGAGCCCGAGGACGGTGAGATCCGAGTGGGAATGGAGCGGTGAATTAAAATGACAGTCAACCGGAAGCTCGGGGTCACCCTTATGAACTGAACGGGGGTGTTCCGCAAAGCGGTCACCCAATCTGCGTTTGGTCTCCCCAATGTAGAGGAGACCACATCGTGAGCAGCGAATACAGTATACTAGATTGCAAGAAGTACAAGTAAATCGCTGTTTCACCTGGAAGGGGTGTTTGGGGCCCTGGACAGTGGGAAGGGGGGAGGTATAAGGGCAGGTGTTGTATCTCCTGCGCTTGCACGGGAAGGTGGCGGGTGAAGGGGAAGTGGTGCTGGGGGTGATAGAGGAGTGGACTAGAGTGTCTCGGAGGGAGCGGTCCCTACGGAATGCTGAAAGGGGAGGTGAGGGGAAGATGCATTTGGTGGTGGGATCACGTTGGAGGTGGCGGAAATGGTGGAGGATAATGCGTTGAATGTGGAGGCTGGTGGGGTGAAAGGTGAGGACAAGCGGAACTCTATCGTGGTTCCAGGAGGGAGGGGCAGGGGTGAGGGCAGAAGTGCGGGAAATAGAATGGACGCGGTTGAGGGCCATGTCAACCACGGTAGAGGGGAATCCTCGGTTGAAAAAAAAGGAAGACATGCCGGAAGCACTGGTATGGAAGGTGGCATCGTTGGAGCAGATGCGGCGGAGACAGAGAAACTGGGAGAATGGAATAGAGCCCTTACAGGAGGCGGGTGGGAGGAAGTGTAGTCCAGGTAGCTGTGGGAGTCAGTGGGCTTGCAGTGAATGTTGGTCAATAACCTACCCCAGAGATGGAGACGGAGAAGTCAAGGAAGGGAAGGGAAGAGTCGGAGATGGACCATGTGAAGGTGAGGAAAGGGTGGAAATTGGAGGCAAAGTGAATGAAATTGTCTAGTTCAGGGCAAGAGCAGGAAACGGCACCGATACAGTCATCAATGTACCGGAAAAAGAGGTGAGGGAGGGGACCCGAGTAGGACTGGAACAAAGAGTGTTCCACATATCCCACGAAAAGGCAGGCATAGCTAGGACCCATGCGGGTACCCATAGCAACACCTTTGATTTGGAGGAAATGAGTGGAATCAAAGGAGAAGTTGTTCAATGTGAGAACAAGCTCAGCCAGGCAGAGGAGGGTGGTGGTGGATGGGGACTGGTTGGGCCTCTGTTCAAGGAAGAAGCGGAGCGCCCTCAGGCCGTCCTGGTGGGGAATGGAGGTGTAGAGGGATTGTACGTCCATAGTGAAAAGGAGATGGTTGGGGCCAGGAAACTGGAAACTGTTAATGTGGCGGAGGGCGTCAGAAGAGTCGAGGAAGTAGGTGGGAAGAGACTGGACAAGGGGAGAAAAAATAGAGTTGAGATAGGAAGAGCTAAGTTCTGTGGGGCAAGAACTGAGTTTTTCCAGCTTTTTCTGTTGTTATTTCAGATTTCCAGCATCCGCAGTATTTTGCTATCATTTAAAAAACAGTAGTAAGTCATGGGGTTTGGAGCCTGTGTCAATGACACTTCACTTATTGCCAAGGTCTCCACTTGGTTTTATTTGCTTTTAATTAAAAAAAAATCAGTGTCCGAAGGTGGCTTTGATCTTATAAAAGAAGCAAATTTATTTGCAACCGATTGTTTTAAAAGCACCGGCAGGGAGAGTTACTCTTCACTTTGCCTCTCTTACAGCGTTGAAGAGAAGTGTTCGGCAGGGAAGCTCTCTAGAAAGAGCATTTAGATGTAACAGCATTTAAAATACGAGGGCCGATTTTATTGATAATTGATGCAATTTCTTTGAGGCTTCAACTCATTTAAAATAAAATAGCAGATAGAGGGGCTTCATACGAACAAGCCCAGCATTCGGACACTAACACTAGTGCAGTGTCATTTCAAAGCTGGGGTCTTTCATTGCATGTTTACAGATGGACTGTTAGTACAGAAATGAGATTTGCACAGGGCCAAGTTTTATACGAATGACCCTCGACTCTACAAATTGACTGTGAGTGACATTTTTAGCTGCTTTTATATTGCTGTCCAGGTCTTGGCAGAACAAGTTGCACATCCCGCTTGCCTTTACGTTGGAAAAGCACAGCTGGTCCCCTCCTAAACCGAGCGTAACGTAGGTCCCAGTATTTTGTGCATATGATAAAAAAAAACTTACATTTATATAGCGCCTTTCGTGACATCCCAAAATGCTTTACAGCCACTTTGCAGCACTTTTTGAAGTGCAGTCACTGTTGTAAAGTAGGTAACGTGGCAGCCAATTTTGCGCACAGCAAGGTCCCATAAACTGCAATGAGATAACGACCAGATAGTCTGTTTTTTAGTGATGCTTGTTAAGGGATAAATATTGGCTAGGACTCCCCTGCTCTTCTTTGAAACAGTGCCACTTTTACGTGCACCTACATAGAAACGTAGAAGATAGGAGCAGGAGTAGGCCATTCGGCCCCTCGAGCCTGCTCCGCCATTCAATGAGATCATTTCTGATCATCCAAACTCAGTACCCTGTCCCTGCCTTCTCCCCATATCCCTTGATCCCTTTAGCCTTAAGAAATATATCTAACTCCTTCTTGAATATATTTAATGAATTGGCCTCAACTGCCTTCTGTTGTAGAGAATTCCACAGGTTCACCACTCTCTGGGTGAAGAAATTCCTCCTCATCTCAATCCTAAATGGCTTACCCCTTATCTTTAGACTGTGACCCCTGGTTCTGGACTACCCCGCCATCGGGAACATCCTTTCTGCATCTAGTCTGTCTAGTCCTGTTAGAATTTATAAGTTTCAATGAGATCCCCTCTCATTCTTCTAAACTCCAGCGAGTATAAGCCCAATCGACCAAATCTCTCCTCATACGTCATTCCTGCCATCCCAGGTATCAGTCTGGTGAATCTTCGCTGCACTCCCTCCATGGCAAGAACATCCTTCCTCAGATAAGATGACCAAAACTGCACACAATACTCAAGGTGTGGTCTCACCAAGGTCCTGTACAACTGCAGCAAGACATCCTTGTTCCTGTACTCGAATCCTCTCGCTACGAAGGCCAACATACAATTTGCCTTCTTAACCGCCTGCTGCACCTACATGCTTACCTTCAGCGACTGGTGCACAAGGACACCCAGGTCTCGTTACACTTCCCCTTCTCCCAATCTATTGCCATTCAGATAATAATCTGCCTTCCTGTTTTTGCCACCAAAGTGGATAACCTCGCATTTATCCACATTATACTGCATCTGCCATACATCTGCCCAATCACCCAATCTGTCCAAATCATACTGGAGTTTCTCGGCATCCTCCTCACAGCACACACGCCCACCCAGCTTTGTGTCGTCTGCAAACTTGGAGATATTACATCTAGTTCCCTCATCTAGATCATTAATATATATTGTGAATAGCTGGGGTCCTAGCACCAATCTCTGCGGTACCCCATTAGTCACTGCCTGCCACTCGGAAAAAGAGCCGTTTATTCCAACTCTTTGCTTCCTGTCTGCCAACCAGTTCTTTATCCAAGTCAGTACCTTACCCTCAATCCCATGTGCTTTAACTTTACACGGTAATCTCTTATGCGGGACCTTATTGAAGGCCTTCTGAAAGTCCAAATACACCACATCCACTGGTTCTCCCTTATCCTACCAGTTACATCCTCAAAAAATTCCAGTAGATTAGTCAAGCATGATTTACCTATTGTAAATCCATGTTGACTTTGTCCGATCCTGTCACTGTTTTCCAAGTGCTCTACTAGTACATCTTTTATAATGGACTCTAGCATTTTCCCCACTACCAATGTCAGGCTTTCCAGTCTATAATTCCCCATTTTCTCTCTACCACCTTTTTTGAATAGTGGGGTTACATTAGCTACCCTCCAATCCATGGGAACTGTTTCAGAATCTATAGAATTTTGGAAGATGACCAGCAATGCATCTACTATTTCTAGGGCCACTTCCTTAAGTACCCTAAGAATGTAGATTATCAGGCCCTGGGGATTTATCGGCCTTCAATCCCGTCAATTTCCTTAACACCATTTCGCTACAAATACTGATTTCATTTAGTTCCTCCCTCTTATTAGACCCTATGTTCCCCGACATCTCTGGGAGGTTATTTGTGTCCTCCTTTTTGAAGACAGAACCAAAGTATGTATTTAATTGGTCTGCCATTTCTTTGTTCCCCAGTATAAATTCCTCTGATTCTGACTGCAAGGGACCTATGCTTGACTTCACCGATCTTTTTCTCTTCACATATCTATAGAAGCTTTTACAGTCAGTTTTTATGTTCCCAGCAAGCTTACTCTCATAATTTATTTTCCCCCTCTTAATTAATCCCTTTGTCCTCCTTTGCTGAATCCTAAACTGCTCCCAATCCTCAGGTTTGCTGCTTTTTTCTGGCCAAATTATATGTCCTCTCCTTGGATCTTATGCTATCCACGGGCCTATTACCATCTCGTCTGGCTTCGAATACCTTTTATTGTCTCTTTTGTTCGATCGCAGCCTTGCCTTCGACCTATTTTCTTTTCTTTCCAGTTTTGAAGAAGGGTTTCGACCCAAAACGTCAACTCAAATTTCTCTCCACGGATGTTTTTCCAGCATTTTCTGTTGTTATTCCTAATTTCCCTTGTTAGCCACGGTTGAGAGAGCAGACGGTGCCTCGGTTTAACATCTCATCCAAAAGATGGTGCCTCCGACTCACTCATTACTGCATTGGAGTGTCAGCCTAGACTTTGTGCTCAAGTCTCTAGAGTGGGACTTGAACCCACAACCTGTTTAAACTCACCTGTTGATGGCCACAGTGGACCCCTGAAGAACCCAGCGCGGAGCAGGCCCAGCTTCTACTTCCCACATTGAAGACCAATTTCACAGAGTCGTTTGACCTCTCATGAACATAGGCAAGGGGCCTAACACCTGTTTTAGGTGTCGCCCAAGGCCTAAAAAATGGGCCCGACAAATTTATCAATGGCCAGAATGACACGCACATTGGGTCTGTGCCCTCCCAGTCCTAACTTTGTCATTGTTGTGCCTGTTTTGCTCCCCAATAAACAGGTGCAACAGATACCAATTTTTACCCCACTGTATTCAGGCTGCTTTGATGTGTTTACACCAACAGAATCCGGATTTAGTCCTGTCTGGAAAGTAGCCCTTGTAATCATTTGAAGGGACATTACTCATTCCTGGGAACCAGGCCTTCCTGTCGATTTGATGGAGACAGGCTGCATGCTTTGTTTTGAATTAAGGAATCAGACGCTAATGGATTTAAATCTAACATCTATTATGAGGATGTAAGACGAGAATGATCCCGGTGCCATTGTAACTTTTATTTGAATGACAATGGTTTATGAAATTTCGGCTGAAGTAACCCAGTCTGTATGATTGGAGGAGATCCCACAAAATGGCCACCTGGGTGGCTTCAAGGTGGAAGAGGTCGGCAGCAGGGGGCGCTGCTGCGTGGATCCCGTCAATAAATCGAATCTTGCCCTAATGGGCCTTGTTAGGCCCGCCCTGTGCGTTTCCCGGCCCTATTAAAGGGTGCGGATGACACGATTATTGCCGATTCATTTAAAGGGGTCATGGCCCCAGTTACTGTCCGTTGCAAATTGATAGCATTCAGTGCTGTCCATGTCTGAGTCTCTGCACTATGAGCTTGCAGCACCAATGAGCAGCACCTTGCTTCACAGATGAGTCCCTCCATCATCTTGTGGAGGGAGTGAGAGCACATAGAGAGGTTCTCTTCCCTGCGGACGACCTGAAGAGGCCTCCCAGCAGACAAAATACTTTGTGCCTGCTAAAATGGTGAGTAAATTGGTTTAAACACCCTCTCAACTAGCACAATTGAATGGCCCGCTGCTTAGTGCCGTGTCTGCAAAGCACAGGCAGAACCGGCACTAGGGAAACTCACAAGTAGGCGGGTTTAGAGAGGGATACCGCCCCGCAGTCAATCATGTGGATTTTGACAGCGGACCCACCTCCGAACCCGCCCTCTGAGCACCGGCAAAATTCAGCCCAATGTCTCTGCGTGTAGGAGCTAATTGATAATTGATTCCAACAATGCAAGCAACCTGTCTCTATCAAATCTACAAACATGACCGCTGCTTTCATCACAACTCCAGTCAATCACTAACTCTGTCCTGTTACTTCATGGTTTTAAAAACCTCTATCTAGAGCAGAGAAGGCTAAGAGGAGATTTGATAGAGGTGTTTAAAATCATGAAGATTTAGATAGATTAAATAATGGACAGCAATATTGGCAAACAATGACATAGAACAGCAATGGGAAATATTTAAAACAGTTTTCAACAGAGTGCAGGGAAATATATTCCGCTAAAAAACAAGAACAAGCTAAACACTAATGAGACACCGTGGATGAATAAAGCCATAAGGGAAAAATTGAGGGTAAGGAAAGAGGCATACATTAAGTACATGGACAGCAGGGGAGAGCTTGATAAGGGAAAATATAAAGAGATTAGGAAAGAAGTCAAAAAAACAATTAGGAAGGCAAAGAGGAACTATGAAATTAAATTATCAAGGAACATAAAACAAAATAGTAAAATCTTTTACAGGCACATCAATAAAAAAAGGAAGGTTGGGATGGGAATAGGGCATCTAAGGGATGGACAGGATAATACCACAAGCAGTGATAGAGAGATGGCAGAAATATTAAATAATTACTTTGCCTCAGTATTTACCAGGGAGATAGAACAAGCGGACATGACATTGGATCATGAGATTAGTAATGAAATAACGGCATTTAAAATAAAAAGAGGAGATATATTAAATAAACTAATCAAACTCAAAGTGGAAAAAAATCCTGGTTCAGATAAATTACATCACATTTTAAAATAATCTAGGGAAGAGATAGCAGAGGCATTACTACACATATTTAATAATTCATTAGAAAAAGGTGTAGTGCCAGAGGACTGGCGGAGAGCTAACATAATACCTATATTTAAGAAGGGGGATAGAACATGTCCAGGGAATTATAGACCAGTCAGCTTAACATCAGTGGTAGGAAAAATAATAGAATCCCTACTAAAGGAGAAAATAGAAGAACATCTAGAAGCCAAAAATATAATAATATGAATAGTCAGCATAGATTTCAAAAGGGAAAGTCTTGCTTGACCAACCTCATTGAATTTTTTGAAGAGGTAACAGAGAGAATAGACAAGGGTAATGCAGTAGATGTAATTTATCTAGATTTTCAAAAGGCCTTCGATAAGGTACCAGATAATAGACTAATGAATAAGGTCAGAGAATGTGGAGTCAGGGGACAAGTAGCAGAATGGATAGCTAGCTGGCTTCAAGACAGAAAGCAGAGAGTACGGGTAAAAGGTAGCTATTCAGTGGCAGAAGGTGGGTAGTGGTGTTCCACAAGGATTGGTGCTGGGACCACTGTTGTTCACAATTTATATTAACGATTTTGACTTTGGAATCAAAAACACAATTTCTAAATTTGCGGATGACACCAAATTGGGGAGGATAGATAATACTGAGGAGGACTGCAACAAATTACAGGAAGACATAAAAAATTTGCATAATGGGTATATAATTGGCAAATGAAATTCAACACAGATAACTGTGAGGTATTACATTTTGGTAGGAAGAAAAGGGAGGTAGGTTACTTATTACTTGGAGGGTGCAAGTCTAGGTGGGGTAGAGGAGCAAAGGGATCTCAGAGTACAAATACACAAATCACAAAGTAGTGACATTGGTTAACAAGGCCATAAAAAAGCAAACCAGGCACTAGGGTTTATTTCTAGAGGGATAGAAGTAAAGTTATGCTAAACTTGTATCGAACCTTGGTTAGACCACACTTGGAGTACTGCATACAATTCTGGTCGCCATATTATAAGAAGGATATAGAGGCACTGGAGAGGGTGCAGAGAAGATTTAGAAGGATGATACCAGAAATGCGAGGGTATACCTATCAGGAAAGGATGAACAGGCTGGATTTCTTTTAGCTTGAAAAAAGAAGGCTGAGGGGTGACCTAATAGAGGTCTTTAAAATTATGAAAGGTTTAGATAGAGTAGATACAGAGAGAGTGGGCTGGATTTTCTCAATGGGGGCGTGTTGGGGGCGGGACTGCTGGTTGTCGGGTTTCAGTCCCGCCCCCAACGACGTCCGGGCAACCCACGCTATTTTCCCTTGACTGACCTTGTTAAGCCTGCCCTGTGGGCTTAGCTGACTAATTAAGGGAAAGCCAGTGACGGGACGTCAGCGTATGAAGTTTCATCTGTCAAAAATGTTTGACAGATGAATTGTCGGTGTTTGACAGCTTTGAGAAGCTATCAAACACTGACAATCTCTGTTCTAAGGTGAGCCCTTGTACTGAAGACTCACCAAACCTCTCTCCTTAGCAGAAATCAGATGGTTGCTGCATCTGAGAATGCAGCAGCCATTCTGTCATCTCTGCCGTTGAGATGAGGCACCTCCGGATCCCCAAGGGTTGAAGTCTGCAGGAAGAAGTAAAGGTAAGTAAACTTTTTCTAACACTTTACACTCACCTCTCATACTTACCTCTCCATACTTACACCCATCATTCAGCTCCTCAGCAGATTTTTTGACTCCTCTTACCCCCACAGACCCACTGCTCACCTCGCTGACCCTGGCGAGGTTCGTAGCCGTCGGGAAGCCTGCACTTGCAGGGGTAAAATGGGGATAAGCCTCTTAACTGGCTGTTAACTAGCTGTTAGCAGGCAGTTAAATGGCTGTAATCTCCTTCCTGCCTCGAGGTGATGGGTCCCTGCGCGAGTCGGGGACCCGCCTCCCGGGAAGAAGGCACGGAGGTGGGTTGGGAGCGAGTTCGGTACCCGTTCCCAGTTTCTGCCATTTTCCCGGCAGTCCCACTTCCATACCTGCCTCCCCAGGACTGGCAAAATTCCCCATAGAGTTTCCACTTGTGGGGAAGAGCATAACTGGAGGCCATCAATATAAGATAGTGACCAAGAAATCAAATAGGTATTTCAGAACAAACTTCTTTACCCAGAGAGTGGTGAGAATGTGGAACTCGCTACCACAGGGAGTGGTTGAGGCAAATAGTCACCCTCATCAACTTCCCTCCTACTTCTTGCTTGGTGTCCTCTGCTCTCCTGATGCTTTGTTACAAGAAAGGCACTATATAAATGTATGTTATATATTGATGATTCTCTTAGTCACTGATTGTTAGTTCAACCAATGACTTAGGGTCATGAGTAGACTAGGAGATCGATAGTCTTGGGGACCCAGAACTTTACCCAAAGAGTGGTGAGAATGTGGAACTTGTTACCACAGGGAGTGGTTGAAGCGAATAATATAGATGCATTTAAGGGGAGGCTAGATAAGCATATGAGGGAGAAGGGAATAGAGGGTTATGCTGATAGAGTTAGATGAGGAAAGACGGGAGGAGGTTAGAGTGGAGCATAAACGCCGGCATGGACTGGTTGGGCCAAATAGCCTGTTTCTGTGCTGTATATCCTATGTAATCCTATGTAAGGAGAAACTGTTTCCAAAGGCTGAAGGGCCGATAACCAGAGGGCACCGATTTAAGGTGATTGGCAACAGAACCAGAGGCGACATGAGGAAAACCTTTTTTATGCAACGAGTGGTTAGGATTTGGAATGCACTGCCTGATAGGAGAGTGGATATAGATTCAATAGTAGTTTTCAAAAGGGAATTGGATAAATACTTGAAGGAGACAAAATTACAGGGATATTGGGAAAGAGTGGGACTAACTGGATTGCTCTACGAAAGAGCCGGCGCAGACTCGATGGGCCAAATGGCCTCCTTCTATGATTCTATGATTCAAGTCACCCCATTTTTACAAACTCCACTAATACTACCAAACCTGGACTAGCGTCCTTAATACAAACTTATATGTGGGGTTTTGTCTAATTGAATATAGTCCCCCCCGCTTATAGTGGGCGGTTGGTGTTAACATGATTTACCCACTACAGTATAAACAGTGGACGGCTAATCGTGAGAAAACATATTACAGTACTGCAATTTTAACTACTGAAAATTCCTTTTAATTAGAAATGCCTCTTTGTTTTCTTTCCAGAATATAAGAGAACTTATCAGCCTTTCCTCACTGTTTGAACCTAATTGTAACTGCGCTTGTAAGTGTCAATACTGTAGCAGTAAATGGCAGATATTTGTAATATATTCCCGAGCTGTAAGAATTGCGACCCTGTGAAACGTGCAGTGTAAAAGAGAATGTGATAAAGGGAAGATCATTAATATTTCCATCTCTTTCTTTGCAGCCTGTGCAGTGTCCAGGTTTCTGAAATGTGCTAGAGAAGGAAAAATCCGAAAACAGCTGCTCGAAATAACCGGCTCGCTTAATGTGTCCTAAGTGGCACCTTTATAATTGGCGCCTATGGTAACGGCAAATAGTTAGCACCATTTGCCCAATACAGGCAACAACCCATAATAAGCGTGGACAAGTGTAAGTGGTGGGGATTGTAGCTAAAGACTCTTTGTCCTGGTCAATAATTATCCCTCAATCAACATAACAAAAACAGATTATCTGGTCATTATCACATTGCTGTTTCTGGGAGCTTGCTGTGTGCAAATTGGCTGCCGCGTTTCCTACACTTCAAGAAGTACTTCATTGGCTGTAAAGCGCTTTGGGGCGTCCGGTGGTCGTGAAAGGCGCTATATAAATGCAAGTCTTTTATCTTCTTTCTTTTAGATTTTTTGTCTCAATCTCAATGAACCCAGAAGAACTGAAGACCTGATAAAAAATAAACAAATATGTGTGGAAACTATGCCTTCCTGTAGATTTGATTGCTCTGCTAAATGTCTGAGGGAGCCTAAAAATATAACACTCACATCCATTTATGTGCGAGGGAAAGAACTCAGACCCAGGGTCTATGGAATTGCATCCAGAAAGCCTTGACAAGCCTCAGTGACTTTGCAATTGGAAGGGTTTTCTCCCCACAAACTAGCTGATGCAGGGAGTAAATTTCCAAATGAAACATCCAATGGAATGCCAATTAACATCTTTTAAAAAATGAACTGCAAGGATGCTTTTAATTAGAAACAAGATTCAGGTTCATAAAAGTAAGTGCAGATAGAAATTAGCAAATGCTGACGGCACCGTGAATGGTTTCTGTGCCTCTGCAACCATGGGAACGTTATGCTGGCCTAGGATGGAGGATATGATTAAGTTAATTGGGTAAAATGGCGTTTTGCTCAATTCAGTGGACAAGGGCAAATTTTGCAGAATCTTTCCTCAGGAAATGGTACTGATTGGACCCAGTCTAATAGGGAGGCTGTACGGAGCCAATGAAAAGAATGGGCTCAGCAGCATCCGTGGGGAGAGAAACGGAATTAACGTTTCAGGTCTGGAACCCTGAAACATTAACTCTGTTTCTCTCTCCACGGATGCTGCCTGGCCTGCTGAGCATTTCCAGCATTTTCTGTTGTTATTTCAGATTTCCAGCATCCGCAGTATTTTGCTATTGTAAAAGAATGGGCTCAATGGGCTTCAGAGTCTTGGCTCATTCCATGCTACTTTAGGTGCTTTTGGCTTCCTGTGATGTCTAGCAATACGTCAGATTATTGCCCTCTAGCACCTCAATGAAAATTAAATTGAGACACGGAGAGAACCCATCCACCCTGTTACTTAATCGTTCCGTGACTGATTGGTGAAAAATGGCTGGAGAATCAGCGCTTTTCTCCTCATCAATCATCCTTTGGACACACTGACACGCCATCCCTGCTGGGATTTCTGAAACCTCAGATAGAGTCTTGTCTGCGTTAATCATTCTTTGAAACCTGGACCACTTCCTATTACTTTGCAAGCTCGACTGATTTCTAATTTGTGTGCTATCTGTTATCACCTAACTTTGCTTGCAATGCTCCCATGTCCTCCGATAGGATTTCAAAAGTTACCTCAGGAGCTTTCCCACGCTGGCCTCGGTGAAAAATTCCCCTCTGATATGTCACTGTCTCAGTAACTAACAGTTCAACCTCTTCATCTTAAGTTGCTTTTTCTAAGGCTTTTCTTGTTTTTTCATCTCTTTCTGTATTCTCGCCCGCCCCACTCCTGTGCCTGGATGTTTTTGTTCTGTTTATTCATAACAATACCGTGGAGGAGGAATTCCTGGAGTGTTTACGGGATGGTTTCCTGGACCAATATGTCGAGGAACCAACCAGAGATCAGGCCATCTTAGACTGGGTATTATGTAACGAGAAAGGATTAATTAGCAATCTTGTTGTACGAGGCCCCTTGGGTCGGAGCGATCATAATATGATCGAATTCTTCATTAAGATGGAGAATGAAGTAGTTGACTCAGAGACAAGGGTCCTCAATTTAAATAAAGGAAACTATGATGGTCTGAGGAGCGAGTTGGGTAGGATTGATTGGGGAATGGCACTCAAAGGGTTGACGGTGGATAGGCAATGGCAAACATTCAAAGACCAAATGGCTGAGCTACAGAATTTGTTCATCCCAGTTTGGCATAAAAATAAAACAAAAAAGGTGACTCAACCGTGGCTAACAAGGGAAATAGGCCCGTGGATAGCATAAGATCCAAGGAGAGGACATATAAATTGGCTAGATAAAGCAATAATCCTGAGGATTGGGAGCAATTTAGGAGTCAACAAAGGAGGACAAAGGGATTAAGTAAGAAAGGGAAAATAGAATATGAGAGTAAGCTAGCAAGCAACATAAAAACCGACTGTAAAAGCTTTTATAGATATGTGAAGAGAAAAAGATTGGTGAAGTCAAGCGTAGGTCCCTTACAGTCAGAATCAGGGGAATTTATAATGGGAAACAAGGAAATGGCAGACCAACTAAATACATACTTTGGTTCTGTCTTCACAAAGGAGGACACAAATAACCTCCCAGAGATGCCGGGGAACATAGGGTCTGATGAAAGGGAGGAACTGAAAGAAATCAGTATTTGTAGGGAAATGGTGTTAGGAAAATTGATGGGACTGAAGGCCGATAAATCCCCAGGGCCTGATGGTCTACATCCCAGGGTACTTAAGGAAGTGGCCCTAGAGATAGTAGATGCATTGCTGGTCATCTTCCAGAACTCAATAGACTCTGGAACGGTACCCATGGGTTGGAGGGTAGCTAATGTTACCCCACTATTCAAAAAAGGTGGTAGAGAAAAAGCGGGGAATTATAGACCGGTAAGCCTGACATCGGTAGTGGGGAAAATGCTAGAGTCTATTATAAAAGATGTAATAGCAGAGCACTTGGAAAGCAGTGACAGGATCGGACAAAGTCAACATGGATTTACAAAAGGTAAATCATGCTTGACTAATCTACTGGAATTTTTTGAGGATGTAACTGGTAAAATAGAGAAGGGAGAACCAGTGGATGTGGTGTATTTGGACTTTCAGAAGGCTTTCGATAAGGTCCCAAATAAGAGATTAGCATGCAAAATTAAGGCACATGGGATTGGGGGCAAAGTATTGACTTGGATAGAGAACTGGTTGGCGGACAGAAAGCAAAGAGTTGGAATAAACGGGTCGTTTTCCGAGTGGCAGGCAGTGACTAGTGGGGTACCGCAAGGATCGGTCCTAGGACCCCAGCTGTTCACAATATATATTAATGATCTAGACGAGGGAATTGGATGTAATATCTCCAAATTTGCAGATGACACAAAGCTGGGTGGGAGGGTAAGCTGCGAGGAGGATGTCGTGAAACTCCAGTACGATTTGGACAGGTTGGGTGATTGGGCAGAAACATGGCAAATGCAGTATAATGTGGATAAATGTGAGGTTATCCACTTTGGTGGCAAAAACAGGAAGGCAGATTATTATTTGAATGGCAATAGATTGGGAGAAGGGGAAGTGCAAAGAGACCTGGGTGTTATTGTGCACCAGTCGCTGAAGGTAAGCATGCAGGTGCAGCAGGCGGTTAAGAAGGCAAATGGTATGTTGGCCTTCGTAGCAAGAGGGTTCGAGTACAGGAACAAGGACATCTTGCTACAGTTGTACAGGGCCTTGGTGAGGCCGCACCTTGAGTATTGTATGCAGTTTTGGTCACCTTACCTGAGGAAGGACGTTCTTGCCATGGAGGGAGTGCAGCGAAGATTCACCAGGCTGATACCTGGGATGGCAGGAATGACGTATGAGGAGAGATTGTGTCGATTGGGCTTATACTCACTGGAGTTTAGAAGATTGAGAGGGGATCTCATCGAAACCTATAAAATTATGTCAGGTCTGGACAGACTAGATGCAGGAAGGATGTTTCTGATGGCCGGGGAGTCCAGAACCAGGGGTCATAGTCTAAGGATAAGGGGTAAGCCATTTAGGACTGAAATGAGGAGGAATTTCTTCACCCAGAGAGTGGTGAACCTGTGGAATTCTCTGCCACAGAGGGCGGTGGAGGCCAGTTCATTAAATATATTCAAGAAAGAGTTGGATATATTTCTTGAGGCTAAAGGGATCAAGGGACATGGGGAGAAGGCAGGGACAGGGTACTGAAATTGGATGATCAGCCATGATCTCATTGAATGGCGGAGCAGGCTCGAAGGGCCGAATGGCCTACTCCTGCTCCTATCTTCTATGTTTCTATATTTCTATAGCTTTGGATGTTTGTGACATGATTTTTATCTCAACTTTGATACGTGTAAAATTGCCTTTTTGTAATTTCTACCTTCTAGCACTGATGTTATTAAAAGAAAACTATATTTGTCCATGATACAGTAAGAGAACTCAGAGTAAGGTTTTAATTACAGAATCCTAAACTGCAAAATATGTTTTGTTACTGAGAAATCCAAATCAATTCTCAGAAAGGCTAACAATCAAAACATATCTACAAAAAGATTCTCATCTGAATATAAATACCATCAGTTCAATAGAAAGACATTACTTCAAATTGTAATTATTGACCATTTGTTTCATACGCCTGCAGTAATTCTGTAAGGGGAGTAACCTCTGAGAACTCTTTGTTCCTCAAACTCTGGCCTCTTGTGCATCCACTACTTCCTTCGCCCCACCATTGACGGCCATGCCTTCAGCTGTCTAGGCCCTAAGCTCTGGAATTCCCTCCCCCAATCTCTTCCCCTCTCTTTAAGGCGTTGCTTAAAACCTACCTCTTTGACCAAGTGTTTGGTCACTTGTCCTAATGTCTCCTTCTTTGGCTTAAGTCAATTTTTGTCTGATAACGCTCCTGTGAAGCACAATGGGACGTTTTACTACATTAAAGGTGCTATATAAATGCAAGATTGTTTTTATAACTGTTAAAAAAAACTGAGCCAAATGGCAAGAGCAAGCAAATGCTGCTGCAGGGCATCGTGAGGGACATCGCCCATTACACCTGAGAGAGAACATTTCCCAACAGTGGAGAATTACAATGAGCCATCAAAATCATCAGTTGGGGAGGATGGTGCATGATCCAATGGCTAGGGTGAAAATGGATGAGCCCTTAGACCTTCTCTCATCTTTTTTTATATTCATATTTAATCCTTTTAGTGGTTGGTTTGTCTTTGATCAGTTGCAATCACGTTTAATTAAAATAACGTTTCAGAATTCAATTGGATCAAAATAGTTTTATGGGGAAATTAATCTCAATTATTTCAAGAAATGTTTCTCCTGCAATAAAATGATAAAGCAATCACTATGGCAGCTCATCCAGGAAATGATTTGATCAATTATAATTGTCTTTATTAAAAATATGTTGATTCAGAGTACACTGAGAATGTAATCTTACGTAAACTTCATTAAAATAATTGAAATGCTTTCCTTAATGTAAAATTTACTTTGTGAGGTGAAGCGCTTGGGCACAGAGCTTCATGGATTGGATAATCAGGCACTCAATTAATAATTTACCATGATAATTCTGCTTGTCAGAAGTTGTAACAGCGATTCCTGTCGTAATAGTTTTGAAACAAGCTGGCAGCTCTGATTCAGACACTCAAGGTTGTTGACAATATGGCTTTTACAGCAAATGTTAACCACTGTTAGAATGGTGATGGTTATAGGAACATAGGATCAGGAGCAGGCCAATCAGCCCCTCGAGCCTGTTCCGCCATTCAATTAGATCACGGCTGATCTGTGTCTTAACTCCATCTACCCGCTTGGTTCCCTAACCCTTAATACCCTTGCCTAGCAAAAAAAAAATCACGTAATGAGGCGATGTTGCAAACTCTGAGCGGCTGGAGCAGGCTGAAATTGCACGCTGCTCAGGGGTTGGTCACATTACTTATTTAGGCTGGGCTCACTTCGATCCGTTCCGTAGGCGATGGAGCCGAAGAGGCCCGTGCAAAGCCAAGTGTTGAATTGTTTCTGAGGGACCCGGAGGAGCTGAAGTGCTCTTGCGATGACAAGTTTCTACTCATTCTTTTAAAGCAGCTTCGCAAATCTTGTGAAAAAAAATTCTCGAACGCGGAGAATTTTGTTTAAAATGATCTTGGGTTCAGAGTGGCAGCAGCAGCCTCTCTTGTAGTGCGGCTTTTGACTGCTGGGTAATGTGTGTCTGTGAAGACAGATTGGCACCTGATTATGTTGCTCCTCTTTGGACGAATAGCCTGCCAACACTCACTGTTCACACAAAACGAACGGACGCTTGGCGCGGTCACCGAGAGATGTTGGCATCGCTGGAACCATACTACACGACCTTCAGGAAAGAAAACTGAAAAATAAAGGAGTAATAGGTGATGTAAGAAAACTACTAGGCATTTGGTCTAAGCGTTAAACAAAGCTTTAATCAACTGTTTTACAACATGGAGGTCTAGTTGTGGCCTTCACTAGTTCCCGTTAAGAATGTCCTGCGCAAGCTGGGCCCGTGCCCGAGTATTTATACCCTCCCTGGACAGCGCCACCCGTAGGCCGCTCAGTATTACTTCATAAGTCTTTCTTTCATGAATGACTGATTCATGTCAATATTAAATTTCGTCCCTCCTCAGGTTCAGTTAGGGAATGGTTCTATGGACACCAGTACCTTGCCCAATCACGAGCCTAGACAATTATTGTTTGACCATGGGGACCACTGTAGCCGAACCCAGCACTGTCCTCACCGTATGTCCACACACATGAGTTTTCCAACAAGAGGCACTGAACGGCGATCAGGACTGACAGTCATGGCTGATTTTTCACTACCTTACCTACCAGGGGCTCTGTTGAGTCCAGTTGTAGTGGCCATTGCTGTCAACCTGACTGAGATCAGCAAACGGAGCACGGCTGACGAATTATACCTGGGGCCATCTAGTTTGCTGACTCAGTACACATTGCATTTACCACCGGGGAAGCTCTCAGTTAGTCCAGGCTCCCACCAGTCAGCAGCACGCAAGCCCGCCCTCAGAGAAGATGGAGGATAAGCAGAGCAGCAGGAGTGCTCCTCAGCTTGAAATTAATTACAGAAAGATGTTCTCTTTCAAAAATATACATGTAGATTCGTAGGATTTTTGGTATTAGAAACATAAGACTGCAGACCTTATTACTAGCATTGCCAGTTGAGGAGTACGATTCCTTTAACTCTGCAAATCAAATTACCCTTAATGCAAGCCCTACTTGAGTGAGTATTTATGACATTGTTTTTTACACGATATCACTGTTCACACAATCTATATCAGTGCACTGGAAACCCCAGTGATGTAGGACTGTCGCCTGCTTGTGTATGTCATACCATTTGTCCAAATATATCAATATTAGCTTGGTTCACAATCTTTTGCACGTGAATGTTTAAAATGTTTAAACGCCAGTGATACCTAGTACATAGTGCCAGCACGGACTGCCAACATTTGGGGAGTCTGTTCATCATCAGTGAAATTGATAACAGCGCGCCCCCTAAAAGAAATGGTGTCAGCCATTGACATCATGCAGACACTCGATGGAAAACCCTTCATACTGATATAGCAAAGGCCTAGTGTTGCCGATTTGTTCTCGATATGTGGGCACAGTTGTCAAGGCCACATTTATTGCCCATCTCCAGCTGCCCTGATTGTGGTGTATGTGCCTTTAAGAGCAATTATGGTGTATGTGCCTTTAAGAGCCCCAGGTGTGCGTAATGCCGGTAATTGCCACTTGGGCTATATAAGCCTGTGTATTGTGTATATCCTTTAGAAACCCCCCCCCCAGACTTGCTTAGTAAATACCTATGAACCAACTCCTGTCTTCAGTGTCTTTATCTACACATGGACACTACAGTGGCGACGAAGTGGAAACGGACTTACCTGCAATTCGGCAGCACCTCAAGGACATCGATTCCTCCAGCGTCCAGAAGACTCAAGGAAGTAAGAGAAACTGTGGTTTCACCAGCTGGCCAAGCTGGTGACAGGTACTGCGCTAATCCTTCCTGGGCGTCAGGCTGGAGCTCCAGCGGCGGGCTCTACAGCTGAGACAGGCAGCGAAATCGGAGGCAAGCAATAACGGACTGGGAGGGTGCACTCGAGAGACGGCCGGCGCGGCAAGCAGGTCAGCGTTTAGACCTCCGTCGGGAACGAGTCTCCAACAGTGAATAAACGGAAACTACAGTAAAACAGCGTTGTTATCGGTAGCAGCGGCGGGAAAGCGCGGGAAGCGCCATATCGTTGCTACAGAAAAAAAAAAAGCACGGGAAGTGCCATATCTTTTCTGAAATGCCTAAATCTGGTAATATTGAGGCTTTTGATGGCGAAATAGAAGATTGGACCACATACGTGGAAAGAGTAGAGGTTTATTGCACTGCAAATGGAATAACAGATGAAAAAAAAGCTTCAGTACTTCTGAACTTAATGGGCGCAAAGACATACGGGCTGTTACGAAATTTAATCACTTCAGCCAAACCAAAGGACAAGACTTTTAAAGAAATTGTTGATACCCTGCAGGAGCATTTAAACCCAACACCGCTGCTGATAGCGGAACGATTCAAGTTCTTCAAGAGAAATCAACACAAGAATGAAAGTAACGCTGATTACCTAACCGAATTAAGAAAGCTATCAAAGTACTGCCAATTCGGAGCAGGACTATCGGATTATCTTCGAGACAAATTTGTTTGCGGTCTCTTAAGTGAAGGAACACAAAAAAGACTGCTTTCTGAAAAAGATTTAACATTGGACAAAGCTTTCAGTATGGCTGTATCATACGAAGCAGCAGCAAAAGGAGCTGCAGAGATACAACAAGAGACACAGGACTTCGGCACCCATAAAATGACACAGGAGTTCGGAAGATGTTATCGCTGCGGCAGATCCACCCATAACCAGAGGGACTGCTGGTTCAAGGGCAAAGCATGCAGGCAATGTGGTAAGATTGGACACATTGCACGGGTATGCCAATCTGGACAAAATAAATCCACTGACAGAAAACAAAAAATCAATAAAGAAAAGTACAGGAAGGTACAAATGATGACGGACAATAGCTCCGAAGACCAGAATAGCGATAGCGACTCCGGAAACAAGAGACTAAGCTGTCTCAAATTACATAATGTACTTGCCAAAGAGGATTACCAAACCATTTGGGTTACCCTCACAATAGCAGGGTCCCCAGTTAAAATGGAGCTAGATACAGGATCAGCTCTAACCGTAATAAATCGACGAGATTACGAGAGGCTATTTTCACATATACCTCTAAAAGACACATCCATTATCTTAAAAACATATACGGGGCAGAAAGTCTACCCCAAAAGGAAAAATAAGGGTGCCTGTGGTATACAACGGCAAAGAAATACAAAAGTTGTATTTATACATTCTACAAGATGGTGGTCCACCGTTGTTGGGACGTGAATGGATAAGGAAGATACGTTTAGACTGGCACTCCATTCAGGCACTGACGGTGACCAGTAAGGAAAAAAACAATGATGACATCATACCTGAACGATTAAAAGACATCTTGGCCAACGCCAAAGAAGTGTTTCAAGAGAAACTAGGAACCTTGAAAGGCATCACCGCCTCAATAAAAGTGGAAGATACAGCAATTCCAAAATTTTTTAAGGCAAGACTGGTGCCATACGCAATACGTCCGGCAGTCGAGGCAGAGCTGAAGAATTTGGAAAAGGCAGGCGTATTATCCAAAATAGATTGGAGCGAATGGGCAACACCCATCGTTCCAGTCATGAAAAAAACATTGAAAAATAACTCTGAGGAACAGAAAAAATTCACATCTGTGGGGACTTTAAGGTGACTGTAAGCCCGGTCCTTCACACGGTACAGTATCCTCTTCCGAGGATAGAAGATATTTTCGCCTCACTATCCGGAGGGAAACGTTTCACAAAAATTGACTTGGCACAGGCATATCTACAGATGGAGGTTGAGGAGACCTCTAAAAAGTATCTCACAATAAACACACACAAAGGCCTGTACCAGTACAATTGACTGGTTTTTGGAATAGCATCAGCTCCAGCTATCTGGCAAAGAGCTATGGAGCAAGTCCTGCAAGGGATTCCGGGGACTCAATGCTACCTAGATGACATCCTTGTAACAGGAGAAAACGACAACGAGCACCTTGCCAATTTGGAGCAGGTGCTCACTAGGCTGAAAGAACGGGGCCTACGAGCAAATCGCCCCAAGTGCGAATTTTTCCAAAATCAGATATCATATTGTGGCGACATAATTAACAAGGAAGGGTTGCATAAGTCACCTGAAAAAATTGAAGCAGTTATAAAAGCCCCAGCACCTGAAAATGTTTCACAATTAAGGTCATTCCTGGGATTAATAAATTACTATCATAAATTTTTACCGAACTTATCAACTATTCTACACCCTCTTAATGATCTTCTACAGACAGGAGTGATTTGGAAATGGAACGAAGACTGTAAACATGCCTTCCATAAATGTAAAGACTTAATCACATCCGAGAAAATTTTGGCTCATTACAACCCATCACTACCAATCAGACTGGCGTGCGATGCATCCCCTTACGGCATAGGAGCGGTATTGTCCCATAGATTCCCTGATGGCTCGGAACGGCCGATAGCTTTTGCGTCACGCTCATTGAACTCAGCTGAGCGTAACTATGCCCAGATAGACAGGGAAGCACTCAGCCCGGTCTGGGGAGTGAAGAAATTCAACCATTACCTACATGGACAAAAATTTACCTTGCTGACTGACCATCAACCCCTCATCTCCATATTCAACCCTAAAAAAGGTGTCCCCATTATGACGGCACAAAGACTACAGAGGTGGTCCCTTTTTCTAGGGGCACACCAATACAACATTGAATACAAAGGGTCAAAACAGCATGGGAATGCTGACGGTTTATCACGCCTACCGTTGCCAATGATAGAAGAGGCACCTACAGTAGACCCAGTAGAGATATTCCACTCTACCATAGTGGAATGTCTACCAGTGACAAATTCTGCCATTGAAAGGGAGACAAGAAATGACCCTACTCTCTCACGGGTCTACGATTTAACAGTGAAGGGATGGCCAGCACATGGCGAACCACTGTTGCCAGCATTCTCGCAAAGAAGAGAACAGCTGTCAGTGTGCCGAGGAACCTTGATGTGTGGATCCAGAGTGGTGATTCCACCCAAACTCCAGGATAAAGTGCTAAAGGAGCTTCACGAGGGGCATCTGGGTGGAGTGAAAATGAAGAACCTAGCTAGGGCGTTTGTATGGTGGCCAGGTATCGATGGAGACATCGAAGACATGACCAAGAGCTGCCTAGGATGCCAGAAGGTCCAAAATGCTCCGCCACAGGCCCCTCTACATCCATGGGAGTGGCCCTCATCTCCCTGGCAAAGGGTGCACATCGACTTTGCTGGTCCATTTATGGACTCAATGTTCTTAATCGCAGCTGATGCACACTCCAAGTGGCCGGAGGTAATAAAGATGTCCTCCACCACCACGGAAAAAACCATCACAGTATTAAGAACCATATTTGCCAGGAATGGGCTGCCGGAGCAGATATGTTCTGATAATGGACCGCAATTTGTGTCCGAAGAATTCAGAAAGTTCTTAAAGAACAATGGGGTAAAGCACTACACGTCCGCCCCATACCATCCCGCCACCAATGGATTGGCTGAAAGGTTTGTCCAGACCTTCAAGAAGGCCATCAAGGCCATGGGTAATGAAGACATAAAACTTCAGCACAAGGTGGATAACTTCTTATTTGCATATAGGAATGCAACGCATATGGTTACTAACCAAACTCCCGCCATGATGTTCTACAATAGAAACCTAAGATGCCGGCTGGATTTGGTCAAGCCCAACATCCGAAGGGACGTGGAGAACCGGCAGTTTCAGGGCATGAATGAAGGCCAACTAGGGCCTTCCAGATAGGCCAACCGGTTTTGGCCCGGGACTACCGTACCGAGAAATGGCAGCCTGGAACTATCTGCACACGATTAGGACCACTGATGTATACCGTGGACATCGGAGACAGCATAATAAGGCGCCATGCTGACCAAATCATCAAGTCATCCGAAAAGGGACAACCTACACCACCACTCTATACATCTAACGATGAAGTAGAGATACCCATATCTACCTCCGATCCGGTGATACTGGAGCCCGATGAACCCGACACTGGCCTTCAAGCCGAATCAGCCTTGCCAGAAGAACCTACTACACCACCAGAAACTACTACACCCCCGAGGCGTTATCCGGACCGAGTCAGGAAGCCTCCTGAGAGACTAACTTATAATTAATTAATACAGCAATGTATATTATTTTGCATATAACATGTAATTAATAATTACTTAAAATATGATGTACTAGTTAGCTAGAAGGGGAGGAATTGTGGTGTATGTGCCTTTAAGAGCAATTATGGTGTATGTGCCTTTAAGAGCCCAGGTGTGCGTAATGCCGGTAATTGCCACTTGGGCTATATAAGCCTGTGTATTGTGTATATCCTTTAGAAACCCCCCCCAGACTTGCTTAGTAAATACCTATGAACCAACTCCTGTCTTCAGTGTCTTTATCTACACACGGACACTACACTGATGGTGATGGCAAACATTCTTCAGTGAGTGTTTTGTACAACTGAGTGGCTTGCTAGGCCACTTCAGAGGGCAGTAAGAGACAATCACATCAAGTAATGTGGAGACTGGAGAGAAGTGGCAGGTTGCCTTCCTTAAACATAGAAACGTAGAAGATAGGAGCAGGAGTAGGCCATTCAGCCCCTCGAGCCTGCTCCGCCATTCAATGCGATCATGGCTGATCATCCAAATTCAGTATCCTGTCCCTGCTTTCTCCCCATACCCCTTGATCCCTTTAGCCATAAGAAATATATCCAACTCCTTCTTGAATATATTTAATGAATTGGCCTCTACTGCCTTCTGTGGTAGAGCATTCCACAGGTTCACCACTCTCTGGGTGAAGAAATTCCTCCTCATTTCTGTCCTAAATGGCTTACCCCTTATCCTTAGACTGTGACCCCTGGTTCTGGACTCCCCGATCATCGGGAACATCCTTTCTGCATCTAGTCTGTCCAGTCCTGTCAGAATTTTATAAGTTTCAATGAGATCCCCTCTCATTCTTCTAAACTCCAGCGAGTATAAGCCCAATCGACCTAATCTCTCCTCATACGTCATTCCTGCCATCCCAGGTATCAGCCTGGTGAATCTTCGCTGAACTCCTTCCATGGCAAGAACATCCTTCCTCAGATGAGGCGACCAAAACTGCACACAATACTCAAGATGTGGTCTCACCAAGGCCCTGTACAACTGCAGCAAGAAATCCTTGTTCCTGTACTCAAACCCTCTCGCTACGAAGGCCAACATACCATTAGCCTTCTTAACTGCCTGCTGCACCTGCATGTTTACCTTCAGCGACTTAAAGGACATCAGTGAACCAGTTGGGTTTTTACAACAATCCAGTAGTTTTCAAGGCACCAGCCCCAAAATGATCCAATTACTTCCATTCAAGTTCACAATGTGCTGCGGCGGTATTTCAACTGACAACCTCTGGGTCATTAGTCCAGTACCACAAGCACTACACTATTATACCCAGTACAAAAGCAAAATACTGAGGATGCTGGAAATCTGAAATAAAAACAGAAAATGCTGGAAACACTCAGCAGGTCAGGCAGCATCTGTGGAGAGAGAGAAACAGAGTTAACGTTTCAGGTCGATGACCCTTCGTCAGAACTGGAAAAAGCTGGAGATGTAACAGCTTTTTAAGCAAGTGCAGGAAAAGGGGGAGGGGAGGAAAGAACAAAAGGGAAGGTCTGTGACAGGATGGAAGGCAGGAGAGATTAAGAGAGATTAAGAGATGGTGCAAGTATTATATCCAGTATTGGGGGCTGAACGTTTGATGTCTTTTTATGATATTCCTTTCTCTGCTATTTTGACGTTAACCTATTTAAAAATAAGCAGGTTAGCGCATCCACTAAAATAGCAGACAAAGGATCTTTATATGAATGTATTAAGAGTAGTTGAGGCGATTAGCATAGATGCATTTAAGGGAAAACTAGATAAGTACATGAGGGAGAAAGGAATAGAAGGTTATGTTGATAGGGTTAGATGCAGAAGGGTGGGAGGAGGCTTGCGTGGACCATAAACACCGGCATAGACCTGTTGGGCCGAATGGCCTGTTTCTGTGCTGTAAATACTATGCAATGTAATATCACTAGCTGTAACTTACAGGCTTAAATAACAAGGGAATATGTTAATACATTTAGCCAAAAAACTGCAGATGCTGGAAATCTGAAACAAATCACAGAAAATGCTGTAAACAATCAGCAAGTCAGTCAGCACCTCCGCAGAGAACAAATATACGTGGGAACATTTCTCTCATACATTGGACGTTGGATTGTTGACTTCCCGATGCAGAACGTGGAAAAAAGTATTAATTAGGTAGGTTGATTGTAAACTAAGGAAGAAAGGCAGCACGGTGGCATAGTGGTTAGCACTGTTGCCTTACAGCGCCAGGGACCCGGGTTCGAATCCGGCCTCGGGTGACTGTCTGTGTGGAGTTTGCACATTCTCCCCGTGTTTGCGTGGGTTTCCGCCGGGTGCTCCTGTTTCCTCCCACAGTCCAAAGATGTGCGGGTTAGGTTGATTGGCTATGATAAATTGACCCTTAGTGTTCGGGGGATTAAATACGTGGGGTTACGGGGATAGGGTGGGATATGTAGGGGTTATGGGGATCGGGTGGGATATGTGTCGGTGCAGGCTCGATGGGCCGAAATGGCCTCGATCTGCACGGTGGGGTTTTTGTGATTCTGTGAAATAAAGAACTTGCATTTAATATAATGCGTTTAAAATAATGCCTTTCATGACGCTTCACAGCCAATACTTTTGAAGTGTAGTCATTGTTGTAATATAAGAAACACAGCAGCCAATATGCTCACAGCAAGGTCCCACAAACAGCAATGAGTTAAATGACCAAATAATCTGTTTTGATTGTGTTAGTTGAGGGACAAATGTTGGCCAGAACACCGGGGAACTCCCTACGCTTCTTCCAGTAGTGCCATGGGATCTTTTACATCTATCTTAGAGGCAGATAGGGATCAACCAATTCTGGAATGTCTCCTTTATGTCTCATATACAGTATTTAGCAGCAGAGTGGGGTACAGTTTGAGTGTAGCTTCCTGACTTGTATTCATCTGTATTGGCTGTAGCTCAGTGTTATATTTTATGTTGTTGTTTGCTGCTCTTGAGTGCTTGGACGTGATGAGCATTGAGTTACTAAAACCTTTAGATCTTTTCAAGTTCCTCCTTAGCTATTTCAACACCATTCATGGGGTATATATGTCATGCATTTTTTCTTCCATAAGAACATAGAAGAACATAAGAAATAGGAGCAGGAGTAGGCCGTTCGGCCCTTCGAGCCTGTTCCACAATTCAATTAGATCATGGCTGATCTTTTACCTCAACTCCACTTTCCTGCACTATCCATATATTCCTTGATTCCTTTAATATCCAAAACTCTATCGATCTCTGCCTTGAATATACTCAACGACTGAGCATCCACAGACCTATGGGATAGAGAATTCCAAAGGTTCACTACCCTCTGAGTGAAGAAATGTCTCCTCATTTCAGTTCTTAATTGTCTGACCCCTTATTCTGAGACTGTGACCCCTGGTTCTAGACTCCCCTGGGAAACATCCTCCCTGCATCTACCCTGTCAAGCCCTGTAAGAATTTTGTTTGTTTCAATGAGATCACCTCTCATTCTTCTAAACTCTGGAGAATATAGGCCTAGTCTACTCAATCTCTCCTCATAGGACAATCCCTCCATCCCAGGAATCAGTCTGGTGAACCTTCATTGCACTCCCTGTATGGCAAGTATATCCTTCCTTAGGTAAGGAGACCAAAACTGTACACAATTGCAGTAAGACGTCTTTACACTTATGCTCAAATCCTTTTGTAATAAAGACCAACATACCATTTGCTTTCCTAATTGCTTGCTGTACCTGCATATTAACTTTCAGCGATTTGTGTATAAGGACACCCAGGTCCCTCTGAACACCAACATTTCCCAATCTCTCACCATTTAAAAAATACTCTGTTTTTCTATTTTTCTGACCAAAGTGGATAACTTCACATTTCTCCACATTATATTCCATTTGCCATGTTCTTGCCCACTCACTTAACCTGTCTATATCCCCTTGAAGCCTCCTTGCATCCTCCTCACAACTTACATTCCCAGCTAGCTTTGTATCATCAGCAAACTTGGATACATTACATTTGGTCCCCTCATCCAAATCATTGATATAGATTGTGAATAGCTGAGGCCCAAGCATTGATCTATGCGGTACCCCACTAGTTACAGCCTGCCAAAATGAAAATGACCTGTTTATTCCTACTCTTTGTTTTCTGTCCGTTAACCAATCCTTAATCCATGCTAGTATATAACCCCCAATCCCATGAACCCTAATTTTGATTAATACCCTCTTGTGTGGCACCTTATCGAATGCCTTCTGAAAATCCAAATACACCACATCCACTGGTTCCCCTTATCTATTCTGCTAATTACAACCTCAAAAAATTCTAACAGATTTGGCAAACACGATTTCCCTTTCATAAATCCATGTTGACTCTGCCCAGCCCTTTTATTACTTCCTAAGTGCCCTGTTACCATGTCCTTAATAAAAGATTCTAGCATTTTTCCTACTACTGATGCCAGGCTAACTGGCCTATAGTTCCCCGATTTCTCTCTCCCTCCTTTCTTAAATAGTGGGGTTACATTTGCTACCTTCCAATCGGTGGGAACTGTTCCAGGATCTATGGCATTTTGGAAGATGACAACCAATGCATCTATGATCTCTAGAGCCACCTCTTTTAAAACCATAGGATGTAGGCCATCAGGTCGAGGGAATTTATCAGCTTTCTGTCCCATTAATTTCTCCAGTACTATTTCCTTACTAATACTAATTTATTTCAGTTCCTCATTCTCACTAGACCCTTGGTTCTCTACTATTTCCGGAATGTTTTTTGCGTCTTCTTCTGTGAAGATAGACACAAAGGGCTGGATTTTGCCAGCCCTGGGGAGGCAGGTTTGGAGGCGAGACTGCCGGGAAAATGGCAGAATTTGGGGGCGGGTGCCCAACCTGCCCCCAACCTGCCTCCATGCCATCTTGCCAGGAGGCGGGTAGCCGACCCGTGCCGGTAGCTAACAGGTAGCTAACAGGCAGTCTTTTGGCTAATCCCTTTTTTGAGCCCTGAACTGTGGGCTTCCCGACAGCTTCGAACCTCGCCAGGGTCAGCGAGGCGGGCTGTTGGTCTGCGGGGGTCGGAGGGGCCGAGATGTCCGGTGTGCAGGTGAGTAATGGGTGCATGTGTGCAGAGGTAAGTGTGTGAGGTGTGTGTAAAGTATTTTAATAAGTTTTACTTACCTTTACTTCTTCCTGCAGGCTTCCTCCCTTCAGGTCTCGGGAGTCCCTCAGTTCACCGGCACAGAAAGTAAAATGGCTGCTGAACTGTCAAAAGCTGCAGCATTCTGCTTTCTGGTCAGGAAGGCTTTCTAATTGAGTCTTGAGTAAAGACACAACTTAGAAGACAGATTGTCAGTGTTTGACGGCTTCATAGAGCTGTCAAACGATGACATTTCATCTGTCAAAAGCTCTTTACAGATGAAACGGCACTCGCTGACGTCACCTGTAACTGGCTTTCCCTTAATTGGCCTGCTAAGCCCACTGGGCGGGCTTAACAAGGTCAATCAAGGGAAAATAGCGTGGGTTGGCCACAAGTCAATGGAGACAGGACTAAAATCCAACAAGTGGGAGTCCCGCCTCCAAAAGCTCCCCATTGACAAAATCTAGCCCAAAGTATTTGTTTAATTTCTCTGCCATTTCCTTATCCCCCATTATAATTTCTCCTGTCTCAGCCTGTAAGGGACCCACATTTACTTTCGCTAATCTTTTTATTTTTACATACCTATAGAAGCTTTTACAGTCTGTTTGTATGGCTCTCGCTAGTTTACTCTCATATTCTATTTTCCCTTTCTTTATCAATTTCTTGACCCTCTTTTGCTGAATTCTAAAATCCTCCCAATCCTCAGACTTACTACTCCTTTTGGCAACATTATAGGCCTCTTCCTTTAATCTAATACTATCTTTAATTTCTCTTGTTAGCCATGGGTGGACCATTTTTCCCGTGGTGTTTTTATTCCTGAAGGGAATGTATATTCATTTTGAATTATGAATTGTTTCTTTAAATGTTTGCCATTGCCTTTCTACTGTCATTTCTTATAATCTAGTTTCCCAACCTACCTTAGTCAACTCACCTCTCATATCTATGCAGTTTGCTTTGTTCAGATTTAGGACCCTAGTTTCAGACTTAACTAAATCACTGTCAAACTCAACATAAAATTCTATCCTATTATGATCACTGCTCCCCAGAGGCTCCTTTATTGCAGGGTTATTAATTAACCCTGTCTCATTGCACAATACTAGATCTAAAATAGCCAAGTCCCTAGTAGGTTCCTTGACATACTGATCTAGAAAACTATTTGAATGCATTTCATGAACTATTCCTCTGCACTATTACTACCTTGATCAATCTGAAACCACATCTCTGTAATGGCTATTAAATCAAACCCATTTATTTCTATCTGTGCTATTAGTTCATCGATTTTGTTGCGAATGCTTCATGCATTCAGATATAGCGCCTTTTAGCTTTAACTTTTTTCTATTTTTCCCTGATCTCACTTTAGTCACTGGTGCCCTATTACTTTTATTAATCTCGCTGTCTCTTCCTGATGCACTCTGCTTATCTTTACCCAGATCACTACTCTGCTCTACAGCCTTGACATTACTGCTTTTGAATTTACCCTTTCCTGAATCCTCCTACCCCCCCTTCATTAGTTTAAAGCCCTGTCTACTACCCTAGTTATTCAATTCGCCAGGACACTGGTCCCAGCCTGGTTTAAGTGGAGCTCGTCCCAACGGAACAGCTCCCTCTTTCCCCAGTACTGGTGCCAGTGTCCCATGAAGTGAAACCCCTGCCTCCCACACCACTCTTTGAGCCACGCACTTAACTCTCTAATCTGTCAGTCCCTATGCCAATTTACCCGTGGCTCAGGTAACAATCCAGAGATTATTACCTTTGAGGTTCTGCGTTTTAATTTGGACCCTAGCTGCTCAAACTCCCTCAGCAGAACCTCATTCCTAGTTCTACCTATGTCATTGGTTCCTACGTGGACCACGACCACTGGATCCTCCCCCTCCCACTCCAAGTTCTTCTCCAGCCGCGACAAGATATCCTTAACCCTGGCACCGGGCAGACAACACAACTTTCAGAACTCCCAGTCACGGCTGCAGCGAACAGTATCAATGTACATCATCTCAGTCTATGTCTTTCCTTACAAACAGTTTCCAAATCTTATTAGTCAGTTGATCATAAATGTAAAAATATTTAATAAATGATGCTTGCCAATTATAACCATATATGAGGCATTTTAGTGACCATGTCTGTGGATTGGTATTAATTGGAAAATGCGTGTGCATTTAAGGTTTACCAGCATGATCAATAGGCAGTGACTAGGCAGCAATGTAAATGGCAAGCACAACTTCTGGAATGTTGCCTAGACTATGATGCCATTGAACCTCCAGCACAAGAACAACTAACTCTCCACAGAGGGAAGTGAACATCTCAGATGACTCATATTTGAGAAACATATAACCCAAAATCTTGCTGTCAAGCTATTGTAGTAGAATCCCTAGCTGGCTTCCAGAAATGGCTGGTTACAAAGGAGCCATCAAACATAACATGACATCCTTGCATTCCTATGTATTCCCACAGATCATATATTATGGTATTTTATTCAATCACAATAAAAAGATAATTCATAATAAAGTGGAATTCTAAAATCACAGATATACCATTTCAAGCAATCCTGGGTTGTTTTCAATGGTTTAGTTAGATAATACAGCATGTTCCTTTCTGGTCATGCAGCAAGTCGATTCTGGTGTCCCTCTGGTATTCATACAATAGTGTAAAGCTCCTCAATTGGAGCTTCTAACATTAATTTTACACTTAAATCAATAGAATTTGTGTAAGCACAATATGTTCAGCTTTTGAAAATGACTCAGTTTAGTCTTCTAAATCCAAGCCTTAACATATTCAAACAACAGTTACACAACAATAACCCATTAGCCCCTTATTACGTTCCTTTGTAAGCATTGCTGCGATAGTACAGTAAATCCTCATCAATAAGAAAGGGGGAGCGAGGGACTACTCATAAAATGTTATCACTAAACAAATGTTCTCATTTGCTCTGTTAAGTAAACAGAGACAGGATTTTGCAATCAGATACAATTTAGTCAGTGCTGAAAATAATACAGACACCAAGCAAATGGCAGAACCTCTGACAGTGCAGCACTTAGTGTCAGCCTAGATTTTTGCGCTCAGGTCTCCGGAGTAGGACTTAGAACCCACAACCTTATGACTCAGAGACAAGACAGCCTCTAAGCCATGGCCCATATAGCAACGCAAGATAAGCTGAGATGGCGATGGAGGCCCAGTATTCAATTACCTTGGATCGCACACTGCTGACATCAGCCATATTAATGGCATACATTTTTTAAAATGTGTTTATGGGATCAGGGCGTCGCTGGCAATGCCAGCATTTATTGCCCATCCCTAGTTGCCCTTGAGAAGGTGGTGGTGAGCCGCCTTCTTGAACCGCTGCAGTCCGTGTGGTGAAGGTACTCCCACAGTGCTGTTTGGTAGGGAGTTCCAGGATTTTGACCCAGCGACGATGAAGGATCGGTGATATACTTCTAAGTCAGGATGGTGTGTGACTTGGAGGGGATCTTGGAGGTGGTGGTATTCCCATGCGCCTGCTGCCCTTGTCCTTCTAGGTGGAAGAGGTCGCGGGTTTGGGAGGTGCTGCCGAAGAAGCCTTGGCGAGTTGCTGCAGTGCATCTTGTAGATGGTACACACTGCAGCCACGGTACGGCGGTGGTGGAGGGAGTGAATGTTTAAGGTGATGGATGGGGTGCCAATCTCCATCTCCTTCACAAATAACCTGTGACTCCCCAGCTGACATACATACCAGTTTTTTTGTACAGAATGTGCTGTACCTTATCTTCCCCAGCAGTCTCTTCCGAGTTCAAACATGTGAGTCTTTCTTTAAATACAGATCAGTAAATATTGGACTGGAAGTCTGGAATTGGCTGAACAATTCATTTATTTGAGTTATTAATCCAAATATTGAAATTACCCCAGCTGGCATCTTGGACCATTATCCCATTTTGCTGGACAGAGGGGACTGGAATATTAACTACTATCAATTTATCTGAGCAATTTGTGGGGAAACATTCTTTGCAAGGTCACATGATAACTACAGATGAGGCCTGTCTCAATTCATCTATCCATCCATCTAGAGAACATCTAATGGACTCCCATTATAGCATTCAATTGTTTCTTAAATGATTCAGGGTTTTTTTCCCTCCACTAGTCTATATTGAAGTGCATTCCAGCTGTTGAACACTGTTTGGGGGTAAGTTAAACTTCTGCCGATAGTTATATGCTACAGCCCGTTAAGCACCTTTCCCGGTTGCGTTATCTTTGACCATTTTTATTCATTGGATGTGGGTGTATTGCCCATCCCTAATTGCCCTTGAGAATGTGGTGGTGAGCCACCTTCTTGAACCACTGCAGTTCAACTGAAGGCCATTTCAGCACCAACCACATTGCTGTGGGTCTGGAGTCACATACCGGCCAGACCGGGTAAGGGCGGCAGATTTCCTTCACTAAAGAACATTAGTGAACCAGATGGGTTTTTACAACAATCTGGTAGTTTCATGGTCACCATTACTGATATTAGCTTTTTAATTCCAGTGGCGGGATTTAAACTCATGTTTCAGGATCATTAGTCTTGGCTTCCGGATTACTAGTCCAGTAACATAACCACTATGCTACAGTATCCCTTCAATGGAAATGGATAAGATATTGTGCATTAATTGACTTACACTGGTTTAACACCCGAACCTCGCGAGGTGCGAATTTTCTCGATCATTAGGCCGCTCCCAAGTTAGGGCCACCGCAACCCCACTTAGTTCATCAACATAGCTCCGCCCTCCCGTGCAGAAAGGCTAGAGAATGTGAGGTTCCTGCGTTTACGCCAGTGTAAAATGATGGCCAAAATTTTACACGCAGCAGGGCCCGGTGTCACAATTTCTGGCGTTTTACAGCAATTTTCTTTGATTTCACCTTCCCTTGACCTGCACTGCATTTTCGATATAACTTTTCTCTTCACCCAGGTGCTGGGAATCCCACTGGCAGCCTGTCAAACCTGCCACGGTCAGCAGCAGGCGAGTCAGGCGGACGCAATGCCCGCCCATGCCACCTTTGCAAAAGTTTTCTGCCGAAGTAAAGAATCCCGCTATGATCCCTATGATTTCTATTCCTGGAAATCATATGCATTAAAGCAATAGTGCAAAATCAGAAAATTGGGAATTAAATCACAAACATTAACAGTGCAGCTGTTGAGCTGACAAAGCCCAGTTCCTGAAGTTCACAATAAAAGGAAGAAAGAACTTGCATTTATATCGCGCCCTTCACGACCTCAGGACATCCCAAAGCGCTTTACAGCCAATGAAGTACTTTTTGAAGTGTAGTCGCTGTTGTAATGTAGGAAACGCAGCAGCCAATTTATGCACAGCAAGCTCCCACAAACAGCAACGTGACAATGACCAGATAGTCTGTTCTTTTGTGACATTGGTTGAGGGATAAATATTGGCCAGGACACGGGGAGAACTCTTTGAAGTAGTGCCATGGGATCATTTAAGTCCACCCGAGAGAGCAGACGGGGCCTCGGTTTAACGTCTCATCCGAAAGACGGTACCTCCGACAGTGCAGCACCTTCTCGGTACTGCACTGAAGTGCCAGCTTAGATTTTATGCTAAAGTCTTTGGAGTGGGACCCGTGACCTTCTCACTCAGAGGAGAGAGTGCTACCGACTGAGCCACAGCAATAAGCCCATGACAGAGATGTTGCTGATGACAGCGAAATCTGGAACCCATGGACTTGGGAAGCAATAAAAGCTAACATGAAAGTGACTGTCCTGGTAGGTTTTTTGAGTGACAGCTTGCAGCACACTCTAAAGTTTGAATGCAAATACAACCAACAGACTCTCTCACCTTGTCGGATCCAGCTGAGCCTCGCTCTCATTCACTAGTTATATAAGCAGTAAAACCTAAATGTTGTTAGTTGATTGAATGATAGTGAAGAGTAGATTTCCTGCTCTGAAGAGGCGATCAAACGAGAAATGGATTGTTTGATTTTAATAGCTGATATGCTATCAAATATTACACAATGGGGTCGATTTTCAGTGTGCCGTGAGGTGGGCTTTTAGGCGTGCGGGGGGGCTAAAATCCCAAATTCGGGGGCCCCGACACCATCCCGCCCAAAACCCACCTCCATGTAAGTTTCAAAGGAGGCGGGTACCCGCCCCACACTGGGACCCGCCGACCTGAGGCGGGAAGGGATTAGTGCCAATTAACTGCCTGTTAACAGGTCGTTAACAGGCAGGTTTTAGTCTAATCCCTATTTTGAAGGGTGTCGTGTGGGATTCCCGACGGCTCCAAACCACGCCAGGTTAGAGGAGTCAGGCCGTCAGGTTGAAGGACTTGGAGGGGTCGAGATGTCGGTGTTCAGGTGAGTGATGGGTGCATGAGTGCAAAGGTAAGTGTGTTTGGTGTGTCTAAAGTGTGTAAAGAAGTTTACATTACCTGTACTTACCTTTACAGCCTTCCTTCCTCTAGGCTTCGGGAGTCCATCATTCAGCCGGCACAGAAAGCAGAATGGCCGCGAGCTGTCAAAAGTGAAAGCCTGCAGCTTTCAGTGCCGGCGAGATTTCTAACTGAGTCTGCGTAGAGGGACTCAGGTTAGAAGTAAGACTGTCAGTGTTTGACAGCTTCAAACAGCTGTGAAACACTGATATTTCATCTGTCAACACATCTTGACAGATGAAATTTCAGTCTGTGACATCACCTGTTGCCGGGTGGCCCTTAATTGGCCTGCTGAGCCCGCTGGGCGGGCTCAACAAGGTCAATCAAGTGAAAATCGCGTGGATTGGCCGCATCTCGATGGAGGCAGGACTACAACCCAAAAGTTGTAGTCCCGCCTCCTTCCCGACTTCTGAATGAAAATCCAGCCCAATGTATTCTTCCAGTTTTAGCTGCTGTAATTAATTTAAGTCCAACAGGCCTAAAAGTGGCTTCAGGGCCCTATCTATGAAATAGGACACTGATTAGCATAAATTCACAAGGCCCCTGCTTGAATCTGGACAGGCGCCTCAGCCATGTGACTTTAAGATAGCTGCAGAATAGGGGCAGAAAGAGTGGTATGTGGATTGCTTTGATTTTAACTCCTGTACGGGGAGAGTTATAATCCTATCCATATCATTTTACAAAATACTAGCCAAATAACCTTGTCCCAATTGCTTTTTTTATAGTCAATAGCATGAGCTGCGGTGACTTGCCCACCTCCCTGGAGCTAACAACTATTCTCAAAATAATAATAATATGGAGCGGAGCATCTCACAGCGTGTGCCCTTAATTAGACTTTTTCCTGCACCCTTCTGCTTGAAATACTTTTGCACCGTAACTTGCTGGAAGTACGAGCTAATAACGGCACGGTGAGGGCAACAGGGCATCTGGGACCTTGGTGAACGACGGGACCAATAGTCTGTCTCCTTAACCAATGAGATTTAAGGATTGAGAAAGAAACAGAGGAACGACAGAGAAGGAAATCGGGTGAATTAGAGTCAAATCGGGTACAGAAAGAGAAATAAAGAGAGGGAAATAAAGATTCGATTAAGAGAGTGAGAAAAAAGAGACAGAAAGGAAAAGTAAGAAAAATATTTAAGTACTTAAAATTTAAATGTTTTTAAATCTCTAAGAAGAATTTACTACCTGCAGGAATGAGACTCAACCATTTAAATTATTTCCTTTCTGGGCCAGAGAGTTTGATTGGCATTATATTAACAATTATCATGTAGTTAAAAGGGCACTTACTATTTTAATCACTGTTAGCATTCAACTGTTAGTCAACCTCCTTTCTTCTCTGGTTCACAACCAATACGCTTCAAGTAAGTATGAGACAGTTGATGTTGGAGTATACGGAACAGACTTTATTGATGACTAGTTTAAGTAATCGGCTCAACTAGACACAAGACAGTGGCTTTCGGTTTCTCTATCTTTCGAGCTATCCGAAAGGTACATGTCATAGATAAGACCTCATGACATATCTATTCCTGAATCCTTTGAAACCAGTCTGTTCTTGTAAACAGTTGTACAGGAAACTTTCTGATAACCGGCACTGACGGGACCGAGCTGGTGCCGTAACATCAAAAGTGCCGGACATACCAGAGTTAATGTTTAAACATACGGAACTGAGAAGCTCCGTGTGAATCAACAAACCCTGTTGCTTAGCAACAGCTTCAAAACAGTCGGCTGCAGCTGCAAGCCTCTGTAGCTGAAGCTGTTGCTATAGCTACAGACCTTGCAGTGCTTGACTGGGAAGAGAACTAAAAAAACTTATAGAAAACAGCTCCTGATTTTTGCCGATCGAGTATTCCAGACATATAACCTCCGGATAAACCAAAGTTTCCTGTAGTTGTTTACGCCAAGGCTACTTCCCTCAAACAAGATTTCCTGGCCTAACTGTTCTTAAACCCTTTGAAGAATAGGTTTTATTAACCTTTATCTTTCTATGCTATAGTTAATGGATCCCTCTACCTATGTTTATTAAACTAACCACCAAAGTTATACTTCAATCACCCATGGCTGGTCTTTACTGTCACTTATTTCCTTGCACAAGCATTTCTCGTATATAACACTCGGACACTAAAAGCAGAAGACAAGCCATGATTCCCTTTCACTACACTTCAAAGCCATTCTGTTTATCCTGAATTATTAACCCTTAAATCCCCAAGATATCCAACATACAACCCTCCAACATCTCCAACAATTACCAGCTCTGACTTTCTGCAGTGAGTTAATTAATGTGCAAATCCAGCGTTCTAATAAATAACGGGGAGGCTTAAGGCGAGATGCGGTTTGTGCGAAACAAACTGTGGAGCGGCATAAATCAACCAGCAACTCCTGGAGATTCGCAACTCACGGCGCATTTCTTAATCCCCTGAACACTTGCTGGCAAATTTACGCATTAACAATGGCGTGCATCATTCACACGCCGTTATTTTCCCAGCAAGGTTTGGCCCAATATGTGTATTGCTTAAGACTCAAGCCCCAAGGCAAAGACAAAATAAATGATTTCAGTAGCAACTGACAGAGCTCTATTTTAAACGCACAGTATTAACAGTTCATGAGGGAGCCCATGCCCGTCACTGAGTTAATATAAGGGTAAGTTCATGATTCCCAGAAAAAAAGAGAACGGCCGTAGAGTCGACACTCCGATCTGCCCTTCTTGCGAGCGTGGCTCACCGCTGGGAGTGAAGGAGTGCTGAATTTACCCTTTAATGCTTAACACAAATATTCCACTTCCTGCTAAATAGTACAACTAAAACAGTTTTTTTTTAAATTTAAACAATCCACATACGATATTCTTCGCTGAATTTTCATGAAAAAAATATGTTGAAACCTCAGTTCCATTTGCTTTGGTTTCAGAAGTGTGTGGAAAACGCTTTCTAGCTGGACTTAGCTCAATCCCCTATCTGCAGAGAACTTCGACCTTTTCCCAATTCAGCTAATCGCTAAGAAACCGGGTATGGGAAACGAATGTTCATCAACGCAGCTGAGCCACTGTAATGACATGAACTAATGACTAGACAAACAGTGCTGAAGTAAAAGTACATAACGTGTGCAGACCAACATCTACATTCTGCTTGCATTTTCCAGTTTGAACGAGTGGCTCCAGGCTTCATGCAGTTATGTGGAGTTTTAATTTAGTCTCAATTGCCATATGCTGAATTAATCTTTCAGAATCATTCAGAATTTCAGAGAACTGAATACTTTTGATTTCCTGTCACAGGATTATGAAATTTTATGAAGAAAAAAAAGTGTCACTTGAGCATTTCCCAGATCTTTATGTTTGCGTTAGGTCTTTCTGTGCAGCAAAAGGAAATCTATTAATCTGTTAGTTCCACCGCACCCCCTGCCGTTATTTTCAACTCAAACTTCCTTTGTGCTTATTTATATTTCAGTTTCCATCCTTTTACAAATCTAGGCCTAGAAAGTGGATGGCGCCGCATCCGTTTTTTGAGCGTTAAACCGGCGCCTAAGTCTCCAATAGGGCGGGCAGGAAGTGCACGCTCAATACGAGCCGGCGTGGGCTGCCCGCCATATCGGTGTAGGCAAAAAAATAGGCATCCAGGGCTCATGCCTGAAACAAGACCATTTGGATATTCAATTAATTGCTCCTCTTTTGTCCCCTGATGTATTCAGAAATGTAGTCTAATGTACCCTATTTAAAGGAGGTGGAGAAAATCCGACAGATCTCCTTGTTGCATTTAATAAACATGAATTCAATAAATAAATATTCAACATTCCAGCTCTCCCCTGATGACTCAATGCTGTCATTATTGAGCCACTGAGGTCA
This sequence comes from Somniosus microcephalus, assembly GCF_052327205.1. Classification (NCBI taxonomy): domain Eukaryota; kingdom Metazoa; phylum Chordata; class Chondrichthyes; order Squaliformes; family Somniosidae; genus Somniosus; species Somniosus microcephalus. The sequence continues at coordinate 24,439,429 of NC_140994.1, forward strand.
GACACATCAGGGAACAAAGAATTTGCATTTATATAGGATTTTTCACAACCTCAGGGAGTCCTAATGTGTTTCACAGCCAATAACATACCTTTCTGAAGCGTAGTCACTGTTGTAATGTTGGCAAAAATGACAACTAATTTGCACACAGCAAGATCCCACAAATTGCAATGAAATAAATGATCAGATAATCTGTTTTATTGATGTTGGTTGAGGGATAAATGTTGTCCATGACACCGGGAGGACTCCCTGATCTTCGAATAATGTCATGGAATTTTTTTTTATGTCCATCCGAGAGGGCAGTCAGGGCCTCGGTTTAACATTTTAACTGAAAGATGGCACATCCAACAGTGCAGCTCTCCCACTCAGAATTGCACTGACGTGTCAGAATAGATTTTGTGTTCAAGTCTCTGCTATGGAGCTTGAACCCAGAACCCAGTGACTCTGAGTTGAGAGTGCTACCATTGGGCCAAGGCTGACACTGTAAAGCGGAAGGTCCCTGTTTTGATGTTGGTCTTGACCGGAGTAATTAACAGTCGGGGTTCTATTCAACTGTAAAGAACAAGGGTACCAGGATTGGGTTCAACTGTGACATTGAATAGGTGGCAAGACCCACCCCTAGGCTCACATATAAAGATTTTGTTTTATTCATTCTCAGGATGTGGGCATCACTGGTAAGTCCAGCATTTATGGCTTGCTAGGCCAGTTCAGAGGACAGTTAAGAGTCAGCCATGATGTTGTGGGTCTGGAGTCACATATAGGCCAAACCAGGTAAGGATGTCAGGTTTCCTTCCCGAAAGGACATCAGTAAGCCAGTTGGGTTTATGCGACAACCCAACAGCTTCCCAGATTTAAATGCATTTTCTTTAAACAGAATTCAAATTCTCGAACTGCCATGGTAGGATCTGAACTCATGTTCTACTGGATTATTAGTCCAGGCCTCGGGATTACTGGTCTGGTAACATAACCACTACACTACTGTACCCGACTTGCGCAAGTGTCCCAGGGTGTTGCTGTCACTCAAGGACCCACACTCCAGCAAAACGCAATACCTTCAGGAAAGGAAAGTAGAAAATGGTGAGTAACTGGGGCAACATGTTCTGTTTAGATGAATATGAATACAACTATTACTTGGCATATTTAAAAATTAAAAAGAAACTTTCCTGTTCTCACGTCCATTATTCGTGACATGTGAAAACTGCTGGTAATATTCAGACAGTATATTACCTTTGCTACAGTGTTTGCCAAGTAAACGTTTAGCAGGTCTGAGTGACAGACAGGAAACAAAGAGTTGGAATAAACGGGTCTTTTTCCGAGGGGCAGGTAGTGACTAGTGGGGTACTGCAGGGATCGGTCCTTGGACCCCAGCTATTCACAATATATATTAATGATCTAGGCAAGGGAACTAGATGTAACATCTCCAAGTTTGCAGATGACACAAAGCTGGGTGGGCGTGTGTGCTGTGAGGAGGATGCAGAGAAACTCCAGTATGATTTGGACAGGTTGGGCGATTGGGCAGATGCATGGCAGATGCAGTATAATGTGGATAAATGTGAGGTTATCCACTTTGGTGGCAAAAACAGGAAGGCAGATTATTATCTGAACGGCAATAGATTGGGAAAAGGGGAAGTGCAACGAGACCTGGGTGTCCTTGTGCACCAGTCGCTGAAGGTAAGCAGGCAGGTGCAGCATGCGGTTAAGAAGGCAAATGGTATGCTGGCCTTCATAGCGAGAGGATTCAAGTACAGGAGCAAGGATGTCTTGCTGCAGTTGTACAGGGCCTTGGTGAGACCACACCTTGAGTATTGTGTGCAGTTTTGGTCGCCTTATCTGAGGAAGGATGTTCTTGCCATGGAGGGAGTGCAGCGAAGATTCACCAGACTGATACCTGGGATGGCAGGAATGACGTATGAAGAGAGATTGGGTTGATTAGGCTTATATTCGCTAGAGTTTAGAAGAATGAGAGGGGATCTCATTGAAACTTATAAAATTCTAACAGGACTAGACAGACTAGATGCAGGAAGGCTGTTCCCAATGACAGGGGAATCCAGAACCAGGGGTCACAGTCTAAGGATAAGGGGTAAGCCATTTAGGACTGAGATGAGGAGGAATTTCTTCACCCAGAGAGTGGTGAACCTGTGGAATTCTCCACCACAGAAGACAGTTGAGGCCAATTCATTAAATATATTCAAGAAGGAGTTAGATATATTTCTTAAGGCTAAGGGGATCAAGGGATATGGGGAGAAAGCAGGGACCGGGTACTGAATTTGGATGATCAGCCATGATCGCATTGAATGGCGGAGCAGGCTCGAGGGGCCGAATGGCCTACTCCTGCTCCTATCTTCTATGTTTCTATGTTTGTATAAAGAGATGAACCTTCTAGCAGGAAGTGACTTAATTTTTCATGTCACTAAATGTTTGCCTTAAAACTGTTTTCTGCATTGTAAATATTATGGTTTCTGACCATTTTCCTGATCGTCACATTTAAATATTTGCGTGGCCGATGCAGGCTATTGGAGGAGTATATGTTGGTGAGTAATAACCTTCCCAGCACGAAGATTAAATACAAGCAGTACGATATTCTAAATGAAAACTAGATTGAGCAGAAAACGCCACGTTCCCATTTTGTGCAGGAGTGTGCAGTCAGTTTAAACGTTTGAAGCATTCTCTGGTACTTTTGTCCCCGTTCACCCTTGTTACTGCCGTGCATTTCTGCAACAACCTCCATTATCTAGGATGCTCTGAGCAAATCGCTACAGTGAGACATTTTATCCCCCCCTCACCTTTTATACAACCCCACCCAGCGCCTTGTGGCCCCATTATCCCTGTTCCAGTCATGAATCGACTGCGCGCGATTACGCTGCTTGATTGCTGCTGATTCATTTTACATCCGGGCCTCTGTTAACAAGTATGCGTGGAAACCTGGGCGCAATTTCAGCTCGTCTAGATGGGCGCTGTGTCAGACGCATTTCGGGCACAATTTCCCGATTGTGCCCTTGGAGGAAACTCCAGCCCTTAGAGGCTACAGCTTAGAAATGGCTGTTGTGAGATCAGTGGATGACACTTCACGTGTCCGCGTGATATTCCTCTGACTGCTATTTTAATCAAAGGTGAACTGGTTGATTCTAAATGTGTTTACACCTCCATTGAAATAGAGGATGAAGCAATTACAGACAAACTCGCTGAATGTTGGTCCATTAATATCACCAACAGTCATGTCTAGGTTCCTATCTTCTTCTCTTTGCTTAATGAATAACCTTTTGTTCATGACGGTAGATGTGGTGTATTTGGATTTTCAGAAGGCCTTCGATAAGGTCCCACACAAGAGGTTAGTGAACAAAGTTAGGGCACATGGAATTGGGAATTGGTTAACAAACAGAAAACAAAGAGTAGGGATAAACGGGTCTTTTTCAGGATGGCAGGCTGTGACTAGTGGGGTACCGCAAGGATCGGTGCTTGGGCCCCAGCTATTCACCATCTATATCAATGATTTGGATGAGGGGACTAAATGTAACATTTCCAAATTTGCTGATGGTACAAAGCTAGGTGGCAGTGTCAGTTGTGAAGAGGATGTGAAGAGGCTTCAAAGGGATCTCGACAGGCTCAGTGAATGGGCGAGAACATGGCAGATGGAATATAATGTGGATAAATGTGAAGTTATCCACTTTGGTAGAAAAAACAGAAGGGCAGAGTATTTCCTAAACGGTGAAAGATTGGGGAATTCAGATGCTCAAAGGGACCTGGGTGTCCTTGTACATGAGTCACTGAAAGTGAATGTGCAGGTGCAGCAAGCCATTAGGAAGGCAAATGGTATGCTGGCCTTCATTACAAGAGGATTTGAGTACAGGAATAAAGAAGTCTTACTCCAATTATATAGGGCCTTGGTGAGACCACACCTGGAGTACTGTGTACAATTTTGGTCTCCTTACCTAAGGAAGGATATACTTGCCATAGAGAGAGTGCAACGAAGGTTCACGAGATTGGTTCCTGGGATGGCAGGACTGTCGTATGAGAAGAGATTGAGTAAACTAGGCCTGTATTCTCTTGAAGAATGAGAGGGGATCTCATTGAAGCACACAAAATTATTACAGGACTTGATAGGGTGGATGCTGGGAGAATGTTTCCCTTGGCTGGGGAGTCTAGAACCAGGGGCCACATCCGCAGGATAAAGGATAGGCCATTCAGAACTGAGATGAGAAGAAATTTCTTCACACAGAGGGTTGTGAATCGTTGGAATTCTCTACCCCAGAGGGCTGTGGAGGCTCAATAATTGGGTATATTCAAAACTGAAGTCGATATATTTCTGACTGGTAAAGGCATCAAGGGATATGGCGATAGGGCCAGTGAATGGAGTTGAGGCAGAAGATCAGCCATGATCTCATTGAATGGTGGAGCAGGCTCGAAGGGCCTAATGGCCTACTCCTGCTCCTATTTCTTATGTTCTTATGATCCACTAACAAAATGGTGGGTGCACATAGTTTTGAAAGGAATAATTTGAGGCAATGCAATTTCAATAACCAGAACCTCACGCAAACCTCACATATCCAGGGAGTGATGATTCTTGGTCACTTCTCGAGCAACTAATGAGCCAGGTAACCAGTGCAAATGATGAGAAGTACATTAAATCCGGTTGTGAAGAATGCAGTACTTTGGTGAAATGGCTGAACAGCATCTTTGAAATATCCATTTAATCCATGAGCCTGTTCACTTCGGCCCCCACTATCAGCCTTCTGAGTGGCCAGTCCCTGATGCCGACCACAAACTCCTGGGCTGTTACCTTGCGTCAGCCATTTAAAAAAATAAATGCATGCCATACACATACTATAAATAATAATTAATAATATAGTAGATAATACTTGAAGGTGAAAGAATTGCAGGGCTATGGGGAGTGTTGGCCTTTATTGCAAAGGGAATGGAGTATAAAAGTAGGGAAGTCCTGTTACAACTCTACAGGGCACTGATGAGGCCACACCTGGAGCACTGCATACAGTTTTGGTCTCGTTATTTAAGGAAGGATATACTTGCATTGGAGGCAGTTCAGAGAAGGTTCACGAGGTTGATTCCGGAGATGAAGGGGTTGTCTTATGAGGAAAGGTTGAGCAGGTTGGGCCTATACTCATTGGAGTTTAGAAGAATGAGGGGATCTTATTGAAACATATAAGATTCTGAAGAGGCTTGACAGGGTAGATGCAGAGAGGATGTTTCCCCTCGTGGAGGAATCTAGAACTAGGGGGCATAGTTTCAGAATAAGGGGGCACCCTTTTAAATCGGAAATGAGGAGGTATTTCTTCTCTCAGAGGGTCGTGAATCTTTGGAATTCTCTTCCCCAGAGAGCTGTGAAGGCGGAGTCATTGAATATATTTAAGGTGGAGATAGACTGATTTTTGAACGATAAGGGAGTCAAGGGTTATGGGGAGCAGACAGGGAAGTGGAGTTGAGGCCAAGATCAGATCAGCCATGATCTCATTGAATGGCGGGGCAGGCTCGAGGGGCCAAATGACCTACTCCTGCTCCTACGTCTAATGTTCTTATGTTCTAACAGGGGAGTGGGACTAATTGGATCGCTCTTTCAAAGAGCCGACACAGGCACGATGGGCCGAATGGTCTCCTTTTGTGCTGTATGATACTAGATAATATAATGGACAATATAATGTAGTGCAGCTGGGATAGTGAGTGAATCTTATGGACCGCGGAGCATGAAACGAACAAAGTGAGATAAAAAATAAAAAATATTAAAACAGTGGATATGATAACAATACAGTGATAGAATCTAAAGTAACAATGTATAAATAATATAATAGAGACTGAATGTACAATAGCAGCAAGTGTGATGTTCAGTGTGAGTCAAATAAAATAGCTATTAATAGATATTAATATAAAATAATAATATAATATTAATGTAGTAAGTGTCACAATGTGATAAATATACCAGAGACTAAAGGTCGGATTTTGACCCTAGCCGCCTGGTGGAATCCAGACAGGCGGGCAGTTAAAATTGCCATTGGGGCTTGCCTGCCAAGGTCCTGCTGTCCTCCCATGGGTTCCGATTTTAACCTGCTCTCCTGAGCAGACGAGAGGGACACCCGGCAGAAGACAGCGGGCTGCTACTTTAAATATGCAGATCGGGCTCTGATGGCGTCATCGGAGGCTTGCGCGAGGAAGATGTTGTGGTTTCCCGGCCAGTGGGAAGAGGAACTGGGGCCATACGAGGCCCAAAAAGGGTAATTCCACTCCCCACCCACTCCACCATCCCCTCGCCCAACCACGAGTCAAACGGCACACAATGTGTAACCCATGCAAAATTCTGTGTCGCACTTGTGCATGTTTGGCTAAAAAATTTGCATTCAGAAAATGGCAACAGCTCAACACTAATCAGGTACAAAATGTACCGAAGGACACCTAGTGAGTGGAAATTAAAGCTATTGATGAATAATTTCAATTATGGAGTTGCGCCACTATGGACTTTGTTGACAATGTAGCCTGGATATTTCAAACACTTCTGTTAGCTTGCATCTGGTTTCTGTGCATTTGGTTCACAGAATGCCACACAGCCGTAACATGTTATTGTTCGAATCCTAAAATGAAGGCAAGCGGGCAAACAGCAATGCAGGTTAATGCCATCTGGAGCACAGTTTATTCAGAGCTAAATATAGATTATAACTGCAGTCATCACCAGCACTCATCTGCTCATGTGCCTTCATTATACTGGTTGTGGTTTATTGGACTGAGTGCTGCTCTGGCCCAGTCAGGGCAACGACAGCAAACCAGCAGCAGCTGGGAGGTGATGAACATCTTAACATTGACGTTCTGATTCTACAAATGCCACTGGAATAGTCATTTACACAATTTGCCTACAGTTTGCGTTTCAGAATGAATTTCATCTGGATTTGCCGGATGGAATTTTCCGACACTCAATGCCACCAAAACTTGTAGGAAAATCGTGGGTCCATGGCTTGTGATTTTCCATCCACTGAATTTATGGATATGTGCACCTGTGATTTTCCAATAAGCTGCCTGCTATGTTGAAGGCTTTGCTGGTTACATAAAATGACATTGAATATACAGCACAGTTAGAGGCCATTCATGCCAACTGGTCCATGCGGTGTTTATGCTCCACATAAGTGGCCTCCCACCCTTCTTCACCTAACCCCATCAACATATCCTTCTATTCCTTTCTCCCTCATGTGTTTATCTAGCTTCCCCTTAAATGCATCTATACTAGTGGCCTGAACTGCTCCTTATGGTAGCGAGTTCCACATTCTCACCACTCTGGGTAAAGAAGTTTCTCCTGAATTCCCTATTGGGTTTATTAGTGATTATCTTATATTTATGGCCTCTAGTTTTGGTCTTCTCCACAAGTGGACACATCGGGGTCGATTTTCCTGGAGCCGTCAGGCGGGGTTTCAGGCATGTGGTGGGGGAAAATCCCGAATTCGGGGGTCCCGACACCATCCCGCCCAAAACCCCACTCCACGCAAGTTTCAGAGGCGGCGGGTACCCGCCCCGCACTGGGACCCACCAACCCCAGGCGGGAAGGGATTAGTGCCAATTAACTGCCTGTTAACAGGTAGTTAACAGGCAGTTTTTAGCCTAATCCCTATTTTGAGGGGTGTCGTGTGGGATTCCCGACGGCTCCAAACCACGCCAGGTTAGAGCAGGCTGAAGGAGTTGGAGGGGTCGCGATGTTGGTGTTCAGGTGAGTGATGGGTGCATGAGTGCAAAGGTAAGTGTGTTTGGTGTGTCTAAAGTATGTAAAGAACTTTTACTTACCTATACTTACCTTAACAGCCTTTCTTCCTGTAGGCGTCGGGAGCGCATCACTCAGCCGGCACTTAAAGCTGAATGGCTGCGATCTGTGAAAAGTGACAGCCTTCAGCTTTGAGTGCTGCTGAGAGTTCTAACTGAGTCTGTGCAGAAGGACTCATGTTAGAACTCAGACTGTCAGTGTTTGGCAGCTTCAAACAGCTGTGAAACACTGATAATTCATCTGTCAAGAACTCTTGACAGATGAAATTGCAGTCTGTGACATCACCTGTTGCCGGGTGGCCCTTAATTGGCCTGCTGAGCCTACTGGGAAAATTGTGCGGATCGGCCGGACGTCGATGTAGGCGGGTCTAAAACCCAAAAGTTGTAGTCCCGCCTTCTTCCCGACAGCTTCGGGAAAATCGACCCCATCTTCTCTATGTCTCCCCTATCAAAGCCATTCATAATCTTAAAGACCTCTCCATCAGGTCACCCCTCAGCCTTCTCTCTTCTAGAGAGTGGCGTTGAGTATTGAAAGACTCCGCCTCTAAATGTTTAAAACTAAGGATCTGCTGGCAAAATGGAAATAAATGTTATAGAGTAAACTTTCCGGTCACTATGGCCAGAGTGGAATCAGGGCCAAGAAGTCTGGGGGAGATCGCTCTCATGCTCTTCAAATTGCTGCATGCGACCTTCGGAAGTGCTTTTGCATAGAACATGAGAGTGCTTCACTTTGATATGTTGATGCATGGTCATAGATAGAAATAAGCACAGACATGGTTCCCCAACTTTCTCTCTGGGAACATGCCGTATGCCTAGTCTGCCCGCACAAACCGAGTGATGAAGGTCAGTCATGTTCAGGGTTGTCGGGAAGGCCGAGTTTAAAGGGGGACCAGCTGTAGTTTTGTTTGGAGCATGAATGAAAGTGGACTTTAGTTTTTGGGTTCACGAGTCAAGTATCACATCTGCCCAGTGTATTTATAGTACTCCACGCATGTGACTAATTCAGTGACCTAATGCACCTTCAGCAACATTGACTCAACAGCTAGCGTTGCCAATCCTTTGACCTATTATTCTATATCAGCACAAGACTGCTCTGAGCGTAGCTGAAATAATGTGCACTCAAATTTTATTCCCTAAAAGTATTGAGTGTATGTGGCTGGTGTTTTTTGCCCACCACCCCCTCACCTCATGCCTCCTCTTGATGACAGTGTGGCCGCGATTTCACCTTCTGAGGTGGGTCTGGGGCAGCAGGGGTTAGTGGCGGGGTGCGACCCTGCTCCTGGCTCCATCCCGCTCTGTGAAAAGAGTTTTACGCTGATTGGGCTTGTTAAACCCGCCCAGCACATTTCGCAGCCAATTGAAGGAAGCGGGTCTGATGATGTCACTTGATGATGCATCATCAGCCAGCTTCCTTAAAGGGACCATGTCCAAATTGTTTTTGACGGTTGTGCTGTCAGTGTTCTACAGCATTGAGGTGCTGCAAACACTGACAAGCACTGCACAAAGGTGCACGGCTGCACCCAGGCTCTTGTCACAGCATGCAGGAAGGTTCTCTTCCCTTTCAATGGGTGGAAGAGACCTCCCCAGGAGACCAACGCAGCCTGGTTGCGCATTGCACAGGCGGGCAGAAGCAGGGATGTCATCAGGAGGACCAGGTTGCAGTGGCGCAAACCTTAAAATGATCTCAGTAGATCACGAAACACTACTGCAAAGTCACACTCAACCTCATCCTGCTGTGTCACTCATCACATCCCCATGACTCTGCCTTCCCTACCCTACTCCTGCACATCCTTACTCACACCAACTTACCTTGCACCGCCACCCATCCTACTCTATCTACATTATCACATCCCCATCTCACTAGCCACCCCTCACACTCACCCTAGTGCAATCATACCAACTAACAACACAAAGGTAGGCACTTGGGTGTTTTAGCCAATGTTCATGTGAAGATTCTGTTAATGTGCTGTCAATCATTGAAATTTTTATTTTCAATACTTTGCGTTCTTGGACAGATTTGTGTGCACCTTTGGAAGTGGCTGAGTGAGTTGCAGTGAACGGTGAGACCCCCAACAATGGCGATGCGTGTGAAAGGAATGGCTTGAGCATTGTAGGGATGCTTTATGGTGTTGGTGTCAGGTCTTTTCTGCGATGACAGACCCGACATCTGGGAGACTAGTGTGGGGGCGGGTTGACAGCGGGTTCCCTACCCGCTGTCAAAAGAAAACATTTTCTCAGCTGACCCACCTCCAAACATCCCCACTGATCCCCTGAAAAACTCCCCCCTGTGTGTCTATTGAATTTAATCTCGTGCTCCTTCTAGTTGCTCCCCCTGTGGCAGGAATAAGGGGAGTGGCTGGCTGCTGGGTGTCAGTGGGAGCCTTTTGAGAATGAGTTGCATCTGTGCCTCCTTATGCTGGGCTAACAGATGGCCCTGCAATGGTTGTGTCACATCTGCTGCTGTGACTTGTGCTGTTTCTTGGCCACTTTCTGGGACATCTATTGTCATTTGAGCCAGGTGACTGGATGGTCCAGATGTGATGTCACTCTGAGAGGCAGCTCCAGCCGTGGCCCTTCTGGTGGGCATTGCCTCTTTGTGCCCAGGCAGTGAAGTTGAAAGTGACCACACAATATAACATATAATATGATGGCATCAATGACAAAAACTGAATTTGACACTCACCTGATTTATACTGTGAACGTGAACCATGATAACATGGCCTGCCTCCAAAACATGGCCGTCTTTCGCACCGGATACTGGCTGCGTTACATTTAATTATTTCTCCTTTTTGTCATTTTGCTTCCTTAACTGAAATAACATAATGCTTGTCACTCTGCCTAGGAACCCTGAATCGTGCAGCTCTTATTCCCAGGTCTGCTTTTATGCATCTCTGACTACAGGAAAAGAAAGAAAGACTTGCATTTATATAGCACCTTTCACAACCATGTCCCAAAGCGCTTTACAACCAATTAAGTAATTTTTGAAGTGCTGTACTGCAGGAAACATGGCAGCCAATTTGCGCACAGCAAGCTCCCACAAACAGCATGGTGATGATGACCAGATAATCTGTTTTTGTTATGTTGATTGAGGGATAAATATTGGCCAGGACACCGGGGATAACTCCCCTGCTTTTCTTTGAAATAGCGCCATGGGATCTTTTACGTCCACCTGAGAGAGCAGACGGGGCCTCGGTTTAATGTCTCATCTGAAAGACGGCACCTCAGACAGTGCAGCACTCCCTCAGCACTGCACTGGAGTGTCAGCCTAGATTTTTGTGCAGCCACAGCTGGCACTCCCAAAAGAAGCTTCGAGCGGCTGAATGGTCTACTCCTGTTTCTATGTGCCTATGTTCCTTACATCTTCCTATTAAACTGAGCTCTCTTCAATGCCCGCACACCCTCCCCACCATTCCCTTCACCACTCTCTATCTTTCACGTAGACAAAAATCTATTTGAACTTTACAACATTTTACAGCCCATTATAGTTGCTGACTAATTTGTTGCTAAGACACCTGGTTGGTGGTCTCCTCTGACCTCTGGGATTTTATTAATCTCATGTTCCTTGCACCCTGTTACCTCAGTGTCTCCCAAGGCAAGGTAAGCTTCATTAAATTCAACAGGCAACAGATGGTGAAAGGGTGAAACAGAAGTGCTTGTTCATATGAATGAGCAGTGTCACAACACAACCAAATGCTTCAAATTGAAACCAGGAATCTGATCCACCTGTTTGTTCCCCTTTCAAGGACAGTAGCAGAACATTGTTAGCCCATTGATTATCTTTTGTGGCACATTTTTCGATCTTCTGTTAGCTCATGTCCTATTTGGTTTCAAGAATCAGGGTAATTTATGCAAAGTAGCACTGAAAGCAACTGAAAACTCATCCCTATCTGGCCATTTTTCACTCGCTGGGGTCGATCTTAATCTCGAACGAGTATCTGATGGGCGGGAGACGGGGTGAATATGCATCGCACTTGCTCGGCATATGTTTCAGGCCTGGGGTGTTATAACTCTTGAGACTCACTTAAACTTCCCATCGGAATGGGTGGGAAGAGGGCGCAAAGTGGCTGGGCAGGGGAGGCAATGATTTTCCTTATGGGATCAAGAGAAGCACTCCTGGTCCCATACGCTCCTCGTGGCCCCACAAGGTAAATGTTTTCACTTACCCGGAGGGCCTCTTTGTCTTTCCCACAAGCTGCTCACCTGCTTCAGCCTGGCGGGAAGCTTCCCCACTCAGGCCCTGCTTAAACTGCCCATCACAGGACCCCGAGTGGCTCCCGCCTGATTCCAGCTGGCACCTCATCAGCCGCCAATGCCAACGGTGTTAAAATTGGAGATCGGCGGGAAAGGAACGGGAACTGGAGCCGCTCTATTTTAACTGTTGGCCTTCTCCATTTTCGCCGAGCGGGAAAGTTAAAGCTCCCTCCATTATCTCACGTGCCAGGGACATGTTAAAATTCAGAAGTAAGCAGGCATGTCGGGCAAACCTTTGACCAAGCTTTAGGTCATCTGTCCTAATATCTCCTTATGTGGCTCGGTGTCAAATTTTGTTTGATAATCACTCCTCTGAAGTGCCTTGGACATTTTACTACATTAAAGGCACTATATAAATGCAAGTTGTTGTTGATACCGAAGGGTGATAGACTTGTGGAATAAGTTGGCAGAGAAGGCCATTTAAACAGGGCAAAATAAATAATGACTTCAAGAGACAAGTAGATACATTCCTGGAGAGGTGAAGGGGACTGTGGGGTATGGTGAGTAGGTGGGTAGGTGTGGTTGATCTATCAAAAAGGGGGGGAGGCTTTTGGCGGGGGGCAATGGCCTTTTTCTCTTTCAAAAACGTTAACATTCTTTAAAACACAATCAGTAAAATTTAGGATATGTAGTGGTTCAGCTGCAGATCTTCCAATTATCCTTACCTTGAACAGCAACACTGAGCAAAGTAGCAACACAGTGCTAGATTACCAAGTTGGCAAAATCAGCTGAGAACAGCACCAAAGGCCAACTCAAATTTCACCCTTTCAGCACATAGCAAGTTGAGAAACATGACCAGCAGGGTGAGGTATTAAATATATCAGCTCAACCATTGGTGGCCGTGCCTTCTGTTGCCTGGGCCCTAAGCTCTGGAATTCCCTGCCTAAACCTCTCTGCCTCGCTACCTCTCTCTCCTCCTTTAAGACGCTCCTTAAAACCTACCTCTTTGACCAAGATTTTGGTCACCTGCCCTAATTTCTCCTTATGTGGCTCAGTGTCAAATGTTTTGTCTTATAACACTCCTGTGCAGCGCCTTGGGATGTTTTACTACGTCAAAGGGTAAATACAAGTTGTTGTTGTTGTTGTTGAGAGCATGGCATCACGTCCTAGAGACTTGTCTGAGTCACCTAGAAAGAAAGAGCTTGTACTTACATAGCGACTCTCATGTCCTTAGGATGTCTCAATATACTTCACAGCCTGTGGATTATTTTTGAAGTGTAGTCATTATCTTGGCAGAAATCTCAGCAGCTAATCTGCACACAGGACGAAGCGGATAAATTCATTTGTGCATTTATTCAGGCAGCATGCTGCACGTTAATCGTGGTGTTCAGTAGAGAAAGGATTATTGCTAAACTGGGTTTGTGGTGTGCTAAAGCCCCACGTAAAGGCAAACCTTCCAGTTCATTATTACCATTAGAGTACAGGTGTACGTACTCCTGTTCATTTTTTAAAAGGCCAGCCTGGTCCAGTAAATTATTGACCAGGTTTAACAACTAGAGCAGATCACCATGTAGCAATCTAATGACAGTGTTGCATTACTGCTCAGCCCCATCGCTAAAAATAAAATACACGTTTACAAAAAAACCGAAATGTTGCAATTGTCACGTTTTAGGAGTTATTTTTGATCATTTTTCCACAGAAAGGATTTGGAACAAAACAATTATTTTTAAACCTTGGGTTTGCAAAAACAAAGTGGATTTGCACAGGTTTAAAAAAGGAAGGCTACAGGCTGGAGGTCTTTGCAGAATGTCTATTAAGACCAGACATTGATACCGTTACCCCAAAATGATCGAGAACAATAGGGGAGTTGTTATTTCATCATATGTCATACCCCAGAGGCTCCCAGCGAATACTCCCACCACAAGGGGGCTGGACTGTCCTTTCCTGTTGAGCTTTGCTTAAAGCTAGCTTCAAAGGGAGTGGGGGGGTACAGTAACCAGTTTGAGTAGCAGATTTTCTGGCCCACCTTTGGACAGGGGGAAGGGCCAGGAAACAAGCCCCAACTTGCTGTGGGGGCAGGAAAGAGGTGAACAGAGAGCCACGTGTGAATAGTCAGGTTTGTTGAAGGGAGATGCTTTCAGGGCCTTTGCTGAGGTGAAGCAGCTGGAAGTGTTGGGAGGATAGTTAGAGGACCTTGGAGGCCTTTTTTGAACTTTGTCACCTGGGCAGTAACCTGGCAGAGTGCATTGCCCTCTCATTGTAGAATCCGCTCAATATTCATTCTATTAAAATCAATGGAATGAAAATCGGGTGGGTTCTACAATGGGCGCACAATCAGCTAACCCAGGTTACTGCCCAGACGGTGCAGTTGAAAATGACAAGCCTATAGTTTAAGTCAAGTGAGATGACCCACTGGTGTCGCGAAGCATGGAGTGTTCTTTATTTTGTATTATTATGCGAAAGCAAGTTATATTGATTGAAATAAGTGAATCTGACAATAGTTGTTCTGTAGGTTCAGCTGATATGAAATAAAGGAGTGTGGCAGAGCCACTAAGGGACTCCGATCAAATGTATATAATTCCCTTTAACAATATGTTAGCTACAGTCTGAGCCTGTATCTTTGTATATATTGTTTGCATGTACAGAGCGCGGTCCCTTTAAGAGCGCAGGCAAACGCGATGACGTCACGCCGTTCATCACGTGATACCCCACCGGCGGGAAAAACGTGAAGACGTCATAACGCCAGCCACGGGACTGCCCAAGCAGTCCTCGTGGAGCCTCCGAACTGACTAGACCTGTATTCGTAGTTCTCTTGCAACTGTTTGTTAAACTCAATTAGTTTTACATTAAACATCGTTTGTTTGATCGCCTGAGTCGACCTCAGTCTCTTGATAGGAACTAGACATTCCTACATTGGTGACCCCGACTTTTGCGAACGGTTTTCGCAGAAGGAACGAAGCATGGAAACAAACGCCGTTGCATTGAAGCTGCCGCAATTCTGGGAGCAACAAGAACATAAGAACATAAGAAATAGGAGCAGGAGTAGGCCATACGGCCCCTCGGGCCTGCTCCACCATTCAATAGGATCATGGCTGATCTGAATGTAGACTCACGTCCACTTCCCTGCCCTCTCCCCGTAACCCCTAATTCCCTTATCTGCTAGGAAAATGTCTATCTCCATTTTATATTTATTTAATGTTGCAGCTTCCACAGCTCTCTGGGGTAGCAAATTCCATAGATTTACTACCCTCTGAGTGAAGAAGTTTCTCCTCATCTCAGTTTTGAAAGGGCAGCCCCTTATTCTAAGATTATGCCCCCTAGTTCTAGTCTCACCCATCAGTGGAAACATCCTCACCGCATCCACCCGATCAAGCCCCCTCACAATCTTATATGTTTCGATAAGATCGCCTCTCATTCTTCTGAACTCCAATGAGTAGAGTCCCAACCTACTCAACCTTTCCTCATACGTCAACCCCCTCATCTCTGGAATCAACTGAGTGAACCTTCTCTGAACCTCCTCGAGAGCAAGTATATCTTTTCTTAAATATGGAAACCAAAACTGCACGCAGTATTCCAGGTGTGGCCTCACCAATACCCTGTATAACTGCAGCAAGACTTCCCTGTTTTTATACTCCATCCCCCTCGCAATAAAAGCCAAGATTCCATTGGCCTTCCTGATCACCTGCTGCACCTGCATACTAACTTTTTGTGTTTCATGCACCAGGACCCCCAGATCCCTTTGTACTGTAGCACTTTGCAGTTTCTCTCCATTTAGATAATAACTTGCTCTTTGATTTTTTCTGCCAAAGTGCATAACCTCACACTTTCCAACATTATATTGCATCTGCCAAATCTCTGCCCACTCACTTAGCCTGTCTATGTCCTTTTGCAGGTTTTTTAAGCGACCACGTGGTTCTTCCAGGTCGAAGCCCAGTTTGCATTACGGAACATCGTTGCGGATCAGACCCAATATTTTTACGTGGTCTCCGCACTCGACAGCTCCACCGCGTCGCGGATCGTCAGCCTGCTTGAGAACCCCCCGGACAACCGCAAGTATGAAACAATCAAGGCGTGGTTGTTACAGGTCTTCGGGCTCACAAAGTCGGAGCGCGCCCGCCGACTGCTCGCTATGCCCGGCCTCGGGGACTCCAAGCCGTCTGAGCTCATGAGCCAAATGCTCACGCTCCTTGGCTCTGAACCGGAATGCTTCCTCTTTAGGGAGCTCTTCCTCAGTCAGTTACCGGAGCAAGTACAAGCTGCCCTGGCCAGGTCCAAAGTCACAGACTGCGCAGCGCTTGCTGCAGAAGCGGACAAGATTTTCGCGGCGACGCAGCAGTACTGCGCTGCCACAAGGTGCCCATCCCCCACAGACGCCACCCCAGCCCCTCAACCTTCGGGGTTGTGCTCCTATCACGCGCGGTTTGGCGCGAAAGCCAGATGTTGCCGCCCTCCCTGCAGCTTCTCTCCCAAAAAAACCTAACTGCAACCCCGGCAAAAGAAGAACGGGTCTGACAGGTGCCCCACGGCTGCGATGGCAATCAGAAATTCTGGCAAGCTGTTGTTCATCACCGATTCCATCTCTGGTTGGCGATTCCTATGCGACACCGGCGCACAATGCAGCATTATACCCGCGTCCGCTATTGATGTTCAAACTGGGAGGCACGGCCTCTCACTCGAAGCGGCTAATGGCGGAGCTATCCGGAACTTCGGCAAACGGCGGGTCCAGGTGTACTTCGGCGGCCAGCGATTTGTTTGGGAATTTGTTACGGCCAGGGTTTCACAAGCCATCCTCGGCGCGGATTTCCTGTGCGCCAACGGCCTCCTGGTCGATATGCGGAACCGGCGGCTGATCAACGCGGCCACGTTTCACTCCATTCCTTGCCACCGTGGTACCACCATATCGCGCGCCATCTCCTGCGCATTCCCAACTCCGGATGAGTTCGCTCGCCTGCTCGGTGAATTTCCAGACCTGACCAGACCTACGTTCTCCTCTATGGCCACGAAGCATGGTGTGGAACACCACATCACTACCACCGACCCCCCGGTCCACGCGCAGGCCCGGCGCCTCGAACCCGGCAAGCTGGCGGCGCGAAGGCAGAGTTCGCTACGATGGAACGCCTGGGGATTATTCGCCGGTCCAATAGCCCCTGGTCTTCGCCTCTCCACATAGTACCGAAACCTGGCGGCAGATGGCGGCCATGCGGCGACTATCGGCGACTTAACGACGCTACCACTCCTGATCGATACCCGATCCCCCACATTCAGGATTTCTCTGCCCATTTGGCTGGGAACACCGTGTTTTCCAAGGTGGATCTGGTCCGAGGCGACAACCAGGTCCCGGTACACCCGCAGGATGTGCAGAAGACCGCAGTCATCACCCCATTCGGCCTTTTTGAATTTTTGAGGATGCCTTTTGGGTTGAAGAACACTGCCCAGGCCTTCCAGCGCTTCATGGACTCCGTGCTGCGGGACCTCAAGTTCCTTTTCGTCTATTTAGACGACATCCTCGTGGTCAGTCGAAATAAGGAGGAACACATCGCGCACCTACGCACCCTCTTTCGTCGCCTCAGCCAACACGGCCTGATTCTCAACCCGGCCAAGTGTCAGTTTGGTCTGCCCCACATTGATTTCCTGGGACATCGCATCACATCGGAGGGAGCAGTGCCTTTGCAAGCAAAGGTAGAGGCGGTGACATCCTTTCCGCGCCCGCAGACCATCAAGGCCCTGCAGGAGTTCCTCGGGTTGGTAAATATTTACCACTGCTTCGTGCCTAAGGCAGCTCTGCTCATGCAGCCCCTGTACGAGGCCCTCAAGGGCAAGTCTGGCAAGGATCCGGTAAGCTGGACGGTCGACATGGACCGGGCGTTCGTTGACACAAAAGGCGCCCTCGCCAACGCGACCAGGCTGACGCACCCGCTGACAGGTGCCACCATCGCCCTCACCACCGACACGTCAGACTACGCCATTGGCGCAGTGCAGGAACAGTGGGTAAATGGAATGTGGCAACCGCTGGCGTTCTTCAGCCGTCAACTACGGCGAAACGAGCGGAAATACAGTACCTTCGACCGGGAGTTGCTGGCTCTTTTTCTGGCCATCCGCCATTTCCGGTTCTTGCTGGAAGGACGTCCTTTCACTGCTTTTGTAGACCATAAGCCACTAACGTTCACCATGGCCAAGACTGCCAAACCGTGGTCAGCCCGACAACAACGTCAGTTAACGTTTATCTCTGAATTCACTACTGATATTCAGCATGTGGCCGGTAAGGACAACCTGGTGGTGGATTGCCTCTCCCGCGCGACCGTTCAGGCAGTCCAGCTCGGCATCGACTATGCCCTCATGGCTGCGGATCAAGCCTCGGATCCAGAGGTGCAAGCTTACCGAACCAGTCCCTCTAGCCTCCAAGCGGCCGACGTCAAATTCCACGCCGCAGGCACCACGCTACTTTGTGATGTCTCCGTAGGAGATCCTCGCCCTATCGTGCCAGTCGCCTGGCGCCGAAAAGTGTTTGACGCTATACACGGGTTGTCACACCCTGGCATGAAGGCCTCGCAAAGGCTGATGTCGTCCAAGTTCGTCTGGCGGGGCATGCATATGGATGTCCGCGACTGGGCCAACACCTGCGTGGTCTGCCAAAAGGCCAAGGTGCAGCGTCACGTCAAAGCTCCATTGGCCACCTTCGCTGTTCCGGAGCGACGGTTCGATCACGTGAATGTGGACCTGGTGGGGCCACTTCCACCTTCTCATGGGTTTACACATAGCCTTACGATGGTAGACCACACCACTAGATGGCCAGAGGCAGTTCCCTTGTCATCCACCACTTCGGCAGACGTAGCCAGGGCATTCATCTCCTCTTGGGTTGCCCATTTCGGGGTACCGGCGGACATCTCTTCTGATCGTGGACCGCAATTTTCCTCTGAGCTCTGGAACGCAGTGGCTCAGGGGCTCGGCATCAAGCTACATCGCACCACAGCCTACCATCCACAGGTGAACGGCCTGTGCGAACGGTTTCACAGGTCACTCAAAGCCGCACTGAGGGCCAGCCTCCAAGGCGCTGGATGGGTGGACAAGCTACCATGGGTCCTGTTGGGTCTTCGCATGGCACCCAAGGAAGATCTTCGCTCGTCCTTGGCAGAGCTCGTCTATGGCCAGCCGCTACGCATACCAGGGGATTTCCTTCCGACTCCAACAGAGCCATTGTCCGCATCCAATCAACTCATCAGCCACCAGGAGGCAGCCAGGTGTTTTGCACCAGTACCAACATCGCATCACGGCTTTCAGAGCTCCCACGTCCCAGCAGAGCTGAAGAACACCGAATATGTGTTCATCCGCTACGACGCGCATCGGGATCCGCTCAAGGCCCCTTACACTGGTCCTTTCCACGTGCTAGAGCCGGGAGACAGAACTTTCTCGGTGGATATCGGAGGTAAACCGGACCACATTTCGGTTGACCGGTTGAAGCCGGCACACTTGGACCTTGACCGCCCGGTCGAGACCGCACAGCCGCCAAAACATGGCCGACCGCCCACAGTCGCTGTGCCAGATCAAGCGCAACTGCCCGCCAGCCCGCCGTCCGGCAGTTTCCACTCCAACTGTACAGAAGTCGCTCTGACAGGCTTGTCAGGCCTCCTCGCTGTTTCACTTTTTCTGTTAAAGACAGTCCTCGTGGAGCCTCCGAACTGACTAGACCTGTATTCGTAGTTCTCTTGCAACTGTTTGTTAAACTCAATTAGTTTTACATTAAACATCATTTGTTTGATCGCCTGAGTCGACCTCAGTCTCTTGATAGGAACTAGACATTCCTACAGGAGCTTAACAATTATCCTTTGGTCTCCTTACCTAAGGAAGGATATACTTGCCATAGAGGGAGTGCAACGAAGGTTCACGAGATTGATTCCTGGGATGGCGGGACTGTCGTATGAGAAGAGCTTGAGTAAACTAGGCCTGTATTCTCTTGAATTCAGAAGAATGAGAGGGGATCTCATTGAAGCATACAAAATTATTACAGGGCTTGATAGGGTGGATGCTGGGAGAATGTTTCCCTTGACTGGGGAGTCTCGAACCAGGGGCCACAGCCTCAGAATAAAAGATAGGCCATTCAGGACTGAGATGAGAAGAAATTTCTTCACACAGAGGGTGGTGAATCTTTGGAATTCTCTACCCCAGAGAGCTGTGGAGGCTCAGTCATTGGGTATATTCAAAACAGAAGTCGATAGATTTCTGACTAGTAAGGGCATCAAGGGATATGGCGATAGGGCCGGTGAATGGAGTTGAGGCAGAAGATCAGCCATTAAATGGCGGAGCAGGCTTGAAGGACCGAATCCGGCACCTATTTCTTATGTTCTTTTGTTCTAACAATTCATATCAATTTTTCTCACCAAGTTTTCATTCGATGCGTTTCCAGAGAAATTGAAGAGATGTGCATATGAAAGAATATGGGGTCCAGATCACAAGGCGATTCTATTGTTACAGCCCTGAGTCATGCTATCATACAGGTAGATATCGAGCAATGTTAGCCAACGCCTTTAAAAGTAAGACAAGCAGACCGCTTACAGGAGCAACGGGCATCACTGAACCTGAAAAGGTGTTTATGGTAGATGAGCATTTGCAACAGCAAACTTCCCCTGATATCTTAGAAGTAAAGACACTGGGGCCAACTTTCCAAATACGTGCACCCAGCATGGAGTGTTTTCCGATGGGAGAACCTATCCGGGAATCGCAGGTATCATCCTCACTATTTCTTTCCATAAATGGATGGAAGCTATCCATAAATGGATGGAAAATTACCCACCATTTTCTGACATGTGCTGCCAACAGGCAAGGCTCTGCACTGGGAAAACACGTGTGGAAAATCAGGTCGACTACCACTGAACTAATCGGACCAGCAAGGTTCTAGGTTCCATCTACAGCCCTTGCTAATTTTCCTGATCTTTGCTGTGATGCTACAAATGGTTGCAACATTTCTGTGCTGGGGAAAGGATAATTGGCCAGATCAATACCCAAAGGCACTGTTTATTTTAAACACGCCCATTGAAGACAAATACCTTGAACCTGCATTCCTCGACAAGGTCAACAGTAATTTCTCGCCTTTATACACCACTGAGTGATGACAGGAAGTGAGCACACCCTGAGTGCACCCAATTGAGGTTATTTGACACGCAGATATGAAATAAGATTTACACTTACGGTGTTCATTTCTGACAGGGAATGGATTACCATGTGGGTAACTATTACATTCAGAGTTCATAATGTTTCCAACTTCAACTGAATTTTGAATCTGCATCTTTATACAGGAATGTACAAGATCGGAAAAAGGCCATTATGATCCATAGGGGCGAAGTTTGGAAGATACCGTACATCACTCTATCTCTAATAGCGTGTTACAGTTTGTGACAAGTGCATTAACACCTCAGAGTGAATGTCAATGATCAACAGCTGAAATGCAAACGGTTAAGGTCCTGAACGTTCAACATGGCTTACTTTAGATGAGGGGTATTAGTACTGGAAATCGAGTCATATCAATAGGGCCACAACTACAAGCATGCAAGGAGTAAATTATTGAAGCACCACATTTGATGGCTGTATTGAATCTTTAACGAGTATGGTAAATTTGTACAAGGCTAATTTATTTTGCTTAATTAATTGTGAGCAATTGCCTGGAACTGTAAATACCAGTTGAAATGCATAACAAGTTACCTGGAGCGACAGCGCTTGCGAGTATTTATCGTGCTGGCTGTGGAATTTTCCAGTAATCAACCAAAGATTATAGAATAAATTTTACAATTTAACGCAGGGTAGGGTGAGGTGAAGTGGGAGGTGGGGTGAGGTTCGTGTGGAGCATAAACACCAGCATAGACCAGTTGGGCCGAATGGCCTGTTCCTGTGTGGTAAATGCTGTGTAACACCACAGGCACAGAGCTTTGCTGGGTGGGAGAGTGAACCAAGCCGTTGGGCATGGAAGTCAGCAAGTGCCCTTCTTAATTCTCCAGTTACAGCCACAACCCCCTTTCACAAACCGTCTCAGGGTCACACGCCAGCTACTTTCCTCCGGGGGCAGTAGATAAGTGAGGAGGAGACACCAACTGATTCACAAAGCACAGGCAGCCAGAGGAGTGGGAAAAGGATGGGCCACCTTCCCAGCAAAGACGAGAAGAAGGCTGCCCATGCCTTTAGCGTTGTGGGATCCAGCGGTCATGGGATCTCGGGTGAAACTGCGATTATTGCTGGAAAATCACAATCACCGTGTTCTTAAGCCACTGTGAGAATCCATATTGCCAGTCACAGCAGGTTTTACTAGTTGTGAAGGAGAGGTGTTTAAATGGAGCTTGTACCGGGAAGTCTGATTCCTTTAACTCTGTAGCCTAGAAATTCGATGGCACCATGTCTATTTTACAGGCATGAAACGGGCTTAGTTCGTATCTACCGCACAAATACGGCAACTTCACAACTTTCAATGCATGTCATTGGTGAGGCAGACATGAGGTGCCATTTTCGCAAAGCTAATGGTGGAGCGGCTCAACTTGGACAGCAACTGTTGGATTTTTGCATTTAACCGCGCATCTGCTCCTCGTCTGAGGTTGCTGTACCATTTAGATAAATAATGGCGAGCGTCGTTAGCCTCACTGTTATTTTGACAGCAAATTCTGGCCCATTTAAAAAAAACCAGAAGATAGAGGAGTGAGGACAATTTTTTTTTTTAAAACGTTCAAAAAAATCACAATAAAACACCAGAAGAAATGACTGTTTCCTGCGGCTGAAAATCGGGTCGTAATTTGAAGAGAGCCTCCGAGCAAGCGCGATTGCAGGAAACTCTGTAACTTAGGGGCGGGGACAGTTTTATGGAGGAGAAACTGTTTGGGGGGGCGGGGGGAAGGAAAACCAAGGGAAAGAAATGGAAGGAGAAACTTTCACCATCAGGATGAAATTTTGTGATGATTTCTGCCGCCACTGAATCGTTGAGCGCAAGCGGCCCAGACCATAGCATTCACTGCCGACAGCCTAATAAAGCAGGAGCAACACATGCTAAAATAGGACCACTCAAATAGAAGTGAGACCCTCCCCCTGCATTGTTTACATATCACTGATGCTACAGCTTCCGTTCTTTTACATTTATACACTTGTAGACAACATTGACAATAGATTGACACGACAAGAGAGGTGAGTTAATGTAAGCTGTCTCGAAAAAAGTCGTGCAGCAATCTTCGGCTGTTCAGTGCGCAGTTGAGATGAGGTACTTCCTGTAGAAAAATGGTCATTATGTTCCGAAAATGTCATCATGACACTGGTACATGACATATAATGATGCATATCTCTCCCTGAGATGTTGACAATCCCCCGCCCTTTAAATTTAATAGACAGTGACTGCGGCTTTAAACGTCAAGTCACAGCATTGACAGTGGTCCAGAATGGTGACTAAGAAAACAACAGAGCCTAATGATAGCAATTTAATCTGAACGTTTGTTGCTTTTCAGAAATTTGTACTTCAAAATGGATGTTTTTTTCAGTAATTGTGCGTTCCAGCAACTAGTTGATAACAGTGAGGTTTAGATTACGTGACAAAGCCAGACTAACTTTCTTTATCTTTTTTTTTGCCTTCCTCACCAATTTTCTCATACTTTGCTGGGTTTGGCTTCAGAGGCCTCTGCCCAGTACCTGGTCCAAGGGGCCATTATCCATGTGGGAATGGTAGCGTAGTAATCCTGTAATAACTGAATTAGTGATCCTGGACTAATGATCCGGGAGGCATGAATTCAAAGCCCACTACGGCAGCTGGAGAATTTAAACTCAGTTAATTAAATAAATCGGGAATAAAGAGCATGAAACTACCAGATTGTTGTTAAAAACCCATCTGGTTCACTAATGCCACCCTTACCCAGCCTGGCCTATATGTAACTCCAGACCCACAGCAATGTGGTTGACCTTTAACTGCACTCTGAAATGGCCTGGCAAGTTACTCAGTTGTACCAAAGCATTAGGAAAACCTTCACCTCTCAGACTGCAGTGGTTTTCTCAAGGGCAATTAAGGATGGGCAATAAATGCAGCAATGCCCACATCCCAATAATAATAAAAAAAAACCTTGTCCACAGCCCAGTGATCAGAACTGGTAACCACTGCTGCTTTGCATGGGAGCCGAGATCAATTGTTGCCTATTGCTGCTCCATGATCAGCTAGCCCAGCACAGATGGGGGACTGAACCTCGCATCTCCTTGGTTTATATGTCTCACAGGATAAATTTACCAGGCAGTTCAATGTTAACCTTAGCTGCATATTCTTAAAGGAATACTGTTGCATATTTTTCTTACCCTTGAGTTTTCCAAATGCATTTTGTCGGTAAAATTTGACTTATTCACAGCATAAAAGCAGATTTTTATAAAGTAAAAGAAAGAACTTGCATTTATATAGTGCCTTTCATGACCTCAGGACGCCCCAAATGGATTACAGCCAATGAAGTACTTTTGAAGTGTAGTCACTGATATAATGTAGGGAAATACAGCAGTCAATTTGCATACAGCAAGGTCCCACAAACATCAACCAGAAAAACTGTTTCAGGGATAAATGTTGGCCAGGACACCCGGGAGAACTCCCCTGCTCCTCTTTGAATAGCGCCATGGGATCTTTTACATCCACCCGAGAGGACAGACCGGGCCTCGAATTAACGTCCCCTTTGAAAGACGGCACCTCCCTCAGTTCTGTATCAGCCTGGATTATGTGGCCACGGGTCTGGCTCAGATGCTACAGTGTCACCACTGAGCCAAGGCTGAGTAGCAGACCATTTGATCAGAGCTGTTTTGGTTGTTGGGTTTTATTTCACTGTTTGCTAAGCCTGCCCTGTATCTACCATAGCACAGCAAGCGATCCAGATGGTCTCAAAACCCTGAAACATTCCAAGTGATTCTAATTCCATGTGATACATAAAATACTTTAATACAACTGAGCCATCTTTTATTTAGTCAGATTCAGTAGATCATGGCTTCAAGTCCCATTTTGGATTTGAGCATGTAATTGATGCTGACACCTCAATGCAACGCTCAGGGAGCGCTGCCTTATCGGATGCAATGTCAAACTGAGGCCCTGCCTGTCTGCTCAAGTGAGTGTGAAAAATCCCATGATAGTATTTGCATAGGATTACATAGAATATACAGCACAGAAACAGGCCATTCGGCCCAACCAGTCTACGCCAGTGTTTATGCTCCACTCGAGCCTTCTCCCGTCTTTCCTCATCTAACCCGATCAGCATAACCCTCTATTCCCTTCTCCCTCATATGTAAGAAGTCACACAACACCAGGTTATAGTCCAACAGCTTTATTTGAAATCACAAGCTTTCGGAGCGCTGCTCCTTCGTCAGGTGATGAAGGAGCGGCGCTCCGAAAGCTTGTGATTTCAAATAAAGCTGTTGGACTATAACCTGGTGTTGTGTGACTTCTTACATTTGTCCACCCCAGTCCAACTCCGGCATCTCCACACCATTCTCCCTCATATGCTTATCTAACCGCCCATTAAATATGTCTATACTATTCACTTCAACTACTCCACATTCTCACCACTCTGGGTAAAGAAGTTTCTTCTAACTTCCCTATTTGATTTTTTTGGTGACTATCTTATATTGATGGCCTCTAGTTATGCTCTTTCCCATAAATGGAAACACTCCCTCTGTATCTACTCAATCAAAACCTTTCATGATTTTAAAGACCTCTATTTAAAGACCCAAGCCTGTTCATCCTTTCCTGGTAGGTGTATCCTCACATTTCTGGTATCATCCTTGTAAATCTTCTCTGCACCCTCTCCAGCGCCTCTATATCATTTTTATAAAATGGCGACCAGAATTGCACACAATACTCCAAATGTGGCCTAACCAGGGCTCGATACAAGTTTAACATAACTTCACTACTTTTCAATTCTATACCTCTAGAAATAAACCCTAGTGCTTGGTTTATTTGAAGAAGAGCAGGGAGTTCTCCCAGTTCTGGCCAACATTCCTCCCTCAAGCAACTCTTTTGCTGTTTGTGGGGTCTTGCTGTGCACAAATTGCTGCCACACCACAACAGTGATTGCACTTCAAAAGTAAGCCATAGGTCGTAAAGCACTTTGGGACATTCTGAGGATATGATAAGGTGCTATATGAATGCACATTCTTCTTTTCTTTCATTTACTAAAGAATGCTTTTTTTGTTATATTCTAATTGTTTTAAGCTTTAAAGATGTAGAATCCAGCTTAAAAGTTAGCAGTGAATAGGAACTGACTGGAGGAAGGGAGGGATGTTGTTGGCCTCAGTCTAATTCCTGGCAGCAGGTTGACTGCTCATTATGTGATGGCTTAACTGAAGTGATAATATAATATATTCAATTCATACTCAGGTGTTAATGAAACATGTCTATTTTTGAATTATTCCTGGCTTTGTATATCTATTCTGTAATGACATCAACAAAACATCTCTAACCCCTGTTGCAATGCTAATTGATTGTCTGGGTAAAATAAATAGTATTTGCAAGTGCAGGGATAACGTGACACTCTCCTTCTGTTTTTCATATCAAGTACAATTTTGCCCATATTCCTGTGAAATAAATTCTATGCAAGAATGCAGTTGTTAGGCCAGATAACATATAAGCCTAGAAATTCTTGCTACTGTGCTATTGAGGGGTTAACTTAGGGTCATCATGGGTTTTAGAAGATATAGAATTGCATACATATAATTTTACAGCACAGAAACAAGCCATTTGGCCCAACAGGTCTAAGTCGGTGTTTA